>NC_133470.1:46115569-47496569 GCF_048565385.1 Saimiri boliviensis
TCCCACAGACAGAACAAAGATGGGTGATTTGCTAAACTGAGTCAACATAATCTGTTCTCAGTAACAGTTAACACAGGTAGCTGTGTTTACACAGATATTCACAGGCCTGGATTTGAAGGCAGCTCCAAGTTTAGTATGCCAGTGCAGTCATCCAACGTTTGGCTCACACTGTCCCACCAGACTAATCTTGGGACGGATGCATTTTACTTCCCATGGGTCCCTTTCTTTCTGTTGCTTGTTTGAGAGGTAGAGAATATAGGAATATATATGTGTATTGTGATTGTGTGTTTGCATGTAGGGAAGGGAGTTTCTTTTCCTTACTTGTATCGTTCTGGGTGTTCATCTCTTCTGGTGTTGAAATCCAGAGAAATTTTAGCATCCAGTCCAATTCCAAAGTAGTTGTTCATGACACATTTTTCTTTAAAACGTCTGAAATTAATCAAAGGAGAGGACAGACATTGGTGCAAGAAAGAAGTGCCACTATCATTGGGCATGAAGATGAATCTGCATGATGGAAAACCAGTGAGGGAAGGCCTCCTCCACACTGGGCACTAACTGTAACATTTTTTGAGAGGCATGTGCTGATATCTTTTTGTATAAACAACCAGCTTATTAGCTGTAGGAGGGAGTGCCTAGCTAGTTGGGAAGCTTCAGTAGGATTGTAACTCATAGTAAAGAAGCAACATTCATGATTTTGGTCATCATTGGAGGCCTCATATATGAGTGGCTCATGTTTTCTTCAAATATGAAGGGAAATAGAGTCATTGGCTTATTCCCATAAAGAACTTTTTAGTATTCTAGATACAAACATGCCATGACAGTTAAGTCTGTACCACTGCTCTCAGTAAAGTCTGACATCAAAGGGCAAAATGACCACATATTTGAAGGAGAAGACTGATAAAAGAGGGTAGATATGAACATAACAAAAAAGCCAAGCTATTTTTCAAGTCTCCTGTGTCTATCTAAGGTGTCAACATCAAAACCAGTGGTGTGCCATAGCCGGTTGGCACCAGCTCATGGAAACTGATTATGCATATCTATTTCCAGCTCCACTTTCAATGGCATTATATCAGTAACTTAAATAGGCCATGGTGGAACGGCTTACACCATAAATGAATCAGGGCTTTGTCCCCCAAGAGAGCAGGTCATTAAACACTTGCCAGTGCACTATTGATCAAAATTCATTTGGTAGATCCATGAGAGCTCAGACATAAACTTGAGCTAATGGTGAAGTGTGGGGGTGAGAATGCAGATTGGAGACAGGAATAAAAATAGTTTTCTTAAATAAACTATTTAAGAAAACATAAATAATTGCTAGCTGTATCATTTTGAGAAATTAAAATGGATACAGTTTAGCTGTTTAATCTTAGATTACCTTTTTATTCATTACTTAACTGACCCTACATCTCTCACATGAGATTTGCCTCCCTCAACCACGGTCCAGAGATTGGAATTTCTCTAACTAATGTCCAAACTGATCTTCTTAATGGAACTCAAAATGAGTGAGTGTGGCAGAACTTGGCTGCTGGGGATATTCTAAAGAGGTAGAACTGGTGAGACAGATGTCCTTAGATTTGCTGCCTAGTCCCCTAATGACCATTTAGTTTTTAGTATCTTCAACCATTTACTGGTAAGGGCAACAGTAAAAAAAAAAAAAAAAAAAAAAAAAAAAAAAAAAAAAAAAAAAAAAGCAAGTACTCTGAAATAACAGCTAACATTTATTAATTGTTTATAATAATAATAACACTTAACTATGGATGCTGCCAAGCACTGCTCAGTGCAAGCACTTTTCATATATAAATGTAATAAATACGGCAAACCCATGATGCAAGTTCTACAATGGCCTTTATTTTACATATGAGAAAACTGACGTTCAAATTGGTTGAGTCACTTGTGTAGGTGACAAAGCTAGTAAGTAGAGAAAAGATTTGACTATGGATATCCTGAGATTGTGCTCTTAACAAGAGAAAGAAAAAAGCCATTAAATGGTGATAGAGTTAAATACTTACATAGTTTCAGGTGTAAAATGTAAGTGATCCAAGTTAAGGTTGTCTAGGTCCTCACTTTTGAGAGAAGATATAGAAGACAAAGTGCCACGACGAGAACCTAGACACAAAAGACATCACTTGGGTGTCAGATACAAACAGAAAAGCCCTTTCTCCTCACTTGTATTTCACCCTATTTTCTCTGTGGAGGCAGGGTCAAGCTCAATGACTTTCTCCTAGATAATATTCATGGTTCTCATTCCAAAGAGGGATTCTCCTGGATAGATAGGGACTTCCACTGAGAGAAAAGTAAAGCTGGGCTGCTTGCTTGCTGGCAGTGAAAACAGCTTCAAAACTTGTATTTCATCAGGCCAGCCTCTTCAATGTTTGTAATAGGATCATTACCCTGGACCTTGGCATGGGATCTTAAAGTGTGAGTTTCTGGCAGGGGGGTGGTATCTACTGCAGGATTATGGCTAAAAGAGGACACATGAAAAATGCATATTCTTTGGGAACTAAACAACAGTGATGAAGGCTAGAATAAGGGAAGGTGACACAAAGATCCTTACGACGTCGTGGACTTGTCTGGCTAATATCTTCTGGGTCATCTTCCAAGAAGAAAGTTGAACCAAAGTTCTTAACAGATATTGTCTGTCTGCTTTCCTCATCCAGAACTATAGAGAAAAGTGGGAGGAAGGAAGGCAAAAAAGAAAGGAGGAAGGGAGGGAGGGAGGAAGGAAGGAGGAAGGAAGGAGAGAGGGAGGATGGAAGGAAGGAAAGATTAATTACACTTATTGAACATTTATTGAGCATCTATTTTGCTTAGTTAATGGGTAGATGATGGAGACTCCCATTTGACCATTACATCTCCTCCATGATACTGTTTGCAGTCTCAGCTTACTTACAGTGTTTGTGTTTTCATATTTATGCCTGAGATTTCTTTGTTTTACTGGTTACTGTTTTTCCTGTCACGCAGTACATGTGGTTGGGAGTAGAAGCTTGTGGCTATGGATTGGAGTGTCAGCATGAGAAACCCTCTGCTCTTCTACCTCCATTTACTTACATGGCTTTTGTCCACAATTGAGCCTCCAGGACTGTGCCACTCTTTCACTCAAATGTCTCACTGCACACCTAGAACATTTGGGAAGTCTCTTTTCTTTCACCAGCCTGTATGTTGTGTAGCTCAGATACTCAGTCTCATCCTGTGTCAAAGCTCATAGGTTTAACCTGTACCCCTACCAGAGGGATCTTTTTCTATCTCATAGCCACAAACTACACCTCTGAATCTAACATATGTGTTGATGGAGCAGACAGAGGTTGCTTGGGACAGTTATGGCTATATCAGTTTAATCTGATCCCCACTGCTTGGAAATTAATTATATAAATAAAGGCAAATTGACTGTTTAATCCTTCCACTGTGCAGAAGGGAAATTTTTGTTCTTTCTTGGAAACTTGGCTGAGCTTGTACCTGAAGGTACCAAGGCAGGGCAAGGCACCATGGCTAAAAGCCAAGGGCCAGCCAAAGGGACTTCCTTGCTGCATGGGACTTCTGCTCAGTTCCAGTAGATCAGTTAGAACACAGTCGGTCTTACACCACCTTCTGATCTGTTTCTCAAAGAAGTATTGTGGGAAAGAAGTAGCAAAACATTCAATGAAGAAACTGAGGGAGTTGAAGAGTTTTCATACTGAGTTGGGAAGTCTGCAGACTGTCGTGAGTTCTGGGCAATGGCAATTAATGTCAGAACTGTCAGGACCACTCTCAGGGCCCTTGTGCCTGATTAACACTGTGCAACACATGCAGAGATGAACACCATTTTTTTCTAAAATAGTCATAGGCTTGGTGCTTGGAAAGAAACAGGAGCAGGAGGAAAAAAGCTCTTATGGCTGGTGGTGGAAGCTGATAGAGCTTTGAGCCAGGCCACTTAACATCTATTAATACAATTGTTTCAGATGAGTGTTGGTTTCCAAAAATGAGTAGCAGGAGTTGACTGTCTGCGAGGTAGTAGGAGCCAAAGGGGCAGCTTAGCAGGACTGAGGCTTTTCAAATCAGCAGTCTGAATATTAACTTTGTATGCAATATGAATGCAGATTTTAGACAACTTTTGTAGCAGAGTCAGATAGCAAACCCTGAGTCAGTGAGGCCAGTAAACCATCCTCTGGAACTTTTTCTTTCTCCTACCTCAGTCACTACAACCCTGGCCACCTTACCTTGTTCAACTTGGAATATGATGAGTTTCAAGGATTTCTGGAGATTCTGGGCCTTTGTGGTCAGCTCCAACCTGTATTTGGCTATGTGGTCCATTTGAGGAATGAAGGACTTCCTGTCTGCCTTGCTGCTGTCTGCAGGTACTGTAGCACTTTTCTCAACAGAAGTATCTGCTGCCTCCTCAGCCAGAACATCCATCACGACACTGAGCTTATCATACATTAAGTCACTCTAGATAGAAAGGAAGGAGGCAGGACATTGTTATGAGGGACCCATCCTTGAGAGGACAGAATGAGGAGTGGGGATGATACGATGAAGGGTAGGGAGGGGTAGAAGTTGTCCATAAATGCTGAGCATAGAAAACTGCATGTGAGAAGATGACATACTTAGAGAAAAAAGTAGGTGGACAGATGTGATGAGATAACAAAGGGTGTTAGGGGATCAAATACATATTTGTTTCTGAATGTCCCCATGCATTAATATATACAGCTGAGTCTTTCTTGTGTCAGACTGGCCTATAAAATGACATGTAATATGCAAACTCGAGGAAAGACAAACATTTCTGGATTTTCATGGGCATGCTCCTATGTATATGAATGTGTCCTTGCCTGGGTGCTTGGTGTGTGTCTTTGCATGTGTGTAGGTTTGGGGACCTACATCTGCTGCATGATTTAAGGCCTTGATTCTCAGCTCCATCACTTAATAATTTGTGATCTTTCTGTCTCCATATTCTAGGGTAGTTGTGAGGATTGAATACATTAATACATTAAAAGCAGAATAGTCCTTGACACAGAGTAAGTGCTATGTAAATGTTAGCCATTGTTGTTATAGAGGTGAATGTGAACGTATTTGTAGTGTGTATTTCTATGTACATACTTTCAGACATGTTCTGGTGTACAACCATGTGCATACCTGCTTGATGTACACTTGTGTCTAGTTGTGGGCAGATGCTTGGCATGTGCTTAGGTAGATGGCACGTGTGTATGCAGGCAGAGTGCCATCCTTCATTTAGCAAAAGATGGAAGTTGATGAGGTTGGACCTTCCTCATCAGGGAGGCTTAACCGCTGCCCCTCCTTTTTTCTTTTACAATTCCCAGTGACAAGCGCGTGCACTTTTTATTAAAAAGGGGCCCCTTGCTGCTCCACAAAGAGTATAAGACAAAAGGAATGGAAACTTACTTTCAAAATCACAGACTGTATTGCTGTATTGCTCTGTTTTATCTGACCCCAGGCCTTTACAATATCTAGCACAAAATCTTCCACGGCTGAACACAGGAATCTGGAAAGATAAGATAGATGGTACAGTGTTACATGAACCATGAGGCCCAAAGTCCTTCTCTCTAATGTCGTCAGTCCCCATCTTCCTCCTCCTCCTCCCTCTCTTTCCTCTCTCTCTCTCACCCTCTCCTCCCAGCCTTTTTCTCTCTGCATTTTTTTCTGTCCTATGGTGAAATGTGTTCCATCCCCACTTTAGTCCAGTTTCACACCACTTCCCAAGTCAAGTGCCTAAGATAATTTGACCAGTATTTCTTAGTACTAATTCTGAATTTCCAGAAAAGAGAAATCACTTGGTCCAACTTGGGTCAGGTTTTCACCCAGGGTCAATCAGCTATGTTTCAAGGGCCCAGCTAATTTAGCACAAACAATTATACTGGGAGGACTCTTCCTGTGGGAAGTTTTCATCAAAGGAGAGTGAAGTTGATTGGGCAGGAAGTCCCTAAGTCCCAGGAGGAACCAATGACCCATATATTTAAAGGGGGAATGTGTTCCTCAGATTATGAGAAAGCAGCTATAGGTAGATTCTACAGAGACCTTTCTTGATGTCAAAGATGGAAAGCAAGGTGTCTATACTATAGGGAGATATGCCATGCTCTTAAATAGGGAAAATGTTGTGTTTCCCTACTATAATCCTCTTTCCAAATCTCTGGCTTGCAATTTTGACCTTTTGGAGCAGCAGAAGCCTTGACCTCAATGTTATCCTTCTTTCCTAAACTTTCCATTCAGGGGGTTTGAGTTGGGAGAAATCTGATTTGGGAATATAAACATATACTTTCCTTGGCCTCAACACCCCCACCTATCAAAATGAGCCCCATGTCTGACCTGGGAACAGCCTCAAAGGATGAGAGCCAAAGGAAGACTGACCTGGTTGCGATGATTATCTCTGTGGGGTACTTGGCCTTCAGGATTTTGTTCAACTCAGTAGCTGCAGATTCTACGCGTTGGATGGCAGCAGCCTAGGGGCAAAAGGAGTTCTTAGCCCTGGACTCTTAGTACTATAACACAGTGTGCTGTCCATCCTCATCCCCTACAGCCTCATTATATCTTACTGACTCTACGCAACTCAAATGCCTCTCTAGAAATGATTGTGATCAAAGAATTCTTGTTGAAGGTCAACAGAGATGATCTTAGATCTATGCTCATTCTAAATATTTAGATGTATTTCATTTTCTCTTAATAATCAAGACTTCATATGAAGGAGGTACTATTTGTTTCATGTTTCAAAAGAACAAACAATCTCATATTACGTAGCTAGTAAGGAATAAAGCTAGATTCAGATCTACATCTTTTCAATTCTAGAATGTAACTTATTTAATAGTATTACTATTAATAATAACAGCATCCACTTATATAGTACTGACTATGTGCCAGGCTCTGTTCTAACCTACATGTATATGTTTTTTCATATAATCCTCATAACAACCCTATGAGATAAAGACTATTATTGTCTCCATTTTACAGAAGAGAAAGCTGAGGCACAGAGAAGGGAAAGCTGAAAAGTTGTAGAGCCAGGATTCAATTCCAGATGATCTGGCTCTTGAGTCTGTGCTCTTAATTACAACTTCTATTCCTTCTTCTCTATCACCCTTGACATTCAAACATCTACCAAGACCTTATAATTCTATTTTTTCAGTATGTCTCAAATGTGTCCACTTCTACTCATCCCTGCTACCACTTCACCAGTCCAAATTACCATCACCTCTTGCCTAGACAATTACAACATCTCCTAGCTTTTCTCCTTTCCTCTAGTCTTTTATTCCTTCAATTGTTTCTCCACATACCATGGCACTCCTCCACTTAAACCCCTTCTCTTTGATAGCAGACTGAATAGATGACTGGATATGTGCTAAAGCATGCATGGGAAAATGTTAGTAGTAGATCTGCCATTTCAACCTTCATAAATGTAGAAATTTTCATAATAATATAAGAAAAACCCCTTCTATAATTCTAATGGCTCTTAGGATGAAACTCAAACTTCCTACTGGGGTTTATCAAGCCCTTCCTGGCCTGGCCCCTGATTACTTCTCTAGCCTCATCTTTATTCATTCTCCCTGAATGCACCCTCCTTGGCCCCTATGCATTAGCCATTATGAATGTATTTCAGATTTGTGAATATTCCATGCTCTCCGTTGCCTTTGGAACAATACACGCTGTTCCATCTGTGTGGAACAGGCCTCCCCTTTCTTATTCTCCTGGTTAGCTCCCTCTGGATCTCATCTCTTCTGAAATGGCACTCCTTCTGAGTGGCTTTCCCTGATTTCCCCAGACTGAGATAAATCTTCCTGCTATGTGTTCCCAACCCCCTCTACTTCCTTATATACTAACACTCATACTACTTGATTAAAACGATTTATTTTCCCATCTCTTCAAATAGACTATGTCCTTCTTCTTTACCCACTAGCGTATACAAACAGTTCCTAGAACAATATCTCACATATGGTTGTTACTCCATAAATATTTTGAATGAATAAGTAAATGGGTGAATGAATTATATCCCCAATGCTGAACACAGTTCTTGGTAAATAACTGCTAACTGACACATCACCAACCCTCAATGATCTCATCCTCGTCCATGGACAATGCCAAAGCTTCTCTCTGGGTTTTGCCAATTATTTCACTGTGTAATAAAGATGTTGGTCTGAATTACAGCTGAACAGTGGTTACCTCAAATCGTGGTACATCCATTTCAACCTGTCCTTTTAGCAGTGGGATCTGTCTGGGAGTCTCACGGATCATCACACTCCATCTGAAATGAATTTCAAAGACAGATATTTAAGGATCTGTTTCATCACTGGTAGGAATTAATGCTTCAAAGGTGAAGACAGAAATAAAAATGTTTATGTGGTGAGGGGAGGTGGGTTGTAGGGTGTGCCCAAGCTATCTCTGGTCACCTAATCTTAAGGTATACCATAAGAGAAACCTCTGTGTCATGACTTCTATAGGCCAGTGTGATGGAAATAATTCTCTTCCCTATACAGGGTTCTCATAGAGCAGTGCTACTTAACTAGAGGTAACCACCAAGATCACCTGAGGTGCTTTTGCAGAATGCACAATCCAGGGCCCTGCCCAAGATCTACTGAAATCTTTGTGGTGGGGCCCAGGTTGATGTTTTAAAAGAGCTTCCCAGGAGATCCTTATGGGCAGCAATAAATCAAATACTCATAAATGAACCAGCATAGAAAGTCTTTTTTTTCCTTAGGAGATAGAATAATACTCTCTCTTCTCTAGATCAGTGACAATGTAAGCAAGTTATTTCTAAACTCCCCCTCCATCCCTTCTTTAGTTTCTTTGAAAATCTGATGAAATTATAGACTTTTCTCTAAGACAGAATATGCTTAAACAAATCATTGGCTCTGCAATTTGAAGAGGGTTCCCAGAACCCTTGAACTTTGTCCATGGGGCCCCTACTCTAGAATCCTTTAGTTTTTTGGTGGTTTCTTTCTTTCTTTTTTTTTTTTTTTTTTTTTTTTTTTGAGACAGGGTCTCACTCTGTTGCCCAGGCTGGAATACAGTGGCATGATCATGGCCCACTGCAGCCTTGACCTCCCAGTAGAATCCTTTAGTTTTGAAGAAGGGCTTCAATGATGTTTGAAGGACACATGGTAGACCCTGGCTTCCCAAGAGACAAGCCCCACACAACTCACAAACTGTTCTGCACTGAAGCCAGAAAGGAAATGAGGCTCTGTCTGAGAGGTTAAACTATTCCTGATTGAAATGATGTAACTGATGTGGGACAGGAACAGGCACAAGGTCCTGGTCTTTTAGCCACTTACCTGTCTAGAAATCTCACACTGGCCTGCTCCACTCTGTTGAGGATGTCCAGAGGTGACTTGCTTTTGTTCCAGAATGCACCCCAGCCCAGGACACGAGCCAGATCATTGCCAGTTCCAAGTGGGATGACTGCCAACTGACACTGCAAGAACAAAAGGAGATACCCTTTTCAGACAGTCCTACCAAGCTTCACCCATGAAAGAACCTAGAGGGAACTCTTTGGGAAGAATTATGGTCTTAAAGCCACTGGTTTTAAGGGACTTCAGATTCTGGGGAAGGTAGTGAGAGGATGTTTGCAATTGGGTGAAATTTTCCCTAAGGAGTTGGACCCCAATATTAACAACACAGAACCTACTAAGTAAAGGTAAAAGTTGCTGGAATATGTCAATATTCATGGCCATGCTTATAAAAGAGAAATATAGCTATGAATTTCTATCTGGGCTGGGCCAAGGAGGCGAAGTACCTTAGGAAACAAAACTACTGGAATGAGAAGAGCAGGGGGCTGCCTAGCAAGGAGACATGGAGGAAAGTGTCTGCCACTCGTGAGACTCAAGAAAGAAAATCAGTGGCCTCAGGAGGGGAAGGAAATTGGGGGACAAGTGCTGTCTATGACCACTTCTGTTTTGTTTGCTCTCCTCCCCTTCAACTCTTCACTTTGAAGCCTAGGGAATGGAGCACTGCTCATTCTTTCTGTCAACTTTACACAGACAGACAACCAGAAAATAGTCTAGATGAGCAGGCTTAGATTGGGAATCTACCAGTCAGGATGACTATGAAACATGTGGGAAACATATTTTACAGAGATGGAGGGTGAAGACTTCAGACTTCTTGGGATAGGCAGCTGCATACCCCTACTCTTTCTAGCAATGGCTAAACTGAGTTATCCAGGGACTTACCCTTTCATGTAATCCAAAGGCATCAATCAGAGATAAGACCCAGCTCACGCTGCCATCTCCACCACAAACCAGAATGCGAAAGCGAGCAAAGTTCTTGAACATGCACAGCCTGGAAAGACAAAGAGGAAAGGAAGTCATTTCATGAACAGCTGGGTTTTGTTACTTTTCCTACAATGTGTCACGACACAAGGATTGCTGCTTTGGCACTCTGGTAACAGACTACCTGCCTTTGTTCCCTTATCCCTTACCTTTCTGTGTATCTAAGACCATAAACAACCCCAGAGATCAGGCTTTGCCTCAACTCATCCTCTTTCTGTGCCCAGCTTTGCTCTGGAAAACACTAGTAACCTAACCAAATCCATTGGCCATTGGCCACTTGCATGGTGGCCAGTGGCCAATGGGCTCACAGGAACCAGAACTGAGCAGCCAGATGGTCCCAAAATATAACAGGTCTGTAGTGGAGATATATCTATTTGGTCCCGGGAAAGAGAGTGGCAAGAAAAGTAGATAGCAGTATCCATTTGCCTCTTTCTCCGCTTCTGGTTGAAGGATAGTTTTACTTTTCCCAACCAGAAAAGATAAAGCAAATCTGGGAGGGGCCTGAACATGTGCTTGAAGGGATTTCTGGGAGAGGGCTAAAAGTCCTCCTATCAGCCAACCCAAAAGGCTCTGTAGTTATGTGTTTCTGTTCTGACTTGAGAAAATAGACCTTTCCTGCCCAAATACAAGAACTGATTCCAAGAAGCCTATCCTAGTTTAGAATGTATAGTGGGAAGACTCCCTTACATACACATGGGGTACATGCTTACCCTGCTTCAGGTCCACCCTTCAATAGGTCAAACACTTGAGACGGGTTAAGGTATTGCTTGAATTTTCGGAGGAAGACGATCCCTTGGTGATCTCCACTTTTGGAGTTGATGAAGATGAGCAAGGGACATGAACAGGTTGATGACCAATCAAGATTCCAGAAGTCCGAAGATACTACTAATTGACCTGAAAAAGAAGAAAAAAAAAGAACAGACCCGTTGAGATGGAAATGTGACATGACTTAACATCACATTTTGCAATAACTTTTTGAGTATGAGTCTCAGTCTTTTGAGAATGAGGAGCAGAGGAAAAGTCAAGATACCACCCAGAAGGGCTTAAAAGTATTTGTCCAGCTGTGAGTGGGAGCAGGTGGGTTGAGAAGACCCATTTGTTTTAGCCTAGGTGAAAGGAAGCCTGAAGGAAATCTACTTGAGCAGATTTCATTACTGGTTTGCCTGGAAAAATCGAAGGCAGGTTTCCTCTATGGGCCAATTTCTACTCTCTGGCTAGTGCAGCTTGAAGGCATCCTAAGCCAGCTAGCCAGTCATGCACCAAATTTTTAGGACTTGCCAGGACACACAGCTACAAGGGGAATCTTGTACAAGCTGGGTCCCCTCAGTAGCATAGCTCAGAAGTAGTTACTTTTCCTGAACACATTATCCAAAAGTAGTACCCCTTTCAACAATTTTTTACTAAAGTAATATGTTGACACAATGGTAGTTAAAACACATTAATCCCTTCATTCAATAAATATGTATGGAGGGCATTCTCTGTGCCTGCTTTGCATCTTGAGACTATGGTGGTGGACAAGATAGAAATAGTCTCTGCCCTTGTGGAACTTATATTTTAATGAAGGTGACAGACCATAACAAATAATTATAAAAAAGAATTTGTCATGAAGAAAGATAAAGTAGGGAAAGGGGGTAGAGATTGGAAGGGGTGTTATTTTAGACAGAGTGGTCAGGGACAGCTTCTCTCAGGAGGTGACATTTGAGATGAAACTTGAATGAAGTGAGAGAGTGAGCAATACAGATATCTGAGGAAGAGTTTTTTTTGGGGGGGGCTAGCAGGAAGAAGAATAAGTGTCAGGACCCTGAAAAGGGAGACTATCTGGGGTGTCCGAAATATACTGTGAAGAAGAAAAAGAGCAAGGCACAGAACAATGTGCATAGTATTAAAAAGGGTGGATAATAATATCTATTTATATTTACTAGTATATACACGAAGAACTACTGGAAGGTCTTTAAAAAAATAATGGCAGTATTTAACTGTGAGTGAGGATATGGGGGCGGTAGGAGATTGAGAAGATCAGAGAAAAGATAGCAGCATGACTTTTCATTAAATATTGTGTGTATGGGTATTTCTTTTTTAAAAAAACTGAACCATGTGAATCTCTTAGCTAGAGAAGAATTAAGAAATAAGAAAAAAAGAATTATACTAATATTGTCTATAAATTAAATAGCCGTGAGGGTGTAAACTAGAGTGAGCATAGGAAGCTTCTAAATAAAGAGGAAATTCTGTAATTAAGGCAACTTGAACTTTAGCATAAAAACCTCATTTGGTCACAGATGGGAAGACGATGGGAAGTAGCCCTAGCAGGAAGGCAGTCTCAGGAGACTACAGAGGCAGCCCCATCTAGCGTTTTCCCCTGAGGAAGAGAATTTCTGAATTTGAGCAAGGCCAAGTTTATCAAGAGAATCTTGTGAACAAGGTGACAAAGATGAGTGCCACTGAGGGCTGAAATATAATAATGTTAGGAAGATTTATAACCAGGTAAACAATCCTTCCCACAAGATTGCTTTGAATAGACTGATGTTAATCATAAGGGAGTGTCCAGTATTATTCCACAATTTTAATTGACAATTCACATGGAAACATAGAAGGCTGGCTTGTGAACTTTGAAGTACTCAAAGCTGGAGGAAGAGATACTGGATGACAGAATCAAGACTGAAAAATGACCTCGACAGGCTGATCAGTCAAACTCCAGGGATGAAATTGTAAAGGGAATAAATATAAAGCTTGCCCTTTAGGCTCGAGGACATAAATTGTTCCAGAACAGGACAATATGAACTTGACTTGGCAGCATCAAGTGTGAAAAGAGCTTAGGGGATTTAGTTGACTTCAAGCTCCTGATGAGTCAACAGCCTGAAAGAACCTTTCAAAAAACGCTCATGTTTCTCTGAGCTGCATTAATACAACCACAGTGCCCTAAACAGGGAGCCAACAGTCCCAATCAAATTTATTCTGTTCACTCCACAGAAAGATGCTAAGTTGGCATAGGTTGGCTTACTGTTCTCTTCCCATACTTTTAAAATCCTCCTTTACAAATGTTAACTCATTTAACCTTCATGACACACCTGAATACAATTATCATTCTTTATTGGCAGAAAACAAATGACAGATTAATTAAGAGAGGTTAAGTAACTTGTCCAGGGGCATACATTCAATTATGGAGTGTGTTTCTGGGACTAGTAGGATCAGCAGCATCTGGGACTTGTTAGAGATGCAAATACCTGGGCCCCATGCAGATCTACTGAATCAAATGTTCTGGGGGTAGTGCCCAGAAATCCATGTTTTAACAAGCTTTTAACAAGATGCTTCTGATACAACAATCACTGCACTTCACTATTTTTCTTCCACATGAGCCGGTGATACTATCTTAGTCATTGCTCAGCACTGAGCCTTACATATAGGCAGTATTCAGTAAATGTATTAATGAGTTCATGTAACAAATCTTGACTGTGTGTATATCATATACCCAGTTCTGACTCAAGTGACAGGGGTACAGAGAGTTCACAGTCTGGGGTGGAAGACGGACACCATTATAATGTCATGTGTTAGGTACTTTGAGATATGTGTTCTTGGTTTATAGCAAAAGAAGTAATTGATTTGTTTGGGGGAGTGGGAAGAGGCCATTACAGAAGCTGTCAAACAGAGAAGACAAAATGTTTTGATTTTGAGCTGGACCCTAAAGGATGAGAGAAGGAATTTACCAAGCAGACCGGATAGGAAAAAGGGATAATTGGAAGGAATTCTCAGAAATTAGAGTCTATTGACTGAATAAATACATGTGTGAATGGATGGGTTGACTCAATGCTAGCAAGGCCTTTCTCAGAAAGTCATGAACTATATGCCTTCATGACTTCAGCTGAATGCTGAAGAAAGGATTCTCTGGCTCAGCCAGGGGACATTGAACCAGATCATCTTTAAGGTCCTTACATCACTAAGATTCTATGACTGGGAGATTCAAAAGATTCCTCTGGGATGGGACCTTCTGGTAGGAAACTTACCCGCTAAAGGGCACATGGCCACAGCCAAGAAGCCAGGAAGAATCAGGAAGATAGGGAAGTCTTGAAAGACATTTCAAAGAAGACCCACGACGAGTAATGCATGATAGAAAGAAGTGCTGGCAGAGTGAGATAAATTGGACCAAGATTGCAGATGACTAGGAGGAAAAGCTAAAAGCGAACTCATGGGGTATTGAATAAGACACCACACAAAAAGAATAGATTAGCCCATGTGCTCCTAAGTAATATTACATTATTAATGGACAGAAAAAGAAAGTAACAATGCCATTATTTGGCAGTCTACAACAAGAATAAGAACTGATATAGGATAGGAAGAAACAAATTTTTAAAACACCAGCACAAGGACAGGAAGCACAGAATAAGTTTGGCCCAGTTATAAAGGAGAGGTGGCAACCCTCTTAACACTTATTTGGGGTGATTAGTGTTATGCTGAGATGGGCCATCTGCTTAAAGACATCTTCATCAGGTCCCTGTGGGGTTGAGCAAAATGTCTCATATTCAAAACTAGGTTGATTTCACTAGCAGCCTGATTTTGCTCAGCTGACCAGTTTGCTACTTTTCCTCTTGTATCAACCACATCTTCCCCTAGTCCCTCATTCTCCTATCTAGGCAAGTATCTCTTATTTACTAAGTCATCAATCTTATCACCTCTTTGGTCAACTACCTGGTGGGTGACTCTATGTGGATAACTACTTGAGTAGATCTGAGAATAATATACCTGAGTGAATTCAGTTTTGTGTCTGTACATGTCATTATGGGGACTCATTCCATGTACTAAGGTCCAGCTATATCTGTGTTAGGGTTGGAAAAATAACTGAAAAAGTCTACGGTGGCTCTGTGTATGTGTGTGTGTGCGCATGCATATATAAGAACACGCAGATACACATGTGGTATGTCTAGTTCTAAAACTATGTCGTAATGGCTACAGGAATCTTTGCCCCCTTCTGTTCTCTAAGGAAACCATCCACTCTTCTTTCCTTGCTTCCAGCTGATGCTAGCTCTTCCCTGGCAATGAAGTGAGCAACTAGCATCTATATGGAGATAATCTGTAAGTCACTGAAATGAGGGTTCATTAATCACTCTTGGACAAGTGGATATCCCACATGTCAGAGATGGACAAATTAGAAAATTAGAGAAATATAGATTAAAATATTCCAGGAAGAATTTGAACTTTCCTCCAGTAAGTGAAATTGACCATATATAGAATGAAATGAACCATACACAAACTGAAATGTATGAGCAGTGTATCCCTTCTCTGGCTTAGTGAAATAGTAGCATGGCACTGGTAAGTATATTAGATTTCTAAATTTCTTAGTGTTAGTAAAATAGGTTAGGTCTTTTAAGCTGTGATATGTGATTTTGATATAGACAGCTCTCACTCTTTAATAATAAGTAACTGGAGAAGCAAATGAACAAGTCAATGGCAAAAAGGAGAGTCTCTCAGAAGAAGCAAAGAAAAAGTAGGGAAGAAGAGGTGAACTCAAAAGGCAAGTGCCAAAGAGTGAACCATCCCTGTGGGGTCTGCACTTTTTATTAGGCTAGGAGACTAGGTATTTAGTTGCCCAAGAAGTTGAGGGATTTAATTTTATGGTCCTTTGAGGTTATGTTTTTAGATACTTAGGGCCTTTACATCTTATCATCTATCCTCACAATAGATAGCTTCATTCCCATTTACAGATGGGGAAAGCAAAACTCAGAGAATGTAAGTGGCTAACCCAACATCATATATCTAGTAAGTGACTCAAACTCCTAATTGCCTGGCTCTTGTTTTTTTTTTTTTTTTTCCTTATGTCATGCTACCTCCGTGTCTTACTTATTCACAAAAGCTATACAAAATACCCTTCTCCTTGGCTTCTGCTTTTTTGGTTCTAGCATTGCTAGACCTCTTGATAGAAGCCTATATACAAAGTTTATTCTTGCTGCATTGATTTCATTACTACCTCCTTTCTGCTCAACTTCCTATAAATGGTTAACATTCCTAATATTTCTTATTTCCAAATGTCTCTACCATTCATTTGGCACTTATCATATGACACATTAAATTGTTCATTTTTGTTTTATATTAAGAGCCTGAATCCACAATAATCAGTAGCTCTGGCCATGCCCATGTCTTAGATCTTTCTGTAGCCTTCAGACACCTTGTGAATAGAGTTCTTAATAAATCACTAGTGTCTGGGAATTGACAAAGCATCAATGAAGAGTGCTGGCACAATGGTCATGTTAGTTTCACATTTAGGAACAATGTTGGTGTTAGTTTCCATTTTAAAAGTAACATAACCTGGCCTTCATGCATTTCTTCCTTGACCACCTGGGCACAAACTTATTTCATGAATTATCTTAGTATTTGAAAATTATGAAAAAGCTGAAATCAATTCTGATCAGTCAGAAACAATTGTGACCAAGCTACAGAGAATATGCCCACATACATATACACCAGAAAGTACAACATTCACAATATCAAAGGTAAGAGAACCATGAGCTATCTATATACACATGCACATTTCTACTTCCCAAAAATGTTTGGTTGAGGAGAATAATTTAATTGTAGCCCTTCTTCTCAGCCTTTGCACCTTCCCTCCATCCCCATTGTGCTTCTGAGGTTAAGACTTAACTACTCACCATCGCCGTTGGGATCGCTTAGAGCAGTCGGAGGAATGACTGATGAGCGATGGTTTCCAAAGCAACATTCCTTGGAAAACCGTCTTCTACAGTCATCATGCACCTGAAACGATAAGAGCAGAGAAAAAAAAGGAAGGGGGAGAGAAAAGGATACCATTGATCAGTTTTGAGTTCCAATACCAAAATTTAGATTCTTAGTATTTAATCTCCCTTTCTGAGATTTGGTGACATATCTATGCCCCTAACTCACCTGAACACCCCCATTCTACTCCAGGCCTACATTGTCCCTCAATGTGACCTCAGAACTCTGATCCTTTCAAAGGTGGCTTTCAGAAGATACCCACCTACAGGCACTGAGTAGTCACCAATCCTAAGGTACAATCTTAGTGGCCTACAGAATAGGGAATTTACTTGCAGTATAGAAGGGTTAATACTAATGATGTAATATTACACTTCAATCCTTACAATAACAGGTGTTGGATTCATTTTAAAAACGAGGATACCAAAGCTCAGAGAGGTAAAGGGTTTTGCCCAAGGTCAAATAGTTGGGAAGTCACAGAGCTGAGACTCTGCTGCCTTTCCCACAAGCGGCCATTCTTTCCAGATTTTTGACATCTTCATGTGCCACTTCCTAGAAAATTACACAGTTTGTAGGGGGGTATGAACATGGCCTCATTATTCAAACGTTGAAAAAATGCCAGAGAAGGCCGGGCGTGGTGGCTCATGCCTGTAATCCCAGCACTTTGGGAGGCTGAGGCGGGTGGATCACGAGGTCAAGAGATCGAAACCATCCTGATCAACATGGTGAAACCCCATCTCTACTAAAAATACAAAAAATTAGCTGGGCATGGTGGTGTGTGCCTGTAATCCCAGCTACTCAGGAGGCTGAGGCAGGAGAATTGCCTGAACCCAGGAGGCGGAGGTTGCGGTGAGCCGAGATCGCGCCATTGCACTCCAGCCTGGGTAACAAGAGCTAAACTCCGTCTCAAAAAAAAAAAAAAAAAAAAAAAAAAAAATGCCAGAGGACAACCAGAGTCTTCTAAAAGGAAGCTTATACTTCAGTTTCTTCTTGTCTAGAAAACTCAGTTTGCGAGAAGATTCTGAAAGATTAGAAATCTAGATCAAGATCTCTCAATTTCAGCCTTACTGATATTTTGGGCCAGATGGTTCTTTGTTATGAGAGGCTGACCTGTGCATTGTAGGAGGTTCAGCAGAATCCCAGGCCTCTACCCACTATATGTCAGTAGCACTTCCCTCCACTCAGAGTTGCAAAGATAAAAAATGTCTCCATGCATTGACAAATGTCTCCTGGGGGTGCAAAATTACCCCCATTTGAGGACCACTGGCTCAGAGGCATGGTAGTGTTGTAGCTAAGAGTGTGGTCAGCTGGGCATGAAGGCTTATACTTGTAAGCCCAGCACTTTGGGAGGCCAAGGTGGGAGGATCACTTGAGCCCAGGAGTTTCAGACCAGCCTGGGCAGCATAGCAAGACTCTGTCTCTACAAAAAAATAAAAAATAAATTATCTGGGCATGGTGGCATGTGTCTGTAGTCCCAGCTAATCTGAGGAGGCTGAGGTAAGAGGAGACCATCTCACTTGAGCTCAGGAGTTCGAGGCTGCAGTGAGCTGTGATTCTGCCACTGCACTCCAGCCTGGGTGACAGAGTGAGACCCTGTCTCAAAAACAAAACAAAAAAACAAAACAAAACAAAAAAGAGCATAGTCTTTGCAGAACTATGTATAAATAAAGACTCTTGCTTACTGGCTGAATGACCTTGGACAAATCACCTTACTTTTCTGACCCTCACTTTCATCATCTGTAAAATGGGAACAATGAAACCTGGTTTAGGCTTATTGGAAGGACTAAATGAGATTATGTATATAAAGCACTCAGTATATAGTGGCAATTATAATGTGTTAATATTATTAACCATTTTTAATTAACAAAGATTACAAGTTCCTGGGAAATAGTGAATGAGAAAGGGAGAAGGTTTCTCAAAGGCAGACTCAGAACTTATTTTTTAATTGTCCATACTGCCATTAGAGAGTTCAGCTTTTCTCATTTGTTAGTAGGCCTCGCCAATTAAGAACCAACAAAGATGGTCTTAAATCTTTCTCCCAAAGGCTCCATAGCCAGATCTGGAAAGTCAGGATACTAAGCTTTATACTATGGAATCTGTTTAACCTATTTTGAGATAAAGGTTTCTTAGGTTTCTATCTATGTGTATGCATGGTCAAGCTTTAATCCACCCCTTCAAGAAGATGGGCAGAGTCTTACCGTAGAATTACACCAGAGGCAGCGGAAGTCTTGAAGTCTCTGATAACTGCCACAGCTCTCATGACATACTGCACACTGAGAGCCAACAGGCATGTTTCCTTCTGCCCATTGATGGGGCATGTTCTGCAGAAGGGTAAAAAGACACAGAAGGTAGAAGTTAGAGACATAAGGAGAAGAAGGGGCAGCTGGAATAATTGTACTATTCTATGGAGGACATTAGGTAAATGCCCCATGTTCTTTATGGTCCTGCCCTGCCTACTCCAATGCTTGTGACCAATGACAAGTAGAAGAGGGAGGTTCATTATTCTAGATAAGATGGATTGTGAACCTGGGACTTTGCTTATCTGGAGTGAGGAAGAAGTCTTCCTTCTCCTGTGTATCCTGGTGGAAGGGGAGATGGGAGAGGGCAACTGTGAGAAGACATGACTGATACTTACTACTTCATCTGCAGGCAGGAGGAGGTCATCAGTGAGAGACAAGGTATTCCACTTGCAGTCTTTGCTTGCTCTCAAAGCACATAATCTGTGAGATTTCACTTTGCACACTGTGAGAAGAGGAAAAAAAAGACGGATGTGAATCTGGTAACAGTGAAGATTCTAATTCCCTTTCCTAAGCTGCTCTGAAAATTAGAGCACCAATGTATTCTAAATAGTTCTAATGCACCTTCAGAGACCTATTTCCACCAGAATCCAGTTCCTTTTTATTCTTACCAGCTAATCTTTTTACTATCCAACTTGAATGGAAATTGATGGTTAGAATGATTTCTGTCTTAATACTTGTGATCATATAGTCCTATCCCCCCATAACCATCCCTCTATTTTAATACCCCTATGCTAGTTTCCTCCCTTTTTCTTTCCTCAGTCGGGGTTAACTTCACACCAGAGACAGTAACCTAGTGTGAGTTAATGATACTAAAGCCACATGAGTTCCTTCATCCCCATATCTACCCACTGAGCTTCACTTCCTAAAGGAATCAGAAAGGTACCTTCACAGATGATGACATCTCTAGATAAGGCAGGAATGCTCTCTCGACAAACATTGCAGTGCTGGGTCCGGTGACTGTAGCTGGAGTACCAATAGTGCATTCCAACAAGAAAAGGGTTGTTTTCTGCTGCAGGTATCTAAAATAAATAAAAGAGGAGAGAATGGAGGATGAATCACAGAGACAGATTAAAGAGGGCCAGAAAATTGGCTGCTGAGTCTAAAATGGCCTGCTGTATAGGTGTCAGAGCGTGTGAAGGGGAAGATTGAAAGTTGGAACCAATTCCTGGGACCTGGGATTTTTTTGTGTGCATTTTTGTTTGTTTTGCCAGTCATTTTAGAAAGGAAAAATAATAGAGGGGTAGATATTGGAATCGAAGCTGAAGGCAAGAGTAATGATCTTTATACTGCTTGGCCAATCACTCTATTGGCTTAGTTCAAGCAAAAATGTGTTCTGTTAGCTTTGGCCTTGGTTCTCTTTAAGTAGTAAGTAGAGGGAGGTACTAAGTTGGAAATTCAGTGATATCCAAATGTTTTAGCCAGGGAATAAAGAGAGGCAGCAAGGCTCTGACTCTGAGCTAAGAAATACTCAGTAAGGCTTTAACTCCTTCCTGGAGGTATACACTTCCCTTCCTGGCTGCCAGGTGAGCAGAGCATTGCTTTACCTGGACAACAGTTTCATCTCACGGGATTCTTTTAGGAATACCACGCTCTGACTGCCTACAGCAGTTTGCTGGTTAATCAACTTAGTTCATTCAATAATCCACTAAACAAACATTTACTGAGTAAATACTTTGTGTTTGGCACTTTTAAAAGCATTTGAGACATAGTGAACAAGACACAACCCCTGCCCACATGGAGTGGCATTCTCATTGGTGTCCTCTTTCATGGTATTGAGTTTGACATTTCTTGTTAACATGCCTTAATATTTTTTGTTAAATGCGGCATTTGTATATCATAGCCTGACTTTCATGTAGAGAAGGCACAGGGGTATACTAGCAACAGTTTTGAAACTGAAAGAAGGGAAGGGTGGGAACCAAAAAAACTCCAAGGACTCTTATGTTTTTTCTCTAATTCCTGTGTATGTCTGATTTTCTCCCTTTCTGCCTTCCCCTGAACTTTAGACATAGGCGTACACAGAGCTTTTCATTCTTCACATTATAATGAGTTGGGTGTGTAAAGGTATAACAAGACTTTAAAAAGAACTAAAATTTCTTCCTGATGCCAGTTGACAGGAGAGAGAGAGAGAGAGAGAGAGAGAGAGAGAGAGAGAGAGAGAGAGCTGTTGAGGGCTCTAGCATATTAAATATTCATCCTTGATCAATTTACAAGAAGTAGCCATCTAAGACATAGCCTGTACATAACCCTCTCTGATCACTCCTTCCCACTTCTAGCATGCTGGCTATGTGTTAAGCTACTGTTGATTTGACCTGGAACCTTCTGGAAAGGAAAGCTACTTTGATGAACTAAAGGCTCACATGTTCTGGGATTGCTGTGTGACTGCAATGTCTATTGTACATTAAGACACTGAAAAGCTCTAGGGTGATTAGAACAGAAGATAAGGAGTCTTGTTGGCACTCTGAGCCCCTAGAATCTTTCTACTCCCTCAAGTCATTAGATTGTAATTCTACAAGGATCTTTTTTTTTTTTTTTCCCTCCCAGTCTCCTCTCCTCCAATAATTACTAAGAACCTACTATGTATCATCTACCATGGTAGGCATTAGAGATGCAGACATGAATAAACCATAGTTGTTTCCCTCAAGGAATGTATAGTCTGCTGGAGGAAACAAATTCTAAAACAGATCATTCCTGTATAGAGTGACAAGTGAGTTATTCTAGAATGTGCAAGGTTTTACAGGACTGTATGAAAGAAATTCAGAGCTCTGCCTGGTTATAATATTAAATTTCATGAAGGAATATGTAAAATGCACATTGCTTAGGTTCAGCAGTTGAGGAGATGGAATTTATATTCCTTGTGTACATCCTATTCTGTAAGGAATATTTGATGCTTCCAACCCTGGATAAGTATGTGTGGTGATTGAATTGTGTCCCCTCAGAAATATGTTCAAGTCCTAACCCTTGGTACCTATGAATGTGACCTTATTTGGAAATAGGATTTTCACATATATAATCAAGTTAAGATGAGGTCATATTGGATTAGAATGGGCCTAATCCAATGACTGGTATCCTTGTAAGAGGAGAGGAATTTGGACACAGACACACACACAAAGAGGAGAACAGCTTGTGAAGATACAGAGCATACAGACACAGGGGAGAACACCATGTGGCAATGAAGGCAGAGATTGGAATGATGCACCTGTAAGCCAAAAAATGCCAAAGTTTGCCTGCAATCACCAGAAGCTAGGAGGAGCCAAAGAAGTATCCTCCCCTAGGGTCATCAGAGGGAGCATGGCCATGCAGATACCTTAATTTGGGACTTCTAGACCTAGAACTGTGAGACAGTAAGTTGCTGTTGGTTTTAAGCCATCCAGTTGTAGTTATTTTATTATGGCAGCCCTAGGAAACTAATACAGATTTTGGTACTGGGAAGTGGGGTGCTGCTGTAACAAATACCTAAAAATGTAGAAGTGGCTTTGGAACTGGATAATAGGTAAAGACTAGAAGAATTTTGAGACACATGCTAGAAAAAGCCTAGGTTGCCTTGAACAGAATGTTACTAAAAATATGAATGTTAAAGGTGTTTCTGGTGAGGCCTCATGTGAAAATGAGGAACATATTATTGGAAACTAAAGAAAGGTAATACTTTTATAAGGTAGCAGAGATCATGGCTGATTTTGCTCTATTATCAGGTGGAAAGTAGACCGTGTGAGCAATAAACTTGAATATTTGACTGAGGAGATTTCCAAGCAAAGTATAAGAGGTGCATCTTGGTTTCTCTTTGCTGTTTATTGTAATATGTGATAGGGAAGTGATACACTGAGGAAAGAAATTGTATTAGTCTGCTCAGGCTGCCATAAAAAGATACCATAGACTGAATGGCTTAAAAAATAGAAATCCATTTTCTCACAGTTTACAGCTGCAAAGTCCAAGATCAAGGTATCAGTCAACTCAGTTCCTGGTGAAGTCTTCCTTCCTGGATTGTAGAAGGTTGCCTTCTCACTGTGTGCTCTTGTGGCTTTTACTCAATGTGTGTATGTGGATAGAGAGAGAGAGAGAGAGAGAGAGAGAGAGAGAAATAGTATCTCTTTCTTTTCCTCTTATTATAAGGCCACCAATCCTATTGGATTAGGTCCCCACCCTATGACCACATTTAACCTTATTTGCCTTCTAAATGTCCTATCTCCAAATACAGTCCCATTAGGGGTTAGGGCTTCAACATATTAAGTTGGATGGAGGGAACACAATTTAGTCCATAATAGAACTATTGAGCAAAAAGTCACCAGAACTAGGAGATTTAGAAAATTCTCAGCCTATCTATATTGCAAAACACAAGAAAGTGTGCCCTGTAGAGGACACCAAGGGTGTGGCTGGACAAACTTTTGCTGGAGAGATTAGATGTGGGACACCTGGCTCCAATTACCCATTTCAGCAGAACACTGTCAGCTTGGACTGAACTTGGACTGAAGGGGACAGATATGGGATAAAATGAAGGAAGGTTGTCAGACTTCGGAGATTCTATAAGCATGAAACACACTGGTAAAGCGACTCAGCTGTGGACATGGGTTAGCCTTCAAGAAAATGGAAGAATGACTTCCAGAGGTAGCTCAGAGGCCAGCAAGGCTGCTGAGAGAGGCTCAGAGGGCCAGAGGTGCTGCTGCTGCACTCACAGGCCCAAAGAATGTGGGCCTCAGAATGTCTCCTTGGTTCCAGAGGGTGGAGTTGTCTCCTGGGTTCCAGAAGGTGAGGCTACCTCCTTGGTTATGCAGGGGGTTGTGGGTGGACTGACACTGCAGTGGGCTAAGAGGATAGGGTCAGAGAACAGAACATCAAGCCACAGATAATTATTCTCAGGCCTGGAAAACCTGATGGAATTTACCCTGCTGGGTTGCCAATTTTGTTTTAGACCCACAACTTTATTCCTTCCATTTTATCCCTTTCAAAATGGGAATGTCTGTCCTATATCTGTCCCAGCATTGCATTTTGGAAACATATAGCTTGTTTTCTTGGTTTCGCAGGTCCACAGATGGAGAGGACTATTGCCCAGGATGGAGCATACACAGAGTCTCACTTATACCTGATTTAGATTATTTACAAAATGATATTTTGAACTTAGATTTAATGCTGGAATGTGCTAAGGCTTTTGAGGATGTTGAGATGACAGTGAATGTATTTTGTATATTGGAAGGACATAAACTTGGGGGAACTAGAGGGTGGACTCTTGTGGATTGAATTGTGTTCCCCCACAAAGGTTATGTTCAAGTCCTAAAGTCCAGTACCTGTGACTGTGATTTTATATGGAAGTAGGGTCTTTGAAGATACAATAAATTTAAGATGAGATCATACTACATTATGGTGGGCCTCAATCCAATGACTACTATCTTTATAAAAAGAGAAATTTGAACATAGCTACATACAGAGAGGAGAACGCCATGTGAAGATACAGAGGGAACAGATACAATGGAGAATACTATGTGATAATGGAGGTAGAGATTGGAGTGATGTGGCAGCAAACTAAGGAACACCAAGAATTACCAGCAACCACCAGAGGCTAGGAAGAAGCTAAAAAAAAAAAAAAAAAAAGGCCGGGTGCGGTGGCTCAGCCTGTAATCCCAGCACTTTGGGAGGCCGAGGCGGGTGGATCACGAGGTCAAGAGATCGAGACCATCCCGGTCAACACGGTGAAAGCCCGTCTCTACTAAAAATACAAAAAATTAGCTGGGCATGGTGGCGTGTGCCTGTAATCCCAGCTACTCAGGAGGCTGAGGCAGGAGAATTGCCTGAACCCAGGAGGCGGAGGTTGCGGTGAGCCGAGATCGCGCCATTGCATTCCAGCCTGGGGTAACAAGAGCGAAACTCCGTCTCAAAAAAAAAAAAAAAAAAAAAAAATTCTCCCCTAAATCTTACAGAGAGATCATGGCCCTGTTGACATGTTGATTTCAGACTTCTAGCCTCCAGGACTCTGAGAAAATAAATTTCTGTTGCTTTCAGCCACAAAATTTGCAGTAATTTGTTACAGCAGCCTTAGGAAACTAATACAGTATGTCATTACAGGTCTTCTTACTTGTTGGCACAGATTAAAAATCCATTTTGAAGACAGATTTAAAACTGTGGCATGCACACAAACCACTGATCTCTAAATGCTAAAGAAAGTAGTTTTCTTTAAAGCTTTCAGGGTGTGGTTGTGGGTTTTGTGTTTGATTTTTACCCTCTCTAAAATATTTAGGTGAATACATTCATGCAGCCTATTGCTCCAATCAGATTCTTCACTTGCAATGGACTGAATACTTGTGTTGAAATCCTAACATGTTGAAATCCTAACCTTCAAAGTGATGGTATTAGGAGATGGGGCCTTTGGGAGGTGATTAGGTCATGAGATGGGAGTCCTCGTGAATGGGATTAGTACCCTTATAAAAGAGACCTCAGAGACCCATCTCACTCCCTTTTCCACCATATAAAGACACAAGAAGACAACTGTCTATGAACCAGGAAGTGGGTCTTCACTAGACACTGAGTCTGCCAGTGGCTTGATCTTGGATGCTGCAGCCTCCAGAAGTGTGAAAAATAATGTTTGCTATTTTAAGCCACCCCGTCTGTGGTATTTTGTTATAGCATCCCAAACTGACCAAGACAGGAATTGGTACTAAGAAGTGAGGAATACTACTATAATAAATACTTAAAATGTAGAAATAACTTTGAAACTGGGTAATGGGTAGAGGCTAGAAGAGTTTTGAATTACATGCCAAGAAATCCTAAATTGCTCTGAATAAAATTTTAAAGGAGATTTTGGTGAGAGCTCAGAAAGGAAAAAGGAGAACTGTAGAGAAAGCTTCTGTCTTCTTAGAGTATACCTAAGTAATCATGAACATAATTCTGGTAGAAATATGGACCAGCCAAGAACATGTTGCTGGACAATAAAGAACAAGTGATTGTTGTTATAAAGTGACAAAGAACTTGCCTGAATTGTGTTTGTATTCTAGTGTTTGATGGAAAGTAGAACTTGTGAATGATAAAATTAGACATTTAGCTGAGGATATTTGGTTCCTCCTGACTGCTTATAGTAAAATGTGAGATATAGAGTGACATCAGCAAGATGGTGGAATAGGAGTTCTCCAGCTTCACTCCTTGCACGACAGAAATCCAACTGGCAACTATCCACAGGCAAGAATACCATTGTGAATATCCCTGAACTTGGGAGTGAGGCTGAGACACCCCGTTGGACCACAGAACTGAGAAAAGCCATGATCAAATTGTAAGAGGAATGGTTTTCTTTGACTGTGCTGCTTCTCCTTCAAGCTGGTGCAGTGTCACAGAGAATTCCCCCGAACTTATGGTTTCTAAGTGGGAAAAGAGAGTTGAAGGCAAATATTCAGCTTCCTCACATTTTGGGATCCTTCACAGGAAGTCCACTCCTGTCTTGTCCCATGGGAAACGTTGGGAGTACCAGCAGGGCTAGATCACCTGGGGTCAGTTAGAAACAAAAAATGGGGTGGGGCTCACAGTTATCAAGGTATAGGTCTTGGTGGCTGCTCTGTGTTCCTTGCCAATGGAAGTACCACATCAGAGGAGCTAGCCAATAGCATCATGCTGCATGAAACATGGTCCACAGGACTTCCAGGCTTGAATCTCTAGCTAGCTTCTTCACACAACCTGGGTGCTCTGAATAACTCTTCCCCAGGCCAAGGGATAACTGTTAGGCCAGCAATCATCCATGTAGGGAACACCTGACCCCACCCAACTCTAGCAGCAGAGAGGTCATCCAATAATTTCTGATGTTCATTGACAACAAAGCCAGACAAAGACACAACAAAAAAAGAAAACTACAGGCCAATATCCCTGACAAACACAGATATAAAAATCCTCAATAAAATATTAGCAAACTGAATTTAAGAATACATTAAAAGAATACCATGATCAAGTGGCGATTCCTCAAGGATCTAGAACTAGAAATACCACTTGACCCAGCAATTCCATTACTAGGTATATATCCAAAGGATTATCAATCATTCTATTCTAAAGATACGTGCACACGTATGTTTATTGTGGCACTGTTCACAATAGCAGAGACTTGGAACCAACCCAAATGGCCATCAGTGATAGACTGGATAAAGAAAATGTTTCACATATACACCATGGAATACTATGCAGCCATAAAAAAGGATGAGTTCATATCTTTTGCAGGGACAAGGATGAAGATGGAAACATCATTCTCAGCAAAGTGACACAGGAACAGAAAACAAAACACCAAGTGGTCTCACTCATAAGTGGGTGTTGAACAATGAGAACACATGGATACCAGCAGGGGAACATCACACACTGGGGCCTGTTGGGGGCTGGGGGCTAGGGGAGGGATAGCATTATGAGAAATACCTAATGTAGATGACTGGGTGATAGATGCAACAAACCACCATGGCACGTATATACCTATGTAACAACCCTGCACGTTCTGCACATGTACTCCAGAACTTAAAGTATGGTAAAAATAAATAAATAAATAAATAAATAAATAAATAAATAAATAAATAAATTTACACTTAAAAATAATAAAAAATTTTGAAAAAAAAAAAAAGCAAGGGACCTGAACAGGTATTTCTCAAAAGAAGACATAAAAATGGCCAATAGGTACATGAAAAAATGCTCAATATCACTAATCATTAAGGAAGTGCAAATTAAAACCACAGTGAGATATCATGCCACACCTGTTAGAATGGTTTTTTATCAAAAAGATGAAAGATAATAAGTGTTGGAGAGGATATGGAGAATAGGGAACTCTCAGGCATTGTTGGTAGGAATGCAAATTAATATAGCCATTGTGGAAAATGGTATAGGGGTTCCTCAAGAAATCTAAAAATAGAACAACCATATGATCCCGTAATTCCATTTCTGGGTATATGTGGAAAGAAACTGAAATCAGTATGTCAAAGGGATATTTGCATTCCCATGTTCATTGCAGCATTATTCACAATAGTCAAGATATGGAAACCGCTTAAGTGTCCATCAACAAATGAATGAATAAATAAAATGTGGTATATATACACAATGGAATGCTATTCAACCTTAAATAAGAAGGGAATCCTGTCATTGGTGACAATATGGGTGATTCTGAAGGACATTATACTAAGTGAAATAAGCCAGCACAGAAAAACAAATATTGCATGATCTCATTTATATATGGAATCTGATAAAGTTGAACTCATAGAAGTAGAGAACAGAATGGTGGTTGAGGAAGAGGAGGAGGGAATGGGGAGATGTTAATCAAAGGGTACAAAGTTTCAGACAGACAGGAAGAATAGATTTTGAGATATGTTGTATAGCAGGGTAACTATAGTCAATAACAATGAATTATATAGAGTATTTTAAAATAATTAAGAGATATATAAATTTCTTGACCATTAAAAAAGATAGGTAATCAAGGTGATGTATATGTTAATTAGCTTGATTTAATCATGCCAACTTGTATACATATATAAAAACATCACATTTTACTCCATAAATCTGTGTAATTATGATTTGTCAATAAAATTAATATTAATAATGTTTAAAAATATAACATACATAAATAGCTCATTAATCAGTTTTATTTTGATTATAGTTAAAATTATATTGTGGACATATTTGGCTAATAAAATGTTTAAAATGAAAAATGTGAGAGGAGATAAATGAATTGAGGATAGAATTGCTAAGCAAAAAAACCCCTGGAATTTAGAGATTTGGAAATTTCTCAGTCTATCCACATTATAAAAAATGAGAAAGTATGTTCAAAAAGGTGTGGAAGACCCACTGTTTGATAAAGAAATTAGTGTCGATGTGAATCACAGACTTAATTAACCATCTCTACAAAAGCCAGGAATAGAGATGGGATTAAGATGGGATTATAGTAGCAGAACCACTGTCACCTGAGACTACAGGAAATTGAGAACATGGGACAAAACGAAGGAAGACCCTACAGGACCAGACCATAGAACTATTTGGATGCGAACTTCTTCAAGACAAGCAAAGAATGATCCCAAAGGTGATTCAGAGATCAGTAGGGCTGCCTTCACAGGCCCAAAGTGCACAGTCCTAGGTAGCAAGGCTGTCTCTACCTCAATTGCAAAGGGTGGAACCAATGCCCAGCAGAGCTGTGGGGATGGAACAGTCCAGCAGAGCCTTGGGGTCTTGCCCCCATTCCAACAGAGAACCATGCCACGAATAGAGCCACTGTACAGAGCCACAGCATTGGCAGTGCCCCACTGATCTGTGGGGTGATGTTGCTACTCAAGTAGGTCTGGCAGGCAGAGCATCGAGCCAGAGGGTTACAGATGCTCCGAATTTACTATGGGGTTACATCCTGATAAACCCAGTAAGTTTGAAATATCGTTGAGTCAAAAATGGACATTTTGTAGACATGATTGGATGCAAAAACACAAAGCACAATGTCCACCAAAACTCTGGCAACAAAGTACACTGTAGAGTATGGGTTGTTTATCCTCAAGATTGAATGCTTCACTGGGAACTGTGGCTTGGTGCTGCCGCCCAGCACGGTACTGCCTATCACTACCCGAAGAAAAGATTAAAATTCAAAATTTGAAGTACTATTTCTACTGAATGTGTATTGCATTTGCACCATTGTAAAGTCAAAACATTGTGAGTCAACCATCATAAGTTGGAGACTGTCTGTATTCTCCAACCTTAAGATCTCATGAAGCTTGCCTTGCCAGGTTTTGGACTTGCCTGGGGCCTGTCATTCCTTCCTTCTTTCCTATTTCTTTCTTTTAGAATGAGCATGCCTATCCCATGCCTATTTCACCATTTCTATTTTGGAAGGACATAACTTGTTTGACTTATAGGTTCACAGCTGGAAAGAAATTTTGTCCAAGGCTCTCTCAACCATATCTGATGTAAATGGTATTTAGATAATACTTTAGACTTCAGAATTCATGTTGGGATGAGTTAAGACTTTTGGAATTTTTAGGTGAAATGGATGTATTTTGCTTGTGAGAAGGCCATTAATTTGGGGGTGTTCAGGGGCAGACTGCAATGCACTGAATGTGTGCTCCCCACTGCTTATAGGAGGTAGTGGATCCCTCATGAATGAGATTATAAAAGGGACCCCAGAGAGTTTTCTTCTTTTTTTCTTCCATATGATGAAACAATGAGAAGACTCCCATCTATGAACCAAGAAGCAGGCCCTCATCAGACACTGAACCTATTAGCACCTTGATCTTGGACTCTACAGCCTCCAGAAGTGTGAGAAATGTTTGTTGTTTAAGCCACCTAGTCTATGGTATTTTTGTTATAGCAGCCTGAACTAAGACATCACTGTTGTAGGGCAGCTAAGGGTACTTTCCCTACCTCCTGAATGCCTTTCAGCATAATCCACAAGTCAGATATGTACATTGATTTTTTTGTCTATTAGTTAAATGAAATCTTATTAACTCCAAAGCACTTTCCAAATGTGGGGATTTAGCAATATCAAGTGTTTGCAAGGTACTTAAAAGTTTCAGGTGAAATATTCCACAAAGCACAAAGTCTGCTACAGACATAATTCTGTAAAGGAGTCTTTTTGGGGATGGCTTATATGATAAAAGGTTGAGTTTAGATAAAATGAAGTCAGTGGTTTGTGCTATAATGTGAACTCAACTGCTCAGTTCTATCAACGTTTGGGGAATTACTGAAGGGTTATGGCCTCCCAGGTTGGCCATTGTAGGGTGACCATATTGTCCAAATTGAGCCACTTTGCACAGTGAAAGGGGAGCTATTAATACTTATGCTGGGACAAGTGTAAACTGGGCTCGTCCTGAGCAAACCACTAGCCATGGACACACTATGCATGAGCTACTCATTTAGCCACTTTGAATTTATTTGTTGATCTATACAATTCAGTTGTCTACCTTAGTATTCCTGCCCCATAATCACAAAGGGTGGAAATTAAAGGAAAGATAGAAGATAATTAGGCAGAATTGAAGATATCCTTCTGAGAACTAGATTAAAAATTAAAAGAACTAAGATATTAATTTTGCCAGAATCAACTTGTGACTTTGGGCAAGGCAACGGGCCCTCTCTGAGGCTCAATTTTCTCATCTGCTTAATGAAAGCTTTTCAAGTTGAAAGGAATTTTGAAGTTCATCTAGTTTGCCCACTTGAAAAAATCAGTTTTCTGTACAACATCTGACAAGCAGTTGTTCAATTTGCTTGTTTGTATTACTTCCAATGACAGGGAGTTCTCTACCTCAAGAGGCAGCTGATGCCATTCCTGCAGCTTAAAGTGAATGTTAGAAAGTTATTTCTTCAACTAGGCCAAAGTTTCAGAAAAAAATTTCCAAGATTTAGAGCTTTAGGAATACTAGATGGACTTTTTTGCAAGGAACTTAGTTCCCTACCTTTGAAAGAGTTCAAATAAAAGCCACATGACTTACATCTCCAGATGCTCTAGAATGTAGTATCTGGAGTCCAGATAACTTTTAAGGTCTATTTCTGTTTCCATAGTCTATGATTCCATGAAAATTCATTAGGAAGAGCTAAGCATTTAATCTAGTTTTCTAAGCAGCTTCTTATTTCTAATTTTCTCCTTTCTATTCTTTTTTTTTTTTTTTTTTTGAGAGGGAGTTTCGCTCTTGTTGCCCAGGCTAGAGTGCAATGGCGCGATCTCGGCTCACCGCAACCTCCGCCTCCTGGGTTCAGGCAATTCTCCTGCCTCAGCCTCCTGAGTAGCTGGGATTACAGGCACGCGCCACCATGCCCAGCTAATTTTTTTTGTATTTTTAGTAGAGACGGGGTTTCACCATGTTGACCAGGATGGTCTCGATCTCTCGACCTCGTGATCCGCCCGCCTCGGCCTCCCAAAGTGCTGGGATTACAGGCTTGAGCCACCGCGCCCGGCGCTCTATTCTTTCTCTAAATCTCCCAGGCTCACACCTTTCACCTGTCTATGACTTTCCTATTTCATTTGCCTGTTTCTTATATTTAGCTTCTCCTTCACCCCTAACTCAGTATCCACATTTATTTTCTCTTTCTAGCCCCATTCTGGGGCTTAACATTGTCTTGCCATAATTAATCTATAGCCTCTTCTCTGAACTTCTGGCCTCTAGTTTTTCCCTTGTCTAATCCATCCTGTATTTCTAAAGTATCCCTCTTATCAATTCTCTTCCCTTTTGAATCCATCCTTAAGCTGAACTTTGAACACACTGCTAATCTTCCCCACTCTATCTTGGCATTGAAAAAGCTCCAAAGTCAGACCCAATCTACCTCTCAAAACATACGTCTTGGACTCACTTTCCTAAACTGTTCTGGTGAAATGGAGTCTCCCTTTCACCGTATTCCAAGAAGGTTCTGTTTTCCTGTTATTCAGCTTTTGCTTATGCCAGTTCCATCGCTCAGAACCTCCCACTGCCCCTAATTCCCTGCCACCAATAAAATACAATCTATCTTTCAGGGTCAGTCTCAAATCTCTCCTCTGTTAAGTCTTCCCAGAGGACTCCAGCCCATACTTATCTCTTCCTCCTCTGAACTCCCATACCACTTTATTGTCTGTTTCATTCATCTGGCAATCAATCATATATTGCCTTGCAACATCTCTGAAAACTGGCATTTATCTTGGGTAATGTTATTTAACTGTTTCTTTTGTGTATATAGGTTCTCCCCATTACCTACAAAGCTCATTGAGGCTGGGAGTAAGTATTGCATCTTTTTTTTCCTACTCTTTGTGAAACAGAACTGGGCACCTAGTAGGGGGCAGCTTATTAATGTGTACTGACTAGTTTCCCATAGATTATCCAATTACTTTGTCATCACTTTAATAGACTACTAAATCCATGATTAATATTCCCTCACCCTATTTGTCAGGCACTGGTGGTGACAGAGGATAGAAAGGACCATTAGCGATAAGGTACATATGGGAGAAGGCATATTTGACTATTTAAGCCTCAAGTAAGATGAATTGCTAAGATGCTGGTGGTGAGACATTTCACTATCAGCTAAAAGTGTTCCTTAATAGATTTAGGTCCCTGGAGAAGTTCCACAGAGGTTGTGATTACAACCTGATACAACTCTTCCAAGAGAAGAAACAGGGAGATTTTTTTCCTTTCTAGTTTGTGCTGGGTAATCAATACCTAGGTGTTTAATTCAATGAATTCAGGAATGGTGCACCAATTCTCTGGTAGTCATCAGAATTTCTCTAGCAGTTTTTACGTTGCTAGAGCAATAATTAAAATTCAAAATATCCTATGTGACCTTTTATGCCAAAACGTAAATGTTCTATGATTCATGAGAAACACTCCAGTTTGAATAGAGGTAAGTCACAGAAAGGAAAGATATTGGTCCACAGGGATGAAAAATAGGAAAGGAGCATGGAATTCATAACTTTTTATGACTGCCTCTAATGCTGTACCATAGTGGCCTCATTGGTGGGGGCAGGGGGAAAAGAGGGGATGTGTTTCTCCATTAGGAAAGGAAGAAGAAAATGACAGGTAAAACAATTAATCTCTGTTCTATGGAAAAGTAAAAAGGAAGAAGGAAATAACAAAGAGGTAAAATTCTGAGTGCTAAAGCATATAAAGATCACCATCAGATGCTGAGCAAAGGATCTCTCAATATAAGCATATATGATGTGGAACTTGGACAGGCCATATTGATATTTGGAGAGGCCTCAAGTCAGCCATCTTGTCATGTTCTCCATAATTGCTATAGGGAGCAGAATGTATAGTTATGAGATAAAGTGGTCAAAAGCCTGAGAAGTCCTCGGGGAGTAGGGATGGATGGTTCTTCTCTATGGCATTAGCTTTATTTCTAAACCTCATTATCACCAAGCCACTTCACACACTGCTCCATCCCAATTGCCTAGAACAATCTTCTACCCATTGCTAGTTATTTAAGACATCAGGTTATTTTAAAGACTGGATTCACCTTCCTCTTTATCTCTAAGACCTTTACAGCAGAACTTTACTTCAGAATGAGTACGTATCATTCTCTGTTCAAACCCTGGTTCCAAGATTTCCTGCAGATTCCTGTTTATTCATTAAAAAGATATTTATTGTGCCTTTACTATGTGCCAGAGACTGCTCTAAGTAAATAAATGACACAGATCTCTCTCCTCTTGGAACTTACATAACTTCTAACTATGGTAGATCTATAGAAGAGCAGTCAGAGTGTATCTTCTGGAGTTTGATTGCCCCAGTTACTTTAGGGAGCAGTGGCCAGAGATTTGGTACTGTCAGGTAAAAAAGAACCCTGCTAAGCTTTGGAGAGGACTACTTCTTGCTCTTCCTTCTGCATTACTTTTGTAGTAGACAGAAAACGGAAAGGCAAATAGTATAGTGGTCAAGTGCTTGAATCCTGGTTTCCCTGCTGAATAGTGACTCCGCCTCTTTCTGAGGCTCAGTTTCATTAGCTGTTACTATGGTCATTCAGCAGATCCAAGTTAAGACTGCTGATTGTGGTTTTCATAACCTAAGGGCATCTACATTAGCTGCTCACCTACATCTTGAGTACCTCATCCATTGAGGATAGATTGACATCTACATATCAAGTGGGTATGTATAGAGGCGTCTGCACTACATACTTACAAAGGTCTGAGTCCAAGTTAATTACTACTATTTATGAATAATTCTAAAGAGGTTTTCTGTCTATAATTCCTAACCAGGTGGTCTCTGTTTCCATCTTATTATTTCCCTGCTGTAAAGGTGGCTTAACTAATGCAATTAATTATTTACCTATTAAGAATTGTGTGGCTTCTTTACTAGTTTCCTTACCTTATGAATTTCTCCCTGTTGGACAGTTTTTATGACGTTAATCCATTCTTCCATGTCTTTCCGGTTGGATGCAGCCACAGTGATTTTTCGTTGTGGTGTGATAACCTAAACAAAAAGACACAATATTAGCTCTTCTCACTCCATAACTTTGCCTCTGAACAGAGTCTGTGAATGCTCTAAGAAACTAGACAGATGTACCAAGCACAATGCAAGCCATTTCTTGAATATAAAACAGACATTGCCAAAGCCACTCGTAGCTCCTTAGATACCCATCCAAAATAGTAATAGTGCTAATAGCAATAACTAACATTTCAATGCCACTTGCTATGTGCCAGGAACTATTCTAAAGCACATTATGTGTATTATTTCATTCAATCTTTATTACAACCCTGTGAGATGGGCATTATTATTTTTTCCCATTTCATAGACCAGAAAACCAAGGCAAAGAGAGTTCAATGATTTGCCTAGGGTCACCCAGCAGGTAAGAAACTAAACTAGAATTGAAATCCAGATTCTTTAGCTTCAGAATTCATTCTGTTAAATACTAAACCATGTACCATCTATTACTCAAGTTAGTTTGCCTGAAAACCCTACTTGCTTACTGTGACTGTCTACTTGAAGTGGTAAAATTGTTTATGGTTCATTAGGGAGTCCCTGTTTAGTGGGAGAGTGAAATATCTAAACATCCAGTTTCTTTCTTTCTTATGGTTAGGGACAATCTGAAGAGAATTTTACAGTTGTCTTTCTTAATTCTGCTTGGCACAAGAACCCAGGTAGGAATAATAAGAATGCCACAGTGAGAGTCTAGCAGACATAGACCATGGGCAGGACTTGATCTTTTTCCAGAGGGCAGGAGGGATCATGGATAGCTACAGCATCAGTCATTGCTTCCATTGCCCTAATTGCCTTTACTACAAGCCCCCCAAGTCTTGAAGCTAGAGCTCACCACACCAACAAGGAATTTGTTTCTCCTTTTGCATGTAGCACAGTGTGATTATGTAGTAGATGGAACTAGGAGCTATTCGGGATTGTGATAACAGCCACTCCTTTGGTCCAAACCCATTCTTTTTTTTTTTTTTTTTTTTTGAGACACAGTTTCACTCTTGTTACCCAGGCTGGAGTGCAATGGCATGGTCTCGGCTCACCGCAACCTCCGCCTCCTGGGTTCAAGCAATTCTCCTGCCTCAGCCTCCTGAGTAGCTGGGATTACAGGCAAGCGCCACCATGCCCAGCTAATTTTTTGTATTTTTAGTAGAGACGGGGTTTCGCCATCTTGACCAGGATGGTCTCGATCTCTCGACCTCGTGATCCACCCGCCTCGGCCTCCCAAAGTGCTGGGATTACAGGCTTGAGCCACCGCGCCCAGCCCAAACCCATTCTTGAGTGGGGCTGATGTTCAGTACTTCTGTGCTTTAATTGGGTTAAGGGGCAGCCTAGCCCTTAGATTTCTTTCTCTGTAGAATGCAGACCAAAAACATTAGCCTATAGGCTCATCACCCAAAGGCTCAGCTTTTTGGGACTGGTCAACGGAACCCTCAGCTTTACCCTGTGTCAGGGTGATGTAATGAGAGAATAACAAGAGCAAAGTCTTTTTCTTAGATCTAGCCACTCTCCTTTCACAAGAAGATGGAACATGAACCCACCATAGAAGCAGGACATTGGGTCTGCAGCTCTTTAGTCTGTTAGGTACTATCCCCTACCTGCCTAAACAGGAGCTCCGGGCTCCATAACTCACCATTGAGGCTGGGAGAAGACAGTTCTTGGAAGAGTTAGGTAGAAGAATTCCTGGGCCACGAAGCTTTCTATTTTTCACTGAGTTTTTTGGTCTGGATTCAGTTGAATGACCAAAGCCATGTGACATTTCAGCCACACTAAGCCCTCAGATACTTCCCTAGAAAATCCTCTGCTCTCTCTGAGGCACTTTTATTAGTGATCTCAACATGGGGTAGATTTCACTTTGGATTAGGGCTCTTATCTACCTCATCAGAGGAGAGGACGTCATGTAACTCAATTATCCTGCCATTTTCTATAACATATTAGCAGTCTCTTGAAAGACTCCCAATGATACGCTTCTAAATCACCTTCACTAGGAAGACTAATTTTTATAAGTCACATACTCCCTTCTCCTTTAAGTCAGCTTAGCTTTATACTGGTAATAAGGAACAAGATCATCACTTTTTTTCTTCACTATCAGTGGGCTGCTAGAAAATGTTTGCATGAATGATAACAATTTGAGATCAAAGGAAACTTTGGAAACCTGAAGTTCAAAGAAGCAAAAAGTGGTTATGGGAAGCTATCTTCCCAGCTAGCCCATACCCCTGCCCTTTCAGTCATTCCCAATCATACTTACGCAAAAACTGTGGCAAAGGTTTCTACAGCTGCTTTCTGCCACGACAGCTTCAGACAGATCAATCGTGTCAAAGTGTGCAAACTGGAAAGATATAAGAGGGAGAGGGACAAGAAACCATCTGGTTAATTATGTAAAGAGATATTAAAAGGTAAACATACATACACACACACACTGACAGGCATTTGTGGCAGTCATGATCCAATCATTTCTTTGACTTGAGGGCTAAAATTTATTTAGCAACACGATTTTTGTTAATACATCATGTGACAAAAACAAATAAAATGAAATCAAAATAGAATTTTATAGACATTTATGTGGAATTATAGGGAGGCTTGAGTTGGTGAGTTCAGAATTATTTAAACATAAAGGCTTATGCTGGAAAAGATAATGGGATGTGGTTTAACTAGAATCATAGTGGAACAGATTGTGATTAGCTCCTATTTTATTGGGTGGGAGCCTTTGACAACATTGCTAGTCCCATCCAGTTTGAGGCCTGTGTCTCCTTATTCACTGGCCACAGTAAATACCACCTAGCCAGCAGCAGGAAATCAGTATCATGGATACAGGCAAGGCCAGTTTCACCGGTATACAAACTGTGCAGTCACACAGGGCCCCGTGTTCAGAAGGGCCCCACACTTAGTTTAATGCTTAGCTGTTGTCATCTTAAAATTAATTCGTAATTTTGTCCTTGAGCATGTGTTTTGTTAGTGAAGTCCAATGGGACAAAATATCATGCATATGAGCAGAGGAGACAGATGCAATATACATTTCCACCCCATGTCTTGTTACTCCATTTGGATTTGTGATGCCCATGAACATAGAATTCTAGTGGAACCATGAAAAGTGGGAGTTTAGCAAGACTCAAGGCAAGTTCAAGATAAGTGTGTTACATCTATTACTGGGTAAGCAGTAGGGGAGCTGACAGCCCTGAGAGGTCATACTTTCTGTTGGAACCAGAACTTGCTTCAGACATAGAAAAAAAATGGTTTCTAAGAAATACGAACAACCAAGATGCCCTACTGTATTCTTTCTTGCTTGTTACACCCCTGTGTTAGCCAACATTTCTGCTAAAAATAATGACATGGAAGGAAATGGGAAGATAAGGCAACCCATAGTTCTTTCAGTTAGAAAAGTGTTGGTAGAATGTACAAGTACCAAGAAGTGAAATATGAACAGTTGAGCGAGTTTGTGCAGTTCTGTATACTGCTGAGAACAAAATACATAAACTTGTATGAGCTACTAAACACAAATTGTATATTTTAGTGATTCTTTATATGAATTAAATGCTCTTATTATTTGCATTTAAAACTGGTGCTGTATTGTGTGCAGATAAATAGTAAAATTCATGCTAATTATCTAAAGTTTTATTTTTCTTTACTTAGAATTACATTAAAAAGCAAATAAAAACACCATGATGTCATTGCTTTATATTAACATTTTAGTATAAACATAAAGCGTTATATGTTAGTAGCTTTACTAGAACTTCCCCCTGCTTTTTTAATAAGGAGCACTACATTTTCATTTTGCACTGGATCCCCAAAATTATAGTTGGTTCTGGGTGCAGAAGCTAGCTGGGAAAAATACAAAAAGAAAGGGAAACAGAAAAAGGAAAGGAGAGAAAAGTATCCCCATTTGACACAAAAGGCCAAGTTATAAAAAGAGGAGAGGGCTTTGACTTCCACCCTAATGTTTGCTGACATGTCTTTACTTATTAGTCCATCTTTCCACACAAACGTTTCCTGGAGCCCACCCATTAATCCTTTTGACAAGATGCTATATATTACCGCGGGATGGTGTGCAAAGTAGAGCTTCTGTCCTTGAATCAGAAAATATCTAGGCTTCCACCTCTTCAAAGAGTTACAGTTCTTCAGCAGAGGTCCTTCCTTCAATATTTTCTGAAAGACAAAAGCATGGTGTTGAGCAATGAGATCAATTCATAAGGTCATACCACTTGTTCTCTCAGATGGAAAGAGCAGATATCTAGAAGGCTCTATCTTGTCACATATCTGAGAAATGGCCTGAAGGCCAGGTGAGAACACAGTGAAGCTAGTTCAATCAGAGGAGACATTGGTTGCCCTTGGATTACTCATTCAGGATGATATAGGCTTCACATTTATCAGGCTACATGGCCCAAAAACCATGGAGAACATCTCTATTTGCAGTAGAGGGTAGAGGGCAAGGACATGAACACATAAAGGTAAGAACAGCATTTCTAGGAAAGAATGTATGGTAGAGGAAAAAGCCTGTAAAGGCAGATTTTCTGGAAGTCTCCAGATTGTAGCTCTAGACAGGGCTTTTCTGTCAGCTTTTTTAGAGTGTTCCTTTTAGAATATTAAGTTGGATCATGTTCCTTCCTTGATCACAAGCCTCCAATAGCTTCTCAACACTTTTAGAGCCAAATCCAAAGTCCTTACCGTGGTTTGTCTTCAATGGACTCATGATCTCATGAAGGAGCAAGCACATAAAAAGGACACCACAAGAAAACTACCTTCTGATTACTTTCTTTACATCTCATAGTCTAACTACTGATTTTTCAGTTACCTGCTGAACAGACTGATCCCAACCAAGCATAGAGTCTACTTACCATTTTCATCATTGAAGAAGTTCTCACTAAGTTATAGGATACAAACCAACATGCAAGACTGCCATTTGGGACAAGTACTCAACTCCACCAAGCAGGAACCAAACACATACTTAATGGACAAAGGGCCAGACTGAGCTTAAAATCACCAAATCAAGGCTCTACCATGCATTTTATCTATCATTTAAATAACCATTCATCATTGCGTGGCTGGAGAAGTGTTTTGTTTGGCCTACTTAGTGTTTTTCAGAGTTTTAAATTAGTTGGTAATATTTAAAAAGTAGAAGATTTCATATAAAAATGCAGGTTTCCTGTTTTTTTTTTTAAATTAGAACATCTGGTAACATTGAATTTATATTCTCACATGACAATGATATGCAGAAACTGAGTAGCAGCTGCTCCCTTCAGATGGCGTGCCTGACAGCAGGAATTTGAGTTTAGTTCCCTGATCTAAACAATTATTTGCCATTCCTGTTCTCCCAAACACACACACACACACACACACACACACATACACACACACACACAGACACACACACACACACGTACACATGCTCATACATTTATACACTCTTCAATTCTCTAACCAATTGGATAGTACTAGTGGACAAAGCCTCTTTATCTCAACTGGAAAAAGTCATTTCTTAAGCAATCACAATTTATCTGAGCCTTCTTCATAACTTGTGGTAGTTTCATGGTTATTATAACACCTTTGCGATGCAAAAGAATGGTGCTGAGAAGTCAAAACAAAGAGAACAATAAGACCTTGTGGGAAGTAGGGAGATTACAGAGAGAGACTAAGAAATTATATTTAAATTGTTGAAATAGAGTCATCCAAGAGAAAACAACTTCTCGAAACATTAAGAATATATTGGGGCTGGGCACGGTGGCTCACACCTGTAATCCCAGCACTTTGGGAGGCCGAGGCGGGTGGATCACGAGGTCAAGACATCGAGACCATCCTGGTCCACGTGGTGAAACCCCATCTCTACTCAAAATACAAAAATCAGCTGGGCATGGTGGTGCGCACCTGTAGTCCCAGCTACTGGGGAGGCTGAGGCAGGAGAATTGCTTGAGCCCAGGAGGCGGAGGTTGCAGTGAGCTGAGATCATGCCATTGCACTCCAGTCTGGGTAATGAGAGTGAAACTCCGTCTCAAAAAAAAAAAAGAAAAAAAAAAAAAAAAAAGAATATATTGTTCTTTTCTGCTCTCTGGCCAAGTGGCCTAAAGTATATTTCTCACTAATGGCATTTGGATTTTTGTATCCCAACCCTCTTACCTCTATCCATATATTCCTCCACACTAAGTCTTCATAATACTTAGGCAGTCCTATTTACTCCTTTCTGCTAAAGACTTAAATTCCAAATTTTAACTGCTCCAAATCTGTACAACTGAATCTACACCCATTATCTCTGCCCTTTTCCCAATTTATTGTGCTCTGTCAAAATTATCAAATGAGTTCTTTACCTTTCTTATTTTGTCATATATAATGTTCCCTGTATCAGCTCATTTAACAGTTTTTGGTTGGCTACTTTTCCCTTCCTTCCATTTGCAGATTAAAGCTTTGCAGCTCAGACTGTAAGATATTTACACGAGTACATTCTCTTGGCCTGTTCTGAGAAGCATGTACCCTTAAAGAACCCATTTTTCAGGCACTGCAAGTCATAGGCTAGTAAACTAAAATTTCCCAACTTATAACTTGCGAATATGATACCCCAGGAGGACTCAGATTTTAGCTTAGGCATTTGATAAGCTCTTTAATGATATTACTATGAGCAAGAAGGAGAAATGATTATCTTTGTTCAAATTCCTGGTTTATTTGCCTGTAGACCACATCCCTTTCCTCAGCAAATCATCCTGCTTGGTTATTCAGAGACTGCTCCCAAAAAATCAGTACCCTCCTTCAACTCAGGAGACCCCAACTAAGCTCTACCATTCAGGGGACCCTTAGAGACAATAGAGCTATATAGGAATAAGTTTTCTATATCTCACTATAAATTAATAAAAATCTGAAATAGATTTTGATAAGTAAAGATGTGTATTATAAGCCCCAGAGCAACAACTAGAAAAATAACTTTTAAAAATTATTAATACATTATAAATCAACAATTAAATACCACTACACATGTATTAGAATAGCTAAAACCCAATACAGTGACAATACCAAATGCTGACAAGGATATGGAGCAACATGAATTCTCTTTCATTGCTAGCAGGAATGCAAAATGGTACAACTAGTTTGGAAGGCAGTTTGGTGGTTTCTTACAAAATCAAACATACTTCTACCAAATGATCTAGCAATTGAAATCTTTGCTATTTATCCAAATGCACTGAAAAGTTATGCCCACACAAAAACCTGCACATGAATGTTTACAGCAGTTTTATTCATAATTGCCAAAACTTGGAAGCAACCAAGATGTCCTTCAGTAGGTGAATGGGTAAACGGACTGTCGTACATCCAGACAATGGAATGTTATCCAGTAATAAAAATAAACGCAATATAAAACCACAGAAAAAAACATGGATGAATTTTAAATGCACATTGCTAAGTAAAAGAAGTCAATCTGAAAAGGTTACATACTATATCATTTCAACTACATAACATTCTGAAAAAGGCAAGACTATAGGGACAGTAAAAAAGCTCACTGGCTGCCAGAAGTTCAAGGGCAGTTGAGAAGAGATGAATAGGTCGAGCATTGGAGATTTTTAGGGCAGTGAAACTACTCTATATGATACTGTAATGGTGGCTACATGTCATTATACATTTGTCAAAACCCATAGAATGTACAACACCAAGAATGAACCTTGATGTAAATGATGGATTTTAGTAAATAATAAAAAATCAATATTGGCTCACCAATTGTAACAAATGCACTGCACGAATGCAAGATGTTAATAATAATAATAATAATAATAGTCTCAGGACCTTGTTCAGTTTAGTTTAGTAGCCCCAAGCAGGGGAAACTGGGAGTGGGAGGGTATGTATGGGTACATTTTTTACTTTCCACTCAATTTTTCTATAAACCTAAAACTGCTAAAAAATGGTCTATTAAATTTTTTAATAAGCAAGCAAAAATAGCCTGGGAATTCTGAAAAAGAAGAGTAATGAAGCGGGAACTACCTGCTATTTAGGTTTTAAAACCTAGTATAAAGCTGTAATAATGAAACAAATAATTCAAGGGGCTAAAATGTTAAAATTATTAAAGGAACATGAACATATACCCATGTGATGTGACAGGGGCATAAATATGTGGAATGTTCATTGAAAAAGAAAGCAAAAACTTTGTCTACAACCTGGCTCTTTGGAAGAAGAGTGGTTGTTTGAGTTCTTTAAGGGAAAAAGAGATGGCAGAAATGAAGTAATCTCTTTTTTAGCTGATACCCAAGGTCTGAGGGTATGGGAAGGGGAGAGTTTCAATGTGTGTATACCAGTGGAGATGAGGAGGATTTATTTCTGAAGTGGAGGATGACATTGTGAAGCTGCTTTCCAATAATAAATTATTATTATTATTATTATGAACGCATCTTGGATCAAGTCTGGAATGACTCTCGCAGATACTATGGCTTGTCAACACGAAGTTTATAATCCTTTGGCACCAGAACACGGTTGCTAGCTTGTGGGAACTGACTTTCTTTTGCCTATCAAGTTACTTTGTTTCTGTCAAAAGCCAAATTACCATCTGGAAACTGGAAACAGGAGGACACAGTCAACCATGACAAGAACAGAATGTCAAGGCTAGGGAGTAGGTAAGCTCTGTGGTTCTCAAATTGTTTAGCAAGATAAATCTCTTCGCCAAGTTAGAAAACCCAAGAAGGCATTGTTGGAAAGGACCAAATGAAGCAGTATTGCCTTGAATAAGACACAATGAAGTTGAAACCTAGTTTTTGTTAATTACGGTTACAATACCGTAATAAGAGTTCCTTAAGTTCTAAACAGAGGTTCTGTGTCATCAGCTCTGAACTTCTACAAATGCCCAAACCTGGATCTTGGAAAACGTAAAGTGCCTGTAGTCTTTGACCTCTGTTATCCTTCAGGGAAACTTCCCTACTAACCCAATTACTATTACTAAATAAACGACTGTTTATTTTGTAAAACCCCCCAAACCAATAGGCAGCCCCAGGAAGCCAGTTTGAACAGGCAGAAGCTAAAAATCACTCACTTCATTGCCACAAGTCGATAAAATATGTGCATGCAAAACAATCTTTACCTGCTTGGGACTACTAAACTGAACAAGTTCCTGAGGCAAAAAATGGAAGAAATAAGGAAACAAGCAAATGCATCCTATGAAGGGAGGCATTGAAGGGACAGTCATTGCTTGTCCCCTAAGATTTGCACAGGGCTTCCTGGTCCCTGGCTTCTTGCAGATAATATCATCTCATTGTCTTCTCACCACAACTATGCAGTGTCACGTCTGACTTCTAGACAGTAAATCTGAGGCTTGGGAATTTTCCCTTACTTTGTTCAAGTACCCACAATTACAAAATGCTAGAGGACTCTGCGCTTCCTCATCCCATGATAAGAAAACTGGGAGGGCCTGGTTAATTAGTACGTACACAGCAGGGTGAACACAGATCGTGCCCCATCCCCCTGCCAAACGTTATCCTGAAAGACAAGATCACAGATTGCTAAGAATTAAAAAGTATTCTATGGACAGCTCTAACTATTCCATACTAGAACTCTTAATGAGCTTCCCTCAAAGTGGCAAATGGTAATCCTTGTTTTTCTGAAGACCTAGCATTCAATGGTGGGTGAGAAGGGAGTTCTCCCGGTTTTTTAAAGTGATAGTCCAAGATTGACTTGGAAGAGTAGTTAGAATTCACATATCTACAGCACTTTGCAATTGATAAAGTGTTTGCTTTGGTTACATCCTCTCATCAGCCCTCTGAAGCAGGTAGTGAAAGGCGTCTTCTAATGCAATTCTGTCCTACCAAAGACACCCTGAAATTAGTTTCATCAAGTGGCTTGCCCTAGGAAATAGTTGGAAGTTTTCCTCTTAAATAAGATAGCCCATGTTTGTTTTGCAGTTTTGAGACTTTGTAACATCTTGGAGTTAAAATATTTGTCAGAAGAATCTATCTCTAATGTTATTACAAAAGGTAATGAGGAATGGGACTCTATATGGGTAATTTTGCTTGGTGGCCACATTTATAGGCACACAGCTATTTCATAAGAAGGGACACACATGTAATCCTCTTGGTCCAAGCTGCCACATTTCGGTGACAATATCTGTGATGCTGCATATAGAGAGAAGTTAGGAAGGGCTGTAGAATTCTTGTACATATTGAAATGCCATGTTACCACTTGGTGCTTATTAAACCACATCACACTTCAGGCAGGCCTCCTGGCCTTCCTGCCAGCTCTATTCGACATAAAAACCCAAATAACATTATGGTTTCTACTATTAAACCCTCAAGGTTGATTGTTTTGTGGTGAGAGTGAGTATGGTGCTAATTAGTCTATTGTCCCAAATTCAATTACCACAGAGATCAATTGGCTTCATTCAAATTCAAGAATGTAGTACTCCAAGGCATACGCAATTCAGGTTCTGTGTACAGTGTTCACACAAATGGTCTTTGCCAAAAACATAGCAGCCTGTACAGAGAAAGTGAAAGCTTTGGAAAACTCTGCTTCAGTTTCATTTTGAATCCTCTTTGATAAACCAATACACAAATCCAATGATCCCAGAAACTCCCACACCCTGGCACAGGTACTCCCTGGTGCTCTGTACACCTCAACATGTATAGATTAAGAGATTAATGAGGATAAGCATTTCCCTCACTCCATATTTATAAAATATGTTCTATAAAATATCTCACCAGAGTCTGTAAAGCAGCCCAATTTCCTGTATATAATTAACACCCGCCTGCTGCTTAATTGGGAAAGGGCAAGTACAGCTGCTGCTGTGACCTTTTCCTTTGCTTCTCCCAAGTTCCCAAAGCTTCTACTATCTGCTACAACTGTTCTTCTGTCACTTGGTGCTTTTTTTTTTAAGAGACAAGGTCTTGCTCTGTTGCTCAGGCTGAAGGGCAGTGGCGCAATCATGACTCACTGTAACCCCAAACTCCTGGCTCAAGTAATCCCCTTGCTTCAGCCTCTTGAGTAGTTGAGACTACAGGCACCCACCACCACGTCTGGCTAATTTTTTAATCTTTTTTAAAGACAGAGTCTTGCTATGTTGCCTAGGCTGGTCTTGAACTCCTGGGCTCAAGCAATACTCCCACGTCTGTAATCCCATTACAGAATTGAGCCACCATGTCCAGCCTGCTTGGTGCATTTTTGATACATAAGGCTTTGGTGAATTCTTTACCTTTTCCTAGCGAAAGGGTCCACTGGTATATAGACAAGTTGAATTCCACCCCCACCCACTGAAAAAGTAGGCAAACATCATGACATGCACCGCTACCTGTTATTAGCTGGCTGCTCTTCTGTTTTAATTTCTCTTGTTGCTCTTGTGTGGGAGGCTGGATAAGTTGGGGGATGAGTAGGCTCTCACTCCCCAAGTGAGAACTGAACTATTTTGGGCATAACTGAAAAGGCCAACTTTCTGTCTATGACTCCTTCAGTCCAAAGACCTGGAACGTGTATTCTCTTTGCTTGGGTTGAAGTGCTGGGAAGAAAGCCGTTTCCTAACACTGGCTTGCCAAAGTTGATTCAAAGCAACTGTGTTTGATTTGGTTAAAATGCAACTCCGGGTGCTTTAGGCTTTAAGAAAGGTCAGACCCACTGCTTCACTGAAAGCTTTACATTCCCCAGGGTCCTGTTGACACGGCAGGAGTCAGACAGACTGGCTCCAGCACTTACTAGCTGTGTGACCTTGGGTAAATCACTTAACCTCTCTGAGCCTCAATTTCCTTGTCAGATGAGGACACCTTCAGAGCATGTGCCTGCCACTCTGAGTCCCTTGTCTTTTGTGGATTGTGGATGCAAGGGCTGCTGCCATCTCTCCACTCATGCCACTACTGGATTCTTCCCTCCTGGCTGTCTAAGGGCTGCAGCAGCAGGATGAGGAATAGGATGACCGACTGTCCTGGTTTTCCCAGGAGTTTCAGCACTACAATCAGGAGAGTCTTGGGCAAACTGAGACCTTGTGGTCATCCTAACACTGAGAAGCCAGATTTTTCTACTTGGCAGGTCTGCAAGGACTGTATCTGCAAAGCTCCTTCCACTGCTTCCTGTGCTAAGGAAGAGCTACAGATGAACATCGGTGTCCCATTCTCTATCAATGAAATAGAAGAAAGTTAAGCATGATGCTATATGTATTTATTTAAACAGTTCCCTATTGAAAGACAGTGGTTTCAAATCTTATTTTATTACCAATGACACTGCAAGAACTCTGTATATACATGTCATTTTGCACTGGTGTAAGTACATTGATAAAATAAATATCAAGGCTTGATGACTTTAAAGTCCGCTGGGGGCTGGGCGTGGTGGCTCATGCCTGTAATCTCAGCACTTTGGGAGGCTGAGGTGGGTGGATTGCATGAGCTCAGGAGTTCGAAACCAGCCTGGGCAACATGGTGAAACCTGTCTCTACTAAAATACAAAAAAATTAGCTGGGCGTGGTGGGGGGTGCCTATAGTCCCAGTTACTCTGGAGGCTGAGGCAGGAGAATTGCTTGAACCAGGGAAGCAGAGGTTGCAGTGAACCAAGATCACACCACTGCACTCCAGCCTGGGCAAGAGAGCAAGACTCTGTCTTTAAAAAAAAAAAAAAAAAAAAAAAAAAAAAAAAAAAAATTGTCCACTGGGACCATAGAGCCTAAACACCTATAAGTTTTGGGGGAGCCAAAAATATAGAAACAGGAAATCCAGTGAAAGGAACAAATCTCTCCGCCCCATCCTCCTTCCTCTTTTCTATTAGTGGAGTTTCCTAGGAAAGATAAGGACCACTAATTGTTTGGGGGATGGGGAGGAGGTGAGCAATGTGAGCCCAGGTTGACAAAGTACAGAAAGTGGTAACCTGACCCTTGGTAATTGACCTGGTACTAGCTGCATCCAGGAAGGAGGAAGAGCTCTGCTGTGCCCTCCGAGAACTACACATAGGTTTGAATGCTGGATTTGCTGCCTACTAACTGTGCAGCCTTGAACAAGGCATTTCACTGCTATGAGGGGCCACTGTTAAGTTGGTAGGATAGAGATACAAGCTCTGGTCTCTGTTAGTTCAAAGTCTGTTCTCATGCCACAAAACTGACCTTTTAACTTTCTGAGCTAACTTTGACTTTAGCAATGAGTAATCTTAGATCTCCCTGCCCTGTTAGATTATGAAAATAATACTCCAAGAGGGGCTGTGCTTACTCAAGTCAAAAAGCAAATTAGTGGTAGAGTGCTTGGCCTCAGGCCACCGTATTTCAGTTGTGTCGGGCCTCCTCACTGACCTCCCTCAGGTGAGTGAAGGTGCTGTATAACCGCAACCACTGAGTTTTCTCTGTATTGGGAATGCCTCCTGGAATATGTGCACAGTTACAGAGTTCCAGGGGAATAGCATGGAATGGGATGTGAGGAAGCCAGCAGGAAGATGGGTAAGATCAAAAGGAAGGGCTGGGTAAGAGCTTTGTGAGTTTGAGGAGAAAAATGGCTTATGACAAGGCTTCCTGTAGAAGGTTGACTTTGCTCCACAAATGCGGGGAAGACTCAAGGTTCTGAGTAGGTGAAAGAGGACTGTTTCTGAGCATTGGGGAGCCAAAAGCCTGGAAACAGGAAATCCAGTGAAAGGAATAGTGTAAGTGGAAGCTTCATGGGAGACTCTTACGGCTACAGCAGTAGTTGCTGTTTGCCTGGAAAGGAATTTTTGTGGTTACACAAACTCCCTCCAAAAAGATACCAGGGTATCTTGGACCCTGGTCCTCAACCTAAGCAAGATCACAGAGGTCAGGACATCAATTAGCTTATCTAGTGCCACCATCTTACAAAAAGTGACAAAACAGTGCCTGCTTCCAATTGCCTTCTTTTTCATGGTTTTACCTGACTGTTAGCTACCAGAGACAAAGCTAACATTGTGTGGATGTTTATTTTCGCAGGGACACTTCCCTCACTGCTTCTAACTAACCCTGGGCTCCCACCACCAAGCAACGTACCCTGTTTATCCTAACCTTCTACTATGAGAGCAGTGGCTCCTGTTGTGACTCTGGTGATGGCCCTCATTAGAAGCAGCAGGAGCAGCAATTTCTTCTCTGAGTTTCTCTTCATCCCTCCTTCTCCAAAGGAAAAGATTTGTTTCTGGCTGACAAATGCCTGCGATTTGCCCTTGCTTTACATGCATTATCTTATTTAATGGCCACAGCAATAGTCTTGTGAGGGAAGTGAAAAGTTGAGGCTTAGAGAGGTTACGTGTCTAGTTCTAAGTCACAGTGAATAGCAGAGCTGGGGTTTGAGGCCTGATTTTTTTTTTAACTCTACTGCCTCTCCCCACCCTACTCCCAAACCAAATAACCATATGATGATAGTTATTATAATCTGACTTGGGTGTCAGATCTAACTTGGGGATCACTTCAGTTCACTTCTTTTTTCCCCAGGGGCCACTATTTGACCCAGCAGGAAAAGCCATGGATCAATGATGTCTGTAGATTCCCACTGGTTAGCTAAATTTCTTGAAGGGAACCATGTACTGCAAATGCTTTCACAAATAGGGAGGGGAAAACTCACAGTCCTTTAGAGAGGTACCTGAAATGTCATAATCCCAAATTTTGCATATGGTAATACTTTGTAACAATATGCTGGACCATGCTTGGGAGCTTCTAAATCTGGAGACTTTAGCCTTCAGAGGTATTTAAAAGTGCTTGCAACCTGAGACCAAAAAGGAAGCTTGCAAGTATGCAAATACGGTCATGCCTCACTTAAAGACAGAGATATGTTCTGAGAAATGCATCATTAGGCCATTTCATCATTGTGCAAACATCAGAATATGCTTACACAAGCCTAGATGGTATAGCCTACTAGACAACTAGGCTATATGGCATAGACTATTGCTACAAAGCTGTACAGCATATTACTGTACTGTAGGCAATTGAAACACAATGGTATTTCTGTATGCAAGCATAGAAAAGGTACAGTAAATATCCAATATTATAATCTTCTGGGACCACTATAGTATAAGAGGTTCATCATTGACTGAGACATTGTTATGCAGTGCATGCCTGAATGTAGCTTATTTGACTACAACTCACTCAAACAGCAAAGCAGAGAAACTCAATTTTGGTGCCTTCTGTGCTCTGGTTTTTAAAAGTACCCATCTCTTTCCAATTATGGCTTTAAACACCTCTTAAAATGTGGTGATAGTGAGCCCACATCACCTAACCACATGTACTTAAGAAGTACCTGTTTATTCCTGAGCTGGGGAGATTGTTTTATTGTTAAACGGACGCATGCAGACAGCCATCTGAAGGCCTGAATAATACTTAAGAATAAATTCACTAAAAAGTCCTCTGGGGACTTGCCTTCACCTCATGGCTCAACAATCCCCATTAAGTACAAAAAAAAAACAGTCCTCTGGGGAAGAAGTGGTTAGATTATAAAGAGGGTATGTGTGGGTTTGCTTTTTACTTTTTCTCAGTTTTATGAAGTGGTATTACCAAGAATCATGAGGAAGGTAGACAGAAACTGATGCTAGACCAGTTGGTTCTGCTTGCTTCTTGTAGCAGCGGAGGTCTAGGGAAGATGAAATTCACTAACTCATTAGTGGCTGTGTATGAGTGGTGGGAATAGAAGGGGTGTGTGTGTGGGTGTGTGTGAGAGAGAGAGAGAGAGAGAGAGAAAGAGAGAGAATGCTTCTGTCCCACCAGTGGTAGGTGAGAGCAGGAGCAAAGTGTCAGGTAAGAGCACCTCAGGAGTTGGATTGGCTTGGGGGTATAATGGATGATGACAGATTGATGGGCGGCCTCACTCAATTCCTAAGGCTGTGGATAGCCTTGCTGCCTCTGAGCAGAAGATTGTCCCTAGCTGAACACAATTGCCTCACATGGAGTCAGGAGACATGGTAGTTTGACAGCCTATCCCAACTGGAGGGGAAAGAGAGGGAAGAGAAGTGACTGCCTGAGACACTAATTTGCCAAAGAAGAGACTATGCTATGGGCCTTGGTTTCAGAGAAATTATTGGCCAGGTAACAAAACTGAAAAGCTGTGCCAATGTGAATGTATTCTTGGTAACAGGAGGCTATCAGGGACAAGCCTCATGGAGCAATAATAAGAGTAAAATGAATTGCCAACAGTTGGTGAATCCTTACTATGTGGGAAAGACTATGCTAATTATGTTACATTGGATATCTCATTTGATTTTAGTAACTCTGAAAAGTAGATGCCATGCTAATCTGAGTCTTGGAGAGATGAAGTATTTTTCCTAATGAGTTAATAAATGGCACTGCTAAAATCCTTCCTGAGGTTTCACAAGGACATGAATATCTAGCTATCCCGTCAGTGGATGGAAAAAAAGGAAGGTTTAAACCACTGGTCTTATTGGAAATTATATCCTATTCTAGGTCAATCGACAGAAGGCGGCAGAATTGGCAGGAGTTGGGTGGTGTGAATCACAGCTTGTTGGTTCAGTTTTGTTTTTGTTTTTAATTTTAAATGCTAAAGTAATTAAAGTAATAATTGTTTAATTTACACAGCATTTTATAGGTTAGAAAGATCTTGAAGATGCTCACTTGACTCTGAACACAACCCTGAGGGATAGGCCAGGTAATTAATGCTACTGGCTTTTTTTTTTTTTTTTTTTTTTTTTTTTTCCAGATGACAACACCGTGACTCAAAAAAGTAAAGGGACTTGCCCAAGGTCATTGAGTAGTAAACTTGCTGTGGCCTCTGACTTCCAGTACAAGGCTCTTTTCACTGTTATCTCCACACTTTAAATTTTCTGTGTTGTTTTATGTCACTTTAATTAGTAGTCCATATTTCAAAGCCTAGTTTTCCCTTTCCTGTTATTCTGCAATAAAACTCTCTGCCATCACCACTGGTAAAGAAGTATGACATAATCAACTGTGCCAGTAGCAGGCATTCACTTGGTTAACAAAGGTAATACCATGCTGGACCCAAAGGGAAACTCTTCTCTGACCTGGATAGCTCCTGGTAATAAAAAAAAAAAAATTAACTTAGGCACACAACTACTGCACAAAAGCATCACACAAGGATCTCACTGAAAAAGACTGAAAGTGCAGCTCTTAGTGTTGCCTCCCCTCCCAGGAGGCAGCTTGTTCAAATGTTTTACCCTGGGAACCTACTGTTACCTTTTTCACAGTGTTGAACCTCCATTTATTTCCCTGTTGAAACACCATCCAGATCTGCATCCTTTTCCAGCTTCTCCCTGCAGGCAAACACCTGGTAAAATTACCACCCCCACTCCACTCCTCTCTAGCCAGGCTATGTTTAAAGGATTAAGGTTGTTCAACGCCTAAATGGACACTAACAACAGTAATCAAATTCTAACACCCACCAGCCAGGGCTTAGAGCAAGGCTGACTGTTACCATCTGGATTTTGTGCAGCTCAACTGTTGATAGCGTATCCAGAAGGGGTGACCATAAAAAGTATAAATGCATTAAGGGAGAAAGAGAGGGGGTGGGAGGGAAGGAAGAGATTGGTGGTATTATAACTCAATCTGATAGGCCTGGAAAGGGAGGAGGAAGAGGAGTAGAAAATAAATAAGAACAGGATGAGCATGTTGCATTGGAGGGCTAGGGGTGGCAGCAAACACTCAGAGACTTGTAGACGACAAGAGATGCTTATTTTCCCCCCAGTGACACATAGGATTCCCACTGGTCCTGGAAAGATCTCTAAGCCACCATTTCGTTGACTCTGAGATTGTGCCCTAATCCATATGTGCTGCTCCCTGTTTAAAATTGCTGGGAAGAGGCAGTAGTGGCTACTGGGAAGAGAACAGTTATCAGCTGCAATCTGGGGGACAGCCAGTCTTGAATTGCACACACAGAAAAAGGAGTGGGCAAAATTGTCCTGTGGGGTAGGGGATTGGACTGTCTTTTAATTGGAAACAGGGCCTAAACAACAAAGCTTAATAAAGGGAAGGAGCAAGGAAGATGGCAGGGAAGAGTCCAGTTTGAAACAAATTCACTAACAGCAATGTGCATACCCAAAATTGAAACACAAATACCATGAAACAGCTATCCCCCTCTTGCCTCTTCCATCCCTCCATGCATATAATTAAAAAGTAATGTTCTAATAAGACTGGCATCTGATATATACACCTTTTCTGAAGTATTATGCTAGGCACTTTGTATACATTAGTGCTAATATTCACAACAATACTGCAAGGTAGTTATTATCATTCTCATGTTACAGATAAGGCACTGAAGCTCAGAATGGTCAACAGACTTCTCCAAGACCACACACAGTTACAAAGAGGGATGACTTTGAACTCAAGTCTGTCTGCTTCCGAAACCTAGACACGTTTCTGCTCATTATATCACACACACTGCCTCTCTTTCCTGGAAAGTGAGGAGTGGTTTGAGGTAAGAGAGGGTGACTAGTTTGCAAAAACCACAAGACACCCGAGTAGTACCACTTGTGAGTTTCCACAGAAACATATGCACACAGGTACAATATGGGCACCGATATGGCACCTGAGAGAGACAGTGGACTTCATGGATTCTAAACTCCATGGAGTTTAGCCACCAGCAGTAACCTGATGTGTAAGCAAATCATATCACTTCTCCGAGCTGCCATCTCCTTGTTAGGAACTATGGATAAAGATATAAAAATTTGGCACTTAATTCATCAAGGGAAGCCAAGACATAACAGAAAAAAACCTATAGCAGCGCTCAGGTCTGTTGCCATGAAGTAGCCTCCTCTTTAATTTAACACTGTAGGAATAGACCCTGGGCCCAGGAATAGAACTTATTTCAAAATTAAGCAGGTCAGGAAGGCAAGCCTCAGCATAAAACTCTCTTGGTAAATCACAAATATGTGTCACAGCCAAGTTATGACTATCAGGCACAGTGCCCAAAGTGCCACAACTTACCCATGATTAGCACTTGATGGATGTTTATAAAGTGAAATTGAATGAGAGAAAACACATATGGAGAGGACAATGAAAAAGGGTGTTCAAGTGTTCCCAGATTCTTTTTTCTATCAATTGGTTCCTAAAAGCCAGTCACTGTTGGAAGAAATACACTGAAGATTCTTATATTAATATATTCAAGCACATATATTTATGCAAAACCACTTTAGTACAGCAAAAAGGAGTGTAGATTTTGGACTCAGATAAACCTGAATTTGAAAGATAGCTTCATCACTTAATTAGTTATATGTCCTTGGGCAAGTCATTTAACTTAAAAACCTTAGCAATTTTATATGTAAAAATATACATAATGACATTCAACTGTCAGTAGGGATCAAGATAATGCATTAAAGTGCCTATTGTAAGGTAGAAATGCAATACATATTTCTTCTTTCTTTCTGTGAATATGGTGGCTATATATATATATATATATTTTTTTTTTTTTTTTTTTGAGACGGAGTTTCGCCCTTGTTACCCAGGCTGGAGTGCAATGGCGCGATCTCGGCTCACCGCAACCTCCGCCTCCTGGGGTCAGGCAATTCTCCTGCCTCAGCCTCCTGAGTAGCTGGGATTACAGGCACGTGCCACCATGCCCAGCTAATTTTTTGCACTTTTAGTAGAGACGGGGTTTCACCATGTTGACCAGGATGGTCTCGATCTGTCGACCTCGTGATCCACCCGCCTTGGCCTCCCAAAGTGCTGGGATTACAGGCTTGAGCCACCGTGCCTGGCTGGTGGCTGTATTTTTGACCCCTAATTAGAACATAATTCTTGTCAAGTGTAAGTGTATATGTGGTTGCAACAGGGTAGTGGGGGCTTAATTTGATATTAATGTTTTGCCGCAAATTTGGAAGCATAATTTAAATAGTTCAACCCCAGAGGGACTTTATTACCAGAGATTAAAGTGCGTTTGATTTTTGTGGATTAGTCCATGCAAACACAGACTCCTTCCTTACCATGAGTAACAGAGAAAAGATCACTGGGAAAAGAAACAAAGACTATAAATATAAAATCAAATGTATGTCTATGGAAGAATTTGTGCTTACTGTCCCTGTAAAGACACTCATAATGCTAGGACTCATGAGGCCCCCAGAGAAAAAAACAGAACCTATTACATCAGAAGAGCTTCTGATGATAGGTATGAAGATTTAAGGTAAGTTGAAAGAAATGTTCTATTGAAGCCTGGAAGAGAAACCAGTGTTAGAATAAGTGGGGATCATAACAGTTAGTATTAGTGAACCCAAGTGTTTGTATCTCTTTAAATTTAGCACATAGACATTTTTATCTAATACTCTCAAATGTTTATTATCAAAACATCAAGGCGAGGCCGGGCGCGGTGGCTCAAGCCTGTAATCCCAGCACTTTGGGAGGCCAAGGCGGGTGGATCACGAGGTCGAGAGATCGAGACCATCCTGGTCAACATGGTGAAACCCCGTCTCTACTAAAAACACAAAAATTAGCTGGGCATGGTGGTGCGTGCCTGTAATCCCAGCTACTCAGGAGGCTGAGGCAGGAGAATTGCCTGAACCCAGGAGGCAGAGGTTGCGGTGAGCCGAGATCGCGCCATTGCACTCCAGCCTGGGTAACAAGAGCGAAACTCCGTCTCAAAAAAAAAAAAAAAAAAAAAAAAAAAAAAACCATCAAGGCAATTTTTCAAGGCCCCCAAAAAGGGCTGAGTTGAAAATATCCACTTCTGTTGTATTCCATCAGCCACAGTTATGGAAACCATAGTTTCAAGAGCTGCTATAATCTGCCATAACTGAGGCATCACCATTTACCTGGTATCAATGTATTCTAGTCATAGTATAATGTAATTCCAGGCCAGTAACCTAGGGAGGAAAGCAATACCTTTTAGAGTCTAACTTTGCAAACCCAAAACTAGTTAAGTGACATAAAAGTACCTTGCACAGGGCCATTTTTCCATGAAACAATGATCAGCAGGGTTTTATCATACCAATCAGTAAGATCTATGACTTTACTGGACAAGACCTGGAAGTCTACAATTATACAATATGTAACAGCTTCTGTCATGCACTTAGCCTAAACCAAATGTCCAACCCTATCTTATTCTATTATATTTTGCCATTCATGTGCTTTGGGCTCTCAAGGAAAATCTAAATGTTGAGTTATACAGTTAAAACTGGCAAACACATCTTCTTATTTACTGCATACCTTTGGGAAGCTAAGAGGATTGGAGTGGATGTCACAGTAAAAAATTCATCTCCTTGCTCATAGCTATACGTGATAACTATATACCTAAGCTATCCCCTCCAAATGGCTGTTCTTATCTTTCTTAGAATTTCCTCCTCCCCCTTTTACCTTTGATGCAGAGGCAGAAAATACTAATTCTACTTAGTTCTCAATTCTGTCAGGAGAAGTTGAAGATTTGCTATACCAACATGAGACCAGTGGAAAACCAAGAGAACTTTTAATGTGGGGAAGGGAGTATAGAGTAGGTGCACATAGCTTATGCTGATAAACTCTCTCTCTGATTATTACAGAGAAATTAGCTATAAGAGAACTCCCCATTTGCCTTCGATCCTCATGACTTTCCTGATGAGCAGAACTTCCACTTCAGTGTTCCCAACTTGATGGGCTTTTTGACTTTTCCAGGTTTTTCTGACCTGGAGACATGATGAAACCCTTTTCCAGGCTCATGATTCACTGAACCATTTTTACCCAGGAGTAGCAAATTACATAATGATAAATAACAGAGAAACATGAGCTAAAACCTCATAAACCTTAGGAAAGTGTGAAAGGGGACAGTCTCTCTGATCTCAAAATGTATTACATACATACACATATTATCTCCTCATTCAAGGACTCAGAGGTGCTTTAGAATCCTTTTGGTCGAGAGAGATCCAAGATGGCTGATCACTAGCAGCTCGGGATTGTAGTTCCCAGTGAAAGCACAGAGAACGAGAGGACACCACACTTTCAGATGAATTCTTGTTTCTCACGCACCAGGAGATTCCCAGCGGAGGAGCCCCACGGGTCGCCAGCGTGACTCTTGTGACCGGCGAGGTGGTTTTGCCGGTGCCTTGGAGCGTCGGTTCTTGGTGCAGAGTCAGAAAAGCACCATCAATCTTAACGCCGCTGTTTTAGTTGGCAGAGTGGGTTGCTCAGATTTCCGCACTGAGAATCAATAAGTTGGACGTCCATTCAGAAACCCAATTACAAAGACGGTAATTATAAAGACCACAGATAGATAAATCTACAACAAAGGGAAGAAAACAGCCAAAAAAGGCTGAGAATACCCAAGATCAGAACGCCTCTCCCTCAGCAGGGGATCACAGTTCCTCATCAGCAACGGAACAAGGCCTGATGGAGAACGGGTGGGTTCTAATTACAGAAGCAGACTTCAAAATGTGGATAATAAGAAACTTCTGTGAATTAAAAGAACTTGTTCTAACCCAACCCAAAGAAACTAAGAACTTTGAAAAAAGGTTTGACGAAATGTTAACAAGAATACACAATTTAGAGATGAATATAAGTGAATTGATGGAGCTGAAAAACACAATACAAGAACTTCGTGAAGTATGCACAAGTTTTAACAGCCGAATTGATCAAGCAGAAGAAAGGATATCAGAGGCCGAAGACCAACTCAATGAAATAAAACGAGAAGACAAGATTAGAGAAAAAAGGGTAAAAAGGAATGAGCAAAGTCTCCAAGAACTATGGGACTATGTGAAAAGACCTAATCTACGCTTGATAGGTGTACCTGAATGTGACGAAGATAACGAATCCAAACTGGAAAATACGCTTCAGGATATTATTCAGGAAATTTTTCCCAACCTAGTAAGGCAGGATAATTTCAACTCCAGGTAATACAGAGAACACCACAAAGATATTCCTCAAGAAGAGCAACTCCAAGGCACATAATCGTCAGATTCACTGGGGTTGAAATGAAGGAGAAAATACTAAGGACAGCCAGAGAGAAAGGTCAGGTTACTCACAAAAGGAAGCCTATCAGACTTACAGCAGATCTCTCAGCAGAAACCCTACAAGCCAGAAGAGAGTGGGGGCCAATATTCAACATCCTTAAAGAAAAGAACTTTCAACCAAGAATTTCATATCCAGCCAAACTAAGCTTCATAAATGAAGGAAAAATAAAGTTTTTTTGTGAACAAGCAAGTACTCAGAGATTTCATCACCACCAGGCCTGCTTTACAAGAGCTTCTGAAAGAACCACGACACATAGAAAGGAACAAACAGTATCAGCCTTTCTAAAAAATACCAAAAAGTAAAGAGCATCAATATAATGGAGAATTTACATCAACTAATGGGCAAAACAGCCAGCTAATATTAAATGGCAGTATTAAACTCACATATATCATTATTAATTCTAAATTTAAATTGACTAAATCCCCCAATCCAAAGACGGGTAATTTGAATAAAAAACTAAAACCCATCAGTATGCTGCATCCAGACCCATCTCACATTCAAGGGTACACAGACTCAAAACAAAGGGATGGAGAAAGATTTACCAACCAAACGGAGAGCAAAAATAAATAAATAAAAAGCAGAAGTTACAATTTTTGCCTTTGATAAAATAGTCGTTAAAGCAACAAAGATCAAAAGAAGCAAAGAAGGACATTATATAATGATAAAAGGATCAATGCAACAACAAGAAGAGCTAAAGGTCCTAAATATATCCTAAATATATACGCACCCAGTACAGGAATACCCAGACATACAAGACTTATAAAGAGACTTAGATTCCTACACAATAATAGTGGGAGACTTCAACATTAACATTAGACAGATCAATGAGACAGAAAATTAACAGCGATATCCAGGACTTGAACTCAGATCTGGAACAAGTAAACTTAATTAACATTTACAGAACTCTCCACTTTAAATACACAAAATATACACTCTTATCAGTACCACATCATATCAACTTAGAAGTTTAAACGAAATGTTGGTTGGCTCCTTGTTTGTTACTCTCTGCCCTCATTTTCTTTCATGTCTCCATTATTAAGCACAATTATAGGCATATCCATATTTAGACTGCATTCTAGCCTGGGCAATAAAGCAATACCCCCATTCTCTCCCTTTTCCTCTTTCTCTTTCTTCCTCTTCTTTATTCTTTTTCTTATTATTCTTTTTTTCTTTCTCTCTTTAAAAAAAAAAAGAATCTTTTTGGTCAATCTCAGTTTACTAATTTAATCCCTCATATACATGTTCTCCAAATAGCATGTTTGGAGGTAAGAGGACATTCTAATTGATGGGCTGAAACTAAAGTGGGTACATGAATATTTGGATGAGAGAAGGTAGTTCTGGAGTGAGCGAATAGTAGAATCAAAGAAGCAGTAAAGGAAAAGCTGTCAGTGAAGGATTTCAGGAAGGCAAAATTCCATGTATAGAACCTTTTACTGTATGGAAAAAAAAGTATCAACCACACATTTTCCACTATGCTTAAACTGTTTTATACATTCTGTCTAATTTGTCCTTTCAACATCCCACAAAGGTAATTGAGGAAGTAAGTTATCATTTTCATAACTCATCGCCTCAGTAGATACACACTTAGAGAGTGTGCTCCTTTCCCCAAGTTTAAAGTGCAGTAAAATGTCATATTTTCTTAATAGCATCTATTTCTAAGAATGTCAAAGTGTTACAGACCATATTCATTTTGAATTATTGCCACTTATACAGTTTTTAACAGAATGTGTGTGTAGATATATATTAGCTTAAGTATAATCCTTCTAACAAATTTATATAAACAAATAAAAATGATTCCATTTTCCTGGGTCAAAATGCTTTCAAGGTCTCATTGATACACTTCAACAATGGATCTTGAGAAATTTCTTAGATAACATTCCTTAACCTCTTGTTGACTTCTTTGTTCTAATGCAACCTACAGCCCCAAAAGAGGCTTCTTGAATCAGAATGTTCAATTAATTTCCTCAAGGTAAACATCACAAAGCCATTTCTTTATATAACAAACAACCTAGAGCAACTAAGAGCTAAAAACCATATGAAATGCCCATTTTCAAGTCTCATAACAGGCACTCTGCTTAAGTTGGGTACTTTGCCTGAGTCCAAGATATAAAGCCATCTATTTTCTGAATGGAATATGCAGTCACTCAGGTTTATGTAACTATATTTAAATGAAAGCATGAAACACATTCTAAAAGCCAAATATAAATGTGTTTTGATTAGTCATGCCAAAACTGAGAACTGATTATTACGAAATCCTAAACAAACAACTCTATTAAGCTTGTTGATTACAGTTTGACAATGGGGCTGTAAAACTTTGGCTCAGCTGTGTCAAGGTACCCTCTTTACAAATAAGAAGAAGAAACAACAATATTTCATGACATGGTCAGCAAAAAAATGTGTGAAGCTACCTTTTTGACATTTCTCTGTCTCAGGATGATGAGACAGATTATGTGGAGTAGATCTGTATGGGTTGTGGCCTCATCTCTAAGTAGGACCTTGCAGGGGATTCATGTATGTATTAAGTTTCTATTGTTAAGTAAAAAATTCACATAAACTTAGTGACTTACAAAGTCACCCATTTATTAACTCACAGTTTCTGTAGGTTAGAGGTCCAGGCACAGCTGAGTCCTCTGCTTCAAGGTGTCACCAGACCTTGATCTAGCTATCTTCCAGGGCTATATTTTCATCAGAAGCTTGGCTGAGGAGAGGTATGGTCCCAATCTCCCTTAGCTTGTTGGCAGAATTCAATTCTTTATGGTTACAAGAGTGAGGTCTGTTTTTTGCTGCAGCCATGCTTAGCTCCTACAGGCCACCCACAGTTCCTTGCTGCATGGGCTTCTCCAACATGACCACTTACTTCATGATTGCTTATTTGCTTATTTCTACAAAGCCAGTGAAAGAGAGTCTGACTAGCTCATCTGCTAACAACACAGAGTATATATATAGTCTTTGGAGAAATATTCTTCATGAAATTCTTTCTGCTATCTTTCATGCTTAAAGCTCCTTTCTCTTCTTTTTTTCCATCCCATACCCCATACTTCCATCTTGCAGGCTCTAGTCCCAATACCATTTCCTAGATCCCAAATGGCTGATATGAAACTGGAATATTTGATCTTCTGGGGGCTCCCGAAAGAGTTCTGATCTTACTTTTTTCTTTTTTGATCAGCCCAGTCTGTTTCAGGAATCTGGGGGTGGGAATTGCTTCTTAAACAAATTGGTCTATTAATTATCTGAGAATGCCCCTCACAGGACTTGACTAAAAGATCTAATGCTACACTCCTATACAGAAATACTAACTCATACTAGTAGGAAGAGAAACACACATTCATCAGCAGGGGCAAATCCATATGACTGTGCCTAAGTATACAGAGAGCCACGGATTGACTCAGTAATGCATGGAGGGGGTGAGGTAGGGAGTGGTGAGCTTCAAAATAGATTCTCTTGTTCTTCCAAGAGTATGTAAAGTCTACATAGCTACCAAGAGCTCACAATGAACACTGGATGACCAGTATCCCTTAATAGTGGTGACTCAGAAGATCACACACCTACTATGAGTCACAGTTGAAGGTGTCGCAACAGTGAACCAGGTTAAGGGCTTCTATCTGCTTCCTGACCTAGAACTCCCCCTGCAGGATGCCCTAGGATTAATAGTCTTCACTGTTCCAAAGGGACTGCAGGAATTTGTGAATCCAGGAGGAAGGGGGAAGTGCCTCTGTATTCACCCTGATAAAATAATTGCTAGGATGTTAGAATGAATTGAGTAGCATCTTTACCTGTGGTGAGTTTTGGGGCCTTTTATCCCAGAGAAGGGGCAGGAAAAAGTAGAGGTCATTGTCAGCTCACAGCCTCAACGACCTGCCCACACTAGCTTGCACATATCAGTTTCCTTCTTTGTTGAAGTCACTACTACATTGCAGGAAGACTAAGCTCTGCAATAACAGTGGCACGCTCAACCATGTGGTGACACCCCAAAACAAAACAAGAACCATGTGCCACTTAGGGTGGCAGCCAAGGGAATAGTCAGAAGGGACATAGCAGAAGTAACAGCATTTGAGATATAACCCACTTGGAGCCTCCTCTCCTCCCTCACTTCTCCCATTTTTCCCCTTCTTAAGCAGAAGCTGGGAAAGACCCACCCAAAGGTGATGAAATATTCAAATGCCTCATCAATAGCCATCCCACAGAGGAAGTGTCTGCTGTGGTAGAAGCCTTGATCAAAACAGCTAAGACAGAGTTCAATGGCAATGGGAATAGAAGACACTAAGGAGAGAGAAGGTGGACTACTTTGATTGTTTATTTTTCCTCCCTCTGCCCAGAGACAGAAGCCACATGCCAGAGGACAGAAACCCTAAGCTGCCTCTGAGCAAAGAATGCAATGGGTCATACACAGCTCTAGTGACCAGGCTCCTTAGAGAGAAAAGGCAATGATAAAGCACACTGTCCTCAAGAGCGGGGCTGGCTCACAGCCAACCCTGTACTACTGTTTATACCATTAGCACTATGACTTTGCTCAGACACACATGGAGTATAGAGGGCCCCAATAGCTCCTACAACTGAGTTGAAGCTTTCTTGACTGACTTCTCCAACTACAGTACTTTAACTTTTCCCACAAAAGTCCCCCTGGCAACTAAGAGTCAGTTCCTAGGATGGACTTTAGCCTAAAAAGGATGACTAACTGTATGTGGTATTCTTTTTAATATTTTCTTCTTCTAAAGCATAGAAAATGTGTACATTAGCCATCTGTGATATGGACTTGAGAATCAAGGCACACATTGTTGTCCTTAATGCTGAAATGTAGTACAGGTGAGAGTGATGACTAGCCATGTATACACATGGCTGCAAATAACTGTGAGCACTCTCTTTCATGCTCTACACACAATCCCTGGCCTTGAGGCCAGCCTTATCCACTACTCATGCTAGAAATTTTTCATACTTTTGCAACTAAGATTCATATTTGACTCCGTATGTAAAAAGACATTCTGTTTCTGAGAGTTTCTGACTAGAATGGTCTGCACATACACTCTCATTTGCTGGAAGTCCAAGGCCAAGCCATGCTGTATTTTAATGTGTCCTAGAAAGCTCTTCTTCATCCTCTAGGATTCTGATTACCTCGCCACATCATACACCAGCTGTTTAGTTTCCAATTGCCATTTATAAAACACAGAGCACCAACTCAGATGAGTGGAAATGTGATGCGAACTTGGATGTTGCTGCCCTGCCTTTTTAATCTGGCTGACCTTGTTCCATTGGTGGGCTTTAAGTGGCAGCTTTCCACTGTATACAGAACTTGATCTTGTTGCAGGATGACACATAAGCTAGATTTGCCTCATACTTCCCAGAAGGTCAGTGCTGTCTCTTCACAACCATTTTTAATCATTTGTCTGTCTACTAAGATGTGTGCTTAGCAAACACAGCCATTTGACCACAGCAGTGTCTAGATGACTATCCCTGGAATTCAGGCTATTTTTAGACTACTGAGTCTAAGTACTTCCTAGAGGACAAGAGGCACGCTCTGCCATTAGCCTCCTCTATGAAATCTCAAGGCTACTTGAGATCATGAATTAAATACCTAAATCTGTCTTCATTTCACCTGGAGATGTAGAGTTGATTATAGATGATATCATCAACTGTGAGGAGCCTTAGGATTTTGGAGACCTTGTCAGGGTAGCCAAACTTGGTATCAGAGTTCAGGTTTCTTAATAGGAGCAGATGTTGCAATGTCAGTGCATAAACAGAATAGCCTTGTTCCCTCCAATTCGTCTCATGGATATAAATCCATGCATCAGAATTGTGTCTGCCATGTTTGTCATGCTGCAGTCTCAAATTACAAGGTTATCCTAGGGAAACATAGTTTTCAGTATTCTTTGGTGGCAGATTCAGAACAACTCTAATCAAGAAGGGTGGCAGGGAAGTAGACAACACAAAATATAGTTTTCTTCTCTAACTGAAAAAGGATGCTTTGAAATTTAATGGCATTTCTCTAGTCCTCTATGAATTAGAAAAAACTCCATATAGATATTGAATTAATGCTTCTATCTCTTTGAAAAATCTACCTAGGAGAGACTACAAGTGAAAAGAGCTTCTTTCAGGACTTAGGTTTCTCCAGCAATTTCTTCACAGTTGGAATAAAGTTAATACGAAATTTTGTAAACTCTCATATATTGATCATGAAAGTTCACCATCATCTTTGCTGAAAGAAGTTCATTATTTTCCAGAATGATCAAAGTTCATCATCATCCTCAATGATTGAAGGCAGATCACCCAAGTGTTACTAATATTCTTGCTAGAGACAAGTATAAATTAAATTGCTGCCAATGCAATGCACCTTGGAAATTATATATTTATATATAATTTATATGTATATTCAGATATTTGTAGCTCAGATTTCAGGAAATATTAAACTAATTATTGACTAAAAACAGGAAATCCTACAATGACTAATATCAGTGAAATATCTGCCACTTTTCTGTGATTAATTATGGTGCAAGAAGTTATTATGAAAAAAATCAGAAAGGCACATACTAAATACTCAGAAATACTTGTTGAATTGTGAATCTTTCTCTTAACATGCTCCTTTAACCAGAAGAAAAAGAAACAGCAGTAATTAAAGTGGATATTTGACTCTGATGTTAAGATACATTGTTAAGATAGCCATCCTTGTTGTTCTGACTTTTTCCTTATTCTGCATAGGGCACTCACCCTTTTGAAAGCAAAGGGGACCAGAAGTTGTGAGCAAGTATAGCATTTGTCTGAAATGAAGTCAGTGTTCTCCATTCACATTATAGGGGCTACCATTGTTTTAAAGAATCAACTAGGTACAAGGCACTGAACTAAGCACTTGATATGTCATTTGATCCTTAGAACAACCTTACAAGGTGGGAATTATTAGACTGATATTATAAATGAGGAAAATAAGACTCAGAAAGGTGAGTGAGGGTCTTTGCTCAAGGTCACAGACCTAGGAAATGACAAAGCTGGGATTGTAACCCAAATGTATCCGACTCAGAAGCCCGCTATATTACACTACAACTCTCTCATTAGCCTCACACCATACTCTCTGTAGGTAGAAGCAAATTTAACTACATTTTATAGACAAGGACATTCAGTCATAGGACAGAGAAGTATTATTCCAAAGAGTCTAAAGCATTTGTTCTTTCATATAATCTAGGCTTCAAAGTAAGGAAGTGAAATAGAGAATTCTTCTTCACTAGGCTTCTACCTAAGAAAAATCTCTACCAGCAATCAGTCTTACTGACATAGTGCTCTACGGGAGGCAGTATACAAAATAATCCAACTTGCCGTGACAACACCATATTGTGGCAGAGATGGAAGCAGAACATAGTGCTGAGATGCATGTTTTAAAAAACAGTAATAAGCAGGCAGAAATCTGGACTCTAACCTCGTCCCTATGCTCTTTACTTTTGTTTAGTGAATGAATTCTACCATGTACTGCTGTCACATTCATTTTAAAGCTATGCAAAGTGCTTTATAGAATTCATAAGCCTTTAAAATACCTTCAAGCCTAGAATTTTAAAGTGCTTCCTAAATATTCTAGTGTGGGAGATATGCTTGTTTGCGAATGGATAAATAAGAAGTGAGAGGTTAAAAGATTTACCTGAAATCACGAAGGCACAGCTAGGAATAGAGTTAGCCTGTTAAATCTCAATTCTGGGCCCACAGCCCAAGACTGGTGTGTTTTTAATCTCTTAGGAATTGTAGAACCTTTTGAGAATTCTGATCTCAGGAAGTCTCAAACAGTTTAAATGATGAGTCATCACTATAAGCATTTTAAGACTTTTTAAGAATCAACTATTACAACCACCTTAACATGGTATCTCATCTTAAGTCTGGATTTGTTTAGTTCTAAAGATAATTAGTCCTCAAAGGCAGGCAAGTGGCCCCCATTATCCCACTTTGTTTAGAGGAATCTAGATCATTTCTGGGCTCAAGGAGGCTGCTTTGAAAACTTCATACTATCTTGAGGTGAACTATGAAGTGGTTTTGTAGTCCTGAGCCTTGGGCTTCAATCTTGACTCTGATTCTTAGTTAAGTTTCCTTTAGCTTTAGTTTTCTCATCTGCACAATGGGAATTAAATGAATATGGCTAATTACACAGGATTGGGGTAAGAATTCAAGGACATGGGACATGGGAAATGTGTGTCTAAGGCAGTAGAGTATGGTACAAAAATCAAGTTGTTGTCTAGAAAGACAATTACATTTTTTGGCTATAACATGCCTGATTGGGAAGATCTCTGAAGGCTCATTCTGCGATTTCAATATATAAGCCTACAGAAAAAGCCAATTACAAGTAGTATTCCTTACATGCATGACAAGGCCTTCTAAAAGTATGACAAACAGACATATACAGGCAGCAAAACTGAGACTGAAAGATTCTCTTGAATACCAAAGACTGAATATAGATGCTCCTTCGTGTAGAAACTGTCCCTGATAAAATGCAAAGGGGAATTAGCTCCCTTCTCAGACCAGGGCATCTCTGAAAGTCAATCAAGATCTGATGCTCTCATGTCAGAGAAAGGTGGTGTATAGAAATGGGCAATACAGAGGGGAAACAAAAGCATTGCAGACCCTCTGATAGGACCCACAAAGAATCCAAACAGCCTGAGAAAAGGGTGAATTGCAGAGTAGAGAGAAAATGAGAAATTATCAACATCCTATGCTACTTCCTCTGACCGTTTCTTTTTCCTTCCACCATTCACTTGTTCTCCCCAACTTCTCTCACATCCTCTGGATTCCAATAAATAAATAAATAAATAAATAAATAAATAAATAAACAAACAGTTTTCCCATCTCTGTTCCTTCGCTCACACTATTTTGTTTGCCTAGAATTCCCTTCTCATCACTCCTAAGAAAAATTCTGGAATGTCATTTTACTCATTGCTGAATCCAAGTCTACCCCATCTTGCAGGCTCCAATCAATTCTTATCTCCGTTGAATTTGAGTTTCTCTTGTGGCCATATTCATTTTCTATTTGAGATTACAGTTATTTGTATACTTGGTCTTATTTCCTTTACTTGACTATAATTTCCTTCAGGCAAATTGCAGTTATTGGCACACTGCTCAACACAGAGTAGGTGTTAAATGAATGATTTTAGATTATCATTGCTTGAGGTAAGCAGGCCACCATCATCTCTCACCTTGATTTCTGCAACAGCCCAAGTAATCTGTCTGCATTCTGTATTGTTTCCTTCCAATCTATCCTTTGCCCTGTCACAATATATATTTTAAAAACAGTAATTTCATTATGTTACTCTCCTACTCAAGAACTTTAATTAATGTCCACTGTACATAATAAGGTTCAAATCCCTCTGCCTTTCTCTCAAAGCTCTTTGATATCAGCTAAAAGGGTTCTTGCTGCTTCCAAGTCTTTGTGTATGTTGCTTGCTCTCTTGTAGTGGAATGCTTTCTCCTCTCCACAGTTCTAAATTCAATTGATCTCACCTCCATCAGGAAGCCTTCCCTAACTTGAATTTGGAGCTAGATTGTCAGTAGGACTATTCCAAGGGTCTCTCTTTTTTTGTGAGGACTGAGGTGCAACAGCTAAGCTCCGATTTTCCTTTGACAGTACAAGTTTTATCTAAAATAGCTTTCTACTAATTACAGAAAAAGCCTTCCTTCATCCTATATTGGTCCTATTTTATAATTCTACAGCAGTATTCTCTGTTCTACATATCCTGTAACAAAATCATATCTTTCCTCATATTGTTATTTATCTGTCTCCAATGTACATGTTTTGTCTTTCAAATGAGATTGCAGAATTTGCATCTACTCTGTTCTTTACACAAACTGGGGACCTACTAGGTCTTCAGTTCACACTTTCAAACAAGTATTGATTTATTCCCTGATTATTCTGTCTGGCCTTCCCTTTGTTTCCTCCACTGTCTGCAGCCATTTTAAGGAGCGTATTATTCAGTTGATACCTAAAAGATGATGTTGACTTAGTAAGACCAGTTTTCTTAAGGAAGTCCTCATTTTCCCTCAGCATTTTCAGAGCAAATCTTATAATGCTCTCGATATATTTTACCTTGCTGTCTTTGGAGATCTTTTAATATCTGTATCTATCTATCTATCTATGACTGCTTTGTCGTTCATGTTAATTCAGCAGTTATTAAGTACCCACTATGTATGAAGAACATTAAAATAGAATATTTATATACAGAACAATATGGTCTCATTATTTTAATAAAAGAGAAGTATTTTCATGCTCCTCCTATTAATAACTGGATAAATATTAACCTTCATTACTAGTTTCCCTAAACACAGTATATTCCAAGGCTTATAAATAAGCAGTTGGGTAACGAGAGAAAAGGCACTTGCATCCATCCAATGACAATACATTAGCAATATTCCCTTTCCCTTCAAAGCCATTTGGAGGATTTTTATCAACAAAGAGAAAATAGCCAAAAGAAAAAAATAGAAAAGTTATTGAAAAAATTAGTCAGGATCAACCCTTTAAAGAAAAATGTTCCTTAAAAAATTACACATTCTTTTCTTTCCTCATTTGCTTCCAATGCTTCAAACTCTAAATCAGTGTTTTTTTCCTGTCCATTTTCCCAAACATTATTTGCCCACATTTGTCTGCACTCCCTTACAATATACCAGTTTTGTGAAAATAAGGCACAAGACTGCCTTCTGCTAGAAAATTGTCACAATGAATATATACATCTATGGTTTCTACACATGAAAGGTGTCCCTTAGACAGGACACCCTCATATAGTGCACAACCTATACAGCTTTATGTGGTAATCTTTCCCTGCAGCTATTCTAGAAAGGGCAGAAGTTTTCCATCTCATTTAAAAGGAAAAGTTGTTCCTTCTGACTGGAAACAAGGTGGCTGTTAGGGTTTCCTGCTCTCTGATTGGAGACTTCGTATTCTCTTTCCTGACTAGACTATTTCAAGATTAGGGTGCTAATCTGATCAGAGGCGTTGGTGAAACAAGTTAAGGATTTTTCTGTAATTAGTAGAAAGCTATTTTAGATAAAACTTGGACTGCCAAAGGAACATCAGAGCTTAGCTGTTGCTTCTCAGTCCTCACAAAAAAGAGAGAGCCTTGGAATAGTCCTACTGACACCTAGCTCCAAATTCAAGTGCTAGGTACAGGAGAAATTTGACACCAAGGTAATGAGTCAAGAGCTTTTCAATTAAAGTGAAACGCCCACCAGAAATAGATTAAATTCTGATTAATGTTAAGGTTAGTGAAAAGGTTACTAAATGGTACTCAGTTATTTGTTTAAATTTGCTCTCTATGTAGTATACTTAAATGCAATATTCTTTAGTGTTATTATGCTGGAATATTTTAATAAATGTGCATTTTAGATTTTTAAGACCTGGGTAGAAAACTCGTCATTCTCATTTTTATTAAAATTAACTATGTTCATGACTGAAGACTAGTAGTTCAAGACCACACAATCAATATGGGCCTTCTCCTAGTACATATGGTGCCTCTGTGTGAGTTAGAAAAATCTACAATCCTCTTGGAAGATATGAGGCAGTCCTGCCTACCATTGCCTACTGGTAATGCACCTGAATTGCTAAGTCCGTTTTTTGAGAGGGGAATAGAGTAAAACTTATCTACACATCTAAACATAGAAAGTGATGATAGCAAATATCATGGCATGTATACAAGTGATACTAAAATAAGCTACCACCTGCATATTTCTCATTTTTAAATATGTGTTTAAAAATCTAATTTCTCATTCAGCCTTTGTGATTTTCTTCTAAGGTAGTTCTGCCACCATATATTGAGTGGCAGGCCAGGCAAAGTGCTAGGCCCTAAGGGCCTTGCCTTTGCAGCCTAATGGGATACACAAGCTAATGATCTCCACTGTCTGCAGCCATGTGGCAAATGAGAAGCAAAGGTTTGCACAGAGTGCTATGGGAAACCTAGGGGAAGGGTGTCTAGCCCAGATGGGATACCAGTGAAGGCCTACTGGATGAGACTGCTGATCTGAGTCAATGGCACATCACTGGCTTCATTTCAGAGACATAAAAGCTGAGCCACAGAAAGATTAAGCAATTTACCCCATATTGCACCACCATCTAAACTGGACTCGACCAAAGAGAAGTAACTCCAGATCTAAGAAAGAGTCCAAACTCTTCAACCTCTTGCTACAAGTTACCAAGGAGCAAATACTTTTGTGAGAAAATTGCATACTGATATGCCTCACAGACACATACATTAGCATATTAAAATGCAGGCACACCAAAATAACCTAGTCCTGCAGCCTTTTAGGACAGCTCATTAACACCTATACCATAATCCCGGCAACCTTTAGTTCTTCATTTTGTTGTTGCTGCGGCTTGCTATAGGAAGATGTATTGCATCAGCTCAAACTTCCTTGGATACCAACTTTAAGAGGCCTGAGCCATTCAAATCATTCCTCAAAGCCTTTAGACCACCAAAGGCAGCAAACAAAAGTACTGCTAATTAAATATGCAATTAGGGTTTATTATAACTAGCATATATTTGTTCTAGGTCTAATTCACCCGTGCTTTGAACCGGCTTTGTCTTGTTTTTATTTGTGCTTAATTGTACTGTTTCGTGTGCATTTAATTTTGTAAGATACTTCATATCTTTTCTGGATGCAGGCAGAGTGTAAATTCTAAGTAAATAATAAACAATGGATTAAAGTTATGTAGAATTGGCTCTTTTATGTGCTTCATGTACAGTTTATAATACACTGAGGCCCCTTATAAATTCAATGTGGATGGTACATTTATGCCTATTTTATAGGACTTGGAACAATTTTGCTGCTTTAAATGATTACAGAGACTTACAGTTACATACTAGCTTTTACCACATATTTTTAGTTATATCTACAGTTTATTTGGCGTGGTGTCCTTGGTCAGGAACACAATCCCCAGTAATAATAATCCCCTATAAGCAAAGACAGTGTGCATTATGACAACCCACTTTATGAGATAGTTGTAACACATTCCTGGTTCGGAGGAGGGAAGAAAGAAACTTGAAAGAATGGCCATGTTTCCAAGAAAGTATGTTCTACTTTCTGGAATATTACAGGCCAAATTTTAAACCCTGACTTGTTTCTTTTTTTGTCCCATGTGCTCCTGCATCACCAGCCTCCTTGCTAAAGAGCTAGTAATAAACATGGAATGCAAACTCACTCTCCTACTAGCCTAAAATGATCAATTGGGAAGCTAAGTTATTTACAAACCCATTTTAGCATAGAAGAGGACTAATAAAACACTACGTGTTTTATGTTAAATGTCTGACTTTTGTTTATTATTTCATTGAGAAAAACATGAGATTCTACTGCTAAAAAGGTTTTAAAATCACTGGACTAACTGATCCCCAAAGGCTCTCTCCAGGACATTCCATGGATCTATAATATTGAAGACAAAAGGTTTCGCTGGATTTGCATCATGGTTTCTTACTTCCACTGAAGAAAACACTGAAATTACATAGGTAAAATGTCATACAGAAAGTAGATGAGACTTTTGTAAAAGTGTAATGTGAATCAAAGAGGGCCCAAAACAGTAGAAAAAGGACACTAGATAATGTATTTATTTTCTCCCATTTTAGCTTTTGTAGTTTAAATTGGAATTTGGCATAGAAAGAAATTGAAATCTGGATAGTTTTTAATTATATGCCCCATCAGCCAACCCTCCACTTCAGCCATATTATACTAATCAGCAGCTCTTCAATGGTTGTACAACATTAATCAGGTGACATACAAAATTTTGTCGATTGCCTTTATTTATTTATTTTTCTGAGTCTGCTTGCTAGGGAATCTGTTGCCTTTAAAATTTCAAAAGGGCTTGCCTCATCTACTTTATTTTTTACAGTATTTCAATCAGTATCCTATGATTCCCTGGCCCTGGCTCACCTGCCCAATTCAAGTACAACCTCACTTCTGCTGATAGTTTTCATGGTCGCTGCTTAATTTAATACCAGTTTTCTCTCTAGATTTGAGGGGGATATATTGTTCCTACTTTCCTCCAACAACTTCTTAATTTTTCCCCCTAAACTTCTTACATCAAAGTGAATTTGCTATCAGGCAATCTCTCATATCTGCACCTAATCCATCTCTGAAAACTTGTTGGATGATGAATTTTGAATTGTAGGAATCTTTGCTCCATTATTTAGATTGGAAAAGCAATAATGCATTCCCACCACATCTAAAAGTCCCAATATTTCTTAAAATATTATAAAACACTGTTAAATGCCCATGTAACAATCCTCCAAATGTGTATCATATCATAAAGCATTTAAAACACCAAGTACCAAATTATTGAATACTTAACAGACTAGCAGATGCCTTTGTGCATAGTTCACAGTCATGCCCTGCTATACTGCACATAGAGTACCTCCGACACAAAAAGCAACCTTTCAAGCTGGTTAGTAATGTCTACCTTGTGTTCCATCATTAGAAAAAAAGGCAGAGGAATTAAAAAAAAGTTCAGTGCCATTAAGGAATTGCGGAAAGGCAAAGAAAGGCTTTTTCAGGAATTTCTAGAAAGAGGACTCACAGTGCAAGGCAATGTAAGAAAACCATGAAGAGAACCACTAATGGGTGCTTTGATTCCATGTGAAACCAAAGTGAAGCTCTCACACCAAACAAAACAAAACCTCAAAAACACATCACCAAGTTAAGAAAAGAATTAAAGCAGAGGAGCCGGGCGCGGTGGCTCAAGCCTGTAATCCCAGCACTTTGGGAGGCCGAGGTGGGTGGATCACGAGGTCAAGAGATCGAGACCAGCCTGGTCAACATGGTGAAACCCCCGTCTCTACTAAAAATACAAAAAAAATAGCTGGGCATGGTGGCGCGTGCCTGTAATCCCAGCTACTGAGGAGGCTGAGGCAGGAGAATTGCCTGAACCCAGGAGGCGGAGGTTGTGGTGAGCCGAGATCGCGCCATTGCACTCCAGCCTGGGTAACAAGAGCAAAACTCCGTCTCAAAAAAAAAGAAAAAGAAAAAGAAAAAAGAATTAAAGCAGAGGAGACCATAACAATGTCAAAATTATCATTTTAATTAATCTTAACAGTCAAACAGAGTAAGTGGTTTGCACTAGACGTGAGGTAGGAAAGAAAAGGACAGCAATATCCAAATTCTGGGTTAAAGACAAGTTGTTTTACTCAAGCTCCGCAGGAGGGAAATTGTCACAGTAAGCATTAATTGAGGTTAGTGAGAAGGGTACCAACTTGTTAATTTTCTGAAATCAAGAATCTTGTTCTGCAGCTTTATTATACTGTCCTCTTTACTGTTTACTCTTAGCTGTTTTAATAAAGCTACATATTTTCCTTTATACTGCAAGAGATATGCACAGTGATGTGAATAAACCATGAAATAATACATTAAAGACACATAATAAATACAAGTGACACTTACCAAGGGAAAATTTAAAAATCAAGTTTATTATAAAATGAAACTGAGGAACTACTCTTAGAGTTGTGGTTCAGAGGATAACACCATGACACTGGAACTGACATCAGGACAGTGAGGACTCAACTGACAGCCCAGACTTAATGAAAACGTCCTGGGTTTCAAGTCTCTTTACTGACAGCCAAGGAGCTTAACAATTTTTACTCAGCAGGTACCTTTCATTTCCTGTGTCAAGCTGCAAAATCCCAGAAGAGAACAGGTAGAGACATTTGCTGCAGAAGAAGGCAAATGAATGAACAGCCAGGATTGAGTCCTGCAAGCTGTACTTTCATTCCCCTCTATTCCTGGAGGCAGGGAAAAGACTCAGTCCTCAGACCCACTGCCTCTTGTTTCAGAAGAACACTGCAAAGCTCTGGTTGTGTGGGTGGGTGGGTGGGGAGCATTAAGCTTATCTCTCAGTATCCTACAGGTGCTTGAGGGAAACAAGAGGTAAGGATCCCTGTCCGTGGGGGCCAATATCTCTTTTACAGTCTCTTTAAAGCAAGAAACTTAAACAGTAAATGCCTATAATGCTTTGGAAGACGAAAATCTGAGAATCTCTCTAAGTGTTACCAATCACGCTGAAGATTCTGATCTTATTCAATAATGCATTACACTTCCCTTTTAAATAACTGATTCAACCTTGGTTGGGTTGTATACAGCTTATTAACTCTCTCAATTTTTGACCACATTTGGTTAATGAAAGCTGGATGAATTGAATATTCTATTTCCTTATAATTGTTGATAATGTCTTCACATATTCTTATTTCCCTTCTGGGTATGATATACCCAGTTTAGCATAATGCTGTAACTTCATGTCAAAGAGACAAAGTCATCAGTAACTTTTTTTTTTGACATATAGTTAAAAGTGACTCAGAAATTTAGATTTTTCCTTTTGGGAATTTGATAATGGGAAGAGAAGGTTGGTTTTGTTGTGGATCTTCTTCTCCAAGGTGAAGTCACAAAAGCTAGCTGGACAAATACAATCTAAGTGTCCAAAGAAGTGCATTAAGTTGAGATAGTTGACTATTAATAGTGAATACCTTCACAAAGCATCTGGTAAAACAAATAACCACCATCTGTATATTTGTTTTTGTAATTGAGTCCCACTTACCAGTTATGCTAAAAGAAAGTCTCATCCATGTGATTTTCTTCACTGTAGAATCCTCAGTGGTTAGCACAATGCTAAGCACATAGCACATACAGAGCAGGCATCAGTTTAGTTTTTAAAGAAATAAATGAATTTTAAAATTTGGAAAACATTAATTGAGTCTTACTCTCTATAAATATGACTTGCAAATTTTACGGATTTGTGAAAATCAAGCCAAAAGGGCTTGATCACCCTGCAGGAACAGACATCAAAGCCAGCACATAATGAGACACAATGGAGGATGGTTCACCTCCATTATTGAGTTGGCTAAGGATCCTTCCCTTTTAGGTAGGGGTGTCTGTCTAATTGGTAGTTAATAGCAAGAATGTCACTGTTTTCCAGTTTATCATCAACTCTTAATTCTCTGTAGAATTAGATGGTAACAATGACTCAGCTAATTCCCAAATCATTTCTTTGGTTTGGAAAAGAGGTATGATTTCTCCCCAGCAGGTTTGCATCCTAATTCTTTTCCTTTTGGACAGTGTCTTTTTAGGGAGTGTCGCCTACCTGGATGATGGGGAAGGTAACCAGAAATAGGTTGGGGCAGAGGGAAGCCAACCTAGGATTAACATGTATCATCCTTCAGCCTTAGTACTGAATTTAAGGTTCACTGGTGCCATTTAAGAGGGATAGTACCTTTTCTTTGTACAACACCAGAGTCTGTGGAGCCAGTGGGAGAAGTAAGTCCTTTTTTTGTTTTGTTTAAAGAGGACTTTTTTTCTCTCTTTGTTTTTTCTTTTAAAAAAAATCTCAGGGAGGAAGTTCAGTGCTGTTGGAGGGATTATGGCCAACTTGCCTTAGGTTAGGAAGATTTCTTTCCTTTTCCTTAAATATTTTGTTTTTCTTGTCTTGGACGTGGAGAGGAATAAAGTCCTTTGATTTTAGGAAAGTTGAAGGTATCTCCTTTTACAATGGAAGAATTTTTCTTTAAAAGTCTGTAGGGGAAAGGATTCCTTGCTTTTAGTGGCAGTGGGGGAGGATCTCTGTTAAGGTTTGGAGGATTTCCATTAAAAAAAAAAACAACAGGTTTTGTGGCGAGGACCTACAAGCGCAACTTGTTTTAATGAGGCTGGGGAGCCCTCCCTAGTAGCATTTTTCTTTCTTTCCTTTTCTTTAAAAGAAACAATTTATTGGGAAACATTAGATTGGGGTATCTCTCCTGGAAAGAATTTCTTTTTCTTTCCTTGTTTTTCAATTATTTATTTTTTAAATTTATTTTTTAACAGTGAAGGCTGAAAGATAAATAAGGTCCCTGGGATAGGTTGAGATTGGGCAATCCCCCCCCGCCCCCCCCCCCCCGCAACATTCTCCCCCTTGAAGAAGCTTAAGAAAGATTCTGTGGGGTTTTCCTCCCTATTGTGGGGGATGGAGTGGGGTGGTCATCAGGAATAATATGCAATGGCTGCAGTAAGGTGTTGGTGCATTTTCCTAAATTGAATTTCTTCCTTTGATCTTTTAAAAAATAATCCCTTTGTTAATTTTCTTCTTCCTTGATTTCCCACCCCTCCTTCCCTACCTCCTTCACTGTATCCTAACTAGCCCTTTTCCCCTTCCCTTCACGTTTCTCCTGCATCCTCCTTCTTCCTCTCTCTCTCTCTCCTTTCCTCTCTCCCCCTTCTTTCTTTTTCAGTCTCTCCCTCTCTTCCCTTCTCTCCCCCTCTTTCCTTCTCCCTCTCCACCTCTCCCTTTTGTCCCTCTCTCTGGCTCCCTCCCTTCCTCTCCCTCTCTCCCTCTTTTCCCCACTCCCTATCTCCGTCTCTCTCTACCCTCCTCTTCTCCCTCCCCGTCCTGCCTTCCTCCTCCCTCCTTTCTCTCCTCCTCCCTCCCTCTCTGTTTCTCTCTCTCCTCCTTTTCCCCTCTCTTCTTTCTCTCTCCCCTTCTCCTTCTCTTTCTTTCTTTTTTGTTTTCAGCAAAATATTCCAGGACTTTGGTGAGTTTGGGGGCATCTTCATTCCCTTAAGAAAAATATTTCTTTTTTAGAATATACTGTTCATGGTCTTCCCTCCTCCACCCCCCATAATTCTAAATGTATTTGCTTGTTTTGAGAAAAAAAGGGGGCTTTTCTGAGGCTGAGAATACTTTTGTTTACGAGAACTTTCTTGGCTTTGTGTCTCCCCTACCTATCTTTTTTATTTATTCTCCAATTACAAAAATTCTGTATTAAGAATAAAGATTTTGGTAAATTATATAAATATATTAAATGATCACATGTACCCTGAAAATATGTGCATCTATTATGCATCAGTTAAAAGTTAATCAAAATAAATAAGTAAATAAATATAAAAAGAATAAAGTTTTTGAGTGCATTTGAGTCAACTCCCATTAGAAGGATTTCCTTTTTTTTTTTTTTCTTATTTAAAAAAAATCACATTTGTTTTTGTTGTTTTTTGACAGAAAAATGTACGGGTGTTTGTGACACTGAAGTATTTCCTCTCTTTAAGAGGATTTTGTTTTTCTTTCATTAGTAATATCCTCTTCACCAACACATATACCTTTCCATTCTTAATTTTATTTTAAATATTTAAAAATTGTGTTTTAAGAATAAGGTTTATGATCTTTAGTCATGAAGGAGTGGTATTTCTTTTATTCCCCCCACTCCCAGCCTTTCTGGAAATTAAAAATTCAGGAGATTTGGTATAATCAGGGACTTATCTTTTAATATTTATTTCGTTTTTTAATTACAATGTGTGTATCTGGAGGGGAGGATTCGTAAATTTCATTAATTTTTATAATTTCGAGAATATCTGGCCTTAAAAAGATTTCCGTTTTTTGTTTTCCTTAATTTTTTTTTTAATTGAAGGGGTGGCAAATCAAGGTTATTTTCCTTAGTAAGGTTGAAGATCCTTTAAGAGGATCTCCCTTCCTTTTAGTTCCTTTTTTAAAGTTTGTGGGTTTTTTTTATTTGTTTGTTTTTGGGAGAATACTAGATTTCTTATCTTGTGGTTAGAGGGATGATATCTTTCTTTTCATTATTTTTAAAAATTGAGATGTAATTTACATAGCATAAAATTCACCTTTTTAACAGATACAATTCTGTGGGTTTTAGGGTATACATAAGGTTCTGCACCCATCACCACTCTCTGATACCAGAACATTTTAATCACCCTCGAAAGAAGCCCTGTAGCTATCATCCCCTTTTCCACCTCCCATATTGCTTTCCTTTCCATCTCTAAGGATTTGCCTGTTCTGCACATTTTATGTAATTGTCAAAAATAATGTTGGGGAGTTTTGATGAGGTTGGTAGATCTTCCCTTTATTTTTGCCCCCTTAATTTTCTCAAGAGATTGAGCAGAAGCCATGAAGTCAAATAAAGTTTATAAATTTCATGAATATTTTAAGATTAGAAATAGTGTTTAACTTAAGATGATTTCTCTTTTTTCATTTTAAAATTTTTCTTTGGCTTTGATGAGGGTGAAGAGAACTTCCTTTTAGAAGCTCTTTCTTCTTTTTTCTTAAAATAATTTTCAGAGGAGAGATAAGTTTCATTATTTGGGGTCACTGTTCCTTTATTTTCCTTTTTAAAAATCATAAATTTGTTTTTATTATTTTGAGAATAAGATCTATTTGCTTTAGTAAGGGTGGTGCATCTCCCTTTAGAATGGCTGCTTGCTTGCTTTTTTTAACCCTTAAAATTATTTTTTTCCACTGGAAGTATTACAGTGGGTGGGCTTTGGAAAGGTCGGGCACCTTATCCTTAGCAGGATTTCAATTTATTTCCTTTACAAAACACAGACACACAAACAAAAAAGGTCTTTGTGAGTAATCGGTTCAGGGTCTCTGCCTCTTCTTGTTTCTTCTCGGGCTCCTCTTCTCTGCTGGCCCCCTCTGGGAGCATCAGAAGTGGGGCAACAACCACTGCTTTGGAAAAAAACTCAGAGCTCATGAAATGTCAACTAAAAGAGTTCTTAGACAAATGAGGATCCTATGTATCACAAAAGGCCGTATGTTAGATTTTTAAAAAATCTATAATAGATAATTCCATCATTACATGCTATAAGCTGTCAAGTTTTATTTTTGCCCTCCCCCACCTGCTGCCTTGTTCAAGGAAATAAAAGGGTTAATAATGCAGAGGAAAGCACTCTGTAAAGTGCCATAGGAGCAGAAGGGATTATATAATCCTTATTATAATGCCCCTGAATTGTTTCCTGGTTTCTATGGATTTTTTTTTTTTTTTTTTTGCCTTTCCTTGGAGGCACTTTCCTTTGGGCTGCAGATCTGCAGAAGTCCTAGTCAGAGATTTTAATAAACATTTAATAAGCGCATAAGAATTGTACTCTGAGAAACTAAAGACCACTGACCAATATTTCATTATCTTTTCTAGAACATCCTGTAATGAGTGCTTAGGAGCTCTTAGAATATACCAAATAAATCAGATGGTATCATCAAAGCTTGGCAAGGAGGGGTGAGGGAAATTGAAGACAAAAGAAAGTAATTTCATTCTGACCTTCAACAGGTTAAACATTTGAATCTATAATCCAAAGCTGTTTACAGTCACTGCAGATACTCTGTTCACTTAGGAAAAAAATTTATTATCCCCTGAAGCTAACAATATCATCATTAGTCTGCTGCTGCCAGGACTACATAGGATAAGGACACTTTCCAAGCCATTAAAAAATTGTTAGTAATTTGCTTCTTAATTATAGTTCCAATATCCACTCTGAAAATGGAAAGATTGACTGTATTTCCTTAAGGGCCATATAATCCATGCTTTAAATAAGCATTTAGTTCTCACTCTGAAACCAATGAGAACAAATTTTTATTCATTCACAGCAGCAGCCTCTGCATTGTTGGAAATGAATAGGTTTCAAGCTTCAGCAAGTGTTTATTAAGCAAAATCAGGAAGGGCTGCATTGTACTAGGCACTAAGAAAGGCCACCCCTATTTGTGAGAAGCTCAGAAATCACTAAGATAATAAAATATTCTGGTAGGAATCACCAGATAAGATATAAACATATGCCTGCAATTTGGCAAGAAAATGTACAAAAAATTTGTTTTGTGCATAAAATCTGTTCTGATATGGTTTGAGGATAATGATTATTATTGTGCAGTCATCAAGAGGGATAGACAGATCCCTTTTATCTCCCCCAAGAGCCATGAAAGTGTATTTCTCCCCAGATTTTCATCAATCACTTGTATGGTGTGATTTAATTTCATAGCTGGTCAAAACCCAATGAATAATAAAAAAAATGCCTTTCTTCAAGCATAGTTGATGGGAGAGAAACAACATGGTCTACTTCATATAAGCCCACCCCCCCAGCCCCCAACCCCACCCCACCCCGCCCCCTCCCACGCCCCTCGCCCAAGAGAGTTACAGTGTTGCTAAAGAATCAATTCACACATCCTTACTCATACTTGCTGCCACCAGGTGGGAGACAATGGTACATTTCCCGGGAATCGAAACATTTTAGAAAGGAAAGAAATAGACATGTTTGGTTCACAGACTGTGTTATCCTGGTAGCTATTTGGAAAGAAAGCATGAGCCCCCTTTTCTCAATTTCTACCCTCATGCTTGGCACAGAATTGCAGGTTCTGAAACTTCCCTGAAATCCCAAAAAAGAGCAGACTACAAGGCTGGAAGATGTTAGTTTTTTTTCTACAATACCAGTCAACAAAATTATCTGGGAGAGAATTGCGGTCACATTCAAACACCTGGTTTTGCTCATTTCATCCTTTGAATTATCAGGATAGTTTCATGCTTGCTATGTAGGATTTCATTGCATGATGAGACCTATATTTTCTTTTGTTCCCTGAGATTTTGTGTACATACGTACAGTATGTGTGTGTGAGTTAGGAGTGTGTGCACACTTGTGCATGTTGCATAGTTGTTTCCCAAGCTTGCCTCAAGGAGGCAGTGTTTGAGAACAGCATCACCCCAGCTAAGATGACAACCTGTTTGCCTTGAATGTTAGCGGGTGCTATTTGTCTGAGGAGGTTGCAGGAGAGAATGAATCTGTCACTGAAGATCAGATATTGACGGTGTTGGAAAAGGGTTTGGCTCCTAACAATTTGAGCATGTACCTAGATCCTTTGCATCCTTCAAAATTCTCCAGAGCCACTGATTAATTAATCTGCATGACTTTCTTAACGGATGTTCATGGTTCTTAACCCCATTCTACAGATAAGTGATTCATCAAATGTCTGGCTCTACTAAGGTCAAAGCCAAACCCCTGAGATCTGGTCAGTGCTGCCAAATGTCTGTGGGTCAGCTAGCCAGCACGTCTGACTGGGCACTGTGTAGAGGAAACTAATCTGATTCCCCTTACCTTAATCCTCCTCATCTGTCTGACAATGACATTTTCCTGTCAAGCTGGTAGGATATGCTTTCACACAGGAGCAGGGAGATGCTTTTCACGGTGGGAAGGGTCCTGGTCTCCAGTCAGCCTTCCAGAGGCCAAAGAGGAGCTGCAATCGCTGGGTGTTACTTCCTCATGTGTCAGTTTCACAGGCATGTTCCCCAAATTTCGCTTAAGATGGCCACAGGTCAGGTGATTCCTACTTGCCTCTTTCCCACCAGCTTAACGCAAACTTCCAAAAGACAAGAGCAATCACCTGGTGAAGGTGAGCTCCCAAATCTAGCCACCCCAACTTTGCCCTTCTTAAGATCACTGCAGGAAAGGGTATTTTCAGGAAGGGAAGGGAAGAGCTAGGGTGTTGGATTTTTAAAAAATTGTCAGAGTGTCCCACCGTCCTGTTTTATTTATTTTTAACCTCTGCACTTTCTTTTCTCTGTGAAACTTTTCATTTTAGCCTTCTTTTTCAGTAGTTCGTCATTGCAGATATTTTGCAAACTTAAGCCTCCCTACTAAGAACTCAGGAAGCAATCAGCGCTTCCATTTCGTGATGTCAACCTCTGCCCCTCCCCTTCTGCATTCTGCATTCTTTTAAGTGTGCGGTCCACAGGAGAAGGGTTCCTGAGCCCTGTCCTTACGGTCTGCCAGGCAGCAGGATGGACCGGCACTGTTGGTGTGTTGTGTTATTCGTTTCTCTCTCTCTCTCTCTCTCTCTCTCTCTCTCTCTCTCTCTTTCGCTCTCTTTCGCTCTCGCTCTCGCTCTCTCTCTCGCTCTCTCTGTCTCTCTGTGTGTGTGTGTGAATGGGCGCGCGCGTGTGTGTTTTCCTGCAGGGGAAGCTAAATTGAGGTGTGTGTATGCATTATCATGGTTTTCACAGTTTTGTGGAACGAAGTTTAGGAGAAAGGAAGAGTAGGGAGAATGCAGAGAAAGCAGGAAAGACAGGCATACTCAGGCTAAAGAGCAGGCAGGGTTTCAGAGTCCAAGGCAAACACGAAAACCTTTTCCTCCCTACTCCCCTTGGGCGACTGAGGGAGGATTCGCCACTCATTTTTTTTTTTTTCCTAGCGAAGTGCAACGATTTAGAAGGCGTTGCGGTAGACTGATAGAGATGAAGGTTCCCCTTCACACGTTCGACAATCCCGACTCCTATTTTCGTGTCTCTAAACCAGGACTCATGTACCATTCCAACTGGCCCTGGTGCGGGATGCCAGTTGCCCGTTTGTGACGCTGCGCATCGTTGTATCACTGCATTTGCACCTACCTGCTGGGAAATCTTGCAGACAGATGGAATGGTGGCTTCGACACACGCATGCTCTCCCCCTCCTCCCGGCAAACCCTTCCCTTCCCCTGCAGTGCCAGTGGGCGCCGCCCAGCCCCTCGTCCCCTTCCAGAGTACCAGCTCGCTGGAGCCGGCAGAGGCTCCGGGCACCTCCCTGGAGCGCTGTCAGTTGCGCCCAGCGGAGGCACCCTCTCCCCAGTGGCAGGGAGGGGGCCAAGCAGGCGGCGGCTCCGCAGCTTGGGCCTCTGCCGCAGTGACCGCGGCTAAGAGGTGTGTCCCACCGCCCCCACTCAATCCCTTCGCTGTGTGCTCGGGACCAGCCCCAAACACTTCTCCGGGTCTCTTGCGCTCCCCGAAGGTGTCTTCCTCCTCTCTTTCAAGATATTGGCGCTCACCGCACTGTCGCTTCTCCTCACTGGGAAAACTGCTCGGATTCCCACTCCCTGGTGTCACCCCCTTTTTTTTAGCCCCAAACAGCCCACTCTGGATTCCGACAAGTTGCTTCCCGCCTCCCAACCGCTTCCCAGTCCCCTGGGTTCCCCCATCCCTGCATCTTTCTCAGCATCTTGGCCAGCCAGTGGCAGACAAGCGGGATGCAAGGGGTACCCGGAGTCCCGTGGGCTCCATAGCTATCTGACTTCATCTTGCTTCTTTTCCCTGCTCCAGGGGGTCTTTTCCTTACCTTTATTCTGGACCACGACATTGGCGTTCTGGGCGATGGCAATGGCGTTGGAGAGGTCTTTAGACCCCTCTCTCGAGTGTCCACCGGACATGGCAATAGACCTGGTGCTGGACTCGGACGGGACTCTGGAGCCACCTCAGGGCAGAACTCTGGGGCCAGCTCTGTCACAGGTTCTGGGGTCGGCTCTGGGGCTGGCTCTAGGGCAAGTTCTGGAGTCAGCTCTGGGGCCGGCTCTGGGGCAAGTTCTGGGGTCGGCTCTGGGACCCGGTCTGTGGCAGATTCTGGGGGCAGCTCTTGGACCCAGTCTGGGGCAGGTTCTGGGGTCGGCTCTGGGACCAACTCTGGGGCCGGTTCTGGGGCCGACTCTGTGGCAGGTTCTGGGGCCGGCTCTGTGGCAGGTTCTGGGTCCGGCTCTGGGGCCGGCTCTGTGGCAGGTTCTGGGTCCGGCTCTGGGTCCGGCTCTGTGGCAGGTTCTGGGGCCGGCTCTGGGTCCGGCTCTGTGGCAGGTTCTGGGGCCGGCTCTGGGTCCGGCTCTGTGGCAGGTTCTGGGGCCGGCTCTGGGGCCGGCTCTGGGGCAGGTTCTGGGGCCGGCTCTGGGGCCGGCTCTGGGGCAGGTTCTGGGGCCGGTTCTGGGGCCGGCTCTGTGGCAGGTTCTGGAGCCGGCTCTGGGTCCGGCTCTGTGGCAGGTTCTGGGGCCGGTTCTGGGGCCGGCTCTGTGGCAGGTTCTGGGGCCGGTTCTGGGGCCGGCTCTGTGGCAGGTTCTGGGGCCGGTTCTGGGGCCGGCTCTATGGCTGGTTCGGGGGCCGGTTCTGGGGCCGGCTCTGTGGCAGGTTCTGGGGCCAGTTCTGTGTACAGTTCTGTGGCTGGTTCTGAGGTCGCCTCCGGACAAGGTCCTGGAGCAAGCTCTGGACAGGGCTCTGGTACCGGTTCTGGCGAAGGCTCGGAGAGCGGCGGCGGCGGAGCCGGTGGGGGAGCCGGTGGCGGTGGTGGCGGTGGCCAAGGCGGCGGAGGCTCTGGAGACTCAGCGGGCTGCTCTCCATCCTGAGGCGGGGCAGTGTCCTGGGAAGCTGCAGCTCCGCGGTCCATGGCTGCACACCGTCTCAGGTCTGGGCAGCTTGTGTCCCTGAGCCTGGAGGGCTAAAATACCGTCCGGCGCCCCGCCCACTCTAGTCCGGCAGCCCCTCGAAGGGTGCCAAACTTTTCCCCAGCCCACTCCATGGCTGGCTCAGCTCTGAGATCTAAGTCGGGGCGCTCAGCGTCTCCTAGTGCTGGAACACGCCCCTCAGTGAGCGCACACCTCTTCGTAAGCAGCCACCGGTCCGATAGGCGGGAAGCGGAGGGGCTTGAGAACGCGGACTGGGCAGAGCTCTTGATGACCTCCTAGCGACGCGCGGGAGAGGAGGGGAGAGACAAAAAGGGGAGGGGGAGTGGAGTGGCATGGAGGTTGGGGGGGCGGGTTGGAGCCTGGCCACATTTAACTCTTTAGTGACACGAATGAAAAAAAAAAAAAAAAGCCAGAGGAGAAGTTGAGGGTCTTTGCAATCCCCCAACCACTGAGCCATGAGCTGCTGCTCAGAACAGCTTCCACCCTTGTGTCTGCTCTCTCACCTCAGCAGCAGGTGAGCCTAGCCTCGGACCAACCTCTTGCTCCCCATTTCCAAGCCTTGATGGGCAAGTAAACCTTACCTTTTTATCTAAGCCGGGAAAAGAAATTAAGCGGCAAGGGGTGTGTGTGTGTGTGTGTGTGTGTGTGTGTGTGTGTGTGTGTGGTGGCGGGGGTAGGGGAGTTCAGCCTCCTTTGGATTGAAGTAAAATTTGCCCCTCTTCGGTTTTGGCATTTCTGAGCTTTGCTAGATCCAAGCGGTTTCCCATTAGGTACAGAGTTTGAGGTGATTCGGGAAAGGAGTGTGATGAGGGAGGCTGCAGCCCCGGCTTTCTGAAGCCTGCAGATATAGCCCTGAGAGTGCCCCGGCACCAGCAGCTGAGCTCCGCGCTCAGGAGCCGGGGTCTCCGCAGCCATCTGGGCGTCTGCCTGGCTCGCCTGTGCCATAAGGAGACTGCCTTGTGCTTTTAGCTGGATTTCCCAGCCATCAGCAGGACTTTTTAAAATTTTTATTTTATTTTATTTTATTTATTTATTTATTTATTTTTTAACCAAACTTATTAGCGCGCGCTTGTGCGCGTGCGTGTGTGTGTGTGTGTGTGTGTCTGTGTGTGTGTGTGTGTGTGTGTGTATCTTGGGCTGGGGAAATTCACTGCAACACCCACACCTTTTTCACCTCCTGAAGCACTCTGACATTAGAGATGGGAGATTCTCTTGCGAAGAGAGCGACTGATGCCTAGCGCAGCACCTTTCCCACCACACCGGGAGACTTTCTGTTATAGTCACGTACACGTACGTACAAACCATCATCTTAGTCAGACTTAGACTTTAGACACCAATATATTGCCAATTGTAATTAAAATTTGAGAAGACTACCCGTTAAGCCACAGCTGGGTGGTGGGAGCAGCAGGGGGAGAAATACCTGTAAACCTGATTTGAAATATGACAAGGGAATTTATCTCCCACACACATAATGCTGCAGTTGTGGATAGCAGCCCTCCTTCTGCAGCCCCTTCTCTAGCCATTTCCTCCCAGATCATATCTCCCACTATTCCCTCTTCTTTTGCCAAGGGACACTGACCTAGCCAGAATTTTCTAGAATCTGTAGCATCTTTCTGTTACCTATACTATGTCTCAGCAGTAAATAATACCACAAGAGCACAGTTTCACCTAACTCACTCCAAAGACCAGAATCTCTGGTGAGGTCTGCATTTCGCAGATCCTTGCTGCAGCATCACAGCCTAAGCCCACCTTTCCAGAGATGTGTTACACTACTTGGAAGCTACTAAGCTAGTGCAGAGACCGTCCTTAGCATCTGGGGATGGGAAGCCCAGGAGAGGTGAGCCCTGTCAATTCCCTCACATGGCAGTCCTCCTTCCAGTAAATTCACCTTAGGGGCCCACTCTCTTCACCATCCTTGGACTTGTTCACCTTTCTCCCATCCCACGTTCAAGTAGCCAAGCTGTCTTTAACCCTAAGAATTCAGGACTGAAATATACAGGTGCCAGATCTCATTATTGGATCTGGCACATACAAGTGCCAGATCTGATCAACCAGTAAGCCCGGGATTGGAGGTCACTTCTCAGGCTTTCACACCTTAATGAAATCCCTGTCCTTAGAAGGGGCCGATATCCCATATTTAAATTTTGCTTTTTACTAAACCCAGACATATAGTTAGAAAGGCTGAAGGCTGAGCAGTCACAGAGTAAGACAGCCTCTTGGGTTAGAGATAGCCTCTTGGAGTTTGGCATAGACAGTATATTGTCAAGCTGGATACCACCAGGGGACTGCTTGGAGTTACTGCTTTATTTATGTTTATTGAAACGCTTGTCTATAATTTACACTCAACTATAATGAGGCCAAAATGTATGATATAGACTCTTGCTACAAGGTAATTTTGAGACTGAATGCTAAAATAGTTGTTTGTATATGGCCTTTGCTCCATTAGGGTAGGTTACTGGAGATATACTGCCTGAATTGCATTATGATTAGTTCTGAAGGTTTTAAAAAATTATTTCTCAGCACATCATTAGCTACCTTATTGCCTCATATCATAGTAAGGATTTGTGTGTGTGTGGCAGGGATTCCTTAGCCCAGCATTGAATACAAACCTTTACATTGGAGGCAGTGTAGAGAAATGACCAGAATGGTTGACTGGAGCCTGATTTGTGGAGGCACCTTTGCTGTAACTAAGTTACACCTTCCTCTTTCCAATAACCTGCTGATTTCTTTACAAAGTTTTACTTAGTTGCTTCTGTATTTTCCTCATAACCTAACCCAGGGCTTGAGGTCTTAGTCAGAATTCAGGAAATGTCTGTTAAGTGGATGATTCATTGTAGGTTACTAGTTACGGTGTCTTTTTCTGCATTGCTTTTCAGCAGTATTTGATATTTCTAATGATTAATGATCTCCTAAGAGGCTCTTTTTAAATTAAACAATACTGATTTTTTTTTAAAAGGCCGAGAAGTACATAAGAATTTCTTTAACCAGACATATCTGAAATGATGACCGTATTCACAGAGGCTTGGATGAACATGGTTCTGGATGTTCCAGGGCAGAAATGGTCCTTAGCCTGGGACTTTTGGGCATGTTATATAAATTACCTGATTGGGCTGGATGAAGGATCTATCAGTAGATCAGCATGGTAGGCTCACATCTTTTGAATATACAGTGCACTATCTCACCCAACTGCCAACATTTACTCTGACTCCACCCAAAATAAAATTTATCCAAGCCAGCGTGGAGTTCTCAATTTCAGCCAGGCTCAGAGTTCTGGAGAGGCAAAGGAGAGAAAAGCTGAGAAATGTGAACAAGTTAAAGCTCTTCTCCCTTCTTGTTTCCATTTCATTTTCTTTTTTCTTTTTCTTATTTATTTATTTATTTATTTTAATTTATTTATTTAACTTTAAGTGCATACTATATCTGGCATTTCTCCCCATGTTATCCCTCCCTACCCTACCCTCCCTCCCCATCTGCCGCTGTCTCTCCCCTACCCCCACCAACTGCCCCCAGTGTGTGATGCTCCTCTCCCTGAGTCCACGTGTTCTCATTGTTAAACACCCACCTATGAGTAAGAACATGCAGTGTTTGGCTTTCTGTTCTTGTGTCAGTTTGCTGAGAATGATGGTTTCCAGATTCATCCAAGTCCCTACAGAGGACATGAACTCATCATTTTTTATGGCTGCATAGTATTCCATAGTATGTACCGCATTTTCTCTGTCCAGTCTATCACTGATGGGCATTTGGGTTGGTTCCAGGTCTTTGCTATTGTACACAGGGCTGCAATGAACATATGTGTGCATGTGTCTTTATAGTAGAATGATTTATAGTTCTTTGGGTATATGCCCAGTAATGGGATTGCTGGGTCAAATGGACCATTTCATTTTCTTTATTGAATGAGAGACTGGCACCATACTGCTAGAGGGGAAGCCCTTCCCTCCTTAATCAGTAGCTTTCAATTCCCTAAGTCCTGCCTTTTAGAGCAATTTGGGAAGAAATCAGTGTCTCTCCTGAGTGTTAGCAGCTGCCAGCCTCCCCTATCCTTTCCACCTTGGGATGTGCCAAGCCAAAATAGCAACCTTTATAGCAATCTACTAAATAAAATAAGGAGATGGGTTTAAGAACAGACAGCATTTATGGAGAAAGTAGAGGATTCAGACAATTAATTTAGATGGTATTAAAATGCAAACCTGTTAAACTTTACTCACTCTAGTCTCCTAGGGTTAATCCATAGAGGATTGGAGAGTTAAAAAGTTAATACCTTGCATTTGTATAATGTCTTTTGATTTTTAAAGTACTTTCACATATATTATCTCACTTCAGACTCTCAACAAATGTGTGAGGCAAGCAAATTCGGACTTTCATCACATACCCCTTCTCCCTACCCTTTAACAGATGAGAAAACACAAGTCTAGTGAGATTAAGTGCCATGTCTTAGGTCACAGACATAATTGGTGGTGGAACAGACATTTAGAACTGGTGTCACTCAATTCCCAGCTGAGGGAGACCAGAGCACAAAGCTGAGGGCTGTGAGCTGGGGGCTATGAGACAGAGACTGTGTAAATCCTCTCCATAGCAGAGTGGGATGGCTGCCTTAATGTTTTTTCTTTCTTGAGCCTGTCAAAGGAGCAGCGACTCTTCCATTTTTACCTTGAGGTTTCTCACGTCTCACTCTCTTTTTGGATGGCAGTCAATAATCTGTAAACAAGCTCACTCAAAGAGGTCACTGTTTAGAGGAAACTTTTTGAATATGTATGTAATATAATAATCCACCCAGGGTATGCTCATTTTATTGGTTCTGTTTTTATGTTTTTTTGAAGTGAAGCACTCCACAGTTAAGATGTATTTACTGCCAGTCTGGGTGTATACAGCCCTATTTTGTGCCCTGGAGAAGGAGAAAGGGCAGAAATATTAGATATGATCTTTCCCACGAGAATCGTTAGAACTTGGTGGTCAAGATAAGCCAAATACAGGTGAAAAGCCATCCAAACACAGATGCCAGTTTATGATCATGACACCACACTTTGTACTTTTCTGGGGGGCTGGGGGATGGATGGGGACAAAGTGTGACAGAGTGGAAAAGAAATTGCAAGGGGAGTCAAGAAATCTTGCTTCATATTAAGGTTCTACCACTAAACTCTCAGCATGACCTTATACAGATCATTTGATATCTTTTGGCCTCAAGATTTCTCATATGAAAAATGGAGGTGGGAATAAAGTTGAGCCTGACCATCTAGCTCTAAAATCTGTTTTAGCAGAAAATATCAGCCGTCCTGTGAGTGAATCACGGACAGCTTTTTGTAAAGGGACAGATCTTGCAATGGGTCTTGAATGATGCAGTTAACATGTGGCAAGGCATTGCAGGCAAGGAGAGAAGCAAAGATAGAAACCTGGTGATGAGAATGAGCCAGGCTGATTGAGATAAAGGACCATACCAATGATTGACGGGGGATGAGATTAGAGTGAAGCAAGTGATAGGGAGAAAGGGAGATGTAAAAGGTTTTGAACATCAGATTGAAGAGTTGTACGATTTGATTTTAAAGGTAGTGGGGGCAATGCAGACTGTTTGACTATAGGTGTACATGGTAAAACCAACTAGTGAGAAAAAAATTGTCTTTGCCTGTGTATTTGGTTCTGGAAGCATCTACAGATCTACTTTGTTCCCCTTGAGCTGATATCCAGTTAATTTGAGGTAATTTGTAAAATCATGATTCTTCTTTTATTTTTGCTGCAACCTCTAGTTTTGAGTCTGCATTGCCAAGGCTTGTGCCAAGGCTACTGGCCCAACTGGCTTGATCACCTGCCTATAAATTTGGATTTAGTCCATAATGGGTCATTTGGCTTCCATGGACTAAACATGCTGATGGAATTTCTAATTTAAAATTCTAATTGATGATGAATGACCAGGGGATGAGAGAAAGGTCTTTGTAGGCAGCCAGGAGTGGGATGGTTGAGGACCTGAAAGCAGATTCGGAGATTGAAAGCAGTTTGAAGGAACATAAAAAAATGAATCTTTGAAGAATCTTTAACTCCCTGTGGCTTAGGTATGGGGGAAAGCTGATGAGAAACAGCCATCCAGTCCTAATCTGCCAAGGATCTAAACTCAGCTTGGATTATAAGAGAAAACAGATTGCTCGAATGGCATAGAGAAAAAAGTGGTGGAAATTGGTGTTGCAGATCACAGATGTGTGTGTGGGGAGCTGAGGGAGAGAATATAGAGCTGATAGTGTCCCTTAGGTGATGATGTTTAGAAAGACTGAAAAAGATTCTTAGAACTCCCCTGGTGTGGTGTCAGCAATGGAAGCAGGCAGATATTTGTAATACTCATTCTCAATATTTGAATATGTGTACTTGTGTGTGTCTTTATCCAAAAAGGAAAAAAAAATAATGTTAGTAAGAATTGTCCCTGCACAAAATTACTTTGCTATCTTACCACCTTCTACAAACACTTTCTGATTGACTGAAGAAGGGAAAGTGATGGATATAGGAGAGGAACAGATAAGGAAAATTGGTGTTAATAGGCAAAACTGCTGTGATGAAAAAGGTTGGGGAAGAAGGTGGCTTTCTTTTCCTCCAAAGAACTGCCAGTAGCCTTTCTGGCTTCCCCTTTTTTCTCTCTTGTAGTTCTCCCTTACTGAAAGTTAGCTCAAAATGAATAATTAATCAGTTCTGTCATAAGAAGGAATCTCAGGGGAGAGGTTTTACACAGTTGAAGTGACTTACAAAGACAAGGCTTCACGTAACTCAGTTGTCTTGATGGAGATTAAAACATTAAACAGGTAATTTCCAGGACCTCCCTTCTATCACTCACCTTTTGGTTTTAAGTCCCCATGCTCTAGTTATGATCTTTGGGCACAGCCATTTCTGGAAGGGCCTATTCCCTTTAACCACACGTTATATGACAGAACAAGGCTCAGTTTCCCCCTTTCTCTCTCTCAACTTCACTGGTCTCTGCAATAACAAGACCCTTTCCCAACTGGGCCTCAGAAACTCAATGTGGCCTGGGGGCAAAACTGCAGCTGCCTGATCCGCAGGGTTTCTAGGGATTTCATCATTCAATCATCAATTCCACAGATAATGATTGAACATCTACTATATTCTTGGCACTCATCTGAATGCTGAGGATTCGCCAAAAAACAAGATAGACGTCATCCATGCTCAAATATTTATTGGCTAAGGGCTGGGGAAATACAGACATTAAACAGACAAGTAAATACATATATGAAGACATTGTTTCGGAAAATGATAAATGCAATAAAGAAAACAAAACAGGATGATGTGAATTTATTTACTCATTTGCTTAATCCTATAGCACATCCAAAATAGTTTGGAATTACTTCACCTGAATGCTACCACCAACAATAAACCTACTAAACAAACTGCAAGATTTTTTTCCATTAACTTTTGATTTGAAAAATTTTCAATTCTACAGAAAAGTTGCAAGAATAATACAGTGATCACTTACATATTCTTTACCAATTGCTAACACTTCATCACATTTACTTAATATCTATAATTCCATCTATTTATCTGTATATCTATCGCTTTATTTTTGACTGAGCCACTTGAAAGTTAGTTGCAGACATCATGACACTTCACACATAAGCACTTCAGCATGTATCACACAAAGAGCAAGGATGTTCTCCTTCATACACAATACAATGATCACACTTGTGAAATTTAACAATGATATATGAATATTCTTATATTCATATATCATACAATGCATATTTGAATTTCTCCAGTTCTCCCAATAATGCTCTGTATAGCTTTTTTGGGGTGTGGGGTGGGTAAATACAGGGTCAAATCATAGATTGCATCTAGTTTTGTCTCTTTAGTCTCCTTTAATCCAGATTAGTCTGGCTTTCATTTCTCTTTCATGACACTGACACTTTTGAAGTGTACAGACCAGTTGGCTTGCAGACTGGATTTCAGTTTCAATTTGGGTTTGCCTGATTGTTTGAGATTGGATGATCAGGGAAAGCTTCTCTGAAGAGGCAACCTTCAGTTGAGTTCTGTGAACAGAAGGAGGCAGCTGTGAAAATATCTGGGAAAAGAGATTCTAGGCAGAGGGAATGGCAAGTATAAACTCCCAGAGATAGGGACAGGCTTGTGTTTGAGGAAGAAAAATCAGGCCAGAGTGACTGGAGCCTAGAGATCAAGGGGGAGAGTCGTAGGAGTGAAATAAGATAGGTGTGATTCAGATCATGACGAAGCATATAAGTCACGGGAAAGAGAAGATTTTGTTCTAATTGCAACGGTAAGCCACTAAGGGTTTTACGTAATTTGGTGACATTATCTGATTTGAATTTGCTTTTAAAAATAGTTTTTACCCCGCATGTTCTCACTCATAAGTGGGAACTGAACAATGAGAACACATGGACACCGGGAGGGGAACACTGGGACCTGAGGGGAGGTAGAGGGAGGGAGAGCATCAGGATAAATAGCTAATGCATGTGGGGCTTAATACCTAGGTGATAGGTTGATCTGTGCAGCAAACCACCATGGCACACGTTTATCTATGTAACAAACATGCACATCTTGCACATGTATCCGGGAACTTAAAATAATTACAATAAAGTTGAAAAGAAAAGAGAAAAAAATAATAAAAAATAAAAATAGTTTTTTATTTTCTAAAGAATTTTGCTTTGTATGCAGTTTAAAGAAACAAATAGGTACTTGTCACAGCTGTCAGCCTGCCCCCCCCCCCCATTATCTACTCCCTAGAGGGAACTACTTGGAACTCTTTTAGCTAAATAGCATGCTTGTAAAGCTAATTCATGATTTTTCAGATTGAAGCATTCTATGGTAGAGGAGAGTTTAGCTTATTATCACCATAACCCCTGTGCACGCGCAAATGCCGACTTCCCATTTCACTAGTCTACCAGTACAGTAAATGTCTGATAGAGTAGTGAAAAGACTAGATCAATATTCAGTGTTTATATTATTACGACTCTGGAAATGCTATTCACAGCCGAGTTATATGGCACACTAGGATTGCTTTTCCTTTCTTGCACATCTGCTTGTTTTTAACGGAGCTGATAATTGTCTTGTTTATTTTCTTGCTTATTTTACTATGTACTTAACATTACTTCATCCACAACCTGTTCCCCAGTTGACTAAATATTCTCTCAATATGTGAAGATGCATTGGTTCTTCTGTCAGTTTCATCTTCTGTGAGACATCTTTGAATTGCTCCAATCTGGCCCAATTGCTCTTTAGATCTGTAGAACTCTCTCATCCTGACATATCCCTAATAATTTTGAATATATTTCTTCATTGTTTTCTAGCTTCTAACTTTTGAGAAGTCTAAAGCCATTTGGAATCCTGATTCCTTGTAATTTTTCTTTTCTGGAAGCCGTTGGGTTCTTTGTTTTGTCCTTAAGTTGCAGCATCACATTGATATCCCCTGGTGTGTATTCATTTTCTTTTACTGTGTTGGACATTCTGTGGGCGCTTTCAATCTTAAAATTGTCTTCTAACTCTGGGAACTTTTCTTGAATTACTGATTTAATTTTGTTCTTTCCATTTTTTCTGACCTTCTCCTCCCTGGAACTCAGGTTATTCTTATGTTGGACTACTTGAATAATGTAATTTGCTTACATTTTTTCTTATATTTTGTATCTTTCCATATGTTTGTCTGTTTGCTCTACTTCTGGGCTGTTCCCTCAGCTTTATCTTTCAATGCTTCTGCAATACTGCAATGCAACTCTGACACTAACACAGTAAGCAGAGACTCTACTCGTTAACGGCACAGTCTCCAACAAACTGTTCTCATTTCAGATGCCAGCTACAAGTTCAGGATTACCTGAACTTCTGACCAACTGGGTACCAACTTGGGTATTCTAATGAGCCCCTCAGGTTTGGCAGTTCCCTAGAATAACTCACAGAATTCAGAAAAGTACCATATTTATTATTATATTTTTATTATAAAGGATGCAAATTAGGACTACCCAAATGAAGAGACCTAGAGGATGAGGTCTGAGGTTGCCCTAATTGTGGAGCTTCCATGTCCTCCCCTTGTGGAATCAGGATATGTCATCCCTGGCACATCAATATGTTTACTAACTAGGAAATTCACCTGAGCTTTGGTGTCCGGGGTTTTCACTGGGGTTTCATTATATAGGCATGAGTGATTGAATCATTGATCATGTGATTGAATTCAGTCTCCAGTACCCCTTCTTCTCTCCCCAGAGGTCATCTTGGGTTGATATCACCTGGTGAGAAGCCCTAACTCTCTAGTCACATGGTTGGTCTTTTCAGCATGACCAACCTCCATCCTGAAACTATCCAAGAGCCCACCCTGAGTTACTTCATTAGCATAAATTCAGTCATGGGTCCAGAGGCCCATTATGAATAACAAAGACTCTTATCACTCAAGAAATTTCAAGAGTTTAGAAACTCTTTCCTGGGAAACTGAGACAAAGATCCTGTGAAGAAGACCAGAAAAAATGGTAATTATACCATATTTTTAAATAAGTTCAAAGCAGAATTATTTTTAAAAATTTCAACTTTATTTTAGATTCATGGGGTACATGTGCAAGTTTGTTACATGGGTATATTACATGATGACAAGGCTTGGGGTACAAATGATCTTGTCATCCACATAGTGAGCATAGTACCCAGTAGTTTTTCAACCCTTGACTCCCTCCCTACCTCTTGCTAAGTAGTCCCCACTATCTATTGTTGCCGTCTTCATGTCCATGAGGACCCAGGGTTTAGTTCCAACTTATAAGTGAGAATATGTGATATTTGGTTTTCTGTTCCTGTGTTAATTTGCTTAGGATAATGGCCTCTAGCTAAAGCAGGAATTTTTCAGAGCAATTGTTTTGCTCTCTAAGTATCCTTTTTAATATAATCTTACTCTTATTTGATAGATACAGTACCACTTTGAGTACAATAATGGTTATTAATTTTCATTTCTGTTTCTTTTAAGTTTTTGATTTGTTGGTTGGTTTAGTCCTCTATCTTTGATATTGGAGGCTTTCCTCATATAGCTTGTCATCCTTGGCTGTTTGCTCATATTTATGAGTAGTTTCCTATAAAGCTAATTAAAAGGTCAGAGTATTTAGTGAGACTTGTGTGAGTATATCAGTTTTCTACTGTGGCGTAACAAGTTACAACAAACTTAGTGGCTTAAAACAACACACATTAATAATCTCATGGTTTCTGTCCATTAGGAATTCAGGTCTGGGGTAGCTGAGTCCTCTGTCAAGAGTCTCCCCAGATTACGATCAAAGTGTTGGTCAGGATGTAAACTCATCTGAAATTTTGACTGGGGAGGAATTTGCTTCCAAGCAAATTGGCAGAATTTATTTTCTAATGGCCACACGTGACTGAGGGCCTCAGCTTTTTGCCAACTGTTGGCTGGAGGCTACCCTCAGGTCCTAGAGGTCATCCACAGCTCCTTAAGGTGATTGGCAGTTACTTGCCATGTAGGCTTCTGCAACACAGCCTCCCATTTTATCAAGCCCACAGGAAGAGACACTAGCTTCAGTCTGCTAAAGCAGAGCCTTTTATAATGTAACTTAATTATGAGAGTGACATACCATCACCTTTGTCATATTCTGTTGGGTTAGAAGCAAATCACAGTTCCCATTACCATTCAAGAAGAGAGAAGTACACAAATGCATGAGTACCAGGAGGTGGTATCCACTGGGAATTACATTGTCTACCACAATGGGTTTCACTGCAAGGTGATCTGGCTGGGTTATTTTGCTGGACAACCCTTTATATCAACATCTTTAGGTTTTTTTTCTTTTTTGTTCTTTTTTGGAGATTTTTCACATCTCCAAAGAAGGATATTCCAGCCTAGGGGCTGTAAGCCTGACAGTCAGCATTCTAAGAACTAAGTGGGGCCAGGTGTGGTGACTCACACCTGTAATCATAACACTTTGGGAGGTCAAAGCAGGCAGATCACGAGGTGAAGAGTTTGAGACCAGCCTGGCCAACATAGTGAAACCCTGTCTCTACTGAAAAAACAACAACAACAACAACAACAACAACAACAAAAAACAGGTATGGTGGTGTGAGCCTATAATCCCAGCTACTTGGGAGGCTGAGGCAGGAGAATAGCGTGAACCCAGGAGGTGGAGCTTTCAGTGAGCCAAGATGATGCTATTGATGATGCCAAGATGATGCACTCCAGCCAGGGCGACAGTGTGAGACACTCTGTCTCAAAATGAAACAAACAAACAAAAAAAGAACTAAGTGGGATAGGAGGCTAAGAGTGTCAACAATCAATATGTAATCTTCTGAATGTTCCTGTTTTCCGTATGGTACCTCTTCCTCAACTGTGCTTCCCCAGTTGAGAGACCCTCTGTTTACTCTTTATAGAGAATAAACCTCACATCTGATAGGAGTTGGGGCAGAGAGAATCACCCAACTGTGAGGAGTTGTGGTGGAGATCTTAAGATCCACTTAATAAAAATTTTAGTCAATACTCTTCTTTTTAGGTTCACTTTCACCTCCACTTCCAGAAGTATTGGTACCACCAATTTTGGAGCCTTTTGAAGGTTCTTTGCTGTGAATTGTGTTGCTGTTTTCTCCACTGCCAGTTTTGGATTCAATTTCTGCAGGTCTGCTAAGTCAGTTACCCTTGCATGTCTATTTTTTAGCTTCAAATATTGCATTGTTATCTTCTCTTCCCAAATTACTGTCATTTTAGAGAGGGTTGGCAGCAGAGTGTAGGTAAATACATGTGTTCAAATTGTCATGATCAATGGGATGTCCTGTGACCTTTTTGTGAAGAAGACTATGAGGGAGTGCTAACAATGGAAGCTGGGAGAACAGTTAGGTAGCTAGTTCTAAGAGAAGAAATAGAATAGAAGAAATAGATAGAAGAAATAGATAGTGCTTTGTAGTAGATCGAGAGTGGGGATAAGAGACAGAGAGGGAGGTGTCACTGACAACTCCTAAGTTTGTGTAGTAGGATGGACGGTGCGTTTCATCCACTTTGTGATTCATTGTTTTCATGCCATTTTCCAGGACTGTTATCAACACAGTTGTCTCCCTCACTACTACAACTGATGTCACTAGAAAACCAATTCAGAACAAATCTAACCTTGCCAGGAACACAGTTACCATGATAAGAAAGCTCTAATGTAACCACCACCAACAACTAGTAGTACAGCAGCTCCCAGTTCTGGAGTGATTGCTATAAGCCTGGTTCCATATTAAGCACTTTCCATACATTATTTTGTTTAACTTCCCCAATAGCCCTGTTAGGTAGATACCCATCTGTAGTTCATTATCATTGAATCCTCCAAGTGAATTCTTTCTAAATCGATCAAGTTCTGGGGAGTATAGTTTAACTATAAATTATGACAGGGCTCTAGAACTGGTAGGAGGGCACATCGAATTAGCTGTTGTCATTCTTACTCGTTTGCTGTCTATTCTACACCTGTGGTGGGATGCATCCACTTTTTACTCATACCATCTCTCCATCTGGTTAACTATCTCCTCCTATTCTTGCCTCAGAATTTTGCTTCTTCTGAAAATCCTCTCTTATAGTTGTATTATTGTCCAAAGTGGCAAGAATGTCCATTTTGCCTCAACTGTAACATGGAACTACGGCCTTATACTATTCCACAAGTTCTTCATAGGAGAAATGGTGGCTTGGAGTAGAGATGAGAACTTTGCCCAATCTTCAAACTTGTGTGGAATTTCAGGAATAAAACGCATATGGATGGAAATGTCTTGAATTGTTCACATGAACGTAGCCTAGAAAAGGACAAAAAAGAGGAAGAGGAAGAAGTAATTTTAATGCAACTTGAGAATTTCCCTAAGTTTTTTGAGAAATGGAAGAGTTGGGGGGACTGGGAACAGACAGTATAAATTACATTAACTTATTATGAATTACTTGGGGTTGTTACCCCTAGGAGAAATCCTGGAAAAATGTCTTAGCTCGTGTTGCCATAACACAATACCATTAGATTGGGGAGTTTAAATAACAGAAATTTATTTCTCACAGTTTTGGAGGTTGGAAGTCTGAGATCAGGGTGCCCTCATGGTTGGGTTCTAGGAAGGGCCCTCTTTCTGGCTTGCAGATAGCTGCCTTCTCGCTGTGTCCTCACATAATGGAGAGAAGGAAAGAGAGCAAGTTATTTGGTATCACCTCTAACAAGGACACTAATCCTATTGAATTAGGGCCCCGCCCTCATGGATTCATTTAACCTTAATTACCTCCTTATAAGCTCTATCTTCAAGTCCCATTGGGGTTTAGGGCTTTAACATACAAATATGGGGGACACAATTCAGTCTATAGCACAGATTTAGCTCTGCTTTGCCAAGTCCTCTTGGGTTCTGTTAATCAATACAACAGAGAACGTAGGATACTGACAACCAAGTCAGGCGGCAAACCTACGTGAGATTTCCCAAGACCCCTGTGTTTCTTTGTAATATTAGCTCTGGCAGTTCCTGTAGAGCTGATACTCTTTGCCTCTAACCATTCTTGTTCTTCTAAGTTCTGGTTGGACTTTTACTTCTTTGTAAATTTCTTTCTACTGTGTTATATTAAGCTTCATCAAGACACACTTGTAGTATGATGATAAATGAGGTGGCTAGATTGACTGATGATACTAAAAGATCATTGACTTTCCGTCCTTGAAAAATGTTCTTTGTGTGTGTGTGTGTGTCTAGCAAAGGGAATAATAGTAATTCGGAGGATAGAGTTTGTAAAAGATATGTGACTTCTTTGGAGACAAGAGTGATGAAAGAAAATTTTGTAGTCTAGACGACATCACATGTGTGCTCTCTCTCCTCCATGGAAACCAAAATGTGTGAATGAGACTGACTAGTCAGCTAATTCTCACTCACCTCCTCCACTCCCACCTCTACCATTAGCCTAAGGACTAGTGTTATTCTTCTTCAGAGCCAAGAATGAACATACTAAAGAATATATGGGGATATCACAGTGCCATAAGTAACTATGTAACTTAGTTTCTCAATCAGGACAGTTATTATAGTCCTGAATGCTGCTAGAGAGACTTCTGTTATTGCTCTAGGTACCTTCAGAACAGTGCATTTAGCCATTCACTGTGAATCCAGATGTTTGAGCTTTATTATTATTATTTTTTTCTAAGATATCTTGATATAGCAAGAGGTTTGAGCTTTAAATAGGTCATGGTTCTCAATGTAGGCAACTCTTTCTTTTTTTAGGGTAGGGTTAGTGTCTTTTTATGCAGCCAACCATATTCATTATTTCACCAAGCATTTATTGAGCACTTATTGTGTGCCAGGCACTGTGGTAGATACTGGAGATTTAAAGACACATAAGATACAATTTCCTGCCTTTGATGCACTTATAGATCCATATACAGATCTCTCTTCCAGAGATAGTCCCACATGAATCGCTGAAATACAGAATAAGTGTGATGGTTAGATGCCTGAAGAAATGTTCACAAAGGAGGTGATATTTGGGTTATGTTTTAAAGATGGAGAAGAAGGAAAAAGTTATTTTAAGGCATTAGGAAAAGCATATGCAAAGACACAGAAATGTAAGGGGCACAGAGTGTTCAAGGGTCTGCAGGAAGTTCATTTTGATTGAGGCAGTGTCATGTGATCTTGCTAAAAAGGGAAGTAAGAGTGGTTATGAAGAACCTCCTTATGCCATGCTAAAGTACTTGGATTTAGCATTGAACATTTTTAGGCAGAGGCATGGCATACTATTATTGGCAGTTTATAAAGTTCACTCCAACAACTACATGGAGGACAGTTTGAAAGGAGGCAAGAATGGATACACAAAGACAGATTAAAAGACTGTTGTTGCAAAAATCCTAGTGTGAGGATGATAAGGGTCTGAACAAAGCCAGTGACAGTGGAAATAGTGAGGAAGGAATATGGTTAAGGGGTGATTCCAAAGAAGATATAATAGGATTTTGTGGCCAATTGAATGTAGTTACTGGGGAGAGGAAAAGTTTTGTATGACTCCCAGGTTTCCAATTTAGGTAACTTGATAGATGACAGTGCCATTAATAGAGATCAGTTGGAGACATCCAGGAGACAGTTACATATATGGGTCTGGAGTAGGGGAGAGATGTGACAGTCAGAGATAAAAATTTACGTATCATCAATGGAGTAGTTGAAGCCATGGGAATGGAGATTTCCCGGGGTATGATATGAAAAGGGCCTTATGAAGAGGGTCTCTGAAAATAGTAACCTTCAAGGGATAGGCACAGGAAGAGAATTTGATGAAGGAGGAGAATGAATAATCAGAGAGATAGGAGGAAAACTTGAAGAGAAGGGAGGTCTGGTCCACAGTGTCAGATATGGCATAGAGGTCAAGAAAGATGATGGCCGGAGCAGAGTCCACTTGATTCAGCACTCAGGGGTGTTAGTGACCTTACAGAGAGCATATTCAGTAGAAGGGCCCAGGAGAAGCCCAGCCCAAGTAGGCTGAGACACAAATAGGAGGGAAAGAATTGTAGATTGAGAGTAGAGACTACTCTTTTTTTTTTACTTCGACATATGAATTTATAAACATTCTAATAACAATTAGCCTTGTCCTGAGGGTCTCTTGTGTGCTGAAGTACATGGCCAGGATGATCACCAACAGATGCTTTTCAGTCGTATCTAATATTGGTATTCAATTTTGTATATTGTGCTGTGGTTTATATAAAATATATGTGAATAAGTATACATGTATGAGGGTATCTTTTGGTTCTGATAGGATGATGAATCAATCACAGTTTTAGAGATCCATTCTGGAGAGTAAGGCCTGCATATCTACTGACCCCTTTGGTTCTGGAAAAGCTCCTACATGCTTCAAAGCAGCCTCATCCCCAGTGCAGGGAGAATGTTATCATGCAGGGCATGCAACTCTCCTGGAAGAATTTGTATTTATGCACAATGGGAACATACCTCTCTCCATATGCCTTTACTGAGCATAAGGATTTTTCTGCAAATGGATGCTGGGAAGCACTCCTGAGTCCATCGCTGTTCCTCAAGGCAGTTACAAAGACTAAATTCTAAAATCCACAGAGGTGCCATCTTGTCATCTCTGGCAGTGATGATCAATACTCTTTTTTCACTCTAACACACCTGAGGAGGCCTGACTCTCAATATCAATAACAGTAATTTATTGACAGTGAGCCAGGAGGTGAGATAACAAAGATGGACCACTTTTGTTAAACAGCCAGACACTGTCCTCAGCATTTTACATTAATTAACTAAATGACCATGTCCCCAGGATACAGATGTGGAAACTGGTTAAGAAGTATGGCCGTGAAGGAAGAGAGAAAGTAAAAGAAACACATAAGGAGAATCAGGTGTGGTTTACCACTAAACTGAATTCTTATCTGAACTCTGTCCTCTTCTCTGGAGAAGATGTAGACTGTGTACCTGGCCTTGTGTTGGGGCAACTAGAAATGGATAGGAGATAAAAATGGCAACGTTCCTGACTTTAAGGTGCTTGTGTACTGTTTGGCTCGGTTTGTTTTTTATTTCTTGGAAAGAAACATATGGAACAATAAAGAATAAGTGGTGTTTCTAAAGCTGGGTTGTAAGGCAGCTGCTTGGAACTTGGAGGTCATTTTATTTTGGGAACTTACTAAAGATATGCACCTTTTATAGGTAGATCCATAAATCTAATTTGTCCATGACATAGCTGGAATGTTATACATTTATTAGGAAAATTAATATGAAATAATGTTGTCGTGGTACTAATAATTAAGCAAAATGAACTATCAAGTTGAAAAAGACATTAGTTTTAAATGCTAGTACTTGAAGAGAAGCTGGCTTAATTATGAGTGGTGTAAAGTAGATGAAGAAATACACATGTGGACATTCTGAATAGGACTTTTGGCACTTTCAAGGACTTTAGAGGATGCTGCAAAGTTTCTTTTTATCATGGTTAATTTTATTTTAAAGCATATGGCTCTTCATTCTTTAATTTAATTTCTTCAGCACTGCTCTTGTACTTGTCAACCATAATTATAGCTGTTGGTTGAATTATGAATGGGACAAAGAAGAAAATGTTAACGCCACCATAGGTTCATGGCTACCTAGGAGTGGTCACTTTTTACCTCTTAAATACTTGCCCCTTAATTTCCATCCATCCTGCTTTCTCAGTATGAGTTAGGATAAGTAATTATAGCTGTCATAATAAACAATGTTAAAATATCAGTGACTTAACACATTGAGGATATATTGATTGCTCATATGACTGTCCAATGTGGTCAGAGAGAAGAGAGATCTTCTGCTCCTCGTGGTCATTCTGTAAACAAGTTTCTCGCATCTTGTAATTTGGCTGTCTTCCACATATAGACCCTATGGTCACTATAGAAAGGAAAGAAAGGGAGCAGAAGGATTTATTGTAGATTTTAGTGCCCAGATCTAGAAGTAGAATGTATCACTTTTATTCACATCCCATTGGCCGGAACTAGCCTTACTGTCCCCCTGTGACTTCTTGTGTGCCCAGGAGAAAAATAGAGTGGTTTGCTGAATATATAGTGATGTCTCTGCCACAATGTCCGTGAATAAAAAATGGCTAAATAAACTATGGATGTATTTTCTATGAAACATTATTCAGCACTTTCAAAAGAATGAAACATGTTCGTGTGGACTGGCATGGAAAGATCTGCAGAATATTTTGATGATCAGAAAGAATAATTTGGGATTTTTAAAAAATAGAAAAACAATGCCCTATGTAAAAAGTACATATTCTGCATATGAATGCACATGTGTAGAGAAAGATTTAGAAGGATACCAAAATTTAAAGTATCAACAATGGTTATTTCCAGGGAGGAGAGAAGTGGACGTTGGTTGTTGATAATATGCAAAATGGACCTTATCTGTAACTTTCAAAATATTTATAAGGAATATGAATTCATGTGTTACGTATATGAGTAAAATTTATAGAAAAGAGATATGTTTGAAAATGTGTATATTTGTTATCTGTTCCCAAAATGGATTTCAACTGTGAATTTAGCTTTTGACTTGTTGAGTTTAAAGAGCTAATGAAATATCTAGGTTGTTGTCAGTGGTGATAGGTCTGGCCGGTAGCCGCAGATGCACGTTTGGAGCTCTGGGGAGAAGCTGGTGGTACAGAGTTAGTTTGAGTGAATTTTCTTTGCATAGGAGTACTGAAGCTAAAAGAATGTAAGGGACCTCCAAGGTGATTCTTCTCAAAGCATCAGGCCATGTCAAGAGGAGACACTTGTGGCAAAATATAATTCATTGCATCACTTCCTTCACTGAGGAAGCTTTGTTACCAAAAACTATCAGCTGAACTAATCTATGTGTTTAGTGATGTGAGTGATTTCCATTATGTACAAGCTCCTTATCTCATCGTGAACCAATAACTGACAGTTTGCTGATGGGCACTGGAACATGGACTACAGTTTGAGTAGCAGTTCTCTGTGGAAGGAAGAATCCAGCAAGAGAAGATATTTCAGTTGGGAACCTTTGGTTGTGACCACACTTGGAGGGGGAAGAGGAGAGAGAATTATCAAAAGAAAAAGAAGTAGTAGGATACTGCACTAAGGTACAATGTTCCCAGAGTCAGGTGAGAGAGTTTCAAGTGGTCAACAGTGTCAAATGCCATGAATAGGTAGCAGATGAGAGAGGGAAAGCAACTGAGTTAACTCTGTGTGCATGTGTGCACATGTGCGTGCTTGCTTATGTTTTGAAAGACCTACAATGTTATTCAGTTATTATTCTGTGTCAAGAACTGTGTCATGTGCTCTACAAGTATGACCTCATTTCTTGGATTGACTGATGAAAAATAAAAGAGTATATGACAATGGTAGGGATAGAACCAGAGTGCTGGAGGTTGAGGAAAGGGTGGGTGGGTGGATACAGGCAGTCAATGCAGAGAAGAAAGGTGATGCAAAGAAAGAAACAGAATGTTAGGTAGAATGTAAGAGGAAGGGAAGTCTAGGGCGCTAACTTAGGATGACTTTGATTTCAGTAAGGTGGGAGGCAAGATTGAGTAGAGGGAGCTTGAAAGAGCAAACAAGGTATGTGACAGATGCTGTGGAGAATGTGATGGGAAGCTAAAGCTACATGTGTAAAATGATATAAGTATCATTTTGAGACCTCTTCTATGAAAGCTCAGAAGGGCAGAAAACACAAATACAGAGGGCAGGGGTTAGTTGTCTGTTGGCCAATGGTTAAGGTGGTTGAGATATTGTTGCTCCCAACCACCTATTCACTTTTTCTTAATCTTGAATTTACAGTAGCTTGATTTCTTTCAAGATCCTATTTCAAAAAGACAATTGTGACAGCTAAAAATCCCTCCTCTCGATTGGTATGTCATTGATGTGTTGTCAGAGAAAGCTTTGGAGGTGTCCAGCTCCCCTCTGCCTTTAAGAAATCTGAAAAGAAAACTAACTTATGTAAGTAGGTCCATAGGGCCATTGTCTCTGCCCGTCCCGAAGATGCTTTAATACAGAAAAGATAACTGGGAGCTTGTCTGACCTACAAAGAGATGGAAGATTGGCGTGGGGTGATACTGCCACATGACCTAGTCTGGGGCTAGGGACAATTGAAGAGATTATACTATGGAATGGAGGTCCAAGCCTGGCTGATTAATAGTAATATGAAGATGACAGCCACTGAGCTCAGGGATCATAAAATTCCCAATAGCGTTTTCAGTGTGACTCTCAAATCATTTCTGTGCAGATTCTGTCTGGGTAGGGAGTACTGCAAATTTCAGAGATTCACAGATTCTTATTGCCATCTAAGTCTTTGAATAGTTTGAAATCCACTGTGCTTTCTTTTTCCCTCTCCTTGTTTTTCCTTTATCCTTTCTCTTGAGTACTTTCTTTTATAGATTTTGCTGGGTACATTTAAGTTTGTAAGTACCCTGAGAAAGAGCAGTTATGAACAGAGCCATGAGTAAAGGCAATGCATTGGCAATTTCAAGATTGAACTAGGGAGTCAGCTTTGCTGCTAACTGGCCATGTAACCCTGGACAGGTCCTTTCCCTCTATGGACTTCAGTTCCCACATATTTAAAATGAAAGGCTTAAACTAGATGAACTAAGGGTGTGTATTAGAAGAGACAGGTAGTATATTTTTGAAAATCTGGATACCCAGGCCTCCTTTTTGGAGCCTCATTAGATGTGGAGTTGGGCCCAGGTATCGCTGGTTTTATAAAGTGACTTAACTCTCCCTTTACCTTCTGCCATAATTGAGGGCATCCTGAGGCCCTCACCAGAAGTTGCTGGCCCTATGCTTCTTGTACAGTCTGTAGAACCATGAGGCAAATAAACCTATTTTCATTATAAATTACCCAGCCTTTGACATTCTTTTATAGCAAGGCAAAACAGACTCACACAAGGGATCTCCAGTTCTAACATAATATGAGGGAAGGGTCAGAGGAGGGGGAGGTAGAGAAAGAGAGAGCACACACACGTTTTACTCTCTGGAAAAGAGGCTATCTATTATTTACACAATTGAAAACTGGGGAGCCAAGACGATAATGTAACATTTTCACATTATTAATGTACAGATGTGTTTTGAAAGACTTAGCAGTTAATGCATATGGACACCCACCTGCCTTTCCCAAAGAAATAACAAAATATGAAAAGAAACAAATTAGATAAAAGCAGGACCTTCTTGGGAGGATGAATATAGAGATGTACCAGTCATGGACTCAACCCTCAAGAAGCTTGAATTTTGTGCACCATCTTTTCCTAGCTTTCTGACACTTGGCAAGAGCTACCAGACTCACTGACAATTAGGTATTTAGATTTATTGTGTTTTGAAGTGTTTTTCTGCCAGGGCAACTTGCATTTTGAGGAACCTATGCCAAAGCATTGCATTTTGAACCAATGTTTATGAGAGAAATGTGGGGAAAGGTTGCCTACCAGGAGATTAAAATCTGGTTTTTGGATGCCCACGATGGTGTGGGGGGAACTAAATAACTGAGAGTCTATAGTGGAAATGGATGCCTGCAATGGGCATCGAGAATAGGGCAGAGAGCTTTAAGAAGCAGTGAGGAGTGGGCCTTTGTATAAACCCTACATGGTACATTGTTCACTCTAGTAGTAGCTGGACTGGAGATAGAGTATTGGAAAATCAATGTGGATGCTCCAGGGTGAAGAATTCCTCAGCACAAATTTTGGTTTGTGGGACAACTGAGAGGGCACACATATCCAAGTCCTTCCTTTTTGAAATGGATTGTTGGTAAGGCAGTATTTCATAGTTGTTCCACTGAAAGGAAAAGTCCATCTCAGCCAAGCGGACTGTAAAATCAGACCTACAGTCTCCATATCTGCCAGCAGCTCCCAAATCCCTAAAGTGTGAGCTAGGGCTTGACCTAGTGCCAACAATGTGGCTTGTATGTGGCTAGAAAAGCCCAAAGCACTCCCCAAGGCTGGTTCTTTGCCATATGGCTCCTTTAGCAGTCAAGAGGAGATGCTCCCCTAGGGCCTTCTCATTGCACAGAGTAGTTGCACAGTCTGAGGATAAAGAGATGGCTTATAGCTATTTGTGATTGGAAGGGGAAGTTCTTTACTCTAAAAAAGCGACCCTACTCAGTGTTCCTCTCTAAGCAGAAGTGAAGTATCTCAGCCTCCATAATCCTCTATTTAAAATGCAGTTGTTCTGCAAGCATTCACACCTTATTATCATCTAAAAGTTATTGAGCTGCTTGTAGATGCTCTTTGCGAGTGAAGCCGTGGGTTAACAGTTTAATGCAGTGGTATTTAGCATGGTCTGCAGACCAGCAGAAGCAGCAGCAGCATCACTTGGATACTTGTTAGGAATGTAAACTCTCAAGCTCTACCCAGATCTAAAACTCTAGAGGTGAAGCAAAATAACCTGAATAACTTGTGTTTTAACAAGCACTCTAGGTCATTCGGATGCATGCTAAGGTTTGAGAACCCCTAGTATAAAGGGAGGAATTTGGGCTTTGGGGCCAGACACATCTGGGTTTGAATCTGATCTCCTTACTACTTAAGTAACCTTGGATAATGACAAGAGCCAATATTTATTGAACAATGTGCCATTTATCAGATAATGTGCTAAGCACATTTAAGGGCTTATCATGTATATATGTATGGAGTGGGGTGTGTGTGTGTGTGTGTGTGTGTGTGTGTGTGTGTAAAATTCTTACGGATTAAGATATTATTTTATCCTCAATTTAGAGGTGAATAAGCTGACGCTCTGTGAGTTACCTGAGATCCCATAGTGGTGAAGTTCAGCTCAGGTAATCTGGCTCTAGAGTCTGAGCTTTTAAATTTCTACTCAACCTGAGTCTCAGTTTTCTCATTTGTAAAATGGGGGCTAGTATTACCATACTTTGGGGTTTTGAAGAATAGAAATAATATGTCTTGAGACCAGTTCATACTAGGTAGTCTAGAGCAGGCACTTTTAGAAAGAATCCCTTCTGTAGAATCTACAGCATAGATGGTGCTTTTTCATAACGATGTCACCCACAGTGTAACTAGGACAGCAGGAGAGAGGCACCACTGTAAGAAGAGCCCCACAAGCTGCAGCTTTAATCCAGGCTAGGCCCCTTTCTGCTAACCATCCCACCTTTCACCTAGGCCTAATGGAGTTAAGGGAAGCAGCCCTCTCCATGGAAACTCATCCTCCGCAGTGATTCAGGTAGGCCACAAGGGATCACCTTACTGGGAAACTGGAGCTGTGCTGCATTCTTCCATCAGTGATCCCCGGTGAGAGTAAGATTAACAGAGGGGCCTCTCTCCCAGATCTACCCTGCAAGCAGTTTAGAGAGCCGCACCTTATTAGTGAAAATGAGAGGTGATGTGGGTCTCAGAAAAATGCCTCTTCTTTTCTCATCTTCTTTATAGCTCCTAATTGGCCTGGGAAATAGGTATAACAGAGATTCCTTCCTATGCTTTCTCTTGAAAGGTTGCCATGGAGACCAGGCCTAGCCTTTGCCTCTGTCCTATTGGCAGCCAACAAATAGCTCCTGGGTTGTTATCCTCATTATTGTGAACCCCCTTTCCAGCGGCTCTCCTTATCTCAATGTTGCATACAGTAGAATGAAACTGATTCATTCATTTAAACTTTGTTAGTTGAGCATCTACTATGTGCTGGGCACTGTTCTAGGTTCTAGAGGATCAGAGGTGAATAAAACTAAATTAAATTGAATCAGATTGAATGGCTCATCCCTGGGCAAGACACTGAACTAACTTAGTAGTGCAGATAATCCCAACTGATTTTCACAATAATTCTTTTCCTGAATATTTATTAAGCACTTACTCTGGACAAGGCACTATTCTAGCTGCTGAGGCTACAGCAGTTTCTAAAGCCTTTGCTTTAAGAGAACTTACTTTCTTAAAGGGGAAGACATACAATAAGGAAATATATAAATAGGATAATGTTATTAGGTGATGATAAGTACTATGAAGGTAATGATTTAGAAAATGACTAAGGGGATATTAGGCCACTGTAAACAAAGAGGTCAGATCTTTTAATGAATCTGATTCGAGATCAGAAAGATGAAAAGCAACTGGCCACGGGAAGATCTAAGGGTAGAGCACTCCAGGCAAGGGGAACAGTATGTGCAAAGTCTCTGGAAATACCTCGGCTTGTTCAAGGGACTGAAAGAAAACTGGAACACAGTAAAAAGAGGTAGGTAGAACTTGCATCATTCAAGGTCTGCTAATCAAGGTAGGAGTTTAGATTTTGATCTCATGTGATGCGAAGCCATTGGAGAGTTTTAAGCAGTGGGCAGACATGATATGATTTATGTTTTATAAGAATGCTCTGGATAGCTGTGTGGAAAATGGACTGTGTCAGGAAATGAGTGGAAGCTGGGAGATCAGTGAAGTAGAGATAGCAATGTTCCATTTAATTTTTTAAAGTTGTGACCAAGCAAGTGTGCCATATTAGCAACAAATTACAAAGACTGAATATGATGCCTTGAGTTTAAATTAGTGACTTATAAAGGTGTCAGGCTATATTCACTAGGCTGCCTCTCATCTCAGTTAACTGGAACCCTTTCAGTTTAGAGCTGAGACCAAAGAGATCTCTAATTTACAACCCTTTTTCCATTTGTAGGGGTGTGTGTGTGTGTGTGTGTGTGTGTGTGTGTGTGTTTGCATATGCATGTGTGATATCTCAGTGTCTTCTCATCTAGTTCTCTAAAATTAATTCTGACCCCATCTAATTAATATATAACCTGAAGAACAAAATAAGAAAAATTGTAAATTTAAAGTGATCACAGGGCTATTCTTATACTTGCAGAAAAAAAAAATCCCAAAACCCCGTTTATAAAATCTTGGACTTACAAACCAGATAAACTGGAAGATAATTATTCACATTACTCATTATTCTTTCTTATTGTTTGCTTTCCTCAAACAGTCACTAATACATTCCTTTAAAAAGCAATTTCTCTAGCACAGTTAAGTTTTTAATTTACAAATCATGAACCAATCATTACTAATCACTAACTGTGTGACAGTAGGGCAAGAGGGCAGGGAAATTCAATTAAATTCAGCGAACATTCGTTGAGGTCTACTTTGTACATATAAGAAAGAAGGTAGGTTCTAGGGAAAATACAAAGATAAATAAGGTTAATTCCTTGCCTCCTGGAAGCATGAAACTGTGTGAGGAAAGACAGGCAGTACACAACTAGTTATAACATGAGGCAGCCTAGAACAGAAAACTGTTCAAAAAAAAATGCTACAAAACATGGAAAGAGCAATTTGTTCTGACTGGGTGAGATGGAGAAGACTTTATAGAAAGGAATTTTCTTTCATTTATTTATTCAACAGCCTTCATCAAGCACCCACTATATGTCAGAAACTGTGATAGATACTGGGACTACCATGGTAAACAAGACCCTAGGCAAGCAATTACAATATAGTGTGATCAGGGCTGTGTGAAAAAGAGTGCAGGGTGCTATGGGAATACAAATGAATGGCATCAAGGCTAGCCTTGGGTAGGCTTGGATAGGCTTCTTGGAGGGCTTATCATCTAAGCTGAGATAGAAGAGTACAGGTAGGCTGGGTAAGAGCTGGCGTGAGAATGGGGAACAGTGTTCTAGGCAGAGGAAGCAGCATCTGGTAAGGTTTAGTGGTGTGCATAGGGAGAGGAAGAGGGGAACAGAGAATAATAATTTTGAATGGATGGAAATTTTGAATGAATGGAAATAGTTATTTCCTGATATTTATTTGGATAAGCAGTAGCTTGAATCTATGGCAGGATATTTTTGTAGACCCGCTTCTTAGCAATCAGATTCTTTTCCACTAGCCACTCTTAAAATCATCTTTGATTAAGACAAAGAAATACCCAATAATTAATAGTGCAATAGTTCTACCACCCTTCCATATTCCTGACTAGTCCTGGATAGGTTGAGGAAGAGGAGTGAGACACTCATTCTTCGATATTTCTTCTGCAGCATCATTGTATCTTGCCATTGGGCTTACAGATAATGTCCATAGGATCATAGAAGACAGCAACACAAAAACTTTTGTTTTCCATATATTTGCACCCCAAACCAATTTTGTGTGGATCTGCTAGAGGTGACTGTCTTCATTTGGTAGCCCCTTTTATGGGTCTTTAAGATGTTAATGAAGGTCTTAACACTTACTGACACGTTGCTGCAGAGATGATCAAGACAACCAACTTGACAAATTTCAAAAGCACTGTCTTAGAATCATTTATTATATTTAACTAAACAGTCTCCAGAACTACACAATTAATTTCATCAATTGAAAACATCAGAACTTTAAAAAGCTTTTTAAAATAAAATATAACAGACATACAGAAAATACATGAAACATAAATGTACAGCGAGCAAATTCGTTTAAAGTGAACAACTGGCTAACCGCCACTCTGGTCCAGAAATAGAACGTTGCCAGTATATCAGAAGCCTTTGGATGTCCCTGACAAAACATAATCTCTCTAACCACTAAATACAATTACTATCCTTTTAATGTAATTATTTTGCTGTATTTCTTTATAATTTTACTACCTAAATACGTATTCTAAAACTATATATAATAGTGCGTACAGAAACAATATACATAACATATATAAATGATATGTAATTCTGTTTTGTCTGTTTTTGAATTTATAATGTAATATACTCTTTCAGCTTATTTCACTCAACATTGTGTGTATGAAAGTCATCCATGTTGTTGTATGTACCTGTACAAGTATGCCATTGTAGGCATATACCACAATTTATTTTTTCATTGTTTCTAGGCATGTGGGTACCTTCTGATCTTTAGTCATTATGAATAATGGTGCTTTGAAGATTCTTGTACCTGTCTTTTGATGTATATATAATCACACTGCTTTGGAGTATGTATCTAAGACTAAATTTGCTGGGTTATAGGATATATATAGGTTCACATAATGCCAGTTTTCCAAAGTGGTTGAACCTATTTACATTCCCTTCAGTGGTATATGATAATTCTTATTGCTCCACACCTTCACAAACATTTCATATTGCCAGTCTCTTTAATTATAGATATTCTGGTAGATATGTAGTGGTAAGTCATTGTGGTTTCAATATACATTTCCCTGATCATTAATGTGGTTGAACATCATTTTGTGTGTTTAATTGGTCCTTTGGACATCTTACTTTGTGAAGCACCTTTTCAAGTCTTTTGATCACGTTTATGCTGAAATAATGTAGTAATACTTCTGAGTGGATGTCAGAGATTATACAGAATTTTGTCAAGGATTGTTGAACAGCCTTATGTGGCTGGAGTACAAGGTGTATGTGGGGAACCTAAAACATGAAAGATGGGAGTGTTGTGATCAGATTTGCATTTTAAAATACTGTTTTTGGAAGCAGTGTGGTGATTGGATTGGAGGGACTGAGACCAGAGACAGTGAAACCTGTTGGGAGGCTCTTTCAATAATCCTTCTAAGAAAATAATGGTGACTAGGTTAAGGCTGGGGTAACATAAATGAGGTTTGAGACATATTCAAGAAGTACCAATAAGAGAATTTCTAACTGATTTGCTGCGGGGAGTGTTGGGAAATAAAGGGTCAAAAATGACTCCCAGTCTTTAGAATAGGAACCACAGATGTTAGAGTTGAGATGGGATAGACAATGGATTTCATTTTTGACAAGCTAATGTTGAGGTTACTGTGAAAAATCTGAATGGATCTCTCCAGAAGTCAATTGAAAATATGGATTTGGAATGTGTGTGTGTGTTCATGCACATGCATGTGAGCATGTATGTGTTTTTCTGTGTGTCACATTTTCTTAAATGCAAAATGGCTGATTACCTAGTTTAAGAATGACTGTTATTGCTTGAGAATGAAACAGAATATTTGTGCTTGAATGTTTAAGATTTATGGTTGCTTTAAATCAGGTTTCTCAATCTTAGTGCTATTGACATTTTGGGCTGGATAATTCTTTGTTATGGAAAGCTGTTCTGCATGTTGTAAGACAGTTACCAGCATCTCTAGCCTCTACCCACTGGATGCCAGTGGCAGAATCCTTCTCAGTTGTGACAACCAAAAATGTCCCCAGACACTGCGAAATGTCTCCTGTGGGCAAAAGCACCCCCATTGAGAACCAGAGCTTCAAGTGTTGATTTGGGTATTATCTGTATATATTATCCTATATACAGATAATAGGTGACAGGTGATACATATGGAGACATATAGTGTGTGTATGTGTGTGTGTGAGAGAGAGACATAATATATACAGATAATATATAGATGACAGCCGAGAGCATGAGAATGAATAAAAGAGCCCATGAAAGACATATAGCAAAAAAGGAAGTTGGCTAAGGATATATCCTTGAGAAATGCCTAAATTTAGGGTGTGAGTGAGAAGTTAAGGAAGACAAATGAAGAGGAAGAATCAAAGAGGTAGGAGGACAACCAAAAGACACAGAGGACTGGGAGGAAACCCTATCGATAAGGAGAAAGTGGCTTGTCAATGCTATCAAAGGGTAAAGATAAGTAGACCTAGTGAGGCCTGAGAATAGGGGAGGCGAGGAAAAGCTGTACTTTGGGGGAATTAATTATTTCATGTACGTACAGGACAGTGCCAGGCACAATACTGTGGAATAGTCGTATGTTATCTCCTAAGGGGAATCCTGCTGCCAAGGGCATTATAAAGGAGTAAACTATTAAAATACTTATCTCATTTTGTTGTAATAATTTGTTTATGTTTATTTATTTATCTGATCCTCCTTGTGAGTATCTAAAGATAGTGACTTAAATCTTATCTATCTTTGTACTGCAATACCTATTTAGTGTGTGGCTTATAAATGGCTCAATAAATATGGCTTGAATGAGGATATGAGAGTGTGATTTTCTTCCATTGTATTCCTTTGGGGCCAGAGAAATAACTAGAAAAAAAATTTGGCAGACATAACCATGAATTTGGAATAGGCAAAGCAACTATGATGAGCTGTTTAATCAAAGGGGCTATGAGACTTTAATCAGATACGGAGACAAAGAAGAAACTGGTAAACTGCAAGTAAAGGAGAAGTCCACTATCTTGAGGAGGGTGAAATAAGAGAGATGGAAGGATTGTAGGGACATTTGAGTCAGGGAAGAGGTTCTCCAAAAGGAAACAGTCACTGAGCTCCTACTCTGTGTTAGCACTGTGTTGGATTTGTCACTTACACTTTAGTAAATAAATAAGTGGATAAATAAGAAAATTGGCACACATTGTTATAATTTATCCTCATAATGGTACCATGGAGCTGAAATGAGGCTCATAGTGGTTAAGTCACGTATTTCACGTTCATCCACCAGACCTGATATAGGCCACGTAGTTGCACCCAAGTGAAAGACTGAAAGCTAGTGGGCCAGAGGAATATGCCAGGCTGTAGTTCAGACTCCTTATGGAGAGGGTAAAGAAATTCCCAAAGGAAGGAGCTTTAAAACACAGTTATCAGGAGGGTATGGCAGACCGCAGTGGGACTGGGTAGCAAGAGTTTCTAGGCAGAGTTGATAACTTGCAATATATGCAGGTTCAAATCCTGCATTTGTCATTTCCCAGCAAGTCACTTCAATTATCCAAACTTCACTTTTAAATCTGTAAAATGGTAAACTGAACCTTACAGGTTGCCGTGAGGGTTATATGTGACAATGGGTATAAGGAACCTTTGCACACTAGAGTGTGTTATGCAAATATTAGGTGTCATTTTCATCTCCTAGTTCTTTTTCCATTAAGGGAATTCTAGGGACTCTTTTCATCCTGTGCAAGATGGAATCCATCTTGGCAAATTGCATGTAAACCCTTTAATGTAATGTGCAGAGATATATTTATTTTCTTGAAAAAAATATAGAAATGCCTTAAAATTGGCATTTGTCCTAAAATGTAAGGTCACACTTTGCATGTACCAGAGTGGTCTTTTTGTAGTAGGAAGATTTTCGGGGTTTTTTTCCCAGTAAGGTAGATTTACTAAGAACAGAGTATTCTGATTCCTTGATACCTAGTATGACCTTTGGGGTCATGACACTTTCTGGGAGGAAAAGGTGGAAGGAGTGAATAAGCAGCCTTGCTCTTGTGTTCTCCAAAGCAATAAGCAACCTTCGGCCATCATTGATGGAAAGTTGCTGCTCTCCATTTCTACAATAAGGCAGTTTGTTAGAGAATAAGATCAAGCTGCTATTTATCTGACAAGTACTGGGAATTTCCAGGTATTTAAGCCACTCTGTATTTTTTGAGCTCCTACTATGTAGCTAGCTTTGTGCCAGGAAGTGCTGTGAATAACTGCCCTTTACCCTCAATGAGTGCACAGAAAAGGCAGAAAACCCTGTCATCAGACTCTCTGAGCAAGATGGATTCCACAAGCAGGGCAGCTGGAGTCCTGAGAAGGCAGCCATTGTTGGGACTTGATGTGATCTGCAGGGCAAAGACTTAGTGAAGATAGAAATAGTAATAAATTTGGCTAGGTTTCTCATATCTCTGTGGAAATTTTAATTTTTTGCTTTTGCCCAGCTTCCTATAGGAGTATGCATGCACATGCATGTACACATACATGCACAATACACATCCTGAATCATACAAATACCTTTCCTGAATATTCAGTGTATGCCAGGCACTGAACTAGGCATTGAGGGCACAGTGATGGCCAAAGCTATGTCTCATTTGCTCATTTGGCTCTCCACATCAGGCTCTTAAAATAGCTCAACCTCAAGTATTTTTAATCTTCAGTCTTTAGAACATGCTTCTCTTATTCTTAGCCACAGCCTCCTTAGGGCTTCATTTTCTGGTTTTTCTTTTCCCCATAACTTTTTTTTTTTTTTTTTTTTTTTTTTTTTTTTTTTTTTTTTTTTTTGAGATGGAGTCTCACCCTGTCGCCCAGTCTGGAGTGCAGTGGTGCAATCTCAGCTCACTGCAACCTCTGCCTCCCAGGTTCAAGCAATTCTCTGCCTCAGCCTCCCAAGTGGCTGGGATTACTCCCCACCACTTGCTTGTCCTCTTTATTTTGAGCCAATTGACAAAATAAATGCAAATATCTACAGCTCAACCCTAAGAACATCCCTGAGTTGCCCTTTGCAGTCACTTCAGACTGCATTCTACCCTGGAGCCCTCTTTTGCTGCCTTGGCTTGTAGCAAACGGAAAGCAGCAGTGTTGGTTTTCTTCTCCGACTTCATCATTGTTACATTAAATGTTCCCAGGTGTTGAAAGTCCCTCACTCATCCCCTTTCCCTCTTCCTCCACTCCTCTACCATGGTTATTAGTTCTTCATCTCTTCATCAAAAATCTCTTTAGCCTCCATGTCTTATTTTTCAGTGTCAATAAGCTTTCATGCCATCTCATTCTTTTTCTCTGGGTTTTTGTCTAGTTCTCTGATTTCTAGTCTTTCCTCAGCTAGATAAAAAACATAATCTACCTCTGGACAGCTAAAATATAGCTAGTGCCTATTTTGCTGCCCCGATTTCAACAGATTATATGTTTATATGTGCCTTAAAGTGCTTTCAGAGGATCAGGCCCATTCTTAATTGCATGAGCTAATTGAGGTTATCATTGGTGGTGATAAGCTCACAATGATGTCCTTTTGACTTAGAGATGTATTTAAGAATTTGTTTTACAGCCACATCTGTTTCTAATTCTGTTTTTCCTGGGCTGATATTAGAATGAGTTTGCATTTCCCAAGCATACAAGAATTGTTGGCAAAGGGAGGGGGAACCCTGGTGGTTGAGAGTGGAGGTGCCTGGATGCAGCCTCTGCAGTGGAGGAGGGGCAAACTCGGACTCTAAATGACCGCAGATAATTCACAAAATAAATGATCCACACACTGATAATCAAGTGGCAAATGTACTTTAAACACTGCGGCAGGCTTCAAGCCATGATGAAGTGTTTTTTGGAGCTGCTCTTGTTGCGGCTGTGAGGCTGCTTTTCATAACGGAGCAGAGCAGTACTGAGGACACTAACTAGGCTGCAGAGGCCAGCCTTTGAGGGGCCACGAGCAGGTCTAATGTCTAGTGTCTAAAGGGTAGGGCAAGCCCAGGCCATCAGAAAAAGCTGATTGAGACTCAGAGGTCCAAAGGGTAGAGGGGCCCTCACAGTCAGGGACTTCTGGAAAATTAACCTATTCACCGTAGTCTCTGCTAGGAACTAGAAAGTTCAGAGATCTAGGTCTAGCCTTATCCATATGGACTAAGATTTGGAGTGGGACTTTAGGACCAGAGGAATATCCAATCTTAAGAAGGACATGGAGACAGACAGACAGACAGACAGACAGACAGACACTCTGTTGTACTCCCTGGGTTAATATGGAGGAGTTGGAGAAAGTGGGAAGGAAGAATAGGGGTCAAGGAAGTATTGTAAGTCAGAGGTTATACAAAAACTTTGTGTTTAGCCCTAGCACTGCCAATGAATGAATTGCTAGTGAAGCTATTTTAGGTTTCACCAAGTGGTAGGGCTAAGAATGCAGATACTACTGATATTTCATCAATTTAAAAATGCAAGTTTCTCTTTTCTTTGAAGACAAAATGGGTCTTGAAATTGATGGCATTTTACAATGGCTCTCAGCCATTTTTCATTTTTGGTGTTTTTGAAATTTGTATGTAACTTCCAATTGATGCCATTTTAGTACTTGAAATGCACTATATACCTTGCCACGACTGGCTCATGATGACAGGGCTGAGCTTGCGATGGCTATAGCTGTGAAGGGTTGAGCTAATGAGGGTTGCTGTTGCTTTAGAATTTTGACAGCCACATCCCACTGTTGGCTCAAATAGAGGCACTGTCAAACCAAACCACAAATCTATACAGATCTTATAGGATCACAGGCTGATATGAGACACAGTTCTTCATCCTGCATTGCACCACTGGTCCTTGGGACCGAGGAGGAATCCTTCACATACACTTCTGTTAAATTTCATCTTTTTTCATTTAACTCATCATCCCATTCATTCACTCAGCAAACAGTTAGTGGGCCAGATTTTGTTCTTAGTATTGGGATACAAAGATAGTCCCTCATCTCTATATATTAAGGGGAAAAGGTAATAAAAAGACTAATGGATAAATACTAAGTTAGAAGTGTGCTTTGAATTATGTGGAAGCACATAAAAGAAATACTCAGTCTAAACTTGGGTTTGGGAAAGATGAGACTAGAGTCATAAATTCACTTAGGCTCTTACTAGTTGTGTGATCCCTGTATGACTCACCTTCTTTATGGCTAAAATGGGGATAATAATAGTACCTACTCATGGAATTGTAGGGATAAAATGAATTAATTCATGTGGAGCTTTTAGAACACTTTTTAGAGTATGGTAAGGACTATATAAGTGTTAAATGAATCAAGGAATGCACTTCAGCAGCTTGATCTTGAGCATTTGAGTAATTTCTTAAAATACAAGTTACTTAAAAAGAACAGGACAAAACCTTTCACACATAGTAGGGATAGAAAGAACATAGTACATTTTGAAAACTGCAAGTTTAGTAAGACAGCGTATAACCTGTGTGTTGACAATAATAGAGGTGTCGGTGACAGGGAAGGTATTAACACATGGGACTATTCCTTGTTTGCCATGGTAATGGGTATGGATTGGATCTTGAAAAAGAGGAGTAGCCTTTGAAAAATTTTAAGTCAGGGAAGTCAAGATGGCTGAATAGACACAACTCCAGTGCACAACACCCAGCAAGAAAGACGCAGAAATCAAGAGATCTCCTAGCTCCAACTGAAGTACCAGGTGCATTTCAACAGGTCTGGTCCAACGGTGAGCAAAGCCCACAAGCAGGGTAGACCGAGTCTGGGAGGGGTGCTGCTTCACCCAGAAAGTGCACCTGACCGGTGAGTCGGAGGCTGCCCCTCTGGCATTCCGGTCCAGATACAGCACTTCTCCCAAAGCCTCAGCAATACACAGAACAGGGGATCTTTGCCAGTCAAGCACCGGGAATTACAAGCACAGAGTTGAATAATAATTCAGGACGGTGTCCTGGATTGGCACACAGATCTAAGCAAATGCATAAGTCCATAAGCCAGCTGGGAGAGCCTGTGGACTGAGCTATTGTCCCCTCCCCCTGCCCAGAGAGAGAGGGAGCTAAAAGCGGGAAGACAGACAGAGCAGCTGGGCAGGCCCCTCCCCCATGACAGGAGAGAGAGGGAGTTGAAAGTGGGGAGACAGGCAGTGCAGCTGGGCAGGTCCCTATCCTCTCCCAGAAACCCCAGAGGGCTGAAGCACTAACTCTAGTGGGTTACACAGCCAGTGTCTCAGTCTGAGCTGAACCCTGAATGATCCAGCCCTGTGGAGGAAAGACACAAAACACCATTAAAGAGGTGGGATTAGGCTTCATGTTTTAACAAAAAACACAGGAAGCCTACATAGCAATGGGACGGTGTTCTTGACCACCCAGCAGTGCCTTCAGGTCAGTGGAAGAGGCAGGCCTAACCTCCCAGTGTAAACAAAAAACACACAGGAAGCTTACCTAGTAACCTGAAGGAGTCCTTAGAAATCGAGTAGCATCTGAACAGGCAGACAAGTGACCTCATCAAGCAGCTCCCTGAGATCACAGCCAGGTAAATCCACGAAGATGGGAAAAAACCAGCACAAAACAGATAAAACCGTCAAAGACCAGAGCACCTCTTCTCCTTGAAGGGATCATAACTCCTCAACAACATGGGAACACAACATGGCCAGGAAGGAGTGTGGTGAATTAACAGAAACAGCTTCAGAAGTTGGGTAATAACAAACTTTTATGAGCTAAAGGAACATGTTCTACCTCAATGCAAAGAAATGAAAAACCTTGAGAAAAGGTTAGCTGAAATGCTAACAAGAATAACCAGCTTAGAGAAGAACATAAACAACTTGATGGAGTTGAAAAACACAGCATGAGAACTATGTGAAGCAAATACAAGTTTCAACAGCTGAATCGATCAAGCAGAAGAAAGGATATTAGAGATAGAAGATCAAATCAATGAAATAAAATGAGAAGGCAAAATTAGAGAAAAAAAGAGTGAAAACAAACGAACAAAGCCTTCAAGAAATACGGGATTATGTGAAAAGACCTAATCTACTCTTGATCAGTGTACCTGAATATGATGGGGCAAATGAATCCAAGCTGGAAAACATGCTCCAGGATATTATCCAGGAGAACTTCCAAAGCCTAGCAAGGCAGTCCAACATTCAAATCCAAGAAATACAGAGAACTCCACAAAGATTCCTTTAGAAGACAACCCCAAAGCATATAATCGTCAGATTCACCAGGGCTGAAATGAAGGAAAAAATGCTCAGGGCAGCCAGAGAGAAAGGTCAGGTCACCCACAGAGGGAAGCCAATCAGACTCACAGCGGATCTCTCAGCAGAAACCCACAAGCCAGAAGAGAGTGGGGGCCAATATTCAACATCCTTAAAGAAAAGAACTTTCAACCCAGAACCTCATATCCAGCCAAACTAAGCTTCACAAGTGAAGGAGAAATAAAATCCTTTATGGATAAGCATTTACTAAGAGATTTCATCACCACTAGACCTGCCCTACAAGAGCTCCTGAAAGAAACACTAAGCATGGAAAGGAACAAGTACCAGCCATTGCAAAAGCACACCAAATGGCAAAGACCAAAAATGCAATGAAGAAAATGAGTCAACTAATGGGCAAGAAAACCAGCCAGTAACAAAATGGCAGGATCAAATTCACACATAGCAATATTAACATTGAATGTAAATGGCCTAAACGCCCCAGTCAAAAGACACAGACTGACAAACTGGATAAAAAGTCAAGACCCATCAGTGTGCTGTATTCAGGAAACCCATCTCACATACAAAGACACATATAGACTCAAAATAAAGGGATGGAAGAAGATTTACCAAGCAAATGGAGAACAAAAAAAAGTAGGATTGCAATTCTAGTCTCTGATAAAATGGTCTTCAAACCAACAAAGATCAAAAGAGACAAAGAAGGGCATTACATAATGGTAAAAGGATCAATCCAACAAGAAGTGCTAACTTTCCTAAATATATATGCCCCCAACACAGGAGCACCTAGATACATAAAGCAAGTTCTTCATGACCTAAAATGAGATTTAGACTCCCACACAATAATAGTGGGAGACTTCAACATTCTACTGTCAACATTAGACAGATCAACGAGACAGAAAATTAACAAGGTATCCAGAACTTGAATGCAGAGCTGGACTAAGCATACCTAATAGACATCTACAGAATGCTCCACCCCAAATTCACAGAATATACATTTTTCTCAGTACCACATCGCACTTACTCTAAAATTGACCACATAATTGGAAGCAAATCACTCCTCAGCAAATGCAAAAGAACAGAAATCATAACAGTCTCTCAGTCCAAAGCACAGTCAGATTAGAACTCAGGATTAAGAAACACACTCAAATCTGCACAACCACTTGGAAACTGAACAACTTGCTTCTGAGTGTTGACTGGATAAACAACAAAATGAAGGCAGAAATAAAGATGTTCTTCGAAACCAATCAGAATGAAGACATAACTTACCAGAATCTCTGGGACACCTTTAAAGCAGTGTCGAGAGGGAAATTTATAGCAATAAATGCCCACATGAGAAGCAAGGAAAGATCTAAAATTGACACCCTATCATCAAAATTGAAAGAGCTAGAAGAGGAAGATCAAAAAAACTCAAAAGCTAGCAGAAGACAAGAAATAACTAAGATCAGAGTAGAACTGAAGGAGATAGAGACACAAAAAACCCTTCAAAAAATCGATAAATCCAGGAGCTGGTTTTTTTAAAAGATCAACCAAATAGGCTGCTAGCCAGACTAATAAAAAAGAAAAGAGAGAAGAATCAAATGGCTGCAATACAAAAAGATAAAGGTGATATCACCACTGATCCCACAGAAATACAAACTACCATCAGAGATTACTACAAACAACTCTATGCACATAAACCAGTAAACGAGGAAGAAATGGATAAATTTCTGGACACTTGTACTCTACCAATACTAAACCAGGAGGAAGTTGAAACCCTGAATAGACCAATAACAAGGGCTGAAGCTGAGGCAGCAATCAATAGCCTACCAACCAAAAAAAGTCCAGGTCCAGATAGGTTCACAACCAAATTCTACCAGACATACAAAGAGGAACTGGTTCCATTCCTTTTGAAACTATATCAAACAATACAAAAAGAGGGAACCCTCCATAACTCATTTTTTGAGACTAACATCCTGATACCAAAACTAGGCAGAGACTCAACTAAAAAAGAAAACTTCAGGCCAATATCCATGCTGAACATCGATGCGAAAATCTTCAATAAAATACTGGCAAACAGAATGCAATAGCACATCAAAAAGCTTATTCATCACGATCAAGCAGGCTTCATCCAGGGGATGCAAGGCTGGTTCAATATACACAAGTCCATAAACGTAGTCGATCACATAAACAGAACCAAAGACAAAAACCACATGATTATCCCATAGATGCAGAGAAGGCCTTTGACAAAATTCAACAGCCCTTCATGCTAAAAACTCTCAATAAACTAGGTATTGATGGAACATATCATAAAATGATAAAAGCTATTTATGACAAACCAACAGCCAATATCATACTGAATGGGCAAAAGCTGGAAATCAGGCACTAGACAAGGATGCCCTCTCTCACCACTCCTTTTCAGCATAGTATTGGAAGTTCTAGCCAGAGCAATCAGGCAAGAAAAAGAAATAAAGGGCATTCAATTAGGAAAGGAAGAAGTCAAACTGTCTCTATTTGCAGATGACATGATTGTATATTTAGAAGACCCCATTATCTCAGCCCAAAATCTTCTCAAACTGATGAGCAATTTCAGCAAAGTCTCAGGATATAAAATCAATGTGCAGAAATCACAAGCATTCCTATACACCAATAACAGACAAACAGAGAGCCAAATCAAGAGTGAACTCCTATTCACAATTGCTACAAAGAGAATAAAATATCTAGGAATACAACTAACAAAGGATGTAAAGGACCTCTTCAAGGAGAACTACAAACCACTGCTCAAGGAAATAAGAGAGGATGCAAACAGATGGAAAAACATTCCATGTTCATGGTTAGGAAGAATCAATATCGTGAAAATGGCCATACTGCCCAAAGTAATTTACAGATTCAATGCTATCGCCATCAAGCTACCAATGACCTTCTTCACAGAACTGGAAAAAACCACTTGAAACTTCATATGGAATCACAAGAGAACCCACATAGCCAAGACAATCCTAAGCAAAAAGAACAAAGCTGGAGGCATCACACTGCTGGACTTCAAACTATACTATAAGGCTACAGTAATCAAAACAGCATTGTACTGGTACCAAAACAGAGACATAGACCAATGGAACAGAACAGAGGCCTCAGAAGCAAAACCACACATCTACAACCATCTGATCTTTGACAAACCTCACAGAAACAAGCAATGGGGAAAGGATTCCCTGTTTAATAAATGGTGTTGGGAAAACTGACTAGCAATATGCAGAAAGCAGAAACTGGACCCCTTTCTGTCACTTTACACTAAAATTAAGTCCATATAGATTAAAGATTTAAACATAAAACCTAACACTATAAAAACCCTAGAAGAAAACGTAGGCAAAACCATCCAGGACATAGGCACAGGCAAGGACTTCATGAATAAAACACCAAAAGCAATGGCAACAAAAGCCAAGATAGACAAACGGGATCTGATTAAAATTCAGAGCTTCTGTACAGTAAAGGAAACTATCATTAGAGCGAACCAGCAACCAACAGAATAGGAAAAAAATTTTGCCGTCTACCCATCTGACAAAGGGCTAATATCCAGAATTTACAAAGAACTTAATCAGATATACAATAAAAAAAAACAAACAAGCCCATTCAAAAGTGGGTGAAGGATATGAACAGACACTTTTCAAAAGAAGACATATATGAGGCCAACATACAAAAAAATGCTCATCATCACTGGTCATTAGAAAAATGCAAATCAAAACCACATTGAGATACCATCTCATGCCAGTTAGAATGGCCATCATTAAAAAATCTGAAGACAACAGATGCTGGAGAGAATGTGGAGAAATAGGACCACTCTTACATAGTTGGTGGGAGTGTAAGTTAGTTCAACCATTGTGGAAGACAGTGTAGTGATATCTCAAGGATCTAGAAATAGAAATTCCATTTGACCCAACAATCCCATTACTGGGCATATACCCAAAGAACTATAAATCATTCTACTATAAAGACACATGCACATGTATGTTCGTTGCAGCCCTGTGTACAACAGCAAAGACTTAGAACCAACCCAAATGCCCATCAATGATAGACTGGATAAAGAAAATGTGGCACCAATACACCATGGAATACTACGCAACCATAGAAAACGATGAGTTCATGTCCTCTGTAGGGACTTGGATGAATCTGGAAACCATCATTGTCAGCAAACTGACACAAAAACAGAAAACCAAACACTGCATGTTCTCACTCATAGGTGGGTGTTGAACAATGAGAACATGTGGACTCAGGGAGAGGAACATCACACACTGGGGGCAGTTGAGGTGGGGCTAGGGGAGGTACAGCGGAAGGTGGGGAGGGATACTGTGGGAAGAAATGCCGGATATAGTCAAAGGGGTAATAGAGGCAGCAAACCACATGGTTATGTATGCAGCTATGCAACAACCCTGCATGACCTGCACATGTACCCCAGAACCTAAAGTGAAAAATAGAAAAAGAAAAAAGAAACATTTTATGTCATAGGAATTCATCCTTCAATCTGTGAAGTAGTTACTATGTCATTTTACAGATGATAAAACTGGTATACTGAGAAATTGAATAACTTGCCCATAGCTATGCAGCTAGTAATGAACTGAATTTGGATTTGAATCTAGGTTCCAGAGTACACATAGTTAATCATTATGTCATACCACCTCTCCAAGAATACAGGCAAGAAAAGTCAGGTTTGAGGGAAAAAATGATGAGTTTAATTTATTACATGTTAAGTTTGCAATAAATATGTGGTATTCAAGTATTTGTGTCCTGTAGGCAACTGGATATATGGATGGGGAGTTTAACAAAAGGATCCAAGCTTGATATTTAGATCTGAGAGTCAATAATAATAAGATATATAGTGAGAAATTAAAAATTTGATGGTGAAACCTAGGGATTCTCAAAATGTATCAGATGGATGGATGAAAAGGAGCCCATAGTGTTGCCTAAGAATGAACACCAAGAGAATTAGCAAGAAAAGCAGAGTAAGGTAACAATCCAAAGAAAAACAGTTTCAAAAAGAAAGATGTAGTCAACAGAATCAAATCCTGCAGGGATGTCAAATACATTAAAGATACAAAATTATCATTTCAGATTGTGGAAGTCTACTTCCAGAATGGTGATGTAGACATATTTTTCCATATCTTGTTTATTAAATACAACTAAAAGCCCTGGTAGTTCTATATACAACAACACCACAAGACTCTGAAAGGTGTAGAAAAGAAAGCAGGCCTGCTAGAGATCTTGGGCCCTAAGGAATTAAATGGAGATGAGTCCCCTGGGTTTACTTTGGGCCTCATACATTCAAGACTGGGTGCTAGAGAAGTCAGCAATCCCAAAGCACCAATCGGTGCAAACATACAAAAGCCCTACAACAACCTGCTCTCTTTAGACAAAGGACCAGGAAAGGGTAAAAGTAACAAGACAGAAAACTGTAACCAAACACCCCAGGAAAAACTGTGGCCCTGGCCAGGCACGGTGGCTCATGCCTGTAATCCCAGCACTTTGGGAGGCTGAGGCGGGTGGATCACAAGGTCCAGAGATCGAGACCATCCTGGCCAACATGGTGACACCCCGTCTCTACTAAAAATACAAAACATTAGCTGGGCATGGTGGCGTGTGCCTGTAATCCCAGCTACTCAGGAGGCTGAGGCAGAATTGCTTGAACCCAGGAGGCAGAGGTTGCGGTGAGCCGAGATCACGCCATTGCACTCCAGCCTGGGCAACAAGAGCGAAACTCCGTCTCAAAAAAACAAAAAACAAAACAAAACAAAAAACTGTGGCCCCACCTCCACCACTGTCAACAAAGACCAGTTAGGGAAGCTAGACTGCCACCTTGGTTTGGCTATAACAAGGCAGCCCAATCCCACACCACTCCTGCCAGGTGATGTCAGAGAATGCTGACTGGGAAACTGAGATTTTAATTTTCACCAGGAGGTAATGAGACCCTCCTTCCATGGTATCAGTGGAAACCACATAAGGAGCTTAGTCTTTTACTTCCACCTGTGGTAATGAGGATGATTTTAGAGGAAGCCTTGTGGAGGGTTGAGACTTACAATGTTGCTCCCCTTGAGTATCAACGAAGGTTTATGGAGAACCTGGGCTTTAATCCAAGCATGGCAGTAATGAAGCAGCATCCTCCCTTCCACACAAGAACAAAGTCAGAGGAGGCCTGCTAAACAAAAGATTTAAATAAGATACGAAGTCTCATAATAATATATTTAAAATGTTCAGATTTCAATTAAAAATAACTAATTATACCAAGAACCAGGATGATCTCCACTTGAATGACAAAAGACAATCAACAGATACCAAAGACAAGATGGTACAGATGTTAGAATCATCTAAAAAGAATTTTAAAGCAACTATCATAAGTGTTTCAAAGAACAATCACAAACATGCTTGAAAAAAGTGAAAAAATAGAAAGACTTGGAAAAGAAATAGAAATTATCCGCAAAAAAAGGAGCTATAAAGAAGAACCAAATGGAAATTTTAGAACTGAAAAATACAATAACAAAATTCAAAAACAATGAATGGGCTCAATCACATAATGGAGAAGACAGAGGAAATAATCAGTAAACTTGAAAATAGAACAATGGAAAAGACCCAATGTAAGTAATAGTAACATATCAATAATTACATTAAATACAAATGGTATAAATGCACAAATTGAAAGACAAAATTGGCAGAGTGAATATTTAAAAAACATGACCTAACTAAATGCTGTCTATAAGAAATTCACTTTAATTATTATATACGTAGAATAAACATAAAAGGATGGCAAAAGTTATTCTATGCAAATGTAAATCAAAAGAAAGTAAGAGTGCCTATTACATTATGTAGTAGTCCTTCTTGATAAATCCACCTAGAAGACATAGCAATCCTAATTTTCTGGACAAACCAACGGAGCTGGTTTGTAAAGCAAAATTGATAGAACTGAAAGGAGAAATGGACAAATCTAGAATTACAGTCAGATTTAATACCCTTAACAATTGATGGAACAACTAGACAGAAGATCAGCAAGGACACAGAATAACTCAATAACACATTCATATGTTGAAACCTAACCCCATACTGATTATATTAAGTGGTTGGGCCTTTGCAAAGTAATTACGTAATGAGGACAAAGCCCTCAAGAATGGGATTAGTAGCCTTGTAAAAGAGGCTCAAGGAGGCTTGTTCATGCCTTTTGTCATGTACAGACACAGCTAGAAGGCATCCATCATCCATGAGGCAGAAAGCTAGCCCTCACCAAACACCAAATATGCTGGTGCTTTGATTATGGACTTTCCAGCCTTGTGAGCAAAAATTCCTGTTGTTTGTAAATTACCCAGTGTAAGGTATTTTGCTATAGCAGCTTTAATTGACTAAGACAACCATCAACTAACAGGTTCCAATTGACATTTATAGAGCACTTCACCCCAAAACATCTGAATATACATTACTTTCTTTTTATATTATTAATAAGTTGTCTATGTATTTTTTGCTTGTGTTTTTCTTCTTCTACTTTAATTTTAGGTTCTGATGGTACATGTTCAGGTTTGTTACATGGGTAAATTGCTTGTCACTGAGGTTTGGTGTAGAGATGATCCCCTCACCCAGGTAATGAGCATGGTACCTTCCAACCCGTGCCCCCTCCGACCCTTCCCTCTCAAGCAGTTCCAAGTGTCTGTTGTTCTCATCTTTGTGTCCATGTATGTATATTCAATGTTTAGCTTCTACTTCATAAGTGAGAACATGCAGCATTTGGTTTTCTGTTCCTCCTATATTAGTTTGCTTAGGATAATGGCCTACAGCTGTATCCATAATGAAATAACGTTATTTCATTCTTTTATATGGCTTCATACTATTCCATGGTGAGAATACACATTATTTTCAACTGCTCAAAGAACATATATCAAGATAACACACATCCCAGGTCATAAAGCAAACCTCAACAGATTTAAATAAAGTGAAATCATATACAGTGTGTTCTACAGCTGCAAAGAACCAAAGCAGAAATCGATAACAGAGAAACAAATTTTTTTTTTTTTTTCCGGCAAGAATGAAAGGCTGCTTAAATATTTGAAAATTAATCAATGCCATCCACCACATTAAGAGACCAAAGAACAAAAATCACACAATCATACCAACTGACGCAGAAAAGCATTTGACAAAATTCAACACCCATTTTTGAGAACAACTCTCAGCAAATTAAGTTGATAAAGAAAATATACAAAAAACTTGCCCTTAACATAAAAAATTCCAAGAAGGTAAAAATAAACTCCTAGAACTAATGAGTGAATTTAGCAATATCACAGGACATGATATCAACTACAAAAATCAATTGTATTTCTATGTAACAGCAAAGAACACATAAAAATTGAAATTTAAAGTACAATACCTTTTACTATTTTGTGATGTCTCACAATTTTATTTTGCCTTGTGCTTTGTTTAGGAAGAAATTTTTATCACTGAAATTTTTTAATTTTAATTTTCTGATTTTGCCCACAGTACCTTTGTATGAATATTGATAGCCACTTTCTATTCATTTTTAAATAAAACATTTTCCTGGACAGCAATGACAATTGCAAATAAAGTGAAACAAAGTAAAATACCATTACAATCACTCAAAAAAGAAAATTAAGCACACAGGTGTAATTCTAACAAAATATGTACAAGAACCATATGTTGAAAAAATATATAAATTGAAAGACACACTGTGGTCATGGATTGGAAGATTTAACATAGTAAAGATGACATTATCACTAAAGTGTTATATAGGCAATGTAATCCCTATCAAAATCCCAGCAAGATTGTTGACATAGACAAATTTATTACAAAATTTGTATGAAGGGCACAGGTCCTAGAATAATTAAAACAATCTTTTTGAAATCCCCAAACTGAAAAAAACCAAAATGTCCTAAAGCAGATGAATGGACAAGTCATCATATACTCATATTATGGAATGCAATTCAGCAATGAAAATGAATGATCTATTGATACATACAACAACTTGGATGAATCTCAAGGGAATCATGCTGAGTAAAAAACGTCAATCTCAAAAGGTCACATACTGTATGATTTATGTCACATTCCATTTATGTCACATTCTCAAAATCACAAAAATAATAGAGGGAAAACAGTTTAGTGATTACAAGGAGTTAAGAATAAGGGAAGTAGGCTGGGCACAGGGTAATGGAGGTGAGTGAGATTATACAAGGGTAGTATGAGGAAGTTCTTTACAGTGATGGTACAGTTCAGCAACTTAATTGCAGGTGTGGTTACAAGAATCAACACATACGTTAAAATGACATAAAACTCATCTACATACACTGTACCAATGTCAATTTCCTGTTTTGATATTGCACTATAATTGTGTAAGATGTTATCCTTGTGGAAAACTGGGTTAAGGGAACATGGAACCTCTCCATACTATCTTTGCAATTTCCTGTGAAGCTGTAATTATTTCAAAGTAAAAAATTAAACTAATTTTGAAGAAAATGACTTTGTGCCCAAGTAGTCATTGGAGTCCTTTTGAAAGGGCTATTTCAGTGGACAGGGAGCTACTGAAGATACAGAAGAGAGAAAAGAGAATGAAGCAGGAAGCAGAGGATGTGGGATCAAGAGCACAGTTAGAGGAATACACTTTGTTTAGAAGGGGACTCCTTTTTTCCTCTTAGGCGTGGAGGCTGAGTTTAGAGTAGTTGCAGGTAAAGATACGTTTCTCAGTGCAGGAATACAGTTGGGAGTCTTTCTATCCTGATGACCTATGCGTTTTCTTTTTAGTGATGTAGGAGGATGTAGGAGGCAAGGTCATCTACTGAATGTGAGAAAAGATGTCATGAGTAGGGAACTTGAAGCACATGGTAAAAGTTTCAAATAGTCACTGAAGGGAGTCACTGAGAAAGAAACCTAATTAGAGTCACATAGGAAGATTATCTGGCCATTTGAAGATTGAGCTAAGGTTGGGATCAAGATTTTATAGTGGTAGTGTTATGGGGTCTTTGGGGTGTCGATTTTTTTCTGTCCAGAAACCTCTTTGGCCACCATGCCTTTGCCTGAGTTCTTGTCCTGTGCCAAGGAAGAAAGAAGTATGCAGACAAGTGATGAGTGAAGAAGAATAGTTTTATTTAGTGTTAGAACAGCTCAGAGGAGTGGGTAACTCCTTTCTCTAGGCAGCTTGTCCCACTGAGTGTTCAACTCTCAGTGGATAGGAGGCCCTGGAGAGGGTGGCTCCTCTCTGCAAGCAAGTCATTCCGACATCTCTGCAAATCTCTGAAGCTCTCAGCAGAGACAGTAGCTTCTCTCTGCCAGCAGGTCATCTCTGCAGCACTCAGTGGAGTCGGTACTCCTTTCTGCAGCTGGTCATGCTGTCATCCCATTGTCTCTCTGCCCTCTTCATCCTCTGGTTGTCCTCTGCCCTGCTCTAGCTGAGTCCAGGACTCAGCCGACTGGTCCATGGGTGGCCATGGGTGGCCATGGGTGGGCCGGGAAGAGGCACCCTGAGTCCCCACTCCTATCGGTGGGAACAGCAGCCCAGTCCCCAGCCTTCAGGCCCTACCTGGTCTGAGGGTGGAGCCTTACTGGGGTCCCCACTCCCTTTCACTCAGGACTCTGTTTGCCACCTGCTGCCATTCATTGTCCTGAGGCTCGGCCCCAACCCCACTCTGAGAACGGAGCAGGTTCTTGGGAGTGGAGAGAGACCAGGCAGACAAACCTGAGCCTGCAGAAATAGGGGTATTGGTGGGGAGGGAGTTCATCCTGGGGCCCCCGAGGGTGCAGGCTGCAGAGAAACCCAGGTCCTGTAAGGATAGCTGCAGCTGCACCCGAGGGCTCCCACCCACCAACTCAGAAGAAGCAGGGCTCCCGCTTGTCCCCAGCTCCTGCCTGCTTCATGGAGCAGGTTTGCAGCCGCGGTCCGGCCACTGCAGCTGCACCTGGGAAGGCAGATTCTGCCTGTTTCTGGCTCCCCCAAGAGCACGTGGAGGCTGAGATGCACTGCAGCAGTTTGGGAGGCTGTAACCCCACCCAGGAGGGCGGGGCTCCCGCCCATTCTGTAGAACAGGAGACTTGGGTCTGCAGCTTCGTTGAGTGGCTGCAGCGGCACCCAGGGAGCTCCCGTCCTAACTCAGAAGGGGTGGGGTTCCCACCAGCTTGATGGAAGCAGCCACTACTATCAGTAGTTATACACATACTTGTGTGATTTTTCTCTAGTCATACACAGCCTGGGATGGGCGAGGAAAGAGCAGGTTAAAGTCTGGTTGTGAGGAACAAGATGGAAACAGAATAGTAGAGAGAAGAGAGTGGAGAGATAAAGTTATCACTCAGGCATTCTATGCTGGTTAAGGGAAGTAATTTAAGGTCTCGATGAGATTGAAGAATTTATTTCCTAGGAGTAAGGAGGTGAGAGTGTTAGAAGGATAGGAAGTTGTGATCGGAGGATAGGATATTCAAGTACAAAGTTTCAGAAATGGAGTAGTTCCAATCACCAACAAAGTCCAGGCTGTGGTTACAGTTGAAGCAGAAAAGACAAGGTCGCCCCAATTAAACAAAGCCAGAAACTGTAAGGCTAGGGGCTTGAATGGGTTAATGACCATTGAAAGCCCACAAAGATGGCAGGAGGCTTGGGAGAGAGAGGGAGAAATTAGAATGTGTTCCACAGTCTTTAATGAATGTGGAAGAATGACCAGGAGGTTTTTACATGGCATTGACCACCTGTTTGAGGATATGAACCTAAAAAAAAAAAAAAAAAAAAAAAAAAAAAAAAAGAGGGCTTTTACATGAGGAGTGATTTTTTTTTGAAGTAACAGTGTGGAGCCAGAAAGATGCTTGATACTTACTATAAGGAGGAGTGGAGTTCTTAGATGAGATCCATTGGTGCATTTGTTAATTCATTCATTCAACAGATAATTATAGATTGGGGACTATTATAGCCAGGTCTACCTAAGGACAGTTCTAGTTTATGTTTGTTTTGTTGACATAATTTTTAAAAATTACCCCTGTTATTCTCAATATGTTCCAGTTTAGATATCAAATTATAGATCATTTATGGCTTGACTGAGAAGAAAGATCTCTGTGGCTCCTTATTCTCTTTTCAATAATATTTGATATCCTGTCATTTGCATGTTTGGGTATGGTCATTCATCCTGTTGGAACTCCATCAAATTCTACTATCATCCAGCCTCATCTCTCCAGTTGTTGAAAAAGAAAACAGGAAAGATCTGCCTGGCATTCAGATATGCTCTGCTTATAGGTTTTCTCTAAGTTGGTAAGCCCATAAATAGAAAAGATGAAGTTCTCCTGTCATGGTTAACACTTGGTGAGTTATGCTTTGTTTTATTTCTTTGCAAAAATAATCTGTTTTTAAACCAGTCAATTAACAATACATTTGGAAATATGACCTGGATTAACATCAAACACTATGGTCAATAGTTTTCAGAATCATCCTTCGCCCATTTTCTTGAAAGTCAAAATTACAACACTCCTCCACAAAAAACGTTTAGCTTCCCCTTGCTTCTGACCTTGTAATATGCTTATTGCTTGCAAACCCACAATTTAGCACTTAATTGATCTTGAATAACTTCCATATTTTTCTTTCTTGTCTTTGAGACCTTGCACCTGCTATTCCATTTGCTAGGAATAGCCTTCCTTCCCCTTCATCACGCTCTTTTTTGCCTACTTGTCCTTCAGTCCTTAGCTTAACCATTATCTCTCCTCAGAAGTCTTTTCAGCCCACTGAAAGCACAAAAGTGTCCCCTTCTCAGTGTTCCTATAGCATTCTATGGCTCAGTCCATTATCACTCTTATCCTATATGTCTGCAAATGTGTGTTTGTCTGTGTCTCTCAGCAGACTGTGAATGCCACAAAACCAGGGACTGTGTCTTGGTCACAGTTGTATCCCCAGTATCTTGTACAATGCTAGACACAGAGCAGGCACCCTATAAATATATTTGTTGAATAAATGTGTGATCCAAATTTGTAACCCAAGTGGTTTAAGACATCGTTTTTCAATTATTTTCCCCACTGACACAGAGATATCCTTTGAGAGAGCAAATTATTATGCCTTATTTATATTTCTCACAGCCTCACACAGTATGGAACACATAGAAGTAGCTCAAAAAGTACTTTTTGATTTATAAATAATGCTAGAGCATTATTTTGGCTGCATGTGATTTGATGCTGCTTCCATTTAATTAATTCATATAATGAGATGAAAAGCCTATTTTTCTCTTGCTCTGATGGCCCAGCCTTTCTTACAGGCATTTCCCCCTTTTGTTTGTCATTCATTTCAGGATTTCTCTACTTCCTGATTCCTGGAGATGGGGGTGGGGGATTGCATTTGGCTCAGTTGTCTCTTTGTCCCAATTTTCCTCAGTCCTGGACCCACACAGATGGCACTAGCAAACAATTGTATGGGGATGAGCATGGGGTCATAGCCTAAAAGCCCAGGTCCCACAGTAATTTACTGTACAAAATGTCTCTTCTTTTTGAGCCACAGTGTCTTTTTCTGTCAAGGAGATAGTTCAATTAGGCGATTCTTTAGTTCTGAAATTTATCTGATTCCTTTGTAGGTTTATTTCTAACACCACACAATATGTAGCTGTCCCTGGGGCCTCCAACTTATATCAAATTCTGTCATGCCTCAGATTCGAATTGTAGCAAATAGATCCCTGGGAAGCATCCCAATGTATGAATTATTAATGTTCCCACCACACAGTCTCTGTGTGAATATTTACTTATATCACTGGGTATCTAATCCTGACAACAAATCATCATTCGAATGGTTTACTGATGTTTTCTAGTCCCCTCAGTGATTCTGCACATGTCTTCCTTTCACCTTGAGGACTGTACAATTCTTTCTTTCCCTGTGAGACTCTTGACACTGAACAACAAAAAGAATGTCAACATCTGAATCTTACCTTCAGTGTTTTTTCCTATTCTCTTAGAAATTGTTGCGTTTCCCCCCTTTATTCTCAATCCCTCTTCATCCCAGATCCCTTCAAGTCATTCTAACATCCAGGATCGTGACTTTTGCCTTCCCTACTCCATAGCTCTAGCAGCTATAGTCGCAGAGCTGCTCAATTAGGTTCTTTTTTATTTGTATTTTTAAAATCTTTTTATTGTGTATATTTGAGGTTTACAACATGATATTATGGGATATACATAGATAGCAAAATGGTTACTATAATGAAGCAGACTAACATATCTACCATCTTATATAGTTACTTTTTGTGACTAGAGCAACTAAAATCTAATTGTTTAACAAAAGTCCCTAATAGAATACAATTTTATTAACTTTAGTCTTCATGTTGTACATTAGATCTCTAGACTTATTCGTCCTTCATATCTGCTACTTTGTAAACTCTTACCTACATCTCTCTCTTCATTTTCCCCACAACACCTGCCCATAGTAACAACTATTTCATTCTCTATCTCTGTGTATTTCTGCTCTTTAAAAATATTCTGCATATAAGTGAGATCATACAATATTTTTCTTTCTGTGTATACTTTATTTCACTTAGTATAATGTGATCCAGGTCCATCCCTGTTGTGGCAAATGGCAGGATCTCCTTTTTTGAGACTGAATAGTATTCCATTGTGTACATATAACATATTTTGTTTATTCATTTATCTATTGATGGACATTTAGGTTGTTTCTGTATCTTGGCTATTGTGAATAATGTTGCAATGAACATGGGAGTGCAGACATGTCTTTGAGCTACTGATTTCAATTCTTTTGAATAAACACCCAGAAGGGAAAATGCAGGACCATATGGTATTTCTATTTTTAATTTTTTGAGGAACCTCCATACTGTTGTTTCATAATGGCTATACCAATCCACATTCTCACCAAGAGTGCGTGAGGGTTTCCTCTTATTCACATCCCTGATAACATTTATTATTTCCATGAGGATTTTAATATGCACACAGTCCTAGTTATTTCCCAGAGTGGGGAAAAAAAGCCTTTCCAGCTATCTCAGTTCTGTGATAATGAGGCTTGATCAGTAGCTGCTGCATCCTTCATTTTCTCTCTGACCTTGGCTATCCAGTATTACACTCCCTTTACCTTTCCGTATGTACCTCTTATCTCCCTTTCTTCCCCTTTTCTTCTCCCTCTTTCATTTTCCAGAACAGTTGCTGCAGGTTTGGTTTCAGCCAAAACTTTTCTCTGCCTACAGGTTGGAGAAGCCCTTTATTCCTTCATAAATCTTCTGAGCTAACTGCCCTTTAGTATCTCCCTTGGAGGTAGGTGCCACCACATTGATTTAATTAAGATATAATAAAGTCAAACTGCAGAAAACACTTAGAATGATACTTCTCTGTCTTGATACAAACCAATGTCTGTATCGACTTGAAAACTGGAAAATTTCGGAGGGATCACGTGTATGCATTATTTCTTAATCATGATAGGATTAGGGGTTGCCCACTTCAATTGATATATGTCTTTTTGTAAGCAGGGGTATCCTAGCCACCTTAGTTGGGGCTGTGGCATAATAAGCTCAATTCCAACTATGTGGAGGGACCTGAGTTGAATGTCATTGAGTGGTATGTCAGTGAGGTACTGGCATGTCAGACAGAAGTGCCTTTAGGAAATACAGTCTGGACCAGAGCCACAATAAAGGCTCCTGTCTGCTCTATTTGTCTATCCATGAAAACCAACTAACAAGTATTACTGAAACACATTCACTAAAGTAACATAAATGTTGATAACAGATAACCAGCTACTTTGTCAAGAAAAAGGCAACAGAAATGAAAGGTAAGTTGGGTAGTAAAGGGGAGTATAAGAGGAGATATTGATTTTGACAACTCATATCAGGACAAATCAAAGGTCTGTTGCTGAAAGGATAGGTAATTCTCATGGGGCTTCCAGAATATTATTTCTTTAAGTTGGGACCCTACAGTTCAGAAATAAAAAAATTCCATGCTTCTCCTTCCCTACCCTGTGCTTTACTTCTTAGCAAAGAGAAAACAGAGAGCTAAACAAGTTCAAACTTCCCTACCCAGGAGTCCTTGCTGATGGTGCTTAGCCTAGTCAGACTCCCGGTTTCCCAGTCTGAGACTATTCCTTTCTGAGGCTGAGCATCCCTATTCTAACCCTTTTCTGTCCTCACCACACTGAGGACATGCTTAAATCACACCCTCCCAGGAAAGCTGGAGATGGCTACCAGTTTGCCAATCTTTCTATTCTGGCAATGGAGATAGGAGAGACCTCCTTTTGTGTGATTATCCCTATGTGCTACTGCAGCTTGACTGTGTGCTTCTGAAAATTATAATTATATTCTGAGCATATTAATAAGCATGTTAAAGCAGATACCTAACCACGATCCTTAAAGAGGACACCCCTATCACTGGTTAACTCTCTCTGGCTTTCCTCTTTGGCATGATACTCATCCTAGCTGGTAAATAGGGCAAATTGAAGAGAAATTTAAGACTCTAGCATAGATAATTGTGCATTTCTCTATGATAGGGTTGGGGGTTATTAATGGGGTATTTTCAAAAAGATCGACAGTGCTGTTGTTATACTCAGGGACAGGGATAAGGAAGTAGTTTGTGGCTTCTATATCCCTATGCTGCCACATCTTTACCTCTCTCACCTTGAAATAAATCAGGGAAAGAAAAGAGACAGTAAGAAATGTTGATTTCTTCTGCTGACCCCAGATCTCATTTCCTACTCTCTATCCCACCTACCTCAGTCAATCACCCTTACAGGAAAAGTTTGTGTTAATGGCCAGGTAGAAGTAGGAGGGCTGTCTCATAGCTAACTGGGTCTAACATAGTAGATGCACCCTAGTGTACGTGATTTAAGAGACACATGACTCGTGTCTGAATTCTGGCTCCATCAATTTCTTTGTTGTGTGATCAAGGGCAAATTACTAAATTTTCTGGTGTCTCAGTTTCATTATCTGTAAAATAATATGATAATTGTAGACTCTACCTCGTTGGAGGTGTTAGGAAGATTAAATAACTTAATACATGTAACACCCAAAGAAACATGCTTGGCACATAACAATCTCTCTATAAGGATTTGCTACTTGTATTCATGGAAAGAGCACTGAAACTAAAGTTGAGATTATCTTCCCCATTTGTAAGTCACTTCACCTTCCTGTCTTTGATATTGTTACCATAAGATAGAAGGAAATATTAATCTCATATATTTCCTTTGGGAACTAAATAAAATAATACACAGAAAACATCTAGCACTTAGCAAGCATGCAATGCTTGGGGATAAAGAATAAATAAATTCTTTTTAAATTCCCCCATCTAGTACTTCTTATAAAGTATCTACACTTTCAGCTCTGGCAAATCCCAGGCCCTTAAGCCTGAAGATCCTTTCTCTAACATGCTATCACTAAGAATTCTAAAATCAAGTGATCTCTGCCAAGTATATTCTATTTCCATTATTTATTTAGGTAACGGTATTATTACTGCCATTTGTTATGCATCCATTTATTGAAATGGTACTACATGGCTGCTGAATGGGACTATGCTACCTTCTCTGAGAAACCTTCCTCAACATACCCCTGCCCACCACACCTTACCCAGTCTTCTTTTCTCTATGCTCCCATAACATGCTTTTCATACTTTTACCTCATTTATAGTTTGTTGAGTGAATGAATGATGAAAGAAAGACAGAAAGACAAAAGGAAGCTTATCTCAGGTTCCAGAATATGCAGACATCACCCTTCCTCTGATGACTAATGGAATTGACGATCAAGCCACACTACTTTGCCTAATTTCATCCATAAACATGATTCATGTTGGTTTCTGTTTGATTTCCAAGGTGAAATTGTGAATTAAGTTGGAAGCTGATTCTTATTAAATAGATATTTATGATACCTATTCCTTACCAAACACTATGCTACTAGGTACACTGAAACTATAAAGATAAATAAGACACAGTTGTTCCCCTCAATTAGCTCAGAATCAAACTGGGGAGCTGAGAGAAAAGTGTGAAGAGAAGCCTAACACCAGTCAGTGGAGTGGAGTGGGAAAGAGTATAGTCTTGGGGATCACATCTCTTGGATTGGAACCCTGTGTCTTTCCTTCATATACTAGCTCGTATGGTTTGGATCTGTGTCCCCACCCAAATCTCATGTTGAAATGTAATCCTCAATGCTGAAAGTGGGGCTGGCAGGAGGTGATTGGAGCATGGGTGCAGTTTCTAATGGCTTAACACTCGCCCAACACCCCCGCCCCTGCAACACACTAGAGCTCTTCTTATGATAGAGAGTTCTCAGGAGATCTGGTTGTTTAAAAGTATGCAGCACCTCCTCCCTCTTCCTCTTCTTCTACTGCTCTGGCCATTTAAAGTGCTCACTCCACCTTCACCTTCACCTTCTACCATGATTATAAGTTTCCTGAGGCTTCCTCAAAAGCCGAACTGATGGCCAGCATCATGCTTCCTGCACAGCCTACAGAATTGTGAGCCAATTAAACCTTTTTTTTTTTTTTTTTTTTTTTTTTTTTTTTTTTTTTTTTTATAAACTACCCAGTCTCAGGTATTTATAGCAGTGTAAGAATGGACTAATATACTAGCCATGAATAAGTCACTAAGCCTTGCTGAACCTCAGTTTCCTTATCTACAAAATGAGGCTGATAATAAAAGTATTTGGAGCTAGGCTTGTTGGGAAGATTAAAGTCTTTCTATTATAGAAGGCATTGTTTTAAGGATATTATGTTATTGAATCTTTTTAATCCTCACAACGACCTTATCATGAAGGTGTTATTATTTTATGTTTTTTTATAAGTGAAGGAACTGAGACACAGAGGGTAACTTAATGAACATCACACAGACAGGCAATGACAGGCATGATTTGAACCCAAGCAGTTTTTTTTTTTTTTTTTTAATTTTGAAACCAAGGAGAAAGTAACCAACATGGCAACGTGTTGAAATAGAGAAGCTTAAAAACCATGGAGGTTTGCTCTTAAGTTTAGGAATACGTTGTTTTGTGTGACATACCTGACTAATTACCCTGCCGTTAGCTAAATGAATAATAATTATTATACTTTATTGAACATCAAGGTCCTATGAGTTGGGTACTGTTTTAAATCATTTATAAATATTTTTAAATTACAGAAACACTAGGAAATATGTACTATTATCCCCATTTTGCAGAGGAGGAAATTGAGAACAGAGAGTGAATTCATTTTTTTAAGGCTCATGTGATAAAACTGAAATTTGAATAGAGCAGCCTGGTTCCAGATACTGCTAACTTAGCTGTCATACAAGGCAGTTAACAACAGAGGGACTGGGCTTTCAGGATACCTTACCTTTAAAAAACAAAAGAATATAAAACAAAAGCCACCTGAAAGATGGCAAAGCTGTTTCTTATTTTACATGATTGTTCTGGTTTCGTAGTTTATTTTCCTTCCCTGACTACATGTCTGACATTCCCTTGTCCATATACCTGGGAGCATTTCAGTATGTGCTTCACATGTCAGAACAGAATTATAAGAGACTCGCATGTGGGAGGGGGTCATCTTTACAAGAGTTCGGAAGCTGCAAAAAAAAAAAAAAAATCAATTCACAGTACCAAAGCAGGTCCCTGCTTGGCACTTCTTCCATACCCACACGTTGGAGCCATTGTAAGTGAGCCTTGTAAGTTGAAGGCTCTGAAGTGTGTATACTGTGGTGTTTGGTTCTTTCTCTATTGTAGCTGCTTGTCAGCTCTATAAAGGCAGTCTGGCAATGCTCAGCTGATGTCTTGCCTTTACAAGAATAAAGACAAAGACACCCACTGCCGTGTTGCCATCTACTCCTCTTGTTGGAATAATGTGGAATAATAGCTTGGGTAGTTGAAAATTCATTTTCACCCAAGAACCTCAAAGTCTGGCTAACTGCATTCTACAGTTTTTATTCTATTATATTTTGTTTGCTTGAAAGGGCAAACAGCCCACGGAAGAGTGAACAAACAAACAAAACTTTAAGTTTGTTAGTTAGTCTCCTCAAGAAAGCTGAAAAATTTTAGTTCACTTTGTGTTTGGTCTCTGAGATTTGAACCACACTCACGGCCCTGCAACACTGATTAGATGAATTCTAGAGGCCCTTCTCTCCATGATGTGAATTATAAATCTTGCCATAAAGTTGTAAGTTGGTTCTATCATTTGTTTCCAGCAAATAATTTTGGTTATAAAGTCCACTGCCATTAAGATTCATAGGGCAGAAGCCATGGTTCTTTAACTCTATTAAGAAATACATCTCTATTTTATTTCTTTAACATTCTCATTTGCCCATCTGTTGGGGAAAAACAGTATTCTTAGTGAGGTAGGAACACTCGGGGATTATTTCTGAAGCAATCATTGCAGCTCCATTGCCCTCTCCCCATGACTTCCAGTATTTCTGGAAGAAGGAAAGAAAAAGGACGAGGAAGTACTGGTCCTGGAGAAAGTAAATATGTGACCTCAGAAGCATTTACCTAAATGAGGCTCACTCCACGCATTTTGAAAACCACTGAATCTCTTCTGGAGACAAGAGAAAAACATACTCCCTTGCCTCAAGGAGTTTATAGCAGTTGAGAAGATCAAACTAATTCATATGAGAACAACTTTAAAGTTAACGTTAGGTAATTCTGGGAGGAAGATCGTATAAGCTGAGATATCCTTCACACTGAAACTTGAGAGACTCTCTGAGAAATCTCAAGATGTGCTCACCATTAATATAATCTAAGTTCAAAAGAAATGTCAATACCTATATAAGGTGATGGATATGTTAATTAGCTGGATTGTGGCAATCATTTCACGATATATATGTATGTCAAACATGTTGTACACCTTCAACACATACGATTTTTATTTGCCAATTACATCTCAATAAAGCCAGAAAAAAAGAATCTCGATTAACTGGTAAATTTGCCAACATTTACTCCTCATACAAATTCCTTCAGATGATCTTCATTTTTCAATGGTCTTTCACATTATCCTAGAACATACAAATATTTGTTGAGTAGCAAACATTTTCCAGGTGCTGTTCTAGGCCTTGAGGATACAGCAGTGAACAAAACAGATCATCATCCTTGTTCTTATGAAGCTCACATTCCACCAGGGCTATGTTAATAATCCTCATCATCATTACCACATAGCAGCACTTTGTGTAAGGATGAATGCTGCAAACATCTGCTCAAAGAAAAGACATTAGAACAGAAACCTGAATGATGTGAAGGAGTAAGCTGGTGGGAGAGTTTTCTAGGCAGAAGGAAGCGCAAGTGCCAAAACCCCTCCACAGGAGTGTTCAAGGAGCAGGTTAGTGGAGCAGCATGGAGGCTAGTATGGCTGGAAGCATAAAGGAACAAGGAGATCAGATTCACATTTCTATTGAGCACCCACTATATGCTGTTCATTGTGCTAAGCATAAGGAATAAGATAGAAAGCAAAACAACAATGAGAACACATGGCCACAGGGAGGGGAACAGCACACACAGGGGCCTGTCGGAAGGTGGCAGGCTAGAGGACAGATAGCATTAGGAGAAATACCTATGTACCTAACGGGTTGATGGGTACAGCAAACCACCAAGGCATGTATATACCTATGTAACAAACCTGCATGTTCTGCACATGTGTCCCAGAACTTAACGTATTAACAACAACAACAAAAAAAAAAAAAAAAAAAGAAAAAAAAAAAGAAAGAAAGCAAAACAAACCCAGTCCTTGCTCTCCTGGAGCTTACAGTCTAATAAGAGAGACAGTGTATTATCTGTTCTCACACTGCTATTAATAAATACTAGAGACTAGGTAATTTATAAATAAATGGTTTAATTGCCTCAAGGTTCTGTAGGCTGTACAGGAAGCATCATGCTGGCACCTGCTTGGCTTCTCAGGAAACTTACAATAATGGCAGAAGGTGAAAGGGAAGCAGGCATGTCTTATATGGCTGGAGCAGGAGCAAGAGAGAGGTGGGGAGGTGCCACACACTTTTTAAACAGCCAGATCTCTTGAGAACTCACTCACTGTATAGTACCAAGAGGGGATGGTGCTAAACCATTCATGAGAACTCCGCCCCCATGATCCAATCACCTCCCATCGGGTCCCACTTCCAACACTGAAGATTACAATTTGACATGAGATTTGGCAGGGGACACAAATCCAAACCATATCAGAGAGATTTCAAATAATCACACAGGCAGATCTAAAAGTCCAACTTTGAAAAGTGCTAGAAAGGAAAACTTCCACATGCTGTGAGAGAATAATATGAAGGCCTAATTTAGACAGGCAGATCAAGGCAGGTTTCTCAGGAGAAATTGCTAGCTAGTAGAAATCTGAAAAATGAAAAGGAGTTAAGTAGGTGAAGCCTGAAGAATAAGGAAAACATTCCAGGCTGAGGGAGCAGTGTGTTCAAAGTCCTTTTGGCTGTAGGAAACATGGGAGGGAGGAAGGACTGAAAGAAGGCTAGCACGTCTGAGGGTAGAGAGTAGATGGCATAGGCTTTGAGGTGTGATTGGAGATATAGTGAAAGAAAAACTATGAAAGGCCATGTTAAGAGGTTTGGTTTTCTAAAAGCAATGGGAGACCACTGAGGAGTTTAAATAGTGCATATAACACCATCGGCTTGGTTTTCTGTAAAGGTCACTCTGACTGGAGTGGAGTAGATTGATAGCAAATGGCAAATATGCATGTGGAAGGATCTTGTGGTAGCCCAGGTGAGAGATGTTGCTGGCTTGGACTATGGAGGTAGTAGTAGAGGCTAGCATGGCTGGAGAGAAGTCGATATGTTTGTGGTGTAGAACTCACAAGATTGCTGATGGCTTGCAGGTAGAAATGAATGGGAAGTTGTCAAGGAAAATTAACTAGTTTTTTTTTTACCTGGTGTAGACGGTGGTATTCACTGAGATTATGAGTACAGTGAAAGAATATGAAAGGATAGACCGTAATTTTAAGTGGAAGGCAGTGTGTTCCATACACACATATGCAAAGATATATGGCTGTGCATTGCTCTGTGCTCAAGCTGGTTGAGAGTACTAACATGGGATATAATATAAATTTAGGTTCCTTGTGTACATCTGTGTCTTGCTGTGAAGTTCTAGACCCTCACACATCTCTATAATCTGGCACCATTCAACATTTTCCATCTAAGTCATTCACTCCAGCAGTGTCCCTTAAATACTTCCTAGGCAATTCCTGTTTTAATGCCCTAGCTCCTGCTGTTTCACTTGCCTAGGATGCTTTCTCATTTCATCTGTAAAACTCCTCCCAGAGTGTTTAAAACAGAGGGCTCTTTCCATCTGAATTATAATGGCATTTATTGGCTGCGACATCATCTGACACTCATCAATCACAAGCAGGTCATGGCTAATTTACAAATCGTCTGAACTGTAAAGTTCATTTGTATGTCAGGTGTCTGAAGTACAGAATTCATTTTTTCAAATAAAATCATTTATAAATGGTTGTTAAGTTCCAAGGCTAGCCCATAAAACCAATTTACTCTATAATGTAGCTACAGTATGAGGACATTTGTGCTGCAGAAGAGTAGAAAGTGATATTCTTAAATGTCGATGAGAAGACAAAATTGAACAAGAAGTTCTTTTATGTATTTGAAATGCTAGTCCTTGAGGAAAATCAAGTTATGTTCAAGAGGTAAATTGAGAATTGCATGGAAATTCTGAAGAGGACTTCTGGAAAGTTTCAAGGCACTTAGAGCCTGAAGAAACTAATTCTTTAGCATGTTCAATTTCTCTTCAAAACTTTAAAAAAGTTATCCTGGTCCAGGCGTGTTTTTACACTACATTGTATGTGTACCAGCTATGCTTAGGGTTGCCTTATTTTTTCAGTTTGGATTTTTTTTCACGGCTAACAACAAAGGCAGCAAACACATGTAGATTTTATCCAAGGGGTTATAAAATTTCTTTAATCTGGAAAACACAATTATTTGTATTCTGGCTCAGATTCTTTCTATCTGCCCATGGTCCTTCTCCATGTTTCTGTCTCTCTCTCTCTCTCTCTCTCTCTCTCTCTCTCTCTCTCTGACTACTCGTGGGCAGTATCATTTAGTCTTGGTTTCACAGTGCCACAGCAAGTTGCTTCTTAGGAACAAATAGCTAAATAAATGACTAGAGCAAGAATTTAGTTCCATGCCCCTACTTTCTGGCTTGCCTTCACACTGACTAGCTTCTCTTACCTGGCATGGCCTACAGCCAATGGATTGGGATACTCAGGGCCTTCTGTTGAGGCTAGAGACTCTAGCACAAACTGAGGGGCCTATTCTACAATATGGAGTTAACATTCATTTCTTAATTCATCCTGATCCCCAAAGGTCAGCTCCAGGGAGATGAAGGATGTTTAGGTGGGAGCTAAAGCAGACAAGGGGGAATCTTGGGGATGGGAGCAGCTATCTGATGTTGATGTAGAGATGTCCGTAAGGTGATTTAAATTAGTTGCTTGCTCAGGAGTCAGACAGAGCTTGCACAAGTGAAACTATAGGCATCACTCACAAATAGATCTGTCTTTTATAACCAATTAAGAATTTTGTTTACTGCCGTTTCCAATTTAGTTACTAAAATGTGGGTTCTGTGAGAGCAGAGACTTGATTTTCTTCACTGCTATATCCCTGGCACCTATGATAGGGCATGACATAGAGTAGGAACGCAATAAGTATGTTTTCAATACATCATTGAAAGAATAGTATTTTTCATTTAAAACCAAATCTTTTTCTTACATTTCTTCCGGTGACTCAAGGCTTTTTCTATCCAATTCTGAATATTGTAGTTTCCACAGATGTTGTCTGCAGAATAATCTAGAACAAAGGATCTTTACAAGTATCTAACAACTGAAGTAACTATACCGAAATTGGTCATGTCTAAAGCCTTTATCATTGATTTAAGAAACCACATCTTCTCTAAGGACACTCATCTCTCAGTCACCTCCCTACCAGCCTTTTTAGGTGTCGCTGAGACAATGTAACATACTTCCACAGACCCTAATCTTCCTAGACAGATATTTGCCTGAACAAGAACACATTTACATGCTAATTTCATTTTTGTTATTCTATTCTAAAGTGACAGGTAGACTGTTTTCAAACTGCAGTTGATTGAATAGGAAGCAGAGCACAGTACTTTTTTGCCATCCAGAGTTTATTTTCTTGCACCATTAACTCATGCACAGATCAGTATCTACATTACCAAGGTATGAAATTAGAATCTACCAATTATATCATCTCTTTGTGTGTTTCTTTTACCGTGCCTTTTAGCAACTAGATTTTAGCAAAACTTTTACCAAAACTACCAATTTGGGGCTGATGGTCTGTCTTGAAATTGTTAAAGCATTTCTTCTTCTATCATTCTGCTATTTCATAACGACCTTAGTCTTATTTTGAATGTTGAACTTGGTTTTGATTTTCTTTATTTATAATTCAGAGGTGAGCAATAAATATACTGTTCAAACAAAAATATTTATAATCAAGTTATGGATGTCTGTTTATGCTACATTTATAGACACTTAGGAGGAGACTATCACCAACGTTGCTGGTTGGGTGAATTTGAATAAGTTGATGCACATTTAGTCAACAGATTGAAAGAAAATGGATTGCCACTTGCTAATTGAATGGAATAACAGAGGAGGAAAATTTCAAAACAAACCTCTCTTTTGCCAAAGGAGTAAATCTGAAGAAAACTCTTTTTCTTTCTTTTTTTAGGTTGAAGTAGCAATTTCCAACTCTTATTGCTTTTGTGGCAAGTGACGAGAAAATGCATTTTTGTGTCCAATTCCTCTTTTTCATTGTTTTGCTGCAATAAAAGTTCTGGGTGCCAACTGGGAAATCTTCTCACCAATAGAAGAAGGGATTCTTGTCTGATAGATAATATCAGTGGGGCAGCTATTATTTTGATCTGCTTATTTGGAAAGCTGAAGTTTACCTGTATACCTCTTGCCAAGCAAAGAAATTCAGTGAATGGAAGATGAGAACTGAGAAGAGCCAGAGTTGTGTTAAGATACTTAATTCAGCCTGGGTAACATAGGGAGACCTTGTCTCTGTAAAAAAAAAAAAAAAAAATTAGCTGGGCATGATGGCACACACCCGTGGTCGCAGTGGTCCCAGCTACTTGAGAGGCTGAGGTGAGAGGATCTCTTAGGAATGAAAGGGTGACAGAGTGAGACCCTATCTTAAAAAAAAAAAGATACTTAATTGTCTCTGCACGAGATTTTTAGATTTTTTCTAATAGCAGGATTTCAACTGTTTCCAGAAATATCCAGCTGTTCTCTGCCCAAGACTCCATATCTTCCAGCCTGTTGTAGTTATAATATTGATAACTAATTATAATGTAATATTTATAATATTATTGAATTTTATTCCCTGATTCCCTGTATTATATGCAAATTTCCAAACAGTTTGGAACACCTTTTATTCAACCTCTAACAGCAGTCTGAACTCATATGAGTCAGGAGGATACTTTACCAATATTGCACTGGTTTCATAAAAAGCATGCAGTTCTAATCAGCGCAGTCGAGGGTCAGCAAAGAGATTGTGTGGACAATCATCTATCCGGCTGACTACCCAAGCCTCTGACCAAGATTATATCCAAAACACCCTAGGAATGCTCCCATTTTTTTTTAATTCTAAAAATGTTTATTTTTCTAATTATAAAGGTAAGTGCTGATCATTATAAAAGGAAAAAGGTTGGAAAATATGAAATAAATGAAACCAAAAGCACAAAGAAGATAATACAAGCTACAACTTAATACATTATCTTACTTTTGGTCTTTCCTGTGTGCAAGGACCTGTTTCAGTTTCTGCTGCAAAACTTAGTGGCTTAGGACAATAGATTATTATTTCTCAGGCTTCTGTGTGTTGACTTGGCTGTTTTGTTTCATGTGCTGTCAGTTGCGATGCTGGGATAACTTGAAGGTCCAAAATGATCTTATTCACATGGCTAATAAGTTGGTGCTGGCTATTGGCTGATTGCCCAGCTAAGACTGTTGGCTAAGGGCTTGGTTTTCCTTCATGTGGGCCTCTTCACATGGCTGCTTGGGTTGCCTCACAGCAACACAGCTGGGTTCAAGAAGGTGTGTACTAAGTGGTGAAAGCAGAAATTTTAGATCTTTTAAGACTCAACTTCAGAAGTTACAAAGCATCATTTCTGTCACATTCTATTGGTGAAAATGAATCACAGGGACAGCCCAAAGTCAATGTGGGAGGGTGTGAACACTAACAATTATAGTTCACAGTGGGGAGTTATATTGAAGACTAGCTTCCACAGAGCTCTTTCACAGTGGGGAGGGGGTCATATTTAGAAACTAGCTTCCACAGGGCCCTTTCTATCCCCTGTCCCAGCTATCTTGTCCCTCTATAGCCATAATGGGGCAGATTTGTGAAATGCAGATGGTGGTGGTGGTGTAAAGGAGTAAGGCTGAGGGGATTAGTTGAATATACAACTGAGCTCCCCAATGCTGAATGATTCCTTATTTCTGGTTGTTGTGCTACTTCTAAGTAATTGACCATTGAAAAGTGTGATGAAAATCAGGGTCTCAGCTTAAATATCACGTCCTTGAAAAAGTCTTGACTGTATACTCTGTTCCCATTTTAATTAGGTTCCCTCCATTATTTTTACCTTTGTTTATCATAGTTTTCATAATTTCTAGTTTATGATCTATTTTTATGTATTCATGTGATTATTTGTTTTATGGTGTTTTGTTCATAATTCCATCAGCCACATGAAATCAGGGAATTAGTGTGTGTTGTTCAGATAAGCACCTAGCACAGAACATAACAGAGAGTAGGTGTTTGCTGAATATTTGTTGAATGAATGGGTGACTAAAAGGAAATCTGAATGTCTGTCCTCATCACTCTTTCACTCACACACATGCAACTATAATAATCTAGTCCTGGCTTGTAAATAGGAAGCTCTTAGTAACTCTCTTCCTCAAATATGTTGGAGATAAAGAAAGTGATGCAGGGAAATTTCAATCAAAGTCCTATTGTGACATCTAGTTTCTATGAGAGAAGGCTATTTTCAGGTTCTTTCTATACTGAAAATTGCAGCGTCATTTTCATACCATTTCATACCATTTCATATCATTTCATACCATTTCCAATGACCCCGAATTGCCACCTGAATGTCTCATGTTCACATTTGCTATAACCAGTCCTATTTCAGCATTTGAGATTCAATCCTATTAGCTTTCAATTCTCTGCCATTGATACCATCATGTACCCAGTTATCCCCAATCATCTTTGCCACTTTGCTCATCTCCTCTTTTCTACACACAGTCATTTTCCAAGGCGTATTCTGTCTTCAATTTTCTGTCTTCTATTCTCAGCTTCCATGCCACAACATTACTTCATATCCCTACCACCTCTTTTCTGAGTAAATCTCCTTTCTCCACTCTTGCCATCTCCAATCCATTCTCCACACTATAAGAGTGGAGTCTGTAAGAGTGAACTTTCTAAAATGCATATCTAACCATGTTACTTATTGTCTATAACATAAGTTGAATATTTATTGAACGAATGGGTGACTGAAAGGAAATCTGAATGTCTGTCTTTATGGCAGCTACCATAGGTTGTGGCTCTCTTATTTCATACACAGAAAAAAAGGACAGCCTCACTCATTCATTCTTTAAGTTCAACAAACATTCATTGAGCACTTACTATGTGCCAGACACTAAAAAAACAAAAATTTCATGATCAGGTTTCCATCTTGGGAAATTGACAGTCTCATTGGTATGTATAACGATTCTGTTATTGGAATCTATTAGTGCTATTAGAGGCATTTTATTAAAATAGAGGGCAAAGCAACAAACTGTTTGGGGGATTAGAACATGGGAAAGAGTTGGGGTGGAGAAGTTGCAGGAATGGCCAAATAAATGAACTAAGTCATGAAAAAAGGGAAGTTCAAACAATGGCCAAAGAGAAGAAATGTACAAAACAGAGGGAGAAGAGCACATGTAAAGGCATGAGGATATGAGAAAACAAGGCACTCAGTATGGCTAGAACCTAGAGTATTCAGGAAAAAGAGGGGGAAGATGTGATCTAAACTAGGGCCATAATTCTATAAGAGCTATATACTACTTACTATGTAGTTCTATATTTAAATTGAAGGGTTTTAAGTACAACAGTGATATGGTTTGGATCTGTGTCCCACCCCCCTCTCCCACCCAAATTTCATGTTGAATTGTAATCCCCAATGTTGGAGGTGGGGCTTGGGAGGAAGTGATTGGATCATGGGGGTTTCTCGTGAATGGTTTAGCACCATCTCCCTTGCCACTGTGTTGAAATAGTGAGTGAGTTCTTGTGAGATCTGGTTGTTTAACAGTGTGTAGCACTTCCCCCGCTTCTTTTCCTGCTGCTTTATTTATGTGAGATGCCTCACTCCCCTTTTGCCTTCCACCATGTTTGGAAGCTTCCTGAGGCCTCCCCAGAAGCAGAAGCTGTTGTGCTTCCTGTAGATGCTGCAGAACCATGAGCCAATTAAACTTCTTTTCTTTATAAATTACCCAGTCTTAGGTATTTCTTTATGGCAATGAGAGAATGGACTAATACAGACAGTAACATGGTTACATTTACATTTTAGAAAGTTCACTCTTGCAGACAATGTGGAGAATGGATTGGAGATGGCAAGAGTTGTGAAAGGAAATTTACCTAGAAAAGAGGTGATGGGGATCTGAAGTAATGTAGTGGTATGGAAGTTGAGAATAGAGGACAGAGTGGAAGAGTGACATGAAGGAGAGTACTGGAAACATAAAGACCAGGTAATACTAGGACTGAAATAGGATTGGTCAATTTTGTGACTCTATCAAAAGTGGTATCATGTAGTATAGAGACTGAAACCAGATTCCAGTGTGGAAAGTGAGGAAGTAGAGACAGCATAGAAAAATATTTACAGACATTTGGAATAAAGAGTAACAGGATGATATTTACAAGGAACAACATGGGTGAAGTTGACTCTTGTTAATTTGATATTGTTCTTTAGTAGATGAGATATTAGGGTATATATTCACTGAGAGGAAAAAGTCCATAGGAACAGATATGTTGACTTTACAGGAGAAAGACAGGGGATAGTTGCTGGAGAGGAACCCTAAGTAGATGGGAGACAAAGATAAAATAGAATTCAAGAGGAGAGTGGTGCAGTAATTGCTCACTCTCAGACTACAGTAATCACGAGGGTGATCTTGGAATCAAATAGGTTTAGGTTCAAGCCCTGGCTCTGCAACTTGCTATCTGGGTAAACCTGACAAGAAGTTAATCACTCCAAATATCAATTTTGTCAGTTACAAATTGAAGATAACTAAACCTTTCTCACAATGTAGTTGCAAGGATTACATGACACAGTAAGTGACAAAAATGGTAGCTATTACTACCAATGAGAACAGGATGGGGGTAAGCTAGAGATTAATTTGGCAGTAGAAAGCCAAGAATGAAAAGTATTCCAACCTAAGACCTCTAAATTTCTCAAAAAAACTCAGCTGCTAAAAATTTAAGCAACAGGGGTGGTTCAAGTGTTAAAGACTTGGAACCTGCTAAGAGGAAGGAGAGAGTAAGGTTTGAGAAAAAAGAAGATTGCTGATCAGCATCAAGGGCCTTGACTTGATTCCTGTTCTTCAGTCTCTTGCCCTTGAATCCATTTTGCACAGTAGCTCTTTATTAATATTCTCAAAAGGATACATTTATCATGTCACTCCAATATATGTCTACTTAATAAAGTTCATGCTTCTCTGTTTGGCATTTCAGGCCATCTGCATTCAGATGTCTTCCTACTATGGCAGCTTCTGCAAGCCCACAAACCAGCTAGAATATTTACAGTTCCCCATATATGTCTTTTGTTTCCAATTCTGAACCTTTCTTTATGTTATTCCCTGTACTCCCAACTGAGGTTCATTTCAAAAGTTTATAATGTGCAAGCTTCAGGGTCCTGAAGAGCTGGGTTCCAATATAAACTCTTCCACTGACAAGCCATATGATCTTGGGCAAGGGATTTTGCTTCTCTGTGCCTTAGTTTCCTTGTGTATACAATAGAGTGTCTTAATCCATTTTTAACTGCTGTAAAAGAATACTTGAGACTAGGTAGTTTATAATGAACAGAAATTTATTTCCTCACAGTTCTGGAGACTGGGAGGTCCAAAATCAAGAAGCTGGCATCTTATGAGGAACTTCTTGCTGCCTCATCCCATGGTAGAAGGTAGAAGAGAAAAAGAAGGTGAAATCAACTATCACGGTAGTGGCATTAATCTGTTCATGAAGGCAGTGCCCTCATGTCCTGATCATCTCTGAAAGGTCTCATCCCCCACTATCATCACAATGGCAATTAAATTTCAACATGAGTCTTTGAGGGGATAAACCATATCCAAACCATAGTATAAAAATAACAATAGAAATCATACAGTGGTATTGACAAGATTGCATTAACAGATGTTAAAAAAAAAAAAAAAAAAGAAAGCAACAGTAGATCACCCTGCACATAATGGAAATGCAGTAAGTGGTAACTATCACTGATTTGTTTACTAAACATTTACAGAACACCTGTTATATGCTAGGCACTGTGCTAGGCCTCATAGATACAGAGATGAATACTAACTACGCTTGAAATCCCGCATGCCTAATTTAGTATAAGGACATCATCATAACCTCAAGGAGGGGTTGATATTGGTAATGAGTCTTGAAGAACTTTTAGATATTGCCAGGCAGTCAAGAGATGTAAGTGAAATATCGAACTTTTTGAAAAGGTTTTGAAAATACTTGGAAACAATCAAAAGCCTGGTTCATTTTCTGAGTAATACAAAGAGATTGGGCATTGGTTGGAATTGTTATAATAAGCAACAGAAACTTAATCTGAAGCAGAAAAGATATTTATTAAAAGTATATTGGGTAGCTTTGAATGCATGATGGGAAGAGATAGAGAAGGACAGTAACTGGTAAGAGATGCAGCCAGATAGGTGGTCAGGGACCAGGTCATGAAGAGCTGTATAGGACATAAGAAATTTGAACACTATTCTATTGGTGATAAGGACCTGTCATTTTTTTTTTCTTTTTACAAAGACAGTGACATCATTTGTGTGTTATAGATACATGATTCTGGTTGTTGTGTAAAGAATGGGGAGGGGATGTGGCTAGACTAGAACATGAAGACCATTATGTCAAGGCTAGACAAGATGGTTGCCGAATTAAGGCAGAGGGAGTAAGACTAGAGACACAAGGATGAATTACAGAGATCTTCAGAGGATAAAATCAACAGGACTTAGTGACTTTATTGGATTTAAGGGAAATAAGGGGTTGCAATTAAGGACGATTTAGAGGCTTCTGTCTTGGGGAACTAGGAGGACACTGGTGTAGTTCATTGAGACTGATAATGCAGAAGAATGAACAGGTTTGGAGGTAGGTGGATGCTGAGGCCAGTTTTGCAGATATTGAGTCTGAAGAGTCAAGAAACAGCTGTATGAAGATTTTCAGTCAGATTTGGGATGCACAAGTATCAAGTTCCAGGCAAGGTTATATAGATGTAAATTTGGGAGACACTTTAATATCATCAGTACTTGAAACCAAAAGGGTGAATTTTATCACCCAGGGAGAGTTTATAGAGAAAGTACAATAAAGAGAGAAATCTGAGAAAACTCAACATTGAAGGAGCAGGTGGAGAAAGAAGAGTCTGAAAGATAGAATATCAAAGCATAGTTTGAGAAGTAGGTGGAGACTCAAGAGATAACGGCATCACAAAAACCAAGATTGTAGAGAGTTTCAAAAGGGGATTGGTCCACAATGTCAAACTCTGCTAAGAGTTTCAGATGAAATCAGGACTGCAAAGCCTGCATTGATTTGATAGGCAGTAGGTCACGAGGAAACTTACCTGTGGAGAAGAGTGAGGGCAGAAGCCAGATTGCAATAGTTTTGAGGACGGAATGAAAAGAAAAAGTGAGTAACTATGTGTAAACAACTTATTCTATAAGAGTGACCATAAAAGGAAAGAGAGTATTTCCAACTTCCAGAATAGCTAAGTAAGCTCAAGAAAATCCCGCAGAAAAGATCTAGTAAGCTGTTCAAAATTAACAAAGTCTCTGGAGATTGATCAAAGAGCTTACAAAAAGTTGAGAAACATTTATTTTTAAAATGTACAGGAACTTGATAAGAACAGAGGGAGGCCATGGCATATGGGCTAGGGACTGTAGCCATCCCCAGCAGTTACGTCATGCAGAAAAACTGTTTCAGCAAGCTTGGCTGCCAAGTGGCAATTCTCATCTTCCCTGACTCCCAGGGTGGAAGGACTATCTTGTGTGCTTTTTGCAATTGGTAAACATCATCATATCCCATTTTCCATAGTTCTGTTCTATGTAAAGCCTATATACAGTTGTGGAAGCAGCCTGGAGCAGCCTGTTTTCCATCCCAAATTCCCACTCTGTAAAAAGAATTCAGGCAGGGTAGCTGGTGAGAAGAATAGTCCACCATTCCTGCACATCTCTGTGTTATTGGAAAGCAGTTTCATTGTGTTCAGCAGTCAGGGGGTAGTTCCAACCTTGCCAAGATTTCCAGAATGGAAGACTGATTGCTGGTAGAGTCAGTGGCCTTTAAAAGTTGAGATCACATCCTCTCCAGCTCTCAGTTGCAGAAGATCTATACTAAGAGTGTCAGCAGCTGGAGGTGGCACTAGGGCACATGTGCACACACAAAAACACATCATCTGCTCCAGAGGGAGGATCTGGGTGAATACACAGTGAACAATGAGTTCCCCGTCCCCCATCTCCACACCCCTGCTTCTGATTCATGATGTAAAGTTTCTTCCTAGAGACATGTCTGAGCAAGCCTAACACCAAGGAACTCAACTACAGTTGGATCAGACTGTGAAGCAACTTACGCTGCAGAGCATTGTGGAAAACAATAAAGAAATCAGCTAGAAATTAACAGAGGCTAACAGTTGGTTATAATACTATTAGAATCAGATCAGCCAGAAGCTTAAGAATAACATCAGGTAAAGAGACTGTCAAAGAGAGCCAGGATAAACCACAGTCAAGCCTGGCGGTCAGGAAAACTGTGTATACAGTTTCCTAAGACTGTACCCTCTGAGGAGCAACAGAAGAAGTTCTGCATTAAAGGGAAATCGACTTCATTAAAGTAGTCCAGTTGAGTCACAAAGACACAATTAAACAATCAAAAAAAATCCTGAGTGAGGATTTATACTTGTCTCAATAAATTATCTAAAATATACATTTAACAAAGATTATGAGACACACAAAGAAACAGGAAAGTATGACCCATATACAGAAAAAAGGCAATAGAAACTGCATTTGAGGGGACCCAGATATTGACAAAATAGACAAAGATTTCAAAGCAGCTATTATAAATATCTTCAAAGAACTAATCAAAACTTTGCTTAAAGAATTAAAAGAAGGTATGATGACAATATCTCATGAAATGGAGACATCAATAAAGAGGAAGAAATTAAACAAAAGAACCAAATAGAATTTCCAGAGTTGAAAAGTACAATAACCAAAATGAAAAAATTTTCTAGATGGGTTCAACATTAGACTTGAGCTGACACAAAAAAGAATCAGTGAGCTTGAAGATAGATTAATAAAGATTATGCAGTATGAACAGAGAAAAAAGATAAAGAAAAATAAACAGAGATGTAGATAAACTATGTGGGACATAATTAAGCACACCAACATATACATAATGGGAGAACTGAAAGAGGAGAGAGAGAGAGAAATGAACAGAAATAATGGCCAAAAATGTCTTAACTTTGATGAAAAATATTAATCTACACATGCAAGAAGCTCAATGAGCTCCAATAAAGATAAATTCAAAGAGGCACACATGTACACATTATAGTTAAAATGTTGAAGTCAAAGACAAAGAGAAAAATTTTAAATTAGTATGGGATAAATGACTCATTATATACAAAGAAGACATAGATGACTTCACATCAGCAACAATGGAGTCCAAAAAGCAGTAGTGTGACATCTTCAAAGTACTGAGAAAACAAACGAACAAACAAAAAGCTGTTAAATAAGAATCTTATAACCAGAAAATCTACCATTCAAAAATGAAGGGGAAATAAAGACATTTTTAGATCAACAAAACCAGAAAGAATTTGCTGATAGAATACTTGATTTATAAGAAATACTGAAGAAAGTTCTTCAGGTTGAAAGCAAGTGACACCATATAGAAATTCAAATTCACAAGGAAAAATAAGCACTGATAAAGGTAATTGTGCAGGTAACTATAAATAAGAGTGTAGCCAATCTAAAAGTCAATCACATAAAACATATATGCCTATAATTGTATTTTGGACTTACATAGAATGTAATCAGTTTGATAATAAAAGGACAAAGCTTGAAAGGCAGAAAAAAAGCTGATTTGGAGTAAGAAAATGACACCATATGGCAACGTGAATACAAAAGAAAAAACAAAAAGAACCAAAATAGCTAATAAAGAAGGCTACTTAAACTGTAAAAAATACTTCATGCTACCTGACTTCAAACTATACTACAAGGCTACCATAACCAAAACAGCATGGTGCTGGTACCAAAACAGATATATAAACCAATGGAACAGAACAGAGGCCTCAGAAATAACACCATACATCTACAACAATCTGATCTTTGACAAAACTGACAAAAACAAGCAATGGGGAAAGGATTCTCTATTTAATAAATGGTGTTGGGAAAACTGGCTAGCCATGTGCAGAAAACTGCAACTGGACCCCTTCCTTATGCCTTATACAAAAATTAACTCAAGATGGATTAAAGACTTAAATATATGATCTAAAACCATAAAAACCCTAGAAGAAAACCTAGGCAATATCATTCAGGACGTAGTCATAGGCATAGGCAAGGACTTCATGACTACAACACCAAAAGCAATGGCAACAAAAGCCAAAATTGACAAATGGGATCTAATTCAACTAAAGAGCTTCTGCACAGCAAAAGAAACTATCATCAAAGTGAACAAGCAACCTACAGAATGGTAGAAAATTTTTGCAATCCAGCCATCTGACAAAGGGCTAATATCCAGAATCTACAAAGAACTTAAACAAATTCACAAGAAAAAAAAAAACACAAACAACCCTATCAAAAAGTGGGTGAATTATGTGAACAGACACTTCTCAAAAGAAGACATTTATGCGGCCAACAAACATATGAAAAAAAGCTCATCATCACTGGTCATTAGAGAAATGCAAATCAAAATCACAATGAGATACCATCTCATGCCAGTTAGAATGGCAATCATTAAAATGTCAGGAAACAACAGATGCTGGAGAGGATGTGGAGAAATAGGAATGCTTTTATATTGTTGGTAGGAGTGTAAATTAGTTCAACCATTGTGGAAGACAGTGTGGCAGATCCTCGAGGATCTAGAACCAGAAATACCATTTGACCCAGCAATCCCATTACTGGGTTTATACCCAAAGGATTATAAATCATTCTACTATAAAGATACATGCACATGTATCATGTATGTTTATTGCAGCACTATTTACAATAACAAAGACTTGGAACTAACCCAAATGCCCATCAATGATAGACTGGATAAAGAAAATGTGGCACATATACACTATGGACTACTATGCAGCCATAAAAAAGGATAAGTTCATGTCCTTGGCAGGGACATGGATGAAGCTGGAAGCCATCATTCTCAGCAAAGTAACACAAGAACAGAAAACCAAACACTGCATGTTTTCACTCATAAGTGGGAGTTGAAAAATGAGAACTCATGGATACAGGGAGAGGAACATCACATGATGGGGCCTGTCAGGGGGTGGGGAACTTGGGAAGGGATAGCTTTAGGAGAAATACCTAATGTAGATGATGAGTTGATGGGTGCAACAAACCACTATGGCACATATATATCTATGTAACAAACTTGCATGTTCTGGACATGTACTCCAGAACTGAAAGTATATTAAAAAAAAAAAAAACTTGTCTTTTCTTCTCTCAGCTTTTTTCAAATACGTAAATTTATATAATGTAATAATTATAACACTGCATTGTTGGTTTTAAAATATGTGTAGAAATAACATATCTCTTTATATAATAATAGCACAGAACAGGAGCAGATAGAGCTGTGTAGGAACAATATTTTTATATCATACTAGAATTCAGCTAGTATAAATCTGAATTAGATTCTGGATGGATATGGTAAGCCCTAGAGAAATCACTATGAATATAACTCAAAAAATATAGTGAAAAAATAATTAAAGGAATTAAACTGTTACACCAGGCATATTCACTTAGTGCAAAACAAAGCATTAAAAAGGAAACAGAGGAACAGAAAAGACATGAGATATATAGAAAACCAAAAGCAAAATGACAGATGTAAATCTAATAATAATAATATTCAATGTTTATGGATTATACAATTCAATAAAAAGGAAAGATTATTATATTGGATAAAAAACACAGGCACACTAAAAGATAACACTGAATAATAAGATTATAGGAGGCTTCACTTTCCTCCACATCTAACCACATTAACAGGGTTTCCTTATAATTATAGTGAATTGTAGCTGAAAAAAATTGCAGACTCTATTCAGGAAGCAGTTGCTAGGCAAACACAAAGATATTAAAGAAGATAAAAATAAGGACACAGAGAAAATTGAAGTTCACGTATATGTACAAAAAAAACATTAAACAGAGCTTAGTTCCTGGTCAGATAAACATGAAACCTCACCCTAAAGGTATACTTATCTCTGTTCCTATTAGTTGATAAATAATATCCTGTTTTCAAGAAAATATTACCAGAAGCACTGAAGGGCACACACACAAAAATGCATCAGAATGAGACTCAGATATGGCAGAGATTTTGGAATTAGCAGACTGGGAATTCAAAATATCTTTCAATAAAATGCTATGGGCTCTAATGGAAAAAGTGGACATTATGCAAAAACAGATGAGTAATGTAAGCAACCAGAAGGAAATTTTAAGAAAGAATTGAAAATAAATTCTAGAAAGAAAAAAAACAACACCATAACAGAAATGAAGAATGCCATTGATGGGCTCATCAGTACAGAGGACATGGTAAAGGAAAAATCAGTGAGCTTGAAGTTACACCAATAGAAACTTACAAAACTGCAATGTAAAGAGAAAGAATAAAAAAGTCAACTTTGAACAATTAGAAAAGGTATAACATAAGGGTAATGGGAATATCAGAAAAGAGAGGAATAGAAGAAATATTTTAAATAATAATAGCTGAGAATTTCCTAAAATTAATGACAAACACCAAAGCGCAGATTCCGGAAGCTTGGAGCCTCAACAAACTGGATAAATACAAAAACATCTATATGTAGGCATGTCATATTCAAACTTCACAAAATCAAAGACAAAGAGAAAAGTGTGAAAGAAGCCAGAGGAAAAGAAAAGTTGTGAAAGAAGCCAGAGAAAAGAAAAAAACTTACCTATTGAGGAGCAAGGATAAGAATTACATAATTTCTCCTTTTAGAAACCATGCAAGCAAAAAGAGAGTGGAGTATAACATTAAATTTTTGAAAACAAAAAAACCCACCAACCAAGAGTTCTGCATCCTTCAAAAGTGAAGGAGAAATAAAGACTTTCATAAAGCAATCAGAATTGTAGGGGTTTGTCACTAGTAGACCTGTTTTGCAAGAAATGTTAATAGTTCCTCAGAGAGAAGGAAAGTGATATAGGTCAGAAACTCAGATTTATGTGAAGGAAGAATGTTACAGAAGGAATAAATGAAGGTAAAATAAAATCTTTTGTTTTTCTTATTCCTAGTTGATCTAAGAGATAACACTTTGTTTAAAATAATAATAACAATGTATTTAGTGATTGTAGTTTATCATAAGTGAAATAAATGACAACAATGTTATGAGTGATGAAGGGAAATTGGAATTACTGATATAAAACATCTGCATTACCTGTGAAGCAGTATGGTATTATTTAAAAGTAGACTTATAGTAATTGTAAAGTATATTAAATTGTAAATGCATACTGTATACTCTAAGGAAATTAATAAAATATTTATAAAAAGAAGTATAATTAATATGCTATAAAAAGAGAGAAAATGAAATTATAAAATATGCTCAATTAAAATCAGAGAAATCAGAAAAACAGGGGAAGATAAAAATGAACAAACAACAAGTACAACAAATATAAAAGAGTAATAGACATACTAGATATTAATCTAACTATATTATAATCACGTTAAATGTGTATGGTATAACTGCATCAATTAAAAGTCAGAAGCTGTCAGAGTAGATTAAAAAACAAGACCCTAACAATGCTGAGATGTGATCCCAAGATGGCCGAATAAGAGGCAGCTCCTGAAAGGAGCTCCCAGCGAGAGAGATGCAGAAGCCGAGTGGTCTCCACAATTCCAAACGAGGTATTTGTGGGTCTGGTTGGACAGTGGGTATAAACCAAATAGGGCAAGTTGAGGCAAGGCAGAGCACTGCCCCACCCAGGAGGTGCATGCAACTGACGGTAGGACCAGGGTATCTCCCCCTATGGGACTTTCATTCAGACACAGCACTCCACCCAAGCCCTCTACAACCCAAAGAACAGGAGATCTTTGCCAGGCTGAAAAGCCTCAGTGAGCTGCCTGAACAGGGCAGAACAGCAGCTTCAGCCAGCACTGGGGATGTCAGCACAGATCTAGGCAGAAGCACTGGCTGACGTGAAAGCCAGCTGGACAGAGCCACCTGCCCCCCAGAAAGAAGGGAAACTGAAAACAGGGAAACAGCCCATACGGCAGGATGGGTCCCCCCACACAATGTCCAGCAAGCTAAAAAACTCTCACTCCAGAGTTTCACACCCAGAACATCAGTTAGAGAGCAACCAGGAATGATCGAGCTTGGCAGGTGGAAGGGAAGCCGCCATTGCAGAAGCCAGCCTAATAAAAGATGCAGCAGCCCTACTGAATCCCTGGTAGCTGAGCAGTGCCTCTGCGGGCAGATAAAGGAAAGGTTGCCTCCCCAAGCAGCTACCTGAGATCAAAACTATATAAATCCGACGAGATGGGAAGAAACCAGCACAAGAAGAATGAAGCCATCAAAAACCAGAACGCCTCTCCCGCACCACGAGATCACAACTCCTCACCAGCAAGGGAACAAAGCTGGACAGAGAATGAATTTGATGAATTGACAGAAGCAGGCTTCAGAAGGTGGGTAATACAAAACTTCTCTGAGTTAAAGGAACATGTTCTATCCCAATGCAAAGAAACTAAGACCCTTGAAAAAAGGTTTGACGAAATGCTAACTAGAATAACCAGCTTAGAGAAGAACATAAACAATTTAATGGAGCTGAAGAACACAGCACAAGAACTTCATGAAGCATACACAAGTTTCAATAGCCAAATAGATCAAGCAGAAGAAAGGATATCAGAGATTGAAGATCAACTCAATGAAATAAAATGAGAAGGCAAGAAAAGAGAACAAAGAGTGGAAAGAAGTGAACAAAGCCTTCAAGAAATATGGGATTATGTAAAAAGACCTAATCTACATTCGATTGGTGTACTGCAAGATGACAGGGAGAATTAATCCAAGCTGGAAAACACTCTTCAGGATATTATCAAGGAGAACTTCCCCAACCTAGCAAGGCAGGCCAACATTCAAATACAGGAAATATAGAGAATTACACAAAGATATTCCTCAATAAGAGCAACCCTAGGGCACATAATCATCAGATTCACGAGGGTTGAAACGAAGGAAAAAATACTAAGGGCAGCCAGAGAGAAAGGTTGGGTCAGGTTGGGTCACCCACAAAGGGAAGCACATCAGACTCACAGCAGATCTCTTGGCAGAAACCCTACAAGCCAGAAGAGAGTGGGGGGCCAATATTCAACATCCTTAAAGAAAAGAACTTCCAACACAGAATTTCATATCTGGCCAAACTAAGCTTCATAAGTGATGGAGAAATAAAATCCTTTATGAAAAGGAAATGTTGAGAGATTTTGTCACTACCAGACCTGGCCTACAAGAGCTCCTAAAGGAAGCACTAAACACAGAAAGGAAAAACCAGTACCGGCCACTGCAAAAAAGAACCAAATGGTAAAGACCAATGACGCAATGAAGAAATTATGCCAACCAAAGGGCAAAACAACCAACAAGTAATATAATGGCAGGATCAAATTCACACATAACAATATTAACATTAAATTTAAATGGACTAAATGCCCCAATCAAAAGACACAGACTGGCAAATTGGATAAAAAGACAAGAACCATCAGTGTGCTGTATTCAGGAGACCCATCTCATGTGCAAAGACACACACAGACTCAAAATAAAGGGATGGAAGAAGATTTACCAAGCAAATGGAGAGCAAAAAAAAAGCAGGGGTGGCAATACTAGTCTTTGATAAAATGGACAATAAACCAACAAAAATCAAAAGAGACAAAGAAGGGCATTACATAATGGTAAAGGGATCAATACAACAAGAAGAGCTAACTATTCTAAGTATGTATGACCCCATACAGGAGCACCCAGATACATAAAGCAAGTCCTTAAGGACCTACAAAGAGACTTAGACTCCTGCACAATAATAGTGGGAGACTTTAACACTCCACTGTCAATATTAGACAGATCAACGAGACAGAAATTCAACAAGGAAATCCACGACTTGAATGCAGTTCTGGACCAAGTGAACTTAATAGACATTTACAGAACTCTCAACCCCCAATCCACAGAATATACATTCCTCTCAGCACCACATCACACTTACTCTAAAATCGACCAAATAGTTGGAAGTAAATCACTCCTCAGCAATTGCAAAAGAATGGAAATCATAACAAACAGTATCTCAGACCACAGTGCAATCAAATTAGAACTCAGGATTAAGAAACTAATTCAAAACCACACAACTTCATGGAAAATGAACAACTGGCTCCTGAATGTTGACTGGATAAACAATGAAGTGAAGGCAGAAATAAAGATGTTCTTCAAAACCAACAAAGACACAACATACCAGAATCTCTGGGACACATTTGAAGCAGTGTCTAGAGGAAAATATATAGCAATAAATGCCCACATGAGGAGCAAGGAAAGGTCTAGAATCAACACCTTATCATCAAAATTGAAAGAGTTAGAGGAGCAAGATAAAAAAAAAAACCCTCAAAGCTAGCAAAAGACAAGGAATAACTAAGATCAGAGAAGAACTGAAGGAGATAGAGACACAAACAAACCTTCAAAGAATCAACAATTCCAGGAGCTGTTTTTTTTGGAAAGATCAACAAAATAGATAGACCATTAGCCAGACTAATAAAAAAGAAAAGAGAGAAGAATCAAATAGATGCAACAAAAAACGATAAAGGGGACATCACCACTGATTCCACGGAAATACAAACTACCATCAGAGATTACTGCAAACAACTCTATGCACACGAACCAGTAAATCTGGAAGAAATGGGTAAATTCCTGGACACTTACAATCTCCCAAGTCTAAGCAAGGAAGAAGTTGAAACCCTGAATAGACCAATAGCAAGGGCTGAAGTTGAGGCAGCAATTAATAGCCTACCAACTAAAAAAAGCCCAGGTCCAGACAGGTTTCCAGCCGAATTCTACCAGACATACAAAGAGGAATGGTATCATTCCTTCTGAAACTATTTCAACAATACAAAAAAAAGGGAATCCTCCCCAACTCATTTTAAGAGACAAACATCATCCTAATACCAAAGCCAGGCAGAGATGCAACAAAAAAGAAAACTTCAGGCCAATATCCACGATGAACATTGACACAAAAACTTCACTAAAATGCTGGCAAACAGAATGCAACAGCAAATCAAAAAGCTTATTCATCACGATCAAGAAGGCTTCATCCCTGGGATACAAGGCCGGTTCAACATACACAAGTCCATAAACATAATCCATCACATAAATGGAACCAAAGACAAAAACCACATGATTATCTTAATAGATGCAGAGAAGGTCTTCAACAAAATTCAACAGCCGTTTATACTAAAAACCCTCAATAAACTATGTATCGATGGAACATATCACAAAATAATAAAAGTTATTTACAGCAAACCCACAGCCAATATCATACTGAATGGGCAAAAACTGGAAGCATTCACTTTGAAATCTGGTACTAGATAAGGATGCCCTCTCTAACCATTCCTATTCAATATAGTATTGGAAGTTCTAGCCAGAGCAATCAGGCAAGAAAAAGAAATAAAAGTCTTCAACTAGGAAAGAAGGAAGTTAAATTGTCTCTATTTGCAGATGACATGATTGTGTATTTAGAAGACCCCATCGTCTCAGCCCAAAATCTCATGAAACTGATAAGCAACTTCAGCAGTCTCAGGATACAAAATCAATGTGCAGAAATCACAAGCATTTCTATACACCAATAACAGACTAACAGAGAGCCAAATCATGACTGAACTCCCATTCACAATTGCTACAAAGATAATAAAATACCTAGGAATACAACTAACAAAGGATGTAAAGGACCTCTTCAAGGAGAACAACAAACAACTGCTCAATGAAATAAGAGAGGACACAAACAGACGGAAAAACATTCCATGCTCATGGTTGGGAAGAATCAACATTGTGAAAATGGCCATACTGCCCAAAGTAATTTATAGATTCAACACTATCCCTATCAAGCTACCAATGACCTTCTTCACAGAACTGGAAAAAAACACTTCAAACTTCATATGGAACCAAAAGAGAGCCCACATAGCCAAGTCAATTCTAAGCAAAAAAAAAAAAAAAAAAAAAAAAAAAACAAAGCTCGGGGCATCATGCTACCTGACTTCAAACTATACTACAAGGCTACAGTAATCAAAACAGCATGGTACTGGCACCAAAACAGAGACACAGACCAATGGAACAGAACAGAGGCCTCAGAAGCAACATCACACATCTACAATCATCTGATCTTTGACAAACCTGAGAAAAACAAGCAATGGGAAAAAGATTCCCTGTTTAATAAATGGTGTTGGGAAAACTGGCTAGCCATGTGCAGAAAGCAGAAACTGGACCCCTACCTGACACCTTAACTAAAATTAACTCCAGATGGAATAAAGATCTAAACATAAGACCTAACACCATAAAAACCCTAGAAGAAAACTTAGGCAAAACCATTCAGGACATAGGCATAGGCATGGACTTCATGGCTAAAACACCAAAAGCAATGGCAACAAAAGCCAAAATAGACAAATGGGATCTAATTAAACTCCAGAGTTTCTGTACAGCAAAGGAAACAATCATTAGAGCAAAATGGCAACCAACAGAATGGGAAAAAATTTTTGCAATCTACCCATCTGACAAAGGGCTAATATCCAGAATCTACAAAGAACTAAAACAGATTTACAATGAAAACAAGCAAACCCATTCAAAAGTGGGTGAAGGATATGAACAGACACTTCAAAAAAGAAGACATGTATGAGGCCAACAAACACACGAAAAAATGTTCGTCACTGGTCATCAGAGAAATGCAAATCAAAACCACAGTGAGATACCATCTCACACCAGTTAGAATGGTGATCATTAAAAAATCTGGAGACAACAGATGCTGGAGAGGATGTGGAGAAATAGGAACACTTTTACACTGTTGGTGGGAGTGCAAATTAGTGCAACCATTGTGGAAGACAGTGTGGCGATTCTTCAAGGACCCTAGAAATAGAAAAACCATTTGACCCAGCAATCCCATTACTGGGTATATACCCAAAGACTTATAAATTGTTCTATTATAAAGACACATGCACACATATGTTCATTGCAGCACTGTTTACAATAGCAAAGACCTAGAACCAACCCAAATGTCCATCAACGATAGACTGGATAAAGAAAATGTGGCACATATACCCCATGGAATACTATGCAGTCATATAAAACGATGAGTTCATGTTCTTCATAGGGACATGTATGAATCTGGAAACCATCATTCTCAGCAAACTGACACAAGAGCAGAAAACCAAAAACCGCATGTTATCGCTCATAGGTGTTGAATGATTAGAACACATGGACACAGGGAGGGGAACATCACATACTGCAGTCAGTTGCGGGGGCTATGGGGAGGGACAGCGGGGGTTGGAGATGGTAGGGAGGGATAACAAGGGGAGAAATACCAGATACAGGTGATGGGGTGATGAAGGCAGCAAACCATCTTGCCATGTATGTATCTATGCAACAATCCTGCATGATCTGCACATGTACCCCAGAACCTAAAGTAAAATTAAAACAACAACAACAAGAAGAAGAAAAACAAGACTCAACTACATGTTGTCTAAATGAAACCTTTAAATAGAAAGAAGTAGCTTAAAAGTAAAGGGGTAAAGAAAGATATGCCATGCTAACTATAATCAAAAGGAAAGTGGGTTAGCTACATTAATTTCACAAAGCAGACTTCAGAGCAAGGAAATTTATCAAGGATAAAGAAAAGTATTATATAGTGATAAAGGGACATAGTCTCTAAGAGGTTGTAACAGTCCTTAATGTATATGCATATAAACACAGAGCATCAAAATACGTGAGACAAAAGCAAATAGACCTACAAGGAGAAATGGATGAATTCACTATTATAATTAGAGACTTCATCACCCCACTATCAGTAATTGACAGATTCAGTTGGCAGAAAATCAGTAAGGATATAGTTGAACTCAATAGCACCATCAATCAACTAGATTTGACATTTATAGAATAGTTCATCCAACAAGAGAAGAATACACATTATTCTCAAGTTTACATGGAACAACACCAAGACAGACCACATTCTGAACTATAAAACATACCTTAACAAATTTAAAAGAATATGAATTACATAAAATATACTTAAAGATTACAATGGAATCTTAAACTAGAAATCAATGATAGAAAAATAGCTGAAAAATAAAAGAATTGGAGATTAAGCAACACACTTCTAAATAATACACAAGTTAAAAAAAAAATCCTAAGAGAATTCTTAAAATATTTTAAACTAAATAAAAATGAAAATGCAACCTATTGAAATTTGTGGGATACAGTGACTGTTTAGAGGGAAATCTATAGCATTGAGTGCACATATTATAAAAGAAAAAATATAAAATCAGTAATCTTAGTTTCCACTTTAGGAAAATAGAGAAAGAAGAGTAATATAAGTCTAAAGCAAGGAGAAGAAAATAAAAATTAGATCAGCAGTCAATGAAATTGAAAACAGGAAATCAATAGAGAAAATTAACAAAATCAAAGGCTGGTTCTTTGAAAAGTTCAACAAAATTGATGTATCACTAATGAGGCTAACCATGAAAAGAAAATAAAGAGGACATGAAATACTAATATCAGAAATCAAAGATATCCCATGGGTGTTAGATAAAATAATGAAAGAATAGTATGATCAACTCTATGCCCACAAATATAATAACCTAGATAAAATGGACCAATGCTTGAAAAAAAAAAACAAAACTACAAAAACTCACACTAGGAGAAATAGATAATCTGACTAGGTCTATATCCATTATAGAAATTAAGTCAATAATTCATAGCCTCCCCAAACAGAAAGCAGTAAGCTCAGTTGGTTTTACTGATGAATTCTACCAAACATTCAAGGAAGAAATTATACCAACTCTTTATAATCTCTTTCAGAAAATATAAACAGAAGAGAACATTTACTAACTCATCTTGTGAGGTCAGCATTATTTTAATACCAAAACCACATAAAGATATTACAAGGAAAAAACTGCAGACAAACATCCTTATGAACATAGATACCAAAATCCTCAACAAAATATTAGCAAATCGAATCCAACAATGTATAAAAAAAATTGTACACTATGGCTAAGTCAAATTTATTTTAAGTATGCATGGCTGGTTAAACATTCAAAAATCAATTAATACCATCTACTGTATCAGCAGGCTAAAAAGTAAAAATCATCTGATCATATCAATTGATGCAGAAAAAGCATTTGATGAAGTCTAACATGAATTCATAATAAAAACCCTCAGCAAACTGGGAAAAGAGGAACTCCCTCAACTTGATTTTTTAAAATCTACAGCTAACATTATACTGAAAGGTGAGAAACTGGTTGCTTCTTCCCTAAGACTAGGAACAAGGCAAGGATGCTCTTCTCACCACTCCTGTTCATCACTGTACTAGAAGTCCTAGCTAATGCAATAAGACAAGAAAAGGAAGTAAAATATATACAGATTGGGAAGGAGGAAATAAAACTGTCTTTGTAGATAATATAGTTGTCTATGTAGACAATCCAAAAGAATAGACAAAAACCTCTTAGAACTAATGAGCAATTACAGGAAAGCCACAGGATATAAGGTTAATATACAAGTCTATTTCTTTTCTATATAATAGTGATGAACAATTAGAATTTGAAATAGAAACAAAACCATTTACATTAGCACCAAAAAAATGAAATACTTAGGAATAAAGCTAACAAAATTCCTACAGGATCTATATGAGGAAAACTACAAAACTGATTCAAGAAATCCAAGAAGATATAAATTCATGAAGAGATAGTACATATTCATGGATAGGAATACTCAATATTGTTATGATGTCAATTTTTCCCAACTTTATATATATATTCCACACAATCTCAATTAAAATTCTAGCAAGCTATTTTAATTTATGGTTACTGACAAATTGACTCTAACATTTATTTGGAAAGGCAAAATATTCAAGATAGCTAACACAATACCGAAGAACAAAAAAGTCAGAGGACTGACACTACCCAACTTTAAGGCTTACTATAAAGCTACAATAATCAAGACAGCATTGCACTGGAGAATTGAATAGATAAACTGACCAATGGAACAGAATAAAGTATTACTATAATACTACATTAATCAAGATACTGTGGAAGTCAAAGCAACAGAAAGAGAACAGGAAGAGGAATAGGCAGTCCATAGATACACCCACAGAAATATGGTCATTGATTTTTGACAAAGGTGCAAAAGCAGTTTAATGGAGGAAGTATAGTCTTCAACAAACGGTCTTGTAACAATTAGACATTCATAGACAAATAAATAAATATTACTTAAACCTCATATAAAAATTAACTCGGATCATAGATCCACCATAAAATTTTAAAGACAAATCACAAGGGAGAATCTTGGTGATCTGGGATTAAATGAAAAGTTCCTAGACATGATACCAAAAGTGAGATCAGTTTAAAAAAAAAAGTATATAAATTGGAATGTATCAAAATAAAAACTTTCACTCTGTGAAAGACACTGTTAATAGTGTGCAATGAGCTAGAGACTAGGAAAATATATTTGAAAATAACATATCCAACAAAAGACTCCCATAGCACTGAATAGTGGCACTTAATCCATGCCTGACTCATTTGGGGCCTCTCTGGTTTCCTGTTTACCTAGCAGAGGAAGATAACAGCATTAGCTGTACAATATTTTTCATTTAATGGACTTTATTATAGCCATTTATGCATTCAGCATTTAAACATTTAAACATTTCAGTATTGACCACAATACTTACGTATTAGGCACTGCAAAACATTCAAATGTGAATAAGACATTATTCCTCCATTCAAGAAGCTTGCAACTTAGTACAGATAATGGTTCAAATAGACAAGTATCTGTAATGCAAGGCAGAAAGTGAAGAACACTATAAAGGAGATAAGATAATAAAGTGGAAATCTCAGCTTCCTCATTTCTAATTAGTTTGACTTTGGACAAGTTATTTAACGTTATAGAGCCATACTTTCTTCAACTTTAAAATGGAAATAACACTATTTACCTTACCATACAGGATCATTCAGATAATTGAATATGATAATGACTACCATAGTGTCTGTGACAATGTTGAGGTAGGCACTCAACAAAGTTAGTTTAAATGGAGAAAAAATTCATGGATAAGGCAACATAGAGGTGGTAATCTTGGAGCTAGTCATTGGACAATTAGAGAGAACACAAACAGGCAGAAATAGAGGCAGTCCCCCCTTGACATTTACCCCAGAAAAAATTAAGCCACTTCATTTACTCCTCTAGCTACTGAGCAACCCCTCTTTCTTTCTTATTATTTATTTATTTATTTATTTATTTATTTATTTATCGAGACAGAGTCTTACTCTGCCACCCAGGCTGGAATGTAGCAGTGCAATCTTGGCTTACTGCAACCTCTACCTCACGGATTTAAGTGATTCTCCTGACTCAGATTCCCAAGTAGCTGGGATTACAGTCATGTGCCTCCATACCTGACTAATTTTTGTATTTTTAGTAGAGACAGAGTTTCGCCGTGTTGGTCAGGCTGGTCTCAAATTCCTGACCTCAAGTGATCCACCCGCCTCAGCCTCCCAAACACTGGGATTACAGGTATAAGCCACTGCTCATGGCCCTCAGTTCTCTTTGTTTTTGTTATGTTTTTTGGACTTTTAACTGTTTTATAGAGATATAATTCACATATTGTAAAATAACCCATTGAAAGCATACAATTCAATGGTGTTAAATACATGTAGAGAGCTGTACAATCATCACAAAAATATAAATATTAAACATTTAAACACTCCAAAAAATAATGCCTGAATTTATGTTTTGGAAAGATGGAATAGACATATATTTTCATATTCTTCCAATTAAGTGCAGATTAAAAATCCTGAACATTATGTGGAACAAAAATTTAGAAGTATCTAAAAGGTGCAGAAAAAAAAGCAAAACAGTTAGGGATCTTGAAACCCAAGGAATAACACCATCTCACTAAATTCCCCCTTCCACCCAGAAGTAACAAGGAGTCCCTTTCTGCCAGATATCAACAGATGCTGAGTAAGAATCTGAACTTATATACCCACCTGGAAGTAATAAAGTGGCACCATCCTTCACCTGTAGAGTGATGTCAGAGGAGGCCTTAAATAAGTTTGAATAAGATTAATTTAAACTTAAATAAGATTTAAATAAGTTGTAGACTTTCATAATACCCCAAAATGTCCAAGCTTCAACTGAAAATCACTGACATGCCAAAAAAAAAAAAACACAAAAAAACAAGATTTCAACTTGAATGATAAAAATCAATCAGCAGATGATAACACCATGACAGATGTTAGAATTATCTGACAAAGAGTTTAAAGCAATTAGCATAAAAATACTTCAGTGTTACAAAAATATAAAGTCTCAGCAAAGAAACAGAAAAATCTCAGCAGGTAAATAGAATATATAAAAAGAGCCAAATGGAAAATTTAGAACTAAAAAACAAAATAGTTAACCTCAAAATACCAACAATGAACCCAACAGCAGAATGGAGAAGACAGAGGAACAAACTTGAATACAGAATAATAAAAATGACAAAATCTGAATAACAGAGGCAAAATAGTGGGAAAAAATAGTGTGCCAGGAACCTATGGGACTATAACAAAAGACCTAAAATTTATGTTATTTGAATTTCAGACGGAAAGGAGAAAAAGAGGGAGGAACTGAGAAAGTATTCAAAGAAATAATAGTTGAAAATTTTCAAAATTTGACAAAACACATAAACCTACAAATTCAAGAATCAAATAAACTCCAAACATAATAAACACAAAGAAACCCATGTTTCAAGAGGAAGCCCGTTGCCTTTTGCAGGAGTTGAGAAAAACCAAGGCCTAACCCTGTGATCCCACTTTCATCCTGGGCTGTGCTCCCTGCAATGTGATCTGCTCCATTATTCTCCAGAAACTTTTTGATTATAAAGATCAACAATTTCTTAACTTGATGGAAAGGTTGAACGAAAGCACCAAGATTTTGAGCACCCCCGGCTCCAGATCTGCAGATTTTCCTCCTATCATTGATTATTTCCCGGGAACCCATAACAAGTTACTTAAAAACATTGCTTTGATAAAAAGTTTTATTTTAGAGAAAGTAAAAGAACACCAAGAATCAATAGACATTAACAACCCTCGGGACTTCACTGATTGCTTCCTGATCAAAATGAAGAAGGTAAAATGTTAACAAAAGCTTAGTTACGTGACTGCCTGTGTATTTGTGATTCATTGACTAGTTCTGTGTTTACTAAGGATGTTTAACTGGTCAAGCAGAATTGCTTGAGAAGCACTTTAAGTTTTTATTGTATGCATGAATATCCAGTAAGCATCATGGAAAATATAAAATTAAATTGTTAAATAATTAGAAAAAAAAGATTTCACAGTAAAATTCCTGAAAAATAAAGATAAAAACAAAAATTCTGAAAGCAGCCAAAGAGAAACAACACATTGCCTAAAAGGGAAAAAGAATTTGAAAGACAACGAATTTCTTATCAAAAACTATGGTGACCAGAAGGAACTGTGTGCAACATTTTTCAAGAGCTGGAAGGAAAGAACTGTCAACCTCAAATTACATTTTCAGCAAAAATATTCTTAAGGAATGAAGGAAAACCCAAACATTCTCAGAAGAACTAAGTGAATTTGTCATTACCAGATCTACATAACCTAAAAAATTTCTAAAGGAACCTCTTGGAATGGAAAGAAAATGAGAAATTAGGAATCTTTGACTCTCTGGAGGGAAAAAGACCAGTGGAAAAAGAAAGTTATATGGGTAAATACAACAGATTTTGCTTCTCCTTTTGAATTTTCCAAATTATGACGGATGGTTGAAGAAAAAATAGCATTGATATTGTTCTCAATGTATATAGAAGAAATATTTAAGACAATTATAAATGGGAGAAGGGCAAAAGGACATAAAGGGAGGTAAGTTTTCTATGCTTCACTCAAACTGGTAGATTTTTAAAAGATAGATGTATAAATATATAAAATGGATGTATAAATATATACAATATATAAATATATATAAATGTGTAAAATATAATAGATGTATAAATATATAAAATATAATAGATGGTACAACTACCAAAAATGTATACAAAAATATACATCCAAAAACATAATATTTAAATAAAAATAGAATTCTAAAAATATGTTAAATAACCCATAGGAGGGAAGGAAACAAAAAACAGAAAAATGAAAAACAGAGAACAACAAAAAATAAAAAATAAAATGGCAGGCATAAGCCCCAATATGTCAATAATTAAAGTAAATATAAGTGGCCTATATACAACAATTAAAAGACAGAGATTAACAAAGTAGATTAAAATAGGCTCAATTACATACCAACTTCAAGAAAATCACTTCATTACTATGTATATATGTGAAAAGTAAAAGGATGAAAAAGATATACTTTGCAAATATTAATCACAAAAAGCAGAGTGGCTAAACTAATTTTAGATAGAGTAGACTTCAGAGCACAGAAAATAATGAGGGACAGAGACATTACATAATGATAAAAGCGTCAATCCATCAAGGAGACAGAAATTTTAAACATGTATGCAAAAACAACAGAGTTGCAAGATATATGAAGCAAGAACTGGTAGAACTGAAAGGGGAATTAGCTAAATCCACAATTACAATTGGACACTTCAATATCCATCTCCCAACAAATACTTCAGTTTAATTTTTTTTAAGTTTTTTTTTTTTTTTAACTTTTATTTTAGGTTTGGGGATACTTGTGTTCATTATATAGGTAAACTCATGTCATAGGAGTTTATTGTACAGATTATTTCATTATCCAGGAATTAAGTCAAGTAACCAATAGTTATCTTTTCTGCTCCTCTCCTTCCTCCCACCCTCTACCCTCAAGTAGACCCCAATGTCTATTGTTTCCTTCTTTGTGTTCACAAGTTCTCCTCATTTAGCTCCCACTTATAAGTGAGAACACTTATGGTATTCGGTTTTCTGTTCCTGTGTTAGTTTGTTCTTCCTGTGTTAGTTTGCTGAGGATGGTATTTTAAAAAAATATATGAAACATGGAGTTATCATATGACCCACAACTTTCATTTCTGGGCATTTATCCCAAAGAAACAAAAACTTATTTCCATGCAAACACCTGTAAACAATTGTTCATGCCACCTTTATTTGTAATAACCAAAGAAAATTGGAAATAATTCAAATACCCAATGGGTGAATGGTGAAACTGTGGTATAACAATAGCATGTAATAGTATACAGTAATAAAAAGTAACTAACCACTGATATGTGGGACAACTTGGATGTATCTCAATGGTATTTCACTGAGTAATAAAAGAGATAGTCTTAAAAGATAACATACTGTATGATTCTATTTATATACCACTCTTGAAATAGCAAAACTATAGAAATGAGAAACAGATTAGTGGCTGCCAGGGAATAAGGATTTTTGGTATGGAAGAAGTAGGTATAATCCTAAAGGGGTAATATGAGGGAGATCTTTGAAGTGATGGAATAGTTTTATATCTTGATTGAAGTTTTTATAGGAATCTGCACATGTGATTAAATGACAGAACTATGCACACAGTTTGTAGCAATGTTAACTTCTTGGTTTTGATACTGCACTATATTATAATTATATAACATGTAAACATTAGGGAAGACAGAGCAAATGGTACATGAGACATCTTGGTACTATGTTTGTAACTTCCTGTGAATCTATAGTGGCTTTATATATATGTATAAATTTCCATACCCATTAGCAGTCACTCCTTATCTGACAACCTCCTCTCCCCTCGCCAGCTCTAGGCAACCACTAATCTACTTCTTGTTTCTGTAGACTTAATTATTTGGGATATTTGCAATGAATGGAATAATAAAATATGTAGTATTTTGTGACTTGTTCTTTCAAGTAACAATGGTTCTAAGGTGTATTCATGTTGTGCCAGTACCAGTAGCAATTTATTCCTGTTTATTGGCAAATATTATTCCATTGTAGGGATTCAATCCTGAGCTGCTGCTAATCGGCCATCTTGGATCTCACTCCCGGTAAACATTTTTATTAAACTATAATGTACGTGCAGAAAAGCACATGGGCAATTGAGTCAATAAACTCTCAGAAACAGAACACACCCATGTATCAAAAAAACAGAACTTATCTTCCATCCCCTCCTGTCCAAAGTCTTCCTGTATCTCTTTCTAAGCACTATTACTAATCAAGGATAACCAATATCCTATTTTGAGCACCATATATTCCTGTGTCTTTTTTGAGATAGAGTCTCACTCTGTAGCCCAGGCTATAGTGCAGCGGTGTTATCACAGCTCTCTGCAGCCTATAGGGGCTCCAAAGGCCCACTTACAAAGAGTGGCAATGAATGAAATGATTGAAGGAGACTGTCAATAGGCTGAGGAAAAGTACGAATGGAAAGAGACAATGAATGGTATGTGTGGGGTTTGAGGAGTGGTTAAAGTAACTGACAGAACAAGGTCACTGATATAAGTATATGGAGATGGGGGATGAGCATAGAGAGTGAGATGATTCATTCATTCAACAAATATTTACTCAGTATTTCTTGTAAGACATGTACTGTGCTAGGGCTGGGAATACAGAGATTATAGTTTCTACCCTCAAGTGACTTGTGGTATAGTGGGGGAAACACTTGATCACAGTATAAGTATCAAGTAGGGGAAAAGGATACTGTAGAAATGTACATAATTTCTGCATAGGCCTGACTAAGAAGACTTTTGGAGGTACAGGTATCTGAGCTGACATTTGAAATTATGAAGGAAAGATGAGGAAATGGTATTCTAAGAGGATGTAGATTTTGAAGCACCATTATGTATAATAACCAAAGGTGTAAATGGTGTAAACAACTCAAATGTCCATCAATTGATGACAGAGAGCCAATGGCTAAACATTTACCAGCACAGCAGTGCATGGGAGCCATTAATATGGAGGCAGTAATTAAAACTATGTGAATGAATGCTATCCCTCAGGTAGAATACAGAGTGACATGAGAAGAGGGCCCAGGAATTGGACTAGGAAGAGAAGCTTCAAAACCTCAAATTTGAATCCCTCAGTGGTCCTTAGACCAGTAAAAAGGAAGAAAGTTATAATGCTTTTCCCACTATATAGCTAAGGTACCTAGTCAGGAAGGCAAAGTGTTGGCAAATTAGTGTTCATCTGTCTCCTGGAGACCAGCCAGAGAGTGAGAAATGAGCAAGTTGCCTGGACAAAAAAATCCCACTCTGAAATTCAAGTCTTGTTAAGCGAAGTTATAAAAAAAAGACAGGAATGCTTGCATTGCTTAATTGGGCATGTGTGTCAAGGGGTGGATGGTTGGGAGGAATCTTCACATATAAAAAACTGCTAACAACAAGACTCCTTTATTTATACATTTGTGCATCTCCATGAGCATTTAATGAGCACCTCCTAGGTTTCAGGCTTACACTAGGAACACTGAACATGAAATAAGTGGGTAATATGGCAACAGTAAGTACTGCAGAGTTGTGGTCAGAGAAATCTTGAGGGAGATTTGAGCTAGGCCTTGAAGGCTAGCTAAGAAGTACCTGGATGGAAAGAAAAGGATGGGAACTGTTTTCTAAATAAAGCATAAGAGAAAAACAGAAATGGGAAAGGAGGTAGGAATAATAATACTTAACACTTAAAGATGTCTTACTATGTGCCAAATACCATTTTAAGAGCTTTATATGCACTATCTCATTTAATCCTCAAAACAACCCTTTCAGATAAGTACCATTATCCCAATTTTACAGAAGAGAAATAGCCCACACCATAGGTAAATGGTAGAAGAGGCATCATGAACCCAGATAGTCTGGCTCCAGAGCCTACATTCTTAACTAATATCCCATTTACTGCCTAGAGTGTGCAAGGTGTTTTCATGAGGGTGTGTGGTAACAGAGGTCCAATTAGATCACACAGACTGTGAAGCCATGGAATTGACAAAGTTTGATAAGTAAGAAGGGAGTCAGCTTCAAAGAATCTTGAATTCTAGAGACTTGCATCAGACGTTGCAGAACAAGCACAGCAGGCCCAACTTTGAATCCCGAACCTGCCATTGATTAGTTCTGGAACATGGGCAAAGTCAGTAGTAACCTCCATGTCCTCCTATTTCAACTGGGTATGTCAATGCCAGTTTTGTAAGGTTGGTGTAATGATTAAATGAACAAAACCATATAAAGTGTCCAGCACAGACAGGGTAGATCACCATAAATGGAAGCTATGACTATTATTACTTTATGACTTGTAGTGTTCTCAGCATAGCCTTTAGAAGAACTATTTTAGTGTTCTTAGTGACCCCTCAAAGGCCCATCTAAATTGAATTCCTAGTGAAAATACATTTACTTTTTGGGTCGCTTCCTCTCCTGGTGGCTTGTGGCTCAGACTACTGACCCTCTGTAGCTTTGGGTGTCTTCTAGTTGGCAAGTATGACATAGACAGGCTTGAGTTAGAAAAGCTGTCCCACACATGTAGCCACCATTCCTAGGAGGTAGCATGCCACCACTGGGGTGGGAATAGCTAAAAAGGAGTGAGACTATATCTCAACTACTTTTCCTGCTACTGGTCTATATGCCATTGCTAGACTTGGAAGATGTCTGCATTGCCTAGTCCCTGTTATCTACACCAATCCAGAGAATTTGGGGAAGCTGTGTGTGCATGGAAGGTATGTGTTATATTAGACTCAGAATAGACTAAAGGGGGACAGGCTTTTCCCCATTTCCGAGTACACTCTGCTTTCTGATGAAGCGTTATGCCTCTCGCTTTTCATTTTTTGGATCTTCTAAGAAACTCTTAACCTGCCTGATGTCTTCCTGAAAATGTAGACTTTAGAAGCATGCAGTTGAAAGCATGACTAGAATTAGCTGATATTCTCAAGAATTTTCAAACTGTAAATGCTGGTAGATGGGACCCACTGGATATCCCCAGCACCTAACACAGGTCTTGGCATTGGTAGATGCTTTAAAATTTTTGTTAAACAAATTTTCCTTAAAAATGCTCATGGCTCAGAAAAATATTTCTTCCCCTGGCCGGCTCTCAGTTTTGCCTATTGATAGCATAAGGGAGTTGGATTGGGTGATCTCTCAGGGCTCTTGTATCTGTAGGACTAAATCTAGAGATCGGGTGAAAAGTACTGTCCCTGGAGCTAGATTTCTTGGGCTTCTCCCCCTGCTACCTTGAGATAGGTCACTTCACTTTGGGCCTCCAGTTTTCATATCTGAAAAGTAAAGATGATAAAAATAGACCCTGTCTTAAAGGGTTGCTCTGGAGATTAAATAAGATCATCCATATATAAGCACTTTAACACAGTCCATAGTGTTTAATAAATATTAACTATTGCTTTTAGGGTAATCATTAGCAAGTAGCCACGTTAGCAGCCTGGCTTAGGCTCAACACCAGCTTCAGTTGCTGATGGTATGAAAAAAAAAGCAAAAACAACTTCCGTAACAACAAATTCACCTGAGGTTCATATGCAGCTCATATGCGACTCATATGCATACAGCTGGCCTTTCCCCCTTCCTCCACCCCATTACTAAGACAGAAGAACAGCCTGTTCTTTTGTAACCTGATGTCCCTGGATAAGCGGGAGGGGGAGAGAGACGACGTGTGATTGCCATGGCCACCCGCTGCATTTCAAGTTCCACAGAGAAGCAGGGCATGGGGGCTTAATCACAATCACCCACAAACCTAGCCATGGGTACCTTTAATCAGAGTGTGTAGAATACATGTTGTTCCAGTGGCAGAGGCCCATCACAGGCATTCTACTAGGAGGGCAAAGGATGATGTTCAAAGCCATCAGCAGCAGACGTGATTTAGACAGCTGGCCAGGTCTTTTGGGCCAGAGATGCGTGGGCTTGCCAGAGTAAGGCAGGATGTGGATAGGTTACCGGAATGGAAATTAGAAACAGTAACCTATGAAAACGCTTAATAAAATGATAAGAATATTAATAACAGCTTACATTTCTTGCGAATATATTGTGTACCAAGTGCTTTGTACATGTTTTCATTTAATTCTCCAATGAACTCAGTAGTTCTCAACTTTAGCTATACATTGGACAAACTTCGAAAAAAATCAGTGCTCAGGCTCCACTGCACCAATTAAATCAGAATGTCTAGCAAAAAAATTTAATTTCCCCAGATAATTATAATGTGCAGCCAGGGTTGAGAACCCTCTGTTCACCAGATTTAGGCTTAATGCAGCAACAGCGGTGACATTAGGCCATTATTTCTTTAATTGCAGTATGTGTACCACTGGCAGTACACAAAATGATTTAGGAGATAAACAGGTGAGCATTTTAAATGTCAATAATGATGTATTTATCTTGATGTATATTAGAAATATACATCTGTCAACAATACATATGGCCCATGATTTCACAAACATTATTGCTTAAACAATGCTAAATTGATTTAAAATGTTGAAAAGTGACTTGAGTTAAAGAAATATATGAAGTAAATGATAATATTAGAGGTGGTTGGCATAAGAATATGGCTCCAAAAATTTCAGAATGGGATAGATGAATGGCTGAAGGGGAAGAAACACTATCCGAAGTCATTCATTTTTTTCATTCAATCATTTATTCATTCAATAAGCATTTATTGGATAATAATTATGTGACAGATATTTTATTAGGCACAATAGAGAGACGAGTATAAAATAAGAAATAGTTCTTGCCTTCAAGGATCTCACAGAAATGAAAATATACAATGGCAATTCAGTATAAATAAGCACAAGGTATAGTGGGAGTATATGGAGGGACGGATTATGGAGATAGAAACAGTGGAGATTTAGGAAGATTTCCAAGAAAAGGTGGCTGGTCATGTAAAAGGGAGAGGGAAGGAAAGATGATGTCAAGCTGAGGGTAGTAAGAATAAGGCACAGAAGTGAGAAGCAGCAGGGTGTAAAGATGTAATGGTTGGCTGTGGGGAGGAGTGAAGAAGGGAGTATTCAATTACTAGAGCAAAATATACAAGGCAGGGAAGTGAGGAGAGAAAAGGCTGGAAAGATCTGCCTGAATTGGATTATTGCATTCCAAGAAGAAGGGTTTGAGCTTTATACTTTGGACAGGCTTGACTTTATATCTGGACTAGAGGGTTAATATTCAAATCCTAGTTTTAGCACTTTTTTTTTTTTTTTTTTTTTTTTTTTTTTTTTACTGTGTGTCAGTGGGCAAGTTGCCTAACCTTTCTGAGCTTCAGTTTTCTCATCTGTCAAGGGGGAAAATGAATAGATACCTTTCTTAGCATTAAGTGTAGGAGGTTAAATGAGATCTCATTTATAAATCACTTTTCATGGTGTTTGGCACACAAAGTAAGTCCCACTTCTTGTCTGTTCTTCCCTAGCCAAAAAAAAAAAAAAAAAAAAAAAAAAAAAAAAAAAAAAGGAGTCTATCTCTTGTCAGCAGTGTGTGTTTATAATATGAGTCAGTCTGTATTACTTTCTCATCTTATCTCTATATCCAATAAATTTTGAAAGAACATCTGCCATGTAGCAAGCCTTTTACCTATCATATTTTACTTAATTTGCCCAAGGGTCCTGATGACAAGATGACTGTGTAGTGAAAAGTCCAGTGAAAAGGGCAAGGCTGTTAACGCTATCTTAACCCCAGCTAGAGCAGCTATGCTTTGGTTCCACAACGCTTAAGGTACAATGGATTCTAGATTTCTTTATTATTTCTTCATGGATGAAAAACCTCAAGAACTGTTTTCTTGACTCTGGGAGAGAAAAAAGAACTGAAGACATAGGGCCTATATGCTGAGAATTTGCCCCAGGGACCTCTATTAGCCAGAGAGTCTTGAGGCATTATTTGTGTCTTCCAGAATTTAGCTGCTTTGTCTCCTCCTGATATTCTATTTTTAAAAAATGTATTGTGGTTAGGAAAAATCTAACATAAAACAAAGTTTACCATCATAATCATTTTAAAGTATACAGTTCCACAGTGTTAATTAGATTCAATTTGTTACAAAACAGATCTCCAGATTCTTTTTAAAAATCAAACACAATACTACATCAGTATGTCCATTTTGTGATAATTCGCTGGTGTGTAAGTCTAAGATTTGTTCATTTTTTCTGTATTTATGTTGTACTTTAAGAACAGATTTTTTTAAAGTAATGGCACTGTATAAAACACCAGTGACTGTTCCAGTTAAGTTATTGATGAATGATCCAGTTGGCTATAAAAATTAGAGGTAAGTTTCTTAAATGTAAGACAAAAACAATATAATTTTTTTTGCCCTATATAATTTAGAAGGGGAAAGAAATTAGTTCAGTACTAAGACATCTTAACCAGCAGAAAAGAGAATAGAGTGGTATTCTAGTTCAGGTAAGATGGCATACATAAACTTGTTTCTCTACCCCACTAGGTACAACTATAAATTCTGGTAATACAATAGCAAAGACCTGGAATCAACCCAAATGCCCATAGACTGGACAGGGAAAATGTGGTACATATACACCATGGAATATTATGCAGCCATCAAAAATGATGAGTTCATGTCCTTTGTAGGGACATGGATGAACCTGGAAATCATTATTCTCAGCAAACTGACACAAGAGCAGATAATCAAACACCGCATGTTCTCACTCATAGATGGGTGTTGAACAATGAGAACACATGAACACAGGGAGGGGAGCACTACACACTGGGGTCTGTTGGGGGGAAATGGGGGAGGAATGGGGGGGTGGGGAGGTGGGGAGAGATAGCATGGGGAGAAATGCCAGGTATAGGTGAAGGGGAAGAAGGCAGCAAATCACACTGCCATGTGTGTACCTATGCAACAATCTTGCATGTTCTTCACATGTACCCCAAAACCTAAAATGCAATAAAAAAACATAAATAATAAATAATTAAATTCTGGTAATAAACCTTTTTGTTCCTGTGGGCCTGGAGACTCCTTTCCCTACTGTACTTGGTGGTTAGGAGGTCACCTGTAAGAGAAATCCCTTCAGAACAAGTGACCCAGCCTGGAAGCTTCTTTGTGTCCTTGGGCCTGAGAATACCCTCCTCCATACAGACAGGCCAGGTTGCCCTTGGGGTAGGGAGGAGTAAATCCTGCACAACATACGGCCAATTGCAGGAACCCTCCTTCCTAGAGACTCCCTTTTTCCACCTAGAGGCACAATACAACCCAGCCTGGGGAAGCACCTTCTGCCTCCACCAGCTGAATCAGCAGAGACCAGTGAAAGCCTCAAAGGCACCAGATAAACCAAGCAGATCAAAGAATAGTAAAAGCTCTGAAAGTTAAACTGTGTTTGGAACCACAGCACACAAGAGTAGGCCAGGGCCTGCATGCTAAACCTAAACAAGGAGACTTCCTAAAATAGAGGATTAACATAGGACTCTCAGAGTTTCCTAACTCAATAACAAAAATATGAATATTTTGTAGAATACATTTAAAAATCATCTGTCATACCAAGAACCAGGAAAATAAGTTAAAAGAGAAAAGACAACCAAATGACGCCAATATGAAGATGAATCATATGTTGGAACTGACAAAGGTTTTAAAGCAGTCATCATAAAAATGCCTCAATGGGCAATTATGAACATGGTAGAAATAAATTAAAAAATGAAAATTTCAGCAAAGTAATAAAAGTTATAAAAAAAGAACTAAATGCAAACTGAAAAATACATTAATGGGAAAAAGAAACACACCCAAGTAATTATGCTGAGTGAAAGAAACCAATTTCAAAAGGTTATGTACTGTGTTGTTCCATTTATATAAAATTGTTGAAATGACAAAATCATTGAACCTGAGAACAGTTTAGTGTTTGTCAGGATGTAGAGTTTTTGGTTCAGGAGAGGGAAATGTATGTGGTTATAAAAGGGCAAAATGAGAGATCCTATGGGATGGAACTGTTCTATATCTTGACTATTGTGGTAGATAAACTTACATATATATTAAATTTATAGAAGTAAATAGACGGCCGGGCGCGGTGGCTCAAGCCTGTAATCCCAGCACTTTGGGAGGCCGAGGCGGGTGGATCACGAGGTCGAGAGATCGAGACCATCCTGGTCAACATGGTGAAACCCCGTCTCTACTAAAAATACAAAAAAATTAGCTGGGCATGGTGGCACGTGCCTGTAATTCCAGCTACTCAGGAGGCTGAGGCAGGAGAATTGCCTGAACCCAGGAGGCGGAGGTTGCGGTGAGCCGAGATCGCGCCATTGCACTCCAGCCTGGGTAACAAGAGCAAAACTCCGTCTCAAAAAAAAAAAAAAAAAAAAAAAAAAAAAAAAAAAAAAGAAGTAAATAGACACACATACATACACATACATAGAAAGAAGTACAAGTAATAACAGAGAAATTTGAATGAGATCAGAAGATTGTATCAGTGTCAATATCATGGCTGTGATATTGTACTATTTCCCACTGGTGGAAACTGAATGAAGGGTCCATGCTTTGTATTATTTCTTGTAACTCCATATGAGTCTATACCTCAAATAAAAGTTTAATTAAAAATTAAAAGTAAAGTTTAAGTGCTTAATTAAAATAAAATCGATTCTCTAATTCATGAAATAGAGAAAACAGTATTTTATTGTAACTATGGCTTTGCTTTGTTTCATGTAAATGCTAGTGTTGGCATAAATTTGGAAAACATAAGCTTTGGTAGTATACACATATTTTTGAAAATTACATTTTGGGGCAATTTTGAGGTGTGGAACCTGAAGTTTTATTGTAGGACTTAGTGCAGCTTCAGAGTCAGTACGTTTAAAAGCTAGAACAATGGTGGCTTTTAACTCCATATATTAGACTTAACAATTACTAGAAATAAATTGCCATATATATCCATTTTTTAAAGTACAATAAAATTTATGTGGATTCAATTAGAAAACAAATCCTATATGAGCTCTCACGCAGCAGAGTTGGCTAGAAGTCCACTACCAATTGCTTTGTGGGATTCTTTCATTTCCCTTTGATTGTATCAAAATGTTGGGGTTTAGGCAGTCCGCAAAGAAAAGAGGAAGGGCCCTGGTTATTAGGCTGTGGCAAGAAAGATCTCATTGCTCCTCTTCTAGGCTGATGTGGTCCATTCATTCAAAGGTGAACTTTGCGATTCCCTGCCAAACTCCCTCTGTGGTGAGTTCTGCACTGAAGCCTTTCACTGAGGCACTTCAGACTTGCCTAATAACCAAGTCTTCACACAGCTACCACCATCCCAGGCCTGTCACCACAAACGTGTTCTGTGTAAACAGAAGCAGAACTTAGAAACCTGGGAGTTCTAGTTTGTTTCTTCCCCTGAAAGAAGTGTACAATTTACCAACCCCCTGCTCCTCTGTCTTGGCAACTTAGTCCCCTCCCCATGATGAACTTATATGAAACGTCAGTGTGTATCAGAATCACCGAAGAGCTTGCTAAATATGCTACAACCTAGGACCTGCGGCAAACCTCCTGGTGCCTTTGTTTATTAATCCATTTCACTGAAAAAGAACAAGGTATTTGGACATGAAATTAATAGTATGTCACCCTGCCATGTACATGAAAATTCTATTTGAAACTGGCTAACCATATGCAGAAAAATGAAACTGGACCCCCTACCTTTTACCATATACAAAATTAACTCAAGATGGATTAAGGATTTATCTTTTATATTTATATTTATTTTGCTTTATTTTTCCATAAGTTATTGGGGTACAGGTGGTATTTTGGCCACTTTTTAAAAATTATAAAGAAATTTCATGGCGGCTACAGCAGCACATTAAACCAGGTACAAGGCCCTTCTAGGCATGGACCCCTGTGAGACTGCACAGGTCACATGCCCATGAAGATAGTCTTGGACTTAGCAGAGAGATCAGCGTGGCAGGTATGGATTTGAGAATCATTGGCATGTAGATGGTCTTTTACATAATGAGAGTAGAGGAGATTATCTAAGGAGAACTTGTAGAGTGAGAAAAACGGAGGAGGTTGAAGATAAACTCAAGGGAACACCAGCAGTATAAGAATAAACAGGAAAGAGCTCTCAATGGTGTACAGGCAAAAGAGGTGGAAGTTAAGAAAACAAATTTTGGATGTAGACTGCCTAGGTTCAAATCCCACCTCTGCCACTTTTCTTGGTGATATTTTTGATGCCTCCTGTTTCTTTATATGTAAAATGAATATGATAACAATGGTATCTATTGTATGCGGTTGTACGAATGTTTAAACAAGTTACCATATGTAAGTGCTTAGAATGTTGCCAAGAACATAGGAAAAACTATATATCATTGTTCGCTATAAGACAAATTTCTTCTTCTTAGTGGTAGTACTAATAGTAGCAGAACGAAATCCAGAAAAGGAGTGTCCTGGAAGCCAATGGTGAGTATTTCAAAGAATTTGATTACTAGTATCAAATACAAGAGAAAGGTCCCAAAAGATGACGCCTGAAACTTGGCCATTGACTTTAACAATGAGAAGGGAGGTCATCACTAAACTTAAAGAGAGTGGGAGGCAGAGAGAAAGTGTGGAAGCCAGATTCCAACTGATTGAAGGGTGAAATGGAGGTAGTGTGTCTGTACATTTCTCTCTTAAAGCATAACTGTAAAAGGAGAAGGTGAGGAGATACGGGGAAAAGAAGAAACAAAAATTGGCCAGACTAGATTGTTTTAGCACATTTATAGGCTGAAGCAGTGGGATAAAACAGGTCGAAGATGTTGGAGAAAGAGAATAATTAGTGGTGAAATAGCACATAGTAACTTGTTTAAACATCATACAACCCATACAATAGATACCATTGCTATTGGAGAGGAAAATGCAAGGATGGGTATACGTGCAGAGGCTAGCAAAGGGGTGACAAGATGAGAGAGTTTATGTCTGATAGCCTCCATTTTTTCTTCTGAAGGATTTTTAAAATTCTTAAATGTAAGTATCATACAGAAAGGTATAGACATTATACATCATGAGTGTATAGTTTCATGAATGATCACAAAATAAATACACATATGTAACCATCACTCAAGAAATAAAACAATGTCAGCACCCAGGAAGGCCCTCTACCAGTGTCTCTTTCTATCACATACCCTTCCACTCTGATAAATGGTAACTGTAATGTGACTTTTGTGGTAATCACCTCCTAGCACTTCTTTATATCTTTACCACCTAAGTGTGAATCTCTAAACACTACAGTTAAATTTTGTCTGTTTTGCTGCATGTTCTCACTCATGTTGAACAATGAGAACACATGGGCATAGAGAGGGGAACATCACACACCAGGGCCTGTTGCGGGGTGGGGGGCTAGGGGAGGGATACCAGGAGGTGCGGGGGATAGGGAAAGATAGCATTAGGAGAATTACCTAATGTAGATGACGGGGTGATGAATGCAGCAAACCACCATGGCATGTGCATACCTATGTAGCAAACCTGCACGTTCTGCACATGTACCCCAGAACTTAAAGTATAATAAAAAAAAATTTAAAAAGAAGATGTGAAGAGGCATAAAAAAATAGAAAACAATTTGTCTGTTTTAAGACTTCAGCAGCATACCATCTTTTTTTGTACCTAATTTATCTTGTGCAAGATTATGTTTGTGGGATTTATCCATGTTGTTTTATGTACAGTATTATCTTTATTTTCACTGCTGTATAGTAGTATATTATATGAATACAGAAAAATTATCATCCCACATTGAAGGAAATTTGGATTGTATCTAGCTTTTGGCTGTTATGAATAAAGCTACATATCACTTGGTGTATACATACACATATTTCTTTCCTTTTTTTTTTTTTTTAGACAGAGTTTTGCTCTTGTTTCCCAGGCTGGAGTGCAATGGCGGATCTCGGCTCACCGCAACCTCCACCTCCTGGGTTCAGGCAATTCTCCTGCCTTAGCCTCCCGAGTAGCTGGGATTACAGGCACACGCCACCACGTCCAGCTAATTTTTGTATTTTTAGGAGAGACGGGGTTTCACCATGTTGACCAGGATGGTCTCGATCTCTTGACCTCGTGATCCACCCGCCTCGGCCTCCCAAAGTGCTGGGATTACAGGCGTGAGCCACCATGCCCGGCCACGTACACACATTTCGGTTCTCTTTATTACCCAGGAGATATCTGTTGGGTCATAACATAAGCACATCTTTAAATTTAATTGATAATACCAAACTGTTTTACAAAGTGCTTGTATCAATTTACATTCCCACCAACAGCATATGAAGGTTATTTTTGATCCATATCCTTTCCTACGTTTGCCATTTGTCATACTTTTACATACAGACATATATAAGTGGGTGTATTTTTATGTTTATTCATCATTTGGATTTCTTCTTTTGCGAAGTGACTTTTAAAGTCTTTTTCTCATTTTTCTATTGAGCTGTTTGTCACCTATTGATATATAAGATTTATGTATATGTATATTCTGGATATGAGTCATTTACAGGCAGCAAATGTTTTTATATGCTTTATAAATATTTTCTTCTCACTCTAAGGTTATGAAAATATTCTTCTATGTTATATTCTAAAGCTTTACAGGCTTGCTACTCAATTTTAGGTCTATAATCTATCTGGTGTTGATGTGAAGTAGAGCTCCAATCTAATTTTGTCTCCCATACGGATATACCATTGTTCCAGCACCACTTACTTAAAAAAAAAAAAAAAAAAAAAAACAACTTCCTTCATCTGCTGCTTTGTAGTGACATTTTTGTCATAAAACAAGTGTGCACATATGTGAGAGGCTGCTTCAGGATGTTGTAGTGTGTCTTATCAGTTTATTTGTATATCCTTGTGTCAATACCACACTATTTTAATTACAATAAGTCTTAGCATCTGGGAAAGCAAGTCTTCTTACCTCAGTTCTTCTGTATTAAGAGTGCCTTGGCTACTCCTGGAACTTTTGCATTTCTACATATGTGTTAGAATAAATGTGTCAATATATAAATATACATCCACCAAAAATCCTGTTGGGATTCTTATTGGGATTGTAGATCAATTTGGGGAGAAATGACATGTTTATTGTATTGAGTGATCAAATTTATGAATATGGCATATCTCTCCCTTATAAAAATCTTCATTATGCCTCTCAAGTAATGTTCATAATTTTCCCCAAACAGTTATTGCACATCTTTTGTTAGACTTGTGTTAGGTCTTCAATTTTTTTATGTTATTGTAAGAGTTGCTTTTAAGAATTTTGTTTTCTGTTTGCTGATGGAATATAGATATGTAATCAATGTTTAGGTTTTATTTTTAATTTAGATACAGTAAAAATTACTCTTTTTGGTGTAAAGTTCTATGAGTTCTGAAAAATGCATGGTATTGTCTAACCACCGTAAAATCAAGATGTAGGACATCTCAGCCAGGCTCAGTGGCTCACGCATGTAATCTCAGCACTTTGAGAGGCTCAGGTGGGCGGATCACGAGGTCAAGAGATCGAGACCATCCTGGCCAACATGGTGAAAACCCTTCTCTACTAAAAATATAAAAATTAGCTGGGCATGGTGGCATGCACCTGTAGTACCAGCTACTCAGGAGGCTGAGGCAGGAGAATCACTAGAGCCCGGGAGGCAGAGGTTGCAGTGAGCCAAGATCATTCCACTGCACTCCAGCCTGGCAACAGAGCCAGACTCTGTCTCAAAAAAAAAAGATATAAGACAAATCCATCACCCCAAAAAACATCCTTGAGCCTCTTCTATGTAGTCAAGCCTTCCTCAGCAAACCTTAGCCTCTGTCACTAACTGATCTATTCTCTATTCCTATAATTTTGCCTTTTCCAAAACATCATATACATGGAATCATACAGTCTGTAGTCTTTTGAGTCTCACTTATTTTATTTAGTATAATTAATTTGAGATTCATCCAAGTTGTTGTATATATCAATAATTCTTTCTTTTTCATTGATGAGTAGTATTTCATTATATGGATGTACCACTGTTTATCCACTCATCATTTGAGGGATGTTTGGGTTGTTTTCCAGCGTAATTATGAATAAATCTGCAATAAGCATGTGTGTATAGACTTTTCTGTGAACATAGGTTTTCATTTCACTTGAGTAATTACCCAGAAGTGGGATTTTGAGGTCACATGGTAATTATATATTTAACTTAAAGAAATTTCCCTACAAGGGTAATAAGTATTTTTAAAAGTTAAATATATTTCTTTTCAAGTTAAATATATACCTACCATGTGACCCCATAATCCCAGTTCTGGGTAATTACCCAAATGAAATGAAAACCTATGTTCACAGAAAAGTCTGTACATGAATGCTTATTGCAGATTTATTCGTAATTCATGTTACCTGACTTCACACTATACTACAAAGCTACAGTAACCAAAATAGCATGATGCTGGCACCAAAACAAATATATAGACCAATGGAGCAGAACAGAAGCCTCAGAAAGAATGCCACACATCTACAACCATCTGATCTTTGACAAACCTGACAAAAACAGGCAATGGGGAAAGGATTCCCTATTTAATAAATGATGTCGGGAAAACTGGCTAGCCATATGCAGAAAACTGCAACTGGACCCCTTACTTATGCCTTATACAAAAATTAACTCAAGATGGATTATAGAATTAAACATAAGACCTAAAACCATAAAATCCCTAGAAGAAAATCGAGGCAATACCATTCAGGACATAGGCATGGACAAAGACTTCATGACTAAAACACCAAAATCAATGACAACAAAAGCCAAAATTGACAAATGGGATCTAATTCAACTAAAGAGCTTCTGCACAGCAAAGAAACTATCATCAAAGTGAACAGGCAACTTACAGAATGGGAGAAATTTTTTTCAATCGATCTATCTGACAAAGGGCTAATATCCAGAATCTATAAGGAACTTAAAATTACAAGAAAAAAACAACCCCATCAAAAGGCAGGCAAAGGATATGAACAGACACTTCTCAAAAGAAGACATTTATGTGGCCAACAAGCATATGAAAAAAAGCTCATCATTACTAGTCATTAGAGAAATGCAAATCAAAACCACAATGAGATACCATCTCATGCCAGTTAGAATGGCCATCATTAAAAAGTCAGGAAGCAACAGATGTTGGAAAGGATGTGGAGAAGTAGGACCGCTTTTGGGAGCATAAATTAGTTCAACCATTGTGGAAGACAGTATGGTGTTTCCTCAAGGATCTAGAACCAGAAATACCATTTGACCCAGTAATCCCATTACTGGGTATATACTCAAAGGATTATAAGTCATTCTACTATAAGGACACATGCACACATGTTTATTGCAGCACTATTCACAACAGCAAAGACTTGGAACGAACCAAAATGACCATCAATGATAGACTAGATAAAGAAAATGTGGCAGATATACACCATGCAGCCATGAAAAAGGATGAGTTCATGTCCCTGAACTGGCCCCCTGTGTAAAAAGTTTGGGGACGCCTGCTATAGACTTACCGATATTTATTTTATACTTTGGGTTACAGACCAATATAACTTTATTTTGTTGCTCAAATTGTTCTAGCTTTGCTCATTTAAAACTCTTTTCAGTTGGTATATTTGTCACTTTAACATGCCCATATCATTGTGACTTTTTTGAGCACTTCCTTATTTTCTGGAACTATAAGATGTTCTAGGCTTGTCTTACGTATTTCCTGTCCCAGTCCTTGAATCAGCCATTTCTCCAAGAAGCCTTGGTTCCTTTTATTGGAAAATTATATTAAAAAGCAAGATCTGGGTTCTAGGTGTGCCTGTTGCTACTACGGTGTCATTGTTTCTAGGCCCTCTCACAGAGCTAGGAAACACGTGTATGTATATTAACCATGGATACACACAATTCTATATCAGTTTCTATACTAAGCTAAACATGAATTCATATTGATATCTCCAACACTAATAGCAATACTACATGGTTCAATCTAGCCTTTCTCTGATGCTTATCTGTAATATCGCTCTCCAACATTGAGAAACCTGTTTGCCACCATTCACTTATTTGTTCAATCCTGCTATACAGTACATGTACAGTAGTTTCACAATTGTTAACCTGTGGCCCTGTGGAAAGAAACAACTTGTGGTAAAGTGCTTATGTATAGTCCCTGTTGTCTTCAGCTTTGCAGTTTTGGGCCATATTCAAAGTTACTGAGGTCACTACTTCCTTTTCCCCAATCGTTCAGTGAAATTACGCCGTATATTTGTAATACCATTACATTATTTTGTTACAGTCTACTTTCCGTCTTAAGATCCCAACTTCCTAGTTGAGTTTTAAAATTTGTATACATTAAGTTTTCTCTTTATGTTGTAAAGTTCTACGAATTTTGTCCAGTGGGTAGTGCCATGTATCCAACAGTACAGTACCATAAAGAATATATTCATATGGTACATAACACCTCTGTGATTCACCTAATTAACGGTTTCTCCTCCCCATACCCCTGGAAATCACCCATCTATTTTCAGTCTCTACAGTTTTCTCTTTTCCAGAATGTTATATAAATGGTGTGTAGTATATGGTTTTCTCTGACTGGCTTTTTAAATTGAGCATATGCATTTAAGATTCATCCACGTTATTGCATGATATCTCATTCCTTTTAATTGCTAAATAGTGTTCCATAGTGTGAATGCACTACAGTTTGTTTATCCATTTGCCTTGAAGGACATCTTGGTTGCTTCTGGTTTTTTGTAAGTAGGAATAAAGCTGCTATAAACATTTGCATTGAGGTTTTTGTGTGGACATAAATTTTCAAGTCAGTTAACTAGTACCTAGGAACATGATTGCTGAATCGTATGGCAAGACTATTTTTATAATGGTAAGAAACTACGAAACTATCTTTCGAAGTGGCTGTATCATTTTGCATTCCCAGCAGCAACGAATGAGAATTCCTGTTGCTCCACATCCTTGTCAGCATTTGGTGCTGTCAGTTTTCTGTATCTTAGCCATTCTAAAAGGTGTGCAGTGGTATCTCATTGTTGTTTAGATTTGAAGTTCCCTGATGACATATGATGTTGATCATCTTTTCTCATGCTTACTTATTTGCCATCTGTATATCTTCTATGACAACTTGTCTGTTAAGAGCTTTTGCCCATTTTTAAATTGAGTCGTTTTCTTATTGATGAGTTTTAAGAGTTCTTTATATGTTTGGATACAAGCCCTTTATCAAGTATGAGTTTTGCCAATATTTTATGCATCCTGTCTTTTCATTCTCTTAATAATGTCTTTCACAGGGAAGATTTTAATTTTGATGAGGCCCAGTTTATCAAATTTTTACTCTTATGTGTTTTTGGTGTGGTATCTGAGAACTCCAAGGTCACAAAGATTCTATTTCTTCTTCTCAAAATATTTTAAGTTTTACATTTTAAATTTAGCCTTATGAACCATTTTGAGTTTATTTTTTGTATAAAAATAATTCAGGTTCATTTAAAAAATATATGGATGTCCAAATATTCCAGCACCATTTGTTGAAAGACTACCTTTTCTCATTTCCTTTGAATTTTTGTCAAAAATCAGTTGATTCTATTTGTGTTGAACTGCTTCTTGTTCTCTATTTTTTCCATTGATCTATGTGCCAATCCCTCTGCTAATACAATAATCACCTTGATTTTTTTATAACTGAATAAGCCTTAACATCCAATAGACTAATTCCTCCAAATACCACACTGTGTTGATATAGTTAATAGTAAGTCTTAAAGTAAGATACTATGAGTCCTCCAACTTTATTCATTTTGAAAAATTATTTTGGACATCCTAGTTCCTTTGTCTTTCTGTCTGAATTTAAGAATCACCTGGTTAATATCTAGAAAAAAAAATCCTGCTGATTTTAATTGAGTTTGCATTGAATTTATGGATCAATTAATATCTTAACAATATTGAATCTTCCAATCTGTGAACATGGCTTATATGCCCATTTATTTAGTTTTTCACATCTTTCATATATGTTTCATAGATTTTAGTATATATATCTTGAACATATTTTGTTAGTTTTCTACCTATTTCATTTTTTATGATACAGTTAAAAATTGTACTTTTTTTAAAAAAAACTTTTGATTTCTAATTGTTCATTGCTAATATATAGAAATGCAATTGATTTTTGTATATTGACCTTTGGTTCAGAGACCTTGATAATCTCATTTGTTAGTTTTAATAGTTCTGTTTTAGATTCTAGGGAATTTTCCACAGAGACAATTCTGTTGTGTGTAAATAGAGATAGCTCTATTCCTTCTTTTACATTCTATATGCCTTTTATTTCTTTTTCTTGTGTTTTTGCACGAGGTAAAATTTCCAGTATGATATTAAATAGAAGTGGTGACAATAGAGATGCTTGTCTTTACCATGGTCTTAAAAAGTATTCAATCTTGTATATTAAGTATGATGTTAGTTATAGATACACTTTATTAGATTAAGGAAGTTCCTTCTATTCCTAGTTAGTTGTGAGTCATTTTTTAAAAGTTTTATTGAGGTATAATTTACATACCACAAAATTCACCTATTATAAGCACACATTTAAATAATTTCTAGTAAATTAATAGAGTTATGAAACCATCAAATCCAGTTTTAGAACATTTCCCCTTACCCCCAGTTCCATGAATCCTCAATCCCAGGAAACCTGCTTTCATTGTCTTTTCCTGGACATTTCATATCAGAAGGAAAACACTGCCTTGTATTCCTTTATTTGGTCACTTTTGGTGGGGGAATCACCCCCTTTCAGTGCAGCTACGCCTTCCAGTGTCTTTAGGTGGACAAATAGAGTTTCCAATCCATAGAGTACAAAAAATGCTTTCCAGGCAGGACTAGTTGTTGCGGTGTTGTCACCCTGCTTATGCCACTGGGGCCACCGGATGTCTCTAGGTGAGAAAAGAAACTTTCTGGCCCATAAGAATGAAATGCACTTTCTCTGGTCACTTATCATTACTGGGGCACCTACTTGGTCACTCTTGCCAGTGCCACTGGGCCCAACTGGAGTAATTGGCAGGACTCCCAACTGATCTGGAGAAAGCATGAGCCTACCTGCGTAACCTTTATCTAATATGTTAGGGTCAGGAGATGCCAGGCCTATTTGCCTTCTGTTGCTGGGTGAAGGGTGGTAAGATGCACAACTCCTATGTTGTTCTTCCAGTACTAGGATCTCTGGCCAGTCCATCTTCTTTCTACCATTCAGAGTCCTCCTATGGTTGCCTCTTGTGTTATGTTATAGTTATACTTAGCAAAGAGAAGTAGAAAGACATGAGTTTCTGTCCTCTTGTCTGGATCAAAGTCCCTAGACCATTTACACTTTAATGTAACTATATACGTCAGGACTTAAGTCTTCCATTTAGGTTTTGCGTGCGTGTGTGTGTTCTGTTTGTTCCCTTTGCTTTTCATTTCTCTGTTTTATTTTTCCTTTGGATCACTTTAATATTCTTTTAAAATTGGCTTTGATTCATCTCTAGTGTTCTTGAGTGTATCTTTTCATATAGATTTTTCAGTGGTTGCTTTAAGCATTACATTATACATACATAAATTATCAATGTCTACAGACATTTTAATGGTTAGAGTGAGGTATAGAAATCTCATATCCCTTTAAATTCCTATTCTTTCCCCCATTTATAATTTTCTCAAATATTTCCTCTGTATACATTAAGAACCACATCAGACAGTATTATAACTTTTATTTCAACTATCAAATGTAATTTAGAAAACTTAAGTGGAGAAGGAAAGTCTATTGCATTTACCCATATTTTAAGTCTTCCATTGTTCTTTCTTCTTTTCCGATGTTCCCAAATTCATTCTTTAATAATTTTTTTTATGCTTCAAGAACTTACTTTAGCCATAGCAAAGGGATACTGGTGACAAATTCTCTTAGTTTTTCTTTGTCTGAGAATATCTTGATTTCCACTTGTTCCCTGAGAAATATTATCACTGGGTATAGAGATGAGCCTATAGTTTTCTTTTTTGTCATTTTATTGTTTTCATTTTCCTTTGAAGTAAGACTCAAAACCCTTGCAGGGCTGCATCCTAGCATAATAGTAGAGTTGTAATTCTCAGTATTTTATGTTATATTTTAGAGCTGTTATTCACATATGAGAGGGTGCCTCTGAAGTTGTTCAAAATAAACAGCCCATTGCTGAAAGTAAAAGGAATTGGAGAGGTTCAAGGAGTACAAGCGGACATTTTAATAGGCACTGAAAGAATGGGAGAGGGAACTGACAAGTAAAATGATAACTAAATGATGTTGACGGTCCAGCTGAGAAAACAAGCTATCTCTTTGTAGTGGCTTCAATCTGCATAGCTGGATGGTTTTCTTTTGTAGCTTGGAATAGAGGATAGTTGGAGGCAGCAGTAAGAGGATAAATTTAAGGAAATCTTTAAAAAATTCATTCTTGTCTCTTCTCCAATTGCCTACCTACATTATCTACCCTTCACTACAGAAATTAGCAGAAATATATCCAACCACACAGTTATCAGTGTATGGAGGGTATACCAGAGTATATGAGGGCAGCAAAAAGCCATGCTTGACTGAGGAGTGGGTGGCTATTGAAAACGATGGGGATTCCCCTGCTCCATTGTTCATTTACTCCTCCACCCTTTTCAAGTCCCCAAAGCTGATGGATTACAACCTGGGACACTGATACCTCCTAGCATTGCTTTTTTCAAACAAGTTTAAGATGAAACCTCGATCACAGCAGTTACTTATAGAGTGGCAGCAAATGGAAATGATTCTGTGTTCTGTGCTACCTGGGGCTCTCCTTTCCTCACTCTTCAAACACAGTGAGGCTGACATAGACTAATACAGAGAAGATAAAGTGCATGCATGTGCACACGCACACACACACACACACACACACACACACACACACAATCATAGAGTTTAAAAATAAATTTCTCAGAGTTTCCAGAGAGAAAAATCAAGTCCTCTACAAAGAAAAGAATTAAATTTACAACACACTTTTAGCAACACTGAATACAAGGAGACAATTGAGTAATATTTTTAAAGGACTGCACCTATAATGTTTAAAATGACTTTGAACCTATACTTTTATATTCAGCCATTTTAAATTATTTTTCTTTATTTTTTGAGATGAAGTCTTACTCTGTTGTTCAGGCTAGAATGCAGTGCTGCGATCTCGACTCAGTGCAACCTCTACCTCCCAGGTTGAAGCCATTTTCATACCTCAGTCTCCCAAGTAGCTGGGATTACAGGCATGCACCACCAAGCCCAGCTAATTTTTGTATTTTTAGTAGAGACGGGGCTTCACCATGTTAGTGAGCCTGGTATTGATCCCCTGACTTCAAGTGATTCACCTGCATCGGCCTCCCAAAGTGCTGGGATTACAGTCATGAGCCACTGTGCCTAGCCCATTTTTTAATTTAAATGTAGCATAGCAATAAAGACACTCTGTGGCATACACTGTCTCAGAAAGTTTGCCACACAAAGACCCTCACTGAAGACAATTTTGGAGGAGGTCTTCAAATTAGAAAGGAGAAAATATAGGAGTATACATTGGTGGTATAGTTTATTGCTGACTTGATAAATACAAGAGCAGAAAAGAAGAAAAAGTATATATCCATAGTAACTCAGAAAATATATTTTTAAACATTGTCAAAGTGATGAGGAAGGTGTGGTGGGACCCAAAGAACATGAGAACATTTTCAAGTACTTGTAATGTTAAGAGAAAAATGTAAATACTGATAAATTTAAGAAACTAATATGGTTAAATTAACATGGGTGTTTGTTAGTTAAGGGCAACTACGGTAAGAACCAAAATGACAGGTATAACTTGTAAATCAAAAGAAGAAAATTCAATCTATTTTGTAGAAAATGAGAAAGAAGGAAAAAGATAAATAATTCAAAAATTATTTACAATGTGAATTTCCTCTAAATGTTGAAAACATCGACTGTGTGGTCCTTGGTGACAGTGGTTGAAGGGAAGTTGAATTGAAGCATTCATCAGAACTGAGAAGTTAAGGTGCTGGGTGACATGTCTGCAAGGATACCATTACCAGAGCTGAGAAAAGTTTATCCTCCTTTAAGACTTCTGTCTTTGCATTTTCCTACCCTCTATTCCTCTTGGTCAAATCCTATAAATTATGGGGAATGAGAAAATTAACAATTTTCATCACAGAGGGCTGTATGGGAAGCAGAATCTTCAGTAGGGTGCCAGGTCTCAATTACAGATGTACAGAAAATATTCGAATAAGAGGGATGACAACGTTTCTGTATATTTTCATAGGCTGAGCTTATTATACTGTGCAACAGGGCAGCAGGGAAAATTGTGGAAAGGTTTAAAAGAAGGGTAATCTGTGATGGAAGATAACTGGGGAAGGAATTCATAATTATGAGAATAGGAAGAGGATAGGTGATAGTGTGAGGAGGTGCTTGCCTTTGGGTGGTGTCTAGATATTACAAGGGCAAAACACATAGACGAAATTGGCTATTCACAAACTCCCCAACATTACTTCACATTATTTTGTACCCAGAATGAGCTGAATCGTTAGATGATAAACAACCAACACCCCGAACATTGTCCCACCCCCTCACTGTAGATTATTGCTGTGTTCAAAGCAGAGATAAAGCCTCTACCAGTCCTCATTCTTCCTTCATCTCTTTTCTTCCTCTCCCATCTCTCACTTCTCCCTCACATCCCCATATCCTATCACTACTTACTGCCTCTGGACAGTTCAGTGGCCAGACCAGGTAATACCTACTGTAACTATTGGTCAACTCATAGGACTTTAGACAAAGGTTGCCACCTTGTGGTCAGAGGCAAAAATAACCAAGGGTCTTGGGTCTCCAACTTGAGTGTACACCAGAATCACCTAGAGGGCTTGTTAAAACAGAGTGCTGGGTCCCAATTTCATATTTGCTGATTTAGTAGGTCTGGGTTGGGACTTAAAAACTTGTATTTCTAACATGTTCCCAGATGATGCTGCCATTGTTGCTTCAAGGACCACACTTTGAGAACCACTGCTTTAGACAAATCTTTTTCAGGATAGGTAGACCTCCATTTGGTCATCCAAGATTGGTAGAACTAGAGTTTGAACACAGCTATGTTTGAATTAGTTTTTTGCTACCTTGTTATTAGGAAATGCATGTGGTACTGCTTGGGCAACAGCCTCATTTGATTTCTGTGTCCTAGACAAGGTAACTACTTAATGAAGAAAGAAGTAGCATCCATTCTCCCTACATAGATTGAATGTACTGTGGTATATGTAACAGTTCCAGGGCCAGGCACAGTGCCTTATGACTGTAATCCTAACACATTGGGAAGTCGAAGCAGGAAGACTGCTTGAGCCCAGGAGTTTGAAGCTGCAGTGAACTATGATTATGCCACTGCACTCCAGTCTGGGCAACAGAGTAAGTCCCTGCCTCAAACAAACAAACAAACAACAACAACAACAACAAAAAAAAAAACAAAAAACCACCCAATTCTCCTACTGTTGGACATTTAGGTTGTTTCCAAATTTTCTTGTAAATCTGCTCTAGTTCTTTGTAGATTCTGGACAGTAGCCCTTTGTCAGATGGGTAGATTGCAAAGACTTCTTCCCATTCTGTTGGTTGCCAGTTCAGTCTAATGATTGTTTCTTTTGCTGTGCATATCCCATTTGTCTATTTTGGCTTTTGTTGCCATTCCTTTTGGCGTTTTAGCCATGAAGTCCTTGCCCATGCCTGTGTCCTGAATGGTATTGCCTAGGTTTTCTTCTAGGGTTTTTATGGTGTTAGATCTTATGTTTAAATCTTTAATCCATTTGGAGTTAATTTTAGTGTAAGGTGTACACAATTATTTAAAAATTTTAAAGTTAACTCTCTTGTTCCAAACCCTTCTCTTGTCATTTACTGAATACCTTTCATAGAATAATTTTGATGCAATTTAATGATGCTAAAGTCTCCTGGGTGAGGATGGGTAGGATCAAAGGGAATATCAGAACCAAAATATCCTATTCCATGAAAAGTACTACTATGCACAACTGGGCACAGGCTCCTGCTCTCTTGGAGATTATAGTCCAGCACAGAATTCAAATATTAATCAGGTATTCATACAAGTAAATACAGAGTTGTGGACATAAAAATGCTATGGAGGAAAGATCAACCATGCGGTAGGCAGTGTGAGAGTACTTGGAAATGTTGTTCCCAGATTGTAATAATAAACTTTACAAAATTGGCTACTAACATTGTAATAATAAATTTGTTATGATTAATATTTTGACATATTTTCAAATTTATGCTTGTATACTAGAATTTCAGTATATAATGAGGATTTTTAGATTTGACCTTGCTTTTGCTTAATATTGATTTTGATACCTAGCCAAGCATCATTTGGCTAAACTGCAGATTGAGTGAACTTCTACCACCTATCTTGTACCACTTTGCCTCTCTGTGGGGGACAAGTTTTGAGGTGGTCTTTATGATCTCCACCTCCTGGTGTTCACACCCCTGTATAATCCCCTCCCCTTGAGTGTGAGTGGGATGTTTGGCTTGATTTTAAACAGTAGAATATGGCAAAGGTGACTGGGATGTCACTTCTATGATGACAATATATGACTCCATCTTGCTAGCAAATTTTAAAGTCTTTCTCTCTCCATTGCTGGTTTGGAAAAAGCAGGCTGCCATAAGTCTTAAAGCCACAAGAAAAGAAACTGCTGAGAACTGGAGTGAGATTGGAAGTGGACCCTTCCCCAATCAAGCCTCTAAATGAGAACCCAGCCCTGGCTGAGACCTTGACTGCAGTCTTAGAGAGGACCGAGCTAAGCTGTTCCTTGACACGAAAAACTATGAGATAGTAAATATGCGTCATGGAAAGCCATTTAGTTGTGTTAACTAGGAAAGCAATACACCTCAGCACTTCAACCCGTTTGACTTGTATTCAGCATTCTTGGTCTCTTAAATGTCACTCCCTCTACCTGGATTGTTCCTTCCCCTTCTTCACTTCACTTTTGCCTAGCTACCTCTTTCAGGTTTTAACTAAATTGTTACTTTCTTTGGAAAGATTCTCTTAACCTCCATTTTGGAGACTTTTCTTCCTTAAAAAAATTGGATTGACAAAGTTGACACACAGGTTTTAAGTCATCCTTATAAAATGTGAAAAATTCCCAAATAATATTTTTCCTAAAGGAATCATGAAATTATTAACTAAAATGTAATATGTATGTAAAGGTTATTTTGGTTACTGTTGTGAATGCTAATACCTCAAACAAATCTACAGTTTAAAATTATAATATACTTGGATCTCTACTATATAAGACTTGGATCTCTATTATATATATATATTTAAATATATATATAATAGAGATCCAAGTATATAAGACTTATATATTTGGATCTCTATTATATAAGGTTTAAAAGACTTACTGTTTCCAAATTGATATAGTATTCTCCCTAAGCTTATTTAGTGAGTGTATACTCTCATAATCTATATTAACTACCAATCTACTTCCATATTTAACTATTTGGAAGTTAAGTTTTATGGAGATAAATTTAACAGTTGTTAAAATCAGCATTATTGTATTTTATTCTTGCAAGAATAGATATACATTTATTTTTGACTGATTGATATAATTGAAACATATAGAACATAAGAGATTTTCTCTCCAGTTTTATCTGGAAGGCTTAACTATGTTTCAAAGTGAATATTAAAATATTAATAACCCCAAATGACTTCCATTATTCATATTACTGTCATTATTATGCAGTAGCCTAGAGGACCACCTGATCATTGATCATGCACAACATTGATCATGTTAGAAATAATGGTTTTGGAAGATTGTATTATTTGTTAAAAATTATTCATTTCTTCCCCACCCTACAGGTAGAGTATACCTTACTGTCGCATTGTCCTTAGGACTTGTCAGTCAGTGACTTACTTTAGTCAATAGAATGCAAGTAGATGTGATGTGCAGACTCTAGGATGGCCTCCATATTCCTCACCCCCTGGTATTCATGCCCTGGTATAGTCCTCTCCCTTTGAGTGTGATGGGACCTGTGACATGCATGTAAATGAGAGAATATGGCAAAGGTAATGAAATGTCTTATTTGTGATTATACTACATTGTATTAGATCTAATCTTACTATCAGATTCACTTTAGATACCCTCCTTACTTGCTTGATGAAGTAAGCAGCCATGTTGCCATATTGTAAGGAACTGTGGCAAGGCTTCTAGGAACTATGAGCAGCATCTACGAACTGTGGGCAGCCACTAGGAGGTGAGGGTAGCTTTTAGGATCTGAAGGTAGTCTTCAGCTGATAGGCAGAAAGCAGGGCCCTCAGCTCTCAGCTCTACAGCCATGATATTTGCCAACAATATGAGTCAACTTGGAAGTAGATTCTTCCACAGTCAAACCTTCATATGAGACTGCAGCCTGGCTGACACCTTAATTGCAACTTTGTGAAACTCTTAAATAGAGGACACAGTTAAGTCATGCCTAGGCTTCTGACCCACAGAAACTGTGAAGTAATAAATATATGTTGTAGTAAGCCACTGAGTTTGTGGTAATGCTGCAATAGAAAACTAATACAATGGGCATGATATAGCTTATATCAGAGCAGAGTTTTAAATATCTTTTCATCGTTTGGCTCTGTCTCTCTTGAGCTTTTGACTTCCAAAAAGAGAAGCACGTGCCCAAGAGAATAGCAGTTCTTTCATCTTCGGTCCTTGAATCAGAAGATTCATGATGCTACCTGAACCCAGCTAAGGCCAGCAAAGTTGTAGCTAGCGATTAGCCTTCATGTAAGATGAAAAGAAAATGTTCGTCGTTGTAAGCCACTGAAAACTGAGGGTCATTGGCTCCTGCAGCAAAAGCTAAGTAATTCATTGCTGAAGAAGATATTTGGCTATTCAGTGTTTAAATATCTAAGCCAAAGCCATACATGATTCTGAAAAGCAAGTTTGCCCACATAATGAGGTTGAAGCTGATGTTGGTACATCATTAGGCATAGGTAGGCATGCAGAGCCTCACAGGCAATGGAAAGGCCTTTGAAACCTATTGAAATGACCTAAGCAGGAGAAGGGGTGATAAAATCATATACAGCATGAACAACAACTACAGAAAGCAAGAAATGACACAAGAGAATAGTTAAGCTAATGATGTAGTTCAGAGGATAATACTGTGGAAAATAAGTAAATAGATTGGAGACATATGTAGGAAACAGAATTGATAGGACTTGGTGATCACTTCTATATGGAAGGGGTGAGAAAGAGGAAGATGTCTGAGATTACTCTAAGACTTCTAGCTTTTCCAGTTGTTTGGAGAGCAGTATCAATCACTGAGGGAACCAGGTTTGGGAGGGGAAAATCAAATGTTTAATTTTGGATACATGAATATTTGGGTTTTGGGGTGTCATTGGGCCAACCAGATATAAAGCTTTGTAGCTAAGAAAAAATCTCAACTGGAGATATAAATTTGAGAGCCAGCTTTATATGGGAGATAAACTAACCATGGGTATGTATGATTAAGAAACAGAGAGGGTTGGGCGAGAGCATACAGTAAGAAGAGAAAAGGGGCCTAGGACCAAGTTTTAAGAAAGTCTAACATTTAATAATTGTATAGAGGAGGATAAGCCAGTGTAAGGTATCACCAGAATATGAAGCCCACAGCAAGGCCTTCATGAAATGTTACTACCCTATATTTCTGAAGTGTTTACTATGAGCTTGGGGCACTGTGCTAAGTATTAGCAGTATAAATTAGCTTCTGCCCTCAAGAAGCCCACAGCCTGAAGGGAGAGACAGAAAGTATAAACAATGATCATATGCAAATATTATACACTATTATTAGTATATCAAAGGAATGTTTCTGAAGGAAGTAAAATCTGAGTTGACACCAAATGAGATGCTGGCATTAGCTAAATAAGGAACTCAGGGAGGGGGGCGGTGGATTTTCAGACAGAAGGACCAGTCTTTGTGAGTGCAGAGAGGGATGAGACTGCATGACATGTTTACAGAACCAGCCAGAGCTAAGGATGAGTGTGAAAAGGTGTCAGGGGTCGTAGCTGGAGAAGCACATAGGAGACAGAACATGAAGGGCCTTATATGCAAGGAATCAGGACTTCATCCTCTGGGCAGCCACGCCAATTAGAGGGACCTGGGCCAGTGTGCAATTTCGGGGCAAAATTTGGAGCATGGTGTTATGTAGCTAGGCAGGTGTTTGTTCTTCAGTTTAATAACCGCCAAGATATCCCCTTCACAGAACTGATAAAAGGGTACAAGGTCACAGAGTGAGGAAGGCAGAGCCAGCTCCAGGTCTAAGGGTTTTGAGTGCCATTCCAGCAAGTTCCCAAACACATGGTTTTTCTCACTCAGAGATTGTTTCAATAACAGACATGGTTTAGGCTATCTTTTGTCAAAACTGGATGTTTTTTAATAAAAGGTTTTAGAAACTGTCTGAGTTTTATGACAGGCTTATTTGATAGAACAAATTATCTACCAGCCTGTGGGAAAGTGACCAAAATTATGTTCTAAATGCATAGTATTATCCAATTTAGCCACAGTCTCATTATTCTTTTCTATCTGCCTCTCCTCACTCTTACCACTGCCCATTTTTCTAAAAGAAAACTAAAGATTCCATATTTGTAAAAAGTACTTAAATATATAGTCATTTATGAGATTTCTAAATAGTAGGTGTTTAAGCTTAGCCTAAATAAGAGTTTTTTTCTCCATTATAAGTTATCATTTATTGTATCTGCTGAGTTTGGTCTGCTATTTCATATTTATCAAATTTACAAATGAGGAGAAATCAGGGAACAAACTGTTATTTTTTTCAGCACGTTGACTTATTCACATTTAATCTAATGCATTTTCAAATTGGAAAGATTTTTCACTCATGGCCTTTTCCCAGATTTTTTCCTTTGCAAAAAATACAATCAACTCAACACCCAGGGAGGTGAATTCCATTAATTATCCTTTTCAGATAGAAAATCAGTAGCTGGGAGGAAAATGGGAATTCAAAGCCATGTTATTTTACTCTGTTAACGGCAGTAAACAACTCCAGAATGAAGGGTCATATTGAAGAAACTTAAGCAGTTTATAAACAGAATGTGGCCTGTTAAGGAAAGGACCTTTTGCCAGGACCCCTTAGCGTTTGGCCATGTTTGAATATTGCACAGAATGGGCAAGATTTCCATGTGATATGAATTGATTTTCTTTATCAACAGTGGAATTCAACCTTTCTGTCTAAACTACTTTCGAATCCTACTTCTTCAGTGATCGTTTGTCATACTTTCGCTAGACAAATTTTTAAAAATCTCATTGCAAATCCTATTTAGTGCTAAAATAAGAATGTCTTCAGTGAAAATCTTTTATTGTATATATTTAAGGTGTACAAATCATGTTTTGACATCCATATACATAGTGAAATGATTGCTACAGTCATGCAAATTAAATATGCATTTCCTCATGTAATTACCCTCTTTTGCAGTAAGACCACCTGAAATGTACTCTGAAAATTTCCAGTATAAAATACAGCATTATTAACTATAGAACTTATGCTGTACATGAGATCTCTAGATTTATTCATTTCATGTAACTGCAACTTTGTATGCTTTGACAAACATCCCTATTTCTTCCACCTCCATGCCCCTGTGTGTTCGACTTTTTTAGATTCCACATATGAGATTATGCAGTATTTTTCTTTCTGTGTCTGGTTTATTTCACTTAGCATAATACCCTCTGGGTTCATCCATTTTGTCACAAATAGCAGGCTTTTATCAAAAGGACAAGGGATAACGAATGTTGATGAGGATAGGGAGAAAAGAGAGCCCTGGTACATTGTTGTGGGAATGTAAATTAGTGCCCCATTTTGGAAAAGAGTGTACATTACTCAAAATATTAAACATAAAACTACCATATGATGCAGAGATTCTTCTTCTGGCTAAATACCCAAAGGAAATGAAATCAGTATGTTGAAGAGATACCTGCACTCCCATGTTCACTGCAACATTATTCTCTGGTGAAAACTAATGTAAAAATATTTTAGTTACTGCAGTAGCAAAGAAATGCATGGATTTAGCCTATTGCACATAGCTGTGGAAATCAAGCAAGAATGTTTTGCATTGCCATACCAGGGTAAAAAGTGATTAGGTGTGTATTTCTGTATATAAAGTATTATATAATTGTATATTTATACTTATCTATCTCTTTCATTAGGATTAAAAACCCCACGAGAGTGGGGACTTTATCTATCTTGTCCACTTCTGAATCCCTGGACCACAAAACAAATTCTTGGCACATGAGTTGAATGAATGAATGGCATTGCACACTTACAATCCATTTTGTTTAATTTACGAACAGCAAAAATGCTACAATTCTGAATTTTAATTAAAGTGTTTAAAAATCACTCAGCTGTTTTAAAGATTAAATGAGAATTTCTGTTTTAAAAATGTATATTTAGATAGAAAAAATAGTGTCAGCAAAGATACCTGAAAGTGCTTAACCCAGGGTAGGAAACTCAATAACATTTAAGTTGACTTTAAGCCTAAAGATAGGCTCGAGGAGGAGTAGATGTTTTCCCTAAACAAGCCTGAAATTGGACCTTAAGTGGTTCACACGCAAAAGAGTTCTTTCTCTATTGCTCTGAATGGGTTGTTTTCTTGGGAGTAGAGAGAGTCATCTGGCAGGCAGCTGACAGACTACATTGTTCTCATCAAATGGTAGTACTGAGCTTGCCAGAAAATTTTACTCACAGAAGGTGGGGAGCTCCCAAGGCTGAAACGTTTTATCTGCAGGTCCAAAAATATCTTGACCTGGTGCACAGAACAAGGTAGGTAAGGAAAGGAACCATCATCTATGGAGAACCTACCATATGAACAGCTCTACCAGAGATCTTATTTGATTCCAACTTTAGCTTTATAATAAAAGCTAGCATTCACTGAGTGCTTATTGTCCTAAGTACTTTGCATGGAGTAACTCAGTAATTTCTGACATCAACCCAAGGATTATTTTTGTTTCTGTCTTTACACAGAAGAAGACATCCAGTTACAGGGAAGTTAAACACGCTCAAGGTTACACAATGTGTAAGTGGTGAAGCCAGTATGAAAGTCTATGTGGTGTGAGTTTCAGTATCCAGGCTTGGAACTGCCTCCATAAGAGAAGGATCGTTATTCTCATTATTTGCTAAGGCTCAATAAATAAAGTGACTTCCGAGGTCACATTAACAGAGCTATCTGATTCCAAAGCCGAAGATGCTTTACTTTTCCTTATATTGTTCTACTTCAATCTCACCTCAATAAAAATAAATCTAGCAGCTAACATTTATTAAACACCTACTACATGACAGACATTATTTTAAGTGCTCATATGAATTATCTCATCTAATCATTGTAGTAACATTTTTAGGTGGGGCTTTTATTAGTCTCCTTTTATAGATGAAGGCTGAGAGGAGTCAAGTAACTTATTAAGGTGACACAGTAAGTTGGTAGCGTCAGGATTTAAAACTTGGTTTATTTGCCCAATGAGCTGAAGTTCTTATCCATTCTACCACAATATTTACCTAGAAAGATTGCTCCTCCTTCCCAATAGTTGTCCCTCCCATCTCTGTTATTTTCGTTGAAGTCTTAGTACAGGGCAGAGACTACTCTTTCTCCTTATGCTGCTGTGTCTTCCAGGTCTTCAAGGGGAAGTTGCAATAGCAAAGTCACTCCCAAATTCAAATGGTGCAAATATTGTACCCTTTGGATTCAGGAATGAAGTACGTGCTCACCGCCAACTCAGATTTTTGTCAAGAGGAATGAGACTGAGAGAAATAATCAATAGCTTTTTAAAAAACACATATTGAGAAATAATTCAAATACCATTTGGTGCACCCATTTTAAATGTATACTTCAATGGTTTCCAGTACATTCACAGAGTTGGGCAACCATGATGACAATCGGATTTTCTAATATTTTCATCACCCCCAAAAGAAACCCCATGCCTATTGCCCCTGAACCCCCAGCCTTGACAACTACTAATCTGCTTTCCACCTTTATAGATTTGCCTGTTTGGGACATTTCATATAAATTAAATCATACAATATGTGGTCTTTTGTAACTGGCTCCTTTCACTTAGCATATTTTCAAGGTTCATCAGTGTTGTATGTGTCAGTACTTTATTCATTTTTATGGCTAAATAATACCCTACTGTATGGATATATCAAAGTTTGTTTATCCATTCCTCAGTAGATAGACATTTGGGTCATTTCCACTTTTTGGCTATTATGAGTAATGCTACTTTAAACATTCATGTTCATGCTTTTGTTTGAACACCTGTTTTCAATTCTCTTGGGCATATACCTAGGAATGGAATTGCTAAGTTGTGTGGAAATTCTATGTTTAATATTTGTAGAAACTGCCAAGCTGTTTTTCAATGAGGTCGCATCAATTTACATCCCCATCAGCAATGTATGAGTGTTCCAATTTCTTCATTTCCTCACCAACACTTATTATTGTTTGGCTTTTTGATACAGCTGTTCTAGTGGGTATGAAGTGGTATCTCATTGTGGTCTTGACTTACATTTCCCTAATGAATAGTAATGCATGAGCATCTATCCCTGTGCCTGCTAGCCAGTTGCATATTGCTATAAGCTGAATATTTGTGTTCTCTCCAAACTCATATGCTGAAGACCTAATCCACAATGTGATGGTATATGGAGGTTGGGCCTTTGAGAGGTAAATTGGTTTAGATGAAATCAGAAGAGTGATTTCATAATGAAATTATGATGCCCTTATAAGAAGGGGAAGAGACCAGATCCCTTTCTGTCTTTCCTGAGGACACAGCCAGAAGGTAGCCATCTGCAAACCAGGAAGTAGGCCCTCACAAGTCATTGCATCTGCTGGCACCTTGATCTCAGATTTCTCAGTCTCCAGGACTGTGAGAAATAAATGTTTAAATGTTTGTTATTTAAGCCAGTCAGTCTATGGTAGTATGTTATAGCAAACCAAGCATACTAAGACATATATTTTCTTTGAAGAAATGTCTATTACAATCTGTTACCGATTTTTAATTGGTTATTTTTATCATTGAGTGGTAAGAGTCCTTTTTACATTCAAAATATTTGATATGCAAATATTTTCTCCCATTATGTTGCTTTTCTTTTCACTCTTTTGATATGATATCTTTTTAGTACAAAAGTTTTTAATTTTGATATACTCCAATTTATTTCTTGTATGACGTGTGTGACATTGTCACATGTGTGACATTAGGAAGACTTACTCCAATGTTTTCTTCTAAGAATTTTATAATTTTAACTCTTATATTTTATGATCAATTTTGAATTGATTCTTGCATGTGATTTAAGGAAAACTTCATTTTTTTCCCATGTGGATACCCAGTTATCTCAACACCATTTGTTAAACAACTATGCTGTCCTCAATTTCTCTTGGTATCCCTGTTGAAATTAACTAGCCACATATGTGAGGATTTATTTCTGGACTCTCAATTTAATTCCACTTATTTATACATCTATCTTTTTGCCTTTACCACACTGTCCTGATTACTGTAGCTTTGCAGTAAGTTTTGATATGTATGAGCCCTCCAACTCTGTTCTTTTTAAAGATTAAACAATCTTTATTGTTTAATCTATTCTGGGTCCCTTGTAATTCCATATGAATTTTAGAATCAGCTTGTCAACTTATGCAAGGAAGCCACTGGAATTATGATAAGGATTGGATAAAATCTGTAGATCAGTTTGAGGTACATTTCATCTTAACAATACTAAGTCTTCCAATCCATGAACATGGAGTGCTTTTCCATTTGTTTAGATCTGCTCTAATTTCTTTCAACAACGTTTTATAGTTTTCAGTGTAAAAGTTTTGCACTTCTTTTGTTAAAGTATTCCTATTTTTTTGCTTTTTAATGCTATGTAAACTGTTTTCTTAATAACATTTTAGGATTGTTCATTTGATCTTGTGTTTTAACCTTGTATCCTGCAACTTTGCTGAATTCATCCAGGCAGATAGTTGTGAGCAACATGAGAAGAGCAAAAATACACCTGGGATAAGGAAAAAATGAATTTGGTAGATCAGGACTATAATAATGGTTACCAGGTACTGAATACTTTTTTGACAAGTCAGTACTTCCCACACTCTAACATGAATCTCCTAGAACTCTAGTTAAAATTCAGATTGTTATCACTGAGTTTGGGGTGGGCCTGGGATTCTGCCTAATAACTACTTGGATTGTTAGTGGCTTTTATTTATTATTTTTGAGTTACAGTAACTCTGCAAGTTGGATTATACTGTTCCCATTTTACAGTTAAGAAAATGACCTCAGAAGCTGAGCTGGTAGCCTAGATTCATTGAATAAGTGGCAGAACCAGGATTTGAACAGAGTTAATTTTAATGGCAAAGCTGCACTCTTTCTACTCTACCACACTGGATATCTTGAGTAGGAGGAGGATAGTTGGAATGTGAACAGAATATGGATCACAAAAAAGAAAGCTTTTAATGTCAGAGTTGCTGCCTGGAATACATTTGAGTCTAATCTTTGAGGCTGATTCAGAGAGCAGCAGATCAGCGAGACCCTTGCTTTCCAGGGAGCTGAGAGTGAAGGTGTGAGATTGGAGTATCAGCTAAAAGAAAGATGAAACTACTAGAAAGAATTCAAGATTAGATGAAGTCTAGAAAGAACGTGGCTTACCTTCAATCAGGCTAGATTCCAGAATTGGACTCTATACTGCTTAGGTCTATACCTGAGATTATACCATTGTTGACTTTTTCTGCATTCTAAACATGGGGTTAGACTGGTTGTGATGTTGCCACTGACTAACCTGAGAGAAAGAAATATATCAGTGAGCTAAAGGGCAGGGCTGTGTTTTTGAGGTCCTTCTAAGTAGAAAAATACCATGCTTCAATACTGTGATAACAACAGAAATAACCAATGGTTTAAACTCTGTGTTCCCTCTTCAGAGTGCTCTTGAAATAGATGTCTAAAAGCTGTTCCTCTAAAAAGGCTATGGCAGATCCTGCTATTTAACTGGGGATGATGAATGGTATATCATTAATACCATCCCTCAGAGGCCAGAGTAAGGGTTTAGGGATGTGGGTAAGGATCTGGTCATATGAAGGAGAATTTTCAGCAGAATCTTTAGACTTCCATCACCTGAGTCAAAACACATGAGATTTTTTCTTGTCCTTAGCACCTTTTATTGAAATATGACCCTTGATGACAATGTGGCAGGCATATCTATGTCAGCCAAGAAGGGAGTGGTGGAGGACACAAATGCAGAAACAATAAGATTTGGAAAAAGAATAGCTTCACATGGGATACATGACCCCCAACAGCTGTACAACCAACATTGGTTCTTTATCTATAGAAACTGCCCCCTGCCCCACCCCCCTCTAAAAGATCTACTAATCTTCAAATAATAAAATATGCTGTTGCGGAAATATTATTGGCATAGACAACTCCTCTGGCAAAGACAGTGGGAGTCACCAAGCTCCAAATGGGTGGAAGTGGCCAGAAATGGGACCAGCTTCTTCCATCTGGGGCCTGCTACTGGCAGAGCAGCACCTTCAGGGAGACTTGGGTTCAGAATGTGGCTCTGGTGTGCCTGGGCAGCTTTTTGGCACATGAGGTTAAATAGAAAACAGAACCTGAACCTAACCTTGAAAGAGGCTTTTCATCTTTTCACCTTCTCTCCTTTTCTCTGCTTCCAATTTCTTCCTTTCTAGGACTTTATTTTCAGCATCCCTATTTTATTATGTCGGATTCTACTTGGGCATTTATGGCTGTATCCTGGCTGAGTCTCCAGCTGTGGGACTCAGGGAGACTCAATTATCCAGAGCCCTTGCAGGTGGCAGGGGAAGTGGGGGGACATGTGATAGTAACTCATGCACTGACTTCTCTGTCAACCATCATGCTTGCCTATTACCCATGAGGGCCTGTATAAATATTTGAAGGGAGAGAGCAGAAGTCAAGACCAATAACTGTCTTTGGGGATTTCCTTTGGCCTGCCTTCCAAACTGCTACTCACTGGCAGAGCTTGGAGGCGGGCTGAGCCCAGGAACTGAGAACAGGGGAGAGATACTACATCTCAAGTAATACTGGCAGCTTTGCAACACTATCACACACAATGAGTCTGCCCTGGCAGGAGTGTGGCACGCCAGTGTCTGTTTAGCAGTTCACCTTTATCTACCGAGCTTCACTGCTAGGTATAGTTTTGGGGTTATTTTTAAGTGCTCTGGCAACTTTCCCTGCATGTGAAAATGAACATCTTTGTGATCTGATTCCAACTCTAGAAACTAATTTGAGGTGGGATGAAGAACAAAAATAACAGAGTCAATAGTATTTTTGGCATCATAAACTTAAGATACAACCAATCACATGCTGACTAGAAAAACTCAGACTATGGCCATAGTGTCCAAGTAAGTGATCATTCCTTTCCGTAGGCCCATATTACCAAAAAAGGGTTGTTCTAATCAACAAATCTGAGAAAGATGGAACATATCAGCCTCATCCTCCCAATATAGGACACCTCAATTTGCTCATTGTTTGTCCTAGAGCCTGCTCAGAAGAAAAGATAACTATGGCCTCCATTCAAAGCATTCCCCTACCTTCTCAATCTTGGCTGGCTTGTGTAAGCCTAGACCTTGCAAGCCATCAGCCTTCCTGAATAAAGTAGAATCTTCCACCGGAGGGGAAAATGGCAGGGTTGCCATTCTAAGTGTTTCCAGCAGCAGTACTAAGAGCAAACCCAGGGCTCCACAGAAAGGCTTACCAAAACCCCCACCCCAGGACACCCTGCTGGCCAAGATTCTCCCATTGTTTTCAAATACAATGAAGAGGAAATGGAAGCTAGTGAAAAGTATTTCTAACAGCAGCAAAACTTCCTTGGCAAATTCTTTGGCTAAAGGAGACATCCCGGCTGCTACAGCTGACCTTCAAGGACCCTGAGGAACTCAGCAGTAACTAGCAGAGATGCCAGGCTTTGGCTGGGTTACATGATACCAAATATTGGCCCCAGTTAGTGAGAAACAGCTGAGCTGGATAACAGGGCAGCATTGGACCATAACCCCCTTTTTCCCATTGTCCACCTGAGGGCTACCTTTCCAGCACAGAAACTAGCTACTGGTGTCAGGGCCTTGGCAACAGCAGCAGTTTTAGTTGTTTGCATGCTTAAGATCCTGGCTGGGTCATCAGTTGCTCTGGGGAGCTGGCTTTGGCTGGAGCTCCCAGCTACCTTGAGTTTTGGTTCCCCTTAGCCAGGCCACAGGCTGAGAAAGCAATGGTTAGAGGAATTCCTCCTGAGCTCACCTCTACTCATCCCACAGCTTGGAGATGGTAGAGAAATGGCTGAACCTTTCTCTGTTTCAGATTTCTTTGGTTTCAAAAAGAACTCAGTAAGAAAAACTTGAACCCTGCTGGGGAATGCTAAACTCACAGTCACTTAGACTTCAGAGAAGCACAGGGCCAGGCCACAGTAGGAAGGCTCTAAGTTCAAGGGGAGAGCTCATTCCCCCCTAGACATTGATAGCTTTGGTAGGAACAATTCTATGCTTTGGTACTTGCTTACCTAGCCATGGTGGATTCAGGCTGATCTGCAGAATATGCTTTCCTTCTGGGCTAACTTTTCCCTCTCCAACTTCCCTCTTCTTGCCTTATTAGTTCAAAAAGAAAAAAAATAATCAAAACATAAAAATAAATAAAATCAAAATGCCATTTAAAATATAACAATAAGAACCACCTCCCCCAATAATTAAACCTACATCTAAAAGTCAGGTTTAGTAGTTATTAATGGCCCATATGGTGAAGCCCTGGGGTAGGCACCTGGGGTAACCCCCAGCAATGAAAATGAAAGATGAAACAAGAGGTGGTAGAATCAAAGTCTTAGGACAGGAAGAGGGTCACACTAGCCAGGGCTAAGAGTAGGACTCTTCCCCTGAACTTGCTGCTGGGAAAGGTGAGGGTAGAGCGGATTTAAACCTGGTTCCTTCCTAAGGGTCACCTGGGAATACTCAACGTTTGCTTGCATTTTGTTCAGTATAATTCCTCCTTCTGTGCTTTTCCCTGCAAAGCTTGGATGAGGCCGTGAAACTGGTGCCAGGTGAATGCCCTCAAGGCAGCCAGCTCTCTGTGAGAAATGGCTGGGCCACAAGCCCTGGGGCAGAGTAGACCTGCAAGGAAGGTTCTCTCTGAGCCTTTAGAGGCTGTTGATGATATGGGTGGGTGATGAGCACTTGATGTCTTTGGTGTCCTAGTACAAAGCAAAATGAAGGCACTTAGTTGGCTCTCTGTGTAGCAAGTACTTGCCCTTGGCAACTGTGGGAAGGAGAGTGTGGTTGTAAGATCACACCCTGCTGCAGCTCCCTTGGGTAGAAGCCTGTGGCTTCTCCAAGATCTCCTAGCTGGTCAGGACCACTGCTAAGGAAGGGGCAATGAGAGACATCCAGGGTAGAGGGCTGGAACAAACCGCTAATTGCTATCTATTTGCTGAGAAACTGCTAACAAAGAAGATTGAAAGCACTTCCCACTGCGGCTAGGCAGGGATGCTGTGGCAGACTGCTGGCAGAATTATAAATTGCTGGGCCCCAGGAGTAGACTCTCCCTGAGACATTTGAGCTGTTCTTCCCCGAGCTTGATCTTCTCCTCCAGCTCTCGCTGTTCAATGATGAGAGCAGATTTCATCTTGACAAAGTGCTGGTAATCTTGGAGCTGGTCCTGAGGCAGGTAGCGGGAGACCATGCCAAACACCAACTTCTCCCGGCGGTCCACGTGCTCCTTCAGCTCCTTGGCATCTGCCAACTGCCCCGTCAGCTGCTGCTTCTTCTCTATCAGGACCAACTGGGGGAGCAGAAGACCAATTAAGGATTCTTCCAATTACCAGGCATCTGTCTAACAGTGCTGTCTAGCAGTATTCCACCAGAGATGCTGCCACAAAGCAGCTATCCATTCTGCTAATTAGTCAGTCTTAGATTTTCTGCCCTAAAGTCCACCTCCGTGCAAAAGCCTTTGTTTCCAGTAGCAGGAGGGTAAACATGACAACAATTCTGGACAGGGGATGTGAAATCATCTCTTTCCATCTCTTTAAGGCTGTCTTCAATGTAGGGACCACCACTGGGCTTGGAGTGGAGGAAGGCTTGGACAAAGCCAGCCTGTGTCCCTTTCATCTGGTGAACAACTGTCACTGTGGAGGTACTTTCAGTATGGTGTGTGTGTCTCTGTGTGAGTGGATATGTGTGAGTGTATGTGTCTGTGTATATACGTATATGTATGTGCATATGTGCCTCTTGCTGTGGATTCAAAGGTATATCCAAAGCCACTTGTATAGGAAAAGGTGATGCAATTTTGGTTGAGGAATAGATGCATAGTGACTCAACCTGTGAAACTGACAGCTTTCCAATATCAACTACTTGATGAGACCTTCCCCTCCAAAACTGCTGAGTTTGCCTCACTGAGTGAGGCAAAACTGCTACTGCTACTACTACTACTACTACTGGGAGTTAGTACCGATTCAGTGTTTACCCTGTCCCAGGCCCTGTTTTATGTAATTAACATAAACTAATTTAATTCTCACAATAATCTCGTAAGGCAGGAAGTATGTTCACCCCATTTTATAGATGAAGAGATTGAGGCAGAGTAACGTTACGTGAGTTGTCCACAGTCACACAGCTAAGAAATGGTAGAGCAAGAATTTCAGGGCACTTAAAAGCCAGTGTTCACACTCTTATTTTTCCTTTTTTCATGTTTCTTTTTTGTCTTTTTTCCTCTGTCACCCAGGCTGGAGTGCAGCGGCACAATCTTCGCTCATGGCAGCTTCTAACTCCCAGGCTCAAGCAAGCCTTCTACCTCAGCCTCCGGAATAGTTGGGATTATCGGTATGCACCACCACACCAGGCTAATTTTTGTGTTTTTAGTAAAGATGGGGTTTCATTAAGTTGCCCAGGTTGGTCTTGAACTCCTAGACTGAAGCAATCTGCCCACTTTGGCCTCCCAAAGTGCTGGGATTACAGGCATGAACCACCGTGCCTGTCCTCAGTGCTCACACACTTTTAACCCTATCCTTTACTGTTTCCCATATAGCCCAACTTTTTGAAAGAGAGAGCCCTGAGAAGAAACAAATGGCATTTCCCTCTATCCACACCCCAGAAACCCCAACTCTACCTTCTCCTGGTTGGCCTCTGAATCGATGCTATTGAGAGCATTCTCTACCCGGGCCAGTCGTCCAGAGAGTGACAGCAACAGGTTGACCACTTTGTCCAGGTCCCCAACAAACAAGCGGTATTTTTCAAATTCATTGGATTTGCAGACGGCTTTTAAGTTGGCCTCCACCTCCTCCCCAAGGGCAGAATTGGCATTGATGTCCTCTAGCAGCCCTCGCTGGGCCTCCCGCAAGACAGAAAGTTTTCTGCTGATGCTTTCGATAAGCTGTACCTAGGGGAATTAAACAGAAGAAGACAAAGGATGAGAATGGGGACCAACAGAAACTGATTTGTGCCTGTAACCTCTGTTTTGGAATACAAGGAAGAGATAGTGGGCTCTATCCTACTCACTGGAAGCAAAGGAAACTTGGGCAAGTCATGAGCAACTCATGAGTCATGAGTCTTTTGGGCAAGCACCTACTTTCCGTCTGGTAGGGATCTCCATGTTACCACAAAACTTTTTGGCATTGAGTAAGTGATACCCATAAGTTAAGCTTCATCTACCAAATGCAACTTAATATAATAAATGCTTGCTGGAACTGTTTTCTTTCTTTCTTTTTTTTTTCTTTTTTTTGAGATGGAGTCTCACTCTGTTACCTAGGCTTGAGTGCAGTGGCATGATCTCAGCTCACTGCAACTTCCACCTTCCAGGTTCAAGTGATTCTCATGCCTCAGCCTCCTAAGTAGCTGAGATTACAGGTGCACGCCATAGATGTCAGGCTAATTTTTTGTTGTTGTTGTATTTTTAGTAGAGTCAGGGTTTCATGATGTTGGCCAGGTTGACCTCAAGTGATCAGCCCCCTTCAGCCTCCCAAAATGCTGGGATCACAGGCGTGAGCCTCCGCACCCAGTCCCTTCCTGGGACTATTTAATGAATAGGAGCTATAGTCCTTGTGAGAGCCTAGGTTGGAAAAGCATTTGCCCTAAGGTATTTGCCTATCACTTCATTCATTCTCCTTCAATCCATTTAAGTACCTCTCATGTTCATGGCTTTGTGCTAGGTCTTTGCTTCCTCAGCGTGGCTTTTGAGGCCTTTTGGATAAGACTGTGAGTTCTGGAGTTATAATGACTGAGTTTGACTTCTAGCTCTGTCACTTCCTAGCTGTGAGACCTTGGGTGACTTGACATTCTTGAGCTTCACTTTCTCTGTAGAATGTGGGTAACTGCTGTACCCACTGCATTGGGTCATAAAAAGGAGTCAACGAGGTGATGCATGCAAAGTGCTTGGCCCATAATAAGTGCTCCATAAAAGCTGGGCTGCTATTATTTATTACTCACTCTGGCCCCACCTTGCCATTCTAATGTCATGCCTCAGAGTCTTTCAGAATTAGCTCCTCACTCTCCTCTGTGTTCACAACACTCATTCTTGTGTTCCTGAGTAGTTTACGCAATTCCACCTATTCTTTATCTCTTTCGTCATTTTGGTTATTCCTAAATTTCTTTAGGGGACAGCTCTGTCCATCCCCTCCCCCACAGGAAGCCCTCCTCTGTAAGTCTTCTCTCAGTGATCTTGTTTTGTCTGAGCTTTTAAGTATTTTAGAATTAGAACCCTACAGTGTAATTTGAAGTTCTTCACTTTCTATTCCGTGTGTGTGTCTGATCCCTCACCTGCTGTTGATTGTAAGTTTCTTAAGGGAAGTACTGCCTGTGTCTTCTGATTTGTCTCCCCTATAGATGGGTGCAGTCACAGGGAAGTACAGTAGAGTTTTAGAGTCAGAGACATCTGGATTCCAATTCTACCTCCAAACTGTATGGCCTTACAATAGATACCTAATCCCACTAAGACTTCTATTTCTTCATCTGTAGACACTTCCCCAACTCCAGAGATTTTCTGATGGTTAAATGAAACCACATAAGTAAAATACTTAGTATTATGACTGACACTTAAATGCTCAATGCATGTTTACTAATGCTATTATTATTTAGTTCTACAACGTACTCCAAACGAATGGATACTTGTCTAGCTTCAAGGTTATGACAATAATGGCCCTGTCCCAGTCTGCCCATAGCCTTTGCAGCCAGTAATGCATTGTGGTTAAGAGCACAGACTCTAGTGCTAGATTACCAGAGTCTGAACTCCTGCTCTGATGCAAAGTAATGATATTATATATGACCTTGAGCACATTACTCAACCTCTCTGCACGTAAATTTCCACATCAAAAAAATTGGATAATAGGACCTACCTCACGGAATTGTTATGAGAATTAAATAAGTTAACACATGTTACATGTTTAGAATATTATCTTGTACATAGGAATATCCTTCAATGTATGTTTTAATCTTTTTCTAGTCCAAGCACAGGGACAATAGGCTTATAGTTTTCTAGAATATATTCCTCTCTAGTAGTTTATTTAGAGATGTCCAAAGTGACCAGGACTAAGAGAGCCTTCTCCAGGTTCCAAGACCTGTTGTCATATTTTAGAACCCTTCAAAAGTCAGGAAATCATTATCATCTCAGTCTGAAGTATAATAGATACGCATTTAGGGAAAATTCCCAAACCCACTGGGAACTGCGTATCAGTGATATGAATGAGGCAACACAATTAGATGCTAAAAGACTGCCAGTTATACTCCCACCATCTGCTCTCCCAAACAAAAGTCAATGCTGGGGACAAAGGATGGCCGGGGGCCATCTGGAAAATGACCCACTTGGAAAATCACCTACCCACCTCAGTTTCCAGGCTCCAGGGATAGATGGAAGGGTAAGTGGTGAGACCGCTTTATTTCTTGGGACTTGTGCTCCACAACCTGAACCTCAATCCTGAAGAAGTGTACTGGATAGAGTTGTGGAGTCATCACAGATCCAGCCAGAGCTAAGTTGTTTTTTCTGGGACATCACAAATTGGTGACATTCCTCACCTTTCTTCCTCAGAGACAAAAATTGTCGTAGCCCACCCACAATCACTTCAGTTCACTGTCTGTTGTTCTGTGCTCTGCCATTTCTGATCATCTCTCTTTTCCTGGTCAGAGTTGTTTTTTTTTTATTAGGTTTGCCCCTGCAGAGGTCAGGCCATGCATAAGCTAGGAGTACCCCTGCCATGCTCACAGAACATGGAATCCAAGGAAACAGATATCTGAATCAATAAAACTTCAACACTACCATGCTTCCAATTCTTCCCGACATTTTGCTTCAGATAGGAAATTGGAAGAAGGGCTCTTGCATATGGCCCTGTACCTTCCTACAGGTCATGTTCTGAAAGAAGTTTGGGCAGAAGAACAATTTACATTGAGTTCAGATGTCCACAAAGAGGCAAATTGAGCCTTTGAGGTTGCCATGACAACCCTATTTGCTTATGAAATACAATAGGTAAGTGCAGGGAGGGCAAACTAATTCCAAGAATTCATTAGAAAACCAGACTAGTGGTACTTAGGCAAAGAAAGGAAAGCTTTGGAACAACAACATCATCATCATCCCCATTTAACTATTTTGTATTTTTAAGACATAATTGACTATCTTTGCAAATAAACACTAAAGTTTGCCAGCCTATAATTTGTCCTTATTTTCCTTAGTCTGTTCTGTCTCCCAGAAAGTTGCACAAAGAATAAAAATCAATGGCACTGCCATTGGGTACAAGAGCGCACTGGCAGAAGCTCTGATGTGCCCTGAGTAGTGAGTTAATTACAAGGCTGGCTCAATTCAGAGAGACAGCATGTACTGTAGAGTAGAAATTCAGACAGTCTTGACTTCCAGTGCTGGATCTACCATTTAGTCTGCACCTGGGCAAATTAGTCCCTTCAACTATTAAAAATACCCAGTCTACCTTGTTGGGTTGTTCTAAGGATCTACAGAGACAATAATGATGATTATGACTATTATTATTATTATTATTGACTGGATCAAAAATAGAGTGGACTTGGACCTGTGAGAAACCCAGAGAGGCTGTGTGATTTCCATACTGAAAATATGGGAATGCGAGATGTTCTAGAGAGTGTAGAAGGCTGGTCATCCTCCAGACACATTCAAGCTAAATTGTGAAAATCTCTAGGACACATAAAAAAAAACTTTACCTTTTTTTGAGCCAGTTCATGGTCAACTTCCTCATCTCCTAAGCCAATCTCTGCCATCTCAGGTTGATCTTTCAGTTTGTTCAGCAGCTCTGCCTTGGCCACAGAAATATTGTAATAAGCTGAGTAAGAGGTAGGGATTCCTGGGGCCCCTGGAGGAGGTGCAAAGTGCTGAAACTCTTGTCTGTGGAAACAAAGAATGACCATTTGAGCACCTCTGTTGAGAGGCTGCTGACATTTCTGCTTCTTAACTTCTCCATCTGAAAAATGGAACCCTGCTTCACCAAGGAGTTGGAAAACAAATGGACGAGAAAGACACTGTTCAAATGTAAACAGTCCATAGGAGGGCAAACTGGAGTTAGGTAAAGGCAAATTTTAAGAACTCAGAAGGCTATTGTCATGCCCCTGACTTCACCAGCTAGGGAGACTTCTTTCAAGATAATTTGATTTTGTCACTAACACTCAATTAAAATCCAGAAAAACTAGCAGGCCCTAAAAGTTCTGGGCTTCTGATCATCATCCCTTTGGTTCATGGCCCCAGTATGTGGATCTCAAAGAAGGGGCTAGGTGGTAGAGAAGTATCTGAGACCTTAGCTATGGGGTTCTCCAAACCTGTTGGCCTCCCTCAGACCTACCCCTGGACCTTCACCCATCCTGGCTCTATCTAGTCTGCTTGCTTACAAGGCACCCTGTAGCTTTCCTGGACACTCATCATTTCTTCTTTTCCAATGCCACTCCTGCTTGAAATGGACCCTCTGCTGCAGATCTCCCATGGCAAAGAGGTCACCCATGACATCAACAGTGGTTACCATGTTAAGCACCCCTGCCAGGGACTTGTGACAGCCCACCACATCTCTCATGAGCTCTTCTGACACTGCCTGCTATAAGGCAGACCTTCAGCCTGAGAAGGGATTGCATCCCTCCACTTTTGACATATTCCCAATAGCCCCAGCCTCCTCCATGATTGTAGAATGAAATGGGGGAAAAAATGAAACCAGTGGCACCCAGGGGCTTCACAGGTGTAGCAGCAGACCCTATTGTCTTGGGTTCACCAAAGCCTGTGGGGCTGAGGAGTTGCTTCTCAGAGCCCCAGCCCATGAAAGAGAACTTCTCCTCAGAAAAAATACAGTTCTGGATCCATGCTGCCTTAGGTTTGGCGTCTTCTGCCATCAAAGCTTCTGGTCTGGTGTGAGGAAGGAAGTAGCCAGAAATGCTACAATGTCAGGTTTCAGTGATGGAGGGGCAAATGATTTTGCCCATGGTTTATGCTAGGGATGATCCATTCTCACTCTATTCTTGTTGCCTGGCAGCCACTCCCACCCTCCACCTGTCTGTAGCACTACCCCTTCGCTAACCTCTAGCTGTTTGAAAGGGAAAAGAGAAACTCATTAGTCATTTTTGCAGCTATTTGCAGTTCTTAGATAAAGGTCAAAAATAATGGTTAAAAAGCTCCACAGCTATTTACTGATTCATGCTATGCTGTCTCCTAATTCATCACACAGAAGAAATTTGGGCATACCAATATTCTTCATCCTAGGTAGATTCATTTATATGTACGTTTCAAGCTTGTAACACTGATAAAAGAACAATACCAGTTAACATGCACACCGTACTTACCATGCCTCAGAAACCATCCTAAGATAGATATACATACACATAGGTATATAAATATATAATTGAATGCTCATGAAAACCATTTTACACATAAGGACCACGAGGCACCAAGAGGTAAAGTGACTTCCCCAAGGTCACCAGACATTAAATGGCAGACCTGCGATTTGCAACTGGACAACCTTACTCTAGAATCTTTGCTTCTAGCCACTATGTTATACTGCCAAAGGGACAACTTGACATCATATAAAAGCTTACATGTAAGGAATTTTCTGGATGGAGTATATCTATGTTAGCAGATAATAGAGAATATTCTGGAGGGAATATGAACTCAGGAAATTCCTATATACAAGAAAATATTTAGGGTACGTGTGAAAGTTCTGTGTCAGAAAGTATTATAAAGGAAAAAAAAAACAATGTGCTAATTGGAGACTCAGTTCTCCAGCATACACATCCCTGCATCATACTACAGTGTATCATATTAGGCACTATATTCTAGGGATCCTTCCCTTATCACCTCCATTAACAGGGAAGGGATTATAGGTGATCTATGAGAATATAATTGGAATTTAATAGTAAACACCAAAGCAAAAATCAGATTCCTTTCACAGAGCACTGAGAAGAAATGCATAGAGTCCATAAAGCAAGCTATACATATACTTGAATCAGAGTTATTAGACTTAAATAATCCTTGATTATTCCACTAACTGGCTTCTGTGTGTATCCCAGCATTTTTTAATGGAAAAGTAAGTAGGTTATAGAGGTACCACAGTTTAACTTGGCTGAAATTAAGATGTCTTTGTTTGCATTTTAGATTCAACATATTATGCATCTATATGTCCCTTACAAAATCTTAAAGCTGCTTCCTTCTGGCTAGGATACTGTCCTCTCCTAGGGTCTGGAATAGAATCTTCTTCAAGAGCCCAGAGATCCTGGGATGATAGAGCAAGCATAGTAGCTACCTGTGATCTTGTGATAAAGTTACTTTATCTCCCTGAGCCTCACTTTTCTCATCTAAGAAATGGAGAAGACGAATGGTTAACTATTTCATAAGTTTACTTTGATGATTAAATTAATACACAAAAGTACTTAGAACAATGCATAGCACATAGTCAGCAGTTAAAAAGAAGTATTAGCTATGTTGGTAACGATGCTGTTCCTTAACTCTCCATCACTCAAAAAAGCATCTAATTGATTTTGTAGATACAAGCAGAGCTGTGTGCACACAAATGTTTTCTCTTACATCCCATAGTCATTAAAAATAAATTTCTGGAGCAAGTTACAAGATCTTTAGTAATAGTGATTTCTTTCTGTCTGGCCAAGGTGCCAAGGCAAATGGAGCTACATAAAGAAGGAAAAACCAGGGTCTGTTAATGCTGCCCCTGATACACCTTGCCCTACAGGAGAGGAGAGGACCCTGTGACTACTAGCCTATAGAAAGAACATGATCTCTTTGGGAAAGGCTGACTAGGAAGGCAAAATAAGCATGGGCTTTGGAGTCAGACAGCTCTAGCTTTGCATCTTTGCTGTGTAACTTGGAATTAGTTCGTTTCCTTAGCTGTGAAATGGGGATAATAATGGCTAATGCGGCTATTGGGAGGATTAAATGAAATAATGGACATATAATGTCTAGCAGTGTCTGGTATATAATAAATAATAAATGTTCGTCCATTCATTTATTTGTTCTTTCTTCTTAAATATTTGTTAAGTGCCTACTATTTGGAGGTCATTTTCCCTTTTCTCTGCTGTGATAGATAACAATCACAGGTACTTTTCACAAAATGCTTTCTCATTACAGTAAGAATGCTCCCCAGGTAGAACAGCTTGAGAAGCAGCCACAAGCGATCTAATGAAGGATTCTTACAGTGCCTGGGAGCCAGGCCCTGTAAATGCGGTGGTTATGGCATCTTAGGCTGGAAAACTGATCGACCAGCTCCAGATAGCCAAGTCACAGATTTGCCTGTCAATAAAATACATGATAACAAGGTACTCCTAACCGCAACAAGTCTCAGGCAAATTCCTGCTATAAAGGGAGTTAAAAAAAAAAGCAGTTAGTAGCCACCTGCCTCCCCAGCCTCAGCCTCAGCGGAGAGTGGGCTGAGCTCTTCACAGGAGAGCAGGCAGAGCCGCTGACAGCCAGAGCACTGAGCAAATAATAGCGATGATGGCCTTGGGGCTTTTGCTTTGGAGCAAAAGAAACAATAATAATAATAATAAAACATGCATTGTAGGGCATGCAGATGACAACTGGCTCTGTGGAGTGAATAAGCACTGGCAGTCCTGCTGCCAGAACACACTCCCTGCCTAGGCCGTTCACCCTGTCAGCTACCACTTATTACCCACCCACATGAATGCAAAGAGGCAGGTAAACAAGGAGGGGGTGAAAGTGGAAGAGAAAAAGAAAGTCCTTAACTGTTGTAAGGATTATCAAGGCATGAAGCACCCAGCCCCAGGAATACCTTTGATGTTGGGGGTTGTGGTGGGAGGGGTGAGTTTAGAAGCCCAGGCTAGCTGTCTTAGAGCAGAGGTAGGTCAGGTTGTGAGCTGGCCTCTTATTCTGGAGGGTAAGCAGAAGAGAAGACAGAAAAAGTGCCTGAGCCAGGTTTCTGGGAAAGACCTAATACAGGCTACAAGTGTTCAATGCCTTTAAGATCAGGGGCCAGAAACTGATGGATACGGTAAAGACACACGAAGGAAAAATACAGTACATTAATAATGATATTTAGGGATAAGAACATGATATTTACTGAGCACCTACTATGTGCTAAGTATGGAGCTATATCCTTTATGTAGATTATCTTAATAGTCACAATGATGTGGAGCAGGTATCATTATACCCATTTTCCAGGTAGGAAAACCGAGGCTGGGAGCAATTTAACTGACCAGACTGAGGTCATCCAGTTAGTAAATTGTGGAGGTAAAATTCAAACTTGTGCTGCCTGCCTCTTCAGTGACCTAGTATCTTTCGCACATACTTACTTGGGGGATTCGGTGACTTCCTGTTCTGATGTCCTCCAAAGCCCACCAATGCCATAGTAGCAAGGGGGCTGAGCCTGCTCAGGTTGAGATCCCAACTGACCCCTTATTGGAGGCAGGAAATCACTGGAATGGAGTGCAAAGGATTCTTGCTCTGCTGGGACACTTTGTGAACCCTGTCTTGAGCCCTCCACGTGGCCAAGGCTTAGGGGTTGCGGCTGCTCCAGGACCTCCTCAGGATTGAGAGCACAGGAACCAGAGGTTTCTGAACTGAAATATTGGGGTGGCAGCTCCTCTTCCTCCTCTTCTCTCTCCTCCTCCTCTTCTTCTTCTTCTTCCTCCTCCTCCTCTTGTTGTTTCTGCTGCTGCAGTGGCTGCTGCTGTTGCTGCTTCTGCTGCTGGGCTGCACGAAAGAGCCTGTACTTTTCCCAGTTGGGAGGAGGAGGGCGAGGAGGAGGAAAGGCCTTTTTTCTGGCTCCAAGAAGATCTGGCTGGGTCTCATCACCTTTGCTAAAGAGCTCCCTCCTATGCTGCCCCCAGGCCCGGGTGCTTTGGGGCTCCAAGCTGATGTGACTCTCTGAGAAGGCACGGCTGCGCAGTGGGTGGGGCATGGAGGCAAGGGAGCTCCCCTCCTCATATACTGAAGTTTCCTCTGATGTTTTTAAAGCATGTCTGAAGTCTCCAAGGAGGTCGAGAGAAGAAATTGCCCGGTAGCTTGACAAGTCCAGCGATGGGTTCTCAAGGCAAGGATGGAAAGGGGTTGCCCATGAAAAGCTAGTCTTGGAATGAGCCATCTCCCTGCAAAACATCAGATGAGTACTGAGAAAAACAAGCAAGTTGCAGATAGGCTTGTATTTTAGATGACAACATTTATATAAAATTTTAAATGTCCACAAAACAATTTAATATGTGTAGTAAATCTAATAGTAATAGTAATAACAATACAATAATAATGATAGCTAACACTTACTGAACATGTACTAAATGCTAGGCACTGTTTTAAGTGGTTTCCATGTCTTATCTATTCCCCACAATAACCCTAGGAGGTAGCTATTACTATTGCACTGATTTTATAGTTGGGGAAACTGAGGCATAGTTGAAGTAACTTGCCTGGGGTCATAAAGCTAATATGTGGTAAAGCTAGAATTTGAACTTGAACAGTTTAGCTCCAAAGTCTGGATATATACACACCACCCCAGTCTGTTTATAGCAGTCAGATTGCATGTGCTCTTTTCTAGGGTTTACAAGCCTGGCTATCCTGCCTCATCTGTTGTTTTTGTTTGCTTTTCATTATAAAAATTTCAAATATTTAGAGATATACAGAGATTGATTGCCATGATACCCATGCTGCTATCACCCACACTTAGTAAGTTTGAATACTTTGGCATTTATGTTTCATGAATTTTTCTTAAGAAATAATATCCTTCACATAACTCCTCACTTCCATTCCCCTACTGGCTCTCTAGATGCAACCTGTATTATGAATTAGACATATATACTTTCTATGTTTTTATACTTATAATAAAAAACACCAAACAAGTCATAGTTATCTGCTATTTGGGATTTAAAATATTTCCTTCTAGCTAGGCATGGTGGCTCATGTCTGAAATACGAGAACTTTGAGAGGCTGAGGAGGGTGGATCACTTGAGTCCAGGAGTTTAAGATCAGCCTGGGCAGCATAGTAAGACTTTGTCTCTAATTTTTTTTTTTAATTAGCTGGGCATGATGGTGCATGCTTTTATTCCCAGCTACTTGGGAGGCTGAGGTGGGAAGACAGCTTGAGCCTAAGAGGTCGAGGCTGCAGTGAGCCATCATTGCACTCTGTACTCCAGTTAGGGTGACAGAGTAAGACCTTGTCTCAAAAACAAAACAAAACAAAGCAAAAAAACTCCTTCTAATGCAATTCCAATCAGAATTCTCAATAGAAATTTTTAACTAAATTTAACTATGAATTTTTAGAGAATTAACTTGTAATAAAAACATGATATAATATTAAAGAGTATTCTGCTATAGAAGAAATGAGAAAAAGGGCAAGTAAGGAATAAAGTATATCATAAAATAATTGTAATTAAAACAGTGTGTTATTGATCAACAAAACAGGATAGAAAGTTCAGAAACAAAGCAGACTACCTATAAAAATATCATATACATAATCTTCCCCCAAAAATGAGATAAAGAAATATTATTCAATAAATGTTTTTGAGATAACTGTAAAGCAGTGCTTTTTGGAGCTACATCATATATTATATACCAAAATAAATTCCAGATCAAGAGTCATGGATACGTGTGTGTGTGTGTGTGTGTGTGTGTGTGTATAATTTTAATATATGTTATATGTGTATATACTATGCACATATATAATATAAGAAAAACGAATCAGAAAATTTAAAAGACTATCATTGTGAGGTGAAATAAGACTCTCATAAGCAATAGAAGAAAACCTCCAAGGAAAATAAGTCCAGGTTTATTTGAATATACATAAAAAGTCAAACTTCTGTATAATAAAGAGTGACTAAAGTTAAAAGACATTTCTTTGGCCTCAGGGTATAAAGAGTTAAGCCTTCTAAGCCACAAGATGTGGTTTCCTGCTGTAGCCTGTAAGTAATCAGCATCATGCTAAGTCTTGCCCAGTGACAGGAAATTCCAGGGGCTCAATTAAATCATCATACAGCATATCCATTCAATAATCATGATGAAGATTAGAAATATTTCTTTAAAAAATAATAATACACATAATAATAGCCAAACTCGGACAGAACGGAAGACAAAATGTCCTTCATTCCCATCTTACCCAGCCCCCATTCTGGTTAGCTCACTACTCATGTGGATCAGAGATTCATATCCAGACATACCGACTATCTTCTTATTTGGGCTTTTGCACACTTATAGTTCATTACGATTATAACAATCCCTTGTGTTCAAACTGTTCCAACATATTCCCTCACAAAAAAACACCAAAACAAAAACAAAAGGTGATGGACAAGTGGAAAGCAGACAAATGACAAACATGTACCAGGCAGAGAAGCCTTTCCTGACTACTTTACCTAAATTCGACACAACTTATATTTAATCATCCTTATTCCACTTTATTATTTGAGTATTCATCTTCATCCCCACCTGATATCCTATCACATACCTATTTTTACTTGATTATTTTCTGTTCCAATCTCTAACTAAAATGTAAGCTCCATGAGGGCAGGGATCTTGTCTGTCTCTTTCATAGGTTTCTAGTGCCTGGCACACAGTGGGTGTTCAATAAACATGTTTAATATTAAGGAATTAATGTCGAAATTAAAGAAAAAATAAATTATGACATTTGTTTCATAAATAAGTTGAATTAAAAGCAAAAAGCAATAAATAAGATAAAGAAAGGCACTATAATGTTAACTAAAACATATGATGAAGATCTACCTCCTCTCATCTTTTATGCACCAAATAACATAGCATAAAGATTCTTAAAGCAAAATCTATAGCAAATGCAAAGGTAGAAAAAAAGTAGAAACAAAATATGAGACTGTTCCAGCTGATGACAGATCATGACAGTCAAAAACTCAGATAATGAGAAAATCTAAATTTCTTCATATACTGAAACAGACTATATATTTTTCTTTATCAAGGACCCATTGAGTATATTTTTAATTGGCTATATACTGAGCCAGAAAATGGAAGTAGTACAGACCATATTCTCTAATGACAATATGGTAACACTAGAAATAAATAACAAAATGAAAATAAAAATCTTTAGTATATAGAAAATAAACAGAGAAAAAGATCTACTTTAGTCAAAGAGAAAATCTAATTTGAAATTGTTGAATACCTATTAAATTACAACAACGAAAATATCAGAAGCTAGAGGATATGGTTGACTAAAGCAGTAGTCAAAGAAAAACTTGTAGGCAGGTGTGGCAGCTCACACCTGTAATCCCTGCTTTGGGAGGCCTAGGCAGGCAGATCACTTGAGGCCAAAAGTTCCAGACCAGCCTGGCCAACATGGTAAAACCCTGTCTCTACTAAAGATACAAAAAATAGCTGGATGTAGTGGCGGGCGCCTGTAATCCCAGCTACTGGGGAGGCTAAGGCAGGGGAAGTGCTTGAACCTGGGAGGCGGAGGATGCAGTGAACTGAGATCGTGCCAATGCACTCCAGCTGGGGTGAAAGCAAGACTCTGTCTCCAAAAAAGAAAAAGAAAAACTTGTAGCCTTAAATACTTATATTAGTACATATACACAAATCAAAATAAATGAATTAAGTATTCAATGAAAGAATACAAGAATCATAAAAATCATAAAAATAAACCTAAAACAAAGCAGATAATAAAACTAATGGCAGAAATTAACATACTAGAAAACAAATTATAGAACTAATAATTAAAGCCGAAACCAATTCCTCAAAAGAAAATATAAAACAGTGAAACAGATTAACCACTTGCTAATCTAATTTAAAAACATCCAAATGCACAAAATTAGAAATGGAGAAATAACCACAGTTACAGAGTAAATGAAAAGGATAAGAGAATATTTTGCTCTACACCATAAAACAAATTTGAAAACTTAAAGTGTGTTTCTATGAAAACAAGTATTATCAAAACTGATTGCAGAAGAATGAGAATATATACACCCACAAGTTACCATAGGAAAAAAATGATAAATTTGATCAAAAAGTAGCACAATCACATAGTCTCATGTTAATTCTACCAACCTTCAAGGAATAAAATCAAACCAATGTTATTTGCACTTTCTAGACTCTGGAAATCTAGACAATAGAGAGAAGAAAAGATTCCTGCATAACATTGATACTAAAACCCAGCAAACGGAACAGAAAAGCAAACTAGAGACCAATCTCATCTAAGAATATAGATGCAAAACATCTTAAATATCTTAAATAAAATATTAGCAAACAGAATATAAGAGATGTTAAGAAATATAATACACCGTGATCAAATGGGGTTCTATTACTGGTTCAGTAATAGAAAATCTACTGATATAATTGACAACATTAATATAAATCAAAGAATAAAAGTCATATAACAATTTCCCCAGTGCTAAAATGTATTTGATAATAATTTAACATCATTTCCAGATTAAAAAAAAAACTAACAGAAAAAGATGTCTATTTCCGTAATATCATCATTATCATCAGACTTTTTTTTAAAGTCAAAAGCCAATATTATGCTTAATGGCAAAAGACTAGAGGTATACCCATTAAAATCCAGAACAAGGCAAAGATGCTCACTTTCCTCACTAATGTTTAATATTGTTCTGAAAGCAATAGTGCAATTTGACAAAATAAAGATGGAAACATTGGAAGAAGGGCATACCTTCTCACCATGTATAGATGATATGAGTATTTATCTGGAAAATTCATCAGAAACTTTTTTTTGAGACAGTCTCATTCTGTCACTTAGGTTGGAGTGCACTGGCACGATCTTGGCTCACTGCAACCTCTGCCTCCTAGGTTCAAGTGACTCTTGTGCCTCAGCCTCCCAAGTAGCTGGGACTGCAGGCATACACCACCATGCCTGGCAAATTTTTGTATTTTTAGTAGAGACAGGTTTTTGCCATGGTCTTGAACTCCTGGGCTCAAGCAATCCCTCCACTTCAGCCTCCCGAAGTGCTAGGATTACAGGTGCGCAGTCTCATCATAAACCACTGTGCGCAGCCTCATCATAAACAATCTTTAAAATATCAACAACGAGAAAATTCAGTAAGGTGTCAGGGTATGCAATTAATATACAGAAATCAACAACTTTTCTATATAGATGCAACAATTAGTTAGAATATATAAAAGAGGGAAAGATCACATTTACTACAACAATTAAAAAGATAAGATGACTAGAAATAAACCTAACAAGATATATGCAGGATCTATATGCCAAAAACTTTAAAACTCTATTGAGAAACATAAAACTAGATGCACATAAATGAAAGGACTCACAATTTCCTAGCGACGATGACTCAACATTAAGATGGCAACCCTAACTAAGTAAATCTATAAACTTAATAGAAACTCTATAAAACTGTCAACAGATTGCATTTTGGAACATTACTGTAAATTTCATATGGGAAAAATAAAATCATGAGAATCATGAGGGAACGGTATGGAAAACGTAGAGTCATGAAGGAAGACTAGCCCTACCAATTATTGAAATGATTTCTAAAGATAGCAGTAAATAAGGCAGTCTCACAAATAGAAAGGTAGATCCATGGAATAAAACAGAGAACACTAGAACACTGACGTCAACTCAAATGTATATGGGAAGTTAGTTTGTGAGGAAGCATTTCAAATAGTGGGGGAAAGATGAATTATTCAATACATAGTTTTAGAACAACTGGATAGCCATTGAAACAAAAATAAAGCTGAATCATCACATCACTTTTTACAACAAAATTAAGTTTATATGTATCAAGTTTCGGTTGTCAAAAAAAATACCATAAAGGTACTAGAAGAAAATATTTTAAAAACTATGAATTAATGTCAGCAGGATAAGTTCTAAGTAAGACACAAAACATAAACGTTATAAAGGAAAGTTGATACATGTGACTTCCTAAAGCTTAAAAAATTATGTCCAGAAAAATATACCATAAAGTCTAAAGGTGAAGATATACTGGGAAAAATATTTGTAACATCTATAAGAGTAAATATCCTTAATATGTGAAGTATGCCTGCCAATCAAAAAAAGGGACCAACAACTCCACAGGAAAAAAAAAAGGTATAGTTTACAGAAAAACACAGATGACTTACCAACTTACTAAAGGTGTTCAACCTCACTTAAAATTTTAAAAATGCAAATCAAAACAAGAATGAAACTTTTAAAATAAAAAAGTAAAATAATTAATGAGGGTATAAGGAAACAGGTGATCTTTTACACTGTTGGTGGGAGTGGAAATTAGTATCACTCCTAGGGAGGGCAATTTGGAAGGAAAAGAAGGTAAAATGTGCATATCCTTTGACCCAGTAGTTCAGCTTCCAGAAATTTATCCTGCAGACACATTCCAACATGAACACGAAGAGATATCAATAAGATATTCACTGTAGATTTGTATATAATCACAAAAGACAGGAAACCATCTAAATATCCTTCGACAGGGACTAAATAAAATAAGGAATATCTATATATGGAACACATGTAGCTGTTAAAGGTGATGCAACAGATCTATGTGTAATACAGAATAATCATTAAAATAAAAAAGCAGGATGTAGAATAGAAAAGCTGTGCAATATGTTCTCACTTTTGTAAAAAAGAATGTATATACATGCACATACATTACTTTTCTGGAAAGATACACGACAAACTGCCAGTAATGTCTCCTGTGAAGAGCTGTACTGATGGTTTGGGGTGAGATTCTGTTATAGCATGTGTGTATGTATACACTAAATGCATTTATGACTTTATTCAATTCAAAATTAGTAAACAGAATAATAGAGTATAAATCTGATTTTGTTATACATTTTTCTGCTTTAAGCCTACATTATTCATAAAATACAGACCCTTATTAGGATTTGTAAAGTTCCTTAAAATTCTGCCATTCCCACACGTCCCACACTTCTTTTTGTCTTTACATGCTCTGTTCCCTCTTTATCCTCTCTTTTCCCCTCTTTATCTGACTTACTTTCAGATTTCCACTGAGATATCATTTCCTTGAGGAAGCCTTCCCTGTTTCCCCCAAAGCATGGAATAGTGCCCAGACTCTGTTCTAACAGCACCCATTAATCTTCCTGCTTAGTTGTCTGCCCCTTCCACATGACCATATTGAGGGTGAAGGCCATGTCAAGTTCACCGCTATATCACCAGTATCCAGCACAGTGCCTGGCACACAGTGGCTGCTCAGTACATATTTCTCCAGTGCGGAATAAATGCAGGTTTGTGTGACTATAGAAAAGAAGAAAACTTAAAGCTTTTACTGTAACCTTGCAGCACTGGTTGCCAGGCAATGGAAACAATGAGTGGCAAGTAAAGCAGTCAGCAGCTGTCCAATTGCTCCAGAATCTGATTGGGGTTTGTGTGTGGTAGTGGTGGTGGTGGCGGTGGGGTGTGGGCTGGGATTTATCTTGAGGCTCTGTTTGCACAGCAAGTCTGCTGTTTTTACGTAAATTGCATATTTCTTTGCGGTAGTGCAAGCTAATGGAAATTATTTGTTTTGCTCAACCTTATCAAGCTTCCTAATTTTATTACTGGGCTGATGTACCCTACAGTGCTCAAAGAGCACCATACTTCTTCAAATGAGCTGCGTGGAGCTTCTCTGCTTTGATCAAAGCTGGTGCCTTGTCAATGCTGTCCTTAACTACACATCTCAGATGATTAGGTGCTTGTCTCATGTAGGTGCTTTCATAAAATGTTGCTTCCTACTTCAACAGGGTGCCTGGCCAATGCCCTTCAGCCTTGCCCAATCATTTTTCAGTTTTTGGCATCCAAAGATTAAAGAATTAATGGGCTATTGATATTTACCTTGAAACCTTTATGGTCGGTTCCCTTTTTCTTCATTCTGGAGGAATTCTGGGTTTGTAGAAAAATGAGGTCAACTTTCCACTCTACTGGGCTCTAACCATTCTTCTTTCCTTCTCCCTGAAACTGGATTTCAACCACCCACCTTTTCTTTTCTTTTTTTGACAGGTCATTTATTTTTCAGTCTAGGGTAGTTGTCTTCACAGTATTTTATTTATACTTTTTTTTTCTATTTCTTGCATTTTGAAGCATAAATGTGAGGACATTAGCACATATAAGAAATTAATAAATATATTGCCAACACAGGTTGAGGGTACATGCTTAAAAAATTCTTTCTGAGAAGGCCACATGATCCAACTTTTATTGGAAACCACTAGTCTGAGAAAACAGCTCATAATCAAAGTGGCTCCTCATCAGAATTACCCAGGAAGTTGTTAAAAATGTAGATTCATAGGCCCCAACCCTAGAAACTGGGATTTCACACCTCTGTGGTGAGCTCCAGGAATCAGCATTTTAAGCAATTCACCTAAAGGACTCTAACACAGGTGGTTCAGGGACCATATCATGGAAACAAAGGTTCAGAGTAAAACGGTTGGGAGTGCTGTGGTTTGGGGGCAGTTATTTGTTCCAATTAGGTTGGTTTCCAAACTATACATTCTGTCCCTCACCCCTCACCACACACACTTGGTTGCTCATTTCTATCTCCTGTCCCTGCCTCTCTCCTGACCTTCTTCTCCAATCTAGATTTCATGAAATGCAGCAATATCCTCAAAGGCAACAGATGGGCCAATCTCTTGCAGCTGTGATGCAAAGAACCCTGCTCCATGATAACAATCAAATTAACTGCATTTTCTTTTTTCCCCTAACCAGGGCACAGGACAGGCAATAGAGCAAAGCAGAAAGAACACAGTTTTAGAAAGAGTTGGGTCTGAATTCCAGTAAAATTAAAAAATCTGGCTCTATAACTCAAAAGCTGCATGACTTCGAGCAAGACATTTCACTTATCTTACTTCCAATAAAATACATGTTTTACAAATAAGAAATCATGAGGATGAACTATGTAAAAAAGACCTAGAAATGATGCTAGGAACATGGAAAGTTGCCTTCATGGTTGTATGCTTCACCCCTGTTCCTTGTTCCCATTAAGAGAATTGGACTGCACTGTTCCCTGGTTAATGTTCCCTGTTAATGGAAGAAAAGAAAGTGCACTTCTAGGGGCATCTGGTGCCTCAAGTCATGGGACTGTGACCCCATCTAGAGATACTGGGCACAAGGCAACCTGGGAATTGCTACTCTCTGCATCAGCCCTCATTTTAAGAGCACTACCCTCCCACTCACCTGCCCTGTACTGGGCCAGCCTGAGCCTTACAGAGTCACCTCACATCAAGCAGGCAGAAGGAGACCAACTCCAGAAGGGGAAGGACTACCCTTAATGGGATCATCTGGGCCAATGTGTGTACTAGTCATTCCTTCCACTAATCCTTGCTGAATATTACACTGTGCAAGATGATCAGATCAAAGGGGAGCAAAACCGATATTGCTCTTGTCATCCTGGCTTTAACAATTGAAGCAAAATGGTGAAAGGGAGGCTTCCGTTGAAGGGAGTCAGCCTAAAGCCAAGGATATTGGTTGGCCTCTAGAAGTCCTATTTTCAAGGGGACCAGGCCTCCTAAATGTAAAGAAATTTGCAACTCTGCTTTGAGACCAAGTAAGGATTGTTTCCTTGGAGTGGAGGGCAAGGAGTTTCATTAAGAAAAAGGAACTACTCTGGTTTCTGTCTTTCTCTTTTTTTTTTTTTTTTTGAAACAGTGTCTTGCCTAGGCTGGAGTGCAGTGGCATGATCTTGGCTAACTACAACCTCCACCTCCTGCCTCAGCCTCCCCTGTAGCTGGAACTACAGGTGCATGCCATCATGCCTGGCTAATTTTTGTATTTTTAGTGGAAAAAGGGTTTTTACTATGTTGGCTAGGTTGGTCTTGAACTCCTGACCTCAAGTGATCTATCCACCTTGGCCTCCCAAAGTGCTGGGATTACAGGCATGAGCTACCATGCCCAGCCGACTCCTCTTGTTTCTTATTTCTTGCTAAGTGTTGGGCCCCGTGTTAGGCCCTTTCGTGTTTGTATTTCCATTAATCTTCACAACCACCATTATTGTCAGTTTGCAGATGAGAATCCTGAGGCTTCAAAAGGATACATCATTTTCTCAGCTAGCAAAAAGCAGCAGTATCCAGACCTGCCTCATCTGTCTCTGAGAGATAATCACAGGAAAGCAAGGACTCTTGGGGTAGAGCAAAAGGTACTTGCGCTACATTCATCCGCAGGGGTCCATGAAGACTTTAGCTACTCACTGAAGAAAGGAGAGGAAGCATGAAAGCAAACTATGAGAAAGGGCTTTGTTGACATCAGCAAAGAGACTACATCTCAAAAAACAAAAGCAAATTGCCAGCCAGAACCAGGGTTGTTCGTCTCTTTTCCTCTTCCATGGGTCGCCTTTTTTTTCTGAATAGATTTTCTCCTTTTGTTGAAAAAAAAATTTTTTTTGGCCTAATAGGAATTGAAAATGAAAACCAATACTTGCAGAGAGTGAAAAATCTCCTCCTGCCTCTTCCTCGGCCCTTTTGAACTTTCTTGTTTGGAAGCTTTATTTTTAAGCTCACCACAATAGCTTGGCATTCCAGAATCTCAGTAGCAACAGCACACAGGTCCAACCCCTCTCGCCTTTCCCTTCCCCTAGCAGCCAAAATATAATTCTGCTCCAAGAGAAACAGCCACTCCCAGGTTATTGCCAAAGGAAATATTTGCAAGATCCAGGAAGTGAGACACAAGGAGGATACACAGGGAGGGGAGAAAGACCCAGAGAGCTTGTTGCTGCCACCCCTGCTTGCCCCTGGATCCACAGAAATTATGAACAATTAGCCTGGCAACAACAAATGCAAGTAGCAGCACTTGCCCTGAACCTTCTCTAGTCCTCAGGAGGCTGATGCAAAGTGTCCTGTGAAGAAATCAGACAAGTCCCTGCTTTATTGGGGCTATCCTGGGTGAAGCTTAGCTCCATTTCTCCAATGACCCCAATCTATATATTTTGTCAAGTAATACATACATACACACATACATACACAATCATTGTGGTAGAGAGAAAATATGCTTCTTTGTGAATAATGGCACTGAAATGCAAACAACTAGTGCTAGTGATAGAAATGAAGGGAAATGGAAAACCCTTAAGAAAGGGATAGTTCTGAGGCAGATAATAAAATGTTTACTTGTGGGGGTGTGTGCAAGGGGGTACTATGTTGCAGTGGTGGTGAGAAATTTGGAGATTTGTAGAGGTCTGGTGATGTCAAAGTTCTTGTGGATATAAGTAAGCAAAAGTGCTAGCGGATGGAGAATTCTAGCAAACCAAAGGCTAGCTAGCAGTGAGATTAGCCATGTCTGGTAAGTAACATTGTCTGTCATTGGTATGGGGATTCTTTACAAAGCCCTTGATCTTTAACTTCTCAAGCCTATATCAAACCAACATGGGTCACCTATTTTTCAGATTTTCTTTTTAATTATAAATTCCAACAACTTGACATGTTCCTAAAGAATACCATGTGCATTCATATCTAGCTATTTACATTTTACCAGATTCCTTCCTGAATTTTCTTTGTGTATGTCTACTATCAGAGTAGATTCAACATGTGGTTTCGTATGCATTATTTTTTGGTTAATATTACAAATACTCATTTCTGGGAAAGACTCAACATTTGTATACCTGTCACTGTTAGTGGCTATTCTATTTTGTTCCAAGATGATAACATATTAGATTGGTAAACTCCTTCCATGATTATAATAAGCACTACCATGAACATCTTTAAAATAAATTATTTTTCCCCATTTAGGTTATTTCCTTGGGGGTATTCTAGGTCAAATAATATGAACACATATTTCTAGATTCTAAACCCAGAAACACATACTCTTGTCACATTTTTCTAGATTGCCCTCTAGGAAGACTAAGCCAATTTATATTGCTCCCAGAAACACATAATATTTCCTCATAGCCTTGCCAAGGTAGCATTTTATAATTTCTATTTATTGATTTTGTTAATCGTTGATAGTTTAATAAGCAGGTTATGATAGCTTGAAGTTGCTTTTATTTATACTTCATTCATTGCTAGAGAGGTGGTACTCTTCCATGCAATGATTTTACTGCCTTTATTGCCTCAGGTGTAAATTGCCTGTTCATTTTCCTTACCCACTTATGAAGCTAAATCTGAAAGCTGACCTTTTACATCTGTACCCATTTTTTCTGTATTTCTTTTGGACAGGCAACTGTTTTCAGTGGTGCTGATCCCAGACATCTTCCTCATTCTGTTGCTTAGTTTTTATTACATTCTGTTGTACAAAGGGTTTCCCCACCCTCAACTTTTATATATTTGAATCCATCAATCTAGTCTCTGATGATATCCTCCATTTAACAGACACAAATTTATCTTCTATCCACAGCTGGAATAAATATGCCATTCTACTGGTCCACTTTCTGTACAGTATGTGCTATGAATCTAAGTTAATTATTCTCCATATTGATATCTAAAATTTTCAACACTTACTAAAGAAACAGTAATTGCTTTCCCCAGCTCAGGGTTGCTTCTCATGTGTTCTACATTCTTAAAATAGCTTGAGTCTGTTTCTAGAAGCTCTTTTTTAATTTCACTGTTTGACTTTTTTTAACCCACTATCATATGGTTTTGATAATTGTTGCTTTATGACAGGCTTTAAAATATGATAGGGTAAGTCTACCATCATTAACTTTTTAAATAAATGTACTCTTTGGTAATTCTGCCCATTTATTTATTCTTTCAGATAAATTTTACTACAAATTTGATAAGTTCTATAAAGAGTCACATGGTGACTCTAATTGGAGTACATTATGTCTACTCTACACATTAACTTAGGGAGAATTGTAATCATTACTATATTTAGTTTTCCTAAATTAAAGCAAAGTATATACTATGCATTTATTCATATTATTTCTCCCATTAGAGTTTTATAATTTTCCTTGAATAAGTTTTGTGTGCCTGGTGTTAAACTAATACCTAAGTATTTAAATTCACTTAGTTACATGTGTGACAAATCCTTCCAAGTTTCTGAAGGTTGCATTCTTCTTAGGTAGTAAAGGCTTCCTGAAAAGTGTACTCTTCCTAATGAAATCAGATTCAACTCTGAATTACCCATATTCTTTCACTCAGTAAGTAAATAGGAAATGTGTACTGGGTATTTCACACTCTGCTCATGATGTGATGTGACAAAGGGAAGGAAGAGAACCCTAGGCTAAGAATGGAAAAACCTAAGTAGAGCTCTAGTTTGGTCACTTACTTGCTATATAATCGCAGTAGTAATAGGCTCTGGAGTCAGATGCCTGTTTGACCTAAGGCAAGTGACTTTAATCTCTCTGTGAGTCAATTTCCTCATCTGCAAACTGGGTCAATAAACGGTAATGTTCTCTTGGGGTTATTATAAATAATAAATAAAATAATTCATGTGAAATGCTTACGACAGTGTCTGACACATTAACAAACACTCAATAAATGTTGGCTATTATTCCTGCTGCTGCTGCTGTCAATGGTATAATATCTTTCCTGAGTCTTGGCTTCCTCATCAGTAAAATGGGAAAAATAAAGCTTAACCTCAGTGTTGCTGTGAGGATTAACTGTGGTCATGCATATAAAAATACTCTACACATTCTAAAGTTCTCTGCAAAGTGAAAAAACGGATCACAGAGGGCAATCACTGTATAGAAAACCAAGAGAGATAATCCAGCAAATAACCTCTTTGGCTTTTAAACACATCACAGTAGTGAAGCTTTTTCTCCCAGTTAATCTATTTACCATTTTCCCCCCTCCTGTTAATATTAAAATTTTTACATTCTTTTCACGGAAAACCAAATCACAGTGGAAGGAGACAATTAAGAGTATAACTACCTGAAATTATCAATTCATTGCAGGCTTCCAGACAAAGAGAGTGGCTTAAGAATATACATTTGATTTTTCTACCCACACCCATCATTCCAGTTGTGACAGAAATAACACAGTAAATGTTAAAATTTGTGGGTGGTGATGGGGGAAGGTGTGAGGGGAAACTATCAGGATTTCTCCTCACGAATGTCATCTATGCCCTGGACATTTCCTAGTCCTTCTCATGTTTCCTGAGACCTTCAATTGGGACCTACCTCTTCCATCTTCAGTGTCAATACTACTTCCTTTTCGATTGAGCTTTCCTTTCTGTTTTAAACCTATTTCAGTTTTCTGGATCCTGATTGAAGCTTCATTCAAACTGGTGGTTCTGGAACTTAGCTTGAGTCAGAATTGCCTGGAGGGCTTGCTAAAACAGAGATTGCTGAGACATATCCTCACTTTCTGAATCAGTAGGTCTGAGTATGGCCTGAGAATGTGCATTTCTAATAAGTTCTCAGGTGATACTGAGGTTGCTGGGCCTGGAGCCACATTTTGAGAACCATTAAATTAAACCCAATTACTCCTTCTATCATCCTATTTCTCTCTTTCTCCTTTCCCTAGCTAATTTATTCTTTTTAAACTTTTTTTCTTCTGAGACAGAGTCTCACTCTGTTGCTCAGGCTGGAGTGCAGTATCACAATGTTGGCTCACTGCAATGTCCGCCTCCTGGATTCAAGCAGTTCTCCTGCCTCAGCCTCCTAAGTAGCTGGGAAAGCAGGCACCTGCCACCTTGCCTGGCTATTTTTTATATTTTTAGTAGAGATGGGGTTTTACCGTGTTGGCCAAGCTGGTCTTGAACTCCTAACCTCAAGGGATCTTCGCGCCTTGGCCTCCCAAAGTGCTGAGATGAGATTATAGGAGTGAGCCACTGCACCTGTCCCCTTTTAAAACATTTTAAAAGCCACACAGTAGCAATTAATCATTGTATTAAAATTAGCCAAAAGAAATTGGAACTCTCTTTTGCTGATGGGAATGTAAACTGGTAGATTTGCCTTAGAAAACAGGCAGTTCCTCACAATAGTTAAATAATATTGTTATCGTTTGGTCCAGCAATTCCACTCTTAAATATCTACTAAAGAGAATCAAAAACATAAAAATACACAGACTGTTCATAACTAAAAATACACATGAATGTTCATGGCAGTAATATTCACAATAGCCAAAAAGGGAAAACAGCCCAACAATCCATTAGTGGAAGGACTAGTAAACAAAATACGATGCATTCATACAATGGACTACTATTTGGAAATAAAAAGGAATGAAGTACTGATACGTGGATGAACTGCTAAACTTATGCTAAGTGAAAGAAGTCAGGCACAAAAGGCCACATATTGTGCGATTTGAGTCATATGGAGTGCACAGAAAAGGAAGATCTATAAAGACAGAAAGTAGATTCATGGTTGCCTGCGGTCAAGGGTGGGAATGGAGAGCAACGGCAAATGGACATGAGGGATCTTTTTAGGGTGATAGAAATGTTCTAAAACTGGAATGTGGATCATAATTGTACATCACTGTAAACTTATAAAAATCATTGAATTGTACACTTAAAACAGGTCAATTTGGGATGTGTAAAGTTGCTTACATTTCTTCTCTATGTTTCCCCCTTACAGACTACCATGCCGTCTATTTTTTATGTCTACTGCTTTACTGAATTTGCTTTCTTGAAGGTCACTTGTAATTCCAAACTGCTAAGGACATTAACAGTTATCTGCTTATCTTCTACACTGGCAGATTTCTCCCTTCACTACTTCAGCTGCTTGACCCTTCAGTTTCCTTTGTTGGTTCTTCTTCCTTAACCTATCCCCTGGCTGGGTGTTTGACAAGCCTTGAAGGAATCAACTTGTATCTTCCACTAATTTCAAATACAACATATCCCAATTCAAACTTGGCAGCATCTTCACCAAACCAGCTCCCCTTCTCAACTGCCCCATCTATGTCCATAACTTTCTCCAAGTCACTGGGACTCAGAGTTAATTTTTATCTCCTTTTTGAGGCGGAGTCCTGCTCTGTTACTCAGGCTGGAGTGCAGTCACATGATCACAGCTCACTGCCACCTCGAACTCCAGGGCTCATGTGCTCTTCCCGCCTCAGCCTTCTGAGCAGTTAGGACTGCAGGCGTCCACTATCATGCTTGGCTAAGATATATTTCCTTTTTTCTCCTCAAGTTCTAGTCACCAAGTTTTTTCTACTTTGCCCTCAAAAGGTGTCACATATTTGTGAGCAAATAATTTGAACAGATAATTCACAAGAGAAGCAATACAGATATTAATATATTAAGTAGACACACAAAATGTTCAAACTAGAATGATCAAAGTAAGCAAATTAAAACTATAATAGGTCCCATTAAACTGTATGACTTTAGAAAAAGAAAATTTCCAGTGGTGACAAAATCTTGCTAATGGCATGTAAAAATCTTGTGGGGGAAGCAGTTTGGCAAAATCTATGCAGAACCATAAGAATGTTCATATTCTTTGCACTAGTAATCACAAGTCCACATAATTGTTTTTAATGAGATAATTCAAAATGAGAAAAAAAAGCCATAGCAACTCAAAATATTTCTGCTGCATTACTTTATAATAGCAAGAAATTGGAAACAACCTAATTATCTAACATTTTGGGAATGATTAAGCAAATTAGAGCACATTAAGCTGGTGAAATATTATATAACCACTAAAAATTATGACTTGAGGAAACCTGCATAGCAACATGAAAAATTGTTTACAAAGTAATGCTTAGAGAGGAAAAAGAAGCAGGGCACACAAAATTACATCTGCATGGTTATTATCATCATGCTTTAAAAAATCTCTATACCTATAAAGCTGACAGGGAAATGAAAACAACCAGGGTGTGAAGGTGATAACAATAAGGTTATTTTTTTTCTATTTTAAATTTCTTGTAACATTGTTTTCACAATAAACAAACTCCCCTCCCGCAAATATCACACACATTTATCTATTCCTTCTGCTCCATTTCTATTGCACCTCTACCTACCCAATCCAGGGCCACATTCTGTCATGCCTGATCACTTCCCTTAATTGGTCTTTCTTCAACCCACTTAGGCTGCAGATACTGCAAAGTTGCCTAAAGGACCACATTTATCATGTCACTTACCTGATGGTAACCTTTCATTGCTGCCATGTTTGTGATCCTATCTAAGTTAACCTAGGCTGATCTACTCACCTTTCTTCTCTGTTGCTGCTGTTCTTCTTCCTCCTCATTACAGATAACATTTCCTGAGAGTCTACGGTGTCAGGTTTTGCTCTAAATGCTTTACATATATTAATTCATTTAGTCCTCACAACAACACACATTTGAGGTGGGGACTCATCCCATTTTATACATAAGGAGGGAAGGGAAAGAGAGAGTGGGAGGGAGGCAGGTAGGAGGCACTGGCCAAGGCCACATAGCTAGTGAATAGAAGAACCTGGCTTTGAACTCAGGCAGAACTTAACCAGTGGGGATTATTCCTCCAATGCACCCTGCTCAGTCTCCTCTATGGGTCTTTCCTCTTGTAGCTCTCTCTCTTTAGTTGTTTTTACCCTCCAGTGAACTTAAATAGTGTACAATAATAGTTACCACATACTGCCCCTTTACCAGGTTCCAGGCACTTCTTAAGCCCTGTATTTGACAGTTTCATCTTCTGTCACTTGTGAGAGAAAGTAAAAGCTAGCCTTAAATCCTGGCTTATCCCTTTACTAGCTGTGAGACCTTGAGTAGATTCCTTAGCCTCTCTGACAGTGATCCTTTATTTGAGTTAGCAGTTCTCAAAGTGTGATCCCAGGACCAGCTGCCTCAGCATCACCCAGATGCTGTTAGGGCCTGTTAGAATTGCAGATTTGGAGCTCCACTCCTCCCTTACTAAATCACTCTAGGGGCGCAGGGTCGGGTCTAACTATTGACCTGTGTTTCAATTGCCCACTCAGGTTTGAGAACCACTACACAGTTATAATCACACCTACCTGACAGAGTTGTTGTGAAGATAAAGCATAATAGAGTATGTGTAACTCAGCTTGCAGCACGTAGGTTGTTTGGCAAGTGGTAATTTATTATTACTGCCATTTAGCTTTGTGTGGGTTAGTCTTCCCTGCTCAGGCTGTGGGCAGGCACCATGCTTCCTGCTGCTCTTTTGCTAGTATTTACCTTTCCCAGAAAAAGTTAGGACCTATACCAGCTTTTCAATAAAGTCCTCTTATTTCACTGACTCATCGGTAAAATAACCATTTCAGAGAAACACTGTAGTGCAGTATTGTGTCCCTGAAGCTAGACCGCCTGGGTCTAGACAACTGATTAGCTATGGGACTTTAGGCAAATGAATGTATCTCTGTGTGTCTCTGTTTCTTCTCTCTGTCAAACGCAAAGACTGATATTCCCAGCTCTGTAAGGTCATAGTGATAAATAAATACTTGTAAAGTGATTTGAATGGGGTCTAGAATAGAGCACTGTGTTCAAGAAATGTTAGCTAGCATCATGACTTTTGTGTCATTTCACCCATTTAATGGTGCAGGAGGCTCCACTTCTTCGTTTGGCAAGCAAATGACAAATATCTCTTGAGCAACTTGTCTGTATCAGGCACTGTGCTAGCTACAGAGAATAAGGCTATGACCAAGATATGGTGTCCTCTCTCAAGGGTCTCAGTCTAATAGAAGAAACTTGCATATTCCAAAATGCCCCAGCAATCAGTTTGGTCTGTACCCAGCTATCTGGGGGGTGGGGTGCGAGCTGTATTATATCTATGGCATCAAGCCCTTTAGTCTAGATACCAAGCCCTTTAGTCTAGATACCAGGCCAGTTTCCTCAAAGGAAACTAAGCAAAGCAAAGACCTTAGCAATTTCTATAGAAGCTTCAGAGGCACCAAGTCACCCCAACTCCCTGAACGCTCACTTACCTCCCTGACTGGCTGGTCTTCCTGTTTCCTGTTATTGGTTTCCATTTGTCCCCAGGAAATTCCTGTAAAGCAAAATCCTGGTAAGTTAGAAAGCTTTGAGCAGCCAGGTATCTAGATGGCCTCAAAAATGGGAAGAGGTGAGAAGCCGGTGTCTGGCCTAGGCCCCCAGCTTATTCCTTTTACTCTGCTATGCAGGCTGAGAAATGTGTACCTGGAGGGCTCTTTCTGTCGGGAGGCTTGCTACACTGCTGCAGGCATGCAGAGACTAAGGGAGCACTTGGGGACCTGGACACTGTGGTCTAGAAATGCTGTTTCCCTCTTTCTCCACTCCCCTCCCAAACCACATTGAAAACCAGTTTAGTATGTTTGCTGTTTGCCCTGGCTCTTGCCTGCATGGAGGGATGGAGCTCCTTTTGTTTGTTCTGCTATGTGAACCTGCTCATTCCTCCTGCCTCTTCAAACAGAGAAAGCATCTTATTGGAAGCCCTGGCCATTGAGGAAGCTGTGAGGGCAGAAGCTCCTGCTTACAGGTGAGGCAGAGGGTGAGCAGGTAAGCTGGCACGCCTCTGACTGCAGTGGCTCCTCCTTCTCTGCCCGTATCTGCTGGCAGGGGCTGAGGTGGGCCCATCTCTGGGGAATATAAGTGCAGGGTGCATGGTCCCTACATTACAGGAGTAGACATTCTACGCTGGGCATTTTTTCCTTAAGGGCCATGTCCCAGCAACTCCTTTTCTTCTAGGCTGAGCCATATGTTCCCTTTGTAAAACTGTCCCTACCTTCCTATTTTCGCTCCAAACTGAATTCAAAATAGCCTTTCAGATTCTCCCTCATTTTGTATCCAACACTCTGTACCTAGAGACTCAGAGTTTAGCTCAATGGGGTGTAGTGTTTCCTAAATTTCACTGATCTTCCAAATTCCCTCTTTCTTCAGTGTGATTATTACTAGTCTCATTCAAAGGTTTACTGCCTGTGCCCCAGTAGGCCTCTCTATTGGAGGTAAGATGCCTGGTGAAGCAGAATAAACATAGTCCTTGGTGCAGTGATACTGGCTAAGACACTTAACAGTGGTGTTATTTGAGGGAACTCATATTACCTCCCTGAACCTGACCTCAGTTTCCTATCTGACAAATAAGGGTCATCACTCCTGGGTGACCAGTAGTGATGATAAATAAGATGTGCAAAGAGAACTCCTAACACAGTGCTTGGCACATAAGAGGCTCTCTCTGGTTGTTAGCAGCAATGGAAAAGTTGAGGTTTATTTCTTGGCTTCACCTCCTAAAGGACCAGAGCAGTTCCTGCCTATATCTGGCATGTCAGAACAGCTCTAACCACCTTTACTTCAGACTCTGCCTCAATGCCCTTGTGAGATGTTCCTGCCTGCAAGGACACCATTACTTGTTCAACCACAGTGGGGGCCAGGATTTTCTGTCCATACCTTGTCTAGCCCTGTGGACATGCTCAGTAAATAGCAGTGCTCAACCAAACAAAGTCCTATATCAACTTCCAACTACCTTCCCAGATCCACAGTGTCACTCTCCTTTTTTTTCCTAAGCCACATAAGTTACTGGTACATTGCTTGCACCCTTTGAACCAAAGCATTTATCCCCATATCCCCATGGCTTGCTGCAAATGGAGACTGTGATGCGAACTTGCTGCCCCAGTGGGAGTAATACTGCTAGAGGGCATCCTGCCAAGCTAGAGAGGGCCTGGGCTTTGCAATCAGCTTATGGAGAGGCAGTGTAGCACAATCAGGAGCTGGGCCTCCAGAGCTTGAGAGCATGGATTCAAATCACACACCTGCCTTTCACTTGTGGCCTCAGGCAAGGCACTCAACTTCTCTTTATCATAGTTTCCCCAACTATATAATAGCATAATCACGATAATAATATTGAGGACTCAATGACTTGATACCTGTAAAGCACCTAGAATAGTACCTGGTGCCCAGCAGACACTCAGATGCCAGTTACTGTCTTATTATTCAAACTCTGGCTCTGCCACTTTCTAGATGTGTGACCTCTCTGAGCCTTGGCTTTCTCAGCTTCCTCAGCTGTAAAATGGGAGATCCTATTATAACGTATCTCATACAATTGATATGTGAAATAATTTGACAATGTATGCAAAACAAGCTGGCATGAAGTATGAAGGATGTGAGTGCATGCTGATTTCAGTCTTGGTAGTACTGAACAGGGGCCAATTAGCTCACCAACCTTATGCAAGGGCATTAGTAGCAGGATCTCAGCCCTACTTCAGAGAGCTACCACCACAACTACCTTAGTCAGCAGAGCTAGAACATCTTAACCCATGCTGCAAGTTCTTCTCATTTCTTGAGGTGGGTGGGGTGGGAGTGGAAAGTTCAGATGGCAGGATTAGAAATGGGCATGTGGTGGCACCTAGGCAGCCATCCACGTGTCTGAATGCCTAGTATCTAAGCAGACCTGCTTAGCTGGTCTAACGAGCATTAGGAACCCAAGGTATCCCTCCCTCAGAGTACAAAAAAAAGAGATGGTTTAGGCACAGCCTTACCCACATGATTTACTGCTGCCAATTGCTGCAACTTGCAAATCACAGCCCCTTCTCTTACAGGGTTGCTGGTCCTGGGCTGACAACACTGCAGCTGTCATCTCCTCACTTCCCCCTGCCACCAAATCTCAGTCCCCTTTGTCTACTGTCTATCTGTGGGGTCCTTCTTTCAGAGAAAGTCTCTCAAGCTAAGCCAAAATGTCCCTTTAAGAGATAACTCACTTATGATTACAATCTGGCAGTCATTGCTCCAAGTCTTACATGTGTTACATCACTTACTCCCCACAACCAACTTACAGTGTAAGTGTTGTTACTACCCCCGTGTTTTAAGATGGGAAAGCTCAGGCATTGTAAGTTCGGAGGAAGAAATTCAAAACCAGGCAGTCTGGTTCCAGCTTCGGTGTCCTTAAAACCATTGTTTTATATTTCCTCTCCTCTGTTTTCAACATTATAAATATACTCAAACTTACAAAAAAGTTGAAAGAAGTTCACAGTGATCACCCATATACCCAGCACCTTAGATTCTACAATTAACATTTTGATATATTTGCCTTATCATATATCTATTTACCTTTCTATCCATCTACTAATCCATCTTAAATTCTTGATGCATTTTAAAGTAAGTTGAAAACAACTTATCCCCATAAATTTGAAACGTATATGAAATGGACAAGTTTCTTCAAAGACACAAACTATCAAAGCTTACTCAGAAGTAATACATGACCTAAATGTCCCCATATCTATTAAAGAAATCTAATTTGTAGTTAAATAGTTTCCTACTAAAAAATCTCCAGGCCCAGATGGCTTCAATGATGAATTCAACCAAACATTTAAGGAAGACATTTTTATACAAACTCTTCCTGAAAATAAAAGAGAAGGAATATGTCCCAACTCATTCTTTAAGGCTAGCATTACCTTGATACAAACAAACAAACAAACAAACACAGAAAAGATGCTATAATAAAATTATAGACTAAAATCCCTGATAAACATAAATGCAAAATCCTTAACAAAATATTAGCAAATCTAGTAACATATAAAAGGATAATCAATCATGACCAAGTGGGATTTATCCTGGCAATGTTATGCTTGTACTTACTTTAAAAATCAATCAATGCCATTCACCATATCAGTAGACTAAAGGAAAAAAACTATATGATCATCTCAACAGATACAGAAAAAGCGTTTGAAAAAAATACAGCATCCACTTCTGAAGAAAACTCTCAGCAAACTAAGAATAAAAGAGATTTTCCTCAATTAAAGGGTATCTACAAAAAAAATCCTACAGCTAACATCAAACTTAATAGTGAAAGATTAAGAAAAAAGCAGCAATGTTCACTGTTGCCATCTCCTCCAAACATTGCATTGAAGGTGAAACAGTGCAACGAGGCTCTTCTCTCTCCCAGAAAAGGACACGTACAGGAGAAAGAAAGATACAAAATTCTATTTGCTGGGACATGACTGTGTATGTAGAAAATATTTTACAATCCACCAAAAAACTATTAGAAGTCATAAGTGAGTTTGGCAAGATTGAAAGATACAAGGTCAATACACAAAACTCAATTATATTTCTATATAGTAGTAATCAAGAATTTCAACTTGACATTAAGAAAATAATACTCTTTATAATAGCATCTATAAACATAAAATATTTGGGGCAAATACCCCGGGTAGTTGAGTGGCTAGGATTCGGCGCTTTCATAACATCTCAGGGACAAATATAACAAAACATGTACAAGACTTGTATGCTGAAAACCTAAGTTGAATACGGCAGTCTACCTCAAAAACACTTCAGCATACATATTGAATAAAGTTTGATATCTGTTTACAACATTTTTAGGCAAAATTTACTTCCAGTGAATTGTACAAATATTAAGTACATTGGCTGTCTAGCAGCCTTGCTGTACATTTGTTGAGTTCTGACAGGTACATATGTTTAATTCAAACTTTTACAAGATATAGAATATTGTCACCACCCCACAAGTTCCCTCATGCCCTTTTCCAGTCAATCTCTATGTCACCTCCCATTAGCAAACAGTGTTCTGAATTTCTTTCCCCACAGAATAGCTGTTTTCGAATTTCATATAAAAGGAATAGTGGAGTTCATAGTCTTTTGTGTAAGGCTTCTTTCACCCTTAAAGTTTCTTTTTTTCGCAAGAATATATATTGAGCAGATTCATATACTCAGTCATTTCAAAAGTGTCTGCGTGTGCAACAGCTGAACACAGGAATTAACTTCTGGCTTGAATGCATGGGCCAAAAGATGGCATTAAGGATGTCATGGGGAAGGAATTTGGCAGTGAGTAGGCAAGGGTCTAGGGAGTCCTCCCAGAAGTAGCCTGGGGGATGGTGGTGGCTTGTGTTAGGGTGGTAGGTCATAACCAGGATATAAGAACAGCCAGTTTAGACCTGGATCTCCAACAGAGACAGGATGGAGAAAGGGGAAAGGGTTTGTCTTTTTAGAAAACAGACAAGTCAGACCTCTGAAAACAAGCCCTGGGGACATTTGCAAATTTTTCATCTCTAAATACTTCTGAAGCAGAAAAGGGGAGGCAACAAGTGAAATTTTGCATCATGCACTGGCCCTAGCACTCGATAAACACAATCTCATTTGATTCTCACAACTGATCCATGAGGCAGCCATGATATTCCTTCATTTTAGAGATGAGGTAGTGAGATTCTTCTTAATACTGGCTGTTTTATGAGGGAAAAATTATCTTTTCCCTTTAGAATCACATACTTCAAATTCGTGTAGTTGAATGACTTGCTTTGGGTCACCCAGATATCAATTTTATAGTCAGGATGTAAATCTCAGTTGTGTCCAGTTTATGAAGCTCTAACTCTAAAGATGAGACAACTGCAATTTTTGTGGTTGAGTATCTTGTTCAAGGTTACTAAGCTAACAGCTCCTGGAGCCAGTGGTGTACAGTTTCAAGGAATTATGATTGTCCTATTTTAAAATAACTTACCTAGCTTTCTCCTCACTAAGAGAATAATGAAGGTTACCCACCCAAGAACCAAGTCCTCACCTGCACTGTCGGCTTCCTGGGTTTCCAAGCGTTGCCAGGTGCCAAGCTGCTGTCCTCGAGGGTACTGTGCTGAGGATTATGATAGCAAACTGGACACCGAAAGCATTGGTGGTGGTGGCACCGGCAGTTGTAGCAATTTGGCATCATATTTCTCTTTAGCAAGGCAGGGCAGATTTCCCCAGAACAATAAATGCAAGGATCATGGACTACAGCTCCCTGAACACTGCAGGAGTAAGAGCAGGTCCTGTGGTAGTCAAAATCACCACAGCGTAGTGGCTTACAACACATGGAATTGTCTAGACCTTTGCTTGCAAAACATTCTGAGTAAGAAGGAGTTTCTGACTGAAGGGGTGACATGGAATGATACGATTGGTCTGTGGCATGATATGCTTGGTCTGTGGAATGATATGATTGGTCCATGGGATGGTGCCTCAATTCCCTATAGCTGGAGCTCATTGGCTGGAAGTTTTGGTCTATTGGTTTTGGTCTCTGGGTAAAAGTCTTGTTGCTATGAGTGGTTAAACCTGGCAAATGAGATGTAGATAAGGATTTGCTACTCTCTTCAAAGAACTTTCTTCTGTCTGCAAAAGGCAAGAGGATGGCTTCTGTCCCAGCTTGAGCAGTAGAAGTCTTCAATTCCTTGTTGTCACCTGGGTTGGAAGGGCCTTCCATGGCTACTGCCACATGTGGCTGTGAATTAAGCTCTGGAGACCATCTCCAGTGACCTCCACGAACTCCACAGTGAGCATGTGCTTTCTCAGGGTCTGAGGAGGATGGGTCAGACGCTTTCCACCAGGTGTTCAGGCCCAAAGAGGACTGGCCAGGCCTCTGGCCAGGGCTTATTCGTCCCTCTAAGCCTGTCCTAGATTCATGGCTCTCAGGGGCTTGGCTGAGGCACTCTGAAGATCTGGCTCTGAGCATCATGCTTTTGTTGAAGAGCTTGTCTCTGGGGCTGAGGTTTTTTTTGCATGAAGATAGAAACGATGAGTTAGAGGCAGGGAGTGGAGGACTTTCTGGGGGCTCCTGGGTCTCTTCCACTAGCTCCTTAGTGTCACACAGCTGTGACAAGGGACCCTTGCTTTTCTGGAGCTGGGCCTTCCTCCTCTGAATTTCATTACGCAGATTGGTAGCAAAACGCTCACTCTTCCGCCGGTTTTGGATTGAGCGGCCCCGGGTCCCTCCGCTTCGCCTGCCACCCATCCGGCTACAGTCCCTGGGCTCACTGTCTCCTTCTTTGGTTGCCTCTGTGCCACCAGCTACTTTAGTGGTTGAAGAACAGTCCCTGGATTGTTGAACAAGGGAGCCAGAGGCAGAGGATTGCTGGTTGGCCAACTCACTGCCTGCTCTGCTTGTTCTGTTTAGGTCCAGAAAACCTCTTTCTGAGGGGTGTCCATCAACCTCTCCATGGGGGGGACTGCTTTGGCTCTGGTGTCCCAAAACCAAAGGCCTGTCATCCACTTGTCTGGTCTTTCTTTCTTTGCTGGACTGGTCCTGGGTTCCTCCTGTAGGGGGACATGGACTTTTCTTCCCTTTGTGGCTGCTGTGCAAAGGGGACAGAGTCCACTGGTGCCCATCCTGTCCGGGTGGGAGCTCCATCCCTTTGCTGCCCCTGGTATCAAGGTGCACATGCTGCAGGTGGGATGCCAACAGCTGTTCAGGGGCACTATGGCGATGCCCTGTGGGTCCTATGACATGTGGAGGTCTGCCAAAAGAAGCCTCAGCTAGCTCTGCTGAAGCCTCACTGAGTGAGTGGGAATCCATGCCGGAAGCTTTGTCACAGGCTTTTGGGGATCCAACAGCTTTGGTTGAGGCCTGCATCAGTAGATGCTCAGAGCCCGGTTGGCTGGATTCAGGAGGCTGACTGAACTCACAGTTCTGATGGCCCTCATTTGTTACTTGGTCATGCCCACTGAGGCAACAGAATCTATTAGGGTTCCTTGTGGGTAGGACCATCTCCAAGCTCAGTTTCTCTTTCTGTGGCAAGGGGCCCATCGGCTCAGATGCCCTGCGCTGCTCTCCATTGAGAAGTTGGGCTCTGGAGGCCTGAAGGCTGTCCCGCCTCACTGGAGGTTGTGGTGGGCCCCTGACTGCCTTGGCAGGCCCTGACTGGTGTCCCTCCTGTGGACGAGTTGACATCTGGGAGCTGGGGGTCAGGTGGCCCCCACTGGCGCGCCGACTACCTCCTGAGGTCTCAGCTACATTAGGCCGGCTATTGGGCGCCTTAGATGGCCCTGGGCCTTGCATGATGCAGTCTGCAGAGGCGGGCTCCTCTGGCCTGAGGGAAAGGGCACAGTCAGAAGCATTTGAGCTGGCTGAGAAGGAGCTGTATGCTGAGTCACGCTGGTTAGGGTACATGTTCTGATCAATAGGCAACAGATGGTTCTCATAGGTGGCTTGGCCTTGTTGCTCCAGGCTCTCCATGCTGCCAATGGAGCTGCTTTTCTCGGTGCTGCAGTGCCGGGAGAGTGGACACCACTGCACACACACGTCACTGTAAGACACAGGGCATACTGGTTAGCCAAGTCACCAGATCACTTTCCCTTCATGGCCAGCCCTGTCATAGGAGAGGGCTGGCAAGCCCGGAGGTACCCATGCCGCAAACGAGAGGAGGGTAGGCAGAAAAATGGAAGAAGAGGAAACAGGGAAGACGATGGACATTGGGGCACCTCAGGGGCTTAGTAAAATGGGACACAAGATGATATATGGAAGAAAGATGGGGAAATACCCGATGGACTAAAAGTGGGGGAACTCTGTGGGAGTTATCCTCTATTTCCCTGACATTAGCAAGTCTGAAATTGCCTCTGGGCTGTCCATGTCCCCAGGGAGTCAGCATGTGGCTTCCTGCCAAAAGAGACAATCACAGAATATCAGCATTAGAGAGGGCCACACCGTTTCGTAAATAAGTGATTCTCAAAGGAGGATGTGCATCAGAATCACATGGAGGGCTTGTTAAAACACAGGTCACTGGTCCTCATCCTAGAGCTTTAAGTCTGGGTGAATCCTGAGAATTTGTACCTCTAACTTCCCAGGTGCTGCTGGTGCTGCCTATTCATCCAGCGATCGCATTTTGAGAACCACTGGTGTAAAACAAGCCCAGCAAAGGGAAGTGATTTTAAGGTGGTGATTTACTCAGGAACACCCAGCTCTAACTACTGGCACAGACTGGGCTGTCACTCACGTGTTCTTCTATTCTTTTCTTGATAATAGCAAACCTCTCAGGGGCTTGGCTGAGGCACTCTGAAGACCTAGCTCTGAGCATCATGCTTTTATTGTTCAAGCTGAAAGGGATAGATCTTTTTTTTTCCTTTCCAATTTCATTTTAGATTTCAGGAGTATACGTACAGGTTTGTTACAAAGGTGTATCACGTGATGCTGAGGTGTGGAGTACAATTGAACTCATCACCTGGGAAGTGAGCAGAGTGTCCAATAGGTAGTTTTTTGACCCTTGTCCTACTTCCTTTCTCCCTGCTTTTATATTTCCCAGTGTCTATTGTTCCCATCTTTATGAGACAGATTACTATCTACACTTTACAATGGAAGAAACTTAAGCTTAGAGAGATAAAGTAAACCGACAAACTCACTAAGCTGTTAAAGCAGCACAGCTGGAATCTGAATCCAGTCCTGAGTCCAGCTCTTAGCTCTACTGCCATATGGTCTTTTAAATAGGAATAATAGTAATATCTATATCAGAGGGTTGATGTATAGATGAAAGCAGATAAATGTAAAGCCCTGACCACAGCCCAGGTACCTCGCAAGGGTTCCATACATGGCAGCTGCTCGTCTCTTGATTATTAGCTTTTGTCATCAGCATCCTCTCTATGACTAGCATTGATGGTATAGGGGCCTCTGCCCACCCAGACCTCCCCCACCTCCCACAGGAAGACCAAGGGAAGGGCCAGGATCAGACGCAATCTTCAATTTTAAGTACCATTTCCCACACACAAAGCCAAACTGAGCACCCCAGAGGTTACAGGCTGCTCTCAGAAAGGCCATAGTCCAGAAAGCCAGAGTTGAACTGTGGCAGCAGCCCATGAGACCCTCAGGTCAGCTTCCCCTCATTCTTGCTCCCTGCCTTGCCTCTTAGCTAGTCAGCTCACTTGTCCTCTGGTCAAGGAATCCATCAATTTCTTCTTGGCAAGGGAACCTGCTACCCACCCCACCACTATTCCTGCTGAAAACACAAAAACAAAAACACATCCTCACTCAAACAGGAGCCATGCTTAAGAGTGAAAAAGTGTGTTTTTGCATACTCTTCCAGAACAAAACTGCCTCTGTCCTGAGACCCTGGCTTCCAAAAAGTCACCGAGTTGGGGTAAACTGAACTCTTAGCATCTCTGAACCCCCAACAGAAATCCCTTCTTGGAGGGTAGCTCTCGTGGAAGGGAAAAGGCAGTGAAGGGCAGCACCTTTGCTGGTTCTCAGCCTGCAGAAAACGTCTGTTTCTTGGGCAATTGTTTCAATAACAGTTATTCAGGGAGGTCCCTATTTTGAAGGCTTTGGCTATGTGACAGAGGGAATAAAGACCAGATAAGGTCACCAGTGAGTCGCCAGTGATAGAGAAGCAGGCTAGAACTGAGCTCTGGGGTCTTCCTACATTAAGAGACAGGAGAATGAAAGAAATTAGGAAAAGAGAGAAGGAGAAAGACCAGCTAGTGAAATAGGATGAAAAGCAGGGCAGTGTGGTGTCTTGTAAGCCCAATGAGGTATTTCAAGGAAACATGGTCCAGAAGGAAAGGGACTAGCCTCAAATCACAGAGAGTTAGCAAGAGACTAGGACTTGAACTCAGGTACTCTGGGCTCCCACTTGCTTTTCTGTTATAGCACTTGAGGCTCTAACATCCACCAGGGATTAGAGCAGGGGAGGAGGAGTGTCCCAGTTGTCCCTCCAGCCCATCTGGAGGGAAGGGCTCTAGACTCACCTTGTGTTGCAGCCGGAATGCCAGGACAAGCTGAAGGCTTCAGAAGGGAAATGCATGGTGGTGGCTGCTTCAGGGCATCCCTCCAGCAGCTTGGCCACATGCCATGAGTGCGGCCTACTGACAGGGGCGTTCCTCCTACAAGAAAGGGACAGGAAATAGGCTTAAGGAACCAGAGCTGAAATCACTTCCCAGGCAGCTTCCGCCCCACCCCCCTCTTTTCCTTCAATAAAGTAGAACATCTTACAAGAAACTGGTGTGGGAATCTTTGTGGCCCTCCTGAGCTCTTAGTTCTCAAGTTGCCTTCATTCTAGAGATACAGAATGTCGGCTTCATAGGGCTGCTTTGTTCACAAGAGTATCCTGAGCATGCATCACAATGCTGGACACAGAGCGGATGGTCAATAAATATTTGTGGAATAAATGAGTGCTGTTCCCCAATGAACAGGGAGCACATCCTCACTTCTCTTTGAGAAAGAAAATCAATCTGGTCAATCTTCTCATTTTTCTCTGAGAAAGGAATAGGCAAGTGATTGAAAAGTTTGAACAGGTCAACACTGGGCTGTCAATTCTCCAATTTTTAGTCATTCATTGAATAAGCATTTGCTGTATGTTTACTGTGTGTCCTCTACATGTAACTCTGGGAATACAGAGATGAATCCAATACAGTCTTTGCCCTCGACAGCTTACAGATTAATGGGAGACACAAAGCTGATTCAAACAAGGCATGGGAAAGGCACTGACGGAGTGAAAGATAAGATGGGTACAGACGTGAGACACCTGAGTTGGTAGGCAAAGTGGTGTCAGGAAGCCCCAACTCCTGTGAGGGAAGATAGAACAAAGTGGTGAATGGTACCATGTTAGGCTGACAGAGGACACTGGCTACTTAGGAGGTCAGGGATACATAGAGGGAAATCGGTCTGAGGCCACAGCGCTGAATGCAGCCACAACTTTTGTACTGACTGCTGTATACAGGACCTGCTGTATACTGACTGCATGAGCAGATGCCACCCTTGCAAGTGGGGAAGAGTGGTATGGGGAACAGCACATGTGGGGTACAAATAATGCCGGGAGGTAAAAAGATGATTGATGGGAGGGAGAATGAGAGAAGGAGGGAGAGTAGAGAGAGAATGGAGAGAGAGAGATGGTGGAAGGGCCAGGTAAATTATACAGATAAGAGGGAGAGATGATGGAGGGGAAAACAAATGACAGAGAAGAGAGAAAACTCTGAGAAAGACTGTAGAGAAGTATACAGTAGAGAGAAATGGATGATAGAGAAAGAGAACGGCAGGGTAAAAGAAACATGATAAGTAGATAGAGAAATAAATATATGATAAATTATTTTCATCAATGTATTCATGGTTACTGTGCCAAGGTCTACCTAGGCACTGGTAGTACAGGATGAAATAGGACAAGGGCCCCTGCCTTCAACAAGCTTGCTATATTGTGAGATAAAGCAGCTCCCTACCTCCCAGGAGCATTCATAGTCACACTCAAGCTGGAGGATTCCATCCCAGCTGGAAATGCCCCTCACCCCAGCAGAAGCACAGAAGATCTCAGTAGTACAAGGCTCTAGAGGGCTAAGGCCTACGAAGATAGTCCTCAGGAGAATGTCCTTGCTGGGGAAAACACGGATTCAGTGGTAACAGGCCAGACACAGACCAGGAGACATAGGAGGAAGGGCAAGGGAAGCTGTTTGTCAAAGGCCAGGAAGCAGAGCCACAGGTCAGCAACAGTGGCTAAGATGTAAGTGGAGGAAAGCCGGGTGAAACTTCCAGCTTTGTAATCACATTGTTCTATTATTGATTTCAGAGTGCCCAGAGGGGAGGCTGAAGGTACAAGGAGACCTTGGGGGCTATGCTTGCTCTGGAGTCCTACGCACAAAGCCACACTGCTGGGAAATCTTTCCACCTGCTGCTATCAGGTAGTTATCTTGTCAACAACTATTTGTCAAGCATCTACCAGTAGTAGTACTACGTACCATGTGTATCTACTATGTCCTACGCTTCTAGGCACTGAGAATATAGTGGAGAACAGGGTACCTTCCCTATTTCAAGCCTTTTTCCACATTTAGGATTCTTGAGTTCTGGGTTTAAAGTGCAGACAACCTTGATACCACCTTCTCTCTAACCATACAATCCCATACTGAGTTCTACTGAGTCTTCTTTTATGATGTTTCTCCGGCCCTGGTTTGCACTCGTGCTCGCTCTTGCCTGCTCTCTCCTGCTCGCTCTCGCTCTCTCTCTCTCTCCCCCTCCCCACACCCCCTCCATTTTCACTGTAGCCATTAGACAGAACCAGAGTTCTTCTCCCAGAACCCACCACCACCAACTCCTGTTCTAGTCCAGGCCCTTGAAACTTTATGCCCAAAATACTACAGCAGTCTGTCAGCCTGTCTCCCTTGTTCTGCCTTTAGTCACTGCTTTTAGATCATATCATGTTAGGCGCCAACTGAATTGGGATACTCTCCTACTCAAGAATCTTCACTGGCTCCCTATTTCTTACCCTGTCCCACATCAAATGTAAACTAGATCAGAGTTTCAAAGTCTTCAATAAGCTATCTTTACCTACCAGCTCAATCTCTCATGTCTCTGCTCCAGTCACACCCTGTAATCAGCTCTGTTCCTTTCTGATTCTGTGTCTTTGCTGTTGCTATTCCAGTAGATCTACCACTCATTAGTTCTGTTGCTTTAGACAGGTGACTTCACTTCTCAGAGTCCTAGTTTTCATGGCAGAAAAATGGGGATAATAGTACCAAATGGGGTTGTTGAAGGATCCAATAAGACAATGCAAGTGTTTTGAATCAGGCCTGGTAAGGCCTCAATCAATCATAGTTCCCTCTGCCTGGAATGACTGTTCCCTCTGCCTGGAATGCCCCCTCTCCTTTGGTTAACCTAAATCCTACATGTTCTTCAAGGTACTGCGCCAACTACCATTTCCTCCAGGAAGCTTGTTCTGAGTAATGTAGCCCTCACAATGTGGTCCATAATAATATGAAATGTGATATTGCCCATCATCGTTTCATGTATGTTAGTCTCATCTCACCAACTATACCAAGCCAGTAGGCAATGGGCAAAAAGAGAGAGACAGTTACAAGTTCAATTAGCCTCTGCCACTTTAGATGTGTGTATCTGTAAGTCGCTTAACCCATCTGAGCTTGTTTCCTCACCTGAGAAAGAAAACAATAATCTGTATCAGGCTAGGTGACCGTGGGGATTAGAGACAGTATTCTTTTTTTATTGCATTTTAGGTTTGGGGGTACATGTGAAGAACATACAAGATTGTTGCACGGGTACACACATGGCAGCGTAATTTGCTGCCTTCCTCCCCATCATCTATATCTGGCATTTCTCCTCATGCTCTCTCTCCCCAACTCCCCACCCCGCTAGAGATAGTATTCTTAAAGCATCTGGGACACAGCCTGATGCACTGCAAGTGGTCAGTAAATAGCAGGTACTATAATAATGGTTACTAACTCAGACTTAGAGTTTCTGATGGCTCAAGAGTACCCACACCTAGGGTACCCAGATTTGACCATCCACTGTCAAGGTTCTGCTATACCACTACCAGGCGACACTGTGAAACATAGCTTACAAAGGCCCTTTACTTTTTTTTTTTTTTTTTAAGACAGAGTCTCATTCTTGTCACCCAGGCTGGAGTGCAATGGCACGATCTCAGCTCACTGCAACCTCCACTTCCTGGGTTCAAGCAATTCTCCCACCTCAGCCTCCCAAGTAGCTAAGATTACAGGCATGCGCCACCACATCCAGCAAATTTTGCATTATTAGTAGAGACGGGGTTTCACCAGGTAAGCCAGGTTGGTATCAAACTCTTGACTTCAGGTGATCTGCCTGGCTCAGCCTCCTAAAGTGCTGGGATTACAGGCCTGGGTCACCGCGCCTGGCTGGCCCCTTACACTTTCTAAGGTTTCTCCAGGAATAGGAAACAATCCCAAAGGAGACAGAAGGGGGAAGTGGAAGCTTTTGGGACACAGAGAAAACTAAAGTCTAGAAGGAGAAAAATCAAAATAGAGGTAGCTGGAGCCAGAGCTAGAGCCTTCTAACCCTAGTTTGGAACAGGAGAACAAGCTATCTGTAGGGTCTACTACTTGGCCTATTATTAGTCTTGAATAGCCCTAGACTTGAAGTCAGTGCACACTTGCATTCAAATTGTAGTTGGGCAGCCATGATCAAGTCACTTCTGAGTGTTGCAGATTTTTTATCGCAAAATGGGGAAGATGAACATCTCTTTTTCATGAGTTATGATTGGGATTAAATGCAGTCCATGCGTTAAATCAATCAACATAGTGCCTGACATAGATATTCCATACACTTAAAAAAAAACACAAAACAAAAACCATTTATTGAACACTTAAGATGTGCCATGCACTAAGCACTTCATATGCATTAACTGATTTAATCATCTCTGTAACCTTATGTGAAACAGTTATTATTATTATTATTATTATTATTCAGACAGGGCCTCTCTGGCTCTGTTGCCCAGGTTGGGGTGCAATGGCACAGTCATAGCTCACTGCAACCTCAAACTCCATGGCACAAGCTATCCTTCTCTCTCAGCCTCCTGAGTAGCTAGGACTACAAGCTACAGGTGCATGCCACTGTGCCTGGCTAATTTTTTGTATTTTTTGTAGAGATGGGGATTCACCACGTTGGCCAGGCTGGTCTCAAACTCCTGGCCTCAAGCGATTCTCCTGCCTCAGCCTCCCAAAGTGCTGGAATTACAGGCATGAGCCACCATGTCCAGCTGGTAAAAATTATTCGTATCCCCACTTTACAAATGGAGAACCCGAGATGCATAAAGCTTAAGTGATTTGCCTAGAGCATATAGCTCATAACCAGCAGAACTGGGAATGAGACTCAGATCCTTCAGCTTTTTCCTAGGATACCACACGACCCCTCCATTCCAAGAGTCTATTTTAGAAAGCCTGTATTCCTGAGGTTTCCCATCGCAATTCCCTCAAGAAGCAGTCAGAAAAGGGAAGTCTCATTAGTCCCAGAGCTGAAACCATTCCCTCCATAGGCAGTGGGGAGGGAGAGAAGGAGAAACAAACAGAAAAGTAAGAAAATGCCTACGACCAACCATGCAGCTCCAGGCCAAGATGTGAAGGCAATGACCCCAGCACTTGCCCTTTCTCCTAAGGCTGGCTCAGGCACAATCAGTAAGTACATACCTCATCCCATTCTTCATTACTCCAAAATGCTTTTCTTAGGAAGCAAAAAGAAGAGACATTGAAGAAAGAAAGCAGGGACGGGAAGAGTGGCAGCAGCCATGGCTACTGGCTGTACCTACCATGGAAGTTGCCCAGGGTGGAGAGATGGCTTGGGAGAGAGCGGGGTATCCGGCTAGCTCAGACTCTCGTTGACAACCCCTCCAGCCAGCGTCCTCCCTTAGCTGGGACCCATCTGCCCACCAGTTAAGACTTCTGGAGCGAGGGACCATCAGCCCAAGATGCTGAGTGTGATCCAAGGGGCTCAGGCACAGTCAGGTTCCAGTTCTAAGAACAGGAAGGAGTAGGATTGAAGGCAAGGTATGACCATCAGCCTGGATGGGCCTAGATATGGCCACAGCCTTAGGGAATAAAAGCCAGTGTCAAGAGCTGGATAGGAGTGAAGACGCTGCTCCAGGAACCAGCCAGCACCCTGGTGGCAAAGGGAAGGATGAAAGGCACTTCCAGCAGCATAAACAGCCCCCCTGCTCCCTACTCCAACCTCCTCTGAGTCCTGGCCCACCCCCTCAGCAGCTCAGAGGCCAATAAGGAAGCTGGGCCCCCAGCCACTGCTAGAACTCAGGAAAGGAGCAAGGAAATGATGTTTGGGAAAGATAAAGCGGGTGTCTAAAAAGAATTTTTAAAAATATACGTAAGTGAGAGAGAAAAATACCCCAGACACATACACTTAAAAGAATTCCTGAGCTTCCTGGACTGAGTTGACCCCACCCAGCCATCTCTGCAGGTCCTGTGGGCCCCAGAAAAGAAAATCACGGATAAGCCAGGACTAGCAGCCTCCAGGTCCATAGGAGTAGCACTCAAGTTGATTTTATACAGCTGGGAGCAAGTGACTGAGCGATTTTCCAAGGTGAAGGTCCTGGTGAGATACAAAGCCTCACAAACATTCTGGGCTGTATTTACAGGGTCTGCACTTCGTCTGGGGACTTGACCAGATCCAAAGAAAACCCAATTTCACACCAGAGACTTCAACTCCAGAAAAAGTGCCCATTAGCAATGCTGGAATTGTGGTGTTTGCGGTCAGCGTCCCTGGATCTGCCATGAATTCACTCTGACCTCTGGCAATTTACGCCCACTCTCTGGACTTCGGTTTCCTCCCTGCAAAATAAAACATTAAATTCAATTGTCACAAATGACCCTTCCTGCTCTAGCGTGCTGCGATGTAGTAGTCCTAGGCCCCAGGCTGAGGTTCCAAATGACGCCTTCAGTGATGAGCACAGTAACCAGAATCCAGAGCAGCCCTATGCGGATTTGTTGCACTCCCAAAGCCTAGGTTCAGGCATCAAGGTTTAATTTCTCTTGAGGAATTAGAGTCAGGATTTTCCCTTCATTAATACTCCTAATTCCCTTCTCCAGTTTCTCTTGGCCTCTGGCCCCAGTTCCAGTAATTTCTGGCTCCTGAGAGGGATTATGCAAGCTCCCTTAGGACAAGAAATATGCTAGGGCTTTCCTCTCTGGGGAAATCATGCCTGCAGGCCCCTTCCCCTTCCTTCCCTCTGTAGCTCACAGGGGACTCTGGGTTGACTTTTATCAACTGTATGGGGGAAAGTTTGGGAGCTTTCAGGAGCATATGGATCTGGCTTACAGTCTCAGCTGTACCATTCACTAGTTGTTTGGCCTCGACCATGTCACAGAACTTTGGTTTCCTCATCTATAAAACATGCTTGCCATATGACAAGCACTCAGTAAATGGTATCTGTTATGACTATTACCCCTATCCAAAATAATAATGAGCAAGGTACCGTTAGTAGTTAAGAAAACCGATTTCTTCAATCGAAATGAAGATAAAAGAGAAAGGACTAGTTAAGAGAAGGCTCAATGCCAAATCCAGTACGCGCTAGACAAGCACATTTGAAACTTTAGTGGGCATATTAATCACGTGGGGGATCTTATTAAAATGCAGATTTTGATTCAGCGAGGCCCAGGTTCTTACTTTCTAATAAGCTCCAGAGTGATACTGATGCTTACTGGTGTGATTACCACATTTTGAGTAGCAATATAACAGGGCATAATCTGTTCCAAACAAATGCATCAGGTTAAAATCTCTTTTCATTTCATTCCACATGCCTGGGTGTCCAGCCTCCCTTGCTTTCTGGTGGCCAAATGTCTTTCTCCTTTTGCTCAGTAGCCCAGCCCATGCAAACGCTTGCCTGATGAAGCTTGCCAATCTCCACTTCCTAAGAAAATAAAGAGCAAATGGTTTATTATCAGTGTGACCAGACCAGTGGTTAGGTGAGGTTAAAGAAATTGTGACTAGAGGTGCAAGCAAGTTCATGGGGCTGGCTGAGGCAGGGAGGCAGGGTGGGAGGATAAGTGTTGGGATGTCATCAGATGAGGGGTAGGCAGGTGGGCACAGACAGTGTATACTCAAGAAATCCTTTGGTGAGAGAAGATGAGAGAGAAACTTGAGCGGTTCAGCCAGTTTGGGATTTGGGGAAGAGGCTGCAAGCTGGGGTGGAAGGAAAGGGGCATAGTCTCCCATTTAGCCGGGCCGAGGTCCAGGTAACATGATTAAGTATGATCTCCTATGCTCAGGGCACAGTAAAGATGACTGCTTCTTTTCCAAGTACTCAGGAGACATGCATGAACTTGGCATGGGGGTAAAGGAGGGTGGACACATATAGCAGAAAAGCCAGAAGCTGGCTCCCAGGAGAGGCCTCATAAAGACCCTAGTGAGAAGTCAGGGGTGGAGGTGGATCAATTCTGAAAGGACTCAGTCTCTAGCTGCCCTAGTCAGCTGTCACCCCAGTATCTTCAGATAGCACCATCGGTCTTTGAGCCTGGCTCCCAGCAGACCCCTCAAGAGATACTTGGGAGAAGATGAGCAGAAAGAGAACAATGGCTCTGCCCTAACTTAGGGCAAAAAGGAAAATGTGGCCCCTGTGGCTTGTGGTTGCACTTAACCTGAGATTTGGACCATAACAGAGTGTGGGCACTTCCCTCTTTTTAAAGTATTTGTATAAACAGAAGCACAAAATAACGTCCTTGATTAGCTCTGTTTATTTTCTGAGGCTCTTCCAGCCTCTCTCCAAACAGCACATTCCACCTGCCCCACACGAAGAAGCACAAGCTCATTCTGTCAGGCTCAGCAGGAAGAGAAGCCCACAGACAAGCTGGGGGACAGAACAATGCATGGCTTGTTTATCTGACAGAGGAGGGGAAAAGCTGCCTGGTCACCATGGAGGGACACAGAGCTCTGAAGGCCCACCCCCACCCACTGTTGGCTGGGGTCCCTGCAGCCTAGTAATCAGGAAACCCTTCCTTACAGACCAAATCAAGGGGGGAAATGTGTGTGTGGGGGGGTGGTGGTGGTGGTGGTGGTGGTGGTGTGTGTGTGTGTGTGTAATCTGAAAGAGAACTTTCGGGACAATGGCTTTCTCATCAGTCTTGGAAAGCTATAATCTGGGTCATCTGAGAGATGAATACTTTCTGGAGAAGGGGCTTTTGGTACCCTGTTCTGCCTCCCCACTTCCCCTCCTCTCCCACCCGTCCCCTCTGAATAGCCAGTTCAAGTTCCTCCATGTAAATCCGCAGAGTCCCCCTCTCCACCCTCCACCTAGAATCCATCCCTGGCCAAAAAGAAACCCAGCGTAGGGAATAAGAAAAGAAGAGAATGTTTGAATGGAAATAAAGGCTCCCCCAAATGCTGTGGTATGTGTCAGGGGTGCTCTTTGGCTTTCTGCCTAGGGCATCTGACTAGGGCATTACATTTGACCCTCTGCTTCCATTTCTCCATTTTTCACACTGAAATCTTTAAGACATAGGTGGACACCTCTTTTTCCAAAGAAGGTTGGCAGGAAGTAAAATACAGATGACTGCAGAAAGCTCTGCACACAGCAGAGGGGGAAAAATCCTTACTCGTTGAGAAATGCAGTACTCAGGATTCTCTTTCAGAATGGGCTGGGGAGAAATTTCTAGTTTTTCCATATACAGTGTGATAAAACATACCAATCACAGACTTGTTCAACTGACAGAAGAGGGGAAAAGCTGCTTGATCTTGTCAATGATCCTAAAGGCAAAGAGGTAGATAGTGAATATTTAGAAGCTTCTAGAAACAAGGGGAGCAAGTCCGGAATCTGAATAATGAAAGAGGTTTTTTCCCTCTCCCTTCTATGTACAAAAGTTATGGGTGCAACACCAAAGGGCTAAGGGAGACTTCAGAGGAGCACACAAGGAAAATGGCAGCAAATTCACAGTGCAATATGTGACTCAACAGATAGCCTTAAAGTTTTTGCCGGGATGCCCAATTTCCTAAACCAACACCCAAAGTGATAAAGAAGGTGGAGGATGTTTGTCCTCCAGCTCTGGTTTCTGTCAGTAACATTTATAGCATCCCTTGGGAAAGAGGCCACAGGAATAATTCTAGTTTTCCTTTCTTCCTCCTTGAAGCCCACTATCTCTTTCAGTTCAAACTCACTGTTTGACCTACCACTTTTCAGAGGTCTGATGGAATCCATAAAGGTTTTCCCCAGAGTCAAGTTTTAAAGCCCTGAGAACTACTTCTGCCCACTCCCCAAGTCAACTCCACTACTAAAGACATAGAGCTCTAGGACAATAGTCAACAACAGTTAGGACCCCAGTAGAAACAAGAGCACCCAGTCAGTCTGCTTTGATGTAACTTGAGAATCAGGAGGAGCCAACACCCAGCAGAGCTGGAACGCAGTGAGCAAGGTGGACTGTAGTGGGAGATGAGGTTGGGAAGGTTCATAGGCCAGATCATGGAGTTTCCAAAGGCTGAAACAGTTTGAATTTTATTCTCAGTGAAATGGGAAGCTGTTAGAAGTTCTTAAGCAGGGTACTAACACGCTGTAAGTTTTATAAAGGCTTGACTTGGCTGATGGATTTGGAAGGGGGATCAAGAGTAGAAGCCAAGGAATCATTTAAAAGGGGCTATTATAGGTAATAGATAACGGTGGTTTGTTCTAAGAAAGTAGCAGTCGGGGTAAGAACAAGAGATTTGATGAGAGGTATTTTGAAGAGGTAGGGCTGACAGTATTTGTTGATGGACTGAATGTAGAGAATGAGGTAAAAAGAACCATGACACTTAGGTCACCTGGCATCTGTACCTTTTCAGCACAGTATTCATTCCCAAAACGGAGTCATTAGTGGTTCTAAAAAGAAAATTGGCACTCTTCACTATGGTTTTGTCCAGGCATTTACGGGACTCCTCTATCTGCATTTAAGGTGTTTGGAGAGGTACTAGGCAACATGCCAAAATGAATTAGATATAATAATCCCTGTGCTCAAGGAATTTACAGTGTGGTAGAGGGTGGACAAAAAATATCTGGAAAACCATTAAACAGGATGGGATGTCAGAAGTATCAGAAAGGAAATGCTAACAAAATGAGAGTCAAAAGAAGGAAAAACCACTGCTGCTTGAATCAAGAATGGCATCACAGAATCTCTGAGATAATTTTGGAAGAGTCAATACAATCACCACTAAAGATGACTGGGATAGAGGCCATGCCAGATTTGCATGAACAGAAGTGGGAAGCACAGGAATACTAAGAAGGAAGAAAAATAGTTTGTATAAGACACAGAGGAAGTGAAATTAGAATGATGCAAGAGCATGCTGGGCCTTAAGAATCAAGTTAAAGCCTTTATTTCACATAATCCAATAGGCAAGAGAGAGCCCTTGGAAGTTCCAGAGTAGGAGAGCAATATGGTACAAGCAGTATGGTAGGAAAGTTATTATGGTAGCCATGTGTAGGATAAATTAAGTGGATAGATACTGGAAGCACAGAGAAGTGAGTAGGCTAATGGAATACACACAGTAAAAGGTAAAATCAGAGCAATGGCAGCGGGAATGGAACAGAAAGGAAGAATGTGACAGAGAATCAATAGAGTACTTTACATAAGCAGAGAGAAGAGATGGCTATAAAGCACCAAGAAGGCCGATAAAACTAATCTAAATAGCAAAGTCATAAGCAAAAACCAGTTTCAGGAAACATGAGTTTGATTTCAGATATTAGTTTGTTATGCTGGCAAATTCTGTAGGTAGGTGTGCTCAGCAAGCAGCTTGATGTGTGGGCTACAGTGCTAGAAAAACGTTAGGGTACAGTATGGACATGTGATCACTATCCAGAGGAGGCAGCCAAGGCTGTTGCAGTGGATGTGACTGCCCATGGTGAATGTGTACAAAAAAGAGGGCAATAACAGATCCCTGCAGAGCTATAGTTCGGGCAGGAGAGGAAGAAGAGCAGGTGATAGAGACAAAACAATGAAATGCCATTTTCAATGATATTGGCAATACTTTTTAAAGGGAAGTGCTGACAAAGTTGTGGGGAAATAGGTATACATTGTTGGGTGGGAATCAAAATGGGTACACACTTACTAAAGGAAATTTTGGCATATGTTATCAGGAGACTTAAAATGTTTCTACTATGCTTCCTTTGGCTGACATATACCAAAAATGCAACGATACAGAGATTAGCATGGTTCCTGCACAAAGACGATGCACAAATTTGTGAAATGCTCCATTTTTCTGGAATTAGTGGTAATGATTTTGCAACCTTGTGACTATACTAAAACCCATTGAATTACACACCTAAAGTAGTGAATTTTATGGTATGTGAATTATATTTAAGAAATTTCATATCCTTTGATCCAGTTTTTCCACTCCTAGGATTTTATCCTAAGAAAGCCATTAGAGATGTACACATTGGTTTATGTACTTGAAATGTCATCCACTGCAGGGTTATTCATAATGGCAAAATTTGGAATATCCTAGCTGTGCAACATTTAGGAAGAGTTAGATAATGTATTGTACATTTACACAAAGGAATAGTAATTTGTCATTGAAAACCATGTTTTTGAAGACTACTTAATCAGCTCACAATATAATGGTAAATTTAAAAATTGTATACAAACCTGAACATATTACAAGTCCAATTCAGAAAATATATATGCATATATATACATATTCTTATACAGACATGTAGATATTGAAAGGCTGGATGTAAATTTACTAATATTATACCAGTGGGTATTTATCTTTGTGTGGTAGAATTAATGGTTTTTATTTCTCACACTTTTAAATCATTTCCAGATTTTATACACTACACATGTATTACCTTTGGAATAAAAAGAGATTTCTAAAGAAAAATGTCACCATTCTACATGGACATATCATTTACCCAGGAAACTGTCTGACATATTCCTAAATTAGGAATCTGCAATTATACTTCTGATTCCATTTAATTATTTCAAAGATCTGGATTTTACCCTCAGGGAAATCAGCCTAGAGCCCACCAACCTAGCAAAAATGCTTTTTTCAATATAATTTTGCTGCTTGGACGTGGATTCTTTTGTCTTACTAATTTTTAAAAAAATTCCACCTGACAGTTTTTTACCCTTAATATTAGCACTGGGAACTGTTCTTTGCTGTGAGAGTAGACCAGGGCGGGAAGAACCAGGAGCAGGTTTGTGAGGAAGCCAGGCAAAGGAAAAGGGGAGTCAATTCAAGGTCAGTATCAAGGCCATGTCCAGTGGGTTGAAAAAAACACTACTCAGGGCCTTCTTGACTAAAGCCAAGTTTTAAAGTCAGGCAACTTTTCCAGTTGCCTGATAGACTCGGTGGGATAAACTTGGCTAGAGAGGGAACAAATGTACAAGAAAATTTAGTTGTGGTGGTGGAGGTGTGGCAGCAAGTACCATTTGCATGCAACATTTACAGTTCATAAAGAACTTTCATATACACCATTCAATTTAATTCTCATAACCTTACTAACTCCACTTCAGAAAAGAAGAAAATCAGGCTTAGGGAGGTGAAATAAATGACACAAGGCTTGAACACAAGTTTTTTGCTTCCAAATTTTGATGTCTCCCCCACCCCAAATAATGGTTCTCAAGGTTTGTTCTGTAGACCAGCATCAGCAACACCCGAGAACTTGTAGGGAAGAAAATAATTCTGGGGCCCCATCCTCAACCTTTTGAATCAGAAACTCTGGAGGTGGGGCCCAAAATCTGAGGTGTTTTTTTTTTTTTTTTTTTAATTATACTTTAAGTTTTGGGATATATGTGCAGAACGTGCAGGTTTGTTACATAGGTATACATGTGCCATGGTGGTTTCCTGCACCCATCAACCTGTCATCTACATTAGGTATTTCTCCTAGTGCTATCCCTCTGCTAGTCCCCCACCCCGACGGGCTCTCGTGTGTGATGCTCCCCTCCCTGTGTCCATGTGTTCTCATTGTTCAACTCCCACTTATGAGTGAGAACATGCAGTGTTTGGTTTTCTGTTCCTGTGTTAGTTTGCTGAGAATGATGGTTTCCAGCTTCATCCACGTCCCTGCAAAGGACATGAACTCATTCTTTTTTTTGGCTGCATAGTATTCTATAGTGTATATGTGCCACATTTTCTTTATCCAGTCTATTACTGATGGGCATTTTGGTTGGTTCCAAGTCTTTGCTATTGTGAACAGTGTTGCAATAAGCATGTGTGCATGTGTCTTTATAGTTGAATGATTTATAATCCTTTGAGTATAAACCCAGTAATGGAATTGCTGGGTCAAACTGTATTTCTGGTTCTAGATCCTTGAGGAAATGCCACACTGTCTTCCACAATGGTTGAACTAATTTATACTCCCAACAACAGTGTAAAAGTGGTCCTACTTCTCCATGTCCTCTCCAACATCTGTTGTTTCCTGACTTTTTAATGATTGCCATTCTGACTGGCATGAGATAGTATCTCACTGTGGTTTTGATTTACATTTCTCTAATGACCAGTGATGAGCTTTTTTTTCTTATGTTTGTTGGCCACATAAATGTCTTCTTTTGAGAAGTGTCTATTCATATCCTTTGCCCACTTTTAGAAGGAGTTGTTTTTTTTCTTTTAAATTTGTTTAAGCTCCTTGTAGATTCCGGATATTAGCCCTTTGTCAAATGAATAGATTGCAAAACTTTTCTCCCATTCTGTAGGTTGCCTGTTCACTCTGATGATAGTTTCTTTTGCTGTACAGAAGCTCTTTAGTTTATAGATCCCATTAGTCAATTTTGGCTTTTGTTACAATTGCTTTTGGTGTTTTAGTCATGAAGTCTTTGCCCATGTCTATGTCTTGAATGGTATTGCCTAGGTTTTCTTCTAAGGTTTTTATGGTTTTAGGTTTTAAGTTTAAGTCTTTACTCTATCTCGAGTTAACTGTTGTATAAGATGTAAGGAAGGGGTCCAGTTTCAGTTTTCTGCATATGGCTAGCCAGTTTTCCCAACACCATTTATTAAATAGGGAATCCTTTCCCCATTGCTTGTTTTTGTCAGGTTTGTCAAAGATCAGATGGTTGTAGATGTGTGGCATTCTTTCTGAGGCCTCTGTTCTGTTCCATCGGTTTATATATCTGCTTTGGTACCAGTACCATGCTGTTTTGTTTACTGTAGACTTGTAGTATAGTTTGAAGTCAGGTGGTATGATGCCTTCACCTTTGTTCTTTTTGCTTAGATTGTCTTAGCTAAACAGGCTCTTTTCTGGTTCCATATAAAATTTAAAGTAGTTTTTTCTAATTCTGTGAAGAAAGTCAATGGTAGCTTAATGGGAATAGCATTGAATCTATAAATTACTTTGGGCAGTATAGCCATTTTCATGATATTGATTCTTCCTATCCATGAGAATGGAATGTTTCTCCATTTGTTTGTGTCATCTCTTATTTTCTTGAGCAGTGGTTTGCAGTTCTTCTTGAAGAGGTCCTTCACATCCCTTGTAAATTGTATTCCTAGGTATTTTATTCTCTTTGTAGCAATTGTGAATGGGAGTTCACTCATAATTTGGCTCTCTGTTTGTCTATTATTGGCGTATAGGAATGCTTGTGATTTTTGCACATTGATTTTGTATCCTAAGACTTTGCTGAAGTTGCTTGTCAGCTGGAAGAGATTTTGGACTGAGATGACAGGGTTTTTAAAATAAACAATCAATCATGTTATCTGCAAACAGAGACTATTTGACTTCCTCTCTTCTTATTTGAATACCCTTTATTTCTTTCTCTTGCCTAACTGCCCTGGTCAGAACTTCCAATACTATTTTGAATAGGAGTCGTGAAAGAAGGCATCCTTGTTGTGCACTGGTTTTCAAAGGGAATGCTTCCAGCTTTTGCCCATTCAGTATGATATTGGCTGTAGGTTTGTCATAAATAGCTCTTATTGTTTTGAGATATATTCCATCAATACTTAGTTTACTGAGAGTTTTTAGCATGAAGGGGTGTTGAATTTTATTGAACGCCTTTTCTGCATCTACTGAGATAATCATGTGGTTTTTGTCATTGGTTCTGTTTATGTGATGGATTTTGTTTACTGATTTGCATATGTTGAAACAGCCTTGGATCCCAGGGATGATGCCAACTTGATTGTGGTGGATCCTCTAGATGATTCTAATGCACACTCATAAGTTTGAGAACCAGTACTGTACCATATGTTTTAAAACAGACGTTCAAGTAATTTCTTCTAAATACTGGCTGCTATTTTGGCTTTTGTGAGGTGCTTCTTTCCAAGGTAGGCTGGAAGCCTTCCTTCAGCTATCAGTGCTATGTATATAATAGAGGGCAGCTACTTAAAAAGTATTTAGCCTCCAGGGACAGGAATGTCCTTCTTTAGGGTGAGGAAGATCCTAGGACCAAGAAGGCAACTCTTGAATCACAGCTGCCCTTGTCAGGGGGAGATATGTGCTGGTGAGCAGTTGCCATATATGTACTTTCCTGGTAAGACCTCTTTTCATTAAGGCTTTTACCTTGTTCCACAATCTTCCACATAAGCCTTGAGGAAATTTCCCTTTCTGAGGTATTGATATTCATCAATCTGTTCACTTCCTTTTTAATAGCTTTATTAAGGTTTAGTTGACAAATAAAAATTGTACATATTTATAATATACAATATAATTTTTATATATGTAAACATTGTGAAATTATTAAATAAAGCTAATTTACATATCCATAACCTCATATAATTATCTTTTTTTGTGGTAAGATCATTTAAGATCTACTCTCTTACCAATTTAAGTATACAATACATTATTATTAACCACAGTCACTAGTCTGTATATTATCTTCACAGAATGTATTCCTCCTGTTCAACTGAAGCTTTGTATCCTTTGATCAACAGCTGATTTCCTGCCCAACCCCTCCATCGCTGGTAACCATCATTCCACCCTCTGCTTCTATGCATTTGATGTTTTAACTTATTATTATTAATATGATTTCAACTTCTATTTTAGATTCAGGGGGTACATGTGCAGGTTTGTTACATGGGTATATTGTGTGATACTCAGGTTTGGGGTACGAATGATCCCATCATGCAGGTACTAACCACAGTACCCAATAGTTTTCCAGTAGTTGTCCCCCCCATCCCTCCCTCCCCTATCTAGTAGCCACCAGTGTCCAGTGTTGCCATCTTTATGTCCATTAAGTGCCCATTGTTCTTACTTATAAGTAGGAGCTAAACATGTGGTATTTGGCTTTCTGTTCCTGCACAACTTTGCTTAGGATAATGACCTCCAGCTGCAACTATGTTGCGGCAAAGAACATGATTTCATTTTTTTATGGCTATATAGTATTCCATGATGTATATGTACCACATTTTATTTATCTAATTCACCATTGATGGGCACCTAGGTTGATTCCATGTATTTGCTATTGTGAATAATGCTGGAAGGAACAAACAAGTGCAGATGTCTTTTTTGGTAGAACTATTTATTTTCTTCTGTATATATACCAAGTAATGGGATTGCTAGGTTAGGGTTCAGCTTTTTTACACTTTACATATGAGATCATGTGGTATTCGTCTTTCTGTGCCTTGTTTATTTCCTTAGCATAATGTCCTCGAGTTTCATCCATGTTGTCAAAAATGACAGGATTTTCTTCTTTTATGGTTGAATAGTATTTCATTGTGTGTGTGTGTGTGTGTGTGTGTGTGTGTGTGTGTGTGTGCATATAACATTTTCTTTATTCATTCATCTGTTGTTGGACACTTAGATTTATTCCATATCTTGGCTATTGTGAACACTACTGTAATAAACATGGGAATGCAAACATCTCTTTAACATACTGATTTCATTTGCTTTAGATATATACCTCAAAGTGGAACTGCTGGATTATACTGTAGTTCTATTTTTAGTTTTCTGAGAAACCCCCATACTGTTTTCCATAATGGCTATACTAATTTACATTTCTACCAATAGTGTATAAGGGTCCCTTTTTCTTCACACCCTCACCAACACTTGTCTTTCTGATAACAGACATTCTAAAAGATGTGAAGTGATATGTCATTGTGGTTTTGATTTGAATTTCACTGATTAGTGATATAGAACATTTTTAAAAATATACCTGTTGACCATTTACGTGTCTTCTTTTGAGAAATGTCTATTCAGATCTTTGGCCCATTTTTTAAATCAAGTTATTTATTTTCTTACTTTTGACTTGTTTTCCTTATATGTTTTAGATATTAACCCCTTATCAAATATATGATTTGCAAATATTTTCTCCATACCTGTAGGTTGTCTCTTTACTCTGTTGATTGTTTTCTTGGCTGTACAGAAGCTTTTTAATTTGATGCAATCCAACCTGTCTATTTTTGCCTTTATTGCCTGTGCTTTCAGGCCCATAGCCAAAAAATCTTTGCCAAAGCCAAATGTCAGAAAGCTTTTTCATTTGTTTTCTTGTAGTAGTTTCAGAGTTTAAGGTCTTATGTTTAAGTCTTTAATCAATTTTGAATTGGTTTTTATATATGGTGTAGGATAAGAGTCCAATTTCATTCTGCATGTGAATATCCAGTTTTCATGACACTATTTATTGAAGAGACTGTGCTTTCCCCATTGTGTGCTCTTAACAACTTTGTAAACATCAGTTGATTGTAAATGTGTGGATTTACTTTTGGGCTATCTCTTCTGTTCCACTGAACTGTATTTCTGTTTTTATGCCAGTACCATATTGTTTTGATTACTACAATTTCATAGTATATTTGGGATTGGGTAGTATGATGCCTCCAGCTTTTTTTCCTCTCTCTCAAGATTTCATTAGCTATTTGGGGTCTTCTGTGATTTCTTACAAAATTTAGAATTGTTTATTTCTGTGAAAAACTGTAGTTGGAATTTTGATAGAGATTGCATTCAATCTGTAGATTGTTTTCAGTAGTAAAGACATTTTAATGATAGTAATTCTTCCAACCCATGAACACAGAATATTTTTATTTATTTATGTCTTATTTATTGTGTCCTCTTCAATTTATTTCATCAGTGTTTTATAGTTTTTAGTATACAGATTTTTACCTTGTTGATTAAGTTTGTTCCTAATTATTTTAGATTTATTTTGATGCTATTGGAAATGGGATCTTTTAAAAATTTTTCTAAGTTTGTTGTTAGTGTACAGAAACATTATTGATTTTTACAGGGTTATATTGTACCTTGCAACTTTACTGAATTCCTTTATTATTTCTAACAGCTTTTTGGTGGAGTTCTAGGGTTTTCTATATAGGATCATGTCGCCTACAAATAGAGACAATTTAACTTCTTCCTTTTCAATTGATATGCCTTTTATTTCTTTTTCTTGCCTGACTGCTCTGGTAAGACTTTCAGTACTATGTTGAGTAGAAGTGGAGAAATGGGAACCCTTGTCTTGTTTCCTATTTTAAAGAAAAAGCTTTCCACTTTCCACCATGGAATATAATGTTAGCTGTGGGCTTGTCATATATAGCCTTATTGTGTTGGGGTACATTCCTTCTACACCTAATTTTTGGACAGCTTTTTTTTTTTCCAATGAAAGCTTGTTGCACTTTGTGATTTTTTTTTTATCTACTGAGATGATCATATGACTTTTATTTTTCTTTCTGCTAATGTGGTATATCACATTCATTGATTTGTGTGTGTTGAACTACCTTTGCAGTAAGGAAATGAGGAAACTCAGTGGGGAGTGGGTTTGGAAGCTGGGGGTAGGTTAGTCTATGCTCTGCAGAAGGAAAATAATATAGCATTATGGTATGTTAACACTGTTCCCCTCAAGTGTAGAGGACTCATTTTTCATTGTATATGCCTTTGTACTATTTGAATGGTTTGCCTTCTGCAAGTATTGCTTTAAAAAAAAAAAAAGAAATACTTAAAAATTAACTTTTACAAAATCAAACTCATTCTTTTTTGCTACAGTTTAAATATGTATGTCCCTTCAGAATTCATATTGAGACGTAACTCCCAAGGTGATGGTATTAAGAGGTAAGGCCCTTGGGAGGGGACTAGGCATTGAGGGTTCTGACCTAATAGATGGTATTAGTGGCCTTATAAATGGGTTTGAGGAATATCTTGCCTTTTTTGCCCTTGTACTTCTTCTGCTATGTGAGGACATAGCATTTTTCCCCTTTGCTCTCCCTCTATCTGAGGACATAGCAACAAGGCACCACCTTTGAAGCAGAGAATAGCCTCACTGGATACGGAATCTGCTGGTGCCTTGGTCTTGATTTTCCAGCCTCTAGAACTGTGAGAAACCAATTTCCATTCTTTATAAATTACCCACTCTAAAGTATTTTGTTGTAGTAGCATAGGTAAACAAAGACACCTTCCCACTCTTCTGCTGGTGCTAGTGACAGGCTGAATCATTTACTAAGGTAAGAAATCTGGTAGATTTTCTGGACTCTCTCCTCTTATTTACCCCTCACATCTGTCTAATCAGGCACCAAGACGTATTGATTCTACCTCCTAGGCTAGATAATTCTCAAAACCCACCCCTCTACTCTATCCCTGAATCACTTTAACTATAGCATTCATTTTCTAACTGGTTGACCTGCTTCTTTTCTCCCTGCAAACTGCCAATGAATACATCTTTTCAACGTGCAAACCTGGTCCTGCCACTCTCATGCTTAAAATTCTTCACTGGCTTTCTAGTACTTATGGGAAAAGTCCAAATTCATTAGCATGGCTGCCTAGATCTTCCTTGTTCTTAACCCCTGTTCTAACCTCCTTCCTCTACAGGTACGGGTAGAATGATAGGAAGGGAAGATGATGAATCTAAAATTGGTAATAAAAGGGAAAGCCTCCCAGAAATTATTCATGACCAAGAAGGGTGCTGAGGGCCAGGAGAGAACGTAGGACAAAGAAAAACTCTGAATTAGCCATGGGGGAGATCTGAAGAAGCAGTCTGCAGAATACTGCATCCATGTTGGGGAGCAGAGGAGCCTACAAGGAATGTGAATGTACAGCATTCAGGGAGGAGTACTTTGATGCTGGGGACATTTTCTGTGGAACACTGAAGGACCATGAAACTTTAGGTATTCTGACATGCATAGTACAGAATATATAATGTCTACTGACAGTCTGCATCCACGGAAAATCTAAAAAAGGTCATGCTTGAGGTCTGGTTGTTAATGAAGGATAGAAATTGGACCCAGTTGAAAGGTACTTCTAGAGAAGGAATATTGATAGCATATTAAAATCATGTAAATGAAGGGGGAAGAATGGTGTCCTGAGGGTAGGATATATGAGGAGAAGTGGTGAACAGTAAGGCCAGAAAGGCAAACTGGGTCAGAACATGGAGAATGGTAGAATCAGATTCACATTTTGGAAAGATGTGTCCATTGGCATTTTGTAGGGAGAAAAGATGCAGGTGGATCAGATAGGAAATGAATACTGTAGTCCAAGTGATCTATAATTCAGGAATAGAGTGGAGGGGCAAGTCTGAGAAATGTCTGGTCTAGGAGGTAGAAGCAGTTAGTCTTGGTAGCTGTTAGACAGTTGTGAGGGATAAATAAGAGGGAGTACAGAATGTGTATCAGGTTTTTCACTCTAGTTTACGATTCAGCCTGTCACCAGCATCAGCAGAAGAGTGGGGAGGAGAATTAGTTCAGTTTTAGAAAAATTGATTTTTAAATATTTTTAAATTATTTAAAGCAATAGCTGCAGAAGGCAAACAATTCAAATAGTACAAAGGCAAAGGCACATGCAATGAAAAAAGAGTGCCCCATACTCCAGGGGAAACTACTTTTAACAGTTTATTGTTTATCCCTGAGCAGCAATATGGCAGATTATGAAGAACATAAGCTCTGGAACAAGACTGTCTGGATTCGAATCCACAATTTCCAGCCATATGTTCTTGGGCTAGTTATTTAACATCTCTGCCTTACTTACATTATCTCTAAAATGGGAATTATAATAATAGAACACAGAAAAGGCAGATTATAATGCTGCTGGAACCTTGCTGTTTGTGTTTAACAAAATATCTTGGAGACAATTCCGTATCCACACATACTTTTCTTAAACAAATTGAAATAACTGAATAATATTTTACCAAGTGAATTTTTTATAGTTTTTTAGCCTTTACTCAAGTAATAATACTGAAGCTGTTTTGTTAATATGAATATTTTTCTAATACAAATCATGTTGTGATTAATATCTTTTTACCTGTCTTCACACACATACATGATTATATATTTTATATAAAGTCCTACAAGTGGAACTATGGGTCAAAAAGTATGTGTTTAATTGTGATAAAATATACAAAGGTACAAAGAGGTTATGCTAATTTACACTTCCAACAATGTATTAGAGTAGTGCTTTACAAACTTTTATATGCCTACAAGTTACCTGGGGATCTGATTAAAATGCAGATTCTGATTTAGCAGATCTGGGGTGGAGCTGCATTTCTAAAAAGCTCTCAGTTGATGCAGATGCTGCTGATCCAAGAAACACAGTTTGAGTAGCAAGGTATAAGAGCACATGCATTTCTCTGCATGCTTGGCAAAAAAAAAAAAAAAGTATATCAAATGCTCTGATTTTTCCCATTCTGATAGGTGAAATTTATATCTTATTGCTTAATCTATACTGCTTTAATTTTACGTGTTGAGCATCTCTCTCTCTCTTTTTTCTCTCTCTCTCTTTTCTTTTCTTCTTCTCTCTCTCTCTCTCTCTCTCTCTCTCTCTCTCTCTCTCCCTGAGTTAGGATTTGCACTGTTGCCCAGGCTGTAGTGCAGTGGTGCAATCATGGCTCACTGCAGCCTCAAACTCTTGGGCTCAAGTGATGCTCTAGCCTCAGCCTCTGAGTGGCTGGGGCTACAGGGCATGCACTACCACGCCTGGCTAATTTTCACATTTTTTGTCAAGATAAGGTCTCACTATGTTTCTCAGTCTTGTCTTGAACTCGTGGCCACAAGCCATCCTCTTGACTGTTGGGATTACAGGCATGAGATACTGTGCCAACACAGCATATTTTCATTTGTTTTTATAAGCCCACTTTCTTTTTGTCTGAACTGCCTGTTCAGATTCTTTTTTCCTCTTTTTGAATGGTTTGTTGGCATTGTCCTGTTATTCTCAAGAGCTCTTTATATATTATGGGAGCCAGCCTCTTGCTGTATCAGATGCAAAACCCTTTCTCCAGTTTTTTGTCTTCGGATTTTATTTTTGTATTTTTCTGATGCTTTAAATTTTAGCTTTTGTGTTGTCAGATTAACAATTTTCTTTTTTTATGGCTTCTGGTTTTTTTCTGGTTGGTTGTTTTTTGTGTTTTGTTTTGTATTGTTTTGTTTTTTTGTGACAGGGTCTCATTCTGTCGCCCAGGCTGGAGTGCAATGGTGTGATCTCCACTTACTGCAACCTCTGCCTCCCAGATTCAAGTGATTCTCCTGCCTCAACCTCCCGAGTAGCTAGGATTACAGGTGTGTATCATTACGCCTGGCTAATTTTTGTATTTTTTGTAGAGATGGGGTTTTGCCATGTTGCCGAGGCTGGTCTTGAACTCCTGAGCTCAGGTGATCCACTCACTTCAGCCTCCCAAAGTGCTGGGAATATAGGCATGAGCCACTGCACCCAGCTGGCTTCCAGATTTTGTTTTGCTTAGAAAGACTTTTCACGTTTCAAGATAAAATCATATACTAAAAGTTATATACTAAACAATGTCTTTTAATCATTATGGTTAGAATTCATTATCACTAGACCTCATTATGGTTTATTGATCAGTCTATCCATGTGCTAGTACCAAAGTATTTTAATTACTGCAATGTTATAATATGTTTTAACAATACCAGCCCCTTTGTCTTTTATCCTCTTTTATTCAGACCTTTCCTGACTAATCTTACATATGTACTTCAGAATCAGTTTGGCATGTTGGATTGTAATGTGTCTGGAGGACAACTCTGTGTGGAAGTCTAACATCCAGTTGAAAATGATAATCTGGAATCTGCGCATGTGGTCTTCCCTAGATACAGAAATCTGGGAGTCATCAGTGGTACCTGAAGCCCCTCAATAAAAGTTCATAGAATAAGAAAGAGAGGCTGAGATAGAACTCTAGGTTAGTGGTTCTCAAAATTCAGTCCCCACACCAGCAGCATCAGCACTACTTGAGCTCCTACCAGAGATCAGAAACTCTGAAGAGAGGGGAGCAGTGTGTTCTTTACAAATTCTCCAGGGGAATTTAATGTACATTCAAGTTTGAGAACTACTGCTCTAGGGTGTATCTGTAGATAAAAGACAATTAAGGAAAAAGAGCTCAAGATAACTAGTAGTAGGAAAACTAGGAAAAAGAAGTGTTTTGGGCCAGGCACGGTGGCTCATACCTGTAATCCCAGCACTTTGGGAGGCTGAGGCAGGCAGATCATGAGGTCAGCAGTTTGAGACCAGTCTAGCCAACATAGTGAAACCCTGTCTCTACTAAAAACACAAAAAATTAGCCAGGTATGGTGGTGTGCACCTATAATCCCAGCTACTCAGGAGGCTGAGGCAGGAGAATTGTGTGAACCCGGGAGGTGGAAGTTGCAGTGAGCCGAGATCATGCCACTGCACTCCAGCCCAGGTGACAGTGTGAGACTCCATCTCAAAAAAAAAAAAAATAGTGTTAGTTCAACCATTGTGGAAGACAGTGTGGCGATTCCACAAGGACCTAGAAACAGAAATATCATTTGACCCAGCAATCCCATTACTGGGTATACACCCAAAGAATTATAAATTGTTCTATTATAAAGACACATGCACACATATGTTCATTGCGGCACTGTTTACAATAGCAAAGACCTGGAACCAACCCAAATGTCCATCATCAATAGACTGGATGAAAAAAAAGTGGCACATATACACCATGGAATACTACGCAGCCATAAAAAAAAAAAAAAAAAAAAAAAAAAAACTATGAGTTTGTGTCCTTCATAGGGACATGGATGAATCTGGAAACCATCATTCTCAGCAAACTGACACAAGAACAGAAAACCAAACACCATATGTTCTCACTCATAGGCAGGTGTTGAACAATTAGAACACGTGGACACAGGGAGGGAAGCATCACACACTGCGGTCAGTAGCGGTGGCTAGGGGATGGGCAGCGGGGGTGGGGAGGGATAATGAGGGGAGAAATGCCAGATATAGGTGATGGGTGGATGAACGCAGCAAACCACCTTGCCATGTATGTACCTATGCAACAATCCTGCATGTTCTTCACATGTACCCCAAAACGTAAATTATAATTTTTTAAAAAGTGTTATGATAATCAAGGAAAACACATTTCTAGAAAGAAGTGCTCAACAGTGCCCGATGCTACAACGATGAAATAATATTTATTAAGCAACTATTATTTCCAAAGGCCTTATGCATATCAGCTCATTTACTCATGTAACAAAATAGATATCATTATCCCCATTTTACACATAAGAAAACTGATTAAGAAACTTACCAAAGTTCATCTAGCTTATATGTGATTTGACACCATTTCTACCATATAATAATGGCTGAAAAACTTACTGAAAAATTGCTCACTAGAAAAGGAGAAGAAACAATGCTCCTCGACTTTTTTTTTTTCAATCTAGAAGACATTAATTCACCTGGGAACCATAGAGAGGAGAGTGGCATAGTAGTGGTAAGGCTAGAAGGCAGACTGCAGTCAGGAAATGGGAGGTAAGAAAATAGAGTCAATGTCTAAGATGTTTGGCTGTGAAGGAAAAGAATTTGGTATTTGGAGGAGGGTAAAGGATAAGGGCAGATGATGTTTTTAGGATGAAGGGACCACCTGAAAATATTTATGTAGAATTAAGATTAACTTAGATTAGGAATTTCATTCTAAGGCTCTAGGACAATCTCTAGTCCTGACCTCTCACTAACACCACACCAGTTCTACCTACTCCCTACTGCCCATTGGCTTTCTATATCTTCTACTACCGCAAACTAAAAACAAGAAAAAAACAAACGAAAGTTGATGCCAACCCTAGCTCTATTTTCTATTTTTGTTTTGTTTATTCATTTTAAATCTATAAAGATCTGACTGGCTCAGACCTGGTAATCATTGTGTACTCCTCCTCTTCTTCGGCCTTTATACTGAATGAGTCACCAAGTACTGGCTTGGAAGTATCTTCCCCTATTAACTTGTCCTGTCTATTCCTACTGTCACTGCTCGCTATACTACATGAGCAATCGTGCAGCATGAGCTCCTTACATCCAATCAAACCCACACCACTTTTCCATAAACACCAATCTCATACTTATGCATCTGCTTGCAATCCTGCAATGGTTCTTCATTGCTTACTAAATAAAGCTTGTTTTTTTCTGGGCCTTCTATAGATTGTTCACATTTATCTCTCACTGACCCCTACATAAATCTTAAGTTGGATGGACCTCCTTTTCATACCCCAAAACTACACTTCTTTCCATCCCATTTTTATGCATTCCTATAAATTATTTAGGAATTAAACCAAGCTCCCCTTCTTGTTTGCAAACATAGTGTTACGTTTTCTTCCTCCAATCTTTGAAATCACTTGCTGCTGGTATCACTCATTTTGGTAATCACCTACTTCCTTGCTTAAGCATTTTACCTACGTATGTCTTATCTCTCTCAACTAGAGTACAGGGTTAAAACATACCTCTTCTATGATCACCACCACATTGCTTAACATACATGCTCAGCCCTCAAAAATATTTGTTAAATCAATGAAATTGTATCATGAGATCCTGCCATTTGAAGAGATCATTGGTGAATTAATTTTAGAAAATGCCTTTTTTTTTTTTTTTTTTTTTTTTGAGATGGAGTTTCGCTCTTGTTACCCAGGCTGGAGTGCAATGGCGCGATCTTGGCTCACCACAACCTCCGCCTCCTGGGTTCAGGCAATTCTCCTGCCTCAGCCTCCTGAGTAGCTGGGATTACAGGCACGCACCACCACGCCCAGCTAGATTTTTGTATTTTTAGTAGAGACGGGGTTTCACCATGTTGACCAGGATGGTCTTGATCTCTTGACCTCGTGATCCACCCGCCTCGGCCTCCCAAAGTGCTGGGATTACAGGCTTGAGCCACTGCGCCCGGCCAGAAAATGCCTTTTTAAAAAAAACTCTCAAATGCCATATTAAGAACAACAATATACATTCACTGAACTCAGTATCAGGTACTTTCTCTTGAAGGACCTATTTAATTCTTACCAGATCCTTGTCAGGTGAAAGTTCTTGCTCTGAATTACCATAAAGACAAGACTATGAGATGTTTAAAGACTTGTCTAGTATTTCCACTACTTCCACAGAGTACTCATAGCCTGCATTTAAAATCCCCAAGTCCATTGCTCTATTCTCCACAACACAGACTTTTTTCTTTTCTTTTTATTTTTTAAACAGGGCCCCATTGCTCTTAGTTGAATTAAAAACATTATTTTTCTGTAGTGTTGATATGAAAATTCTAATTAAGCAAATAGATAAATAATGAATATACTTTTATCTCAAGTTTAGTGTCTAATTACAGTTTTTGTGACTAATATGAGAAAGTACCTTTGTGTCCCCAAAGTAAACTTGTACCATAATGCAAAGGGAGCTGAGATGCAGCTGGGTGCTGTATTAACAGTCATAATTATGCATCTTATGTTCCAAAAATGAATTGTTGTTTGACAGCAAGGGAAAATGACAATAGTAAGAATTATAGCAAAAGCACATAAGGTTAATCAACATATAATCGACTCTCAAATATGCACATTTTGGATGTTTTTACTGCTGTTTGTGATTTACAATATATTTAGAAACGCTGTAAACTAATCTACTAGAATATATTTCCCTATTAAAGATGGCTGAATTGAAAACATGCGCATATAAAGTGAATACATTTTTAATGACACATAGTAGATATATTACTTAAGGGAGATTTTGCTCCACAAATGCAATAACCTACACATAATGAAGTGTCAGCTTCTCCAGCAATACTTGGTCTAAAACACACACATACCACACCACACACACACACACACACACACACACACACACACACACACACACTTTGGGGACAATATAAACCTATTGGGAGAAAAAGACTAGATTAAAAACTCACTTTTCGGCATCTCCTAATGCATACATTATTAAACGTAGCACACCCCGAAGAAATGGGAGAAATGTAGAATACAAATGACAGCATTTTTCCACTGACTGAAACTGATCTAGCTTCAGATTAGAAAAGAGGATGCCTTCACCCAACAGATGGCTGCTAATGTGTTAAGTAAGGAGACAAGAATCATCACTTTAGTTGCAAGCAGACCCACACCTGGAATCTTAACTCTCATTCTATCTGAGAGCCAATTAACAGCTTATTCTTCTGTGAAGACTGGTAAGCATCTCAGGTTGAGGCAAAGCTAAAGCCTGGGTAACTGAGAAGTCCTCAATTATCGTCTCAGACCAATTTACGATTTTTCCCCCGGTCTCTACTGGGGGTCAAGGTTACTGCTGAGGTTAACACGGTGTGAGGCAAGGGAGAAAGATGCACAGCTTGATTTTTAAACTCATACAAGAATTTCTGAAGAACTAGCTAAAATATTTCATTTAAAGCCTCTGAAAATATCACTGAGACAGAGATAGGTAGGTACATCGGAAGAAACCAACTGAAGTGTTACAGAGAGCAAACTAGATATGAAGTCAGATAGATCCGGCTGTGAGACAGTGGACATGTCAGTTACTTCGTTTCTTGGTACCTCAGTCTCCTCATCTGTAATGTGGGGATATATTTATCCCTACACCTTGTAAGAGAGCTGTGATAGTTAAATGACATGATGCATTTGTTAGCTGCTAGCACTGTATATCACCCACAGTATGTGCTGGGATCGAGGGTCAGAATTACCATTTACAGAGTGTCTATTAAATCTTAAACTAATCATGGTTCTGGCGAAGTGTCTAAGCTAGATGGGAAGTCACTATGGAAGAACTCTTCATTCTGGATTGAAATCCCTAAGAAGAATTTTGTTTATCTCTTCCTGGTCTTAACATTTTCAGACCAACTGTTGGGCCAAGGACTGATACAGCACTATCACAGTGAGCTGTAGAATTATGATACTCCTAATGAATGGAATTCTCCAAAACTCAGCCCCATTGATACAGGGAAAGTAGTTGGGATCTGGAGTCAAACACAGAGACTGAATTTGAGTTCCAGCTCTGACACTTAACAGCTTTGTGGTCTTAGACAACTAACATGTCCATTCCAGCCTTGGTTTGCTATCACCATTGAATTCCGTGATTTCATGAGGTCTCAGGCCAAGCAAGCTATTCAGATCCTGGGATACAATACACAGGCAACACAGAGCTACCTTCCCAGTCTAGCCGTGACAAACCAATAGTCACTGCAAGCTTTTACCCTGATGAGCTATGGGGAGGGGAGAAGAAATTATTTTTGTGGTGATAATTTACTGTGGCATGAAAGGGGTCTCTAGCAATTCTTCCTGTTCTAGGAGATTCATCATAACAGCAGTTCTGAATCACATATAATAGACCAGCCATACTCTCCATCACTTCATGAATGGCCTCTCCTATTCATCCTTAAATTTTTCCCTTACTCAACTCCAAGCCTTTCCCAGGAAATAAAGAGTAGAAAAGAATCGTACACAGGTACACATACTGAGAGAGACAGAGAGAGGAGGTGGGGAGGCAGAAATATCACAAGAGAAAAAATTCTTAATCTCATACAAAATACATACACCAAAGTGAGTTAATTTTTGTTCAAAATATTCCATTCTTTTGGAAGGACCACGGGTACTTTTAAAAATATCTTTCTGAAGTCCAAAGAGGGAAAACTTCAGGTAAGTAACCTTCAATGTGTGTAAATTTAAATCAAGCCTTTTTTATGACTGAGAGAATGAGAAGGGCAGGTGATGTTCTAGTCTTTCCCTGGGGGGAGGGGTGGGAAAAAAACTACCTTGTATAACTTCTCAAAGACTATTCAAAGGCATTCATTAACTTTACACTTAATAAAATTAAGGGATATTGTGCACCCTCATCACAGAAAAAAAAAAAGGAAGAATATCTCTGCATTAGGAGCCAGAGACAATCATTTTTAGTTGAACAAAGATGCCAGAACGGCCAACCCATGCTTTCCCTTTGATTAGCTGGAAAGCAATCAATGCACTCTTGTTAGATTGGAGCTTTCACTCAGAATAGGAACTGGCCTGAAGTCCAAAAAGTCGGCAGTTCAGAGACTAATCCCCAGAAGGCATCTTGACATTTGCGCTAATATCCAGAGTTGGCATGCTCATCAAAACCCAAGTTTAGGACTGAGGCTTGAAGAAGTTGCTAAGTAATAGAATCATGAGGCATAGGAAACATCTTCAAAAGTCACATGTTTATTTCATCAGCTGAAACAAACAGCTTAGGTACTTAAGGTTTACTTCAGTTAGCTGTTTTAATAAAGATACTGGGTTTTAAATAAATATATGTATTTAACTTTAAAATTTATTAAAGATATGGGGAGGTAATACTTAAAAATCTTAAGATTGGAGGCAAAAACATTTATTGAGACTTCTGCTTCTGGGATAATGGAGATAAACTTTCTCCCATTCCTTTCACTAATACAACTAGAACTCTTGGACATTATGTATAAAACAAACAGAAGACGAATCTCAGCTGGCTGCCTCTGATATCATTCATTAGAAGAAAATTTTGCAAAACACATTTCTGACAAATGGCTAGTATCTAGAACATGAAAACAAATGTCAAAACTTAGTAGTAAAAAGCAATCCAGTCAGAAGGGTCTTAATGTAATGAAGATGATTTCTATTACATTAAGAAGGCAAACCAGTGAGGGACCTTGAGTTCCAAGGAATGACAGAGTTGTAAGGTCCCTGGCTTTTCTTTTTAGCCCAGATTTGAAGCTGGGAAGCAACAACCTGGAAATACTTGTGGGCACAGACCAAATAAGCCCCCAGTAAGAGCCTGCTCTCACTATTCAGAGGACCAGGAGAAGGACAGATACCAAGACATAAAACTTTTAGACAGTAACTGCTCTACTCCAGCCAAACAGCACAGAAAAACTGTGGCCCCAGCCCCATGCATGCCAACGAAGGCTGAGTGGAGAGCCTAGACTTCCATTCTGACTAGGCTATTAAGAAGATGTCCCAAATCCCCTCCTCCAGGTGTTGGTAGGAAAAGCCAAATACAGAGACAGGACTTCCATCCATGCCAGGTGATAACAAGTCTCCTACTCATGATGTCAATGGAGAATGCATGGGGAGCATAGGCATCCACTCCTCACTTGGTGGTAACAAGGAGCCCCTCCTTCTCCCAGCTGAGGTGTTCAGAGGAGGCCTAGTGGAGTGTTAGAACTTCCACCAGTGTCAAGCAGTAAGCAAGCCACTCCCCTTCTCTGTGGTGTCAGAGGAGGCACTCCCAGCAAGGGAGGTATCAGTGGAAGCCTAGCAGGAACGAGCAGCCTCCCTCCTCAGGTGTCAATAGAGACCAAGTGGAGAGCCCAGACTTTCTGCCTCCACATGGCAGTAACATGGCAGCGACTGCCATCACTTGCCAGAGTGGCGTCAGAGGAAGCCAGCTAAAATAGAAAGTTTAAATATGATTCAGAGTCTCAAAACACAGTATCCAAAATGTCCAGATTTCAATAAAAAATCATTCATCATGCTGGAACCAAGAAGACCTCAAACTCATTGAAAGAGAGACAATCATGAGACACTACAACATGATTTTTTTTTTGGTTTCCCAGTGCATATAAAAGTTATGCCTACATTATACTGTAGTCTAAGTGTAAAATACCATTATGTCTAAAAACAATGTACAAACCGTAATGAAAGAATATTTTATTGCTAAAAATGTTAGTGATCATCTGTGCCTTCAGTGAGTCAATCTTTTTTCTGCTGGAGGGTCTGGCCTTGATGTTGATGGCTGCTGGCTTCTCAGGGCGATGGTTGCTGAAGGTTGGAGTAGCTGTGGCAATTTCTTAAAATAAGACAACAATAAAGTTTGCTGCATCGATTGACCCTTCCTTTCATGAGAGATTTCTTTGAAGCATGCCTTGTTGTTTGACAGCATTTATTCACAGTAGGACATTCCTATCCTCTCTCTTCTCCTCTCTTCTCTTTCAGACAGAGAATTGCTCTGTCACCCAGGCTGGAGTACAGTGGCATGATCACAGCTTACTGCAGTCTCTAACTCCCTGGGCTCAAGTGATCCTCCCACCTCAGTTTCTTGAGTACATGGGACTTCAGACACATGCCACCACACCCGACTATTTTTTTTTTTTTTGGTAGAGTTGGGGTTTCACTGTGTTGTCCAGGCTGGTCTCAAACCCCTGGGCTCAAGAAATCCACATGCCTTGACCTCCCAAAGTGCTAAGATTATAGTCATGAACCACTGTGCCTGGCCTGACTTCTTTCAAAATGGGAGTCAGTCCTCTCAAACCCTGCCACTGCTTTATCAATTATGTTTATGGAATATTCTGAATTCTCTGTTGTCATTTCAACAGTGTTCACAGTATCTTCACCAGGAATAGATTCCATCTCAAGAAACCACTTTCTTTCCTCACACATAAGAAGCAACTCCCTGTCTGTTAAGGTTTTATGAGATTGCAGCAATTCAGTCACATCTTCAGGTTCCACTTCTGATTCTAGTTCTCTTGCTATTCCTACCACCTTTACAGTTACTTCTTCCACAGAAGTCTTGAACCCCTCAAAGTCACTTATGAGGGGTGGAATCAACTTCTTTCAAACTCTTGTTAATATGGATATTTTGATGTCTTCCCTTGAATCATGAATATTTTTAATGACATCAAAACGGTGAATCCTTTCCAGAAGATTTCCAATTTATTTCGGCCACATCCATCAGAGGATTAACTATCTATGGCAGCTATAATCTTACAAAATGCATTTCTTCAATAATAAGACTTAAAAGTCAAAATTACTCCCTGATCTATGGGCTGCAGAGGGGATATGTTAGCAGGCATAAAAATAATATGAATCTCCTTGTACATAACCATCAGAGCACTTGGGTGACCAGGTGCATTGTTAATGAGCAGTAATATTTGAAAGGAATTTTCTGAGCGGTAATTCTGAACAATGGGCTTAAAATATTCGGTAACCATGTAAACAGATGTGCTGTCATCCAGGCTTTGTTCCATTTATAGAGCAGAGACAGAGTAGATCTAGCATAATTCTTAAGGGTCCTAGGATTTTTGGAATGGTAAATGATCAGTGACCTCAACTTAGCCCCTAAAAAGAGAGTCAGTGTATCCCATGAAATTTTGAAGTGAGGCACTGACTTCTTCTTTCTAGCTATGAAAGTCCTAGATGGCATCTTCCTCCAATATAATGCTATTTAGTCTACATTAAAAATCTATTGTTTAGTGTAGCCACCTTCATCAATGATCTTAGCCAGATCTTCTGGATAATTTGCTGCAGCTTCTATATCAGCACCTGCTGCTTCACCTTGCACTTTTATGTTATAGAAACAGCTTCTTTCATTAAGCCTCACGAACCAACTTATGCTAGCTTCAAGCTTTTCTTCTGCAGCTTCCTCAGCTCTGTCAGCCTTCATGGAATCGAAGACAGTTCAAGCCTTGCTCTGAATTAGGGTTTGGCTAAGGGAATGTTCTGGCTGGTTTGCTCTTCTATGCAGACCAGTAAAACTTTCTCTATATCAGCAATAAGGCTGTTTCACTTTCTTTTTTAATCATTCATGTGTTCACTGGAGTAGCACTTTTAATTTCCTTTAAGAACTTTTCTTTTGCACTCACAACTTGACTGACTGGAGCAAGAGGCCTGGCTTTCAGCCCATCTTGGCTTTTCACATGCCTTCCTCACTAAGCTTAAGCATTTCTAGCTTTTTATTTAAAGGGAGAGCTACGTGACACTTCTTTTCACTTGAAGACTCAGAGGCCATTGTAGGGTTATTAACTGGTATAATTTCAATGTTGTTGTGTCTCAGGGATAGGGAGGCCTGAGGAAAGGGAGAGAGAGAGAGGCATGGCCTGTAGGTACACATGACATTTATCTATTCAGTTGTCATCTTATATGGGCACAGTTTGTGGTGCCCCAAAACAATTGCAATAGTACCATTAAAAATAATTGATTACAGACCATCATAATAAATGTGATAGTAATGAAAAAGTTTGAAATTTGTGAAAATTACTAAAATGTGACACAGATACATGAAGGGAGAACATGCTATTGGAAAAATGGTGCCAGTAGACTCGTTTGACACAGGTTGTTACAAACCTTCAATTTGTAAAAAACTGCAATTATCTGCAAAGTGCAATAAAATGGTGTATGCCTATATTCTCGACAGTAGAATGGAGAAGACAGAATAATCAGTACACTTGAAGACAGAAAAATATAAATTACCCATTATGAACAACAGAAAGAAAATAGATTGAAAAAATAAACAGAGCCTCAGGGACCTTTGGGACTATAAGAAAAGATATAACACTCATAGTACTGAAGTACCAGAGGAGAGAAGAAGGAGAGCAAGACTAACTAAAACTTCCTCTAATTTGGCAAAAGACATAACCCTGAAGATTAAAGAAGGTAAGAAAATCCCAACGGGATAAACCTAAAGAAATCCATACCAAGACACATCTTAGTCAAAAGTCTGAAAGCTAAAGACAAAGAAAAACTCTTGAAAGCAGAGAGAAAGAAATGACACATTACTGATATGCGAAAAAATAATTTGAATGACATCATATTTCTCATCAAAAATCAATGGAGCCAGAGGAAGTGGCTTAATATTTTTCAACTGCTGAAGGAAAAAAAACTTTCAATCCAGAATCCTATGTCAAGAGAAAATATCCTTCAGGAATGAAGGAGTCATCAAGACATTTTCAGATGAGGCAAAACTAAGAGCATTCATCACTGGTGGACCTGTTTTAAAAGTATGGCTAAAGGAAGTTCTGTAAATGGAAAGGAAATGACAAAAGAAGGAATCCTGGAATATTAGGAAAGAAGAAATGACATAGCAAATATGTATGTCTGCATATGGGTAAATATAATAGATTTCCTTCTTCTCTTGATTTATCCAAGTCATGTTTGATGATGAAAGCAAAAATTATAGCATTGTCTGATGTCCTTCTAAATGTACGTAAAGGAAATATTTAAGACAATTTTATTACAAAAGGAGGAGCATAAAGAGATGTAAAGAAAAGTAAAGTTACTATACTTCAAACTGGTAAAATGACAATATCAATAAACCGTGATAAATGATGTATATCTAATACCTATAGCAACAACTAAAAAATCAATATGAAGAGATATACTCAAGATATCTAAAGAAAAATCAAAATGGGATTCTAATTAATGTTTAAGTAACCCACAGTAAGGCAGAGAAAAAAGAAAGTAAAGTAAAAAAGAGAACAAAGAGAAAACAAAACAAGATTTAAGCCCTAACATATTAATAATTATGTGAAATGTAAGAGGTCTAAACAGACCAATGAAAAGACAGAGATGGCAGAGTGCATAAAAACATATGATTCAACTATATGCTGTCAACAGTAATTCACTTCAAATAATATAAGCAGGTTGAAAGTACAAGGACAAAAAATATACCATGTAAATATGAATGAAAAGAAAGGATATATTAATAGCAGATAAAGTAAACAACAGAAGCAATAAAAGGCATTCAGATTGGAAAGGATAAAATAAAACTGTCTCTTTTTGCAGATAACATATGTTGAAGATCCCAAATAATCTAAAACAAAATCAATCAATCAAACAAAACCAGCAAGTTCAGCAAGTATGAAGCATACAAGATCAACATAACAAAAGCAATCGCATTTCTGTGTACAAATAATAGACGTGAAAACAAATTTAAAACAATACCATTTACAGTTGCTGCAAAAAATGAAATGATTAGGTATAAATCTAACAGAACATGTGTAAGATTTGCATGCTAAAAACCACATAATGCTGAAAAAAGAAAAAAAGATCCAAATAAATATAAAGGCACACTGTGTTCATGGGTTAGAAGACTCAGTATAGTAAAGATGTTAATCCTCTCTAAATTTTTAAACATATTTAATGCAGTTCCTATCAAAATCTCATCAAGATATTTTCTTGATATAGACACAACTGTTCCAGAAAGGAAGAGCAACTAGGATAAAGTGACTTTGAAAAATAATAAATAAATAAAGACTCAATCTACCCAATTTCAAGACTTTGATAACTATAGCAGTCAAGACTGTGTGATATTGGTAGAGGGTCAGACACATAGATCAATGGAATAAAATAGAAAACACAGAAATAGACCCACACAAATATGCCCAACTTATTTTTGACAAAGTTACAAAAGAAATTCCATGGGGAAAAGACAGCCTTTTCAACAGAAGGTGCTGTAACAATTAGACAACAACAGGCCTAAAAACAAATCTCAACCCAAGCCTCATACACACAGACACAAAACCTCAGATTGGATCATGGACTTAATGTAGATGTAATGTAAATGTAAAACTATAAATATTCAGAAAAAAAATAGGAGAAAAGATTTGAGATCTAGGACATTGAAAATAGTTTTTAGACTTGACACCAAAAGTATATAATAATTCATCAAAGGAAAAACTGATAAATAGGATTTGAGTTACATCATTCATTCTTTCACTAGTTGTTAAAATAGACTATTATGTTGTAGATCAGGTGTCCTGGCCCGCGAGTCGCATGTGGCCCCCTGAGGCCATTTATCCGGCCCACCGCACTTCAGGAAGGGGTGCCTCTTTCACTGGTGGTCAGTGAGAGGAGCACGGTATGTGGCGGCCCTCCAACGGTCTGAGGGACAGTGAACTGGCCCCCTGTGTAAAAAGTTTGGGGACACCAGTTGTAGATACTAAGACTTCACAGATTATTAAAATGCAGTCCCTGTCTTCAAGAACATCATAGTTTAGTTGAGAAAAGCAATATCTAAACTAGCAGTGATGATGAGATGTGGTTAAGTGCACAGAGGATGGAACCATTAGCTCTCCTGTAGGGATGAGGAATGGTTCGTAATATATAGCAGAAACCTTTAACAATGAGCAGAGACTTAGCAGGTAAAGGAGTGGGACACTATTCCAAGCAGAGAGAACAGTATCTGCAAAGGCAGTCATGAGAGGACATGGTATTCAGGTAATGATTAATATGTTCAAGGAGGCTAAATGCATGAGATTTGTCCATGTGTTCTCATCATTTAGAGAGGGGAACAACACACGTTGGGGACTTTTGGAGGGTGGAAGGTGGGAGGAGGGAGAGGATAAACAAAAATAACTAATGGATACTAGGCTTAATACCTAGGTGATGGAATAATCTGTGTAACAAACCCCCATGACACAAGTTTACCTATTAACTTGTTACTTATGTAACAAACCTTCACTTGTACCCCTGAACTTAAAATAAATTTTAAAAAATGAGATTTGAACAAATACATATCTGAGGTAGAATCAACATGATTTGGTAACTGATTTGATAAAGGTGAAGTGGATAGCTAAGAGAAGAGGGGATCAATATGCTTCTTGAAGTCCTACTTTAAAGGACTAGGACCATTAAATGTGATCAGGAACAGGAAAGGAGGAGAGGAAATTCTTGTTTCTGGAGGGGGGAAAAGTATTAAAACATACTGAGTCTGAGGTACCTGTGTTTCTTGGCAATAATGTCCTCCAGACAACTGGACATATGAGGTTAGAATTCAGAAAATAGTTCTGGGCTAGAGATGTAAATATGAGAGGCATAGGTATTCAAGTAGTTGATGCTTTGGTAGTAAATTATGTTACATACTGAAAGGACAGACTGAGAAGCTGTGTCTGAGAGGTAAAAAAAAAAAAAAATTGATAGAGCAAAGTCCAATGTTCCTTTTTGACTACTTGCCATTCAGTCTTCACAAAACTAGTTTAGATTCCCCTCAATGCATTAACATTTAGAGAACTCTGGCTTGAATAAAACAGAGAGACGAAAAGACTGCCATTTCTCAGCCATTACTTCCAACTCCCTTCTCTTCTATCTCCACATAGCATTTCTAGGGAGGTAAGGATCTGCTGATGTCAGTAAAGAAAATTCCATAGCTTGCTTTGGTGAATTATTACTGACTATGAAAGTGACTTAGAAGTTCTCTAGAACGCCTAGCTAAAATCCTTCCTGCTATAAATGATACTGTTTCTTCATGTGTTGTACTTAATGGAAAAAGAAAACGGTTAGATACCCTATTGTGTGTATCACGGGATGATGTTTTCCAGTCTGGACAGTGTGGGGATGTAGATTTTTCAAGACAAATAAAGTGGCTGATGGGAGGTCCTAGGGTTGACAGGGAAAAAGATGTGGATAAGATTATGGGATTCAATTCCTGGTATTTTAGAAAAGTAAATTTTTTTTCTAGAGAATATTTTTCAGCCCTTAAAAGCAGTTATTAAATCACTTCTTCTTGTCTTACAAAACTAATATACGAAGAATCAAATACACAGCTTATTTATTTTGCAAGACAAAACTCTCCCGTGAACATTAAATTGGTTGTGAAATGAGTTAAGTTGGCATTTTTGCTTTTGTTTTGTTTCTGTGTTTGAAACTATCCATGGCAAGTGGCTATTACTAAGGGCTTGAAACTTTCACCTTCTTTGGGTTGAATAATCTTGATTCTTTTACAAAGGCTTCACTTGAATAGCTTTTCTATTCACTAATTATTTTATAGTACTTCCCTGATTGCTCACCAAATTCTTTGTACCCATCTTTAGCTATTATGAGAGGATCACTTTAACTCACTGATCAAAAAGTGCATTTAAATATTGTTCAAAACATTCTGTTCTGTGCAAGGGATATAAACACTTGAAAAAAACATTTCAGGGAAAAAAAAAGTGTCAGGCCCTGTTGTTAAAGGAAGTGAGCTGTACCGGAATATTAATTAAGTCCAGTTATTGTATCCAAATTAAACTGGTATCTCCTAATTCCAGCTTGAAAAGCAGCAAAGTGGAAGGAAGAAAAGAAATGCAAAGGATAAAAATAGCAAATGTTTCCTTCTTAAAGAAAGAGAGAAAGGGGATTTTTATATACATGGTGGTATCACTTCCTTAATGAAGCCATTCCTTGTTCTATAAATTCTGTCTGGTGTGGAAGGACAAAGAATGGTGGAAGGAAATCTGAAAGCAAAGATGTCGAACAGGTAAAGTTGGAGTTTCCCACTGGTTAGTTCCAATAGCCAACACTAGGGGAACATATAAATGAATCATTGAGAAAGGCAGACTTGAGTATTTTGGATACTTAGGGAGTCCTAAGGATGAAAACATGCTTTGAGAGAACATTTTCACTTTATTTCAATTTGAATTAAGATTTGAGATGAGCTGATAAAAGGCAAAGTGAAGGAATATGATACCTGGCAGTGCCTTAGCTATTTATTGTTTTTAAAAATTGTTCTACAATTGCCAATGGTGTTGGTTAATGTTAATCCAAGCCATCTTAACATCAAATGTCTAGGATTTTTAATAGATAAAAGGCATAATTTTCTCTCTTCCTAATGTGGTAAAACATAAACCAAGTTTGACTTGACTTGTGAGATTGAGTCTAGAAAAACAAAGGGGAAAAGACAGCTAATACTTCTAAAGATACGAAATTCAAAGTATCTGCATGCTCTCATTTCATCCTCAGTAGAAATCATTGAGAAAGAGATAAGCAAATGGACTCAGATAGTAAGGCAGATGTCCATCTTATCAATCCACTGCTAATCTTATACTGGTGTTCCTAGGTGTTCTTCCCAAAGTGTCATTCATGCATTCATTTATCGACTATTTATTTATCAAATACTGTATTCCAGGCTCTGAAGCCATGTCCTGGAGATTAATGGTGAAAAACACAAGGCCTTAACTTTATGGAACTTTACCTGTTTCTGATCAGTTCTCCAAGTTTTAGGTAAGTCTGAGTTCTAAGTCAACCTATTGACTTCCCATTCCACATTCTGTTATCTGTCTAATCAGTGGGCATTCTTTTGGTTGTATGGCTGTGATCAACTCAAGCATGAGTCATTCAAAAGGGGAAAAACAAAATGACCAACCTATCTTTTCTCTGACACAATCAACCAAATTAGCGTAGGAAAAAGTTATTAGGTCACATCCAGTCCATCCCTCTGGGAATAGAACAAAACCACTCCTTGTATTATGCTACATTATTTTTCAACGTCATTGTCCTGTCTAATTGTAAATAATTATAAATGACTCAGTGGCAAGGTTTCCACTATTTCCTCTCAAAGGTTAGCCCACGCTCCAGTAATTTTCAGCATCAATATGGTTTCTGATAACCTAAATAGCTCTCATCCTGATTTCAACTAACTATGCTCTGATCTACCCTGATCTTATTCTAGGCAATTCCTCTTTTGTTGCTGTATTTACATCCTTCAAATATAGCTATGTGCCTATCATACTGAATTCTCTCCTCTCTCCACCATGGCTGACTCTTAAGCTAAACTCAGCAGAGCAAACTGCAACCCCACCATAACTTCTAGCCATCTCAGTATTTCCTACCCTATGCAGAAAACACCAAGGAATTTCTTGCAGTTCAGGGGTCAGACCTTCCAGGTCTCTGCCTATACAATGGGTAGTGGGGTAGGTGTCCAGGGACCACAAAGTGCATTTCAATGACATCCTGTCACCTCCACTCTTCTACTTCTCTAGGGTACAGAAGCACTTTCTCAGTGATTTTTTCTAACTACATGTTTTGAGAGTGGCAGAACAGATCCAATTCAGAACATCTTAGATTTTGTTGACTCTGTCTGGGCGCAGAACTTATTCATTCACTCTCATACTCAACTTTTGTTGAAAACTAGCGGTGTCATACCCTACATAAGTCACTAAACTATGTGAATATGGCACGTTCTTTCTCAAGAATTCACAGTCTAATACAGGAGATAAATAGATCCCTCTCCCCAATTTATCCCCTGCCACTTTTCTTTTCTAAAGAAAATTGTTTGCATATACAATTCCTTACCTCCCATTCACTCTTCACTGAAATTGGGCCTCTGCTCTGACTGTTTTAATAAATCCTTTTCTGCCAAAGTCAACTAGTAACCTCTGAATTAGCAAACTCAATAGTCTCTTTTCAATATTCATCCAACTCGAATGAAAGAATATTTAGCACTATTGATTGTTGGACTGCTTTTTCTTGAAAATCTCTCCCTGTCCTTGGTTTCCATGACACCACTCTCCCACGTCTCCTCCTACATCTCTGAATGTCCTTTCTTTCTCTCCTTTACATCACTTTCTCCCTTTTCTCTCAGTGGACAACTTCTCCTTATATTTCATTTAAAAAGATAAGCACTGAGAAAAGAACTTCCTCTTCTTTCCATCACATCTTAATATGGGTGAATTATCCTTATTCTTAACAAAGTTCAACTCCCCACTTCTGCTCTGGTCTTCCAAAGGACCTTTCTGCTGCAATTATTTTTGTCTATGCTGTCAATTTCTTTTCTATACCATCAATTTATCCCTTGCTACTGAATTATTTCCATTAGCAGTCAGATATTTAATATTTGTGATGTTAAAACTTCTGCTCTTATGTTTAATATACTTTTATATGTCCCTTTAACATATATATTGTTTTGTGTGCGTGTATGTTTATAGATACATAATGATTGTACATACTTTGGTGGTATCTGACATTGTGATACATGCATATAATACGTAATGATCAAATCAGAGTAATTGGAATATCCACCAACCAAGCATTTATCATTTCTTCATGTTAAGAATATTCCAAATATTCTCTTAAAGCTATTTTTGAAATCTACAATACATTATTGATAACTATAGTCACCCTACTGTGCTATCAGACACTGGAACTTATTCTTTTCTTTTAAAAATTAATTTTATTAACTGACAAATAAAGATCACTGTATATTTATCCCAATTGCCTTTCTAGCTAACACGCTATTTTTCTGTACTCCTTTCACAACTAAATTCCTTCAGACTTACTGCCTTCACTTCTTCACTGTCTATTCTTTTATGAAACAATCCATTCAGGCTTTTGTCTCCAACATTCCGTTTTCAAGGTTGCCAATGACCTTCATGTTGCCAAAATCAATAGTCAATTCTCAGAATCAATGTCTCATCAACATTTGACACAGCTGAATACTCTCTCTTTCTTGAATCAGTTTCTTCACTTGCGTTGTGGGATACCACTCTCATTTGGTTTTTCTCCTACTAATTGGCCACTTCTCCTTAGTGTACTCTTTGAATTTTTCTTCATCTGCTCTATCTCTAAATATTGGTGTATCCAAGGGCTCAAACAAGGACCTCTTCTCTTTCCTATCTACACTTAAAAATGTTAAAGGTCACTTTATTTTATCAAGATTTAATTTCCTCATAATGTCCATGTTTTTAGCTCCTGCCAAAATTGGAGGCTGCCTCCTCAACTGGTCTAACTTAGATTTAATTTTTTTTTACCTTGAAATAATTTAAAATGTATGATAGAGTTGCATGAACAGTACAAGGAATTCCTGTGTAGCCTTTATCCAGAATCGCTAACTGATTACATTTTGTCACATTTGCTTTGTCACTTCCTCTCTCTCTAGACATATGCATTAACATATATGTATGTATTTACTCATCTACCTCAGAGTTAGTTGCAAAACTCATGCCCCTTTACCTCTAAATACTTTAGTTTGCATACAAAATACTAGGTACTTTACTAAGGACAGACAGTTTCTTACACAATTACAGTACCATTATCAAATTCAGGAATTTTAACATTAATATAATAACATTTTATAATATACTTAACCCATTAATGTTCTCACCTGATGTCAAGCGTTATCAGAGGGTGACTCCAAAATTTAAATATTTAACACTGACCTATTTTCTGCATTCTAGACTTTTCTAATTTCTTAGTTAATATTCGCATGTAGCTGTCCAACAGACATGTCAATACATGTACAAAGCTAACGTGTACAAAACCAAGCTATTTCTTTCCTACTTCTCATTACCCATACAACTTGTTTCTCCTCCAGTCTTGCCCACCTCAGTAACTGGTACCACCCAGTTTTTCAGGTCAAAACCCAAGGAACCATTTATTCCTTGCCTTCTCATTCCCTGCCACAACCCTGCCCAACTCAACGTGTCATCTATCAGCAAGTCCTCCAAAACAAATCCTAAATCCAACAATTTTTTACCAACTCCATCACTAAAATCCAAATCCAACTCATTACCATCTGTTCTTGCTTGAATTATTTCAAGGAGCTTCCTAGTAAGTTTTCCTGCTTCCTCTCTGCCCCCTACAGTCTGTTTCCCATACAGCAGCCATGGTGAACATCTGCCAATCCAAAACTACTCACACCACTGTTCTGCTTAGAACTCTCTAACAGCTTCCCTCTGCAAATAGAATGCATTTGAACTTACCAGAGCCTACAAGGCCCTATGTGATTATGTCCCTGACTTCCTCTCCAACTTCATTTCCTTTCATGCTTCCTTTGCTTACCACACTCCAGTTTCAAAACTTTCTTTCTGACCCTTAAAAACATCATGTGTTTTTCCATTTAAGGGCTCTTGTACTTGATATTCTTCTGGCTGGAAAGCTCTTCTCCCTAAATATTTATATGGTTGCCTCTTTCTTATCATTTAACTCTTGGTTCAAATATCTTCAGAGAGGCCTTCCCTGAATAAGCTAAAGTCTCCCCTGCCCCTGCTGTACCTACCACACCCACATTTAGTCATTTTATATGGTTTTGCATTGCTTTATTTTCCTTTATAGCACTTACCACTAATGGATATGTATTTGCCTATTTGCGATTATTGTCTACTTCTCCCATTCCCATTAGAATATCAGCTCCATTTTTTCACTGATATACGCCCAGCTCCTAAAATAGTACCCAACATAAAATATAGCCTAGTAAATATTTGTCAGATGAATGAATGAATGGCTCCTCTCTTTGCCTTTAGCTCACATATGTCCCCCAGAATCTTGTCCCCAGTCATCTTCTTTTCTTCTCTACATTACTGTTTCTGGGAGAGCCCATCTATCCCAATGGCTTCAATTACCACTGACCCAAGTAACTTTCAATTTAATTATTGAGTCCTTTTTTGTTTCCTGTACCCAAGAACCATAGTTACAACTGCCTACTGGTCCTTTATATTTGGATGTCTTACAAATGCTTCAAACTCCACATGTCTAAAACTAACTCACTACTCTTTCTTTTTGATATAATGCATACAAAGTACCTAGTCAAATGCTCAGTATCTAAGAGGCACTCAATAAATACTAGCTCTTATAAAGAGTATTTGTAACTAGTCTCTTTTAACTCCATTCAGTCTATTTGGCAAGAAACCTTGCACTCATTTTTGACTCATATCCCTTTCCTTTGCTGAATCCACCGCCTCAGCTTTCAAGTAGTTGTATGTCTGACAACCCAATACCCCTGAAAGTCTCAGCCTCTAATCCTCACTGTAATGACTCTTACTGCCCTTGACTGGCATACATTCCATTCCAGTCAATTAGCTATTCAATGAGTATTTAGCATGTAGCCCTGCTAAGCACTATGATGGCTATACTAAAGATATGAGGAAAAATAACACATGGACACTACCCAAAACTTACGGCGGGGGTGGGGGGGGGAAGTAGACAAGCAAACAAGCTGTTATGATTCTAGATAGAGGAAATTAAAAGGTGTTGTTTATGGGAGGAAGCCTAATACAGTCAGGGGATGTCAACCCTAACAGTTTTTAGAAGTGGTAAAGCTTAGGTCAAATCTTGAGTGTTGAGTAAGAGTTAGCTGAACAAAGAAGAGAAAGGAGCAGTGATAATTTTGGGAAGAAGGAGCAGAATGTAAAAAGGCACAGAGATATGAGAGAATATTTTATAGTTGGATGTGATGGTTAATACTGAGTGTCAACTTGATTGGATTGAAGGATACAAAGTATTGATCCTGGGTGTGTCTGTGAGGGTGTTGCCAAAGAGATTAACATTTGAGTCAGTGGGCTGGGGAAGGTAGAAACACCTTTCATCTGGTGGGTACAATCTAATCAGATGCCAGCGAATATAAAGCAGGCAGACAAACATGAACAGGAGAGACTGGCCTAGCCTCCCAACCTACATCTTTCTCCTGTGCTGGATGTTTCCTGCCCTGGAACATCAGACTCCAAGTTCTTCAGCTTTGGGACTCGGACTGGCTTCCTTGCTCCTCAGTTTGCAGACCGTCTATTGTGGGACCTTGTAATTGTGTAAGTTAATACTTAATAAGCTCATATATATATATATATATATATATATATATATACACTCTTAGTTCTGTCCCTCTAGAGAACCCTGATGAATACACGAATACATTGGAGAAATATAAGCAGTGGAATGTGTCCATAACATAAAGTGCAAGCTTGTGTGGAGATGGCAGCAATAAATAGGAGTTCTATTTTAAGGGGCCTGTTCACCAAGTTAAGGAGTTTGGATTTTAACCTGAACACAATAGAGAACTTTGAAGGGTTTTGGTCAGTAAGGATTTCATGCTGAGGTTTGTGTTTTAGAAGATGACTCTGGTTGCACTGTGGAGAATAAATTCAGGAGGTAGGGAGCATGGCAAAACTGGAGGTAGGTAAACACACTGAGAGACTTGCAGTGAGCAACAAGAGAGAGAAGTTTGAGAAGTTTTCAGCATTTATAAAAATGACCAATATTTGCTCAATTAGATATAGCAATAAGAAGCTGAAAAAACTGGGTTCACTGTGAATTATTCACCTTTATAGAGGCACACAGGAGGAAAAGCAGATTTTATCAGGGTTTGGAGGTAGAAGTTAACGACTTTAATACATATACGTAGAGTTTGGGAGATACATGTGGGGTGTAAATATGAAGATACCTAGAAACAAGTGGTATAAATGAGAGAGAAGTATGAGATGGAGTCAGAGATTCAGAAGTTTTATTTGCTAAATTTAGTCATGAAATGAATTAAATCACCCAGAATGTGTAGTATTAGAATAGTCGAAAAACTTGCACAGAACTTTGGAGAATATTAATACATAATGGGCAAGCCGAGGAAGAGGAACCATAAAAATGGAACAGACAAGAGGAAGCAAAGAAAACCCAGAAGGAGCATAGTGCTACTGGAGCCAAAGGAGGAGAAAATTTTTAGAAGACAGTCATGTTCAACAGTGTTAAGTGCTGATGACACGGTGTATTGAGTCAAATGGTGCCCCTGCAAAATTAATGTTCCCCCAGAACCTCTGAATGCGACCTGTTTGGAGACAGAGCCTTTGCAGATGTCTAGTTATTATGAAATCATACTGGACTAAGGTAGGCCCTAAGTCCAATGGCTGGTGACTTTATAAGAAAGCCACACAGACACAAACACACAGAGACACGGGAAAAGGCCATGTGAAGATGGAGGCAGAGGTTGGAGCACTATGTCTACAAGCCAAGAATGTCTAGAGTTAACTGGTAAACACCAGAAGCTAGGAAGAAGCAAGGAAGGATCCTCCCCTAGAGCCTTCAGAGACAGCATGCCCCTACCGCCACTTGAATTTCAGACTTTCAGTATCCTGAACTATGTAATCTCTGCTATTTTAAGGTATGCAGTCTGTGGAACTTTGTTGTGATATCCCTAGGACACTAATAATACAGAGGTGAAGTGACACAGGAACTGAAAGGAGTTCATTGTTTTAAATAATTAAGAAGTCACTGCTAATTCTGACCAGAGTCACTTAGGGATATGGTGGGGGATCCAAGTTAAATTGTTACGGATTATGCTTGTGAACGGAAGGTGAAGGAGTAGAAATAGTGAGTGAAAACAACTTTCAAAGTAGTTTACTTGTGAAAGAAAAAAAGCACAATACCTAAAGGTGACTATAAGTCTGGGAAAGGTGTTTTCAAAATGGGAGAAACCTGAGCTGGTTTTTAGACTTAGAGGAAATAACTAGGACAACAGAAGGGTAACAGGTTGAAAATGCCTGAAAAAGGGAGAGTGGAAATTAAAGGAGCAAGATTTCTTTAAAAAGTAGAGAAGAATGAGGTCCAGGGCACCTGAGAAAGAACTGGGTATGTCCAAGTGAGGAGATACATTCTTTTAAGATACACCCCCTTGGGTTTCAGAAAGATAAGTGTAGAAAAAACTCATGTAGATCTACCTATACAGGGTCTTAAATGCTGCAATGAAGTATTTGGACTTATTTCTGGAGGCAGTTGGGACTTTTTTGAGAAAGGGAATGATATGAGCCAGGGTAAGCACAATAGAGACCTCATAACTCATGAGGTTTACCCAAAGCGCAATTATTGCTGATTGAAATAAATACAGAGATGTACTTTAGGAAGATTAATTTGGCAGAATTGCAGAGAATGGGTTGGAGGGCATCCAGACAAGAGGTAATGAGTCCCTGGCAGTAGCAGGAAAAAGGCAAAGGAGACAGATGAGATGGGTATTAGAAACACTGCAGAGGGAACTCAGAAAAGACTTGGGAACTGCTGGGAATAAAAGAGGGAATTTAAGAGGATTCTACTATTGTGAGCTTGATTGGCAAGGACAGGAAAGATGCCATAGACAGAAATAGAAATATTAGGACATTGGAGGGAGGTGGCTGGGTAAGGGGCAATGTACACCTTGGAATGGAAGTCTGGAGCTCAGGAAGAAGGGAAAGCTGGGGAGAGAGATCTGGCAGTCTCCTGTATCCAGGAGAGAGGTGAAACCTTTGGAAGTGAATCAATTCATAAAAGATGAATTGGCAGAGGAAAAAGTTAAGGCAGAAGATAGAATCACAAACTTACTTTAGGTATAGATAGGACACATTTCCCTCAAGTACAGAAAGACTTCTAGAGGAGGTAGCAAATGTGAAACATCCCAGAAACAGTGGAAAGAGATCTTGACTCATAAGAAGAAGCTGTTGGTTCTAGTCTAGTCTACCTCTGTCGCTGTGTGGCCTTAGGAAAGTCCTTTCTCATTCTAGGCCTCAGTCTTCTCATGTATAAAATGAGGTCACTAAATACAGTAATTACAAAAACCTCTTTTATCTCTAGCAGTACGTTTTCCTTTGACTGGAGCTTGACTTCGGCCTTTGTTTTGGCAAGAATGGTAGATAACTTTCTAGATCAAGAAACAGTATACAAAGGCAAAGAGGCACGTTTAAGAAAAGAGAAATGAACGAATTCATAACTAGTCATTTTCACAACTTGAGCCAACCTAATGATCATTCTGATTGACAATTATTAGGGTACTATGTGATTCATAATAATACCTGGTCTATGAATTGTGTCATGAAATTTTAACCAGTATTGTACTCTCTGCTAAAATCAGTACTGGTGGATAAGCACTGCCTTCCATTTTACTCAGGGAACAGAAAAGAGCAGTTACCAAATGGCTACTCTGTTTCAGGTACTTTCATATATTTACCTAAAAGGTAATTTACATGGAGGTAAGATTTTCCTTTAAATCTGTTGTATTAACCGATGTATCACTAATACCTAAAATAATGCTTAGCACATAGTCAGCACTCAATAAATATTGTTTGAATGACTTGAAAAATATATATCTCTGTATATATACATGTGTGTATATATGTATATTATACTTATATGTAGATATATAACATACATATATACAGATAATATACAATATATATACATATATGTTGTATATATACACATATATTGTATATTATCTGTATATATGTATATTATATATCTACATATACATATAATATACAATATGTAGCTATATGTATATTATAAATATATATTGTATATTATGTATGTATATGTGTATATATGTATAGGTATATATACATATAGGCATATATATGTGTGTATATATTTATATTTATACACACATATACCTATATGTGTATGTATTTGTGTATATACATATTTGTATATACACAAATACATACACATATAGGTATATGTGTGTATAAATATAAATATATTTGTGTATATAAATATATATACACAAATACATACACATATAGGTATATGTGTATATATACATATACACACACATATATATATACCTATATGTATATATACCTATACATATATATACCTATATGTATATATACATATACATATGATATACGTCCATGAGATGGATATTAGAAACACTGCAGAGGGAGCTCAGAAAGGACTTGGGGACTACTGGGAATAAAAGACGGAATTTAAGAGGATTCTATTATTGTGAGCTTGATTGGCAAGGATGAGAAAGATACCATAGACAGAAACAGAGATGTTAGGACATTAGAGAGGGGTGGTTAGGTAAGGGGTATAAAACAAACTTGCAACATTACAACATGACATTACAAAATTGCAAGTTCATTACAACAAACTTGCAAAAGAGACATTAGTGTTCTCATTATACAGATGGGAAAAGAATGGCTAAAGAAGTTATATAAATTTACTCAAAGTCACACAACCTGTAGGGGTTGTGCCAAAGTCAAACACAACAGATTTATAAGTTCCATGTGGGCAGGGAATGTGTCTTTCTTATTCTCCTTGGTATCTCCAATAGCTAACTCCACATCTAGATGGAGGTAACACCTAATAAATATCTTGTGAATAGAAGGAAGCAAGCAAGCAAACACACACTTGTGTGAACCCATAGTATCATTCATTTTACCCTATACCAACCACATCATCGCCCAAATTTGAAAAAATAATTGAATCTCAAGAACTCATCAGTTTCCCTACCATGTTTATTGGCTTAAATATTCTGTGATTTTAAAATTCATTCTCATTTGTAGACTACGATGCTTCTTTTTCAGTCCTTTAAACCTTTAGATAGATAGAACCCTGAGGTCTTCTTTTTGAAGGATGCTTTATACTAGGGCACAGCAAACTTAGTCTGTAAAGGGCCAGGTAGTAAATATTTTAGGTTTTGTAGACCATATAGTGTCTGTTGCAACTACTCAATTTTGCCATGTTGGTGTAAAAAAAAAAAAAAAAACAACAGATATACATGACACGTAGATAGATGAGAATGCCTGTGTTCCAATAAAATGTTAATTGGAAAAATATTTAGCAGGCCAGATTTGGCCACAGACCATAGTTTACCCCACCTTTGCTTTATATAATTTTTATTTTTCTCTCTCTTGCCTTTCCATGACTTCTCTAACACTGTGCCAACTGTAAACATCTTCCTATCCCTGGTATATTAGTACAAGATAGGACAATTTCAGTTTTAACAAGTTTCAACAGTTTTAACCCCTTCCATTTAATTATAGATGGCAGGAATATTATGACAACAACAGAGACAAGACAGCTAGGGAGGCTGGCAGGTGGCCTAGACAAGGCTCAAAGAAATGGTAGTTCCTTTTCATAATCTTCATACTGGTCCAACATCTGGATACTAGGTTCATGTAATAAAAACTCGATTTTTGAGGCCGGGTGCGGTGGCTCAAGCCTGTAATCCCAGCACTTTGGGAGGCCGAGGCGGGCGGATCACGAGGTCGAGAGATCGAGACCATCCTGGTCAACACGGTGAAAGCCCGTCTCTACTAAAAATACAAAAAAAAAAAATTAGCTGGGCATGGTGGCGCGTGCCTGTAATCCCAGCTACTCAGGAGGCTGAGGCAGGAGAATTGCCTGAACCCAGGAGGTGGAGGTTGCGGTGAGCCGAGATCGCGCCATTGCACTCCAGCCTGGGTAACAAGAGTGAAACTCCGTCTCAAAAAAAAAAAAAAAAAAAAAATACAAAATACAAAACTCGATTTTTTCCTTTTGATCAGTGTACTCAAAATTGATCAGTTATTTAAGAACAGTCTTACAAATATCCATAATCATAATAGACTGAATGCAATGTCATATGCCAATTTAGGTAACCATGAAAAATATAACTATCAAGAAAACCAGTTACTCATAGTTCCCACTTTCCTACATAAGGATGTATAAAAAAAGAAAATCCTGAGTCCTTCCTATGTGTCATAGAGTGTACTAGGTGCTAGGAATACAAAAATAAATAAGCAGGCCCTGTCCGCATAGTTCTAGTCTAAGGGTCAATTTTTTATTTTCTGTATAGAGCCAAATAATAAATATTTTAGGCTTTTGTGTCACACAGTCTGCCACAACTCAATTTTGCCATTTTAGTATGAAAGAAGCATAGACAGTACATAAATGAATAGGTGTAGTTCTGCTCCAATAAACTTTATTTATGGACACTTACATTTGAGTTTCATATAATTTCACATATTATGAAATACTATTCTTTTTTCCACCATTTAAAATATATACACATATATGTGTATATATATAATATACACACACATATTTGTATATATATTTTGAGACAGAGTGTCGCCCTGTCACTGAGGCTGGAGTGCAGTGGTGTCATCACGGGTCACTGTAGCAATCCGTCTCCCTGGGCTCAGGTGATCCTCCCACCTCAGCTTCCCAAGTAGCTTGGACCACGGGCACATGCCACTACACCTGGCTAATTTCTGTATTTTTTTTGTAGAGACTGGGTCTCGCCATGTTGCCCAAGCTGATTTCAAACTCCTGAGCTCGGGTGATCCACCTGTCTCAGCCTCCCAAAGTGCTGGCATTACAGGCGTAAGTCACTGCAATTAGCCTAGAGTTTTAATTCCGTAGGTTTATGGTGGTGGTTGATAATTTGCATTTCTACAAGTTCCTAAGTAAAGTTCATCAGTGAGAACCATGACCCCAGAACTTCTACTGTATATAATGAATTAACTTCTCCCTTATGCAGCTAGAATGCTCCTAGTTATATAACAGCCCTAGAAAAGTTGAAATAATAATCACAAATTACTTTCTGCATTCTGTAGTTAAGATGAGGAACCATAATGAGGAAACACTGAAGGTGTCAGTGGTCCATGAGAGCAAGGATCATACCTATGTTGTTCATGATTGAATCACCAGACTCTAGCACAGGTCAGACATTCAACCAATATTCATTGACTGAAAGATTGGCAAGGTCTATGGTATAGTCAGGGGAGTGACCCACTGATCTAGAAGGGTTTATCACTGAAGAACCCATCAAGAATCCATGAGATTATAAAGTTTCTGATCCTCCACAAAGACAATAAAATCTTTCACTATCACAGCTGGAATTAGGGTAGAGAAGATCACTGTGAAGCAGGTGCCAAAGTATAAAATAGAAGTGGGATCACATGGTAGATTGACTTGTAGTTTTTTGAGGAACCATCATACTCTTCTCCCTAGTGGCTATGCTAATTTACATTCCCACCAACAGCGTTTTAAGTGTTCCCTTTCTACACATCCTCCCCAACATCTGTCATTTTTTGTCTTTTTAATAATAGCCGTTCTAAATGGGGTGAGATAGTATCTCATTGCGATTTTGATTTGCATTTCTTTGATGATTAGTGATGCTGACCATCTTTTCATAGGTTTGTTGCCAATTTGTATGTCTTCTTTTGAGAAATGTCTGTTCAGATCATTTGCCCATTTTTAAACATTGGATTGTTTTTAGCTGTTAAGATGTTTGAGGTCCTCGTATATTCTGGATATTAGTCTCTTGTTGGATGAATAGTTTGCAAATATTTTCTCCCATTCACCAGGTGGTCTATTCACTCTGTTGATTGTTTTCTTTGCTGTACAGAGTTTTATTAAATTTGATTTAATCCTATTTGTTTATTTTTGCTTTTGCTACCTGTACTTTTGAGGTCTTATTCATAAATCTTTCCCCAGACCAACATCCTGAAGCATTTCCCCTATGTTATCTTCTAGTATTTTTATAGTTTGGGGTCTTACATTTAGGTCTTTAAACCATTTTGTGTTGATTTTGTACGAGGTGAGAGATAGGGGTCTGGTTTCATTCTTCTGCATATGACTGTCCCATTATCCCAGCAACATTTATTAAAGAGACTATCCTTTCTCTCAATGAGTTGTTCTAGGTACCTTTGTAAAAATCAGTTGGTTATATATATATATTATTTTCTGGGTTCTCTATTCTGTTCCATTGGTTTATGTGTCTGTTTTTTTTATGCCAGGACCATGTTGTTTTTGTTACTAAACCTTTGTGGCATATTTTGAAATCTCATAGTGTGATGCCTCCAGCTTTGATATTTTTGTTCAAGATCGCCTTGGCTGTTCAGAGTCTTTTGGGGTTCCATGCTAATTTAAGGATTTTTTGTTTGTTTACCACTGGATATTTATCCAATGGAAAGGAAATTCGTATATCAAAGAGATGTCTGCACCCTACATTTATTGCAGCAGTATCCACAATAGCTGAGATATGGAATCAACCTAAGTGTTCGACAGCAGATGAATGGATAAAGAAAATGTAGTATATACACACAATGGAGTATTATTCAGTCATAAAAAGAATGAAATATGGCCAGGCGTGGTGACTCACGCCTATAATCTCAGCACTTTGGGAGGCCAAGGCAGGTGGATCACAAAGGCAGGAGTTCGAGACCAACCTGAACAAGAGGGTGAAACCCTATCTCTACTAAAAATACAAAAATTAGCTGGGTGCAGTGGCGTGTGCCTGTAATCCCAGCTACTCAGGAGGCTGAGGCAGGAGAATTACTTGAACCCGGGAGGCAGAGGTTGCACTGAGCCGAGATTGTGCCATTGCACTCCAGACTGAGTGACAGAGCAACACTCCATCTCAAAAAAAAAAAAAAGAAAGAAAGAAAGAAAGAAAGAAAAAAGAAAAGTTCTGTCATCTGCAGCAACATGGAGGATATTATGTTAAGTGAAATAGGTCAGGAACAAAAAGTTGAACACCACATGTACTCACTCATATGTGGAAGCTAAAAATGTTGATCTCATAGAAGTAAAGAGTAGAACAGAGGGTACTAGAGGGTGAGAAGGTAGGAGGAAGGGAGGGATATATAGAGATTTGTTAAATAATAATAAATTACAATAGATAGGAAGAATAAGTTCTAGTGCTCTATAGCACTATAGGATGACTATAGTCAATATTAATGTATTATATATTTTCAAGTAACTAGAAGAAAGGATATTGAAAGTTTCCAACATAAAGAAACAATAAATGTTTGAGATAATATATATGTTAATTACTCTGATCACTGTATGTTGCACATTGAAAAACCACTATGTACCCCATAAATATGTACTGTGTATCAGTTAAAAAATTGTTTTAAATGGAAGTGAAAGAATAACCTGGAGACTGATAAATGACATTGGTAAGGAAATGAGTGATAATCCCTGCTTGTTTGAACTTCAGAAACGAAGGGAATCTTGCATGGGGGTGGAGGAATGATGGTTTGGAAGCTGTCTATGGAAAGCATGACTAAACCAGAATATGTCAACATATAGTACATTCAATTGTATCTTGCTTTTTTGTAAGGAAAAATAACTTAATACAGTACTAAGAATTTACCCACATCACCAAAAATTACTTGTGTACATTTTCTCTGTCTGTACATTTTTGTAATTTCCTCCATATACATCCTCTTTCTTTCAGGCATATTTCTTAAGGTCATTTCTGATTGTTTATGAGTTTGCTCCTATTACGAATGATACATATTTCTCCATATAGCTTCTAATTGATTATTGTGATGTATTGTTACCTTTAAATTTGTTATTCTTTGACTTCTCCTTTGAACTGGTTCTAATACTTTACATTTTTCTCATTAAGGAGTAAAAGTCTTTAACATATGTTTATTTTTTATCTATGTAAGAGTCAAAATCTTGCCTTTCAAAAATTATTTTAATACTTGTAATGAATTGTTACTGTCCTATATTATTGAATTCGATTTCATAGAATTCCATGTACATATTTTGCATCTAAATTTACAAATTGGATAGAATACTCTTTCTTAGAGCAGTCTGTCAGGTTTTGGTATCAGAGTAATGCTAGCTTCAAAAACAATGTGAAGAATTCTGCAACATTTTCAATACTATAACATACTTACAGAATTAAACATGGCTATTTCTAGAAAATTTAAAAGAATTCAGAGATAAAAATATCTGGCCCTAAAGTATTTTTGGAAGTTTCTCTTTGATAATTGTTTTCAAAGTTTCTACTGTTATGTGTCCATTTAGTTTTCAACTTCTCAATAATTTCTGGCATTTAATATTTTATTCAATATTTTTAATTTCCCTGAGATTTTCAAATATATTAAGGTACAATTATAGTAGTGTGCCTTTAATTTGAAAAAACCTTTGTTGTTATATTCCATTTGTCGTTTAAATTTTATTTATAATTCATCTTTGTTTTCTTGATTAAATTTGCTAAAGGCTTATCTATTTAATTCATCCCTCTGAAAAGAAACCTAGTTCTTGGTTTCATATTATATTGGATTATTAGTCATGTAATTTCATTCTTCATTTTTAATAATAAAATATTTAAGGTTATGAATTTATTTTTGAATATTATTCTCAAAGTTTTGGTAAGTCATGATCTCATTTTTATTATCATTTTCTAGTCTGCTAGCGTTTCTTTTTCCTAATATTCACGTATAAATGTGCTCTAAAATATTCAAGTAATTGAAGACTTTTAAATTTGTTTTTTAATTGTAAACACTACATTATCATCAGATATTTCTGCTCTTAAGAGTCTGCAGGCTGGGCTTGGTGGCTCATGCATGTAATCCTAGCACTTCGGGAGGCCGAGGCAGGTGAATCACTTGAGGTCAGGAGTTCAAGACCAGCCTGGCCAACATGGTGAGAAACCCTGTCTCTATTAAAAATAAAAAAATTAGTTGAGTGTGGTGGTACATGCCTATATTCCCAGCTACTTGGGAGGCTGAGGCAGAATAATTCCTTGAACCCGGGAGGCAGTGGTTGCAGTGAGCCAAGATTGTGCCACTGCACTCTAGCCTGGGTGACAAAGCAAGACTGTCTCAAAAAAAGAAAAAAGAAAAAGAATTTGCAAAGCTTTTCTTTGTGACATACATATGATCATTTAAAAATATTCTCTCAATATTTGAAAAGAGTATATGAAGTCTATAAACAATTTTCAAAATGTATTAATTAGATTAATAAACTGTTTTACAAATCTTCTAATTACTTTATTTCAGTCTACTTTATTGTCAGTTAATTTATGTTAACGTCTTCCATACAGAATACAGATTTTTTTTATCACTTTTTGTATTGCTGACAGTTTTTTTCTTTATATATTTGAATGCCATGTTTTTTGCAAAAGAAATGGTTCATGAATATAATATCTTCAATACGGTTTGTATCATTAATCAATATAAAATGAACCTTTTGGGAACAATATGGTTGTATGGTCACTGTTCATGATTTTTTTTTCCAAGTAGAGAAGTGACATGCTCAAATAACTATTTGGAGAATAGCTTGATTAGGAAAAGGTGAGACTGAAAGCTGAGAAGCCAATGGGAAGGCTCTTAGAATAGTGCAAGTGAGAAATGATGAGTGACTGAAATTAAGACAAAGGCAACCAAGAGGTCTATAGCAGGTTAAAAACATCAGGACTTGGAATTAATTGGATTGGAAGAGGGGTGGGGTGAGAGAGGAGTTGAGGGTGACACCTACATTTCTGACTTAGCTGACCATTATCTAGACAGCAAAAAGGAGGAAGAGCTGGGTTGGCTTTTCAGAAGTGGCCATGTTCGAAAGTTCCTTCTGTTTATATTCATCCCCAGAGGACTCAAGCCCAGATCTAAAGCCCAGTGTTGGATCTTTCCCAGTTGATTGCTTACTCAAACCAAAGTCTTTCTACCTGTATAAAACACTAGGCTGAATATTCACAAACTTTTGGATAATCACGCTTCTTTTATGTGTTAAGAGCTCTTTCATAAATTTGACGAAAAATTTGGACTAAACAAGAGGGAATTAATTTCCAATACCGTGCCCAAGGGTAGTCCACATGCGAAGGTTAAGTTTACCACAAGAGGGCAGCATCACCTAATAAATTATGTCACTGAACGCCTTGACCAATAGGGGCTGAGATGGGGAGACTAAGAGGGTAGGAACTGTAGGTTCAGGAGCCATAGGACCTGCCACACCATGAAAAAAACCAAAGGGCCCTGCTATCTCCAAAGACATAATCATAGTCACTCCTAAGTGGCAGATGTCGCTACAGTACGAAGAAACACTTGAACCCTCTCATTCTTGTGACTGGCTCAGAAAACACTCTAGATAGTGTCCACACTCCCTCTAACTTCTGATGTCTCTGTACAACCAGCATCTCACAGGGTCTTTTATTTTCTATTCAGATCTTTGCCACCCCTAATGGTTTCAGCACATCATTCTCTGCAGGTTAGGCTGCAAAGCACCACCACCATTCTGATGCTCTCCCAATTTAACAATGTTTGCTTATTCCAATTATGCTTCTTTTAGACCATAAGGAAAGAAATGGGAATGAAATTCACTGACAACCCATTATGTGAAAGTTCTTTTATATAAGTTATCTTATGTAATCATTGTGGTAATGCCACTATGGAGGAATTATTATTTGTCGGGTAAGAAACCTAGGAAGTTGCATACATGGGACTATCTAACTCCAAAACAAAAATGCTTCCAAATTCACCAAATTACCCCTCCAAGAAGCCTTATTTAAGACCTAAATCTTGACCAATCCAAGATATAATCAGTTATAATGTATCTATTACATAAGGCATTACTTAACATGTCACCTCCTATCCATGTACATGGACAGGTATGGATTAATCTTAGGTACCAGCAGGTAATAGCAGTCAATGAGATCCTATATAACTTCATTCTTCCTAGGTCCGAAGCCTTTTCCTTAAATATTGTCTCTTTAGGATAAATCATTTGGATATAAAACATGAAGACAATGGAAGAATTAAAGATGGCTTCTGCGTTTCTGGCTTGGTTGGCTGAGTACACACATGGTGGTCTTGGTCACAGAGAGTGATCTTGAGAGAAGACAATGATGTATTAGGTTTTGGGCATGTTGTGTTTCCAATACTTCTGACACATATAAGTATAAATGTCTAATAGGAAGTCAATTATATGGTGTGGAGCATAAGAGATATACACAATAATTGAAGCTATAGGGCTGGGTGAGATTTTCCAGGGCATATTAAGTTAAAAATGGTGGAACTACAGGAAACACCAACATATAAGGAATGGCCAGAGGAAGAGCAGGTAGTAAGGAGCCCGGTTTTAAAAAAAATGGACAGAGATGTAGAAAAATAACAAGAAAACTGATTATCTCAAAAGTAAGAGGTTTGGCTAGGTGTGACGCCTTATGCCTGTAATCTCAGCACTTTGGGAGACCAAAGCAGGTGGATCACCTGAGGTCAGAAGTTCACAACCAGCCTGGCCAACATGGTGAAACTCCATCTCTACTAAAAATACAAAAATTAGCCAGGCATGGTGGCACATGCCTGTAATCCCAGCTACTCAGAAGGCTGAGGCAGGGGAATTGCTTGAACACAGGAGGTGGAGTTTGCAGTGAGCTGAGATCGTGCCACTGCACTCCAGCCTGGGCAACAGAAAAACAAATTCTCAAAAAAAAAAAAAAGAAAAAAAGAAAAAGAAAAGAAAAATAAGAGGTTTTTTTTTAATTGACATGTAATAGTTATACATATTTTGGGGTTACATGTGTCATTCTGATACATACATATACTGTGTAATAATGAAATTAGGAAAATTGGGATATCCATCACTTGAAATAGTTATCTTTTCTTTATGCTGAGAACATATAAATTCTTTTCTAATAGCTATTTTGAAATATACAATAGATTGTTAACTATAGTTACCCTACCAAACTGTTGAACACTAGATCTTATTCTTTCTAACTGTATTTTTTTTTTTTTTTTTTGAGACGGAGTTTCGCTCCTGTTACCCAGGCTGGAGAGCAATGGCACGATCTTGGCTCACCGCAACCTCCGTCCCCTGGGTTCAGGCAATTCTCCTGCCTCAGCCTCCTGGGTAGCTAGGATTACAGGCACGTGCCACCATGCCCAGCTAATTTTTTGTATTTTTAGTAGAGACGGGGTTTCACTATGTTGACTAGGATGGTCTCGATCTCTTGACCTCGTGATCCACCCGCCTCGGCCTCCCAAAGTGCTGGGATTACAGGCTTGAGCCACCGCGCCCGGCCTTCTAACTGTATTTTTATACTCATCAATCAACCTCTCTACAACCTCCCCATTTCCCAAGGTCTAGTAACCACCAGTCTACTCTCTATCTCCATGAGATCCCTCTTTTCAGCCCTTATATATGAGTGAGGACATGTAATATTTGTCTTTCTGTCTAGCTTATTAATGACCTCCAGTTCCATCTGTGTCGCTGTAAATGACAGGATTTCATTCTTTTTATGGCTGAATAGTATTCCATTTTATATATATATTTCCCATTTTCCTTATCCATTTATCTACTGATAGATAATCAGGTTGATTCTGTAACTTGTTTACTGTGAATAGTGCTGCAATAAACATGGGGGTGCAGATATCTCTTTTATATGCTGATTTCCTTTCTTTTAAATATGTACCCAGCAGGGGGACTGTTATGTCATATGATAGTTCAATTTTCAGTTTTTAGCAAAATCTCCACACTGTTTTTTATGGCAACTGTACTATTTCACACCAACAGTGTACCAGGGTGCCCCATTTTCCTACATCCTTGCTAGCACCTGTTATTTGTTTGTTTGTTTGCTTTTATAAAAACTATTTTAACTGGGATGAGATAATATGTCATTGTGGTTTTTACTGTCATTTCCCTGAAGATTAGTGATGTTGACCATTTTTTCACATGCCTGTTGGCCATTTGTATGTCTTCTTTTAAGAAATGTCTATTCAGGTCTTTGCCCATTTTTAAGTTGGATTATTTGTGGTTTTTTGCTATTGAGTTGCTGAGTGAGATTTTTGGTATTGAGTTTCATAAAGGAAAGTAGAGGGCACAATCTAGAGCTATAATGTTAAATATGATACGATAAATATTAAAAATAACCAATTGACTTTGACAATTAGGAGATAATTTGTAGTTTTTGACAAAGTAGCTTCAGTGGAGTACTAAAGGTCAAATTCTGGTTGCAGAGGGTGGAAAGCCAAATGGCAGGTGGAGAAGCAGGGACAGTGAACATAGACTCTCCCTTTGAAACTGAGTATGAACAAAAGGAGAAAGATGGAGCAGTAGCCAGAGGGAGAAGTGAGACTGTGGGAAGATGCAACATGGAAAAACTTAGGTGTGTACATAGGATAAAGGAAAAAAAAAATAGAAAGGGAGATGACTGAGCTCCAATAATACAAAGTAAAGATGCAGCAGCAGAAGGAAAGAAAGCCATGTGGAAAGCTCACCAATAGGCAGATGCTTTGGTGGTAGCAGAATGACGGTGCCCAAATATGTCCTTCCCTTCCTTCTGCTTATGCCACTCCACTTACCTGCAATACCTTCCTTTTCTGACAGTTTATTTTTCAAATTATACTCACCGTTTAGCTTCAATTTCACTTCCTTTATGAAGTCTTACCCCATCAATCCCCTCTGCAGTGATCTTTCTCTAATAGCAGTTTCTGTCTGAACAATCCATTTGACAATCACACACAAGCCTTTATTGCCTCCTTTAAAAATATACTGTTACTTGGTCACATGTGTATGTTTTCTCTCCTGCTAGACTGTGCACTCCTCAAGGACAGGGTTTCTAAGAGTTTGCTACAGCCTCCAGAGTGCCTACCATGGCTTATTGTAGGGGCTCTTTAAGTCTCCATTGATATGTGGTTCAAGAATGATAGTGTATTATAAAGAAGGAGACTGAAAAACACTGGATTAGGCAGCCCTTTGGTATATGATGAGTAATTTAGTCCTCATTATAGCAAATAAGGAAACACTCTAGCAGAGGTCAAATAAATTTATCCAAGATTATATGTCTATGCGGCAGTGCCAGGATTTGAACCAAAGGCTCTTTCTTCTGTGCTATTAATACTGCTTCAGTTGTCTGCAAAATTCTATTCAAGTGAAACACCTCTTTCCTTTATAATATTGATAGAGACGTGACTCTATTGAGCTTTATTACCAACCAAGTTTCAGTGGCCTCTGTGCCTTACGAAGACTCTCCCTGTACCTTACCTCCTGACAATCAGCTTGAGAATCCGGAAGGAGCCTTTTATGAGAATGAGGGCCTCTTGGCGGGATCCATATAGTGGAGTGCCATTGATATTCACCAGCTCATCACCAGTCCTCATCTTCTGGGACAAAGCTGCCTTGCCTCCATCTTCAATCTGTGTTGCAGAGAACAAAACAGAAAGCAGGTAGTGAGGTGACTTTCTCCGCAAAAATTCTACTTGTTTCTCCCAACCCTGGAGCCACAAGTAGTACTGAGGAATGGTTCCAAGCAGCTCCTGGAGGTAGCTCAGGAGCTGATGATAGGTCATTATTTACTGAAGGCAAAGCTGGGACAAACCTTTGAGGAAGGAGGCAACAAGGAAATAATGCAATCCCTGACTGGAGGAATGAGCACTCCATCCGAGAAGAGTAGCACTTCTAAATAAGAAACTGATGCTTAGCAGGAACCCTACTGTGTGGCTAAAGCAGCAGCATAGCCTACCAAAGCAGACAAATGAGAGCCAGAAGAACTACGCTCTAACAAAATGACCTTTTTTGGCAAGCTCTTTCCTACCTGAGGGAAGGCTTTGAAGTCTGAAAAACATACGTTTGAATCCTGGCTCTGCTACTTCCTAGCTGTGAGACCCTGAGGAAGTTACTTAACATCTGTGTCTCAATTCCCTCCTATGTAACATGTAGATAACAAGACTAGCTACCTCACAGAGTCATTAGTATACTAAATATCTGGCAGCAGTAAGTCCTCAATTAATATGAGCTCTGATTATTATAACAATGAGGTTAACTCTAAAGACTTGGACAGTAGCTTCCAGCTCAGCATTCTGTGAGTGAAACAGCAAATTCAAAAGATACAAGTAGGTACAATGTAGCTGCTTCTTTATCTGTGTCTCTTGAACACATGCCCAGCACAGTGCTTCTGGTGTCGACAGAGACTGAGCATTCAGAGAAAGCTGGAAATGTGGGTATTTACTGTTCCAACACAACCTAAAGAATTTCCATTAACCAGGGTAATCTGGAAAAGAAGATTGTCAGACTGAGAGTATCAAAAGCAAAGGCAGAAATAATAGTCACTGGGGCAGGCAAAAGCAAAGCAAAGCAGAATGTCCCTTGGGGTCCTTGCTTCTGGCTAATTTTATACATTCATTTTTATTATATTCATTTTACCATGAAGGTGAATTATACCTATTGGAACATCAATTCCATCCTTTATAGTAGGAGTCATCTCATCCATTCATTAAGTATTTAAGTAAATTTCTCTTATGTACAGGACAACATGCTACATGCTAGAGATATAAAAATGAACAAGGCTCCTAACTTCTAGCCTCAGGGGCAGGTTACTGCCTACAGCTTATTTATCAACTGAGATGGTCAGGCGAAAAAGGGTCCAACTCACTGATGTACTCAGTTGTTTTTGTTTGTTTCCAGGGAAAGGGGATGTAAAGATAATTAAATCGTATAGTCCTTAGGGGATGGAAGATTCTAAATGGGGCAACCAAGGGCTGGTATTCACTGGAAGTATTTTTACACTTCTACTCTTGTTCCCATCTTTCTCTCAGTCTTTTATAATGTCCCCTCAATCTATCCTCACACTATGGAAGTTAGAATATTGTTGAGCTTTAGGTTGGCCAGCTCATGTGCAATTTGGCAGATGAGACCTCCTCAGTGCAGAGAAAAATGTAAATTCAGAATTTTTTAAACTCCTTCCAATAAATTGAACTTCTGAATTAAATCACAGAATGTTATTATGTTTATTGCCGCTAATCCAACAGTTTTTTTTTTTTTTAATTAACCTTTGTCTGACAAATCATGGGTTAGCCAAGTGACATTGAATATATATACCTTTGTTCCAGTACCCAGGCCACACTCAAGACTAAACAAGCCAATATTGGTAAATGAGGAACAACTCTCAGGAAATTAATCAGGATTACACTCTTATTTCTGTTGTCATTATCATTATTACTTCACAGTCACTGCTGCCTGCCACCAAGAAGAAAAAAAAAAGAGAGAGAGAGAGAGAGAAAAGGAAAGTGCTGTACTTGAATTCAGAAGTTCTATTTGAATGACTCATTTCTTTGGCATCCATAGAAGGCCCTTAGCACCAGGCAGAACTTTCAACACGGATCAGCCATTTGAAAGGGTTTCCTGAGGCTAACAAAGAATCACAAACAGAAGTCTAACTAATGAATGCTAATAGATTTTCCTGTTGATTAGTCTTAATTCCCTCTACATAGGCTTAATGCCCTCTACCCATTGTTTTTAATTCATACAACTTAATTATCCATATTACTGTTACCAAAAGCAAGTCTTCCCCTCAACATGTATTGATATTAAGTACCATCTTTGGTTAATTAAACAGTCTGTTACCTCAGTAAGATCTCTGTTTATACTAGGCAAGAAGAAAGGGGGAACCTTTTAAACTAAAATGCTTAATTATTGCTGTAGCAAAAGCTAAGGCAGTTGGCATTCTTTACTGCTACTAAAGCTGCCACTGAGTCCTTGCACAGACTCTTTCTTGGACTACAGCATCAGGCCAACTGTTCATGCCCCTATTTTCTGTTCCATGCCCCTTCTCAGTCACCAGCATCCTCATCAGGAGATATGTTAAGTGAAATAATGCCACTTTAGTACAAGTCTGAAGATGCTTAGACAAAAACCCAGCAAATTTTGGGTCCCCAGCATAATCCAAGAGTTCGGATGGATCCAGATCAGGAAGTAAGACTCCATGTGGTTGAAGATCCCTTCAACTATACCCCAGACTAGCCCTTTTCCAGACCCAGGGTATTTACCAAGCTGTGCAATGGACTCCATACTCTTCCAGACTTTTTTGGTCCTTTTTAAATTACTGCTCACTGGTCTTTCTCCTCCCCCCTCTACTTCTAGATTTCTGAGATCTAGCATGTCTTCTATTTATTGTTTGGCCTCCTGACAGCCAGTTCTACAGGTCAATGTCTCAGCTACATATTTATTTATATGAAAGACAAAGCAGATGTTCATGTTTCTATCAATTAAAAAAAGGAAAGAAAGGAAGGAAAAACAAATGAGAGGAAGGGAAAAGGAGGAGGGAGGGGGAAAAGAAGATATGTATATTCTATAAAAGGTTTTGTTTTCCCTTCCCCCCATCCTCCTCCTAACTGTGGCTAGGGTCCGGAAATGTGTGAATAAACAAACTTATTGAAATTAACATACCCTGTTTGAGGGGCTGTATAACAATATATGATGCTATCCATTCCGTAAGGCTGGTCAGCTTTCCAGCTCTTCCTGCATCAGACCTTCAGGGTGGCTTTCTTGTTTCAGTTGAAGTGTTGTGAATTCTCAGATTAGACCCAGATGCATTGGAATGTCAGTATAAACACACATCACAAAGCTCAATGTAAACGATGGTTAACTTATGTGTCATTTTGTATTATCCAAGTGATCGCTGGGCTAGCAATGAGTGGCCCAAGTAATTGAAAATTGATTACACAGAGGTCATATAACCAAAAGCCAGGTGGTACCTGGAAAGCTAGAAAGAGCTGATTGACTTTGGACAAGTCCCTTTCCCTTCTTGGTGCCTCTCTTCTCTTACTGGTAAAATGTGTAAGAGGGCCTGACTAGATGATCTCTTGGGGCTCTGACAGCTCTGGACCTTTTCAGCTCTGACATTCAGTGACCTGTGAACAGTTAGCAAAGTCATGCATTATCCTTTTGCTGACACAGATAATCTCAGCTTTTTGTCCCATTGTACTCTGCCTTCACCCATGTTTCACTCCTTCAAAATTGGCTAATTAACATCCATCTTTCAATTCCCCTGGTCTTTATCCATTGTTTCAGAGTGGTCCACCAAGGTTGGAACACTTAATAAGGCCCAGTTAGGAGAATGAGAGAAAGAGATTCCTGAAGCCCTATTTTGTGCTAATGAGCTAGTGATTTGGAAATTTTTGATGGGTCTTCAATGAAGCATGAAATGCTCTGATAGCTGTCAACAAAGTGACAAGTTGGCCCCTTGAGAGTAAAGAAAAAGAACAATTAACTTAACAACACATGCTGGCTTTCTAGTAGCTTTTATTTAGTCAGTTACTAACAGATACTTGCTTGGGTCTTTTGAATAAATTTAGAAGATGAAAAAGTGAAGAATTATTAAATCAGGTTTATAATTTAAAAATGCATTCAGAGGAGAAGCACCATCTGCAACAATAACGGATCGGTACTGAACACCTATTACAGTAGCGTAAGAGCAGCATTAAAAATCAATGACATGATTGTGAATACCTCTGCTTGCTACAGGAAATTTATTGGAAAAAAAAGTGGGCATCAACTGAAACTTTCTTAGTCAGTTTCAAGAGCTTCTGGCCAAATTACTAGCCCATACTCCTACCTCCACCAGCTTGTCTATTGTCTAAGAAGGCAAACAACGTAATTGTTTAACTTGATTTTTTTTTTTTTTTGCAAATAGACAGAAAAGGTTCACTCAGAATACAGTAGTCCAATTGTTTAAAGAAAGAATATAGCCTCTGAAAACCTTTTTAGCATCTTAGAAAGATTTTTAAGTTTTTAGTAGCACTCCAGACATCTGTTCATCAATTTGGCCTTTTCTGGAAAATCAATAGAAAATGTAGAGATAGAGATAAGCTGGCTTTTTGGGAAGTTTATTAAGAAGTAGAAGCATCAGAGAATGAATAGGGTCCTTGCTCATTCTGAAACTTAGTTTGAAATCTTAAGCAAACCACAGGTTGGGGGCTGTTCCTAATCTACCCTCTTTTTCCTTGCTGATATCTCTTAGAATCCGATCATGCTAGGAGAAACTGATCTGGGCTCCCTGGACATGGGAGATACAGGCTTTCAAACTTCGGCAGTCTTCTTGCCATGGTTTTCAACACTTAACTTGTCTCTCTCAGCATCTTCTTCCCTTAAAAACTTCTCTCAAATTTCCAAAGCAGTCTAGATTAGAAAAACAAGAAACTCTGTTCCTAATTTCATCTGTATTTTATACCAGTTTTCCAAAAGGCAAAACAGACAACAAAACCTTTTCTCTTAAATGAGAATTGAAAAACAATAACCAATTAAAAAGATATAAGTAGACCTGATTCAAAGCAGTAATCCCTAAATGTAGACAGAGGGAAGAGGTGGACACCAAGGGAGAAGCCATTGTTTCCCTCTACCAGCTAAAAAGCAGATGCCCAAATCCTACAAGGAGCTTCCCCAGAGTGTAAAGCTCTATGAATCAGGCCCAAGGGCTCCCCTGACCTTGAGCCAAGGAACTCTGTTGTGCCCCACAGCATGACCTAGCCCAGCAGACAGCTCCTTCCTCCCAAGCTGCTTAATCACCTTCTAGTTTACTAATCCTCACAACAAAGGCCCTCTAAGCTCCAAATCATTAAATTTCCCTGGGGATTAGCTCCAGTCAAATTCTAAGTATGTTTGCCAAAAACTCAGTCAGCCCAGTGCCAAGCTCAGCTCTAGGAATTTGGTGATGAGGACAGGGGAAGAAGACTCAGGAGCACTGTCCCCTATGTCATCAACCAAAGGCAAATTTGTCTTTGCTCCTACCAAGTCAGATCGTCCTGCTGTCTCTGTAAGTCTGGTAAGGGGAGACAAACATGATGGCACAAGAGTAAACCGAGGGTCTCTTACATTGCATCTTACATTGCTAGCAGATATGCTCACTGGGGTTCTGTCAACTCTAGCCATTTGTTTACACTAAAGTCTTCTTCTGACATTAATGTTATCCGTGTTTGTCACAAATGTTAGTCTTTGGTGGTATAGAACAATAATGTTCAGAGTGGGGTATATATACCCCAGGCTGTGTACAACATGATCCACTGGAACTTTTGTTTATATATTGAGAAAAAAAATTAAAAATCAAGCCTTATTAATATTTAATATTGGTGGTAGTAAATTAGATCTTCCATAAATAAAACTGTGTATACTGGGGACACATACTCAAAACATTTTTACTGATGTACATTTTTACTAAAAATGTTGGCTGGATTACAGACCTAATGAGAAGACTAAAATTATAAGGCTTTTAGTGAATAACATGAAGCATATCTTTGTGGCCTTGGGGTGGGTGGGCAAAGGTATTTTGAGCAGGATGCAAAAGTAGTAATCAAAGGAAAGAGTGATACTTTGGAGTTCATCAAAATAAAAAAATCTTCAGCACTAAACAAGGGAAAAGACAAGCCACAGACTGGGAAAATATTCATAATACTTGCTACCTGAAAAATGACATATCCAGAATATTAAAAGAACTACAAATCAATAAGAAAAAGGCAAACAGCCAATTAACAATTGGCAAGGCTTGAACAAGCACTTCACTAAAGAAGACAGCCAAATACCCAATAAGCATTGAAAAAGGTGCTCAATATAATTCTTCATTAGGGAAATGTGATTTAAAATTACAGTAAAACGTCACTACAGATCCGTCAGAATGCCTAAAATTTAAAAGACTAAAATTACTAAGTATTGGTGAGAATGTACAGCAATTTGATCTCTCTACATTGCTGGCAGGAGTATAAAACTGTACAACCATTTTGGAAATTTGCATACCTACTCTCAGATCCAGCAATTCCATACCTAGAGACACCCAGGAGAAATAAGTACATGTGTCCATTAGAAGATTTGATTGTTCACAGCAGCTTTATTCATAATAGACAGAAAGTAGGAACAACCCAAATGTCCTTCAAAACATACACATACAAAAAAATGACATGCTATACCTCAATCAAAAAGAATAATATATGCAATAAAATAAATGAATGTCAAAAAGAGATTATGTTGCATAAAAGAGACCAGACAAAAACAATACATACTATATGATTTCATTTTGTATGAAGGTTAAGAACAGAGGTGGTAATTCTGAATAAATGGTTAAATCTGTAGTACTGATTGTAAAGGCACATGAGCATAATGTTTAGGAGGTGCTAGAAATGTTCCACAGATTTATCTGGCTGCAAATTATATGGGAATATACATATCAAAACATTCATTAAAATTTGTGCATTTGACTATATGTAAACTATTCCTTAATTTAAGAAAGAATTAAAAGAATAAAGTCCTCCAGACTATTCAGCTTATATTCCTGAGGTAGGGACCAAGACTCCAACATTATTTTCGTATAGTCATAGTTTTAATCAAGACAAAACAGTTCTCTTAAAACGTTAGTCTTCACAATAGGGCTATAATCTATTAATCTGTCCATTGTTCCTCTCTGCTTTGAGATAGTATTCATCCTCCCCACCTCTCAGAAGGTGGAGGGTTTCAGTAGAAAATGAAAATAAAAACCAACACTTTATTTTGCCACTTGACAGGTAAAGGTGAACCGTCTTAATGATTTGATTCCATTTTTAATTTCTAGCCAATTTTTATCTTGGCATATTATAAAAATAGAATCAATTCCTCATCCAATGTTGGAGCCATCTACTGCTACTCTTCTTGTCAATCTCAAATATGTTTCTTTCTTATAGTCCCCAGAGTTCACGATACCTACTCCTAGAAGCTGAACTCCATCAGGCCACTATCACACAGTCAACTGGCTTTTCTTAAGATACCATTACTGTCCCTAATATGGTTAGGCTCTGTCTTCCCACCCAAATCTTATGCTGAATTGTAATCCCCATGTGTGGAAGGAGTGACCTGGTAGGAGGTGATTGGATTATGGGAGCAGCTTCCCCCATGCTGTTCTTGTGATAGTGAGGGAATTCTCATGAGAGCTGATGGTTTTAAGTGTGGCACTTCCTTGTGCACTCTCTCTCTCTCTCTCTCTCTCTCACACCTGATGCCATGTAAGATGTGCCTTGCTTCCACTTCACCTTCCGCCATGATTGTAAGTTTCCTGAGGCCTCCGCAGCCAAACATATGGAATTGTGAGTCAATTAAACCTCTCTTGTTTATAAATTGCCCAGTCTTAGGTAACATCTTTATAGCAGTGTGAGAATGAACTAATGCAGTCTCTTTGTTAGATTGCCTATGTGTCTTGGCTGTCTAATAAGATACGACTTTCAGTGACACAAATTATCAGAGAACCTTGCAAAACTGATGTGGTGGAGAGAGTTGAGGGAGAACCAGTGTGGAAGAAACTGGAGGAAAGAATATGGTAGAGTGCAAGTGAATTTGCTCCTGACTTCCAGAAGCAGTTGTCGGCAACAGAGTTTATCCTTGTATAGTATTAAAACAGTCTAGGACAAACCAGAAAGTCCATAATATCCTCCAGCATGAAGAGAGCACTGTGTGCAAATCTAGCAGGCGAGCCTTAGGAAGCTGAAAAGACTAATAGTCTGTTACCTACCACTTAACATAAAAACACTGTAAAGAGGACATATGGCTTTATTGTCATTTTTAAACTGTGCATTAATACTTGTAAGAAATGCCCAAATTAAAACAAGAGGTATGTTAAATTTCACCAGATTACTAGAGAGTGATGGGAGTAATTCTACTTGGATTCATATAATCTTTATTTCTTCAGTGTCAACCCATTGTTGATGTGAAAACTATTTTTCAAAATTGATCAAAAATGCATTTTTAACTTGCCTGCTGAATGTGAATGTGTTAGATACAGTCTTCCAGCCCAAGAGGATGTGATTAACTATCTGGAATCTGAACCATCCCAAAGCCAGGTTCACTCAATAACTCATTGCTGGTTCCCTGAAGCCATTTATTTATAATCCATTATGCAAAAAGCCAAAGACAGTTTCTAAAGAGTACATATACCCAACATTAGTCATTTCTGACTGGAAAAAGGACCCAGAGACTAAATATCCTTCATGGGAGGGACAAAAGACTGCCTCTGGAAACTACTAGGCCTGCTTGGTTGCCTGGAAACCACTTGTCCAGCTTACTAAGAGCCTGTATACCCTCCAGCAGATGTGGATGAAAGGAAAGGGGATCTGCTTTCTATTTTCCAGAGGTGGGCACCTGCGTGCCACTGCCAGAACATTGTTTGCTCCTGCACAGGCCCCCTTTCCTCAGCAGTAATTTTAATCTCTGGTCTTCACTTAGCCCTTGACTAGTGGGAGATGAAGGAGGAGAAAAGAGATTTAACTACCTCTTATCCTTTTGAATAACTGCTACTAAAGCAAACAGCTCCCAAAGAAATAACCTACCAAGGTATCCATGTATGTTGCAAAAGCAATAATAATAATAACATCCTTTATTGAGCCTAGGATAGATTCCACTTTATATTAAATCAGCACACTTGCTGCTGCTTTCACATAGTGCTGCAAATCTGGGAACAAGTGAGCCATCACACAGTCTTTCCAAGCTACTGTCCTGTTCACATCGTGACTGAGAAATGACACACCATCTCTTTCCTCCTTAACAAAGTGTGCCAAATAACATAAAACAAAATTGAGTTCCCACAACTGAAAAAAAGAGAGAGAGAAAAAAATGCACTCAATTGCTTATGTGTTAGTCGCGGGAAGGGACTGTTTTATCAGAGAGTATTTCCTTTTGCAATGACAGAAATAGTGTGAGAAGAAAATGAAGGAGAAAGTGACAGGCATTTGAGTTCAAGACCTGGAAAATCAATAAGGCAAGCAATTTGAAAGCCATTCTCTCTGGTATCAAACCTGCTTTTTAAGTTAAGGCTGGATAAAAAGAGAGGACCAGATTTTTAGCTTCAGTTCCTGCTCATTCTCACTTTTCTAACTTTAAACAAGGGTACAGTCCTCCCCCTTCTCCTATAAAGGTTGACCTCTTCTGATAGCAGACTCCACAACCTTGGCACTGAGGGTGTTCCTCACAGTCAAGGTCGCTCTGGTGCTTTTCCTCCTCCCTGAAACTTATTCCAACCCTCCCTACACATTCTCTTTTCTACTCCCACCTCTCCCTGCCCCACCAGCCAGGCATTTGAGCTTGCCTTCTTTACTTCATCTTCCCCTTCTGCCCCGCTACCCCACAACCAGACGCTTTCTTTGGGTTTCCTATTGGCAAACTTCAAGCCTCCCTATATTAACATCTGGTACTAACATTCATTAATTAAATCAGACAGACCAAAGAATGATTCTTATAATGTAAATAGCAACAGATCAGAAGCTCTACACGATCTGGCCATACATGCCTTTTTGATCTTATTTCCCACAACCTCTCATCCCCTACACACACACACACACACACACACACACACACACACACACACACACGTCATAACAAACTTTCTGTTCTTCAGAGAGGTCAAGCCCATCTCTATCTCAAGATCTTTGTACTTGCTGTTCTATCTGTTGAGAACATTCTTCTTCTCGATCCTACATAGCTCCTTTCATCATTCAGGTGTTGTCAGATCTTGCCTCCTCAGAGGGGTCTTTCCTGACCATCTACATAAAGAATGTTCCTTCTCTTCTCTACCAACATCTCATCACTCTCTATCACATTATCTGTTTTACTGTCTTCATAGAATTTATTACTATCTTACATGATCTCATTTATTTCTGTGTATGTTTACTTGCTGTCAAGATACATTATAGTGTGAGAGACAGTCAATGCCTTTTTACAGCTCTGTCACCAGCACCTAGGAAAATAAATGTCTGTATTGAACACATTGTAGTTGCTCAATAAATATTTGTTGAAATTAGAATTAGAAGGGATCTCGGAATGTCACCCTATTCATTTGACTGATTCTTTTTTTCTAATTGCATTTTAGGTTTTGGGGTACATGTGAAGAACATGCAAGATTGTTGCATAGGTACACACATGGCAGTGTGATTTGCTGCCTTCCTCCCCATCACCTATATGTGGCATTTCTCCCCATGCTATCTCTCCCCAACTCCCCGCCCCCACTGTCCCTTCCCTATTTCCCTCCGACAGATCCCAGTGTGTGATGCTCCCCTCCCTGTGTCCATGTGTTCTCATTGTTCAACACCTGCCTATGAGTGAGAACATGCGGTGTTTGATTTTCTGTTTTGTGTCAGTTTGCTGAGAATGATGGTTTCCAGGTTCATCCATGTCCCTACAAAGGACACGAACTCATCGTTTTTTATGGCTGCATAGTATTCCATGGTGTATATGTGCCACACATTCCCTGTCCAGTCTATCATCGACAGACATTTGCTATTGTAAATGTTTACAATAGAACTGTTTACAATAGCAAAGACATTCCAGGCCTTTGCTATTGGAAACAGTGCTGCAGTGAACATTCATATGCATGTGTCCTTATAGTGTGAGAGATAGTCAATGCCTTTTTACAGCTCTGTCACTGGCACCTAGGAAAATAAATGTCTGTATTAAACACATTGTAGTTGCTCAATAAATATTTGTTGAAATTAGAATTAGAAGGGATCTCAGAATATCACCCTATTCATTTGACTGACTCTTCAGAAGTAACAATATTTTCACTTTGTTTTTCATATAATTGAGGTTCAGGGATATTATATGACTTGCCCTGCATAGAGCATCTATTAGGTTTAAGATATTTTATTCTGCAAGGTTGTGACAAACCTTTATGTTTTTCGTGGGTATATTACTATTCATGATCCTTAACTAACAATACAAACAGTTCTTGCTAAACAGACACTTTAAGCTTTGTAAAAAGCATTATTATTGGCTCAAAATATTCCAGAATAATTATCATTTTAGCTAAACATCCTATTTGTCATGAGACACCCCAAGGTGAATGTTAGACTGTCAATTTGGTGGAAGGAATGGAGCCTTTAAGGAAACTGAGGTGTATGATAATAATAACTTGTATCCAGATATGATTCTCCTCAGTTTTTAACATTCTCTGACTTAGGAAGTTAATTTAAAACACACACAAGCCCATACAAACAGACCATGAACACTGGGATATTTAACTACTCCCAGCATCTGGGAATTCAAAGTAACATCGACTCCACCTTCGTGTGTACAGATATTACAACAGGCTCTTTCAGTTCACCATTTCTGAAAAATTTAAGAGCAAATCCAGATGATGGGCATAAACCAGATTCTAATTTAATTTAGTGCTTCGTTAGCCAGTGCCCTCAGACCCCTAAAAAGGTATGTGTGGGGTGGGAGTAACTCTCATCAATGTCCAGATGAGAGTTCACCCTGACCCAATTTCATTCGACTTTAGTTCCTTCCTTAAAAACCATTTGTTCAGTGGGTTTAGCATTTTATACCTCTGTGAGTTAGTGATTATAACTTTGTGAGGCTTTTCATATAAACAAATACACAAGTCAGAAAATAAATCCTTTGTCAAGCCAGATTTTCTAATTGGGATTTAGAAAATACGGCCACCATGATACGGCTTTAAAAAGTTTAATATCTGTAGTGTGCATTCAGTACTAATGGACAATAAGTGATAGTGAAGTTTTGTCAGGTCTGATTCAGATTACCTGTGGCTGCTGTGAGTTATATGGAATTACACAGAGTTTAATGGTTCTCTGGCAATTTGCCTTGGCTCAGGGCCAAGGCAGCTAATGCTGCAATCAAACTGCTCTCCCCACCCCCACCTCAAGACATTTTCAGTTTCTAAGTCTTAACTGTATCTGTGATGAAGCCTTCAATGACATTCTCATACAAATGTCAAAGGTTTTTTTTGTTTTGTTTTGTTTTTTCCTCTGTCTCTTTCTCTTCCTTCTACTTTATGGCTGTGTATATTAAGTGCTCCTGTGGCTTTGCTGAGACCAACTGCCTGGCTGGTGTTTATAAAGAGAAGAGCTTTTGAGGTTTGATTGAAACAGAGGAGCCAACGGGCAGAAGATGCGAACAGGACAATATCCCTTTTCTCTGCAGTGGCATCAGATATATCCAATTCACCCTGACTGACTAACAGGGGCCCTGGACCTACCCTGCAGGGCAACTTAAGACAGCAGCCCTCCCAAATCACTTGAGTAATAAAAGAACATATCCCATCAAAGGCAGGTAGCCTGCCTGACAAAAAGAAGAATCCCATGCATGGCAAGTTACCCTCCTTTCTTTTAGGAACCCAACTGGCCCTGAAGCTGGGATTCTGCCACAAATTGCTGGCATCACTTTCACAGAGTTGAGACCGTGGACAAAGGTCAAGTGAACAAACGCCAGAGATGTCCTCTGCAAACTTGTAAAAAAGTCATGTACAACTTTGAGGGACAACTGTTCAGCAGATAGCAAATATTTTGGTGCCAAACTCTTTCATTAATCGCTGTTCACCCCTGTCCCCTCAACCTCTCCTAAAATCACTAGTGGTGCTTCAGCACTAGCACCTCCTGTTATTTGGCCAAAGTGACTCCTCGACCCTTTGTCCGACTGATTCCAATGTCACATTTACTGGCTGTTCTAGAGAGAATGCTCATTTTAAGAGACTAGCTGCCATAGAAGCAGCAGGAGGGAAGGGCAGAAACCACAGGATTCCTACTTTGCGCTGATTGCCACTAACTCATTTCAGCTGCTAAGGGGAGGCCCCATTGGGGGAGCCAGGAAAGGAAATGGGTTCCATGTACAGTCCACTTTAAATTGTTCACAATTGCGTGCTCAAAAATAGTCTCTACTAAACATTTAGCACACCCATTAGCACAAGCCATAAAGCTTTAGGCTTTGCTATACTGTTCGCCCAGGCTGCCTAAGCTGCTTTCCTATGGCAAAATGATTAACTGGTTGGCAATTTAGATATATGCAAGAAAGATAAAGGAGCTCCAAGGATGGTTAAACCTGGACCCAGGAAGAATGGTTTAATATGACTTCTAAGCATATAAAAAATTCAGAGGGAAGGACCAGCTGTTCTCAATTTTGATTGAAAGCAGAGCAAAGGAAAAAAAAAAAAAACTGACATTGCAATGAGAGGGGCTGATATTAGCAAGGAGGAAGAATTTCCTGCCAGGGAAAATAGGTAAATATTAGACTGAATGGTCAGTCAATGAAGGTTGTGGAATTTCCTTCTTCGGAATGGCTCTCCTGTCTTTGCTATTTCTGTGTGGTCCTTCCAGAGGGGTTGGGGACGGAGGAAAGAGAGGCAGCCAGAGGTCCAATTTACTCCCTTTCAGCACTCAGAATCTCCTATTTGCAACATTCCAGCATCAGTAACAGGGTCACGGGGACACTTGAAAAGAAAGAAGCAACAAGCAGCTTGCTGGTGATCTCAAATGTTTAGATTCACCCCAACTTTCTATCTCTCACAGTGAGCCAAGCTTTTGCCCTGGCCCCCACAATCCCAATAAGGCAAGCAAAGACTTGCTTTTGGCTCCACAGGACCCCTAGGCCATGCATATGGGAACAATATTTTCTGAACCCAAAAGAGGACATGGTCTGACAATTATATTTATGAGGACAAAAGGATAGAATATGTGAAATCAGAGCTGTCCTATGAAATCTGGGTGTATGGTCTCCATAGCCACATATTATCTTTTCTGAGGATCCCAACACAGAAGGGAGTTAATTAAAACTATGCCATGAGGTTTGGGGCCTAGATTCTTTACCTGTGTGCAGCAAGATCATTTAGGACTGTGGAAAGCTAGGGTCATAATAAGCCCAGTACAAACTGAAATTCCTGCTGTACAGCTTGGAGAAAGAGGTAGTCTATGTGTCCTTCCTAGAATCGCTTCACTCTAAAATGTAGCTGGAGCTAAAGGGCATGCTCGTTCTCACTGAATCATAAATAATGCCATATTTATAGAGGGGAAGAAATGTGGTCTGGCACAAGGGATCTTATTTATACATTCATTCAGTCATTAGAGCAGTGGTTCTCAAAGTGTGGTACCTGGACCAGTAGCATCAGCATCTCCTGGGAGCTTGTTAGAAATTCAGGACCCACTCTAGGTCAAATGAATCACAAACTCTGTGGGTGAGGCCAGTGATCTGTGTTTTAATCCCTCCAGGTGATAATGATGAATACTACGGTGTAACAATCTCTGAATTAGAAGTTTTCCTGGTGATGCTCGTGTTGCCAAGCAGCAACAATAATATTAACCCAAAGAATCAAAGTCACAGGCATATTTGGTAGGGACAGGCACTAGCCCATCAGTATCAATACTAATTTAGCTTATAATAACTCTCACAGATTTCTGAAACAACATAAAACTACCAATCCACCCAGAAATCTTACTACGGAGTATATATCCAAAAGAAAATAAAGTGATCTACCAAAAAGACACACTTGTATGTTCATTGCAGCACTATTCACAGTAGCTAAGACATGGAAACCACCTAAGTGCCCATCAATGGTGGATTAGATAAAATGTGGTAGATATATACCATGGAATACTACACAGCCATAAAAATAAAGTGTCCTTTGTAGCAACATGGAAGCAGCTGGAAGTCATTATCCTAAGCAAATTAACGCAGGAACAGAAAATCACATACCACATGTTCTCACTTATAAGTGGGAGCTAAACAATGAATACTCATGGACATAAATATGGCAGTAATAAACACTGGGGACTACCAGAGGGAGAGGGACAAGGGTTGAAAAACTATTGGGTACTATGCTTAGTACCTACGTGACAAGATCAGTTGTACCCTAAACCTCAGCATTGTGAAATACACCCAGGCAACAAACATGCACATGTACCTCCTGAATCTAAAAACTTCAAATTATTTTTTAAAATGTATACACATATAAAAATAAAAAATATTTCTCACAATCCCGGGGTCATGGAATAGTCTGAATCTTACTACATACCCAATTCCTTGAAGCCTGGGTTTCAAAGGTAACTCAGCCTGTCTGCTTTGATACATTTTTTTCAAATAAGCCAAAGGCCCTTTGGGATTTTCATCTAAATCCTACTCAGGCACACACACTCCTTTAAGTATTCTGTGACTATTTCAGCCTTTAGCCTTGATCTGAGTCTCAAAGAACTGACTAGAGCTCACTCTAAGGACCAAGCCAGAAACATTTTATGTTTAGCAGCCTTATTTTTACTTTTAAACAAACACAGATGAAAGAGTCCCTGCTGAAAAGAACCACCACTTAATGCTAGCCCTTGTACCTCAGTAACATTAAATTGAAATAAATTACAACAAATAGTCATTGTTTCACTTCAATTTAAACCGATGAAGTTAACTGCCATAATCAATGGGCAACCTTTCACAAACATTTGCTTAAAAGGAGCAGAAATGCTTCCAAGTGAAACTTATCAAAGTGAAGGGCACCGAGAACCAAATCTTGTTGTATGCCACCTGGTTTTCTCCCAAAGCATCAGCCAAGGAAAGAAAAGTGATCTCAACACAGCCTCCCAGTTAGAACCACTGACTTCTGGCCACCAACAGAGCTGCTGGTTCAGGTAGCGAAGTTACACAGCATGGTTAAGGCCAACATACATGGGGGAAATTTCTGGGGTGATGGTAGTGTTCTATACATGAATAGAGATTTTGGATACACAAGTGCATGTGATGTCAAAACTCACCCAGTGGTACACTTCAGATTTTGTACTTCATTGTCTGTAAATTTTACCTCAAAAGGGAAAGAACACCTGTAAACAAACATTGAACTCTAGTAAATAATACACATGCTGAAATTTTAGAGAGACCTGTACTGATGTCCTCAATTTACTTGGAAATGTATCCGAAAATAATAGAGATTGATGAATGAATAGAGAAAAGCAATATATGAATAACTATGAAACAAGTATAGCAGTAATATATTAGTAGAATCTAGGTGATGGGTATACATAAGTGTTAAATGTTAGATTTTCTGTAAATCTAAAACATTCCGTTATAAAATGTCAGAAACACAAAAACAAGCAAAAAGTTGGATTTTATGGTCACACAGACCTTTCACTGATGTATTCATTCCAATATGCATGAACCAAAATTGTACTATGTGAATGTGCAAGGCAGTAGTTCAAATCCTGGCTTGGCCATTTAGTGACAGTGTGACCTTGGGCAAGTCACTTCACCTCTCTGAAATCTGTTTCCTTATTTGATTAATGGGGAGAATAATAACACCTACCTCACAGGGTGATTACTGTTGAAATTACACTTCAATTGCTGAGCACTTAATGAGAGCTATATTGAGTAGGGAACTCTCAATTAAGCGCTACTTGTTCCTCTCCCCTGTGGGATCTGTAGGGTCTCAACTATGGAAAATCTTTTGTGTCAGCTTCAGCTTGATTGCTGAGCACTTTTTGTTTCTTAAAAATTGCAGCCTGGGCCATGACCTTATATTATGTTGAGTATACAGTGTTCATATGTTTCAGTTGACTCCCTGACATTCAATTGAGTTTTGGTTTCCAAACTCCCCTTTGGAAACAAGAAAAATGAGGAAGACTACCCTGCCCAGCCTCTGGTAACCATCCTTCTGAAACAGGATGACTATAGTCAATAATAACTTCATTGTAAATGTTAAAATAACTAAAAGTATAAATGGATTGTTTGTAACGCGAAGAATAAATGCTTGAAAGGATGGCTGCCCCATTCTCCATGATGTGATTATTTCACATTGCATGCCCGTATCAAACATCTCATGCACCCCATAAATATGAACACCTACTATGTACCCAGAACTTAATAAAAACAGAAATTTTCTGAAAGGAGTATAAAGCAAAATTTAAGCAATAGATTAAAGCTGGAGTGTGGTCTATGGTAGTTCTGCCTACATCCATGTGAACCCATGGTCAAAACGCTTAATCATTAACTCACTCTCTTGCTCACGTTCTTTCATAGTTCTGACATCTTTTCCAGCTCTAGGATGACTCCTCCCAAAAAGGGACCATATCATTTGGAAAACATACTCAACCCTTGTTTCCTTTTCAGTTCATTTCCTGAGAGGATTCTCTCAGCACTCTTCGCCTTGATGCAGATCCCATCATTCACCAATTGGTATGACAGAGTTGAAACAGTCTGCTTTTCAAGGGTAGGTTTATGCTCCTCTGCAAGGGGTTGCCTCTGGCTTTTCTGAGTCCCCTACCTGGTTTGAGGGAACAGGAAGGTTGACTGTGTCTGCCAGGAAAGCACTGCCAAACTTTGGGTCTGAGGAAGCAACCTGAGAACAGGCAGGTGGGTACCCACCCCAGGAGATAATAAAGCACAGAGCCTGCCAAACAGCAGAGCAGAAATCCTGGCCTGAGAAGCTGTCCAGGAGGGTTCTTTATGAGCCTGCTGAACAGCAGAGCTCTATGTAGCACAGGAAATCATGCACCCAAAGTACAGCAGATTTTATAGTGGTCAGACCTAATCAGGCTATAATTAAGGCATTTTAGGAGGCAGAAAGCCTCGTGCAGCAATGATGTCTGCACAAGAGAGTGATGTCAAGCAATTCTTTGTCACTGGGACTCAAAATCCAACCTGATGATTGGGTCCAGGCGCAGTAGCTCATGCCTGTAATCCCAGCACTTTGGGAAGCCTAGGTAGGGGGATCACTTGAGCCCAAAAGTTCAAGACCAGCCTGGTCAACATAGGGAGGCCCTGTCTCTACAATTTTTTTAAAAATTAGCTGGGTGTGGTGTCATGTGCCTATGGCCCCAGCTACTCAGAAGGCTGAGGTGGGAGGATTGCTTGAGCCTACCTAGGAGTTGGAAGCTGCAGTAAGCCATGATTGCAACACTGCACTCCCACCTGGGTGACTTGTTTCAAACAACAAAAGTAAAAATAACTTTAAAAATTACCCTAAGATTCACCCTGTCCTCACAGTGCCACCCACAGTACTGATGGGATTGATTAAAGTAGCACTTGAAAAAATGAAAAGATTGCTTTATTTTCTTCCATTCAACATGTTGTCTCTTCACTGTTTATTGCTTCCTTTGTTGTGCAGAAGCTTTTAAATTTAGTATGGTCTTATTTGTCTATTCTTGTTTTTGTTGCCTGCACTTTTGAGGTCACAGCCATAAAATCTTTGCCTAGACCAATGTCCTGAAGAGTTTTCCCTAGACTTTTCTCCAGTTATTTTATAGCTTCAGGTCTTATATTTAAGTCTTTAATTCATCTTGATTTGATTTTTGTCTATGGTAAGAGATACATTCTTCTGCATATGCTTATTGAGTTTTTGTAGCACCATTTATTGACAAGGGTGTCCTCTCTTCACTGTATGCTGTTGGTGCCTTTGTCAAAAAAATCTGTTGGCTTTATTTATTTACATGGCTTTATTTCTGGGTTCTCTATTCTTTCCCATTGGTCTATGTGTTTGTTTTTATGCTGACAGCATGCTGTTTTTGTTACTACAGCCCTGTAATAGAATTTGAAGTCAGGAGGTGATGCCTCTAGCTTTGCTTTTTTTGCTCAGCATTGTTTTAGCTATTTGGGCTCTTTTTACTTTCATACAAACTTTAGGATTATTTTTCAATTCTGTGAAAAATATTTGCAAACTATTCATGCAGCAATGGACAGTGTATTGTATATTTCAAAGTATCTAGAAGACAGGACTTGAAAAATATTTGCAAACTATTCATGCAGCAATGGACAGTATATTGTATATTTCAAAGTATCTAGAAGACAGGACTTGAAAAATATTTGCAAACTATTCATGCAGCAATGGACAGTATATTGTATATTTCAAAGTATCCAGAAGACAGGACTTGAGATAATACTAACACAGAAACAATAAATACTCGAGGTATGGGTACCTGAAATAGAATGACTTGATCATTACACATTGTATGCATGTAGCAAATACTCACATGTACCTCATAAACATGTAGAATATTGTGTATCAATAAAAGAAAAAAAAGAGAAAACACTGGACACTGCGGTGGGAGATTGCTTTATATTTAAATAATATTTGCTGTTTTTAAAATGTACTTCAACCCTTTTAAATTATAACTTCAATTGACAGTATGTTAAGATAGCAACACAGGATAGGAGATTGCAACTTTTAATGATAGGATATATGAGACTCTGTAGTCAAATAATCCTTTCTGAAAAAGTTGATACACCTGCCCAACCAGTTATTAAGGGCCCATTCTTCTGCAACTCCCAGAGGATATACTAGCTACAGAAGATCATGAAGCTTCAGAGAATACTGTTCTGCCAGTGGAAGTCCATGTTCAGTAATATTTTGAGACCCTGTTACATGGAGAGGCTTAGTTTTCAGACTGCTGATTAGAAGCACTAGGGAACATGTGCCAGTTAACCACAACAGATGGAGAGAAGGGAGAAAAAAGTTCATTACACTGTTGTCTACTCATTGTTTTCTATAGACTCTACCCTGTAGTGTGTCCCTAAAGTACAAAATAAGAAGGCTGTTTGGGAGCTTTGCTTATATATGTATCTATGTTACACGAGTTTTTTCATATCCCTCTTATTGCTTGATAAGCTCCTGACATTCTGCCTACCCCTTCCTTATGCAGCCTGGATAGGTTAGCAATGCCTGTGTACTCCCAGAGCACTCTGCACACACCTCTACTCTTGTGTTCACTTACCAGGTTGCACTAAAGTTGTCTGTTCATAAGTCTGTCTCCCCTACTCTACTGGGAAGGGACTAGATCTCTCTCATATCTGTGTGCCCAACACCCAGAAGTGCTTAGTGGATGTGTGCTGTACTGTTTGGGGAAACTTAAGGTTAGTAACTAGGTTTTATTTTAAACTTTCAATCTAACAGTGCCTTGCACACAGTAGGTGTTATGTCTACACATCCTCTCCAATGATAATTTTTAAACAAATAACCTGATGAAAAATGGGCAAAAGACCTGACTAAAAATTCCTAAAAAGAAGATATGGCAAATGACTAGCAGGTATATAAAAATATGCTCAACATCACCAGTCATCAGGGAAATACAAATCAAAATCACAATGAGGTATCACTTCATACTTCTTAAGATGGCTATTATCAAAAAGACAAGAGTGAAGTGTTAGTGAGTTAGTGAGGCTATGGAGGAAAGGTGGTGATGAGGTGCTATGGTGAGGCTTGCACACTAGTGGTAGGAATGTAAATTAGTACAGCCATTATTAAAAACAGTATCAACAGTATCAAGGTTCCTCAAAACATTAGAATAGAACTACCCTATGATTCAACCATCCTACTTCTGGGTACATATTCCTCCCCGCCAAAAAAATGGAAATCAGTATCTTGAAGAGATAGCTGCACACAAATGTGCATGGCAGCATTATTCACAATAGCCAAGATACTAAGTGTCCATCAATAAATGAATGGATAAAGAAGATGTGGTAGATATATACAGTGAAACACTATTCACCCTTAAAATGGAAGGAAATCTCATCATTTGTGGCAACATGGATGAACCTGAAGGACATTATGTTAGGTGAAATAAGCCAGGCACAGAAAGACAAATACTGCATGATTTCACTCATATATGGGAGCTTATTAGAACTATTGGAATCAAAGAGTAGAATGGTGTTTGCCAGGGGTGGGGGCAAAGAAGGAGGGGGAAGGGAGTTTGGGGAAGATGTTGGTCAAAGGATACAAAATTTCAGTTAGATAGGAGGAATAAGTTCAAGAGATGTATTGTACAACATTGTAACTCTAGTTAGTAAGAATGTATCATATTCTTTTTTTTTTAATTGCATTTTAGATTTTGGGGTACATGTGAAGAACATGCAAGATTGTTGCATAGGTACACACATGGCAGTATGGTTTGCTGCCTTCCGTCCCCTCACCTGTATCTGTCATTTCTCCCCATGCTATCTCTTCCCACCTCCCCACCCCCCCGTCCCTCCCCCATTTCCCCCCAATGGACCCCAGTGTGTAGTGCTCCCCTCCCTAGAATGTATCATATTCTTAAAAATCATAGAGTAGATTTTAAATGTTCTCACCTCGAAAATGATAGGTATGTGAGATAATGTATATGCTAATTTGCTCAAGTTAGCCATTTTGCAGGTTTTACATATTTCAAAACATCCTGTTGTACACCATAAATATACACAATTTTTATGTCAATTAAAAATAATTTTTTTACAAAAGTCTCAAAGGTATATGGCACCTTATGTGACTTACCAAATGTCTTCACATTATTTCACATGACCCCTACCACCAGCCTGTTTAGAAGCAAGTCAGATATTATAACAACTGCCATTTGACACATTAATGGAATTGGCTTGGAGCAATTAACTGATTATCCAAGGTCACACAGCTAATATGAACTCAATGGATACTCTGAATCTACTCTATTGTTTTCCAGTGCCCATGTTTCTCTCCTTTGTACAAAGATGGAACTGAGAAACTTTGACACCTATATGGTTTCCTGGACTTAGTTGCTGTTACGTTCCTCTCACTTCAGCTGGAGAAGAACAAAGTAATGACTTACCCTGATACCTACTGACAGTCAATATGAACAGCTGAATCAACCAATCTTAAAGCCTGCCTATTCCCTGGAATTCTTGTTATGTGACATAATAAATTTCCTAATTGTTTAAGCCAGTTAGGGTTTGAGTTTCAGTTACTTGCAGCCTAAGTCATACCTGATATATGAGGCCTGCTTCCCAGGAAGATTACATTTTTTAAAAATAGGGCTCTAGTCATTCTCCCAGTCTGGCCTCCTCACAGTACTTCCAGGCTGGCTCACTACAAGGGACTATTCTTGTAGGGGTAAGGAGGCTGGATCTCAGAGAAAGAGTTTCAGAGGGTTTCCTGAAATAAAAGATAGCTTGTTGCTGAAGAGACCACCAGTTACGAAGCCATGTTAATTGGTTGCAGCAGAAGCCAGCAACCAAATCAGAAGAGATTTAATGTATTCTCCATCTCACCAATGTCTCTCTTGGCAGTGCTGGGAGGGAAGGGGCAAGAACATTTACATCACTTCCACCAGATAGTCCTTCAGCCCCCTTAGAAAGACTGCAAGCCAACATCTCCCCAGAAGGCAGCAGTCTTAAATTATCTACATTAGGGCAGCAGTTTTCACCCCAAATCCCAAAAGGCTTTCCAGCACTGTGGGTAAGGAAAAGTTCCAGAGAGATGACTTTATGTCTCAGTTCCATTAGGCATTCATTGTGTGGCTGAGATGTACTCTTGGAATACTTCCATTTCCCCAGTAATAGAATGGAAATAATACTTGCTCTTTCCCTCCCTTCCAAGGACACTGGAAATGTGGATAACATTCATGAGGTATGCATGAAGACCAAGAAAGTGCCATGCACCACCTTCAGGCCTGGATCCTGGAGGTTTTTACTGGATTACAAACAGAATGGCTCCATCTACCAACATCCTCTATGATAAGCAACAAACATATACTGAGTGTCCACTGTGGGCTGGGTCTGGAGCTTGGCTTAGGGACTACATTAGTGAGGAAGCCACTGGTCCCTACTCTCAAAGAGTTCCCAGTATTGTGGGAGAGACAGGTGTATAAATCCAGATATGGAATATGACAATCTCAATGTGGCTGATACCTGTGTGGAAAAGTTGTCAGCAATTAAGCTGGAAACGTACTGGGATGAGATGAATCATGAATGCAAAAGTAATATTAAAAATATATGAAAACCAGTACAGCAGCAGCAGCACCAACAAAGCAGAATAAATGCAGGTCAGTGCATGGAACAATGTCCTCCAAGTCCCTTGCTGTGCTGGGTTCTAACCCTTTAGTGGCTGGGTCCAAGAGTGGGGAGGTGAAGCTGGGGCAGCAGGAGGGGTCTTGAGGGGGCTCAAAGAAGCAGCTGGTATCAAAGGATCCCATAATTTTAACAAAAGTGTGGTCATATCAGTGAATGCTAGTTAAATACAGCCCTGCTTCAATGTCATGTGAATGAGCATGAGTGGTACCTTGTAGCAATCCAGGAGCCCCAAAATACCATTTGGATTGGAGACACACTTTAGCAGCAGTGTGGAGGATGGACTAGATCGGGGCAGCATGAAGTCAGGGAGTTAAGTAGGAAGGCTTTGTAATACACCAAGGAAGATGGATGACATCCTGAATTACTGCAGTGGCAGGCCCAAAGATGACTGCATAAATCTCCATTTCTATCTCCTTTGTTCCTAAGATTTCTGCTTTTTTTTTTTTTTTTTTTTTTGCTCTCATGGCTACAATCTTCTAGCCCACTGCAAACTTACACACACACATGCATGGTTGTGCTCAGATCCTGCTTCAGTATATATACTCAACTAGAGGCTGGCAGGCTATAATTATGGCAGGCAAGAGGCCTGCCAAGAAAAATTCATTCACATACTGAGGTCATCCTATTCCCAGCTGCAAGAGAGTGGCTACAGTATAAACTCTGCCTTCATAAACCCAACCTATATTTTTGGATAGTCTTCTCTATTTTTTCAAGCACAGTCACACAATTATCTCATTTGTTCTCTTAACAATAGTCCTAGGAGGTCAGTAGGGCTGATATTATTTAGCTCCAACGTAGAGATGGGAAAAGTCCTTGAAAGAGAAAGGACTTGCCTAAGGTCATTCACAATTAGTCAGTAGTGACACTAGGACTAAGATGCCTTCTAATTCTTGGTCCCATGTTCCTCTCAACCTTCCATATGACCTTCTTCAGTTACAATTTCAGGTCATTTTTGTTTCTAACTCCTGTAAACTAATATTCATTCTAACTATTCTAATAGTCATTTCTAAGAGAATTCTGTAGATAACTCAGTCAGCAAGTTATCTTCCAACTCCCTGCTCAGGTCTTACCATTCCCTCCAGGAAATTTTCCCTGGTAACTATCGTTCAGTAACCTCAATCCCTTCTTTTTTAAATATTTACTCTCAGTATTAATGTGTTAGTGCTTTATGCTCTCTTATTGTGTTCAGATTCCTCCCTTTGTGACTTGTCCTTTTCTTCTCCCCGCCTAGCACAAGCTTTGGCACATAAGGGAACACTTACTAAAGTGTTGTTAATGGATGGCTTGATCCATTAAAGCCTAGCTCTGGCATCGGACTGCCTGCAATATCCAGTCCCCAACAAAGCATTCTGAATATATGTGTTCATGTGTGTGTACACATGTGTGTGCATGTGTGTGCATGTGTGTCTATGCACCACTCATCTAGTGACCCTGAGGGTAACTAACTCAGTGCTGTCAAAGTGCAGCATCAGCACATAGTTATTTTACATTCCAATATGAATTGAAGCAAGGAAACTTTTCTCCCTGATTTTTTCAAAATAAATATTGCTCTAGTTCCATGTGGTATATTTTTGACATCTTGTGTACATTTCTGAAATGGAGTCCAGATGAGAAACCAGCTAATTTGTATGTCCATCCCAATCTGAGAACAGTAGATTCTCACTCACAGACAATTTCATTTCTGAAATCTCGATTGCAGAAAAAAACCTAGGGGGAGCATGTTTGCAGGAAGGAATAAGGCCAACATGGGAGTGACTGCTACACAATTGTTTGAGGCTTGGGGGCAAGACAAGGACATGGAGAAGAAAAGAAGGGATGCAAAATCTTTTTCCCTCTTCTCTAATGATTGCCCACACAGATTTTTAAGGGACATGAATGGGAAAGCAGCTGATGGCTGCTCCCAACAAGGCAGGATACTTGCAAAATATCATTTAGACACGAGGGTGGTCAGAGATAGTTGAACCCCAAGAAGACAGGTTAAGCAGGCCCCAGGGAACACCATCTACTTGGTTTTCTGGTGAGAAACTCCACCTTAGAGTCCCAACTGAGAGTAAAGGAATCATTTTTCTATTTTTTCTACAACATATAACATTGCCCAAGTACCTACTATGTATCGAGTACTATGCTTAGTACTTACCAATATAAACCTTTTTGCCTTGTAGGGATTCATACTCCCATTTTACAGATGAAGAAACTGAGAGATTAAGTCTTTTACTCATCATCACACAGTCTGTCTGACTCTATCATGTACATTCTTTCCATGGCACAACTCTACCTTCGCAAGGTATGTTCAGTGAGATCTGGCAACAAGAAGAAAGCTGAAAACCCCTCCCTAGCAAGGCTAAGCTTTCATAGAGGCACTTAGTCTTAAATGAAGAGTGAGATTATAGCCTAATGGAACAGAAGAAGGAAAGAGCATTCATTCCTGGCTGAAGGAATAGCAGATGAAAAGGCATTGATGTGGGGAAAAAAAAAATTTCAAGTAAATAACAGTTTTATGGGGTCACCTGAGGGTGACAACAGGTGATAGAACATGAGGCTAGAGCAACTGAGGCCAGATTATAAAGGGTTTCGTTTCATATGCCATGTTAGGGAACGTGGGTTTTATCCTGGAGATGAGATAGACTGGAAGAGAGGGAGTACTGATATTAGATCTTTGATCTCTGTTTTGTAAAGTCTCTGGCACTGACTGCATGCAGGTACACCGAACCAGGAAAACCTGGCAATAATCAAGGCAAGAATCAGGTGGTGAAGCAAGTGGAGGCCTAGCTCAGAAACTACTGCCTCCAAAACAGTTGTTACCGGAAGGGGGTCTGGATGCAGACCCCCAAGTGAGGGTTCTTGGATCTTGTGCAAGAAAGAATTGAGAGTGACTCTGTAAAGTGAAAGCAAGTTTATTAAGAAAGTAAAGGACCTGGAACCAACCCAAATGCCCAACAATGATAGACTGGACAGGGAAAATGTGGTACATATACACCACGGAATATTACGCAGCCATCAAAAACGATGAGTTCACGTCCTTTGTAGGGACATGGATGAACCTGGAAACCATCATTCTCAGCAAACTGACACAAGAGCAGAAAATCAAACACCGCATGTTCTCACTCATAGGTGGGTGTTGAACAATGAGAACACATGGACACAGGGAGAGGAACACTACACACTGGGGTCCGTTGGGGGGAAATGGGGGAGGGACGGGGGGTGGGGAGGTGGGAAGAGATAGCATGGGGAGAAATGACAGATACAGGCGAGGGGACGGAAGGCAGAAAACCACACTGCCATGTGTGTACCTATGCAACAATCTTGCATGTTCTTCACATGTACCCCAAAACCTAAAATGCAATTAAAAAAATAAAATAAAATAAAATAAAATAAAAAAGAAAGTAAAGGAATAAGGAATGGTTACTCCATAGGCAGAGCAGCCCCAAGGGCTGCTGGTTGCCCATTTTTATGGTTATTTCTTGATAATACGCTAAACAAGGGGTGGATTATTCATGCCTCCCCTTTTTAGACCATATAGGGTAACTTCCTGATGTTGCCATGGCATTTGTAAACTGTCATGGTGTTGGTGGGAGTGTAGCAGCGAGGATGACCAGAGGTCATTCTGGTTACCATCTTGGGTTTGGTGGGTTTTGGCCTACTTCTTCTTTGATCTGTTTTATCCGCAAGGTCTTTATGACCTGTATCTTGTGCTGACCTCCCGTCTCATCCTGTGACTAAGAATACCTTAACCTTCTGGGAATGTAGCCTGGCAAGTCTCAGCCTCATTTTACCCAGCCCCTATTCAAGATGGAGTTGCTCTGGTTCAAACACCTCTGACACAATCACTGCAAATCAGTCTCAGTCTTTTCACCTCAAAACTAGGATTCCAGGCTTTGCAGCATCTACCCCCATAGCCTTTAAATACTGCATGTGCTGCTTTGGCCTCAAAACTAGTAACAAGCCCTGCTTTGTCCTCTGGGGCCTCCTCATTTGTCTCCATTTTCTAAGCTGGCGGCTTTGTGGCTCCCCTGGGCCTAGCCTAGCCCATCTGGCTGGGGGTGGTGGAGAGAAGTCAGGTAGGATCCAAGCAGAAAGGGCCATGATTAGCACATGTTTCACATTCCCCACATTGCATGGCAATTCCCAACCAAATCCTACAGGATTGTTTTCTTAAAGATTTGGGAGGAGTTTGGGGCTTCTTCTCTTTCTTTCTTCTTTGTTTTATTCTGTTTCTGGACTGCAGCTATTTCCTCTGTCCTTGAGTTAAGTAATAGCAGAGGGGGAGTTAAAATGAAAGTTTGCAGCAATGCAGAAAAGATGTTTCTAGAGAAGTCCAGATGAAGGAGGGAAATCTAGCATGGGGGCCCAGAGCAATGTTCTGGGAAGGCCAGGGAATGTGGCTGCTCAGGGTGGGGCTTCAGCTAAAGCAAGTGTATAGAAGTCAGGCAAAAACCCTACCTAAGGGAAGGGGACCCCTGACTCTCAGGGCAGCTTCAGTCCTTGACTTGTCTGCATTTAGCACTCAGTAGATTTTCCTCCGGTCATCAGTACCTGCTATAACCCCAGCATCCCCCTAAGGTGTGGAGTCTCCCCTTTAACCAAGGAAATTAAAGCATTAAAATGAACCAAAAGCATTTAATGGGTAAAGGCAGCCAGCAGTACATTCACTCCTAAAAAACAGGAGGGTCTTGTAAAAGCCTCCCATGCTTGCTTGCTTCTTCCGTCCTTCCCTCCTTTGTTTCTTTCTTTCATCTATCTATCTATCTATCTTTTTATCTATCTATCTATCTATCTATCATCTCTCTCTCTCTCTCTCTCTCTCTCTCTATATATATATATATATATATATATATATATATATATGTATGTATATATGTAGGCAGATAGATAGATAGATAGATACATACATACATACATACATACATACACATTTCTGAAATAAAACCCAGATGAAAAACCTGCTCACGTGTATGTCTATCCCATCTGAGAACAGTAAATTGTGACTCATGGGCAATGTCATTTCTGAAATCCTAATTGCAGAAAAACGATTAGGAGAGGAAGTTTTATTTTATTTTCTATCTCCCTCCCTTTCCATCATTTCCCTTGAGATTGCATAAGTCAATAGATAGCATGTAGGGAAGCACTGATCATTTCTTACAAGTACTATAAGAAGAGAAAATACAGAGACTCAAAAAAATTAGAAAGATAATGACAAAAACCTTCTTGTATTTGATGGGAAAAACTAATTTACAAATCCAAAAGGTTCAACAAACTCCAAGCAGAAGAAACTCAATGATCCACATCCAGACATACCATACTTAAAATATTAAAACTAAGATAAAGAAAAAATCTTGAGAGCATCAAGCAAAACACTACTAATCATATCTAAAGGAAACCCCAGTAAGACCAATAGTGAACTTCTCAATAGAAAAAAATGGAGAACAAAATCAGCAGAATAACAAATTAAAATTCTGAATGAAAAATTAAATGTCAACTAAATATTATATATTCAATAACTATCTTTCAAAAATGAAGGCAAAATAATGATGTTCCCATATAATAAAAATCTGAAAGAATTCATTCCTTGTAGACCTGACTTACAAGAAAATCTAAAGGAAATTCTTCAGGCTAAATCAAAGTGACACCAGAGAGTAATCTGAATTTTCTCGAAAAACAAAGCATCGCATTAAAGGTAATTATGTAGATAGTGACAAGGAATATATTTCTTTGTGTTTTATCTCTTAACTGATTTAAAAAGCAATTGCATAGAACATTAACTACAGGCCCCCCATGGTGGTTCACACCTGTAATCCTAGCACTTTGTGAGGCCAAGGTGGTTGGATCACCTGAGGTCAGGAGTTTCAAGACTAGCGTGGCCAACATGGCAAAACTCCATATCTACCAAAACAAAAATTACCCGGGCATGGTGGTGCATGCCTGTAGTCCCAGCTACTCTGCTGGCTGTGGAAGGAGAATCACTTGAACCCAGAAGGTGGAGGTTGCAGTGAGCTGAGATCGAGCCACTGCACTCCAGCCTGGGTGATAGAGCAAGACTCCATCTCAAAAAAAAAAAAGGAATATTAACTACAAAATTTATTGTTGGGCCTATAACATATAGAAATTTAGTATATATGACAATAATGTCACATAAGGGGGGGGTCAAAATGAAGCTGTATTGGAGTAAGAAAATGATACCCAATAGGAACTAAAATATACAGAAAGAAATGGTGAGAATAAACAATGGTAAATGAGAAGGTTATTTTTTGAAAGCCATAAAGATATTTATGCTCTCTTTTCCTCTTTTCTTGAAAAGATATAAGATTATATAAAATAATAATTATAAAATATATTGTTGGGAGACTGAGTTCTGTCATTACAATATGAGGTGCTCTGTTGACTCTACGTCCCAGTAAAACAGGTGAACCATTTAAAGCCTCTGGAAATGGTCCTATGGACAAAATAGAAAATGAAGAAATATTTATTGAAGAAAATCTATAAAAATTTGGTTTAAAAAAAGCAAGTCTGTGGTATCTGAACAAAACCTGCCCCTTCTCTTCCCTCTTTCCTTCTCTCCTTCTTCTACACAGCTTAGTGATCTGGGGACTCCACACCATGCTGCTGCAGCTAAGAATACAGAACCCCTTCTCCCCTCAGCTCCCAGGCTTTCTTCCTGAAAGGAACAGGGCTTCAGCATTTCTCATTTGTCCCTAAGCTGTCTGTGGCCGAGAATAAGTTCCAGGTGACTGAGGTTAAGAGTTGGGCATCCTGTCTTCCATCCAATTCCCACTCATAGAATAGAGGCTCTACAATGGTCATGGTGTGCTACGAATGCCAGAGCTCCATCAGCCCTTCTCTCAGTTCTGAGATGGTAGTTCCACACCAGAAAAGGCAACCCAAGAGATCTCAGGCTACTGACGCCTCTCCATCTAGCACTCAGATCCTACAGTTGTGGGAGTCATGGAGGAAGTCAAGTCAGCTTCTACAATTGCTATTGTCCCTACCAGAGCCCAGAGAGTTTACCTAAGGGGAGAAGCAGGCTATAAAAATGGATAGATACTAATCTCTTTTCAGAGGATCTAACTTCATTTGCAAGAGAGCATGGAGAAGTGCAAACCTAAGAACACTCTAAAAAACACTGACAGTTATGATAAAGAAAATTGGGAGGAGACTCATGAATCTAATGAAGATACAGCCAAGACTATGGGTTGGCTAGTTTGCAGGAGAGAGCTGGAGAATAAGACAGCTGGTAGGAGCCTTTCTGGGGTCTGAAAAAAATATCAAGCATTGACCTCAGAAACTATTTCCTGAAAAGAGCCACACTCTGACAAATTTGTAGAATAATTCTTATCCTAGGGAGTTGTAAACAATAGAATAATTGTCCACTCCGTGGAACTTAACAGCTGGGTGTGGCCAAGGAAAGAGGGTAACAGCCCTACCAGTACCACTGTAGTCATTCCAGGGTGATTGTGGGCACACCCAAAGTTGTGTCTACCTGAGGGGCAACATGAAAGACTTAAGACTGTGTGTGTGCTTGAGGGGTATACTTCACTAAAATAATCCAGCCAATTGCTAAACAGATAAGCAAATAACAATAACAAGCTCCAGAAGGGAGGGGCTCGTATCCAGAGTTGGTACAGGAAAACGAGAGCACACTAAACCCAAACCAAGTAGAAAGGAGGAAATAATAATTAGAACAGGAATTAATAAAAAAGAACATGGAAAAACAATAGAGAAAATCAATAAAACTAAAAGGTAGTTCTTAGAAAAGATCAGAAAACTGACAAATCTGGCTGGTTTGACTAGAAAAAAAGCAAGACTCAATTATCAGTAATTGAAGGGAGAATTATTACTGACTTTACAGAACTAAAAAGCTTATAAAGCAACACTAAAGACAATTATATTCCAATAGATTAGATAATTTAGATGAAATGGACAAATTTCTAGGAAGCATAAACTACCATCACTGACCCAAGAAGAAATAGATAACCTTAACAAGTGAAGAGATTGAATCAGTAATAAAAAGACTACCCACAAAGATAAGTCTAGGCCCGGATATCTTCACTGCTGAGTTCTACTAAATATTCAGAGAAGAATAAATATAAATTCTTAAACTCTTCAAGCACTTTGGGTCAGGAGATCAAGACCATCCTGGCTAACATGGTGAAACCCATCTCTACTAAGAGAAGAAAAAAATACAAAAAATTAGCCGGGTGTCGTGGCACGTGCCTGTAATCCCAGCTACTCGGGAGGCTGAGTCAGGAGAATTACTTGAACCTAGGAGGCAGAGCATGCAGTGAGCCAAGATCATGCCATTGCACTCCAGCCTGGGCGACAGAGCGAGACTGTCTCAAAAATAAAATAAATAAAAAATAGACAACAGGTAAATGAATAGAACTGTATAAAAGTAAATGTAATATACATTATAGGAGTTAACTTACTATAAATATGAAGTATATTCTGATAACTTATGCTATATATTATAAGCACCAAAACAACCACAATGAGAATAACTTGAAAATAGTTGAAAATCATTAAAAAATTAAAATAGTACACCAGAAAATAGTCATTAAATACAAAAGGGGATAGTAAAGGATGTACAGAAGAACAAAGTAGTCATGACACATACAGAAAAAAATGCAACAAAATAAATCTCACCATATCAATGACATTCAATTTAAATGAATTAAATAACTCAGTGAAAGGCATAGATTATCAGATTGCATAAGAAAATGAGATACAACTGCATGCTATCTACAAGATACATATTTATATATTAAAATACAAATAGATTGGAAGTTAAAAAAATGGAGAAAGATATACAACGCAAAGAGTAACCATAAAAGAGTTGAAGTGGCTATACTAATATTAGGCAAATCAGACGTTACAATAAAAACTGTTATGAGAGATAAATAAACATATTTTATAATGATAAAAGGGTCAATCAATTGGGATGATGTAACAATTATATGAACACCTAAACAAAAAGTCACAAAAATGACAAAAACAAAAACTGACAAAATTAAAAGGAAGCATAGGCAATTCAACAATAATAGCAGGGGACTTCAATGATCAACTTTCAATAAAAGATAGAATAACCAGGCAGAAAACTAACGAAGATATAGAAGACTTGAACAACAGTCTCGACTTATTGTAAATGACCTAACAGACATTTATAGAACACCTTAGCCTAGAAATGTAAAATACATTCTTCTAAAGTGCATGTGAAACATCACTTAGATAGGCCATATGTTAGGCTATAAGTTTCAAAAAATGTAAAACAATTGAAATTACAGAAATGTGTGATATCAACAATGAAATTAAATAAGAAAACAACAAAGAAATTTGGAAATGTGCAAATATGCAAAATTAAACACACTTTTTTGCTTTTATTGTCTGTTCTTTTGGGCTCATATCCAAAAAATTGTTACCCAGACCAGTGTTGTACAGCTTTCCCCCCGTATTTTCTTCTAGTGGTTTTATAGTTTCAGGTCTTAATATTTAAGTCTTTAATCTACTTTGAGTTGATTTCTGTAGATGGTGTGACATAAGAATCTAATTTCATTCTTCTGTATGTGGACAACCAGTTTTCCCAACTCCATTTATTGAAGAGACTGTCCTTTCTTCATTGTGTGTACTTGGTGCCTTGGCTGAAAATCAGTTGATTGCAAATATATGGGTTTACTTCTGGGCTTTCTGTCCTTAAAATTGGTCTATGTGTTTGTTTGTATGTCAGCACCATGCTGTTTTGATTACAATCACCAGGCTCTCACTTATATGTGGAATCTAAAAACTTGAATTCATAGAAATAGAGAGTTGAATGGTGGTTACTGGAGGCTGAGAAGGGGAAGGGAAAAGGGGGAAAGGGGACAATGAGGTTGCTGCACAAAGGATACAAAGTTTCAGATAGGAGAAATAAGTGAGAGCTACGCACAGCAGGGTGACTAGAGTAATATTATGTATTTCAAAACAACTAAGTAAATTTTAAATATCTCACTATAAAATAATAGGTAAATGAGGTGATATATATATATATATATATATATGTTAGTTTTATTTAATCATTCCACATGTATCAAAACATCACGTTGTATCCCGTAAGTGTATACAATTATGATTTGTCATTAAAAATACTAATTTAAAAATAAATAAAAATTAAGGCCATTCTTAGAGTCTGAAATAGTATCTCTGTGGTTTTGATTTGCATTTCCCTAATGACTAATGATACTGAGCACCTTTCCATTTGTATATCACCTTTGGTAGTATGCTAGCTGTGGGATTTTAATAGATGCTCTTTATCATGTCAAAGAAATTTTCTTATCTTCCTAATTTGTTGTAGGTTGTTACCTGAGTGTTTCCCAGGTTTTTTGATATTATTACTTCATAAAGTTAAATTGGTCACGTTTTTTGCCTTTTATTCCATTAATGTGTTACATTAATTAATTTTTAAATGTTAAGTCAAACTTGCAATCCTATTTATATGTTATAAGTATATGTTATATGCTAATGCAGTCTTATAATGATTGCTTTCTAATCTAATGTCTTTAGAAAAAGCTAAAAGAAGATGGGAGAAAAATACATATAATTTTTAAGAAAAATATATATAATCATAAACATTCTTATTTGCCATTTCCAATATTGTTTTGGTATATGAAGTTACTCTCTGGTTTCATTTCCTTACTTTATTATATCTTCTTTCCCTTCCCCCCTGCTTTGTGTTATTATTGTCAATATTATATTATTTTATGCTATTGCTTTTTAAATAATGCTTATATTTTCAAATAGTTTTAGATATAAGAAAAACTGCAAAGATACTATAGAGATTCACCATATACCTCACACACAATGCCCTATATGTTAGTAAAAACTTAGTATGGTACATTGGTAATAATTAACCAATATCGATACACTGATATCATTAACCAAAATCCATACTTCATTCAGTTTTCCTTAGTTTTTCCTCATGTGCTTTTTCTTTGGTTCCAGGATCCCATCCAGCATATGACATTACATTTAGTTGGCATATCTCTTTAGGCTCTTCTTTGCAGTGACAGTTTTTTAGTTTCCTTGTTTTTGATGACCATGATAGTTTCCAGTAGTACTGGTCAGGTATTTTGTAGAATAATCCTCGATTAGTATTTCTCTGCTGGTTTCCTCATAATTGGATTGGGGTTATGGATATTTCGGAGTGGGGGCAATCACAGAAGTGAAATACCATTTTCATCACAACCTATCAAGGAACACACTAACAGCATGACTTATCTCGTTGATGTTAACCTTGATTTTCTGGCTGAGGTAGTGTTTGCCAGCTTTCTTCATCGTAAATTACATTTTTTTCCTTTCCATACTGAATTCTTTCAAGGAAGTCACTATGTGCAGGCCCCACTTAAACAGTAAGGAATTATACTCTATGTCTTTGAGAACAGAGTAGCAACGTAAGTCATGTGGGATTCTTCTGCATAAAATGTTTGTCTGGTTCTCCCCATTTATTTCTTTATTTAACCCATATGGACTCATGAATATAGAATAAATATCTTGGATTATAATCTATTAGTACTTTATTGATTTTTTTTTCTCAAGTTGCTCCAGCTTTGGCCATTGGGACCTCTTTCAATTGACTCCGTGGCTTTTTGGCATAACTCATTCAGGGGTGTGTGTGTGTGTGTGTGTGTGTGTGTGTGTGTGTGTGTTTTAGTACCTTCTTCCTTCCCGGCATTACAAGATTCTCCAGACTCATGTAGTTCCTGATCCAGTCCTTGAACCAGCCATTTTTTCAAGGATCCCTGGTTCCTTTCATTGAAAAATGGTATTAGAATCCAAGTTCTGGGCACTAGATGTGTTCACTGCTGCTTCAGTATGGTTTTGTTTTTCAAATCAACTAAGAGAAAAGGAAGAATAATCACTACACAATTACCTTTACCAGTATTCCTTATTGATTCAAATTATTGTGTATTGTCACTTTCTTTCAGCTTGAAGGATTTCTTTTTATTTATTTATGTTTTTGAGACAGCGCCTCACTCTGTCACACAGGCTAGAGTGCAGTGGTGTGATCATGGCTCACTGCAGCCTTGACCCGGGCCCAAGAGGCCCCCATACCTCACCTCGGCCTCCCGAGCAGCTGGGACTGCATGCATGATACCACACCAGCTGATTTTTAAATTTTTCATAGAGATGAGGCCCCCTATGTTGCCCAGGCTGGTCTCGAAATCCTGGGCTCAAGCTATCTTCTTGCCTTGGCCTCCCCAAAGTCCTGGGATTACAGGCACAAATTACTGTGCCCAGACTGCCTGAAAGATTTCTTTTCGTTTCTCTTGTAAAGCAGGTGCTAGCAACAAATTCTCCTAATCCTTATTTATCTGGAAACATCTTTATTTCACCTCCATTTTTGAAGGTTAGTTTTTCCAGATATAGACATATTGGTTGACTTTTTTTTCTTTTATGACTTTGAGTATGTCCTCCCTTGTCTCCTATTACCCAATTTTTCTGATGAGAAGTCAGCTGTTGAACTTACTGGGAGTCCTTCGTCATTTTCCTCTTGCTGCTTTCAGAATTTTCCCTTTGGCTTTGAATTTCAGCATTTTGACTATGATACGTCTAGGTATTGCTCTGTTTGAGTTTATCTTACTTGGAGTTCACTAATCATTGATGTTTAGATTAATGCCTTTCATTATATTTGGGGATTTTAAGCCACAGCTTCTGTGAATACATTTCTGCCTTTTTCTCTTCTCTCCTTTTGGTACTCTCATTACATATATGGTGATATGTTTGTTTTCTACAGATAAATGAAGCTCTGTTCATTTATCTTCATTCTCTTTTTCTTTTTCTTTTTATTAATCTGTCTTCTACTTCAGTAATCTCTCTTCTGCCATATTAAAAAATGTTATTGGCCTTTACTTAATAACTTTTTGTTTTGCTTATTTTATTTTCAAGTCCAGAATTTGCATGTGGTTCTTTTTCTAAAAAATAAGTTCCATCACTTCATTGGTATGCTTTATTTGATAAGTTGTTATAATCACACTTGCCTTTAGTTCATAAAACACAGTTTTCTTTAGATTTTTGGATATATTTATAATAGTTGCTTTGAAGTCCTTGTGCATCATGTATAACATCTGAACTCGCTCAAAGGTCATTTTTATCACTTAAGGTATTTCTTATCCATGGTCACACTTATTTTTTGACAATGTTCATAATTTTTGTTGAAAAACTGACATCTTAAATAATATATTATAGTAATTCTGAATTCTGTTTACCCACTCCACCTTTCTAACCTGGGCTTTGTTTTTGTTTCTGTTTTTTCTCTATTTCTTTTCAGTGTCTTGCCTGGACTGATTCTCTCTGAAGTCTATTTTATCTGTAGTGTACAGTCTCTGGTGCCATGTTCATTTTTTTTCTTATTTTAAGTCTGGCTTTCTAGGAGTCATCTTATATCAAAAGGTCGCAGGTTTTTCTTAAGTTCCTAGATCCAGCAAAGCTTCTATCCTTTGCCAATGTATCTTTGTATGGCTTGGGGAATTATTTCATACTTCAGGAAGTCTTTAATTTTATCCTGCATTCAAATATGGTTTAGCAGCTCATAAATATCATATCTCTGGTAGTTCCCACACAGGTTTAGCCTAGTATGTGTGTACAGCCTTTCAGACCAATAGAAATTAATGTGATCTTAGCAGGGCATTTTTAAACTGTCTCTTTCTACAGGTCTCTCTCTCTGAAATGTCTGGTTGGTCTGTTTTGTTCTAGCTGCTACTAATATGTAATTCTCTGATGTCCACTGCTATAATCTCTACTATTTTCAACAATACCTTTAGGCCTGAGTTCTTTCATGCTCTGTTCTAAAGTCAGGCAGTCCCCATAGGCTATGTTAGTATTTGGAGCTGGATGAGGAGGGAATGATATGGCAGCCTGAGGGTTTGTTGAGCTTCTCACACTAGAAGTTTGTTTGTCACCACTGTTAATTCGACACATGTTTAGTGCACACCTACTATGTACCAGGTGTTATATACACTGGGTTTGTTTGAATTCACAGATTAATGTATAGTTGATATACATTAAACTGCACACACTTAAAGTATACAATTTGATAAGCTTTGACATACGTACATTCTATTATTATAATCAAGATGGTGAACATACCCATTAATCCAAAGATATTTCTTATGCCCTTTGTATTGCCACCCACTTTTCCCTGTCCCCCTCCCTCTGGTAACCATTAATCAGCTTTCTATCACTATAGATTAGTTTTTGCACCTGTTTTTAATTTACAAAGCTGATTGGTGGTGAAGTTTCTCTTTTACCAGGGGACCACTCTGAGCCCAATTGCTCTTTTCTTATGAGCAGGACATTTTAGAGGTTTTCTTTCTGCCTCTAGGTCAAAATTACTCAAGAGAAAACAAACATTCCAGCCACTGCCATCTCCACAAAGGGAATTTTAGTAACCAGCTCACCAGATTCCCAAGTATATGTTTCCAGGCCTCCAAAAAAGGCAGCAGCATTTCAATCCTATTTGAGTTGGTAAATTCAAGTCCTTGCATTTAAGGAGTTATGGGCTACAGCATAAGGAGAGCCTTAGGGTTCTTCCCTTACAGTTGAGAAGGGTTGAGAAGTCACCAGGGTTCTTCTCACTGTCTTCACGTATGTACCACCAAGGGCTATTAAGCAACCCAGTGTTTTCCCATTGTCCTTCAAATGAATGATTATAAACTTCCAGCACAGTCTGAGGGACTCAGTGTGGTCCAGTTTCTACAGAGACCCAGAAATTGAATCCCTAAAGTATGCACATGCTATTATTCCTTTTTCACTCTTCAATAGGAAAATGATATTGCAACTCCAACAGGCTTAGCTGTTATCAGCTGGAACTGATCCTAAGAGCAATGATTCATTGCTTGCCTATCATATACCAAGCAGTGGGCTAGATGGTATAGAATTGTTGAACTCATTTATAATACAACAAATCCACAAAGTTGGTATAATTGTTTCCCATTGCACACAAGGGAAAGCAGAGGTAAAAGGACTTGTCCCAGATCATATTCATAGTGAATAACAGAGGAAAAATTGAAACTTAGATCTGACATTTAGGTAGCCCTCTATCTACTGTACTATAATGTCAGATTGCTAAGCTTAGGGATTTCCCTCCACATCCCAAAACCTTCTCATAGAGAATTCCAACTATATGGCCTTTCATCATGTGTAAATGAATGCCACCTGGGTCCCTGTATTTTTTATTGCTTTTATATAAGCCTACATCACTGTGTCAGAAGAATTAAAAGTGCTAATTCATATAAATGACCCTCTTCAAAAAGAGCATGGGAAATATCCAGGAAACTCATGAATGAATTCAGATTCAGGCTGTGAATTTTGCTGTTTACATGACAGTGATCCACAGATGCTGGATTACATTCCAAGCATCTCTGTTTAGCACCCTGGAATCTTGTAATATTTTTAAAAAATTCTCAATAAATAGCTATCCATGGAATATAGAACTCTCAGTTTTGCTGTGTCAGAAATTGGCGAAGATGCTTACCACAATATTTTTACAAGGGCTATCTTACAAAAATGAGGCCAGTATGCCATCTTCCAGTTTGTGCTGCATCTCATGCAGGTCTGTCATTCATTAAAAGGCTAAAAAGAGATTAAATGAAACAGGGCTGCTTGGCTCAAACCAGGAAGAAATCAAGTTTAAAGCAGTTACTGACTCTCCTCAGTAGAGGGCAGTGGTGGGCACGGCAAGGCTGGCAGGAGAAGAGAGGAACATTAATTTCTGTGGTGTACCCACTAAGTGCTCAAATACAGTTCTTGAAGTTTTACAGATAGCATCTCATGAATCATGACAATGACCCTATAAGGGAAGGATTCTTAGCACCATTTTAGCCTCAAAGAGATTAAATGAATTGAACGTAGATCAGGTGCCATCTAGTTCAATTATACCAAGCTGTTGCCTGAAAAGTACTGCTTTATTCTGAAGTGTCAAAACTGGGAGCTTATACTGATGAACTGAAAGAGGAAACTCTCCTAGGATAGAGTAGGACCCACATATGATGGTATCTTGAAAGATCGAGGCTGGCTGGAACAATGGAAAACATCTAACAAAGATAATATGTAAAAATTATAAATTTCAGAGCCAGTGACAAGGTGGAAATAATCTATAAGAAGTGGTTCAGAGGACTGAAAAACTGACATATGGGAAACAGTTGAGAGACTTGGAGAAGATTAGACCAGGATGCCTGGCACTAGGGAGGTGTTCATATGTGTTGGAAAAACTGAATGTAGAAGAGATGCCATGAGAAACCTAACATTATCTTTTAACTAAAGGGCAGCTATTTCTTAAGAAGGTACATACTGTTTTGTATGGTTCCAAAGGCTAGGACCTAGATCAGCTAGAGGGATACTTTAGTTTCTTAAAAGGAGTAATCTTCTAAAAAAACCGAGAAAACTCTAGGAGAGAGAGCAACTCAAAACTGACATGAGTTGCTGTGTGAGATTCAGTTGTAAAGATGACTTCCAGGAACACTTCCAACTCCAGGAAGTTCAGATTTTGTGCTTATCAGGACTCCCAGGATGGCTTCTTTACTGTTGTCAAGTGAAGTTCTTAAAACTTTCCAAGAAAGAACTAGTTGGTCCCCCATGCTTAGGAGCCAAAGGTTCAGACCATTACATTAGAATAACTCTCCTAAGAGGACCTTATCTACACGTCTCCAAAGACATTACAGGAGAAATTCTGAGACTGCCACACAAGAGGGAGCCATTGCCATTCCACTGGCATCTGCACATTGGACCATTTATAGACTACTAATGTACCTTTTATTCAAAGAAACAAACAAACATAGTCAAAAAGTTTAGCCATTTAATTAAAGAACAGGCTGGGCGCAGTGGCTCACACCTGTAATCCCAACACTTTGGGAGGCTGAATATTGGCCCCCACTCTCTTCTGGCTTGTAGGGTTTCTGCTGAGAGATCTGCTGTGAGTCTGATGGGCTTCCCTTTGTGGGTAACCCAACCTTTCTCCCTGGTTGCCCTTAGTATTTTCTCCTTCATTTCAACACTGGTGAATCTGACGATTATGTGCCTTGGGGTTGCTCTTCTTGAGGAATATCTTTGTGGTGTTCTCTCTATTTCCTGGACTTGAATATTGTCCTGCCTTGCTAGGTTGGGGAAGTTTTCCTGGATAATATCCTGAAGAGTATTTTCCAGCTTGGATTCATTCTCTTCGTCACATTCAGGTACACCTATCAAACGTGGATTAGGTCTTTTCACATAGTCCCACATTTCTTGGAGACTTTGTTCATTCCTTTTTCCAATCATGCCTTCTCGTTTTATTTATTGAGTTGATCTTCGACCTCTGATATCCTTTCTTCTGCTTGGTGAATTTGGCTGTTGAAACTTGTGCATGCTTCCTGAAGTTCTCGTGTTGTGTTTTTCAGCTCCATCAGTTCACTTATATTCCTTTCTAAGTTGTCCATTCTCGTTAGCATTTCGTCAAACCTTTATTCAAGGTTCTTAGTTTCTTTGCATTGGGTTAGAACATGTTCTTTTAGCTCACAGAAGTTTCTTACTACCCACCTTCTGAAGCGTGATTCAGTCATTTCATCACACTCATTCTCCATCCAACCATGTTCCCTTGCTGGTGAGGAGTTGTGATCCCTTGTAGGAGGATAGGTGGTCTGGTTTCAGGTGTTTTCATCCTTTTTGTGCTGGTTTCTTCCCATCTTTATGGATTTATCTACATGTCATCTTTGTAGTTGTTGACTTTCAGATTGGGTCTCTGAGTGGACATTCTGTTTGTTGATAATGAAGTTATATCTGTTTCTTAGTTTTCCTTCTAACAGTCTGGCCCCTCTGCTGTAGGACTGCTGAGGTCCACTCCAGACCCTGCGTGCCTGGGGATCACCTGCAGCAGCTGCAGAACAGTAAGGGTTGCTACCAGTTTCTTCTTCTGCTATCTTTGTCCCAGAAGGATATCCGCCAAATATCAGTCTGATCTCTCCTTTACAAGGTGACTCTTTGGATATACAAAGGTCAGGGAGCTGCTTGAGGAGACAGTCTTTCCTTTATAGGAGCTCAAGTGCTGAACTGTGAGCTCCGTTGTTCATTCAGAGCTGCTGGGCAGGTACGTTTAGGTCTGCTGCAGCAGAACTCATAAACTGCTTTTTGTTCCCAGGTGCTCTGTCCCAGGGAGTTAGGGCTTTATTTATGAGTTTCCGTTGTGCTGCTGCCTTTTTTTTTTTCAGGGCTGCCCTGCCCAGCAAGGAGGCAACCTAGTCACTGTCTGCCTGCAGAGGCTTTGCTGAGCTGCTGTGGGCTCCACCCAGCTGCTGTGTGAACTTTCCTGCATTCCTGTTTATATGGGTGTAGTTAGAACTGCCTCAGCAATGGTGGCCCACCTCTGTATTGGTGGACTCACTCTGTAATGGCAGGTTGCCTTGGCAACGGCAGGCAGCCTCAGCAGTGGCCGGTTGCTTTGGCAATGGCAGGCTGCCTCAGCAATGGTGGACTACCTCCATAGTGGTGGAGTGCCTCAGTAATGGCGGACGCCCCTCCCCCACAGAGCTGGACCATCCCGGGTTCAGCTGCGCTTGCTGTGTAACTCTCCATCCAGAGAGCTTCTGATTGCTGTTTTTTTGTGGGGGTGGGACCAGCTGAGCCTGCTCACCTGGCTCCCTGCCTCAGAGCCTTTTTTTTTTTCTTTTTTAGTTGAACAGTCAACTCTATCGCAGGTGTTCCAGTCGCCTGTTGAAAAGGCGCTGGGATCTGTGTGATTTCCCCTGCGGCGACTCACTGCATGGGCTTAAACAATGGCACTGAGATTCTTGGCACTTTTTTTGCCCACGAATCTCCTGGCCTGGCTCCCTGTTCAGTCCCCTCTTTAATGAGATGAATGGGTGACTTCCCAGGGCTCCAATCGCCAACCAAAAGGGCACCTGGACCAGTGTATTTTGTATGGAGAACCCCCCCCCCCGTTGGGGCGCCGACAAAGCAGCCACGCAGGACAAAGCAGTGGCGCTGACCGAAAGGACCGCGCCGGCCAAAATAGCCGCACTGGCGACCCATGGGGCTCCTCTGCCTGGGAATCTCCTGGTCCGTGGGCAATAAAAATACGGTGTACACTCACCCTCTGTGCTTTCACTGGGAGCCGCGACTCTGAGCTGTTCCTAAACGGCCATCTTCCCTGCCTGTCACCTCCTTCTTAAAATGGTTCAATGAGCTCCTGTTCCTCCCTCTGTGCTTCTCCTGGAGCAGTCAAAACTGCAAATCATTTCTAGCAGTAGATCTGCATTGACCTTAGCTGATTTTAAGATCTATAAGGAAAGCAATCTGATTTACAATATTTATATCCTTTAGCATCCTCAAGCAAATGATCCGAGTGCAAAATACTAGGCAGTAGTACAGTGCTGGGTATTTAACAAAAGTTCTCTAACCATAGCTTAATTAAGGTTGTCCTAAAATGGCCTATTAGAAGATGCTGGCCATTAAGACTTGCTGAAATATTAACATATCACTGAATATATCACTCCATATTCAACAGTAGGAGTTTGTCTTGGTCAGTAAAAATGGGATGAAATTACAAGACTTGCCTTCACCCAAGGTTTCATAAAGACACACATATAGAAAATATATTTTTAAAAGCAGTATCTTACACCTATCTTTATTCATTTTTATTAGGACAGTTTTGTCAAGAGCTATGAAACAATGATAGAATTCTACCACTCTAACTGCAATCATGGAGTCTATGCCAAACAGAATCCGCAATCTAGATGAACCCATGTGATACACTTTGGTCAACTGTGAAATTATTGCTCCTAGGGTTATGTGACAATAAAACAACAAAATAATGGAAGCTTTATCTTCCAGAACTATCAAGTCATTGAATCCTCAGCCATAGCTCCTGGGGGAACAACAGAGGACTAGTATTTCTTAACCCACCAGTAGAACTCAGACATAGCCTTGTCAAAATGGTGTCTCTCTATCACTATGGCAAAAAAATATTAGCTAAGGAGCTAATATTGAATGACATTTTGTATGTCAGGAAGATCTGGGGTTCAGACTTGGTCCTTCGTAGGGAAGGTTTCTATCATAATAGTATTTTGCAACATGGGGCTGTATTGTTGACACCTCCTTGTCTACATTTCTTACTATCCATCATGACACTGGCCAACACCATCAGGGAAATACGGATCTGTTCGGACCTTAGAACTGTTCCTGATCAGGCAACATACATTCTGTCCTGACTTCATATTAGCAGTGTTTAATTATAATTAATACAGTTATTTCTTTGGTTGCTACTTGAGAATACAATTCATGTGTTTCTAGCTAAACAGTAAGATCTAAGACAGTAGTGTAGGGAAGTGGGAAGAATACACTTTGGAATAAGGCATATCTAAGTTTGAACATCCCTCCCCAACTAGCTATGTAAGTCACGTAAGTCCTGTGAGTCTTAGGTTCCCTCATCTATAAAGTGGGTAAGATGCTATCGTTACCCACAGGATGGCCCTAAGAATATGTAAAGGACTTGGCACGTTTCTGTAAATGAAAGTTACCTTCCCCTTTCCTCTCTCCCCTCTCTACATCTGATAATACAATACAGGATTTTCTGATTAGGCATTCACCAAGTCTTGACTAAACACAGAAAAGAGACATTTTATTCCATGCTTTTTGTGCCCAGTATTATAAGAATTCCATGTGCTGATCTCCCTCCAGCTTTAAAGTGAGGTTTATTTACTCCTGACTGCACATGGTTCTTCAACAAAAGACTAAATCCTCTGGGAAATGTGCCTATTTTCTTCTTTTTCTTTTTTTTTTCTTTTTTTTGAGATGGAGTCTCACTCTGTCATCAGGCTGGAGTACAGTGGCATGGTCTCGGCTCACTGCAACCTCTGCCTCCCAGGTTCAAGCGATTCTCCTGCCTCAGCCTCCCAAGTAGCTGGGACTACAGGTGTGCGCCACCATGCCCAGCTAATTTTTGTATTTTTAGTAGAGAGGGGATTTCACCATGTTGGCCAGGATGGTCTTGATCTCTTGACCTTGTGATCCGCCTGCCTCAGCCTCCCAAAGTGCTAGGATTACGGGCGTGCACCACCATGCCTGGTCTATTTTCTTCTTTTTTGATACACTAGCTTAGAGTCACATCTCTCTGGGGAAAGCAGACAACACACAATCTGACATGGCCACCTGCCTTACTTTTCAGATTATTAATCCCATTAGTCAGATTGCTATTACAATCAGACTGAGGGTATGCCTGATACAGCTTAAGGGCTGCTGGGATTGGTTCTTCATGAAAAATACTATTCTCCCATCTCTCTTTTTCTTTCTATCTTAAAAGATTAAGAAAAAGAAACCTGCCTTCTACAAGGACCCTCTTTGAAAGATATTTCTAAGTCTCTAATCAAGGAAGTCTACCTAAAGCCTAAGACAACCTTAAAAGCTCTTTATGTGAGTAAATGGATTTCAAATGTTGTGCTCCAAAGGAGAAAAATCAAATTCCAGGTTAGAATCCTCATTGATGCCAGTCAGCTCCTGCAACTACAGGGAGACTCTGTCATGGAAATCGTTGGTCAGCTCAGCGCCTACAGGCCCCATTAATTTATGTCTCCATCTTCTGAGAGGACATGAATTACGGAGAATCTTTTTACTTGATTATTTGTAGTTATACTTTTGGGGCTGCCAACTCACTCTCCACGCTTTAAATAGCTGACCCATGACAGCTCACACATAATCTCACATAGGGTCACATACCCTCACTTATATAGTTATATCCCTAGACTATAGAGGAGAGATAGGAAACCTCTGAGAAATGGAGTGTCTTGGGAGAAGAGACTGCATGGTGAACAAGGGCAGGGAAAAGATGAATAATTCCCAGGCTAGCAGCTAGTTGTTTGTTGGTCTTTCCTCTAGATTATATAAAGGACTTGAGTGTCAGGTGCTTCTTCCGTGATGACCCTGAAGTCCCTATCTTAAATTGCTTCAGGCCTCAATTCACAGACACTCTGCAGAGATATGTAACCATCTTGCCTTGGAGAATATTTGCAGAATCAAAATGATGTCCTGCTTTAAGAGAGTTACTTTCCAAAATGCAGTGGAGGAGACTATGAAGGAACTTAAAGGACTGTTAATGTTACATTGGGCTTTAATCTTGTAATTTGCAACCTATGGAGGTAATAATTTAAAGAACAGCTTTCTACAAAACAAATTATTCTTGAGCTCATTGCAGTTTATATACCTTTTCTCATCACTTCACAGAAAGGTTTCCAATACATTTCAGTATCCTTGGGAGCAAGGCCTAGCACTGAGTTGTCCAGTACAGTAGCCATCCACTAGCCATGTGTGACTAAAGAGCACTTAAATGTGACTGGTGCAACACTTGTTAAATTTAATATCAACCAGATTTCAAAGAGTTAATATTAAAAAAGAACATAAAATATCTGATTCATTACTTTTATATTGATTCCATGTTGAAACGTTAGTATTTTAGATATATTAAGTAGTTAAGTAAAATATGTTATTAATATTTGTCTCCCCTGTTTCTTTTTACCTTTTTTTGGGGGGACAGAGTCTTCCTCTGTCGCCAGGTGCCAGGCTGGAGTGCAGTGGTGCGATCTCGGTTCACTGCAATCTCCGCCTCCCGGGTTTAAGCAATTCTCCTGCCTCAGCCTCTCAAGTAGCTGGGATTACAAGCGCGCGCCACCACACCCAGCTACTTTTTGTATTTTTACTAGAGACGGGGTTTCACCATGTTGGTCAGGATGGTCTTGATCTCTTGACTTCATGATCCGCCCACCTCAGCCTCCCAAAGTGCTGGGATCACAGGCATGAGCCACCAAGCCCGGCCGCTTTCTACCTTTTTAATGTGACTAGTTGAAAATTTAAAATGGCATACACGTGCACACGAATGTTCATTGCAGCACTGTTTACAATAGCAAAGACCTGGAACCAACCCAAATGCCCAACGATGATAGACTGGATAGGGAAAATGTGGTACATATACACCATGGAATATTACGCAGCCATCAAAAACGATGAGTTCACGTCCTTTGTAGGGACATGGATGAACCTGGAAACCATCATTCTCAGCAAACTGACACAAGAGCAGAAAATCAAACACCATATATTCTCACTCATAGGCGGGTGTTGAACAATGAGAACACATGGACACAGGGAGGGGAGCACTACACACTGGGGTCCATTGGGGGGAAATGGGGGAGGGGCGGGGGGGTGGGGAGGTGGGAAGAGATAGCATGGGGAGAAATGACAGATGCAGGTGAGGGGACGGAAGGCAGCAAACCACACTGCCATGTGTGTACCTATGCAACAATCTTGCATGTTCATCACATGTACCCCAAAACCTAAAATGCAATAAAAAAAAAACAATAAAATGGCATATATGTAGATATCATTGTATTCCTACTGGTCAGTGCTGGCCTAGACCCTTGCCTGTCACACAGGTGACATTCTATAAATGTTTGCTGAATTAACAACAGAACAAAAAAAGAGAACATGAATTTTAATAGAAGTATCAAGAAATGGTTCAACCCTGGGTTTAACTCAACCCGTTACCATTTCCTGAGTCTCCAAGCCCAACAAGGGAAACCTGTGTTGCTGAGACTCCTAATGTGACCGATTAAAGCACTTTTAATTGTATGAAATTGATTTTGCATTTTTGAAGGCTATATAAAATATATCCATATGGCCGTAACTCACCTGACAGAAAGTTCACATTTTCTTGGGAACATCTCAAATACTAAAAGCAAAAAGAAAAACTCTGGGAGTTGGGTATGATGAAATTCATAAAACCATTGCTTGAGATTTAATTCATCTTCAGGAACTAAATAAGATACTCCCACCCCAGGGAACTTGCTGAAACATTTTGGAAAGGGAGAGGGTGAGGTTATTTAATATCCCATGGTAGCCTCAAATTACCAGGCATCGTGATTACATGGAATGTGGGAAAATGGTATAAGAAAGTATACATGTTTTTCATATGACATTTCAGCAGAGCAAAATTCACCTTTCCCTTCAGAAGGTCTCAAGCTTGAGACTTAATAAGCATTTCCTGAATCAATGAATGAACAGTAACACAGAAAGGGAGGCAGTATAGTATAGTATAGTGGAACTAGTACAGGATTCACGGTTGAGGAAAACTAGGTATGATTACTTGTTCCTCATACTAGCTGTGCAGCTTTGAGGAATCTACTTAAGCTCTCCAGGCCAAATGGGGCTAATTGTCTGTCTATTTCATAAGGTTATTAATTTCATAAGGATTTAATGGGTGAATGCATATATAACACTTATCTTTGTACCTGGCACATAGTAAACACTTAACAATTGAGAGGTATTCTGCCCAAAGATAGTGAAAAGGGCTTCCCAAAGAAATGTTATACATCTTAACACCCAGGTAGCATCATTTTTCGTTACATAACTGCTAATAAGATCCTTAGCTGAGAAAAACGTGAAAAGCCTCACTGTTGGTTCCTCATGGATCTCTGAGAAGATGCTTGGTTTTAAGCAGTAGCCAGGCCTAGGAAGGAGCTACAGAACTGGAAGCAAAGAATTCATTCATCCATTTATTCATCTATCTAATCATTCAACAGTTATTTACTGAGTCTCAAGCACTGTTCTATAGATAATGGGAATATAACAATAAACAAAGCAGGCAAAGATTCCTGCCCTTATAGACTTTTCTTTCTGGTAAAAATAAGCCATAGACTTGTTTTCATAGGCTTGCTCCCATCATTTATATTCTCTGACTTGATTCAGAAACCACTATCTCCAGAGTCAGCACTGACCTCTCAAAAGGCCATTCTAGGTCTCACCTAAAGCTGTAAGGAATGTGTTGCTCCAGCATCTCTGCCACTCCCCAGAACAGTCAAGAATTACTAGGCAATCAACGCAGTCCCCTCCTTAGGCTCAAATCAATCAAAAGGTTTGTAGGCTCCCTCCACATACCACACATCAGACTTCACTGCTCTCTTACCTGCTGCCACAAAGAGATAGAACCCACTATCCTCTAATATGTCAAATGGGCTGCAAGTGATGTGCTTAGGACAAACCCCCAGAAAGCAACAATATCCAGAGCACTACCACCACAGAAGTACATTCTCTCACGGTCTCCACTACTTGTTTTGCCCTTGGAGGTGTCACAGTACAATGAAAGTAGCATGGGCTTTGGCTCCAAAATGATCAGGATTCAAATACTAGCTCTGCAGTGCACTGTGACTTCAGGCAGATCATTTTAATTCTCTGTTCCTTCATCTGCTCTCCTGTGAAAAGGCTATCTTCCTAACAGGATTATGGGAATGAATACCTAACAGGCACAGTGCCTGGCACAGAGTTAGTATTCCAGAAGCATTAGTTATCTTCCAACATTCCTTCCAAGTTGGGTGGTATTTTAGAAAGAGCATGAAAGCTATTCTTGTACGGATTAAGACTAAGCAATTGCCTCTTAGTAGAGGGCTCACACTGGCTAGCTTTCCAATGATGTATTCAATAATATCATGCTGGTAACTTGAAATAGACCATGGTGGCAGTATATCCACTATAGAAACCACAAGTGCTACAAATGAGATTTACTTATTTATTGTTTTTCTGGGGAGCTGGTTTACCAGCACTCCACTAACTTAAATCCCAAGACACATGGACAACTTGGGGAAAAAGATAAGGCAATTATACACTTGTCATTTTGAAACAGAGACCCTTCTATGAACTGAGTAAAAACTGCCATGAAATATAGCTACCCAGTCCTTCTCTGTAGAATCTTTTATGTGGCACATTAAACATTCTTTTTATTCCCTAAACATAAAAATCAGCAGCATAAGCCACAAGTATCATCACAGGGCCAAGTACACAGTAGGTGCTCAGTAAACATCTCTCAAACACATAAACAAGCCCAGGATAAATTATTTGCCACTTTTCATCAATGAAATAGAAGTAGTGATTTGAAAAAAATAAAATGAGCCTTAGGAGCAAAGAACTTTGGGATAGAGGTGACAGCACAAGCCAGAATGCTGAAGGAGAAAGTTCTAGAAGGGTAAACAGGCTCAAGGCAAGGGAAATGTGGAGCACAGAATCCAGAGAAATAGGTCCATGGTAGGGTACAGGAGAGGTACATGGGGTAAATTGACAAACGGAACAAGGTCCTGAAATAGAAATAGGCATTCATGAGTTATACTTTATCTGGGAAAGAATTTAATTTTATAATTTGTTTTGGTGGAAATATTTTTTACAAAATTATCAAAATTTTAATTTTCTTAAACCATTACATTTTAAAAGCTTTATTAATATATAATTTACATATGATAAAATTTGCCCATCTAAAGCACAAAATATAATGAATTTTAGCATTTACAGAGCTGTGCGACCATCACCACAATCTAATTTTAGAATATGTCCATTTTCCTAAGCAGAAACTTTGTGCCATTTATATTCAATCCCCATTCCTAATACCCAGCCCCACACAAACAGTAATCACTTTCTGCCTCCATAGATGTGTCTTTTTTGAACACTTGATATACAGTAAATGGAATCATACAATACATGGCCTTATGTGTCTGGCTTCTTTCACCGAGCATGTTTTTGAGGTTCATTCATATAGTAGCATGTAACAGTGCTTCATTTCTTTTCACTGCTGAACAATATTCCATTGTATGATTATACCACATGTTGTCTATCCAATCAGCAGTTGAGGCTGTTTGGGGTGTTTCTGCCTTTTGGCTTGTGCAAGTCATGAAGCTGATATGAACGTTCAGGTACAACTTGTTGTGCAGACATATGTTTTGGTATCTCTTGGGTATATACCTACAGGTGAAAGTTCTGAGTCATACAATAGTTCTATGTTTAACATTTTTAGGAACTGCTAAACCGTTTTCCAAAGAGCTACACCATTTTGCATTCCTACCAGCAATGTATGTGAGTGTCCCAATATGCTACATCCTTGACAACACTTATTATTTTCTGATAGCCATTCCAGTGGATGAGAAATGTTCTCTTATCATGGTTTTGATTTTCATTTCCTTAATGACTAATAATATTGAGTATCTACTCACATGTTTATTTGTCATTTATATATATATATTCTTTGGATAAATGTCTGTTCAAATTCCTATCCTGCTTTTCAATGTGTAATCTGTCTTATTGAGTTGTAACAGGCCTTTATGGTTTCTGAATCTAAATAGTTTATAACATATCTGATTTATAGGTATAGTCTTTTAGTCTTTTAGGTGTTATTTCACTTTCTTGATGTATCTTTAAAGTGTGAAGGTTTTAAATTTTAAGTCCAGCTTAAGTCCAGTTTATCATGCTTTTATGACTTGTGATCTTGTTGTTGTATCTAAAAATCTTTGTGTAACTCAAGATTACAAAGATTTACTCCTGTGTTTTAAGAGTTTTAAGGTATATGATATACTTTTGAGTTAATTTGTGTGTATGGTGTGAAGTCAAAGATCAAATTCATTACTTTGCATGTGGATATTCTATTGCCTGAACATTATTTGTTGAAAAAAACTATTTCTTTCCCTTTGAATTTCCTTGGCAAGTTTGCCAAAAATCAGTTGATCATACATGTAGAGGCTTATGTCTGGGATCTCAACTGGTGGCCATTATCTGTATGTCTCCTTATCCCAGTAGCACATTGACTTGACTATTGTCGCCTGGTCATAAATTTTGAAATTGGCCACTTGGCTACTGTAGGTCCTCCAAGTTTGATTTATTTTTTATTTTTATTTTTATTTGTTTATTTTTGAGACAGAGTTTTGCTCTTGCCACCCAGGCTGAAGTGCAAATGGCACAATCTTGGCTCACTGCAACCTCTGCCTCCCGGGTTCAAGCAATTCTCCTGCCTCAGCCTCCCGAGTAGCTGGGATTACGTGTGCCTGCCACCACACTGGCTAATTTTTATATTTTTGGTAGAGATGGGGTTTCACCATGTTGGCCAGGTTGTTCTTGAATTCCTGACCTCAGGTGATCCACCTGCCTCAGCCTCCCAAAGTGCTGGGATTACAGGTGTGAGCCACTGTGCCTGGCCCAAGTTTAAACTTTTTAAAGACTTTTCTGGCTATTCTGGGTCTCTTGCATTTCTCTGTGTATTTTAGAATCAGCTTGTAATTTTCTGAAATAAAAGTCATCTGAGGCCAGGTGCAGTGGCTCATGCCTGTAATCCCAGCATTTTGGGAAGCCAAGGCAGGTGGATCAGTTGCGGTCAGGAGATCGAAACCAGCCTGGCCAACATGGTGAAACCCCATCTCTACTAAAAATACAAAAATTAGCCAGGCATGGTGGCACAGGCCTGTAGTCCTAGCTACTCCGGAGGTTGAGGCAAGAGAATTGCTTGAACCTGGGAGGTGGAGGTTGTAGTGACCCAAGGTCACGCCATTGCACTCCAGCCTGAGTGACAGAGCAAGACTCCATCTCCAAAAAAAAAGTCATCTGAGATTTTTCTAGAGATTGTATTGAATTTAGAGTACTTCCATTTTCATGGGATGTCTTTCTACTCATTTAGGTCTTTTCATTTCTTTCACTAATGTCTTATACTTTTCAGTGTAAAAATCTTATACTTGTCAAATGTATTCTTAATTGTTCCCTTTTTTGATGCTACTATGAATGAAAATGTTTTATTAATTTCATTTTAAGATTATTACTATAAAGACATAGAATTGATTTATGTTGATGTTGTATACTACAAACGTGATGAACAATTGATGGTTTTCCTGTATAAAATACCATATCATCTATGAATAAAGACAAATTAGCTTTTTTTGTCTAATTGTCTTGGATAGAATCTGTAATAAAATGTCGAATAAAACTGGTAAGTGCAGACATATTTGTCTTGTTCCCATCTTAAAGCAAAAGAATTCAGTCTTTTTTTATGAAATGTGATGCTACCTGTAGGGTTTTTGTATATGCCCTTTATCAGATTAAGGAAATTCTCTTCTATTCCTAACTTGTTGTGGGTTTTTGTCATAAAAATGTAAAATTATTTTTCTGCATCTATGTATTTTATCATGTTGTTTTTGTACTTTATTCTACTAATACAATATTTACATTCACTGATTTTTTTGCATGTTAAAACAGCCTTGCATTCCTAGGGTAAATTTCACTTGGTCATGGTATATAACTAGTTGAATATATTGTTAGATTCATTTTGCAAGTATTTTGTTCTAGATTTTTGCATCTATTTTCATAAGGAATACTGGCCTATAGTTTTCTTTTCTTGTAGAATGAGTTGACGCTTGTTTCCTCCTCTATTTTCTGGGAGAGTTTGTGAAGTATTGGCATTAACTCTTCTTTAAATGTTTGGTCAAATATATTAATAAAAGTGTTTGGATCTGGGCTTTCCTTTATGGAAAGATTTTAAACTACTAATTCAGTCTTATTATGAGTCTATTCAGGTTTTCTATTTCTTCTTGAGCAGTTTTCATAATTTGCATTTTCCAGGAATGTATCCATTTTATCTAAGTTATCTAATTTGTTTGCATACAGTTGTTTAGAGTATTCCCTTATAATTTTTAAATTAATTTTTCTATAAGTTCTGAAATGATGTTTCCTCATCAATTCTTGAAATCTGTAATTTGAGTCTTTTGTCAATATATTTAAATTTTGTTGATTGTTATGGGCTGACCTGTGTCCATCCAAAATTCATATGTTAAAGCCCTAACTCCCAGTATCTTAGAATATGAATGAATTTGGAGATAAACCCTTTAAAGAGATAGTTATGTTAAAATGAGGCTGTTAAGTGTGGACTTGCATCCAATCTGAAGGGTATCCTTATAAGAACAGAAAATTATGACACGTAATCAGACACTAGACACATGCACATGCAGAAAGGAAAGACAAGGTGAGAACACGGAGAAAAGGTGAGCCACCTGCAAGCCAAAGCCTCAGGAGAAACCAAACCTACTGACACCTTGATCTTGTACTTTCAGTCTCCAGAACTGTGAGAAAAATTTATGTTATTTAAGCCACCACGTCTGTGGCAGTTTGTTATGACAGCCTAGCAAATGACCAAGTTTGTTGATCTTTTCAGACAACCAACTTTGGTCTCACTGATTTTCTTTGTTGTTTTTCTGCTGTCTATTTCATTTATTTCAACTCTAATAATTATAAAATTATTGCTTTCCTTCCACTGGTTTTGCATTTATTTGCAAAATTCCTTCTGAATCTCCTAGTTTCTTAAGGCAGATTAGGTCATTGATTTTACATTTTTTCTTCTTTTTAATATAGGCTTCAAATTTCCCTGTGAGTACTATTTTTCCTTCAGTCTGTAAGTTTTGATGTGTTGTGTTTTAATTTTCATTAATCTGATTTTCTTATTTCTCCTGTGATTTATTCTTTGACCCACTGGTTATTTAGGAGCATACTGTTCAATTCTCACATATTTGTGAATTTCCCAAATTTCCATCTGTTGTTGATTTCTAATTTAATTATATTGTAATCTGCAAGTTTATTGCAAATGACTTCTATTCTTTTAAGTTTGTTGAGACTTGTTCTATGGCCTAGCATATGGATCTATCCTGGAGAATGTACCATATACACTTGAGAAGAATGTATATTCTTCTGTGGTTGGGTGGAGTAGTCTGCAGATGTCTGTTAGGTCTACTTAATTTATTGTGTTGTTCAAGTCCTCTATCTTCTTGTTGATCTTCTGTCTAATCATTTTATCCATTATTGAAAATGAGTACTGAAATCTCCAACTATTATTGTTGAATTGTCTGTTTTCTCAATTCTGTTAATTTTTGCTTCATGTATTTTTGGGTCCTGTTATTAAGTATATAAATATTTAAATGGTTATTATATTTTCTTGATTAAGTGACCCTTTTATCATTATAAGATATTTATTTTTTATCTCTAGTAACATTTTTTTTTTAGAGACAGATCTCTGTCACCCAGGGTAGAGAACATGGAGTGTAGTCATGCAATCATAGCTCACTGCAGCCTCAACCTCCTGGGCTCAAGCAATCCTTCTACATCAGCCTCACAAGCAGCTGGGACTACAAGCACACACCACCATGTCTAGCTAATTTTCTATCTTTCTTTAGAGATGGAGTCTTACTATATTGCTCAGGCTGGTCTTGAACTCCTGGCCTCAGGCAATCCTCCCCTCCTCAGCCTTCCAAGTAGCTGGGAATACAGACATGAGCCAGTACACCTGACAACATATTTTGTTTTAATATGTATTTTGTGTGATAATACTAATAGCTACTCCAGCTGTCCTAAGGTTTCAGTTTATATGGCATATCTTTCTCCCTTATTTTATTTCAACTTAGTTGTATCTTTGAATTGAAGGTACATCTCTTTGAGAGAGCATACAGTTAGACCTCAGCTTTTTACCCAGTCTGAGAATTTCTGCCTTTTTATCAGATTATTTACTCCATTCACATATTATTAATAATATAGTTGAATTAATATCTGTCATTTGCTATGTTTTCCATATGTCACATTAAAAAACATTTTCTAACCCTTCTTTACTGCCTTGTTTTGTATGAAATCGTTATTTTCCAATATAGCATTTTAATTTCTTTATTAAATTTTAAACTCTATTTTTTAACTTTTATTTTCAGTTCAGGGATACATGTGAAGGTTTGTTATATAGGTAAACTCATGTCATGGGGTCTTGTTATACAGACTATTTCATTACTCAGGTATTAAAGTCTAGTACCCAATAAATATTTTTTCTGTTCCTCTCCCTCCTCCCACCCTCTATCCTCAAGCAGACCCCAGTGTCTTTTGTTCCCTTGTGTTCATGAGTTCTCAACATTCAGTTCCCACTTAAAAGTGAGAACATGCAGTATTTGGTTTTCTGTTCCTGCATTAGTTTGCCAAGGATAATAACCTCCAGCTCCATGTATGGTTCCTCAAAAGCCATGATACTAATTCACACTCCTACCAACAGTGTATAGGTGTTCCTTTTTCTCTACAACCTTGCCAGCATCTGTTATTTTTTGACTTTTTAATAATAGCCATTCTGACTGGTTAAGATGGTATCTTATTGTGGTTTTGATTTGCATTTTTCTAATGCTCAGTGATACTGAGCTTTTCATTCACATGCTTGTTGGCCAAATGTACGTCTTTTTTTTAATTTCTTCTTCTTTTTTTTTTTTTTTTTTTTTTTTTTTTTGAGACTGAGTCTTACTCTGTCACCCAAGCTGGAGTGCAGTGGCATGACCTCGGCTCACTACAACCTACACCTCCCTGGTTCAAACGATTCTCCTGCCTCAACCTTCTGAGTTACCGGGACTACAGGGCTGTGCAACCACACCTGACTAACTTTTTTGTATTTTTAGTAGAGACGGGGCTTCACATGTTGACCAGGCTAGTCTCGAACTCCTGATCTCAGATAATCTGCTTGCCTCGGCCTCCCAAAATGCTGGGATTACAGGCGTGAGCCACTGCACCTGGCCCACATGTATGTCTTCTTATCAAAAGTAACTGCTCATGTCCTTTGCCTACTTTTTAATGGGGTTGTTTGTTTAAACTCTATTTTTAAAGTTATTTTCATATTTATTACTCTAGGTACAATATACATCTTATCATACTCTACTTCAGTTTTATAATAACTTAATTACAGTAAGATTATTTACAAATTTACTCTACTATAGCTCCATTTCCTCCTTCTTCCTTAGTGTTTTTATTTTCATATATATTTTGTCTATATACAGTACGAACTCAACAGTGCAGTGTTATAATTGTTGCTTTAAATAATCTTATGCTGTTCGAATGAACAAAAAAGAAATACAATTATACTAAAGTTTTATGTTGAGCTTCTTATTTACGATTTCTGGTACTCTTCATTTCTTCACGTGCATTTGAGATACTATCTGATGTCATTTTCTTGCTCCACTGTAGCTTCCTTCCCTTCACCCTACTCTGTGCTGTCATTGTTAAGTATATCTCTATATGTTACAGGGCCCCAAATTCAATTATACTGCTATGTTTTGTGCTATTGTTTTTTTTTTTTTTTTTTTTTTTGAGACGGAGTTTCGCTCTTGTTACCCAGGCTGGAGTGCAGTGGCGCGATCTCGGCTACATACTATAGTTACACACTTAATTTTGGGAAAATAACTAAAATGAAGAAGCTAAGATGGAGTCTGTCCGGCTCAAGAAGCTAACGTAAAGCCTGAACAGCTTTTTTTTTTTTTTTTTTTTTTTTTCTAAGACGGGAGTTTCGCTCTTGTTACCCAGGCTGGAGTGCAATGGCACGATCTCGGCTCACCGCAACCTCCGCCTCCTGGGTTCAGGCAATTCTCCTGCCTCAGCCTCCTGAGTAGCTGGGATTACAGGCACGCGCCACCATGTCCAGCTAATTTTTTGTATTTTTAGTAGAGACGGGGTTTCACCAAGTTGACCAGGATGGTCTCGATCTCTTGACCTTGTGATCCACCCGCCTCGGCCTCCCAAAGTGCTGGGATTACAGGCTTGAGCCACCACGCCCGGCCACCGTGCTATTGTTCTTAAGTCAATTAAGGGAAGATTAGAATATGTAATTATGCTGTCTTTTATAGTTACTACATAATTATCTTTATCAGCACTCTTAGTTTTTTTCATGTGGATATGAATTACTGTGTGCTGTCACTTCCTTTCAGCCTTAAGAACTTCCTTCGATATTTCTTGTAAGGAAAATATGACATCAACAAATTATCTCCATCTTTGTTTATCTGAGAATATCTTTATTTTGCCTATAGTTTTGAAAGGCAGTTTTTCCAGACACAGGATTCTTTGTTGATATCTTTATCCTTCAAGCACTGTGATTATATCATCTCTTTGCCTTCTGGTCTCCATTTTCTTTCTGATGAGAAATGAGCTATTTATCTTATTGGAGTTCACTTGTACATGATGAGTCATTTTTTTTTCTTCCTGCTCTTATCACGTTTCCTTTTGTCTTTAGCTTCTGACATTTTAACTATGATATACTTAGGTGTATATCTTGACGCCTTTATCTTTCTTGGAATTTCTTGAGGATTTTCCATGTGTAGATTAACATTTTTCATCATGTTTTAAAAATTTTCAGCTATTATGCATTCATTTTTTTCCTGCCCCATTTATACTCTCTCCTTCTGGCAGTACTCTTATCATGTGTATGTTGAAGCACTTAATGGTGTCTCAGGTTTCTGGAGGTCTGCTCTTTACTCTTTTCTTCTATTCTTCAGAGTGTATAATCTCTAATTACCTATTTTCAAATTCATTGATTCTAGTAAATTCTTCCCCACAATTGTTGTACTTTACACCTCCAGAATTTTCATTTGATTCTTCTAATTTCTTTCTCTATTGATATTATCTCTTTGATTTGTTAATTTCTCATTTTAGACTGGTTCCTTTGGTTCACTCAACATATTTATAATAGGTATTTTGAAGTGTTTGTGTCTGCCTGATATATTATCTACCCCACACCCTCACATGTTCTTATTGCTTGCTTTTTTTTCTGTAGTCACACTATTCTGTTTCTTTGCATGTTTCATAATTGTTTGAGAACCGGACATTTTAGATGCTATACTGTAGCAAATCTAGATTCTGACTAGCTTTCCCACCACTGCCATGAGGCTTGCTGTTTGGTGGTTTGCCTGGACTAATCTTGTGAAATCTAATTTCCCTGCACTGTGAAATCTCTAATGTTACTGCTCAGTTTTTCCTTCTTGGTTTGTTTGTTTGTTACCTCAGAATAGCTCCTGGGTCAATATAACTTAATATTTTCCTAGTGATTGGTCAGAGTTGTGCTTATGCCCCTTAAGCCTTAATGATACAGAACTTTAATGATGGATTTCTATGTGTCTTGGGGAATACTTATAAATTGGCTCCATGCTCAAGCAGTGACTAGTAGCTCTCAAGTACACTTTCTGGTTGTTTTTGAGTCAATGCAGTGGAGCACATGTGCATGCCATCCTGACTCCCAGTGATAAGTGTGATCTTAACAGGACTTTTTTTTTTAGCTATCTCTCTCCTTGATTCTCCCTGGTAAACTTCTGGCTGGTCTGCCATTTAATTCATTGCTTCTAGTTACATGAACTATTAGCTTCCTACTAGTTGTTCAACATAAAGATCTCTATTGTTTTTGACAACACCTTTATGAGTGCGTTTTTTCCATTTTCTATTCCAAATAAAGCCAGCCCTCAACAGAGCTGCTGACCTGCCAGTCTTCCAGTCTTTCCTAACACCCTGAGAATTTCTATGGTTTCTTACTGGAATGAAGATATGGTGGTAGTCTGATTCTACCTAAGTAACATCATCCTATAAGCAAGAGCTGGAGGATGGGGATGGTAGCCCTGTCTTTTTTTATCTGTCCCTTCTGGTATGGAACTTCTACTCTACAAGTGGAATCTGGGGTGGGGAGGGAACCTCAGTCTTCTGGACCACACCAACCCAAACTAGAGCTTCTAAATTATGAAGGTACCAGTTGTGGGGAAAGATGCTAGCAGCCTGTCTCCCTCTGGTGAAACTGTAGCCTTATGACAAGGAGTTGGGCATAAAGGAAGCCCCATCCACTTGGCTATCCCTGCCCAAAGTATAGATTCTTTAACACAGAGCTGAGTTGGGAGAGGTGATAACAGCTGGCTGGACTTCCATTGTTCTTATTGAGAACTTATTGAGTAGATTTTCTTGAATAAATTCTTGTCAATATACCGAATTCCCTAAGGTGAATTTCCAGAGACTTTAAATAGTTGTTTTCAATAATTTTCACCAGTTAAGTGCTTGTTTCAATGGGGAGAGAATATGTTTAGCTCCTCAAACAGCCATTCTGGAAGTCTTACTCCCAAACCTATTTTTAAGCCTTTCATTACACTTTTCTTGGCTTTTGGAAACCAACCTGTATTAGTCCATTTTCGTACTGCTATGAAGAAATATCTGAGACTCGGCAATTTAGAAAGAATAAAAGGTTTAATGGACTCACAGTTCCACATGGCTGGGGAGGCCTCACAATCACGGCAGAAGGTGAAGGAGAAGCAAAGGCATGACTTACACGGCAGCAGGCGAGGGAACTTCCCTTTATAAAACCATCAGATCTCATGAGATTTAGTCACTGTCATCAGAATAGCACAGGAAAAATCAGCTCCCATGATTCAATTACCTCCCACTGGGTCCCTCCCACAACACATGGTGATTATGGAAATCAAGATAAGATTTGGGTTGGGACACAGCCAGACCACATTGCAATCCATTTTTAGATTTGCGGATGAGTTGGATCTGCTTACCAACGGTTTAATTTCTGCAGTGTGAGATTTATGTTTATAGACCAATGAACACAATGTCCACAACAAGAAAGAAAACATTTTACAAATTCATTAGGTGTATGCTCATGTGAGTGGCTATATTCAAGTTACTTTTGTGTCTCACTCATATAGCCTTCTCATTTTCCAGCGGAAGGTGAGAATGAGTTGTTTTCCCATAATTGAATCTCCCAGGTACTCAAACTTTATTCCATCAAGTATCAGACATTTCATTTTAGTCACCTTGATGGACTCACTGTAAAATATCTCCTTAGTAACTTACACAAAGGAAGGTGATCCTACCTACTTGAAAGGGATAATGAAGGATTGCTAAAAAGGAACCAGCTACAGTATATGAAAGATATCACAAACTTTGTCAATTATAGAGAGAAGTCAGGCACATCAATAGACGCTGTAAAGAGTAGAATTGACGCTGTCAAGGATCTCAAATGTCAAAATGGTGCACATATCTACCTCATTCACATTTCAGTGAACTGTCTGGCAAACAGATAACCAACAGCCTTCCAAATAACATGAACTGGCCTAGAAATCTATTCTGATCATGGCACTGTCATACCCTTAAACCTTCTGCAGGCCCAAACAGTGAAAGAACCAATGCCTCCTCCTAACATTTAAAGTCTACTTTAAACTAGCCCCAACTTTCTTTCCAGACTCAATCTCCACTGTTCCCCAATTCGTAACTTTCTTCAACCACGTTTATTTGCCTTTCTCCTACCTGCACCTGCTATGTTTCCTTTACCATCATGGCCCTGTCTTGCTAGTCTGACAGTTCCTTAAGGGAAGGGATTGTGTTTTATCCATCTCTGTCCCTAGGACCCACCACGAGGCCTGTCAGAATATTCAGTGCATGTTTTTTTATGAAGGAAATCCTGCCATCTGAACTCTTAAATGTCACCTCCACCTTGGAGCTTTTCCTCGTCTCAAATGGGTTTAGTCTCTCACTTATTCAAATTCCCATAGCTTCTTGTTTCTAACCTCTTTAATGATACCTATCATAGTTTTCCTTGTGCTTTGTTATAATTATTTAAATATCTACATTATTATTGCCACCACTATTTCTTCCCCCATCAGAAAAAGGAGAACAAGAAACAGACACACACACACACACACACACACACACACACACACACAAAGGATCACACTCTTAGAGAACATGGACTTTGCCTCATTAAAAAAAAAAAAAAAAGAAAAAAAACTTTCCTGTGGAACTTAACACAATGCTTATCACATAGGAGGAGTTCAAGAAATATTTGCCAAATTGAATTGCTAAAACATTCGGATATCAGTATGGAGATTTTACTTTAGATCCATACCTCATACCATACACTTCAATAAATTCCAGATGGGCCCAAAAATTAAACACAAAAAAGAAAAAACACCCTGGGGGAGTGGGGAAGACAGAATCACATATTTGTCCCAGCTGCTGAGGAGTGGTAAATTTCTGAATATTGAAAAATGAAAGAAACATTAGAGACAGGATGGATGGATTTGAATATATAAATGTAAAAAGGAATAGTTTTGCATAGTGAAATATGATAAAGCATACATAAAAATGAAAGCAATAAAATTGGAAAAATATGTGACAAATATAAATGATGAAGCTGACTATCCAAAATATAGAGAATGGATAAAAATATATAAGGGCAGTACCCGGATTTTACTTGAGAAGTCGTGAAAGAAGATGAATGAGGAAACAGACAGCAAATTATGACAATAAAAAATGAAAAACCTCATTAAATAAAATTAAAACAAATGGCTAGTATACTTATGTACCTACTAAACTAGCAAAAAGGTTAAAAATGATAACATTCAGTGCTGCAGTGATCTGTGAAAATAGGCACACTTATACAGTTTAATCTTTCGAGAGTACAATCTGGCAACATGTAACACAGCTATAAAACAGCTTGTACCTTTTGGCCTGGTTACTATACATTTCGTAAGATACCAGAAAGCAATAACTCTAAACAGAAGAAATGCAATTTGTACAGAAACCATTCACAGCATCACTTTTTATAAGAGTCAAAATTTTAAAATAACTTAAATCTCCAATAATAGAAAAGCTAAGCAAAATCTGGCATATCAATACCACAATCTTATATTTTCATGTGTAAGGCTATGTGTCTATTCCATATTGCCAGGTCTTTGCTTTTATGATTTCTCCATCCTGGATGTCTGGTACTCAACTGTCACTGTGTCTATTTCTAGAGTAAACTACCTCCTCAAACTCACTCAACCTGCCACCCCAAATTCTAATTTGCTGCTATAGCTGAGGAAATAACAGACTCCCATTAAATTGAGGACCAGTGGGTCTCTCTGAAGTCAAGACATGAGGGCCTCTTCTCCTACACCATGGGCTTTGTGGCAGCTGTTTGAAAATCTCAAAGCCTTCTTTTTTCTTTGTCAACTTATTACCAGAGTCCAGACTGTGTTCTGAGCTTCAGGATAAGTAGAGTATTACCAAAAAATGGTTTTGCTTTAATTATAGGCTCTTAGTAAAACTGTTTACATTTCATGAAAACTATGTATTGAGCAAAACTCCTCTAGTCCATAATAGAAATATTTTCATATGGAAACACCTCTGATCAAGAAAGATAGCCTTAAAACCTATAAATTATAAGTTCTGTGAATAGATTTGGCCATGTTATGATTAAAAAGAAATCTGGGGACAAGTAACGAAAAGTACATCTATTAGAGTCATGGCAATATGCCTATTGTCAACCAAAATACATTTCTCAAAACTAAAGTCTTTTTGGTTCATTACAGCTTATTACTGCTTCATAATAACAATGTGCTTGAATTTCACAAATATGTGAAAATTACACAGTCATAATTCTCATCAAGGACTCAATCTCAAACTTATTTTTTAAAAACAAACTGTTGGTTCTGAGTTGGAGGTTTTACTTAAGGCCATACATGATTATCCTTCAAAAATGAAATCAAAGTAGACCCCAGATATAGACACTAACATAAACATATTAAAGTCTTTCTGTGAAAGATCTCGATGCAATTCCTACCAAAGAAGTCAGCGGACACATTAAAGGCAATTCAAAATAAATAGAAATAAGAACATTCTGGGTGGGTAAAGTGATTGCTGGCAATGTTAAAAGAGAATGATACCTTTATTTTGAGCTGCACAACCAACAAAACAAAATACTCAGAAGAAATTTAAGCTGTGAAAACTTGACTGTGATGAGAAAAAGATTTTTTTAAAAGTGAAGAATTTCCCACCTTAGGTCTATTCCCTGGATGGGGCTAAGGATGTTAAGTCTGCTTGTTTGATGTTAGAAACAATAATCCTTAGAGTTCTGAAAGAAACCACTAAATGAGAGCCATTCTTGGAGTTTGGCCATTCTGTAAATTGCTTTATTTCTTATATGTAAAACCAGTATTCATGAATCTGTAAATCTTTCCCCCACCTATGAACATGCTGCTTAGTGCTTTTGTTAGCAACAAAAAGTATATACATTATTAATTCAATTTTAATGGGTCCAAAGATTACATATGCTGAGCATCTAAAGTAAAAACATAATGCAGGTTGATAGGCAGGAAAGGAAAGAGAAACTCATGGAACCTCAGAAACAAAACCTAGTCTCAGAATCCAGATCTCCTGAGGTCTGGCATCAACAGTCTTATACACGTTTATACAAGTTAGATTGGCAGGTTGGTAGATTTCTCATTACCAAGGTTGGGTTTCTTGAACTCTCAGGAAACTAGAAGAGAATATTTGGACAACAATCATACCAGCAGCAGGCCAGGAGGGTGAGACTTGAAGGAGATGTTGGCTGAGCCATTTCCTGAGCAGTTCCGAAGGAAATGATTTCAATTATTGTGACACAATGGGCCAGATGCTCCCTCTTGTCCTAGCCTAACTACTATTCTCCCCCGCTCCAAAACAAAGAGGCAAGGAAGGAGGGGAGAAAAAGAGGAAAGGAAGGAGAGGGGAGGAAGGGAATGAAGGAGTAAAGAAAGGGACTGAGGGCAGAAAGGGGAAGGAGGGAGGGAGGAAGGAAAGAAGGAAAGAAAGAAAAAGAAAGGTATTACAATTAAAGCAATAATTAACAGCTGTCATAAATATAAAGGTTACTTTTGCATAAAGTGAAAATAGAAAAGGTCAGTTCAGGAAATGTTAACACACTGGCTCAGTTTCTCTCAGTTCATAGGCCTGAATGATTAGGAGTAGCAGGCCCAATAGTATGGCAGCTTTGTTGCTTGAGCTTTTATGAGGCATATCTGTGCTGGTGGCAGCCAGCAGACTGGCAGGGCTACAAACTGGCATGCCCTCAGGTCATAAACTAATTATAGCACAATCATTCACTTGTTCTAGTCATTCTGCCAATTACTTCATGAGTAGGGTTGGGCGGGACCCTTGTCTAAGGCCTGCTCTGGAAACAAGACCTCCCCAGCTTAAGGCTTCCTTCCTGTGGAGTTCTGTGGGAGTCTGCAGGGCCAACAATAGTCTCAGTAGGCCAACCAGTCTATCCTTCTGCCTTAATAATCCAGTCACCAATTATTAAGTATCTGTGACGTACAAGGCCTGGTGAAGAAATGCAAAAATTACAAAGTACCCTCAAAGGCCTTAGATTCTAGGGGTAGGGTGGGGAACATAAGAACCATTCAAAACCTCTGCTTAAGCCCACTTGCATATCTCAAGCCCTGGACTTTTCTGAACAGAAGAGTCCTTTTGAATCTGGACTACGCATTAGTCATCCGAGTTCATCCCACATGTTCTGGGAAAAAAAATAAAAGAAGATGTTTACTTCCAGAGTCAGTGTACGCTTCCATCTTTTCCCCAGTGATGGGGAATAAGCTTTCCTCTTCTCCAGAGTCATAATTCAATTAAGGTCTTACCAAAGCCTGCCTGTCCAAGAGAAGGGTCAATCACTCTCCTCCAGCAAAACAACTCCCCTGCCCCAAGGCCTACCCCCACTGCACTCAACTGAAGTGCCTGGCTAGGAACACACAGAGGAGACATATCCCTTTATATGCAAGAGCCACAGACTCACAAATAGCCTCGGGAAGCCAGCATGCACTCCCAGGAATACATGTAAACACATGAAAAGATATGTACACAGGTTTGCTTACAAACAAAGTCAGAAGAAAAGTAAACAGATTGGAAGGGCAAAATTTCACAGCTCAGTGAGCTGAAGACCTGGGCACAAAGGAGAATGAGTAAGTCCAAAATACTGTGTGCAAAGGCAGCAGCATACACACACAGTCAGCAGTGACAACTGATTTGCTGGGACTGGAAAGAATGGATTTGCAGAGAGAATTCAGGAAACAGTTTGAGGATCAATAGACCTCATTAGTATGTCAGTGATTTCATAGTAATGCAGTCAAGGTCCCAGAGTAAATCATTTCCATGCTTATTACAACTTACGGCAAACATCACCCAATTCAGACTCAGAGGTTCAAATAGCCCTAGCTCCCTGACAGACATCATTGAAAACATTCCTTCAAGGAGCACCCTTTGTAAGGTGGAGGCTGGCCAAGTACCAGGCATCTGCTCCCCTCCATGGTCACGTAGTCTCCTGCTGCCTTCCACCCTCATATAGGCCCCCACAGTCTGTTTGCATTCCCACACCTGGCCCCACCTTCTAGCAGAGGCCAAGAGCATCATTCCTGGATGAATGCCGAGCCTTTGAAGTCAGAGAGAATGCAGGCTGTTAGATGAGGAGATCCAGATTCAAGACTTCTCAACACACACTTCCCCATACTCAACAATGCTTATAATAAAGTTACACTCAAGAGGCACTCTGGCTGCTAGAAAAACAGGAAGCCAGAGGGGTGGGTGGGTCAGTTAGGCTCTCTAGACTGGCCTGAACTCTGTGGAATGTCAGGCTCACTAGAAAGTTGAATGCTTCCACTGAAGGTGTGACTAAAGTATCCTTAAGCTGGCATTGATCAACAACCCTTGTCTTAACAAAAAGGTATTTCTCCCCCACTCTGCCTTCCCCACCCTCCCTCCTTTACACACAAAGAAAGTAACCAGGTCTTCAGTCTTGGTTCTCTAGAGCATAGCACAACAACTCAGGCAGAAGCAGCTTGGGAGATCTTGTGCTTCTCTATTCAAGTGCTTTTGTAAAAATTGTGGTTGGCGAAAAACAGGTCTGAACACTTGGCTGGAAGCAGTTATGTTTAAAAGCAATTGTTTAATTTCCAGATTGCAAGAATCTTTCTTCATCTTGGCAGTTTGGGAGAGGGAGTGGAAATGTAGATCCATTAGAATAAACAGTTACCACCCATTTGTGTGTATGTGTTCATCTAGATGTATTCATGGAAATCTGGGAGAAATCAAGCCTCTGCCTTCTCCTAGTCCATAAGGTCATCAGTCTGCCACACTTCCTGTAATAACAGTTACAATGTAATAACTCATACTTACATAGCACTTGACAGTTTACACAGCATCCTCCTATTCATTATCCCATTTAATAAAGATTAATCCATTATGTAGTGTGACTAATTCCCTTTGACCTAGAAATTCTGCTTTTCCCATAAATATCTCTTAGTAAAATAATCAGTTCAAGTGTGCAAAGGTGTAAGTACACAAATGGCCACTGTTGCACTGTTTATATTAGCAAAACGTTAGGAGCAAAGTAAATGTCAATTAATATGGTACTGGTGAAAATATTTATATAGTCATAAAGCATAATACTGTGATGCCATTAAAATGATTCTATAGATCTGAAAAGATTTCTGCAACGTATTGTTAGTTGTGAAAACATAGGCTAGAAAACAGTACATATAATATGACCTTGCTTTGTGTGTGTATATGTGTGTGTGTCTGTGTGTGTATGTGTGTGTGTGTCTGTGTGTTTGTGTGTAAATATGGAAGAATGAAGTGTGAGATACACATTCACATAAACATCAATGCCTGTTATCTCTAAGAAGTAGGAATGTGGCTAATTTTAATTTTCTGCTTTAAACTTTTATGTATTTTCTAAGTTAATATTAAAACAACAAACATCGCTTTTGATGATATGGAAAACAATAAAGCTACATTCATATTGGAAAGGAGAGAAAATATGTTATGTGGCAACAACAATAATAGTAGCTAACATTTACTTGAAGTTACTATGTACCTTGGTTTTAGGTACACTTATATTTTGATCTCATAACAGTACTTATGAGGTATGTAATACTGTTACCATCTTAGAGATGAGAAAATGCTGAGGCTTAGAGAGTTTAAGGGACTTCCCAAGGACACGCAGCTACAAAGTGATAAAACTAGGATGCGAACTAAGGTTTCTGTTGGCTCCAAAGCTCATTCTTTTATCTGATGCTCTACCGCCTTCCTCTTCAAGGGCCTTTTCTCCCTTGAAGTGCTCAAAATAATGTATCAAAGCTAGTTATTATATTTTTGATTACTTACGCCAGAGAGACCTCATTAAGAACGTAATTGTTTCTAGCTCACAGCAAGGTTTCAAGGAATACACAGCACTCTTAGAGCCTGATGCCAAAAACCCAGGTGACCAAAATCAGCAATAGCTCAAATTGAACCTTGGTCCCTTAAATCTCACAAAGGCAAAGACAGTCTTTGTTTGACTCAAACTTTTTCTTCTTCCATCCATGCATTCCTTCATTAAATACCTATCATATGCTAGGAACTGTGGACATACAAAGATGAATAAGGCAGATTCCCGGCCTTCAGATAATGTGCAATCTGATCCTTAGCAGGGTAACATCACAGGTTCATTCACCTGAGAGGCTTACTTGAGAACAAATTCTATGTTGAAATGTGACCAATGACCAAGGAGCCACAGCAGGGAACTTGGGAAGACAGAAAACAGGTTGCCAAATTCTTCTTTACTACACTTATAAAGAATATGGAAAGTAAGCATATAGATCCAATTAACCAAATCTAGCAAATATTATTGAGCAATGACTATGTACCAGGCTCTTTGTTAGGTGCTGTCACATATCTTACGAGTACTGCCATTACTACTATTCTTACTACCATTATGAAAAATAACAACATTTTATTGACTCCTTACTGATAGAAACCAGGCTAAGTGATTTACATACAGTGTAAGTTTTCATGACCACAAGCCTAACAACATGGCTTAAGGTAGAGGTTTAACATGAAATCAAAATGAAACAAATCAACAAATGAAGTTTTTAGAATTCTCCACTGTTCCCTTATTCACCAGGAGGAATTTGATGGTCATCTTAGAGGTAGAATTGTTGGAATACCCAGACACCTACATAAAAACTTCCCATTTGTTCATTTCTCTAGTCCGGCTCACAGGTTCACAAACTTAAAGAATTACTGTATAGAGTTCCATGCACAGATACAGTACTCTATTGCAATACAAAAGATTTCCAGGAAGAATTTCAATGATTCATGAATTTTGTCTTATGTGCTAATTTTAGTATCTGACTTAGAGGATACACAGGATAATAATGATGCAATAAATAGGATATGACCAATAAATTATAAATGCTGCCTTAATATACTAACCTTAACAATAATCATATCAGAGCAATACCCATTATATAGGTAAGGAAACGAGTTCACAGAGGTTTAGCCCCCATTGCTTCAGTGTGACAAAGCCAAGGTTTAAACCAGGTCTGACTGACGCTAAAGCCTATGCTTCTTGCACAGCTTTATGAAAGGCACTTTCTTTTTGGCAAATGAATTATGTATGAACTAAAAGCAATGACCTGGGTACTATCAGTGAGATAGATCAGAGGCGATGAACATGAAGGCAGATCCAAGGAAGAGTGATGAACAGAAAAATGACATTATCAAATGTGGGCTTTGGAAAAATTAGCCCGATGGTGGTGACACCAGTTCCCTGAGGCAATGTCATCTCTCTTTTGAGGTTGAATACTGGAAAGAAGGGCTAGCCTACAAAATAAGCCATTTTTGCTGGTAGAGGTCTCCAAGGTGCTAAAGTATCCAACTGAACATCACTTGTCTTTTTGATATCCCAAACTGAGAACTGAGCAGCTACATTTTTGGAGGTGATAAAGGAAGCTAGGGCCTGGTTCCCTTTCATCAGATGTCCAAATGTATTGGTTGCAGATTTCACACTGAAGAAGAAACTTCAGGCTTTCTAGGGTTTCAGTATGTGTTGGGTAGCAACAAAACCCTTGTTGACATGTCCAAAATATGCTATTTTTCACCTAAACCAACTACATCTAACCTTAGGAAAAAAAAAAAAAAAACCCAGCCTGGGACTTGAGAATACATCTCTTGAAAAGCAAAATGCCAAGGACCATGAAAAGTTCCCTGTAACCCACCTAAACTAAGCTTGCAGAGGTACTTCTCACCACAGGGCATGTTGTCCTATTCAAGGGAGACTGGGGAGTTTCTCAAATACTTTTGCTTACTTCTCAGGATAACAAAAAAATAAGCATTATAATCTTCACCCACCATGTGGCCATTTACATCCAAAAAGATTTGAAGCACCTTATAAAAAAGTTCTGATGTCGTAGGGTCATAAAATTAAAAGAAAGATTTAGAAAAAAAAAAAAACAGAAAATGAGATAATTTTATTTAAAAAGAAAACCTTTTGTTTGTATATATGTTCAATGAACGTTCAAATTTGCTCTGTGTTTCCCAGTAGCTGAGACACAAAGGCAAACACTATAGGTTTCAAAACCTTAATCTGATAAAAGGAAACAAGCTAATTTATCAGGAGGCAAACTATTTATGAGCACTGGCTTCTACAGGCAAACTATACAAGAAAAAAAATTTTAACACAAAAACTGGTATTTCCAACATTCTTTGGCCAGAATATACTTTTGTCATATAATCATTCCTTAAATCGACCCTCATGTCTTAAATCACCCTCCCCATGTGAATAATCCTTTTGTTTTTCCTCACTCGCTTCCCAGTACTCCTGATGAAGGGCCTAAGAGCAGGCAGTACCAAAACCCTCTGGATGCTGCTGCTCTGGATCTGTTCCAAGTTTCTGGATACTTGGTTGGGACCTCCAAAATGTTGGGTTTGGATAGCAGATACCAGTTTGGACCCAGAGTATTTTTAGGGCTATGTCAGTGTCAACTACCTTAACTAGCAGCCTAGCTCCTTAGAAATGGCTAATATTGGGCTCTGAGTAGGACAGTCAATGACATCTAAGGGACTCTTTCCACTAGAGCTGATGTGCCTAATGGATCACAGGTGCAAAAATAATCAGCATCCAGCAAGCTAGGTCAGAGTCAGGCTCAGTTTGGATCAAAGATCGTACTCAGGAGAGAAGAATCCTAGGTGTGAGTATGAAGAGGGAGGTCTGGGGGAAGGGTTAACTAGTAGACAGTCCAGCTTCCAGGAAGAGTACTGGGGTAAGAACTCCAATGCTGGAAAGAACATTTGGCTTTGATATGGAAAGCCCCCAACTCCCACCCCAAGTGACCAAGAGGTGGGGCACTCTGAGGCAAGTAAAGAGAAAGAAATGGCATGCTCACAAGGGCCTGTAAGAGGGATGTTGAAGGAACAGGGTCTGGGAAGGAAAATTCTGAATAGCCTGATGAAAAGGACATTTTTACATACTCATGTTAAGAGCCCAACATCTGACTTAGGTGACACGTAAAAGGGGATATTGTTAAGAGCCAAAGTCTCACCCAGGTGTAAGATATGAGGGAACTGGTCCTTAACAAAGGCTAGAGAAGCAGTGGAAGGTGTGGTATGGTACAACCCAGGTGGAAATTTCAGTAAGAAAAGAATTTGCACTCAACCATGGGCCAAATACTGGCATCATTCCATTTAATTCTCCTTACAACAATCATGTGACTTAAGTATGACTGCTATTATGACATGTGAGGAAACAGATACACAGAGTTGCTTCCCAGAAATTTCTCAGAGGCACCTGACTAGGAAAGAGCATTTCCAGCCTTTGAGCCAGATGTTTGTGGCTCCAAATCTTGCATCTTTCAATTCAATAGCTGCTAAACAGAGCCAGCCCTACATAGCTAAGGAACCAGACCCCAACACTGGGGCAAAGGAGAGTAACACCTTGACCTGGCAGCCTAGTACCAGAGAAAAGCTGCTTTCCTGAAGTAGGATCAATGAAAATTGGCTTTCTAGGCTTTGTTAAAATCCTACCTATTGTGTTCTTTCTAAATATAACTGTATATACACATTATATATATGTGTGTGTGTGTGTATATTTTAACCTTTTATTTAGATAATATCTAATAATAATAATACAAGGTAGTATTGAGCATTACTGTGTGCCAGACACAGCACTAAATGCTTAGCGGCCTAGATCATTTATTCACATCAGAAAATCTACATATAAATAACACTATCTGCAATTCACAGATAAAGAATGAGGGCGAATAACTTGCAGAGGGTCGCATGAAAAATAAATGACAGAATTTTAGTTTAACTCTGTCTGCCTTCAGATCCATGTGACACTGCCTTCTTACCTCTTTGATATAGATACCACAAAAATATAAATTAGCAGAAAGAAGAAGAAAGCATCCACAGTATCATTAACATATCTGCTTTTCTCTAAAGACTTTTTTTTGACACAGGGACTGGTTCTGTCGCCAGAGCATGATCATGGCTCATGCAGCCTTGATGTCCTGGGTTCAAGCCATCCTCCTACCCTGAGGTCCCAAGTAGCTGAGACTACAGGTGCACACCACCACACCTGGCTAATTTTTATATTTGTTCGTAGTGACGGGGCTTATTATATTGCCCAGGCTAGTCTCAAACTCCTGGGTTCAAGTGATCCTCCTGCCTTGGCCTCCCAAAGTGCTGGGATTACAGGTGTGAGCCACCATGCCTGGCCTGTCTATAGACTTTCAAGCTACATAAACTAGTGTTTTGATTTGACCTGTTCCTTAATAATCCCACAGCTCTTTCCCCAAACAGCTGATAAGGCAGGAACTAGGTCTTTATTTAGTTTCTCCTAACTGTTTCACCCCAACGGGTAGACACACCTGTTGCTGATGGACCAGAATGAGGAGACCCAAGATCAGTGATAATACTAGACTGCAAGAGTATTTTCCAAAACATTACTTCCTGAGCCAGGGGCCCCAGTGGCAGTTCACTATGTAATCTGGAACAACGAGATGCTTAGATAATCACCTCAAATTGGAGGCTGATATGATCCTTTATCAAGCATTAAATCAGATGGATGTAAATAAGTAAGAAAACTTTTCAAAGAGTTTTTAAGTAAATTATCAGAAGCTCAAATAAGGATGTATATACAAAGATATTTTCTTTTTTTTATAATTTATTTTTATTGCATTTTAGGTTTTGGGGTACATGTGAAGAACATGCAAGATTGTTGCATAGGTACACATGTGGCAGTGTGATTTGCTGCCTTCCTTCCCCTCACCTATATCTGTCATTTCTCCCCATGTCATCTCTCTCCTCACCTCCCCACCCCCTGTCCCTCCCCCATTTCCCCCCAACGGACCCCAGTGTGTAGTGCTCCCCTCCCCATGTCCATGTGTTCTCATTGTTCAACACCCGCCTATGAGTGAGAACATGCGGTGTTTGATTCTCTGCTCTTGTGTCAGTTTGCTGAGAATGATGGTTTCCAGGTTCATCCATGTCCCTACAAAGGACACGAACTCATTGTTTTTGATGGCTGCATAATATTCCATGGTGTATATGTACCACATTTTCCCTATCCAGTCTATCATTGATGGGCATTTGGGTTGGTTCCAGGTCTTTGTTATTGTAAACAGTGCTGCAATGAACATTTGTGTGCATGTGTCCTTATAGTAGAATGATTTATAATCCTTTGGATATATACCCAGTAATGGGATTGCTGGGTCAAATGGAATTTCTATTTTTAGGTCATTGAGGAATCGCCACACTGTCTTCCACAATGGTTTAACTAATTTACACTCCCACCAACAGTGTAAAAGTGTTCCTATTTCTCCACATCCTCTCCAGTATCTGTTGTCTCCGGATTTTTTAATGATCGCCATTCTAACTGGTGTGAGATGGTATCTCAATGTAGTTTTGATTTGCATTTCTCTGATGACCAGTGATGATGAGCATTTTTTCATGTTTGTTGGCCTCATGTATGTCTTCTTTTGTAAAGTATCTGTTCATATCCTTCGTCCACTTTTGAATGGGCTTGTTTGTTTTTTTCTTGTAGATCTGTTTTAGTTCTTTGTAAATTCTGGGTATCAGCCCTTTGTCAGATGGGTAGACTGCAAAAATGGTTTCCCATTCTGTTGGTTGCCAGTTCACTCTAATGATTGTTTCTGTTGCCGTGCAGAAGCTGTGGAGTTTCATTAGGTCCCATTTGTCTATTTTGGCTTTTGTTGCCAATGCTTTTCTACAATGTTATTTATAATAGCAAAAAATGAAAACCTAAATGGCCAATTACATGGAACTAGTAAATTAAACAATAATGCATTCATATCATGGGTTATTATTACTTAGTAATTTAAGTTTTCAAAAAAATTATAATAACAAGGGAAAAGAACCATAATAAGTGGAAGAATTGGAAGGAAGGATATAGATAATATGACCAGGAGTATGCTCTCAAATATATATTAACTTTTGTAAACAAAATATATTACTCTGTTAATGAAAAAAAGGTCAATTTTATAAAAACCAAGATGAATAACTGTGACCCTTTCCACAATGTTTTTGCTCTTGCAATTAGGCTTGCTTTTTCTCAGAAATGGTTTAAGTTGCTGCTTTCATTTGTAAAATGGGGGTGAAAGTAACTACTAATCTCCCATAGTTTCTGTGTTGATGAAATAAGATGATGGATGTGGAAGTGTTTTTTTTCAAACATTAGAGTGCTGTTCACTTCTGAGCTATATTGCTGAAGAAATCCTATGTGTGCTGATTTTTTGATGGCCTGCGGTAATCAATCTTTCTTAAAGCCAGGCCTGGGCCTGGCGCGGTGGCTCACGCCTGTAATCCCAGCACTTTGGGAGGCCAAGGTGGGTGGATCACGAGGTCAGGAGTTTGAGATCAGCCTGATCAACATAGTGAAACTCCGTCTCTACTAAAAATACAAAAATTAGTTGGGCACGGTAGCATGTGCCTATAATCCCAGCTACTCAGGAGGCTGAGGCAGAAGAATCACTTGAACCCGGGAGGCAGAGGTTGCAGTGGGCCAAGATCAGGCTACTGCACTCCAGCCTGGGTGACAGAGCAAGACTCTGTCTAAAAAAAAAAAAAAAAAAAAAAAGAAGAAGAAGAAGCCAAGCCTTCCTGCCCGTTTCTACTGCCATCATTAAGCCAAGCCTTCCTGCCCGTTTCTACTGCCATCATTACACTTCAGGCCTTTACCCTTCCATTACCTGAACTTCCATACCAGCCTTCCAGCTGAACATAGCCCAGTCTCTGGTCTCCTCTATCCACCCTCCACAATGTATCAATAATCAGCTTTCTGACCATGTTAATCCTTTGCTCAGACTACTGCAGACTCTTGAGTACCCTTCACATATCACACTAATTTTTTAGCCAGTTATTCTATGACATTCTTCAATTATCATCTATGTTCCCATATAATCAGCTAAAAGTGTTCAACATATTTTTGCTTAACTAGAAAGCACTGCATCACACAGTAGACCCTCAGTGTAAGTTATCTGTTGGTAAGCGGCAATGTGGTACCTTCCTGCTCAAAGTGTGATCTGTGGACCAGTATCATCAGACTCACCTGGGAGTCTGTTAGACAGACAGAATCTCTGGATCCACCCAAACCTATTGAATCAAAGAGTATTCCCTAGGTGATTTGTATATACAGTAATATTTGAGAAGCAGTAGCCTAGAACACCCTAAAGTTGGCAGATGAAGCAAAGTGTTCACAGCTTTTTCACAGATTTATTGACTCATTCCAAGCTGTCCTTGTGTCTTTCACATATGTTTATTCATCCCCTTTCTTAGATGTAAGATCATTAAAAAGTATTAACTTCTATCTTTCTCTTCCTTTGTCTCAACTTCTACCATCCACACCCTTAATAAGTGCTCATCAACTAAAAACAGTTTTACAGACCATATTTAAAAGTAACCATGATAAAACTTATTTAATACAGCATAGTGGTTTTAAAAAGGGACTCTGGAGCTTGCCAGCCTGAAGTCAAGAATCACTTTCCAACACTTCCCAACTGCATGACCTTAGCCGTGTTACCTGGCTTGTATGTGCCTCAATTGCCTCATCTGTGAAATGAAGATACTAATAATATTTACATCAAAAAGTCATTGTGTAAGAATTAAATGAGTAGAGAGGTGGGAAACTCTTAGAACGGCCTCTGGCAGAGTTGCCACTATATACGTTTTAGGTATTATAAATATGTTTTTTAGAAGATAATTATAATAAGTATTTCAAAACCTAGGCCACTAATAATCATAACTATAGAATTGTTCCATGACAGACTGCTTTCCTGAAATTTAAGTCTTTGCTCTCTGTATAGTCTTACTGAATTCTCACAACTTCTCAGCGAGATTGATGGTAATCTTATTTTACAGAAGGCAAAGTTTACACAGCTTGACTTGACTTCAGGTCTGAGGGATTTCAGAGTCCATGTTCTTTATTAAAAAGAGGGCTTTATACACAACAGAGAAAAGAAACCAGTTGATTCAAAGATGTACAATATAGAATGAGGTAAAAGTTGATGGTTTGGCTATTTTCGGTACCCAAATTTTGGAAAAGCAGGATTAGCTTTGTAAGAACTCACAAGCTTAGTGATACAAATAATTAAAGTAGTACTGTGAACATTGCATTCAGTGACTTAAACATGAAGTGAACAGTTTGTAAAGAGCAAGCCAAGGACAATCATCTGGGTCTCTGGGACTTTCTCCATCAGGATTCCAGGCCAAGAAATAGTTAATGGAAACCTGTCTACATCCCCAGCTACATAGACTGCCCCTGGACAGGAAGTAGGTATCTCTAACATACAGGAAAAAGAGAGTCTCACAATGTGCCTCTAACACTCCTTTCCTGGACATTACTATCTCTGGTTCTTCCTTCCTGCTCCGAGAATTCACCCAGTCACCATCTGCAAAACACACACTGCTGTTAAGAGAAGTTAGAATGTTTGGGATTAGGGCCAGAGCTAGGAAAGTACTATAATGTCTTCTTCCTGGAAGGACATTCCTGGAAGGGGAATGTGGGGAGTGATGACCTTTGGGATTCTTCCAAATTCATAGCAAGCAGTGGCAGCACCTAGTGGAGAGAATAGGCCCAGGGGCCATAGGCACAGATGAAGCTCCCAGCATGGTGTTTGGAATACGAGTGAGAACCTCTTTGTATGGCTGTTAGGTAATAAATCCCTTGGGTAAAAAAAGTATGCAAAAGAATCTTGAGTGGGTCCACCCCATGTATTATATGAAAGGAAGAGAAATAGACACTGAATTCTCTATGTATACAGATGAGAGATTTTAGCCACCTAAATTAATTTGATAATTTTTAAAAGCCAACTGAGAAGTATGCAGAGTTCATGGGATCTAGAATCAACAATATGGTATACCAAGCAAAGGGTAAGAAAGCAGGGAAAAAGAAAAATTGCATTGCAATCTCAAAGGATGCTGCAGCTGAAAATGAGTCAGTGATGGCAGTGATAAGATACAATTGGAAAACTCAAATTTAAGGAGTTGGAAAAACAAAGTTGAGTTCTATCTGAAAAGGAAATCATGAAAAGTGCTATTAATGAAATCACATGGCATGTAAACAGTGCATAAAGTCCCTAGGCTGAGGGAATAAATGAGAACCTAAGCTCCACTTGCCAAGTCTCATGCCTGAAACCAGGGCTGAATCCACCTGAAGAAAAGAGAGCCTTTTTGTAATTGGTATAAAAGCACTATATGGGTTAGTAGCAGCCCTGTAGATTTCATATTGATAAAAACTAGGACTATAGAGACAAACATTAAACTTTTGGCCCCAAATAGATCCAGATATTTCATCTTTCATCTCTAACTCCATCTCTTCTCAAGTATATATAGCTGGATATTATAACAGTTTCACTTGATTACCTAGAAATCCAAAACTCCCAACAGAGTTATGGTCTGGTTAATCAGAGTTTTGCAGAGAAACAGAACTAAAAAGTATCTTAAAGATAAATATAGGAAGAGAGATATTATGAGGGAATTGGCTTACTGATTATAGAGGCTAAAAAGTTCTACCATATGCCCTCTGTAAGCTATGGGGGGAAAGCCAGTGGTGTGGTTCCAGTCCAAGCCAAAAGACTGAGAACTACGACGGCCAAAGGTATAAGTCCCAGTCTAAGTCTGAAGGCCTGAGAAGTAACAGCACCAGTGTCCAAGGGCAGGAGAGGATGGATGGCCCAACTAAAGAGAGAGAGAGAATTTGCTTTCCTCTGCCTTTTTTTTTTTTCTATTTGGATGGGACCCCGACAGATCCCATGATGATTACCCGTGTTAGTGAGGGTGATCTTCTTTACTCAGTCTACTGATTTAAATGCTAATCTCTTCCAGAAACACCCTCACAGACACACCCAAAAATAATGTCTTACCAGCTATCTGGGCATCCCTTAGCCCAGTTAAGCTGACACGAAATTAAACATCAAAACCACCATCCAACATAATTCATCAAGCCCCGTATTACACTCACAAAGAGAAAACTAATGTTAGAACCAGAATTTTAAAGGCTGAAAGGGCCCACAGGACACTTCCAGGGAGGCTTTTGTCTGACCCTGACTACTTATGCTTATATGCTGAGACCAAGAGGCCTCTGAGCTATTCCAAATACAGTCTCAGAGACTTAGTTAGAACAAATAAAAGATAATTTACTCTTCACTTTACAGGTAGGGAAAGTGAAGCCTAAAAAATGGCAATGACTTACCTAAAGTAACAGATCATGGAAGTAAAAAACTCAACTATAAACTGTAAAGTGTTTTACCTTACATGAATTAAAAATCTGATGGGAGTAGTGTGGAATGGAGTAAAGTCCCCTCAAGTCAAGGACCATGTATTTTTTCCATTTCCAATTCTAGGCTCCAGAAGAATTAAATAACCACCTGAAATCGTTAGTTACTTTGCTAAACCTAAAAGCAGGCAGAGAAGGGAAAAAAAAAAATCCTATGTTTCAGAAGTGGTATCTTTACATATAAAAGATGCTCAATTATGTTTACTGAATACATATGTAGTTTGGAGAAAAATAAGTTAGGAGACAAACAAGGGCCTATCCTTTATATGTGCAGAAGCACTGGGGTTAATTTAAATAGCCAGGCTACTGGGATTCCTCTTGTCCTCCCATAGTAAAGTCTCAAACAGAGCTTAAGCATTTTATGAATGGGCATAAGCTTCCTTCCCATATCTCCACACCCTGTCCCTCCACTATCAGAGTTAATTTGAGATTGCCTAGGTACCTTCTCTTCTCTGGCACAAAGGTCATCAAACCATACCAACTTAAGCTGCAAAATTTCCTTTATTCTACATATTTAAGATCTAAAATAGACTAGGATGATAACAGGGGGCTAGTATGGAAGGACAGCCTGGCATAGTTATCTTATTTCCATTTCTCTAAAGCAAAATTATTATTGTATTCCATATAGGTCACATAAATAGAGTTGAAGCTACTGCAGGTTAACGGTAGGCCAGGAGGCTTGGCAGGCAGCTCTATAAATGTACTTTTGTATTTCTAGTGAGAGTTCTTGGTTAGAGGAGCAGAGATGAGAATGCAACGGGTGGTGGCTGTTGGACACTTCCAGGGAGACTTTTGTCTGATCCTGACTACTTATGTTTATATGCTGAGACCAAGAAGCCTCCTAGCTATTCCAGATACAGACTGAGAGGCTTAGCAAGGACAATTATAAGATAATTAATGTTATTTGTTTTAGGATGGGGAGTGGGGAGATGCAGATTCTGTCTCTGGGAATATGGGTTCCAAACTATCAGCTCTGAACAATGAAAGAGATATGAAAGTCACTGTAGACTGTTTCCTGAACACACCAGCTCAAATTGCTATTTCAGCCAAAACAATTATCAGTCTAGTTAGATCAGAAACAGAAAAAAGATGAGAAGATACTCTCCTCTCTCATTCCCTCACCTCAACTTGCCCCTAAATTCCTTCTTCATGGTTTGCTCTCACCTGGGACATCGTGTACTGATCTGGTTACCAAATCTCAGGGACAATAGCATCAAGCTGGAGTTATTCAAAGAAAAGTCTTAAAAATGGTCAATTTAAAACAAACAAAATGGGCTAGGTGCAGTGGCCCATGCCTGAAATCCCAGCACTTTGAGAGGCTGAGGCAGGCAGATCACTTGAGATCAAGAGTTCAAGACCAGTCTGGCCAACACGGTGAAACCCTGCCTCTACCAAAAATACACAAATTAGCCAGGTGTGGTGGTGCATGCCTGTAATCCCAGCTACTCGGGAGGCTGAGGTGGGAGAATAGCTTGAACCAGGAGGCAGAGGTTGTAGCGAGCCAAGATCACACCATTGCACTCCAGCCTGGGTGGCAGAGTGAGACTCCATCTTAAAAAATAAAATAAAGTAATAAAATGAAATGAAGTCCAACTTCATTTAGTAAACAGAAAGCACATTACTCCCACGGCTTAAAACAGCTTGACTATATAAATCTTTTTTTTTTTTTTAAGATTTGGATAAATTAGCGGATGAGAGATACCATAAAGGAAATTAACGTCAGGAGGACAACCGTTACTTATGGATGTTGACTTTGAGAAATAGGAAGAGGTCCCAAAAGAGAAACACATAGGGGCTATAATTCTGCAGATCCTGTACTAGGTACATTATCCACATTATCTCATTTAATCCTCACAATAACCTTATGAGTATGAACTGTTATCATCTCCATATTGCTGATAAGGAAACTTAGGTTTAAGAGAAGTTACATAGTGAAAACATTTAAATATCCTACAATAGATGAATGAGTGGAAAACAAAAAGTTGTATATACATACAATGGATACACACAATGGGATAGTATTCACCCTTAAAAAGGAAATCTTGCAATATGCAATAATATGGATGAATCTTGAGTATATTATGCTAAGCGAAATAAGTCAGTCACAGGGGACAAATACTACATGATTCCACTTATATGAAATATCTAAAATAGTCAAACTCATGGAAGCAAAGAATAGAATGGTGACTGTCAGGGGCTGGGAAGAAGGGGAAATTGGGAGTCGCTAATCAATAGGAATAAAATTTCAGATATGCAAGATGAATGAGTTCTAGAGTCTGGTGTACAACATTGTACCCTTAAATAACAATACCATATTATACATTTAAAAATCTGGTAAGTGACTAGATCTCACATGAAATGTTCTTACCACAATAAAGATTATTAAAATAATAAAATGATGGGGATACATAACATCCAAATCATGTACAGCTGGTTAAAATGAGATTTGGATACAGATTGGAAAGGAAGTGAAATCATCTTTATTTGTAGATGATATGATCAGCTAGGCAGAAAATTTTAAGGAATCTACCAAAAGTTTACTAGAACTAGTAAGTGAGATTAGTAAGGTTGCAGGACACAAAACTAATGTATGTAAATCAAACATATTTCTACATAGTAGCAGTCAGCCATCAGAAGGTGAAATTTTAAAATATAAACCATTTATAATAGCATCAAAAATACAAAAGTACTTAGAGATAAATTTGGCAAAAGATGTACAAGACCTAGAGTGAAACTACAAAACATGGCTGAGATAAACCAAATAAGATCTAAATAAATGGAGAGATACACATTGTTTCTAGATTAGGAGATCAGTATTGTTCATGCATTAATTACCGAATTGTTCTATAAAAACAGCACACACCCAATCATAATGCCAGCAGCTATTTTAAATAGAAATTGACAAGCTGGTTCTAAAGGCCTGCAGTGCAGTGGCATGATCTCGGCTCAGTGCAACCTCTGCCTCCCAAGGCCAAACCATTCGCCTGTTTCAGCCTCCTGAGTAGCTGGGATTACAGGTGCGTGCCACCACACCCGGCTAAACAAAGTTGGAGGACTTACACTACTTTATTTCAAAACATAATACAGTAATCAAGACAGTGTGGTTTTAGCATAAACATATAGGTTAATGTTATACAACAGAGTATCCAAAAATAGATCCACATGTAAAAGGTCGATTGATTTTTGACAAAGGCACCAAAGCAATTAAGTAGAAAAAGGATAATCTTTTTGTTTTGTTTTGTTTTGTTTTGTTTAGAAATGGAGTCTCTCTCTGTTGCCCAGGCTGAAGTGTAGTGGTGTGATTCTAGCTCACTGCAGCCTTAAACTCCTAATCTCAAGTTATCCTCTCATCTCAGCCTCCTGCATAGCGGGACTACAGGTGGGCACTACCAAACCCAGCTAATTTTACTAAGTTTTTTTTGTAGAGATGGGGTCTTGCTATGTTGCCTAGGCTAGTCTCGAACTCCTGGCCCCATCCGATCCTCCTGCCTCAGTCTCCCAAAGTGCTGGGATTACAGGTGGCAGTCACTGTGCTTGACCTGGAAAATTATAATCTTTTAAACAAATAGTGCTGGAACAATTGGATGTTCTTATGTAGTAAACAGTGTTAGAATAACTAGATGTCGATATGCAAAAAACAAACAAAACCCCAAAATACCTTAGCCCTTACTTCACAAAATATATGTTAACCTAAAATGGATCCTAAACCCAAGTGCAAGAGCTAAAATTATATGACTTCTAGAAGAAAATATAAAAGAAAAATCATAGTTACATTGGGTAAGGTAAAAATTTCTTATTTAGGACACAAATGCAGAAATTATAAAAGGAAAAATCATTAAACTGGACTTTATGAAAATTCAAAATTAAAACATTTTACTTTTCAAAAGTCACTGTTAAGAAATGGAAAGGCGAGCCACAGACTGGGAGAAAATATTGGCAAATCTCATATATCCAACAAAGGACTTATATCTTGAATAAAAAATAACTCTTACAACTCAATATTAGTATTAAAAGCAATAAAAATGTACAAAAGATTTAAAGACACTTCTCTAAAGATGATATACATATGGCAAATACACATATGAAAAGATGTTCAGCATCATTAGCCATTAAAAAAATATACATTAAAACTACAGAGAAATTCCAATATATACCTATTAGACTGGCTAAAATTAAAAAGACTTACCATAATAAGTGGTGAGAATGTGGAGGAATGGAACTGTCTTACAGTATTGATATAAGATGTTTACAATGACTTGGAAAATGATTTGGCAACTTCAAAAAATGATAGTGATATACCTACCATATGAACCAGCCATTCTACTCATAGATTTCACCATGAAAAATGAAAGTATATGTTCACACAGAATTATATGTGACTGTTCATAGCAGCTTTATTCATAATAGCTATGAATAACTATTCATAATAGTTATGACAAACTATTCATAATAGCCAAAAACAATGCAAATGTTCACCAGGTAAATGAATAAACAAACTATGATATATCTATACAACTAAATATTACTCAGCAATATTAAAGAACTGTTAATATATGCATCATTGACAGATATAAATATAATTATGCTGAGTGAAAGGCAAAGAAAAATACATACTATATGATTCAATTGATACAACATTCTAGGAAATGCAAGGTACTATAGTGACAGAAAGCACATCAGTGGTTGCCTGGGGGTTGTGCAGCTGGATTACAAAGGGGTTTAAGGAAACTTTTGGGTATGATGAACATGCTTATTATCTTAATTATGGTAATAGCTTCACATACAATGTCAAAACTCATCAATTTATATATGTATTTATACATGTATATCCATGTATATCTTATTGTACATCAATTATATCTCAATAAAATGTAAAATTAAGTCAATTTAGCCTCAATATCATAGTGATCATATTAATAAAGTAGCACTAATTTTCCAAACAAATAAAAAATCAGTATCTTGAGTGACATCAGCAAGATGGAATAGAAAACCCGCAACTCTCCTAACCACATGAACACACAAATTCAGCAAAAAAAAATAGACAAATTCCCTTTTTGAAAAATCTGGAAACTACTTAAGAGGCTCCTGTATAATGAGACTAGCCACTTAAAGCCAGTAAGGAAATCTGAGACACCCTTTCAACATAATGCCTTCTCCCTGTACAGGGCCATACGATTGGGAGAAGCCCCTTTCCAGATTCCAACTTCTTCCTAGGAAGGGAAGGAGTTAGACCATATGTCCAGTACCCCAACTTTTCAAGTAGCTGTCCAGAAGATTGGATTCAGTTTTGCTTTCTCAGAGTGATGATGGGGCCTAGCATCTAGTCACCTTGGAACCACTGAGATCAGAGACAGTATTTTAGGCTAGCAGTTGCTACAACCCCTCTCCCCAGCTTAGCACAGAGCCAGTAGATGAAAATCCCTGGCTCTTATCTTCTCTCCGGTGAGGAAAGGTGTTGGACCACGTGTCCAATGTCCCAACATTTTTTTTTGTCGGGGGATGCACAAAGGGCTGGTTTATGTCTTGTTTGTACTGAAGTACTGACAGGACCCAGCACTGTTTCAGGCCTGAAACAGACCCAGTCTGTTTTAGGACTAGTGTGATCAGAGATGGCAGGTTAGCCTTGCAGTTGCCCTGCTAAGAACAAAGAAAATAGGTTGAAATAGCACAAAGCTTTAAAAGGCCCCCGAAATCTCTGGGCTGACTGATGAGGGTCTTCCCCTGTATAAGTCTAGTCCATGAAGACTGGGATAGGTAGCTCTTTATTTAATGAGCAGATACTCACACAAAGAGCCAAGGGACATGAAGAAACAGGGAAATATATCCCAAATAAAGGGACAAAATAAATGTCCTGGGATCAATCCTAATGAAATGGAGATATATGATTTATCTGACGGTCAAAAATAACAATAAGATGCTTAAGGAGATCAGAAGAACAACACATCAACAAAGTAAAAATTCCAAAAAAGAGATATAGTAAAAATCCACGCTGGGCATGGTGACTCATGCCTGTAATCCCAGCACTTTGGGAGGCTGAGGCAGGAGGATTACTTGAGGCCAGGAATTTGAGACCAGCCTCAGAAACATAGTTAAGTCCTTGTCTCTATAGAAAAAAAAATTAAAAACTTAGCCTTCCATGTTGGTACTTGCCTGTAGTCCCAGCTACATGGGAGGCTGAGATGGGAGATGACTTGAGCCCAGGAAATCCATACCAAGACACATTATAATCAAATTGTCCATAGGCAAAGAAAGTAGCAAAAGAAAAATAACCTGTCATATACAAGAAACCTCCATAAGACTATCAGTGTATTTCTTAGCTGAAACTTTGCACACCAGAAGGGAGTAGAATGATATATTCAAAGAGCTAAAAGAAAAAGAACAAGACCCACCAGCAACCAAGAATAAAACTATCCTTCAAAATGAAGAAAAGATAAAGCTTTTGTCAGACCAAAAAAAAACAAAAACAAAAACAAAAAAACCCAAGAGAGTTCATTACCACCAGACTTGCCTCTCACAAGAAATGTTAAAGGGTTAAAGGGAATTCTTTGTGTTGAAATGAAAGAACATTAAATAATAACACAAAAAATACAGACGAGTGTAAAATTCACTGGCAAAGTTAAATATACAAGCAAGGCTGGGCATGGTGGCTCACACCGGTAATCCAAGCATTTTGGAAGGCAGAGGCAAGCAGATCACCTGAGATCAGGAGTTCAAGACCAGCCTGGCCAACATGGTGAAACCCTGCCTCTACTAAAAATACAAAAATTATCCAGGCTTGGTAGCATGTGCCTGTAATCACAACTACTCAAGAGGCTGAGGCAGGGGAATCACTTGAACCTGGGAGGCAGAGGTTGCAGTGAGCAGAGATTGCACCATTGCACTCCAGCCTTGGCAAAAGAGCAAGACTCCATCCACAAAAATAATAATAGTAATAAAATAAAATTAAATTTAAAATATATATATATATATATATATATATAAACAAATACAGAATAATGTAATGCTGTGATAGTGGTAGGTAAAACACTTTTAATTCTAGTATAAAAGTTAAAAGGCAAAAGTATTAGATTGTAAATATAAAATATGGTAATGTTTATGGAGACAAAATAAAACAATAGGTAAACTGTGACATCAATAGCATAAAGTGTGTGAAGGGGAAACTGTAGTTTTTGTATGTGATTGAAGTTATGTTGTTATCACCTTAAAATAGGCTACAATAACTTTAAGATTTTAATCAAAACTCTTGGTAACTACTAAGAACATACCTATTGAAAATATATTCAAAAGAAAAAGATAAATCACTCTATACAAAAATCAAAACACAAAGGAAGACACTGCAAAACAAGAAAAAAGAACTATAAGAGAAAATAATAAGCAAAATTGGCAATACTAAGTTCCTCTCTATCAATAACTATTTTTTTTTTTATTTTTGAGACGGAGTCTCACTCTGTTGCCCAGACTTGAGTACAATGGCACAATCTCAGTTCACTGCAACCTCTGCCTCCCAGGTTCAAGAGATTCTCCTGCCTCAGCTTACTGAGTCGCTGAGATTACAGGCACCTGCCACCACGCCCAGTTAATTTTGTATTTTTAAAAGAGATGGGGTTTCACCATGCTGACCAGGCTGGTCTCAAACTCCCGACCTCAGGTAATCTGCCTGCCTTGGCCTCTGAAAGTGCTGGGATGACAGGCATGAGCCACTGCACCTGGCTGCAATAACTACTTTAAATATAAATGGGTTGACTCCCAAATTGAGAGATATAGAATGAGTGAATGGATCAAAAAACAACATCCAACTATATGCTGTCTATAAGAGATTGGCTTAAGTTTTAAGGACACACAGGCTGAAAGTGAAGGAATAGACAAAGATATTAGACACGAATGCTAACCAAAAAAGAGCAGGCTGGGTACACTTATATCAGACAAAATAGGCCAAAAACTGTCACAAGAGACAAAGAACAATGTGCAATGAAAAAAGGTCAATTCACAGGATGATATAAGAATAATGAATACATATGCACACAACATTAAGCTGCCTAAATATATAAAGCAAACATTGACAGAAATGAAGGGAGAAATAGACAGCAATACTATAACAGTAGGAGACTTCAATATTCTACTTTCAATAGTGGATGGTGCATCCAGACCGATGATCAAAAGGAAACAGTGAACTTGAATGACACTATAGATCGAACAGACCTACCAGAAACATAGAACATTCCACCCAAAGCAGCAGAATATACATTCTTTTCAAGTACACACAGAATGTTCTCTAGGATAGATCTCATGGTAGGTCACAAAACAAACTGAAGAAGATAGAAATCATACCGTTTATCTTTTCTGACCACAATGGAATGAAACTAGACATCAATATCAGAAGAAAACATGGCAAATTCAAAAATATGTGGAAATTAAACAATACAATACATTCTAAATAACCAATGGGTGAAACAAAATGTCAAAAGGGAAATTAGAAAATCTTTTGAGATAAATGAAAAATAGAACACACAAAACATATAAAATGCAGCTAAATCAGTACCAATAGGAAAATTTATAGTGATAAGTGCTTACAGTAAAAAAGAAAAATCTCGACCCAATTTTACACCTCAAGAAACTAGAAAAATAAGAAAAAAAAAAAAAAAGCTAGTTCCAAAGTTACTTAAAAGAAAGAAATAAAGATTAGAGTAGAAATAAACAGAATAGAGAATAGAAAAATAATAGAAAAGATCAACAAAACTAAGTGTTAACTTTTTGAAAAGATCAACAAAATTGACAAACCTTTGGCTAGGCTAAGAAAAAAGAGAAAGACACCAGTAAATAAAATTATACATGAAAGAGAAGACAGTAAACTGATACCACAGTTACAGTCATGCATCACCTAACAACAGGATTATGTTCTAAGAAATGTGTCATAAGGTGATCTCATCACTGTGTGAACATCACAGAGTGTACTTACACAAACCTAGCTGGTACAGCCTATTACACAACTATGCTATAAGGTAGACCCTATTGCTCTTGGTCTACAAGCCTGTACAGCATGTTACTGTATTGAATACTTTATGCAGTTATACCACAATGGTAAGTATTTGTGAATCTAAATATAGCTAAAAATAGAAAAGGTACAGTAAAAATATGGTGTTACAATCTTATGGGACCATTGTCACATATGTGGTCTGCCACTGATTGAAACATCATTATGAGATACATGACTGTATATGCCAACGAGCTGGAAAACTTAGAAGAAACTGATAAATTTTTAGAAACATATGACTGACTGACCAAAACTGAGTCACAAAGAAATAGAAAAATCTGGACAGACCTGTAGCTAGTAAGGAGACTGAACTAGCAAATTAAAAATGTCCCAATAAAGAAAAACCCAGGAACAGATTACTTTGCTGGTGAATTCTACCAAATATTTGAAAAGAATTAATGCCAATCCTTCTCAAACTCTTCCAAGAATTGATGAGCAGGGAACATTTCCAAATTCATTTTAAGAGGCTAGCATTATACCTGATACAGATAAAGATACTACAAAAAAAAAAAAAAAAAAAAAAAGAAAAGAAAAGAAAGAAAACTAAAAGCTAATATCCCCAATGAAAATAGATGCAAAAATCCTCAACAAAATAGCAGAAACCTGAATTCAATGGCACAGGAAAATGACGACACCCTGTGATTAAGTGGGATTTATCTCTGGTATGCAAAGATAGTTCAACATATGCAAATCAATAAATGTGATGCAACATATTAGCAGAATAAGGTATAAAAAGCACGTGATAATTTTGATAGATGTAAAAAAGCATTTGACAAATTCAATAGCCTTTCATAAAAAGCTCTCAACAAACTAGAAATAGAATGAAATTATCTAAAAAAAATAAAGGTCATATAAGAAAATGTCACAGCTAATGTCATACTCAATGGTGAAAAGCCAAGTTTTTCCTCTAAGATCAGGAGCAAGGCAAAAACACCTGCTCTTGCCACTTCCATTCAACATAGTAGTGGAATTTTTACCCAGCATAATTAGGCAAGAAAAGAAAAAGTAAAGGCATCAAAATAGGAAAGAAACAAGTAAAATTATTTTTTACTTATCAGATAATATGATCTTATATGTTATCAGATAACATGATTTTATATGGAGAAAGTCCTACACACTCCATAAAAAAACTGTTAGAACTAATAAACAAATTCAGTAAAGTTACAGGATACAAAATCAATATGCGAAAATCAACAGTGTTTCTATACACTAACAATGTACTACCTCACAAAAAAAGAAAGAAAACAATCTCATTTACTATACCACCTAAAAGAATAAACTACTTAGGAATAAATGTAACTAAGAAGGTGAAAGACTTGTATACTGAAAACTATAAAACATTGATGAAAGAAATCAAAGAAGACACAAATAAATAAGACAGTCATGCTAATGAATGCAAGACTTAATATTGTTAAAATGTCCATACCACCCAAAGTGATCTAGATTCAATTAATCCCTTTCAAATCTCAATGGCATTTTTTTGAGACAGGGTCTTGCTCCTTTACGCAAGCTGGAGTGCAGTAGCATGATCAAGGCTCACTGCAGCCTTGATTGCCCAGGCTCAAGTAATCCTCCCACCTCAGCTTCCTGAGTGGCTGGGACTACAGGCATGTGCTACCACGCCTGCCTTTTTTTTTTTTTTAATTTTTTGTAGAAACAAAGTCCCACTATGTTGTCCAGGCCAGTCTTGTAATCAGGCTCAAGCAATCCTCTCGCCTCAATCTCCCAAAGTACTGGGATTCTACTGGCATTTTTTACAGAAATGGGAAAAAAAAATCTCTATAATTTGTAGGGAATTGCAAAGAACTTCAAATAGCAAAAATGCCAAAATGATCTTATAAAAGAAAAAGCTGGAGGCATCGTATTCCCCAATTTCAATTTACATTACAAAGCTATAGTAATCAAAACAGTATGTACTAACATAAAGACAGATATACAGAGCAAGGGCACAGAAGAGACAGCCCCAAAATAAACCCACGCATATATGGGCAAGTGATCTTTGAGAAGGGTACTAAGGCTACACAATAGGTAAAGGATAGTCTCTTCAACGAATGGTATGGGAAAACCGGATATCAAACCCCTTTCTTACACCACACACATAAGACCTGAAACTGCAAAACTCCTAGAAGAAAATGTAAGGGAAAAGATTCTTGACATTCATCTCGGCCATGGGTTCTTGAATATGACACTAAAAGCACAGGCAACAAAAGCAAAAATAAACAAGTGGGACAACATCAAACTAAAATGTTTCTACACAACAAATAAATCTTTTAACACAGTGAAAAGGTAGGCTGGGTGTGGTGGCTCCCACCTGTAATCCCAACACTTCGGGAGGCTGAGGCAGGTAGATCACCTGAAGTCAGGAGTTCGAGACCAGCCTGGCCAACATGGTGAAACACTATCTCTACTTAAAAAAAAAAAAAATTAGCCAAGCATGGTGGTGGGCACCTATAATCCCAGCTACTCAGGAGGCTGAGGCAGGAGAATCACTTGAACCCAGGAAGCAGAGGTTGCAGTGAGCTGAGATTGCGCCACTGAACTTTAATCTGAACAACAGTGAGACTATGTCTCAGAAAAAAAAAAAAAAAGAAGAAGAAGAAAAGGCAGCATATGGAATGGAAGAAAATATTTCCAAAGCATTTATCAGATAAGGGGTTAATATCCAAAACATACAAGGAACTTATACAACTCCACAGCATAAAAACAAATAACCCAATGAAAAAATGGACAAAGGACTTAAGTAGACATTTCTCCAAAGAAAACAGATAAAGAGCCAACAAGCCCATGAAAAGATGGTCAACATCACTAATCATTAAGGAAATGCAAGTCAAAACCACAATGAGATATCACCTGACACCTGTTAGAATGGCCGTTATTTTTAAAAAAGATAAGTGTCAGATATGAAGAAACTGGAACACTTGTACACTATGGGTAGGATTGTAAAATGGTGCCACTGCTACGAAAAACAGTATGGAAGTTCCTCAAAAAATTGAGACTAGAACTACATATGATCCAGCATTCCCATTTCTGAGTATTCATCTTAAAAGAATTGAAATCAGGATCTTGAAGACATATTTAAAACACCATGTTCATTGGAACGTTGTTTATAATAACCAAGATGTAGACTCAACCTAAATGTCCATCAATGAAAGAACAGATAAAGAAAATATGGTATAAGACACAATGAAATATCATTCCAGAGGAAATCTTCCAATATGCAACAATATACATGAGTCTGGAGGAGATTATGCAAAATGAAATAAGCCAGTTACAGAAGGACAAATATTGTATAATTTTGCTTATATGAGGTATCTAAAATAGCCAAACTCAGAAGCAGAGAGTAGAATGGTGGTTGCCAGGAGCCAGGGGGAGAGGGAAATGGAGAGTTACTATTCAAGGGGCATAAAGTTTCAGTAATACAAGATGAAGAGATTCTAGAAATCTCTTGTACAACACTGTGCCTATAGTTAACTGTGTGGTATTGTGAACTTAAAATTCTGTTAAAATGGTAGATCTCATGTTAAATGTTCTCACTACAATAAAAAAGTAACTTAGATGAACGTAAAATTTTAACAAGACATATGAATATACTTTCTGACATTGAAAATATAAAAGTAAAGACCGGAAAAAAAATCAGTATCATTGCTTTTTAGTCAAATTTTATCCAGTAAGTCACAACCCATTTTGGAAGAGGAGACTATTTAATGACTACCAGACCCTTCTAATTCTGAAGATTTTAGTATAAACAATAAGGGATCATGAATGCTGCACACTAATGTATATTGCAGTAACTAGTATCACCCTTCTGGAGAACAGATTTCAGGTGATATCTCAAAGAAAAGAAAAAAGAGGGTTTACTAACTTTGGCTTTGTTGAATGATAAAATTAAAATAGGGCTACCTGGCCTAAAGTCTTTCAATAGTTAAAAACTTATCTTGGGGCTTTTTAATTCATTTAAGAAGTCATAACCATTATACAAGAAAGTAGAAGAAGAAAAAAAAAGAAGACGTGTGGTTCCCATATGGTTCAGTAATAATCACAACCAGTCTATGACTTCCTTAAAGAGTCTGATGAAATAAGTGAAGGGAGAAGAAAAGGGGGCCCCGTGAAAGTTATATGGGTTGGGGTAGGGGTTGATGAAGATATTATGGGGCCAGAGAGAGAAATCAAGAGCACATTTTTTACTTTACAAAACCAAGTTAGACACCCTGAGGTAGGTGGCTTATACTCATGTAAAATACCAGCCAATTAATCAACATAAATTTGTAAAGTACCCACTAGTGATTTATAGCCAATGCTTAGTGAACTAGAACACTACAACTGGAACTTTTTTTTTTAACTTCTGAAATATAATTAAATTGGTACACATGGAATTAACAGTACCATGATCCTTCAGAGAATGATGTGTTACCCACTGAATTAGCCTGTCTGGGTAGTACATCATGTCCTTGTCTAACATGCTAGATGAGCATATCTCATTCAACCAGATACCTTGGCAAATTTTAGACAGAACTCATTTAAAAAATACACATGGGAAATTACAATCACTATGAAATGAAGAAAAGACATAGAGAAAGATGAAAATGAGGAGGTTGAGGGAAAGATGTTCTGTAGGATGCAGCATTTTAAAGAGGCTTTCTTAGCACAGAAGACAAGGTTTGCCTCAAAAAACTGTCCCTCCAACTACCCAACCACCTCCATCATTCTCTCTGACACACCACACACACACACACACACACACACACACACACACACACACACACACAAATTCACTGTCTCTAGATTCACAATCTCTTGATTCAATGGCGAGGCATCCATCTACCTACCTACCTACCTACCTACCTATGTGCCTATTTATCTATCTAGCGTAGTAATACATGTTAAGGCCAAGGAAGAGGGAAGATAAGAAGTAATAAATATTAAGGAAGTCAGATCGCAGATAAGGGATGTAATGAAATTTCTTTTTTATATTGCTCCTCATTTGGCTCTCAGTACATATATGTATGAATATGTATATAAATGTGTACATATGTGTGTGTGTATATATATGAATATATATAAATGTATAGATGTGTGTACATGTATGTGTGTGTGTGTGTGTATATACATATATATATATGGATTACAACACTTGTTTTCTGGCCCTGTCACTGCCAGTACCTCGGAACGAATGTACAAAACTATGAGGCAATAAACAGAAATGAATTAATAGCCTAAGAAAGAAAGAATTTAGAGCCAGATTTAGAAAGAAGAGATTCATAACAACTCAAAAAGAGGAAATCTCAAGTCTCAGAAGTTCCTAAAGCATAGCTCCACTTGTTAAATGTTCTAAGAAACATATTTGGGGTTAAAAGCCTAATCCAGCAGTTTATATGTATGGGCCCTGCCCTCGAGGAGCATATCCCATGAAGTATATAAAACAAGCATGCCCAACTCATTATAAAGAGCATGGTGAGCACCAGATGGAAGATGGGGTAGAATAGAACCAGAAGGAAGCATAATTTGTGATGTCCTTCAAAGAACAGGTAAGGTTTAGTCAGGTAGCTGGGACTAGAAATGCATTTTAAGAAACTATGATAACAAGGCACTGGACATATTCAGAAAATTGTTGTCACATTTGAGGCTGACTGTGCAGTAATTATGGGTATGTGCTCTGGAGATAGCCTTTCTGGGTTAAAATCCTAGCTCTACCATTTACTAACTGTAAGACTCTGGGTAAGTCTCTTGGATTTCCACATGCCTCATTTTCTTTCTCTATAAAATGGGGAATAATAATAGAAACTTACATAGTTGCTGTATGGATTAAATAATACATGCAAAATCACTTAGAACAGCGTCTGGCATCCAAAAAGTGCTGAAATAATATTAGTTATTTTTTAAATGTGGATGAAGTACAAAGGAAGTATCCAGGATTTTAGCCTACAGGGGAAGAGACGAGCCATATTTCTGGAGAACTTGGGATGCCAGACCCGAGGGGTTTGAACTTAAACCAAGATGAAGCAGGTTTTTAATAACAGAGTATCATGAAGGCAGATCAGTTGGTGTCAGTTTGTGGTAGGAGATATAGAACAACTCTAGCTATCTGACAGTACAAAGGGCTGGCTTATGAGATAATATTCTCCATCAATAGAAGCATTCATAAACAGACTCTGACCAACCAAATTCAAGGGTGTTATTAACGGTACTCAGGCAGCAGGTTAGTGTTGGTCAGCTTGGATGGCCTGCCTCTAAGATTTCTTTCAACTGTAAGTTAATTTAGGATAAAGACTCTAGGACCAATATGGAAGAAAGATTTGTGCAAGTCACTGCTGGGAGCACAGAGCCATAGTGACAATTCAAGTGAGAAAGAGCAGTACAGAGAGTAGAAATGGTGGGAGGTGGGAAGACACTGGGAAGATTTCTGGTCTAGAGTGTTAGAGATAGTTCTGGTCTAGAATGTCAGAGGTGGAAGGAATGGTAGAGCTAGGATTTTAACCCACCTCCGAGATCAACCAGTCATTCCAGCTTCCTCATTATATAGACAGGAAAACTAAAATTCTTGGATAGAAAAAGTATCTTATGAGATAAATTTAAAAGGACTGATGTTAGAAGCAGGGAAGCCAGCCAGGAATCCAGAAACCAGACATAAAGTAATAAGAGCTTGGAAGAAGGTGGGAGTAGCAGGAATTGAAAAGAAGCTGGTGGATATGAAGGTTATTGTAAAGGGAGAAAGACTGACAGAATGTGGAATAGGGGATGAGTAAGGAGTGACTCTATGATTTTAATGCTAGTTGAGTGGGAGGTGGGGAGGCCAAGGAAAGAGCCCATTTTACAAGGGGAAGATAAGTTCCATTTTAGACATACTGGGATATGAGGTAAAAAAATATATATTCCAGTGGATGGTATCAGACAGTAGAAAATATTAAGACTGGAGATTCGGGAGCTATGAGATCTCATTGCTTTCTTGAGGAAAAGAGGAGGCGGGGAAGAATGGGGGAAGGAGAATGGGGAAAGAAGAAACAGAGAAAAGAGTTATGGGGGAGGGACTGTGCTCTGAGCCTTGAGAAATATCCACAGGATGGAGATAAGAGAGGCAGTTGATTCACAGAGGAAAATGGAGAAACGGCAAGAGAAGATGCAGAATCAAGAGAGTTCAGTGTCACAGGAGCTATACTGGGAGCAGAGTTTGGAGAGGGTCGAGTCCAAATGGTTTGGAAACAATGCCAATGACTGGAAATACTAAGGACTGTTTAAATAATTAAATGCAACATGGCTGTTAAAAAATAGAGATAACCCTTGTATGCTTGATAGGGAAAGACCTCTAGGACACGTAAGTGAAAAAATCAAAGTGCAGAAAATTGCTTTAGTATGCTACCTTTTGTATAAAAGGCAAAATAAAGAATCTGTATTGACATTTGCTTGTGTATATATAGAGAGGCTCTGAAAAGACACATAAAAATATCTAAGCCCAGTTGGAGACAATGGTGAAAGTGAACAGATGAGAGACAAGGAGTGGAAAACTATTATCTGCCTTTTCATACTAACTGACTTTTAAACCACATAACTATGTTACTATTCAACAAATAATTGAAAAACAGTAATTGTATAGAGAAAACAAGGATGATGAAAACAGTGAAGAGGCCAGTACATTAGGCCCTCAGGAAGACCTCATTGGAAGCCAGATTGGAGAAGATTCAGGAAGACCGGCAGTGAGGAAACAGAGACACTGAGCATGCATGTATATGAGCATATACAACAAGCCTACATGTAATGTATGTTTGGAAGGGTATCTTTGGAAGAGTACACAAGGAATTGGTAACAATGATTGCCACTGGAAAGGGAAATTAGGTGGTTTAGGGACATGAATGAAGAAAGATGCACCCATTTACAGTTTTTAAAATTTTCTTCCATGAACATTTATCATCTACCCACAAAATAACCATTTAAACAAATAAATTGTGCTAGAAGAGAAGGAAGGAGGGAAGAGGGAGAGAGGAAGGCCACCCCTCACTTAAAAAAATTTATTGACAGAGAGGGGAGTAAGAAGGGTACGTTTGTAGAGGCCAAAAGGGTCAAGTCTGGTTTTTTGTTTATTGCTTACTCCCCTTCTAGTTTGGGAGGCAACTGGAGCATGGGAAAGAACAGGCACTCTAAAATCAGATAAACTGGAATTTGAATACCAGCTCTGCCAGTTACTCCAAGGAATTTTGGAAAGTTACTTAACCCTCTTAGCCTTAATTTCTGCATCTTAGAATAGGGACATTACCAAGTACCTCTTGTACATTGTATTCATCCTGGGAGTTTAATCTGTGTTTTTTAACAAGCTTCCCAAGAAAGTTGTGAAATGATTGATCCGTGAGACCCATCTTTGTCCAATGCTATGAAACACAGAGTACAGTCATAACAATAGTTAACAATGGTATTAAAAAGACAATATGAAACATAAAAAGGGGCTTCAGGGTTGAAGTAAAATTCTAAGGTATAGTGACAAGCATAGGATTTGGGGTCAGGTAGAGCTGGGTTCAAATCATAGCTCTACCACTTACTGGCTTGGTTACTTGGAGAACATTACTTTGCCCCTCTGAACTTCATTATTTTCATCTGTAAAATAGGAATACAACACTTAATTTACAGTAGAGATGAGAAGATTAGAGAGTATGCATTTTAAATTCCAAGAACATAAATATGCATTTAATTAATGGTAACTTTGACCATCACCAGCCTAGAGTTAGGGTTCACAAGCACATGAAAACAGCAATGCCAATTCTTTACTGTGCATTTCCATTCCCTTGACCCTCTGATCCAGCCCTGAAAACATAAAAGCACACCAGCTATCCCTTTGATTTTTCAAGCACCTATGAGGTCACCCAAAGAATTCCCTCCTGCCCTTTAAACCTTTAATTCATTCTCAAATGATTTACTGGCTGCCTGGCCTCCAAATGGCCATGCTAGCAGCCATGTCCTTCCTATCTGAGGCTCTGTCCCTTTGATAACAACAGTGCCTCTGATGGGGTTTACCATTCACACACTCTATGAGCCTGCTTCTAAGACAACATTTTCAATCTTGGAAGGACTTAATAGAAACAGCGGTAAGGAGGAAGCTAACATTCTGTTTCTCTCACCAATGCCTGCAAATGCTGGATCATGTCTCTAAGGCTTTCTCAGTTTGTTTGTACTCCTTTCATATTTATTATGTGATCATGATAAGGACAAACACTCCCTAGGGCACCTTTCAAGGCCTGTTCCTAAAGTCATTCCAGTGGGTGAACTCCCCAACTGTACCCTGGATGGGAACAAACTAAGAGAAGCCCCTATAGTGTGTCTTAAACTGTCACAGTACTACTACCGTGAATTTCAACCTGTTCCCTTTAGTGCCCTTACATAACCTAATTGACTGCCACAGAGACAGGAGGCCACCAATGATATTAGACCTCATTTGGAAGGAAGACAGAGTGAATTCCTTTTGACCCTTCTCAGCATTCTCAGCTTTGAGAAAAATAGGGAGAAAAACAATGTCATGGTCAAATACTAAGGACACTTAAGACACTGGGCATAAATACCAGACAGTGACTCACGTCCAAGGCCAGTCAGACAGAACACGTTAGAGCTTGCTTAAGAAAAAGTGAAAACACACACATACACATTCACACACACACACACACACACACACACACAGAGAGTGTGTTCACCCAAAGCTACTGCCTCTCAGCTAAAGCAGTGAAACACTTGAGTTAGGCAGAAGACACACACTACACCCACCTTAAACAGATAGCAACAAGTGGGATGGCTGTTGTTTTAGGAGTCTCACAGCAACACGTCCCAACAGCATGGGAAATGCTGCAATCATCAGCCAGCCAGCCTCTCCCACATGCAAACCTCGGAACACAGCTTCCACACAGGATGTGCAGCGCAGCGTGACATGCAACTGTTATAAACAAAACTTCAGGCCGCCTGGGACAAGCAGGTAGCCAACCTCATCTTCTACTGCTGCCATCCCCCTTCTCATCCTGGGTTGCCTCTGGGATCCTTCTCAACTTCTGCCCCACCAGTATTCCCTGTGTCTCTAGTTCACATGTGTGTGTCATTCAAGGCTCACCCCAGTGAGGTGGGGTGTCACACAAAGTTTGGGAAACTTGGCCAGTATATCCAGATCATCTAGGCATATTCTCTTCCTCATTTAGGCTTGGAAGTAGAAAGTGGAAAGATGACCAATTACTGAGTAAAAAATGTTTGCTTGACTCTTCTTACATATTGTCTAAACCAGCAAACCATGCTGGAGAGTCTACTCTGTGCTGATGATGGTAAAGGTATAGCAGATACAGCCATTGTCCTCTAGGAGATCCTGATCCAGCAAACCAAACACAAGACAGCCAAAGCACCCAACGATGGCTACTGGAAAACCAGAACTCTGGCATTCCAAAGAGGGAGTGATTGCTTCCACCAGGAGCAATCAGAGATGATGCCCTATTGGCTTAGAGGTAGGGCTTGAAGGTTAGGTCCTATGGAGAGGGCCAGCGAACTGAGAAGTCCTTCCAAGGATGCAGTGTGAAGTCTAGCCACTGGAAAGAACATCAGGATGAGAAAATTGGAGGCCAGAATTTCCCAAGTGGGTTTGGGAAACAGCGAAGAAACCATTCTGCCTGAAAACCTGGGACCTGGAAGGATTGCTAAGACTAGAGCCAGATGGAGGATGGTCTGTAATACCAGGCAAAAGTAGTTTGGGCTCTATTCTACATGCAGCAGGGAACCATTAAATAATTTTAAGGGAGGGAGGAGGGGATGATCAAAGGGAAAAAAAACATTGAGGAGGCCACTACAGTAGTGTAGTTGTTCCAGAATGAGGCTTCTTCCTGCCTGTGCCAGCTCTTGCAAGATCGTCCTTTAAAGCTGCCCTTTCCCATCTGAGCTCACTATCTCAGAGCTCATTACTATGCATCTCTTTTGAGTTGGGAGATATATCAATGATGTTTCTTTTTCTGAATGAGACTCCTAATGTACTGAAGTTGGGTCAAGGGCTTGTAAAAAAACAGAGGCTTCGTCTGAATCTCTCAGTTTAGATCAAAGTGAAGTATGATGTATCATTTCCATTGCTGCAACAGAATCAGTTGTCTCTGGGGTCACTGGTCTCCTCTAAGATGCCAACCTGGTGGGAAAGGGAGAAAAGATGGGGGAAGGGGAGGGAGAGAGGGAAGGAGGGAAGAGGAGAAGAGAGAGAGAGAGAGAGAGAGAGAGAGAGAGAGAGAACACATACAGCCAGCATGGAGCAAAACCTGATCGTCAAGTGCTTTTCTGGGGCCTGTTCCAGATCACTGTCACTTATAGGCTTAGACTAAAGTTCAGCCTTAAGTTAGGGCTCCAAGCTAGGGGGTGGGAGATGGAAAGACCCCACCTGGGTCTTAGCAGTGGGAATTAACTCTCCCTGATCCTTAATTATTTTGGCTTTTATTAGTGGTTAGATGGGGAGAGGGATGTAACCTGAACCCTAATGCAGCTGAGAAGGGCTAAGACCCAAAACCCCCTTTAAGCAGATACAGCATGTGCAAGGTCTGGGCAGGTTTCAGAACACTGCACATTTCTTCAGCTAAAGGCACGGGAAAAACACACGAATTACATCTTGAGCCCCTTACTTCCAGAGAAGGAGAGCATCACCCTCCCACCAGGGCTCACACAACAGAGAGAAGTTAGCAAGCAGGCACTTGTAAAAATCAGAGCACTTGGGCAATCTTTTACACAAAAATCTCCCCAGCAGCTACAGATTCAAATCAATTTCAAATATAAATTATAAGCTACTTCATCTTGTCAGAGAGAGGAGTTAGGTAAAGGAACCCATGTGGTCACTAACCTTTTAGCAAGAAGAAAGTTTAATCTACAAAAAGGTAGGAAAGGAGTTAATTTAGACCAAGTTCCATGGCATAAGAATCTTTACAACATTCCAATTTTAAGTTCTTCATCATGTAGAAAATCAGATGATGCTGCGCAAAGTGGCAATAGAAAGGCAATCCAAGAAGAATAAAGAGGGTGTCAGGAGGGCTGGACTGGTCCTAATATTGGCAAGTCTATCTGCACATAAAAGGAATCTTTCCTGGGATTTTCACGTAAGTATAAAGGACAGCAGTGCTAGGGTTTGGGGTCAAACAATCACGCCAATTTGCAAAAGTCTCTTAATAATAAAGCAATGTTTCCCAACCACATTTGCAACAAATGAATTTGTAAAGTAAATCTCTATTTCCCCTTTACTGTAGTATGGTGAAGACACCATTGTAGGCAATGAAATCATTCCTGCAAGTTTAACAATGCTTTTTAAAAAGTCAAATTTAAGAACCAATACTACTGTAGAACATTAACAATGATATTTATGGATTAATAATACTACACTATAGGGAGAGTATAAAACTGCTAACAAGAAGAATGCAACACAGGCTTGAAGCTAGTGGTTTGAGGTTTGCCTTACCAAGCGACCACATTTTGTTTTTCATATAGAGAAAACAGTCCTTAAACATCTTGGCAAGTTAACTGATGTTTTTTAACAGCCTCAAACCATTTTAACATTCCAGTCTGAAGTTTGGCCTTTTGGCAGCTTCTTCTATTTTTTTGTTTTGTTTTCATTCCTATTTGGACTTTCCTATCACTTCAAGTTCTGAGATATACAAAAAGAACTTCAGCCAGTAACACCTCACTTGACTAGGCATCCCACAGATTGGAAGAGATAGCCAGACAAAGTTATGGCCAGGAAAGCCCATTAAATAACAATGCAGGTCTGTTCTACTATCTTTGGGGCGTAAGATTGTCTGGCAATTAACTCATTGCCACAACAACCAGTAGATTAGTAAATTGTCTGTGTGGATCATTATGTTCCCCAAATAATGTTTTGTTGTTTTAACTGATCAGTGGCCTTAAATAAACATGTTCCCCAACTGCCTAGCGACTTCTTGATTGTCCTATAGACACCGCAGTCTCAGAAGATCCAAAACTGAACTAAACATGGTTGTCCTTCCCAATTCCCATCATCTCTCAGAGCCTTCTAGATTTTAAATATTAGATTCATCCCTGACTCCTACGTCTTCTTCATTTCTTCAGTGGTATGCGTTATCACTAACCTCTGGCAACTCACTAATGTATGACAATTCAGCAAATTGCCAAGATGGCTGATTCCTTCAAAATGCCCTTATCTATCTATTCTTCAGGTCTTTCCTCATGGAAGCAATTATGTGACTGGTACTGTGCTTGGTACCTTAATCTTCGAAGTTCAGATGAGATTGGGCACGTTCAGGGTGGTATGACCGTAGACTAGGTGCCTTATTCTTAATACACTGATTATCCAAACAACAAAATGGCTACCTACTTCCAACTTGTATCCATTCTATAGCCCAGTTTTCTGGGGTATCCAGAATATTGGGCTCAAATCCATTCACCTTTATATCCCATTATTCTGCAAGAATCAAGAAGATCTCCACTGGCTCACTTCTGTATCCACCCACACAAGCAATATGACATTGGGCAAGTTCCCTAATCTCTCTTTCTTCAATTTTCTCTTTGTAAAATGGAGTTAATAAATGAGCTAATATGTGTTAAGTTAGAAAACTAGTGCCCAGGATATGCACTACAAAGTATTTGTTTGAAAACAAAAATGACATCTATGGAGCTCTGTGCTGGTTTCACAGGCCATAGGAAGAACAGCTCAGCTCCTGGAACAGGCACTCAATAAAAATTTAGTGATTGAATTAATAAGTGGATAAATGAACAAACACCACATGCCCTGCACTTATGGTGTCAACACACTGCAGAGTGAACAAACTGGTCTCAGTCTTCTGTCTGTGTCTTTAGGACATGCAGTGCTTGTACTAACTGGAATCAAAGCCCTTCTTCCTCCCAGGCCTAACTGCCTAAATCCTATTATTCTCCCTCAATGCCTACCTCCAATTCTTCCTTTTTCTACAAAACACCCAGCCACATCAGCCCACAATGTAATCTCTTACCACTGAATAAATGTTACTCTTAGATCCTACCCCAAAGTTTCAGTACCTAAAGCTTTTTGTTTCCTGGGCCTGTAATAATGCAGCTCTTCAACAAAACTGTTACCTCTTCTGAGAATCCAGGGACCAGATCTTCTATGGTGGCTATCTTTTGTATTCTCTGGTTTAGGGTTAGGCACTTTACAAAGTGCTCAACAAATCTGTGTTGACTGGTTGGTTGGTTGATCAGTTGAATGATTGATTGATTGATAATTGAGAGCTCTTAGGACATTAGCCTTCGAAAGTGCTGGCTGTTCAGACAGTAGCCAGAAATCTTGTCTGGTCTTCCAATTTCTGGCAGTAGCAGACATTACACTAAAGGTGCCCTGACATTTCACACAACTCCCAATGATTAGGTAACTTCATACACTTGAATTTTCAGGTTCAAAATTTTCTTAAGAGAATTTCTGTTTAATAAGGGACACCTGTGGAATGTGCTTGCTTGCTTTCTTAAATCACATATACTGCTAAAAGTAATATGAAATAAATGATAAAATGAATATCTCTCCCTACTGGACAACAGTGCAGGTTATAGTACTTTCGTTTTGCAAATAGGGGAATTGAGATACAGAGAGGCAAATGACTTGCCAAGGGTCACACAAATAATGACTGGCAGAGTTAGAACTAAACTTAAGGTCTTCTGATTAATGATCCAGTCCCCTTACCCTGATTTGAGATTTAAAACAAAACAAAGACCTTCCTTTGACCCTGACCTCTGAGAAGCAGACACTCATAATATTATCAGTTTCTGCATTAAATTTCATTTCCCTCATTTCCCTCCCTCCCTCCCCCATCCCTCATTCTTATCTAGTTCTCTTTTATTTCTGTCTTTCACCTGTGCAAACACGTTATTGTAGAAAGAGCACGGAATCTGAAGTTGGACAGAAGTAAATTTGAATGTCAGCCCTCCCACTTACTATGTGACTTACTTAGTCTTTCACTTAACTTTTCCTGAGCCTCAGTTCTTCATCTGCACAATGGAGGCATTAATATCTGGCCTCAAAGAGTTACTGTAAAAGTAAATAAAAATACATGTAAAACACCTAGAAAACAGCAGTATTTGCTATACAGCAGGTCCACTACCTCTCTGATCTCACCGTATCTAAGCTTTGACCACCTTTGGGTTCAAGAAGTTGCTGAACTCGGTGAGGCACAACCACACAACTCAAGTATCCAGATCCCTGCCTGATCTACTTCGGCTTGTTGTCTTAATCCTTCCTGATTGCCAATTTAAGTTAATACAGTGCTCCAAACTCTGTCAAGTCCTCTAAAGAATGTGAGAGTCAAGCCTGGTACTTACTCCCTGAAGCTTCAGGATGTCATCACTCACACTCTCAGTCAGAGTAAGATGCCATCCAAAGCTGCCTACCTGTAGAAGTTTTCAGGGTGGCTTTTACTTACATGAAACACAAACAGAAAGAAGTGGAAAACAGCAAGACAGCCCAACAAAGACAAAGCTTTAGCCTGTCATCCTCTCATAAGTAAAGATGGGGCTACAGCCATGGGACTCTACCCACTTTCCAGAATAACTAGTCAAACCAGCTTTACTTCTAGCTCTACCTCATCTCACCTCCAGCCCCCTCCCCCAAAAGAAAAATCAGTTTCTTATGGACCGTGAAAGGCAGTATAGGAGAAGCATTGAAAACTTCCCTGCCAGAGGCTCAGGACGAAAGAGAGAAGACCATACAGCTAGGAAACTGTTGAGTGGCATTAGGTTGGGGGCCCAAAGACACCACAAAGGGTCTGTCCGTCACTAGGCTTAACCCTTGATCCTGTCAAATTAGTCCCACCTCCTGCATTCCTCACAGATGTAACATTAAAAGACTTCAGTGAAAGTTAACAGACCATGTCCTCTCTCAGAACATACCAGGAAACAGCCACTTCTGGAAAGATAGGAAGTAGGAGTGTGGAGAAAAGCAATGTACTCTGAGAGCTGCCTGCTGTCAGTCAGCCTTCACACTTCCACAGCCTAGACCAAGTAAGGATTCTGGGGTCCTTAGCAACCCTTCAGTAAAGCAAGAATTTGTCCCATGGAGGGTCTGAGAAGAAATAGGAGGGTGTGGAGAGCCAAAGTATCATGCCATGATTATTCAGCAAGTTAATAAGAGAATATAAGGAATATGAAAAAGATTGTGTCCATCACTGAAACAGGATAGAGAGAGATGCAGTGTGAGGAAATTTCCCTCTGATTCTGTTACGATTTGCTGAGTGTTTTCAAACTTATCAACCTCCACTCTGTGAGTTTCCCTCCTCCCTCTCCCCACCATTGGAAGCATGGCCGAGCCAAGAGGGACAAAGCTGGTACAGCAGACTAGAAGGGCTCACTGTGACCAAAAAAGAAAAAAAAAATGGGTTTTGGACAGAGGGCAGGACAGTCAATGAATGAACAAAGAGGCAATGGCACTTGAATGACACAGTCCAAAATGTAGGCCTCAAGCAACTGGTGCTCTTGGGTGGAGGATGGGAACCAAAGACTTGACATGAAAGAAGGACAGCCTAGATGCATGGAAAATGTGTCTCTGTCGCTACTAGGCAGTTCTTGTTCTGTGATGTGGTATATTCATAGATTCACAGTGAAAGAAGAGGAAGGGGAGGTGAAGTCAAGGGAAAGAGGGTAGAGCTCAATTTGAGAGATCAAGTCATCTTGACATTTGCAACTTCAATGCCCAGCCAGGATGGCTACCTGACCAAGTAAACATGCCACTGTGATGTAAGGAAGAACGGATCATCAGTTGCAATACTAATGCATAAGACAATTTTTCCACTTGGCCTATTTACACTGGATGGGGCAGAGGGGTATAAGAAGACTAACCTCTACCCCTTCCCAGTCCTTGGAACATAATCTTTAGCCAAAAAAAATGGTGTCTCAACTTATTCATTAATGACTTTATTGAATTCTGTGTGAAGGGAGTATTTCAGGAAGCACCAGGAGACAAAATTTTGGCTTCATAGAAGCTGAGTGAAAGTGATCTTGATACTGACATAACCAATATAAAAAGGTTACTTGCTGATTACAAGTAACTCTCAGGGAAACCTGGAATTCAGTTTTGGAGAGAAATGTAACCAAGCACACACATCTGGTCCCAGCATCAAAGGTATGAACACCTTAGGCACTAATGGTAGTGGAATCCCACACTCCCCTAGAACTGTGTAACAGAGCAACCTAGAGCACTTTTTGCTCCTAATTTATGAATGCATTGTTTCTCAAGAATACCTTCTATAAATAAGTGGCTTGGAGCTTTGAATTCTGTTTCCTGCAGACAGAACATTATAAATGATGATTAGGTCATATAATTTAATCAGTGATACACTATGGATTAAATAGGCTTCTCCAGAACTCTTCTGAATGTAACCATTATAAATACCACTGTGTCAGTGAAGACATGCTTCCTAGACTTCAACACTCTCTTCCTTAGACCCCTTACCCTTCATTATTAATAAAGATTAAGCCCCACTCCAATCCACTCCATGATCAAGGCTTTAGTAGTAAGGAAAGGTATTTTCCCAGCTCAGATGACAACTGGTAAATGTGGGGACATGGGGAGAATGAGGCTGTGAATGTAAGAAATCCAGCAGGAGTCACTCTTGTGTGTATTTTAGGCACAGACAGAAGAACCCAGAGCTGAAGGATGGCAGCAACAGCAGGAACTTTTGCAATCAGTGGCAGTGGCAGTATGCAAGGAAATAGATATCTGGCAGTGGACAGGGACAGAGACTGCTGTCTCTATATTCCTTTGTAGGGGCTCTGTAACTTGAGGAGTGTTTGTATAGCACATACGGTTAGCATCTTCAATCTTGGAGACAACTATTCTTTCCAGAAGGGGGGAAAAATTAAGTTCAGAGAGGTGAAAAGGAAATAAAAAAGATCTTGAATTCTGACTTTAACACTATTCATTAAATGCCATATCCTTCTTCTATTATACAAATTCCTTCTCTGTAACTTAATTACCTCTTTGTTTAAACACATATGCTCCTTGAAGCCAGGGCTTATGTCTTCTCTCTTATATCTCCTACAACGCCTTTACCAAGACTGGCCAGGGCTAGGGGCAGGAGAAATTCTAAATAAATAATAGGAGATGAAATGTGTCCACCTCAAATCTATTATGTGGCTGTCCCAGATGCCTCCATAGAGACTTTAGGCACGTATGACTTAACAGCAGCACAGCTACTTCCACTAAAAGATTTTGACACAGGGCCTTGGTATGACATGGCCACCAGAAAGTGCCAAAGTGATCTTCAGCTATATATATATATATATATATACACACACACATATATATATATATATATACATATATATATACACATATATATACACACATATATATACACATATATATACACACATATATACATATATATATACATATATATATTTTTTTTTTTTTTGAAGAATGTTCATACTCAACTGTGGCCAGATTCTCCTCAGTTACTATATTCAGCTGTGGGATCCATAATGTAAGAGGAACATGGACAAGCTAAAGTACATCAAGAGTGGGAGGAGGAAAGAGGAGGAGAGGCTGGAAGCTACATCCCATAAGGAACAGTTGAAAGAGCTAGGGCTCTGCTAGAAAAGTGAAACAAGATAATATAATACTTGTCTTCAGATATCCCAAGGGCTCTCCCAAGACAGAGAAAGCACTCTTGTTCTGTGTGGTGCTGTCCAGAGGATATAGCTAGGACCCATGGATGACAGGCAAAAGGAAAATGATTGCAGCTTAACAAAGGAAAAGCTGTCCACAGTCGAAACTTTCCAACAACGGAATGGATAGACTTAGAAGGGAATGAGCTCCCCTGTGACTACTGTAGAACAAACTCAGGGACACTGCACAGGAGGAGTCATGAAATGGTTAAGATTAGACTAGGTAACTTCTAAAAGGCTCTCCTCACTCTGAGACTCGGATTATTGGTCTCTACCAAGAACAGAATTAATTTAGGAGCCCCGAGTTAAGTCTGCCACTTGGTGCTTGAGGGCTAGAGGGGCAGGCAGTGAGAGCAGCCCTTCCCATAATCCCTGCTGTTCTTCATTAACCTTTCTCAGATGGGTCAGCATCTTTTTTCCCCTACTTCTAAAGAAGCCTAACTATAAAAGCCATGATGTTCCCTCTAGATCAGGCGTCCCCAAACTTTTTACACAGGGGGCCAGTTCACTGTCCCTCAGACCGTTGGAGGGCCGCCACATACTGTGCTCCTCTCACTGACCACCAATGAAAGAGGTGCCCCTTCCTGAAGTGCGGCGGGGGGCCGGATAAATGGCCTCAGGGGGCCACATGCGGCCCGCGGGCAGTAGTTTGGGGACGCCTGCTTTAGATAATCATCCATAACCTCTAATCTCAAGTCTGAGTCTCTCTTTTTTCTTTAAAGAAATTCCTGAGGAGGAGATTGGGGAAGGCAAGGGAGGGGGAAATCATTTTAATTTTTTTAAGGAACAATATTCAAGTGTCTTCCAGCTGGAGTTGAATTATTTTCTTCATGTGAGGTTTTGGAGAGGAAAATCCTCTAAGAGGCTTGGCCTTTTTTAACTTAGGCAAGTATACATGTGGCTCTCAATGGGGCACCAGGTGTATTATGAAAATGCAGCAGGGCCAAAAGTAGTATGGACTCAAAGCTCAGCCAAGGGTTACCAGCCATACCACCTACGCTTCTCGCTCTACCTCCCTCCAACCTTCTTCATATTTCTCTTATGGATTTCTAATCCATGCCTCAAAATGCCCTCTGCTTTCTGGGACAGGGCAGCAGCTGAAAAACTGAGGTAGCGGACATCTTTGGTGATTCTAGAGGCAGAAATGAGGAGGGGATTCATGTAGGTAATCAGGCTGGACTAAGCTCCTAAGACGCACACCTGATGAAGGTCCCTTTGTGAGTGCCAGGCACTGGTCTGTAACACAGCTCAAAAGATTTCACAGGAGCTCTCATTGTTCATATAATACTACCTCTGCACCCAATAAGAATTCAAAATCACAGCCAAATTTACTTCCAGCCACAAGACATCCTCGGTCTGACTTTACCCAGATCCTCTTGAGGTGTCAACTGCCTCTCTGTGTGCTTCTAGAAATAAGGTCAGACTAGGAATGGAATACAGACTAAAACAACTTAATGAGCATGCCCTGCCACCGTCCTAGGCTAAGGATGGCAAACAGCATTAGAGTTTGCCCAATTCATTTTTATATCATCTGTGATAATAGAGATAGGGCAGGTATGCCTATCCCCCATTCTGCAAATAGAGACTTGGGTCTAGAGAGGCTAAAATTATACAGAAATATCAGAGCACATCAAGTGGAGGGGGGTAAAGTTTCTTTCTCCTCCAAGCTACTCCTCTACCCCACCCTGTTTTGTTCCGGTGCAGTAACCAGTCACACTTGCTTCACTATGCCTGATAGAAACATCTACCAAAAATGAGCCAGGAAAAGGGAAACTATGTCGCATGAGGCTACATATCATCAGACACATCTGATTACAAGAGAATCCCCATTCCATCTAGACAGTACTCCTGGATCAGTGAGGTAGTATAACAGGTTAACCAAAGGAGTCAATAATGCCAATGTCAGGGGCCCTATTCCTTTGTGGGTCATGTTTTTTTTTTTTTTTTTTACTTGTTACGAAGATCTCACTTGAAACATGACAATATAGGGAAACATCATAAACTATCCCTTTTTATTTAAGATAATCAATAGTATTTTTTTATTTAGAGATGGGGGTCACACTATGTTGCCCAATAATGGTGCACTCCAGCCTTGAATTCCTGGGTTCTAGGGATTCCTCCTACCTAAGCCTCCTGAGTAGCTGGGACTACAGGTGCAAGACACCACATCCAGCAATAGTATTAAAAAATTTTCTCTTTCTTTGCCACTTGATTGTCAAGGGGAGACTATACAAGTGTCCATAAATCAGGCAGTTGAATTCCCCCGTGTTCAGGGAAATCATAGGAACCAGCAGGAATTGATGATTTCCCCAACTTGATCATTTCCTGGTCCAAAGGGTCTCCCATGACAACTATGAGCTAGACTTTCAGACTGCATGTCCTCTTCTCCCACTAATCACTATTTTTTCAAATTCCCCCACTCCCCAGAAATCTCCACTCGTACTACAAGATATCTGTGAGCACGTATGCCACACCATCCCTGACGCAAACTGCTTCTGTTTTTTTTTCCGCAAAGCAGATTCTCTGCCATTTTCCACAAAGGTTCCTGCACCTTACCTCTGGCTCTCCCTGACCTGAGATCGTCGTAAGTGATCTGGAGTCAGTGAAAAAGTCCTCATCTACTCCCTGAGTCCGGACTCCATCAGAGTGTACCTACAACCCAGTGCTCACCTAGTGTGGAATTACAGGCTGTCATGGAAAGGGACACTGCAGTAGGAGGTGAATAAGACTAGATACATCTCTGAAAGTTATTGCCCTGTGCTCCTTCACAGACCACAGTGCTAGCAGAAGAATGGGAAACTCTCTTAGTGGAAAATACAATGGATTGCCATTGACTCTCCATATGATAGTCATAGGCAAGCCAGTGTATACATCAGTTTCATTTTTTCCATCAGTTTCTCCACAATCTTTCCTGACTGCCTCACAGTGTGGCTGCAAGATAGTCATGAAATAAAGGATGAGGAAGCACATTGTAAACAGTAACACTGTTTTCCTCACTCTGCAGCAACACTTCTGAGAAGAGGGCCAGCTAGCATAAGAGACTGACTATTTGACCATGCATGGTGGCTCACGCCTGTAATCCCAGCACTTTGGGAGGCCGAGGCAGGCAGATTGCTTGAATTTAGGAGTTGAGACCAGCCTGGGCAACATGGTGAAACCCCATCTCTACCAAAAATACAAAAAATTAGCCAGGTGTGGTGGCGTGTGCCTGTAGTACCAGCTACTCAGGAGGCTGAGGTGGGTGGATGGTTTGAGCCTGGGAGGTGCAGGTTTCAGTGAGCCAAGCTGGCACCACTGTACTCCAGCCTGAGCGACAGAGTGAGACCCCATCTCAAAAAAAACAAAAAATTTGGCTACTAGATGGTCATGGTATCATTAAAGACCACCCACTTGAATGTCATTTTAGACACAGGGATGCCTAGACCCAGGCAGGGCAAGTGATATGCCCAGGATCCCAGAACTAGAGAGTGGCAGCGCCGGGATTAGAACCCAACCCAAGTTTTTAATCTGCCAACCCAATTATCTTTCCTTCCACCCAAACCAATCAGTGTGTACAGGCTAACAAGGCTGTTTTCAAGAAGAAAGGTGTATTGTTCTGAATCATAAAAGGAAATAAAATTAAGGTAGAAAAATGAAGAGGGAATTAACGAAATGTGCCAAAATAGTGTCTTGTCAAGGAAAACACAGTACAGGCAACCTTTGTGCTTAAAAAAATACTATGGTCCCTTTATATACTGTTAAGGCCAACCCAGTTATAACTGACTTTTACTGTAAAGGACTAGACTATTTGGGAGGAATGGGAGAAATAATTTTACCCCCTGCATATCTAAATGCATGTCATAATGAGCCTTCATATAATAGGGGTCAACTGTACATTCAGTGGAAAGGGAATCATTAAAAGGCACCCTGCCTCTCAACACATGAAGCACTTCCTCTACAGCTTGGCCAAGGAAACCCTCATCTACCCTCAAATAGTCTCCCAGCCAGACCACAAATTGCTGGCTGCCCCATACTTAGTAACACCCCCCTGCCATGCTCTCACTGGCTCACACTGGCTCACAAAATGATCCGGGACCACAGCAGTGAGCACTCTCTGGGGTGCTGCTCAAGATGGGTCAGCTCTGGGTAGAGCTGAAAAATGACCCCTCCAAGGCAGGTTGTCTAGGCAGACTGTGGAAATTCTGTGGGCGGTGTGAGGAGAAAAAGAAAGGGAGGAACTGCCAGAGGGCTGCATATCCCATTGTGACCTTGGTGAAAAGAGGTGGGGCGAGATGGAGCTTGATTAGAAGAAATTCCTGAAGGCCAGGATTCCCCTCACAAAAGGAGTTGAGTGTTTTTGTTACCAAAAAAAAAAAAAAAAAAAAAAAAAAACAACCATATGACTTTATCCAGAGAACCCTGGAAGGGGACAGCCTCAGGAGGGGTTGTAACGGTAGATGACAAAGGCATCTCAGGCTAGTTAAAATACATGACAAGTATGGGAGAAAGGGTGCTGGATGAAGATCTGGGCTAGTTTGGGGAGGCCAGCCCCCCAAATGTTGCCTCAGCATACCTCAGACTACTCAATCTGATTGGTACACCCCATGGCAACCCTCCAGGGTTGCTAAGAGTGTGGACCCCAAGGCCTGAAGGATCCTCTACACTGCAAGTCAACCAGCAACTCCAATGCAAGGCGAATGCCGCACACGTTTTTGTGGGTGTGTGTTGCGGGGGGACATTTACTGAACCCTCTGCTGAGATGTGACCAAAGTTGAAACCCCCCCAAACATTTGTTCCCTGCTGAAAAGACACATCGTTCTATCTCCAGCCTGAAACCACATCTACAACTTCGACTGCCATTTAAGCGGGTTGGAAGGGGGAGGGCTTTTCGGATTTGAGGATTTAAGAGAAACAACAACAAAAAAATGGAATAAAGTTCGTGAAGTCCGTTCACTTGGCAGTCTGGCACCTCAAGGTGAGTCGTCCCACAAGTCACTCTTCCTGGTAACAGCTCCAGCCGCCCCTACCCCTCACCCTCACCCCTACAGGGGAGGCTCGCTTTGGCGGTTCTGGGGCACTCAGGAGAGCGCCTCTCTCCTATCCTCAGCTGCAACTTGGCTTCCAGCAGATCACAGCCTCCTAAAACAAACAAACCCTGGCGGCGTCGGCGGCGGCGGCGGCGGCGGCGGCGGCAGCGGCGGCGGCGGCAGCTCCAGCACAGCTGCGCTCCATGGCGCAAAAGTTTCCTCCACACTTCTCAACGTGCAGGAAATCTCGCCGGCGCTGGGGCCGGACTCTGAAGGGAGGGAGAGGCCAAGCCGAACCGGCGGCAACAACTCCCTGAGAGCTGAATGGATGTGTGCGCGTCCGGCCGTGGGAAGTGAGGCTGGCAAAAGGCACCAATGCCTCATCTCCGTTCCCACACCGGCCCCTAGCCCTGCAACCTGCCTGAGAGGGACGGCCCGCCGGTTGATGGAGGGCCAACGTTGCCAAAAGGACTGCCAAGCCGCGATGACTGTCCCTTCAGTCCCTCACTGTCCCGTAGGGACGCAGGGGCCTCCAAGGAGAAATCCTCAACGGCCGCCACTTCCTCCAGCCCAAACTGAGGGGAGTAACCGCCCCGACATGGGGGAGCAAGGGCCGCCCGCCCCCAGCGCCCTGGTGAGTATGTCTGCGCGCAAGGCTCTAGCCAGGGGCCAGTCGTGGTCCCAGCTCGTGTTCCAGCCACCCTTAGGGGATGTCTGCGCCTGGACTGGTGGCAGGACCCCTCCGTGCCGCTCAGAGGGGCTTTCGCCCCCAGCCCTAACTAAGTTTCAAAGTTGGCCTGAGGGCCCCGTCCAGCAGCAGCCTTCTCACTCTCTGGTCCATTCAAAGTTGGGCGCCGTTAGGACTTCGAGCCGCCAGTTCTTACCTTAGACACTGTGAGCGGCTCGCAGTGTTCCAGACCCCCCTTAAGGGTGAAGCCCCAGGGTGCCCCCCCTTGCAGCTGCACAGGGACGTACTGGAAGGACCCAGGCCGGTTCTCCATCCTCGGCTGGGCTCAGGCACGGCCTGGCTCCTTTTCTGAGGGGGGCTACGTTGCCTCCGCCCCCAGCAGCTCCGCCACCATCGCCCTCCAGCTCTACGCCTCCCCGCACCGCTCCGCTCCGCCTACTCTCCCGGCTGGAGACGCTCCGGCAGCGAGCGAGCGCAAGGAGGAAATGACACGGAGCTGGAGAAAGGGGGAGGGGGGGAATGGAGAAGGGAAAAAAGAAAAGAAAAGAAAGAAGGAGAGGCGGAGGGATAGCGCGTAACGGACAAGAAAACGGAGCAATGGGGAGGGGCAGTCACTGGGACCTCGCCTATAGGATCGCTGGGGAGTGGGAGCAAGGCGAGGCCTCACATCAATTGTTACATTGTTTCATTCAAGCTGGGCCCCTCTTTGGTCCTCCTCTTTACTGCCGGGTTCTCCGCCCCTTCAGCCAGCCCAGGCTAGGGGAGGTGAAAGTCGTTAGTGTGGACGGCCCGCGTGGCTGAGTGGGCTGAAACGCTGGCTTCCTGATTAGCGTGTTCATGTTTCTCTGCGTTTGTCTCATGTTTGACTGCGTTTTTCTTCTGAAGGTCCCGAGAACTGAGACCTGGGAGGGTTAAAAGGCTTCTAATTTGTGGAACTTGCCTAGAGGGGTGGAAAGCAAAGCAAGAAGGCCAGGGAACACAGTGAGGCTGTGTGTGTAGGCTGCTCTGTGTGTACGCGCTAGGTGTGTGGGGTCATTATGAAACATTGCCCCCGAGCATAGTTTAAATAAAGGAGCACTTTGAGGATGCCCCCTGCTCGGGCTCCCCCGCACCCGGGCTCAGTGTTGGCGTCTATGGGTAGCACTGTGCTTGTGTATGTTCCAGTCATCTGGAGTTCCTGGCACGGCCTTGCACTTGCCCCACTGAGATGAGCAAGCCAGCAATCAGCAAACTTTATGACTAGCAGGATTGTCTCTAAACAAACCTACAGGAAAGAGCATTCATTGATAAGCTGGCCAATTAATAATATTGTGCCTTTGGGAATAATCAGCTTTTAGACTGGGTCCAGAACTTCTCTGCTCATCTGTTCAGGCTTGACCTTGTAGTTTCTGAGCTAGGCTTTTGTAACAGACCAAACAGCCACGATAATAGTCCCGAAAAGCGAATTTGTTACTGAACCTTGTGCCGATTTCTCTGCCTTCACTTGGACAGGTTATCTTCTCTCTTTGAGGTGTTTTCTCTGGAGCCACATGCGGGCAGTGAATTTTTAAAGGGCCTCGTACTACCAGGGAAAGTGTTGACAACTCAGTAGTGACTCAACAGGATGTTCCGACTCTGTCTCGCCTGTTCAGTCTCTTCTCCTGTTCCTGTGCAGCTTCTTCACGGCCAACAAACACACTGCGGCCCCTTCCTTCACAGCCAGCTTTCTGCGGTCAAGGTTTCCACTCTCTACGTCTATTTCCTCACCTGTCACTGCCTCTTCAACACACTGCAGCCTGCGGTGTGCTGCAGCAGGCCACTGAAATGTCTCCCACAGTCACCCTCTCCATCAAATCCTTTTTTCTCAGACCCCTGGACTGTCTGCATATATGATACTGCCCTGACTGTTCTTTAATAAAATGGCAATTTAGGTGTTTATAGCCTGCCTTTTAAAAGTCCTTGGAGATGATTCACATTGGAAACCATCCTCAATCTTTTAGACTCTTATACCTACAAAGACCATCTTGATCATGTTTATTGTTTTGTATTTTCCTTACTTGAAAGCAGAAAATTTGATAAAATGGCAACTAAACTTATTGATTCTTACTTGTGTTAACCTATGTTATAACATTCATTTGCCCTGTCCCTACCTTGAAACTATTTTTTTTTTCTTTTTGGGATAATATTTCTATGATTGTCACTTGGTAGTACCCAGCGTGTTTCAGTTCCAGCATATCTGTAAAGTTCAATTCACAGGATTTATAGTCATCACTCAAGGACTATTAGAATTATGTGTCTAGACTACAGGAAAGATGTTTGGAAGCCATAGACATACATCTGAGCCCTGGCCTTGTCACTAACTAGATGGGTGACCTTGGGCAAATCACTGAGCTAACTCTTTTCAGTCTCATGTTCTTCCTCTGCAAACTTTAGCTAATAAGCCCTGACTTTCCTACTTCCCAGGCCTGTTGAGAGACTAAGATGAAATAATACATATGAAAACACTTTGGTAAGGAAAAAGTAAAAATCCTCGCACAGCCTTATTATGAAAGCAAGCACTGAGCTAGCCTTTAACTAACCTATTTTCATTCCAAGCCTTACTCTACAATGATGTCTTGTTACACTCTTCAGTTTATCCTTTTCATCATTACAGCAGAACGTAAATTACCTAGCCCCTTGTACAAACAGTACATAAGTAGTAGATATTTTGAACATAAGGTGGCTAGATTATCTTGCTTCTTTATTGATAAAAATCAGTGCTGCTAGCAGGCATATCATTCTTCTTTGGAAGCATACAGTTAGTGGGAACATGATTGCACAGTGGAAAGGATCCTGGGTAGAACTTGAGATGCCTAGATTCTAAGTTAGTTCTGTCATTAATTCACTGTGTGATGTGTGATATTAAGCAGGTTACCCCCACTCTCTATAAATTGAAGGGGTTGAGCAACTTGATTTCTTAAGTTCCTCTAGAGTTTGCAAATTCTGTGACTACTTCCTGGCAAGTGCCTAAACATAGTTTATGTGCAAGCAAAGTCTTGATGATGGAGTTGAACCAAGTAAAAAGAAAGCAATGGAGAACATTCAAGGAGTGTATTTCTCTCTCTCTCTCTGTGTGTGTGTGTGTGTGTGTGTGTCTGTGTATGTAAGTGTGCACATACACACTGGAGCCATCAGACAGATGATAAATTCATTCTAAAGTATGTTAAATTGCCTGTGGGGAAAAGGTGGAAAGTCCACTAGGCAGGTAGAAATCCGAAATTGCATATCAAAGAAGGGGTGGTGATTGATCATACAAATTTGGATGATAACTGAGGCCATTATTTGAAGTATATAATTTCACTCAGTGAAATTAGAATCTCACCCAGAAAGTAGAGTCCTGGATTACGCTAATATTTAAAATATTATGCTAATATTCAAAAGTCAAGAAGGATAACAAAAACCCACAAGAGAGTAGACACAGGAGGTAGGCAAAAGGCCAACCAGGGAGAGAGAAAAGAAAACCAGGTCAGGTATTTCCACCTCATTAGGAATTCCTCTCAAGGGTCTTTTATTCATTGAACATCTATTGACAAGTTTCCAGTTTTAGAGGAAAGAAGACTGAAACAGCAGTCTTTCTCTGAACTTTTCTTTTTAAACTTCCTTAGCTGGACCTTTTTAAAAACTCAAATTCGAATACAATTTGCCTCATTGCAGTACCTCCAGCTTTGTTGTTGTTGTTGTTGTTGTTATCATTTAAAAAATTTTTTATTTTGTGTTCCCCTGTGGGATCCAATCTAGCTCCTTTTTGAATAAAGAACCTTTTGAGATTCTAGAGAAACCTATGCACTTTCCCCCAGAAAGCTACACATGTTCACACAATGCTGTATATAGTTTGGGCTGAGACTTATAGACCCTAGCTTCAGAATCCTTGCTCTACCCTAGGCATGTTGGCTCACGCCTGTAATCCCAGCACTTTGGGAGGCCGAGTCAGGGAAATCACCTGAGGTCAGGAGTTCGAGACCAGCCTGGCCAACATGGTAAAACCCCATCTCTACTGAAAAAATATATATATACAAAAATTAGCCCGGCGTAATGGCACATACCTGTAGTTCTAGCTACTACGGGAGGCTGAGGCAGGAGAATCACTTGAACCTGGGAGGTGGAGGTTACAGTGAGCTGAGATCCCGCCACTGCACTCCAGCCTGGGCAACAGAGTGAGACTCCATCTCAAAAACAAAAACAAAAATATCCTTGTTCTAGTAAAAGACAAGATTTGTTCTTTTTGTGTGTGTCGTAAAAACAAAAAACAAGAAAAACCCACACATATTATGAAGTCTACCCTTGTGGCAAATTTTTAATTGCACAGAACAGTATTTACAACTCTATGTACATTGTTCTAATGCAGATCGCTAGAATTTCTTCAAATGGCATGATTGAATCTATACAAATTGAACAACTCTCGCCTTGTACCCAGCCCAAGGCAACCACCATTCTACTTTCTCCTTCTGTGAGTTTGACTACTTTAGATACCTCATGTAAGTGAAATCATGTAGTATTTGTCTTTCTGTGACTGCCTTATTTCACTTAACATAATGTCCTCCAGGTTTATCCATGTTATCTCATATGACAGCACTTTCCTTGTATTTTTAAAGGCTGAATAATACTCAATTTTGTATAAACATATTTTTCTTTATTCATTCATCTGTCATGGGAATTTTTTCCAGCTTTACTGAGGTATATTTGACAAATAAAATTGTATATTTTTACAGTGTACAATATAATGATTTATATTTGCATATATTGTAAAATGATTACCACAATAAGCTAATTAACACATCACCTTACAGTTGCCATTTTTGCTTGTGTGTGGGGCAGACTAAGATCTACTGTTTTAGTGAATTTCAAGTTTAAAATACAGCATTATTAACTATAGTCATCATGTTGCACATTAGATCCCCAGAAGTTACTGATTTTATAAGTGATGGTTTGTATCATTTAACCAACATCTTCCCATTTCCTCCACCCCTCAGCCATAAAAGTGAGGTCATGCAGTAATGCAGTATTTGTCTTTCTGTGTTTGGCTTATTTCATTTAGCACAGTGTCTTCCCAGTTCATCCATTTTGTCAAAAATTCAGAATTTCCTTCTTCTTTCAATGAATGAGTATGCACACGTATATGTAGAGTTATGTATCACTTAATGATGGGGTTATGTTCTGAGAAATGCATTGCTAGGCAATTTCATCATCATGTGAACATCATGGAGTGCACTTATGCAAACTTATATGGTATAGTCTACTACACACCTAGGCTATATAGTATAGCCTATTGCTTCTAGGCTATAAACCTATATAACATGTTGCTATACTGAATACTATAGGTAACTGTAACACAATGGCAAGTATTTGTGTATCTAAACATATCTAAACCTAGAAAATACACAGCAAAAATATAATATAAAAGATAAAAATTGTACATCTGTAAAGGGCACTTATGAAGAGAACTTGCAGAACTGAAAGTTGCTCTCGGTGAGTCAGTGAGTGAGGGGTGAGTGAATCTGAAAGCCTAGGACATTCCTGTACACTACTGTAGATTCTATAAATAATGTACACTTGAGCTGTACTAAATTTATTTAAATTTTTTTCTTCTTCAATAATAAATTGAGCTTAATGTGTTGTAACTTTTTTTACTTATGAACGTCTATATTTTTTTATTTTGTAATAACACTTAGCTTAAAATACAAACACATTGTATAGCTATACAAAAATATTTTCTTTATATCCTTATTCCATAAACATTTTTCTATTTTTATTTTTTTTTTACATTTTAAACTTTCTGGTTAAAAACTAACACAAAAACACACAATTTAGCCTAGACCTACAAAGGATTAGAATCATCAAGATGTCACTAGGTGATAGGACTTTTTCAGCTCCATTATAATCTTATGAGACTACCATTGCATATTCAGTCTGCTGTTGATCAAAATATTATGTGTCACAAAACTGTGTGTGTGTGTGTGTGTGTGTGTGTGTGTGTGTGTACAAAACATTTTAAAATCCATTGTTCCATCAACTGTTTCTTAGGTTATTTCCATATTTTGACTACTGTGAATAATGCTGCAGTAAACATGGCAGTTCAGATATCTTTTCAGAATACTGATTTCCATTCCCTTAGATAAATACCAAGCAGTGATATTGCTGGATCATATGGTAGTTCTATTTTTATTTTTTGGGGAACCTCCATACTGTTTTCTATAATGGCTGTTGTAATTAACATTCCTGCCAACAGTGTACAGTGTATGAAGGTTTCCTTCTTTACATTCTTGCCAACACTTGTTATCTCTATAGAGTTATCACTACAGAAAACCACCCAACTGCAAAAATAAAGAATAAAAGAGGAAGAAAAAAAGAATATACAAAACAATCAGAAAACAAACAATAAAATGATAAGAGTAAATCTTCACCTATCCGTAATAACCTTGAATGTAATATGTTTTGAAGTCAGTAAGTGTGAGGCCTCCAGTTTTGTTTTTCTTTCTCAAGATTGTTTTGGATATTTGGCTTTCTTTGTGGTTCTATATAGATTTTAGGGGTTTTTCTACTCCTGCAAAAAAAAAAAAAAAAAAAAAAAAAGCCTTTGGAATTTTGATGGGGATTGCATTGAATCTGTAGATCTCTTTGGATATGTATTAAAAGAGCATTTATTAATAATCAACAAAGCGAAGAGACAACCCACAGAATAAAAGAAAATATTTGTAAACTAGCCATCTGACAAGGGATTAATAATCAGAATATATAATGAACTCAAACAATAGTAAAAAAACCAATACTCCAACTAAAAAATAGGTGAAAGATCTGAATAGACTTTTCTCAAAAGACATACAAATGGCCAACAGGTAAATGAAAAAATGCTCAATGTCACTAATCATTAGAGAAATGCAAATCAAGCTCACAACAAGATATCATCTAACCTCACCCCAGCTAAAATCGTTTTTATCAAAGAGAGAGAATAATAGATGGGGAGAAAGAACAACCCTCAGATACTGTTGGTTGGAATACAATTTAATACAGACACTATGGAAAACAGTATGGAGGTGCCTCAAAAAAAACTAAAAATAGAACTACCACCAGATGACCCAGCAATCCTACTACTGATTATTTATCTGATAGAAAGGAAACCAATATATCGAAGAGATATCTGCACTACCATGTTTATTTCAGCACTATTCACAATAGCCAAAAATATGAAATCAACCTAAGTGCCCATCAGTGGATAAATGGATAAAAGAAATGTGGTATATATACACAATGGAGTATTATTCAGTCATAATAAAAGAATGAGGCTGGATGTGGTGGCTCACATCTGTAATCAGAGGAATTCAAGAGGCCAAGATGGAAAGATGGCTCAAGCTCAGAAGTTCAAGACCAGCCTGGGCAACCCTGTCTTTAGGAGACAGATAGGGAAGACATTATCTCTACAAAAAAAAAAAAAAAAAAAAAAAAAATTAGCTGGGTGTGATGATGCACACTTGTAGTCCCAGTTACTTAGGGGTGGTGAGGTGGGAGGATTGTTTGAGCCCAGGGGGTCGGGAGGTCAGGAAGTCAAGGCTGCAGTGAGCTATGATCCTGCCATTATACTCCAGCTTCCATGAGTGCAAACCCTTTCTCCAAAAATAAAAAATAAAAATAAAAGAATGAAATCCTTTCATTTGCAGCCACATGAATGGAACTAGACCATTATGTTAAGTGAAATAAGCCAAGTACAGACAGACAAATATCACATATTATCATTCTTAAGAGGGCTTAAAAAAAAAATGGATCTCCTGAAGATAGAGAGTAAATGTGTGGTCATCAGAGGATGGGAAGGATAGAGGGAAGGGGGAATTGAAGAGAGATTTATTAATGAGTAAGAATATATAACATGATAAAAGAAATAAGGCCCAGTGTTTGATGGATCAGTAGGGTGGCTATAGTTTAAAATAATCTATTATATGTTTCAAAATAGCTAGAAAAGAATAATTCAAATGTTCCTTGCTTAAAGAGAAGACAAATAATTAAGGTTATGAATATCCCGATTACACAGATTTGATTTCTACAAATTATATGAACATATTAAATTATCACATGTACCCTGAAAATAACATGCATCTATTATGTATTAATAAAAAATGAAATGATTTTAAAAGGTTCTTTTAAAGAGCTTACATATTTACTGAAACAATCTTTCTTTCTCTCTTTCTCTTTCTTCTTTTTCTTTTTTTGAGACAGGATCTCACTCTGTCACCCAGGCTGATGTGCAGTTGTGCAATCACGGCTCGGTGCAGCCTCTAATTCCTGGGGTCAAGTGATCTTCCCCTCATCCTCCTGAGTAGCTGGGACTACACGCATGCACTACCATACACAGCTAAATTTTGTGCTTTTTGTAGATATGAGGTCTTTTATGTTGCCCAGACTGAAACAATGTTTCAATAGAAAAAGATACTCACAGCTGAGTGCAGTGGCTCATGCCTGTAATCCCAGCACTTTGGGAGGCCAAGGTAGGTGGATCACCTGAGGTCAGGAGTTTAAGACCAGCCTGGCCAACATGGTGAAACCCTGTCTCTACTAAAGATACAGAAATTATCCAGGCATGGTGGCGGGCACCTGTAATCCCAGCTACTTGGGAGGCTGAGGCAGGAGAATCACTTGAACTTGGGTGGCGGAGGTTGCAGTGAGCCAAGATCGTGCCACTGCACTCCAGTCTGGGCAACAAGAGCAGAAGTAGGTCTCAAAAAAAAAAAAAGAAAAGAAAAGTAAGTAAGAGAAAAAGGAAAAGATATTCACTAAGTTAAAAACTTAAATTTGCCCTAGACTGAGAGAATGCTTGCTAAGTACTGGGTACTGTGCAAGGCATGTTCTATACATTATTGGCAATTATTAAGATAGCCCTACAAAATAAGCATTATTAAGTCTGTTTTCCAAGTGAGGAAACTACTCCATGAAGTAGTAGAACCAGAATTATAAAGCAGGGAGGTTGGAGGAGCATCCTGTGATAACTTTATTAATCATGTTTCTGTCATAGTCCCCTCTTTTGCAGAGGAGGAAGGGGTCTGGAGTTCTCCGTTTTGCTCTTCTCATGTTTCCACTTAGGAAGACTTCTGTTAGAATAACACTACTGGCCTATCTTCTCACCCATCATATGGTGGGTGAGTTGGCAAGTCTGTATCGCTAAGTGTGGGGAGTATTAGGAAGTCTATCGTGGCAGCCCCTTTATTCCCTGTCTTCCAATACAGACTTTAACAGTAATAAACTGATATTTTGAACCTCTGTTTATTTCCTTCCTGTGTCTATTAGTCGGTTCTGAACTCAGGAATGGATGAGAGGTGTGCTATTATTTACTACTATTCCAAAATGTATCTATTCAACCCATTTTCTACCCAGCCTCTGTCCTTCTGTCCACCTATCTCTTCCATATTGTCTCCTGAGTGTCTGTGTGAGCCTGTCTGTGAATGCATCCCTGATTGCCTAGATCCCTATAACAGGAAGTGTGTGTGGGTATTAAGCCAAAGCTCCATGTGGTCCTAAGGAAAATGATCTGTATGTGCATGGGAGAAAGAGGGAGAGAAAATGAAGGTGTGTTCCTTGAATTTGGCCCTGAGGGCTACCTTCACATGATTTTCATAATATTTTTTGTGCTTCTCTACTAGAAGCAGGCTCTACCAGAAAAGAATGCTTAAGCCCATTTCTTTCTGTATTCTTTCATTCTAGGGCCACAGACCTTCCTGTTCTCATCACTGTGCTAGCAGTGTCAGAAGAGGGAGAGCAGTCACTATTTCAGAATTCTTTTTTGTGCTGGCTCAAAGATTGAAGATTGTTTACAGACTAGGGAAGTTCTCATTTTTCACAGGCAGATTATAATACTGGAGACATTTAACCTGTGTTTTGTGATTGTTATCTAGCATTCTGTGACACATGCTTCTACGATACTTGGTAAATGGTATCATGTCATCTTCTTAATTTCATCACACCCTTGGGAAAAATAAGGTAAGAATCAGAATCATAGTCACCCTTTTATAGATGAAACCAAAGTTAGAGTAGTTTCATTGCTTAACTAATCATTCTTCCCTACACTTCCTTGGAATTTCAGGTGTTGGCGGGCCCAGACTATTCCTGGGCCAGTTGCCTATCAGGCAAAAGGGGAACCAGACCATTTTGATGGAAATAATATTAAAAGGTGTTCATTTTTAGTCTCATCAGTTGAATCTCTTGGACTATTCCACTTGGGTTTCTAGGGCCTTTGTCTCTCTCCTTCCCCATTTACCCTACTCTGCCCAACAATTACCCTGACACTTCTGGATGTTTCTCACAGGGCAGAGAATCTGGGTCAACAATCATAGGCAGTGGAGAGGGGAAAAAAGTTGAATGTTCTAGGTATTATTCATATGCAGATTATATGAAAATAGTATCACATTCCTCCTTCCCACTTATCTATACATCTAGGGGTGTGCAGGCAGGTAAGGGGTGGGCAGTTTCAGCAAAGGAGAATTCCAAGTAGGTCATCCTACTAGAGTGTGTCTGGTTCCAGGGAAATTTTGCCTAGGGCCAGGGAAAGATTTATGGTCAAGATCTGTTTATTTTGAGTTAAAGTTAGTATAACATTATTATAAAATATAGCGTAGACATTATTTCAAGTTAAATAAATTCTTGTAAGTACATACTTCTGGAGAAATATGGAGTTTATGTTTCTCCTTGGGTAGCTTTATTTAAAAAACTTTCTATTGTTGAGGTATCTATTGTGGGTCATCTGGCTCTTTTATCCATTTGGGAAAAAATGCCAGTTTTCTTATGGAATCTCATGATCTTAGCTTGGTATTAGATTTGAGACTGTAGATTCAAAGCCTCTTCATCTTTCTTGAGCTGATCAATCTAGACAGCATGCATGTGTGTGTGTGTGTGTGTGTGTGTGTGTGTGTGTGTGTAAGAGACTGCCATCTGTGGTGGTTGGTGCTCTCAGAGAAGGCTTGTTGAGGCAGGAGTTGGTTTGTTTGTGTCCTAAGCTCACAATAGTGTCGGCTCAATTGGAAACTCTTCATTTGCCCTTGGGGAAGTCACTTACTTGGTACAGGTTCAGCTAGGCTGTGAAGTTTGTTTGCCGTTGCTGTAGAGAAGTTTCAGCCAGTAATTGACTCCTTCCTCACAGTAAGGACATAGCAATCAAATGAACTGCTCAGATCCAATACGTGAGCTGAAAGATGGCCTCTTCAGGGTACCCAGTTCAGACAGGAGCTATCCCTTGCCTTGAGCTGTGTGTTAGTTAATCTATCATCTTTCTCAAGTATTGTTTTCTCTGAGCCATTACTCCTTGGTAATTCATAAGGTAAATATTTCGTGCATATTAAGCTCTGACCTCAATTCCTCCAGCCATGGAAAGAAAAAGGTCACACATGCATATATACACAAACCCCAGCTTTAGTTTTTTTTCCTTTCAAAATGTGTTCATCATTTTGCCCTCCTATAGTGACAGAGAAGGTACATCAATTCATTGGGTACTTGAGCAAGATAAAGCCCTCACTACAGTTTTGGTGAAGCTCTGGAGAAATGCACAGTTGATGGTCAAAAGAACTATTTGTGGTGTCAGGGATGTACACACAAACTTATGCACATATTCAACAAGACATGGGAGGTGAGATATGGATGATGTGCAGTTGAGGCAGACAGATGGAAAAATGGGATGGGAAGCTTGAGAGTTTGGTTTGTTTTATTCCCTTGCCCTTATTTTCCAGATATCCATTAGATGGATAGATAGATAGATAGACAGACAGACAGATTCTTCTTTCCTTTTTGATAATTTATTTTTACTCTAGACTTAATAGAAATAACCCCATCTGTGAAATATTAGCTAAAGAGAAAATTATTTTGCTTTGGTTCAGACTCAGAAATGACCTAGCCCAAAGAGGAAAGAATGACCAGCTGCCTTTGTCCAGGAGTGTCAGATGAGCTTCTGAAAAGAATCGCTTTCTCCACATATTTTCTTTGGGGGAAGTAGACCTAGGAGTGTGTATATATGCCTGGATGTGTGCACATATGCACTTCTACCCACATAGATACATGAACACACTCATACGTAAGACTTTATGTTCAAATTGAGGAAATTTGGCTTTTTTTCTGAGAGTCTGGCAGCTCAGCTTGCTAAAGAAAGAGGTTCCTAAATTCTGAAACAGTTGTCATGAGTCTCTTTGGAAACACTTCCTTGATGTTTTAAAATATAGGGCATTTTCAGTGTTTTTTTTTTTTCCTTTCGTTGGTTTAGACTAAACTTCAGAAACCTGGAAATCATACTTAACTCTTTCCTTTCTCTCCTCCTATCACCTATGTTCATTCAATCATCAAGCCCTGTCATTTCTAGTCCTAAATTAGTTCTCATATCAGTCCACTTCCCTCCATGCCCACTGCCACTCCATCATCATCTCATACCTAGACCATTGCAATACCTTCCTAACAAGGTTCCCTGATGCCTGTAGTTCTACTCAGATGCATCTAATCCGTTTTCCACATTGCAGTACAGTTGAGCTTTAAACAACACATGTTTGAACTATGTGGGTCTACTCACACATGGATTGTTTTCAACCAAAGGTGGATTGAAAATACGTGGACACAGGGAGTGGAGCACTACACACTGGGGTCTGTTGGGAGGAAATGGGAGAGGGACGGGGTGGGTGGGGAGGTGGGGAGAGATAGCATGGGGAGAAATGCCAGATATAGGTGAAGGGGAGGAAGGCAGCAAATCACACTGCCACGTGTGTACCTATGCAACAATCTTGCATGTTCTTCACATGTACCCCAAAACCTAAAATGCAAAAAAAAAATTTTTTTTTTTAAAGAAAATACAGCATTCATTGGATGTGAAATCCACTTATACAGAGGGCCACTTTTTCTTATCTATGGGTTCTACAGGGCTGACTGTGGGACCTGAGTATGTACAGATTTTGGTATGAGGAGGTGTCTTGGAACCAATCCCCTGTGTATACTGAGGGACAACTGTATTTTGCAGCCAGGGTGTTCTTTCTGAAGCACAAGCAAGCACCAGCTATGTCATTTCCCTGTCCAATTTTTTTCAATGGTTCCCTGTTGCTTACTGAATAAATTCTGAGTTTCTTGATTAAGACTCTTAATACATGGATCCTGGCTACATAATACCCAGCACTCTACGCCATGCCACCCCCAACTATGTTTCCTTCTCCCTCCACGCTTGGCTGTCTGGAAGTACCAAGTTATGTGTTGTTTCAAGTACAACCTGTTCTCGTGTACCTCTCAGCCTTTTGGCAAGCTATTATTTCTTCCTGGAATACCCTCCACCTCATCCTTGTCCATCTGGTAAACCTCTACTCCTTCTTCAAGTCAGTACAGAATTTACACTTACAGAAGGAAACCTTCCTTGGCACCCTTAATCAGCCTTAGGCTGTTCTCCTTGATGTTCTGTCTCCTTTGTATCTATCAATTGCAATGCTGCTTATATTTTATTGTACTTGTTTCTTTTCCTAGGCTGGATGTTTTGTGAGGGCAGGAACCATGTCTGATTCCTCAATATGTTCCTCAATACAGGGCCTGGACATAGTCAATGTTCAGTCATAAATATATATATGAACTGGGCCTGGAATACCAAAGGCACTTTTGGTTATATAAGAATAACTTTCTGGTATTGTGTTGATAGATCTTTTAATCATGGAGTGGAATATGAGGATTGCCCCACCTAGAGTGGTCAGCAAATGGGACACCTCAGAGAGGCTCCTCTAGTGACCCAGAACCCAAAAAAGAACCCTGGGACTAACCCAACTCCAGCCCTAGAAAACTCTGCTTTGATGCTGTTTACTGATACGTGCTACTGAAGAACTAATACAAAAATGTAAACATTTGGCTGAGTTATAGACAAGAACTATAAGGAATACTAATTGTCATCTTCTTAACATGTATTCCAGGTGCTCCGCAAACTGACCCCTTCCTTGGTTTCCAGCTTTGTCACTCCCTCCTCTGGCTCTCACTTTATCCTCTGGCTACACCAAACTGCTTACAGCACTTGCTATGTCGTGATGTATCATACCTCTGCTTTCACTCATGCTGTCTTTCTGCCGAGAGTAGCTTTTCCTTTGCTTAGGTAACTTCTACTAACACTTTAAGACTTAGCTCAGGCCTTACTTCTTCAAGGAAGCCATTTCTAACCAACATGCACACACACACACACACACACACGCACACACGAGAGAGAGAGAAAGAGAGAGAGAGAGGGAGAGAGAGAGAGAGACTGTAGATAGATGTCTGTATGAATCAGGACTCTTTGGCTTACAAGTCACAGAAATAAAATACAAATATGCTTAAGCCAAAAGAAGGGAGTTATTGATATGAACCCAAAAATTCAGGGGTAATTTTAGGCATAGCTGGGTCCAGGTGCTCAAATGGTATCATCAGCAATCTCCTTCTCTCTCTTGGCTCTGATTCTCCCTATGTTAACTAAGTTCTCAAGCAAGTTCTCCCACATGATGACCAAGATAGCCATCAAGAGCTGTAGATGTGCATCTTACCATTTAGCAAATCCAGTGGAAACACAGACCCACTTTCTTAAAAGTCCCAGCAAAAGTTCCAGAATTCAGTCCATGTCAGAACCAACTACAATGGCCAAAGAAAAATAATCTAGGTGGGATGAGATCTGACACCAGAGAAAGCACTAAGTGCTCATACTCAGTTTTCAAACTCTCTTCTATGCTCCCATATTCCTCTCCTTCTACCAATAACTCTATTAGACTATCATTTTGTGTGTGTGTGCGTGTGTGTGTGTGTGTGTGTGTGTATCTTTATCTGTCTCCTCCACTAGACTGTGAGTTCCTATATTTATTTGTCTCTGTATTGCAAGAGATAATATTATGGGGGCTTGGCTTCTAGTAGGTGCTCTCAATCAGTGAAGGATGAATGAATGGCTCTGCTGTGCATTTTTAGCAGATGATTAAATTACAGGGAGCCATGCTGAAAGCCAAGTCCAGGCAAACAGTTTAATTTGATACTTAGGCAAATTAATAACATGACTCTAATTTATTTGGTTAAATGCATAATTATTACTGGGTTGCATAGTAAAGAGGTATAAATAGTAAACGGTTCATTTGACATTCTAAAATTATGTAATAAATGCCTTCTCTGTGTGAGGGGCTGTGCTAGACACTAAGATTAGTCTTTGCCTGTTCATTAGCCCCTTACCCTTAATGGAAGTCAGTATAGTATAGTGATTGTGGCTTTAGTGCCCTGGATTGAAATCCTGACCTCTGCATTTACTATAATAGTTCAGCGATCTTCAGCTGTTTACTTAGCCACTGTGCCTAGTTTCCTCCTCTGCCAAATGGGAATAGTACCTACCATAGAGGGTTGTTGTGAGGATTAAATGCAGAAATTGATATGAAGTATTAAGAATCATGCCTGGAACATTGTTAAGTGCTTAGTAAGTGTTAACTCTTATGGTTAGGTATTAACAGCAGCTCCTCACTACCTAAATATCACTTTACTGATGACACCTGACCTGAGGCAAAGCCCTGGGTTAGAGATTTAAAATTGAGCTTAAGTATACCTTCCAGACTTCAGTAAATGAAAACTGAACAGAATGGTAGCTCATTTCTGGCCTGACAGGTTCTATTTTGATATAGAATTTAAGATCTTGATTCTCTTCATGTGAAAAGATTATTTTGCAGTGAGCCACTAATCCAAGTCATGAATCCAGAGAAGGAAAAGTGATCTTTTCTTTCAGGGAAGAGTTGGTGATCTACAAAAGCTAGGAGAAGACTTTCTTAAATTCTAACATTGCCATTTCATATTGTTTACTATGAGAACTGGAGTACAAGCAAATAGCTCGTGTGGCTGAACAGGTTTTGCTAACAACGCATATTGATTCTAAGTGGGCCCTTTGATGTAATGATGAGAGGATAACACTTGGAGGTCAGCAGACCTATGCTGGAATCCAAGCTCTCCTCTTCACTGGCTGTGGCATCTTAGGTAATAATAATGATCACAACTTAGATCATTTGAGTGTTTACTGTGTGCCAGTCAGTGTTTAAAGTACTTTTCATGTTATTTCCTTTAATTCTTGCAAACAATCTTATAAGGTAAGTTTTTATATTAATCCTCCTTTACCAATGGAAGAGGTTGAAGGGCAGAGAAGTAACTTGCCTAAAGTAACATAGCTAGTAACCTGGGAAGCCAGGTTTCCAACTTGGGCACTCTAGTGCTGGAACTCTTGCTAGCGATTTATAACTTGTGTTGGATTTATACCTCATGTTGGAACGCTAAGCATGTGGGAGTTATTTGTATCCTACTGCTCAAAGCCATCACCAAGGTCTGAGTGCAAAATTCAAAAATTTGCAACCTCAGGCATAAATGGGTTAACCACCTCTTTATGTAGTCTGCCAACTCAACCTCTCTGAGCCTCAGATTCTTCATCTATAAAATCAACTTAATTGTACCCGTCTCATAGGGTTGCTATGAGGATTCAAGATAAGCTTGGGGAAGCATTTAGCATAATATTGGACACATGGAAAGTGTTCTTTGAATAAGCATTGCTATTATTCTGTTTCTCCATTGTCCCCAGGAGCAGGGGCCTAAACATTCCTTCCTTATTGCCAATGCTACTTCTTGATTTAATTAGTCTGAATACAAATTAGTTTTCTAGATACTACTAGGTTAATTACAAAATGGAGAAAACTTTGATGCCAAAGATCTTTATTAGTCCATCCTCAAACTGTTATTATGCCTTTTATTTCTTGGTTGCAGCACTCACCAGGTCCCCCACCACTGGGTGATGTCCGTCTCCACCATCTACCTAAGCTTTCCAACTGGGGCTCCTGCCAGGCTGGATGTACTTTCACCTGCCATCTCATTATGGAAAAGTGGATTTGAAAAGTACTGAAATGCTAGCCTGCTGGGACACCCCATGGACACAAATATATCTGAAATGATTTTAAAATTGTGACGAGTTATTTCATTTCATGTTTGTATTTTTTTCTTTATTGATGCCTTCCTGCTATTTTGAGTATATACCTCATCATAGAAGCAATAAAAGTTAAAACTGAACTAAACATACGGAAAGAAAAATGGCTACTAAAAGCTCATTTGCCATGATGAGTCTACATTCTTACAACTACATTGCAAATAGGTCCAATCCTTTGGGAAAGTGGTTTGGTAATTTGCATCACGAACCATAATTATTTTCCTGCCCTTTAATACAACAATTCCTCTCTGGGGATTCTGTCCTAAGGGCGGACTTTAGCAGATTTAAAACAAAAGCCTACAGACACAAAGATTGTCTATGCAATATTACTTTTGCTAATGAAAAATGGAAAATAATCTAAATATTGAGCAATTTGATATATATTAGGGCCCATCGATAAAAGAAATATGAATGATAAAAGGTTTACTTTAAAATATTAAATGAATACATTAAAAATGAACTAGTTACAAGAATGTAAAATTGTATTATATGGATACAATCTAGAAAGGACTACAGAAAATGAAAATTCTTATATTAGGACATGGGTCAACGTATAGTCTATTCAGCCTCACTTAATGTCTTTGATTATTGATGTCAGAATTAGAAGTTTTAATGTGTGTCTGGGTGGGTGGTGAGGAGTGGGAAGGAGTTGGAGACGGAATTTCAAATTCCAGCCCTTTTAACTCTATTTTCTGATCATCACCTTTGAAGTAACACCATCTAAGAAATTGACCTAATTTTGTTTTTAAATAAAAAGATAGACACTAGCCATATCCACTCATCCTATCAGACATACATAGTCAGTCAGGTTCCCACTTCCCAGTCCTTCCTTTTCTTGTCCCCTTGTGACATACAACAGGACATAGGAGCAAATATGCTCATATTTCCATCCCTGAACTGTCACTATCAGCTGTGTGGCCTTAAGCATGTTACTTTAGCTTATCTATACCAAAGCTTAGTTTCTTCATTTGAATAATGGGGCCAATAATGGTACTTACATTTTGAGTTGTTATGAGAATTAAGTAAGTTAATGCATACAAAATGTTAACATAGTATGCTATTGACTAAATGTTCATACACCCTCAAAATTCATATGTTGAAATCTAAAGCCCAAAGTGAGGGCATTAAAAGGTGGAGCCTTTGGGAGGTGATTTAGGTCATAAGAAACTCTCATAAATGGAATTAGTGCCCTTATAAACAAGGTTCCAGAGAGCTCCTTTGCCACTTCTGCCATGAGGACGCAACAAAAATATGGCCATCTATGAACCAGAAAGCAGGCCCTTACCAGACATGAACCTGCTGTCACCTTGATCTTGGACTTCCCAGCCTCCAGAACTGTGAGAAATAAATTTCTGGGTTTTGTTTTTGTTTATGTTTTTGAGACAGAGTCTCGTTGTGTCTCCTATGCTGGAGTGCAGTGGTGTGATCATGGCTTATTGCATCCTCAGCCTTCTGGGCTCAAGTGATTCTCCTATTTTAGCCTCCTGAATGAATAGCTGGGACCACAGGCATGCATCACCATACCTGACTAATTTATTTATATTTTTTTATAGAGACGGGGTCTCACTATGTTTCCTAGGCTGGTCTTGAACTCTTAGGTTCAAGCAGTCCTCCCACCTCTGCCTCCCAAAGTGATGGGATTACAAGTGTGAGCCACCGTACCCAGCCTTCTGTTGTTTATAAGCCACTCAGTCTATGGTATTTTTTATAGCAGTACAATCAGAATAAGGCATTGTATCTGGTATCATGCAAATGCTCAGTAAGTGTTAGTTTCTGGCTATAAAATTGAGATAATACTAGCACCTACCTCAGAGGGTTTATAAGGATTAACTGGGAGAATAAATGTCACATCCCTGGCCAAATAGGTGTTAAATATATGGTTAAGTATCATCATCAAAATTGTTGCACTGCACAGTCTCTTCCAGTAACAAATTATCAGATAATGGAGGGAGCATTTAATGCTCATGCTGATATGGATCAGAGTGGTGCCTGGAGAGAAGAAGTCCCTGCTAAAAATTTGTCTAAGCAAGCAATACCAAGCACAGTAATCTGAAGGTCAAGGGGAGCATGAGATGGTGATTCAGCAGGGAAAACGTGCAGAATAGAGACAAAGCTCTTTTCAAAACCATGAAGAAACTGGAAAGTAAGCAGGATGATTAATGCAGATTATAGAAATTTATGGGGCAGCTCCCAAAGAAGTATACTAAGAGATCAGAGGCAAGTCAACTAGAAAACCTTAAAAACAATCTTAGGGGAGTTGAGCAAAAGTGGGAGGTGTGATTTCAGGCTAGAAAAGAATAGAGCCTGGGCACGGTGGCTCATCCCTGTAATCCTAGCACTTTGGGAGGCCGAGGCCAGTGGATCACCTGAGGTCAAGAGTTTGAGATCAGCCTGACCAACATGGTGAAACCCTGTCTCTACTAAATACAAAAAATTAGCTGGGCGTCATGGTGCATGCTTATAATCCCAGCTACTTGGGAGGCTGAAGCAGGAGAATCGCTTGAACCCAGGAGGTGGAGGTTGCAGTGAGCCAAGATTGTGCCATTGCACTCTAGCCTGGGCAACAAGGGTGAAACTCCATCTCAAAAAGAAAAGAAAATAAAAGAATGGGCCTAATGACAATAGCTAATACAAAATCTGTATTTATTTAGCACTTACTATTTGTCTAGTATTGTGCTAAGGGCATTATAAAACTTTGTCTTCCTTATCATCCTATGAGGTAAATTTTTATTATTACCCCTCTAGTATAGTCTGGGCCAGGCATCCCCAAACTTTTTACACAGGGGGCCAGTTCACTGTCCCTCAGACCGTTGGAGGGCCACCACATACTGTGCTCCTCTCACTGACCACTGATGAAAGAGGTGCCCCTTCCTGAAGTGCAGCGGGGGGCCGGATAAATGGCCTCAGGGGGCTGCACGTGGCCCGCGGGCCGTAGTTTGGGAACGCCTGGTCTAGGCCCACATATACCTGACAATAAAAGCTTATATTATACAAGTCCCAAAAGAGTGGCTTCTGAAAAGAAGTCACTGAATGTGGTTTAGATGGTCCAAAATTAAATTCAGCATTTTTCACTAAGGAATCCATCCTTTGCTCTGTACTTGCCATCATAGCACTACCATCCACCCAGCCACCTACATCAGAAACTTAGGAGTCCCTATAGAGTTCTCATATTTTAGGTAAACCAGCCACTAAGGCCTTCCAATTTTTTTCTAAATATTAATACTTCTCAAATCCATCTTTTCTACTCTATCTTCTGTAGGGTTCCCTTCTTCCCCCACCCGGAGTATGCTAGTAGTGTCCTATCTGGAATCTCTGCCTCTAGTTTTGACTTCCTTATAATCTAGCCTACAAAGATTGCTTTGTAGGAAAACAAGTGCTTTTTCTATAAAGTAATCTTTCTAAGATGCAGTCTGACCATATCATTTCCCTCTTGAGAACTTAGTTATTCAGTAATCATCCTCTGAGTGATGTCTATGATGTTACTTTCTATGCCCTAACTTATGTGTACTTCTCTGGTTTCATCTCCTGCCACTCTCCATCCCATGAACTTCATGTAGGTCCTTCTTACTCACCTCGCCTGTGACTTTTTTTGTGTTCTGTTTTCTGCCAAGGTCACCCTTCCCAATTCCTTTCCTCTCAAAGCCTAAGCGTTGAGTCTAAGCTTAGGCATCAGCACCTCTAGAAAACCTTTCCTGATTCTTGCCTGTGCTAAGTGACTTTCCCCTTCCCTCTGTACTCCACACCCCATGTTTGATCACTTACTACAATATGTTGAAAAGATCCTTCTGGGCATGGATCATGCCTTGTTCATCTTTATACCCCCTAAAACCTATCACGTGTTTGAGCCATAGTTAAGTTTTGATACACGTTTTTGAACTCTTGCAAGCACTTAGGACCTGTATCAAAGGAATGCTTGAGGTATAGAAACTAAAGAGACCTAACAGAAATGACTATTTGTGAAGCATCTACTGTGTGGTGACCTCCAACTCTGACCAGCACTCAGCCCCACAACTTGTCTTATTTTTCTCCATGGCATTTATGATTGTCTGTCATATTATACATTTTATTTATTGAGTTGTTCATCAGACTTCTCACACTGCAGTATCAATTCCATGAAAGTAGGAATATTTGTCTTTGTCCACTAAAAATCCTCAATGCACATGTCAGGCCCTGGCACATAGTAGGTTCTCAGTAAATATTTTTTGAATGAGTGTAGTAGGTATGGACTTTCAACATATAATCTCATTTAGTCCTCCCAAGATAAGTATTAATGTTTCTGTTTTAGAGGCAAGGAAAGGAAAGCTCCTCAAAGAAGGACAGAGGTTTTGAGAAACTGGTGTGTATATGTTGAGCCTATAGATTCAAAGATGATTGATTCAAAGATCGAGGTTACAAGATATGGGGATACAACAAAAATGTGAGCCCAATAAAAATACCAATTAGTGAGTGACTCTCTGCCAAGCTGAACTGAACAGAAACACTGCATACTCTTTCCCCCATATATTTTACATTCTACAGAGTCAGTTTTGAAACTTAAATAGTTAATTCTGTGTCTGCTGTTCTTAAAGAATCTGGGGGCTTGTGAGGACTTCCATGGGAAAACTATTAGGCAAGGTCATTGGAGCGAGGGTATAATTTTTGTAGACAAGCCCTTAAGGACTTACAGAGAAAAGTTTGTGGTACTGAGAGTTAGGATGCCTCTTGTGTGGCCTCTATAGTCAAAAACCATACCTCCCTTGGTAAGGGAGATAAGAACCAAGCACTTTACAAAAGTCAGAGTCTGGAGTTTAACCAGTATACCTGGGAGTCGGTCAAATCTCAATAAAGGTGACATACCCTCAGAATCTTTGAATGCTACCTCAAGGCTTGGCTTCTGTAGTCCCCTCATTTCAGCTCTGGCTTCTTCTGGCTCATTTAAGACTTATTTCCAAGTTTCTGACCTGACTATTTTTAGTCTAGATAGATTAGGAGGGGAGGAAAACACAGGCTTAGGATGGGCAGGTCTGTTCCTATGGATTCTTGGTCCTTTTTATTCCTCTAGAGGGGAAAAGTTTCTGAAGTTTCCTAAAAGATGACTCAACAATCAAGTTTTTTTTCTTTAAACTCTGTGTCAGCTCTCCCCAGAAGAAAAATATCTGGCACATCTGGCATCTGTATCATACATCACACTTTACTGAGTGCTTTTCACTTACGCTAGGGCATTTTAATAATCACGATCATTTTATAATTCAGGAATTGGAGCAAAGGCATATAGCTAGTTGAAGGCCACACAGTAGAAAATAGTAAAATTTGCTTTGTGAATCTTAAATGGTAGCAAATCACAGCCTTGTCTATCCTCCCATGTATTAGACTTCTCTAGATCAAACCCTTCAAGCTTACCATGGCTAAAACTCAATTCATCATCTCTGCCCCTACCTCCAAAACCCTACTCCTTCTCTGTTCCTTATCTCAAAGGATGGAACCCTTTTCCACCTGGGAGTTAGCATTGACTTTTACTCCCATGATGTCTCTTGAAAATGTTCTCTCTTCAGTAACTACTCTGCCCCACTATCCTATCTAAGACCCTCAACTCCTCTCATCTGAGCTGATGCAATGACCTTCCCCTGCCTGTGTTCTTACCCTTCTTCATTCTCCACACCAAAGGGACATTGCTTTTTCTCTTTTCTTCCTTTCTTTCTTTCTTTTTTTCTTTTCTTTTTTTTTTTCTTTTTTTCTTTTTTTCTTTTTTTTTTTTGAGACAGGATCTTGCTCTGTCGCCCAGGCTGAAGTGCAGTGGTGCGATCTGGATCTTGGCTCACTGCAACTTCTGCCTCCCGCGTTCAAGTGATTCTCATGCCTCAGCCTCCTGAGCAGCGAGGATTACAGGTGCCAGCCATGACATCTAATTTTTGTATTTTTAGTGGAGACAGGGTTTCACCATGTTGGTTAGGCTGGTCTCAAACTCCTGACCTCAAGTGATCCACCTACCTCAGCCTCCCAAAGTGCTGGGATTACAGGCGTGAGCCACCACACCCAGCCCAGAGGGATGTTTCTAAAGCACAAATTACTAATGGAGCAAGTCATTGAAACTCTTCAATAAATTCACATCACCTTTAGGCTAAAGTACAAATTTCTTAGCTTGGCATTACATCCTCCCTCCTGTCTCTCTCCCTTTCCTGCTATGAACCCTGCACTTTACTGATTGAAACTTTTAGTTTCCTGAAAGGGACATGAACTGAGCTAATATTTATTGCACACCTATTATGTGCCAGATAGTGGCCTAAATATATCGTATCTTATAATTTAATCATCAGCAACTATCCTATGTGGTAGATGCTGTCATCATCCCCATGTGGCAGTTGAGGAAACTGCAACAGACTGACTAACTTACCTAAGGTCATGCAGTAAAATAAGTGGTAGATTTGGGATCTGAGCCCAGACAGTCTGTGTTCTTAACTACTACCCTGCCTCTCATTTCTTACAATCTGCCAAGAATGTCCTTTTTCGCATCCCACTGTTCACCAGGCAAAACCCTTCAAGGTTTAATTTGAGAGTCTTCTTTGGGAAACGTTTCCTGACTTCTCCACATTCCTTACTACCTCTGATCCTCACCCATGGCTGAATAAGGTGTCTCTCCTCTGGTTTTTCCTAGAACCTGTGCATACCTCTAATTATAGCACTTGACACACAGCTTACATGTCTGTTCATGAACTTCTTGAGGGCAAGAAGTTTGCATTAGTTACCTTTTATCCCAACGTGCATGTAACACAGTACCTGGAACACAATAAATGCTTCTTGAGTAACTATTCTTCTCCAGGAAGATCTCCCACAAATAATTGTGGTGAGTTTCTGTTTGTCAAAACCTATAAATCCACAGGTGACATCCTTCGCTAATCTGGAGCCATGAGAGTCTCCACAAAACTAAGCAGGGAGGGCTTCTAAACAGGATGAGATGGATTGTGAGCTGTATTTGTTAATACTTTATTTGAATATATTTTCATATTAACAAAAAAATTTTGAGAATAAGAATAAAAAGAATACTCATGTTTTTTACACAGACTCACCTTTTGCTAACATTTTCCTCATTTCCTTTATTATTTACCATTCACTCTATCATCTATCTGTCTATCTGCACACACACACATAGTTGAGTTTTCCTGAACAAATCACCGAAAGTATGTTGTATATATCATAGCCCTTTTAATAAAAAATACTTCACTATTCTTTTACATATCATCATACCATTATCAATACCATTAAATTTAGCCTTTATATTATACTTTAATATAACCTACACTCTATATTTTATTTATAGAATATTCCATATTCCAATTGTGGCAATTAACTGCCCTTTATAGCATTTTTGTTCTGATGATTATTGATTGGGTAACCTTGGGAGCAGTGGCTTCATCCCTGAGCTTCAGTTTTTTATTTGTAATATGAAAGTGATGATGAATGCCTTAATAAGGTAGATGTTGGAGGATTAAATGGTAGTAATTTTTGTAAAAGTACTGTGGCATATTATAGTAAGGCCTGTTCAACCATATCAGTGCAGCATAGTGGGTAAACATGGGGGCTCTGAAGTCAGACTGCTTCAGTTCAAATGCTCATTTAGCCACTTTACCAGTTGAGCCATGTGGGCAAGTTAAAGCATCTCTGGGTTTCTATTTCTTCAACATCAAATAGTGACGATAGTGGTATCTACCTCAATTGTTGTATTAAATTAGACTCTACAGTGTAAAGTGCTTAAAATAGCATCTGGCTGAGTAAGTGCTCTGTAAATGTTAACTATAACCGTTAAATGTGACAGTTATTTCAAGGAGGATCCTTGTATTATGAAAAAACTGGTATAATCTGCTATACTAAGACCTATCAGAGGAACAATAACAGTAATTAGCAAATCCCAACTTAAAGATTTAAAGAAAACTTTTCCTGTCCTTCATCACAAGCTCTTGGAACATATTAATTAAGCTTTATAATATTAAATTCACCTTGTTACAAAGAGCTTAAGTGTCTCAACTCAGGTCACGATGCTGGGAATTAGAACCTAGCCCTTCATTGACTTTTCTTCCTGACAAAAATCACTCCATATTTCCTTTCTATGTACCGTACCGTAGAATTCTTCTCAATTTGGCTTTTTGCCATGAAAGTGCTTGACCACAAGTCTCATGTTTCCTCTCCCAGACAAAAGACCTGAGACCTAATTAGGTGGTAATATTCAAAATATTTAACCGCCCTTGGTCTCAGTAGGAGCTGGGTTTTGGAAGTCCCCTTTGTGTTAGTCGTCCTGCTATAGTTGCTGGATCAAGTTGGGGAGTGAGAGGAGCTTAGGGAAGGGGAGGTTTGGTGGCCAGGACCAAGGGAGTACCTGAAGGCCTTGGGGCAGTGATTATTCCCAAACCATTAAAGAAGTGTGTTGTTATTTTTAACTCCAGGTTTTTAATCACAGTGCAGAGTATATCAGTCCTAGGCCTAGGAAAGTATTCTTAACCAACAATTCCTCCCCTAGTGTCCACCTCTAATGCTGCCACAGAGAATTCCTGAATTCCTTGAGATCTTCCTGCCAGCGATAGTTAGGCGGACAGCCAATACCATAGCATTGCACAGATACGACTTAACTAAGTCTCCAAAATCTTCTATGATTGCTCTTGGAAAAGTATATCAATGACACTAGTAACACTGGTATTTTGGTCACATTGCAAACCAGGCGATAACCTGTGTTCTTGGCCTTGTCCCTAAGTCATGCTGTTCTGTTGCTGCTACATTTATACTAAAGCCAAGGTGGGGCTTATTGGATACAGGGATTACACAGTTTGCTGGAGTTAAGCTAGGGAGTTTGCAATTCTATTCATCAAGTAGAAGATGCTCTGTAGTTTGAGAATGGCCAAGGGTAAAAGTAAGTCTCATTTCAGTGGCTCACATTTATCCAGCTTTGGCTGTCAAGTGTAGACGGTACCTTAAGTCCTTTCTGTTCCTCTGCTCTTAGAATTAAGCTCAGATTCAGGATGGTAGGCAGGGGAGAAAGCCACAGTGTGGACTTGGGATCTTGACTGCTGCTGGAGAAATAGCCCATGTGTCTTTGGGAGGCAGAGGTTCCAGTCTTCCATGCTGGGCCCCATAGGCTTCCCATGGCCACCCAGGGAACAGGCAGGGCTGGAGCTGGGCAGCCAAGAGACAGACACAGTTGACTCAAGGCACAAAAGTGTCAGGTGCAGAAGGGGCCTGCAGGCCACCTGGCCTCCTTGGTCAGCCCTTCTCCCTCCAGGCCCTCACCAGGCTCAGGCTAGAAAAGCTTTCAGATCAACCTCTCTCCCTGCTGCCGGCCCTCCCTCCCCAGCCTTCCTGCCAAGTGCTCCCCATCTATCTTCCAAGTGAACTGGGATGGACCTGGAAGCTCCTTGCCTCTCTCTGCAGGCACAGGATTCCACTTGTCAGAACGTTCTCCCTGCTGATGAACTAAGCCTGCTCCCTGCCTCTCTCTCCCACACAATTTTATTAATATATAATTCACGTACCATACAAGTTTCCCATTTACAATGCACAATTTAGTTTTTCCATTTATTTACAGTTGCCCAACCATCACTCCAATCAATTTTAGAAAATTTTCTTGAACCCAAAAAGAAATCCTGTACTTATTTGTAATCCATTCCTCCCAGCACCTAAGCCCTAGGCAGCTACTTTTCTACTTTGTGTCTCTATAGAGTTTTCTATTCTGGAAACTTCATATAGTAGCATGGGTTTGATCCACATTCGCTGTGAAACTTTGGGTAAGTCAATTCACGTCTCTATGATTTGATTTCCAATGCATAAAAGCAGAAATGTTGGTTTCTACTTCATAGGGTCATAGTGAGGCTTAAATAAGCTAATGATATAAAACGCTTAGCAGAGGGTTTACTTTTATTACTGCTTTTTATAAAATGATTTTCCTGATTACTGCTCTCATCCTCAACTGGTATGTTCTCATTGGGATGGGACAGAACAGGACATGGGGTGATAATACAAGTATTTAGATGAATTCCAATATATTTAATGATGCATTAAAGCAAGTTTGTCCAAACCACGGCCGATGGGCTGCATGTGATCCAGGATGACTTTGAATGTGGCCCAATACAAATTTGTAAACTTCCTTGAAACATCATGAAATTTTTAAATGATTTTTAAAATTTAGCTCATCAGCTATCATTAGTGTTAGTGTATTTTATGTGTGGCCCAAGACAATTCTTCTTCATCCAGGGAAACCAAAAGATTGGACACCCCTACCGATTAAAGCATGGACATAACCCATCAGAATGGGTGAGCACTGATGAAAGTCATATGATATTTCTGTTGGGCCTGGAACTCACCCACTAATTTCTGAACTATAGAAAAGTCGAGGATTCAGGAGATTACTAGAGTAAGAGAGAAGGAACTTGGAGGGTTTTCGGCTGCTGCCGTTTCTAATCAGCATGGAAGAATTTTAATGTTTTGACACTCAGTATGGCCATGCCATCATATACTGGCTGGACATTGAACTTGTGTAGAATCATCATCTTCCTTGCCATGGACACTATACTTCTGGTTATTAAACTACATCCTCACTGCTTTTTGGCAGCTACACCACACTGCACTGAGGACTGGGGTTGAAGCCCTCAAGGCTTTTCTATTCAGGCTGCTGCTAAGTTCCATCATCCCTTAATAACTCCTACTAGGTTGTGTTTTGGGCCTATGGTTCAGAATCTTAGATTTATAAATGCGATTCATGTTGATTGTTAAGCTCTTGAATTAAGGTGTGTACTTTATACCAGACATAATAAAGAGGCTTCAAGGCTTCCAGGCAGGCAGGCAGAGCTGGCAGTGGCAGCAATGATACCTGGTCCCTACATAGGTTCTTTGACTCCTCAGAAGTGGAAGGGGCTCTGTTTAGCCTTGCCCTTGGACCATTAAATTAGAATATGCTACACATTGACAAAAGAGGAGACGGCCTGAGGGAAGAGAAGGAGATGAAAGATTATTAAAAAGGATAAAATCTCCAATCTATATAAAGATGTGGCAAAGCCATACCAATTCTAGTTCTAAGCAGTTCTTCAGGTAAAGGGTGATTTGAAAATAACAGCCAGGAAGGAGGCTTCAGAAGTGCAAGCAGAATGAGCCTCAGGCAAAGCAGAGACATTCCAGGAAACTTCGCTGAAAAGAAGAGCAACGTGATCAGGAAAATGACCCCAAAATGAGGACAGCATATGGGCTTCTGGGCAGATGGTAGTGTGTGAGGTGTTATGGGGGGTAGCGGTAGGGACAGGTAAATGGGGTGGAGGTGGTGTTTGGAACTTCTTTCCTGGGGCCTGGGTAAAGCAAGGTATTTCAAATCTTGTTATTGGAAAGATTGTAGGCTTTTTTTTTTTTTTTTTCTTTCTGTTTTTGTTTTTATGTTGGTCTGGCTGGCCTTTCAATGGCACAGCAAGTGAGGAGAAAAGGCAGCCAGTGGAAACAGCCAGGGCATGGCTTCATCGGGGCTGAGGACAGACAATCTGATGAGCCAGTGTGGTGATTTGTGTAGCTTGTCTAGTGAGGAAGGCAGAGGCTTTTTCGAGCTAAGCAGCTGGTATTGTAACTGTCCAGTGGGTTCACCTTGCCTGCTGCCTAGACAGAGCTGATTTATCAAGGCAGGGGAATTGCAATAGAGTAAGAGTAATTCACTCAGAGCCAGCTGTGCAGGAGACCAGAGTTTTATTATTGCGCAAATCAGTCTCTCCGAACATTCAGAGATCAAAGTTTTTAAGGACAACTTGGTGGGTGGGGAGAAGCCAGGGAGCTGGGAATACTGATTGGTCAGGTCAGAGAGGAAATCATAGGGAGTCGAAGCTGTCTTCTTGCACTGAGTCTGTTCTTAGATGGGGGCTCCAAGATCAGATGAGCCAATTTATCAATCTGGGTGGTGCCAGCTGATCCAGCAAGTGCAGGGTCTGCAAAATATCTCAAGCACTGATCTTAGGAGCAGTTTAGGGAGGGTCAGAATCTTGTAGCCTCCAGCTGCATGACTCTTAAACCATAATTTCTAATCCTGTGGCTAATGTTAGTCCTATAAAGGCAGTCTAGTTCCCAGGCAAGAATGAGGTTTGTTTTGGGAAATTGCTGTTATCATCTTTGTTTTAAACTATAAACTATAAACTAAGTTCCTCCCAAAGTTAGTTTGGCCTACACCCAGGAATGAACAAAGACAGTTTGGTGGTTAGAAGCAAGATGGAATCAGTTAGGTTAAATCTCTTTAGCTGTCTCAGGCATAATTTTGCAAAGGTGGTTTCAATCCCTTCCTCTTTGGGTTTTATAACATCTTAATCTTACCGTGTTGGCTAATGAAGATGAAAAAACAGCAAAGATTGCTCTAACTTATTCCTGCTGATTAGGGGTGTAGTGGGATAGGTGTGTGTTGACTCCAGTGTGAGAGGAGTGAAACCACTTTGCAACTGTCTGAGCATACTCATGCAGACCTGGCGGGGCTTCCAAGGCTTGCATGGTGAAGGTGTTAGTATTGCCATCTATAGTTTTAGTACCACATTTAAGGGAACAGCATACTATGAGGTAAATAATGTGTACTAGGGTAAGGAGTACAATTCCCAGTTTTAAAAGTAAAGGTTTGAAAGCATTAGTTTGGGGACTTGTAGCCAACAAAGAATTTAGGATTTAGTCCAAACTGCAGAAAAAACTCAAGAACAACTAACAACAAGTGTACCATAGTTCATCTTTTGAAGCATAATTTTTCTCTCTTTAGTCCTCATTCTTATTAAAAACAAATCATGATAGAACTGATTTGTTTATAAAAGGAACTTTAGTTCATTTTATGATTTAATAATTATTTCTCACATGGACTTTTAAAATTGACTTTGATGGAACTCTGTTCCATAAAAAAATCTCATATAAAAGTTTTTTAAAGCTGAACCCATCCATGGGTTTGTACCCTCAAATACCTATGATTTGGGTAAATTCCTCTCCTTTTGAGGTCCCAAGATATCTTGGGGCTCCTGGGCTTCTCAGAAAGTGACATTCTTTATTTACCATAGGTCAGAAACCTTGTACAGGGACTGTGTAGACAAGGTATGAGGCCAGATTTCCCAAGGGGCTTTTATTGGCTCTATAAGTCAACTTTGATTCTTTAAAGAAAACATACCATTCCAGTGAAAGCCTTGGTAAAATAACCAGTTTCTCCAAATGTGTCCTGTTACAAAAGAAAACGGATACTCAATGGCACATATGCAAATAACTATACTGCCATAAGTTGAGAATACTCACAAACAGTTACCAAATTCTAGAGAAATCAGATAGAGAGAAACCAATATGCTCCAAATTTTGTTCACAGGAATATATTTTACTCAATTGTTAAAAGCTGTAAATAGTTCAAAATAAAAGATTTCTTGACTCTGGAAAACATAAAAGGATTAGCAATGTCTTAAGCAAAAAGTCAAAAAAGATTACTTCAGTCTTCTACTTGAAACTTTTTCCTCTATTCTAATGTGACAATCTCCAGAGTTATCAATTAGAAACTTGCATTTAAGAGCACCTGATAAGAGTTTCATAGCTGATTATAAAATAATCATTTAAACAAGATAAAAACAAGATCAAAACAAGATAAGTATTCTCTATGGATGACAAAAAGTCTTAGGGCAGCCACAGTTAAAGACAATTGACAAGGAAATTTGTTATCTCTGTGGCACCCAATAATTTAACATAATTATAATTTTTCCTGATAACATATACTAAGTCATATCAGAATTATTCGAGTTTCACATAATTTTGGAACATATAATAGTAACACATTTACACAAATAAAGCCCAAAGAAAGCCAAACACTATCACATATTTGACAATGCTTCCCGTATGATTTTTATGCCAAATAAGCCAAACATGTCATATTTAGACATTTGCCTAATGTCTAAAGGATTAATTAGGTCAGAAAATGACATACTTTATAATTTGTTGATTTTAGGAAGTCTGTCAAATATCAAAGGTTTAAAACACTGGATATCACAAAATAGGATCACAGCTTATTTATTTACACTAAGTGGTAGCTCCAAAAAAAAATTTTTTAAGGCAAAAAGCCTTACTCTTATAAAAGAGACCTAGCTTTCCAAACAAGACCTAATGATGATAGCAAGCAGCCAACTGAATTTGTTTCTTTTCTCTCCTCCTTTTTTTCCTCTGCCACTTACCCAAAGGGGCAAACAAAAACCTTTCATTATATTACATAAAAATCTTTTTCAAAAGAGAAAACCAAATTTCATGTTTGCATAAGTGTATCTTTCATGCTAAAACTGGTTTTTAAATAAAATTTTATAAATCTATCCAGTTTTAATTAATTTGACTCTAATGTACGATTTTCCCAAACTTTTTAGAACCCTCTATAATTTTCCATTAAACAGCAGATCAGTGTTCTAAAAAACCCTGTTATTCAGACACATAGGCTGAGATTCTGGCCCCAGAACATTATGATTTTTATATTTTAACCTACAGGAAAAAAAGTAAATAATCCCCAATAATTCCAAGAATATCTCTTTCAAACTATCCTCCTCTTCTCTGTATGAGAAATCTCCCCAAAATTTTCCTGACTGAGAAGTCTCCTGAACCAAGACTCTTCCTACTAGTTAGGGAGAGCCAACCAAGACCCCCAGGAGTGGAACCAAGACATACACCATGCATTGGGGCTACAGAAAAACTGAGACCCCTAAAAGAGTCAAACTGAGAGAGACACCCTGAGGTGGAGCTACAAATAGACACCCCACAATGGGGCTACAGACTCCCCACCATAGGGCTGCAGAGCCAGTCAGGAGAAGGAAGGAGGCGTTGGCAATGCCTAGGATACTCACCAACCCAGACACCCCACAGTGGGGCTACAGACAGACACCTTGTGATAGGGCTACAGTTATGGGATGTCTTTCCAGGTCTATTTCTCCATTGCAATTAAATCCAATGCATATTGGATCAGCAGCACCCCACCAGTAGAGACAGTACCAGAGTCAGACCCCAGTTCAAGAGAACTTGGTGGCCACTTGGGCTGGCCTCTGGATCCATTGCCAGAGGGGGACTACTGAACCATGGGCAGGTAGCCACAAGGGCAATCCCAGATGAGCCCCCAAATTTGTAACCAGCTGATGGGTTCACCTTGCCCATTGCCTGGACAGAGCCAATTTATCAAGACAGGGGAATTGCAATAGAGAAAAAGTAATTCACTCAGAGTCAGCTGTGCAGGAGACTGGAGTTTTATTATTACTCAAATCAGTCTCAAGCCTATTACTTAAATCCCGAGCATTCAGGAATCAGACTTTTTACAGACAACTTGGTGGGTTGAAGGAAGCCTGTGAGCTGGGAATGCTGATTAGTCAGGTCAGAGATGAATTCATAAGGAACTGAAGCTGTCTTCTTGTGCTGAGTCAGTTCCTGGGTGGGGGCCCCAAGCTCAGATGAGCCAGTTTATCAATCTGGTGGTGCCAGCTGATCCATGAAGTGCAGAGTCTGCAAAATATCTCAAGCACTGATCTTAGGAGCAGTTTAGAGAGGGTCAGAATCTTGTAACCTCCGGCTGCATGACTCCTAAACCATAATTTCTAATCTTGTGGCTAATGTTAGTCCTACAAAGGCAATCTGGTCCCCAGGCAAGAAGGAAATTTGTTTTGGGAAATGGCTGTTATTGTATTTGTTTTAAACCATAAACTATTATAAACTGTAAACTAAGTTCCTCCCAAAGATAGTTCAGCCTATGCCCAGGAATGAATAAGGACAGTTTGGAGATTAGAAGCAAGATGGAATCAGTTAGGTTAGATCTCTTCCTCTGCATACTGAAACCACCTTTGCAAAATTATGATTGAGCTAGTGAAAGAGATCTTCCTGGGCATAGGCTGAACTAACTTTGGGAGGAACTTAGTTTATATGCAGATGAAAGAAAAGTATCTTCTCAGAAAGACAGCGGAGCACCTTGGAAAGAGAAGGAAAAGGGTAGAATTGCAGCTTCTATTTTTACTCAACTCTGGAGGCTGAGTGTTGTGGGTGGGGTACTGGAATTCAAAAGACCCTAAAATACCCTCTGCAGACCTCAAAGCTGATGCCCACTGATGCTGATTCCCTTCACAAAATCTCAAACACTGCTATGAATACTTGCTAATGAAAATCCTGTGCTGTCTAGTAGGGCAAAGGTGTGTTTCTTAGGTAAAACTTCCAAGTATAGTTTGGATATTTTTCTCCAAAATGTCTTCCTGTCCCCAAGGCTAGGTATGTCTTTGAATGTATCTGGGTTCATAATGTTGTGACTAAGAGCAGATACTTTCTCTGTCTGAGTTCCAGTTCTACCCCTGCTACTTACTACCTGTGTCATCCTAGGCATCACCACTCTGTAACTCAGTTTCCTCATTTGTAGAATGGCTATAGTGAGAGCACTAGCCTCATTGCATTTTTTTTGAGACAGGGTCTTGATCTGTCACCCAGACTGAAGTGCAGTCTCACAATCACAGCTCACTGCAGCCTTGACCTTCTGGGCTCAAGTGATCCTCCTACCTCAGCCTTCCGAATAACTAGGACCACAGGTGCACGCCACTATACCTGGCTAATTTAAAAAAATTTTTTTAGACAGAATCTTTCTGTTGCCTAGGCTAAAGTACAGTGTCGTGATCTTGGCTCATTGCAACCTCCACCTCCCAGATTCAAGCAATTCTCCTGCCTCAGCCTCCCAAGTAGCTAAGACTACAGGCATGCGCCACCATATCCAGCTAATTTTTTGAATTTTTAGTAGAGACAGGCTTTCACCATGTTTGTCAGGCTAGTCTTGAACTCCTGGCCTCGAGTGATCCACCTGTCTCGGCCTCCCAAAGTGCAGGGATTATAGGCATGAGCCACCACAACTGGCCATTTTAAAAATTTTTAATAGAAATGGGGTTTTTCCCTGTTGCCCAAGCTGGTCTTGAACTCCTGGGTTCAAGCAATCTGCTTGCCTCAGCCTCCTACAGTGCTGGGATTAGGGATGTGAGCCACTGCCCCCGTCCTCATTGTGTTATTATAAGGAATCATAACACCGATCAAGTGCTTATAACAAAGTTTAGCATGTACTAAGAACTCAATTAACATTATAACTTGGATTTTGAGTCATTCTCCACCTTAGTCATAGCTCTTCCTGCTTTGTGTCTTCTGTAAATGTCCATAACTAAGCCACTGAACAAAACTAATGTTGGCGTGAAAAGAAATCTCTCTCTTCCTTTCTTACCAACATCACATTCAGTTTTCTGAGCTGCCTGAACACTTTGAACACACACATGTATATGCATTATGGCTACTAAGGTCTCACCTCTTACCTCTGCTGCACTCAGATGATCCAAACTACACTCAGGAGTTTTACCTAAGAAACACGCCCTTGCCCTGCTAGACAGTACCAGATTTTCACTAACTAGTATTCACAGCAGTGTTTGGGAAAGATTTTGTGATTGGAATCAGCCTTAGTGAGCATCAGCTCTGAAGTCTGCACAGAGTGTCTTAGGGTCTCCTGAATACCAGCACCCCCCACAACACTCAACCACCAGAGTTGAGCAAAAACAGAAGCTGCAATTCTGACCTTTTCCTTTTCTTTCTGAGGACCACTCCTCACATCCTTTACTCTCCTTGTTTACCACACTTCTTTCCCCAGGAGTCTGCTCCTTCTATCTTTCCTCCCTCCCTCTCTACCTTCTTCTCTCTCTACCTGCACTGCCTACCCATCATCCAGTCATAGCAGATGGGTACCTAAGAGTCATCATCGTAGATCAGGGATCAGCAAATATTTTTCTGTAAAGAGTCAGATGGTAAATAGTTTAGGCTTTGAGGGCCGTATACAATCTCTGTCACAACAACTCAACTCTGCTGTTGTGGCACAAAACCAACCATAGCCAAGATGTAAATGAATGGATGTGGCTGTATTATAATACAACTCTTCCGCAAACACAAGCAGCGGGCCAGTTCGGCCTGCAGGCTGTAGTTTGATAAGAATTATTTCTCAAAAAAAAAAAAAAAAATTATTGCAAGGCATGACTTTTTCCTCAAAACCCATTCTCCCATCCAATTTATAAAAATACCTTAAATTTGTCCACTTCTTGCCAACGCCGCAACTTCTACCATGGACCAAGCCACTATCATCTCATGCCTGGACCGTTCATTGCAGTAGCTTTCTGATCTGATTGGTTTCTTTCACTCTTCTTTTGTCCTACAGTGCACATAGCAGCCAGAGTTTTCCTTTCAAAGTTAACATTACATTTCTATTTAAAACCATTCAATGGCTTCACACTTTTCTTCAGATAAAGACTCAAATCTTTATATGGTTTATATGACACTGCATGATCTGAGTATGCCTACTTTTTTAGTCTTTCCTTTTACCAGCCTTTCTTAGTGACTATGCCTTAGCTACACAGGCCTTCATTTTGTTCTTCAAATGTGCCAAGCACTTTTATACCTCAGGGCCTTTGCATAAACTATTCCCTGTACTGAAAATCTGCCCCCTTCTCCTTCCCTTCCTCTCCTTTAATCCACATGGAATAAATGCCTATTCATCTATCAATCCTCAATTCAAAGGACATTTGCTTACAAAACCCTTCCCTAATCAGTCTCAGACTAGAAGAGACCCCACATAAGTACGCTTTCAGAACTCCACATAATTTTTCTTCCTAGAACATATCTCAATTTATAATATACAGTGGTTTATGTGATTATTTGATTAAAGCCTATTTCCCCTACTAGGATGTAAGCTCCATGGTAGCAGAGACTGGGTCTATCTTCTACCCTGTTATTACCATAGACCCAAAATCTTTCATAAAACTGATTTGTAATAAGTTTAATTAAAAAATATTTTGGTGGGGGTATAACTGGTATATAATAAGCTACACATATTAAAAATGTACAATTTAATAATCCAGACATATATATATATATATATATATATATACATACAGTTGGTCCTCTGTATCTGTGGGTTCCACATCCAAAAATTCAACTGGCTTTAAATTAAATATAATCAAAAGAATACAATTTAAAAATTACACTACAGCAATACAAATAATGCAAATAAAAAAATAAGGTATAGTAACTATTTACATAGCATTTACCTTGTGTTAGGTATTATAAGTAATTTAGAGATGATTTAAAGTATATGGGAGGATGTGCATAGGTTATATGCAAATATGCCATTTTACATAAGGGACTTGAGCATCTCTGGATTTGGTATTTGTGGGAGCTTCTGGAATCAACATTCTGTGGATACCAAGGGATGACACACTCTCTCTCTCTCTCTCTCTCTCTCTCTCTCTCTTCCCCCCATTTATATGTGTGTGTGTCTATATATACACATATATACATATATACACATACACATAGGTATATATACACATGTCTGTATGTATATGTATATATAACATTGTCATAATAAACATAATGATTTTGTCCATCACCCCTCAAAATTTCCTCATGTCACAATAGATTAATTTGCATTTTCAAGTTTGGGGGTTTATTTTTGCAACTGGGAAGTTATTTTTATTGTTTTCATTTCTTCCTCATCCAATTTAACCACCTCCTCTCCTCTTTTTATTGCAGTAAAATATATATAGTTCAAAATTTGCCATTTTAATTATTTAACTGTACAATTTAGTGGCATTAATTATATTTACAATGTTGTATGATCATCATCACTAACTATTTCCAAAACAGTCTTATCAACCCAAGTAGGAACTCTGTAAGCATTAAGCAATAATTCCCCATTCCCACCCCCACCCCAGATGCTGGTAACTACTAACTTTCTGTCCCTGTGAATTTGCCTTTTCTAGATATTTCACATAAGTGGGATCATAAACTATTCGTCCTTTGTGTCAGGCTTATTTCACTTAGCATACTGTTTTCAATGTGCACCCATGTTGAAGCATGTATCAGAACTTCATTCCTTTTTCATTGCTGAATACTATTCTATCATATGTATATATTGATTTTGTTATTTGTTCATATGTTGATGGACATTGGGGTTGCTTCCACCGCCTTTTCTTTTCTTTATTTATTTATTATTATTATTTTTTTTTTGAGATGAAGTCTTGCTCTGTCACCCAGGCTGGAGTGCAGTGGTGTGATCTCAGCTCACTGTAATTTCTGCCTCCTGGGTTCAAGTGATTCCCTTGCCTCTACCTCCTAAGTAGCTGGGATTATAGGCACATGCCACCACTCCCGGCTAATTTTTGTATTTTTAGTAGAGACAGGGTTTTGCCATGTTGGTCAGACTAGTCTCGAATTCCTGACCTCAAGTGATCTGCCTCCCTCGGCCTCCCAAAGGTATTACAGGTGTGAGTCATCACACTCAGCCGCTTCCGAAAACCTTTCGACTATTGTGAATAATGCTGCAGTGAATAGTAGTGTATAAATATCTGTTTGAAAACCATTTTCAGTTCTTTTGGATATATACCTAGAAATAAAATTATTGGGTCATATGGTAATTTTATGTTTAGATATTTGAGGAAGCATCAAACTATTTTATACAGTAATTGAACCATTTCACATCCCCACCTGGGATCAAGCGATTCTCCTGCCTCAGCCTCCGGAGTAGCTGGGATTACAGGCATGCACCACCATGCCCAGCTAATTTTTGTATTTTTAGTATAAACAGGGTTTCACCATGTTGCCCAGGCTGGTCTTGAACTCCTGACCTCAAGTAATCCACCCATATTGGCCTCCCAAAGTGCTGGGATTACAGGCGTGAGCCACTGTGCTTGGCTCTACTTTCTTAATAACATCCTTTAAACCACAAAAGTTTTAAATTTTGATGAAATCTAGTTATTTTTTCTTTTGTTGCTCATGCTTTTGGTGACATATGTAAGAATCCATAGCCAAATCTGAGGTCATGGAAATTTCCCTCTTTGTTTTAAGTGTTTTATGATTTTTACTCTTATATTTAAGTCATTGATCAATTTTGAGTTAATTTTTGTACATGGTTTGAGGTAGGAGTGCAAAGGCCCTCCCCAACTTTTTTTTTTTTTTTTGCATGTAGAAATCTAGTTGTCCGAAAACCATGTATTGAAGAGACGATTTCTTTCCCCATTGAATAGGCTTGACACCCTTTTCAAAATAAATTGGGTATAGATGTATGGGTTTATTTATGGACTCTCAGTTCTATTCCATTGAGCTATATCTCTCTCATTGTGGCAGTAGCACACTGTTTTAATTACTGTAGCCTTTTAGTAAGATCTGAAGTCTGGAGTGTGAGTCCTCCAACTTTGTTCTTTCGGAAGATTATTTTGGCTTTTCAGGGCTTTTGCAGCTCCACAGGAATTTAAGAATATGCTTTTCCATTTCTGCAAAGAAAAAATGGGGGCTGTTGGAATTTTGGTAGATAGTGTATTGAATCTGTGGGCCTCTTTGGGTAGTATTGGCGTCATAACAACATTAACCCTTCCTATCCATGAACATGAGATGTCTTTCCATTTATTTAGGTCTTTAATTTCTTTCAGCAATGTTTTATAATTTTCACTGCACAAGTCTTTGACCTGCTTGGTTAAATTTATTCCTATGTATTTTATTCTTTTAGATGCTACTGTAAATGAAATTGTCTTCTTCATTTCTTTTTCAGATTCTCCATTGCAGGTATACAGAAACACAACTGATTTTTGTGTGTAGGTCTTGTACCTGGCAACTTTGCTGAATTCTTTAATTAGCCTTATTAGCTTTCTTCTGGTTTCCTTGGCATTTTATTTACATTGGATCATATCTGCAAATAGAGATAGTTTTACTTATTTCTTTTCAACTTAGATGCCTTTAATTTCTTTTTCTTGTTTATCTGGCTAGAATTTTCAATACAATGTTGAATAGCAGTGGTGGGAGTGGGTATCTTTGTCTTATTCCTGATCTTAAAGGGAAAGCTTTCAGTCTGTCGCAATTCAGTATGGAATTCACTGTGGTTTTGTGTAAATGCCCTGTAACGTGTTGAGGAAGTTCTCTTCTATTCCTAGCTGGGAGTGCTTTTTATCATAAAAGATTATTGGATTTTGCAAATGCTTTCTCTGCATCATTGGAGATGATCGTGTGGATTTTTTCTCCCATCTATTAATGCGGTTTATTACGCTGATTGATTTTTCTCTATGTTGTGCCACTCTTGCATTCTTGGGATAAGTCAGTTTAGGTCATTTGTGTGTTTCAAGTAATTCATCTATTTCATCTAGGTTATTAAATACTTTGGTGTACACTTGTTTATAGTAGTATTCTTTTATAATCCATTTTTATTTCTGTAGGATCAGTAGTAATGTCCCCACTTGATTATTTTATTTATTTATGTCTTTTTTCTTTGTCAGATAGCTAAATATTTGTTAATTTTGTTGACCTTTTTAAAGAACTAACTTTTGGTTTCATTGATTCTTTCTGTTTTTCTATTCTCTGTTTTCTTTTTCTCTACTCTGGTCTTATTTCCTTCCTTCTGTTAGCTTTTGTTTTAGTTTTCTCTTCTTTTTCTAGTTCTTCAAAGTATAAAGTTGGGTTGTTAATTTGAGATATTTTTTTCTTTTTTAGTGTACACATTTACAGCTATAAATTTCTCTTTGGGCACTACCTTTGCTGCACACCGTACATTTTGGTGTGTTGTGTATGTTCACTAAAGTGTCTGCTCCTTAGCTTATATGTAGGTGCTAGTGTTTTGACAGTGATTTCCTTGAATGCCCATAGCTTAAAATGAACAAACAAACAAACAAAGAAATGCCTTTTCCAGTCTTTGCAGGCTGGCTAATGATCAGCCCAAGCTGAAAGCTTAGGGGCATCTCAGCTCTTTTCTGAGCATGTGCCTTTCCCTAGGCATGCATGTGGCCTGCCTAATTCCCCTGTATGGGTGGTACTTTTGAATGTTTCAAATTTCCCAAAGAAACTCTCCCAAGCTTTTATTCCCAGGCCTTAGGCAATCTAATATATATATATATATATATATATATATATATATATATATATATATATAGTGTATTTAGAGACGGGGTCTCACTCTGTCACCCAGGCTGGAGTGCAGTAGCTCACTGGATCCTTGAATTCCTGGGCTCCAGTGATTCTCAACTGATTCTCCTGCCTCACCCTTCCGAGTAGCTGAATATACAGGTGCACACCACTACACTAGATATTTATTTTTATAATTTTTTTATAGAGATGAGGTTTCACTATGTTGCTCAGAGTGGTCTTGAACTCCTGGGTTCAAGCAGTCCTCCCACCTCCACTTCTCAAAGTGGTAGGGTTACAAGTGTGAGTCACTGTGCCTGCCTAATTGTAAATTTTTAAAGTAATCTTTTGGCTCAGGCATCTGTGGGTTGTCAGTTCAACTTTCAGTGTTTTTGAGCAATGAGAAGTACTTTTTCAGCCTGAATTTCAAGCCAGGTGAAAGAGATGAGCACCTTGTGTCTATCCCTCAGGTAGCCCCTAGACAGGTTAGAATAGATATACTCAGTAGTTTGGAAATAAAGTCTCCTCTTCTCTTTCTGGAATCAGGGACCAAGAACCCACACTGGAAATGTGAGCTAAAACTACTGCTGCACAGAGGAAAAGGTGAGGGAAGGGCAAGTAAAAGTGCTACAAAGCTCCCCTACCACTTTGAAGTTACATTTTTCATTAAGTATTCACTTGGTTGCTGAAAACCCTTAATTGTTTTCCAGAGTTCTGATAAATTGGTTCTTTAAAAAAAAAATTAGTATTTGTGGGTACATAGTAGATATATATACTTATGGGGTACATGAGATATTTTGATATAGACATACAATGCATGATATTCATTGTTATAATTTGGACATTTGTCCCCACCCAAATTTCATGTTGAATTATAATCCCCAATGTAGGAGGTGGGACCTGGTGGAAGGTGCTTGGATCATGGGGGCAGATCCCTCATGGTTTGGTGCTGTCCTTGCTATAATGAGTGAGTTCTTGTGAGATCTACTCATTTAAAAGTCCTCAAGGATCTAGAAATAGAAATTCCATTTGACCCAGCAATCCCATTACTGGGTATATACCCAAAGGATATAAAAAAACTAAACCTAACCCAAATGTTTATCAAGACATACCTGAATAATCTGTATATCAAAACAATGAAACACTACCCAGCAATATTAAAGAGCAATCCCATTAATGGGTATATACCCAAAGGATTATAAATCGTTTTATTATAAAGATACATGCACACGTATATTCATTGTGGCACTGTTTACAATAGCAAAGACCAGGAACCAACCCAAATGCCCATCAATGATAGACTGGACAAAGAAAATGTGGCACATATACACCATGAAATACTACGCAGCCATAAAAAATGATGAGTTCATGTCCTTTGTAGGGACATGGGTGAATCTGGAAACCATCATTCTCAGCAAACTGACACAAGAACAGAAAATCAGATACCACATGTTCTCACTCATAGGTGGGTGTTGAACAATGAGAACACGTGGACACAGGGAGGGGAGCATCACACACTGGGGGCAGTTGGGGCAGGGATAGGGGAGGGACAGCGGGGGATGGGGAGGGTGGGGAGAAATAACATGGGGAGAAATGCCAGATATGGATGATGGGGGGATGAAGGCAGCAAACCACCTTGCCATGTATGTACCTATGAACAACTCTGCATGATTTGCACATGTACCCCAGAGCCTAAAGTACAATAAAAATAAATAAATAACTAAATAAATAAAATAACACCATTTAATTTAAAATTCAGGAACTTTACAACCACACACCCACAAAAAGTGTTGGCACTTCCCTCCCCGCCACTTTCTCCCTTTTGCTTCTGCTTCTGCCATGTAATGTGCCTGTTCCTGCTTCACCTTCTGCCATGAGTAAAAGTTCCCTGAGGCCTCCCCAGAAGCCATGTGATGTCAGTGTCATGTTTGTACAGCCTGCAGAACAGTGAACCAATTAAACCTCTTTTAAAAATAAATGGCCTGGTCTCAAATATTTCTTTATAACAATGCAAGAATGGCCTAATGCAGTCACATCAGGGTAAATGTGATATCCATCACCTCAAGTATTTATCCTTTCCTTGTGTTACAAAGCATCCATTATACTCCTTTAGTTATTTTAAAGTGTTTAATAAATTATTGTTGACTGCAGTCACCCTGTTGGTTCTGATAGTTTTTGCTTGCTTCATGATGTTTTTCTTGAAGGACAGAGCTCCTATAAGCCCTCTAGATGACTCTGATGCAAAATCTTGTTTGTGAACCTCTGGTATGATCTGTCATATGGACTGTAACATGTGCTCATTTTCCTAATGGCATAGCTAGAAACTTTGTGGCAATATCTGATAGCACTATGTCAGGATTCTTTGAGAAATCCAGAACAGGTGTCCCGTAATGAGTTGACCTCCATGCGTGTCTCCCTTTCCTACTGCTCCCAAATGGAGAAGACAATCTTGCCACTCACCGGTGGCTCCAAGCCATTATACTAGTGGACTTTTACCTAGATGAATCAACGTCTGAGTAAAGTCAGACAAGCTATGGCTGTACACAGATCTTGGCTTAACCCCATTCTATAGAGTCAGGGTTGCTGGTCCTAATAGCCATATAAAAAGCCATAGGCTCTGAATTCAGAGACTGAAAGAAATTCAAGTAATTCTCAAATAAATGATGTTCTAGGGAAGTGGAGACACCTGAGTTTCCAAGTAGAAGAAGCTTGGATAATTGTTCTGTTTGTAAATGTGCAGGGTGAGGACAAACTAGGGAATTTGTTCTGAAGCTTTTGCATAGCAAACATCCTATTTTGAATTAGGTTGTATGTTTTTCTCAGGACTTTGAGGGTGACTAATGGAGATTATAAGGAGTTTAAAGTCCCAATCCTGCCCTAATGCCAACCCAGGTGTTTCTCCCCTGGCTGGCCCTAAATTCTCTTGGCCAGTAATGACAAATCATGCAGAAATATACTTGATTGGGACGAGGAAAGACCAGCCTGATGAGACAGCAAAAGTCTCCAGCCTCATTGTCTAGGGTCAGAGTTCTCCTATATAAAAGTCAGAGATGAAAAGTCTAAACTGAAGTCACCAGACTTGAAAGTGTGTACACCCAGACCCCTGCGCTCACGTGGTCCCTAAGAGACCACATACCACACCCCACTCACATGCTTTGAGCTGAGACACAGCATTATTCTACTCTAAAACAACGACAGCAAAGCATTTATTTCCAAAAATGGGACAAGGTCACAAGAAAAGGCCTATAATAATTAACTAAGTCAATGGAAAACTCATTTTAAAAATACCCCCCATGGAGTTTTAGGACAAAACAACAGCTTAGTGAATGTTTGGTTACAGTTCATAGCTATTTCTTTTGCCCTTGATACACTAGCGTGATTTTTTTCAGCTTTCTCTGCCAATCTTGCTCAGCACTAGTGGTTCTAAGATTAAAGTCCAGGTATGTAAATGGAATAGCCCTATTTGCAGCCTTGGTATGTGGGCTCTTCTGAGCCTAGTGGCCCCCTGTGTTGATTTTTGTCAGTTGTTAGCCAGCAAAGGGAGTAGGGACTATAGCAGTTAGAAAAGTAGAGCCTGTAGTACATGTTCAATACGTGAAATTTATAGAGGAAAAATGCTGGGAGGGCTGAAAGGCCAAAGAAGAGAAAGTGAGACAACCTGGAGATCAGAAATTGTAGAAATCGTCTACGGCCATACCACCCTGAACGTGCCCGATCTCGTCTGATCTTGGAAGCTAAGCAGGGTCGGGCCTGGTTAGTACTTGGATGGGAGAAATTGTAGAAATCTGCTTACTACCACTAGGGCTGCAAGAAGACAGGGAGGAGGTAGTGTTACTATATAGCTCAGGTACCAAGTTCATTGCAGAGACTTCCAGGTAAAAGCTATAACAATGGAGGGAAGATTTGTCATCAGAAACTAGAACTTAGGAGTAGATCCAGCCACAGCTAGACATGCCACTTGAATTAGATGACACTGCTGGATGCCTTTTGATTTTGACCAACCAGCATTCATTCATTTCCATTTCTTGTGATACCTACACCATGATTTTCCTTTCCAGGGAGCTCTTCCTAACCCATTGGGTACAGTTTTAGTAGTACTGTCAATCAGGTTGCTCTATTCAACCCTAGCCAAGGCATGGGTGGGCATATAATACAAAGTATGTCAAACACACCCTCTCCCAGGAATTTGAATCTTGAGAACAAGGACATAAAATTGTTGGAACTGTTTCATACCATGGTACCTTGAAAAGGCCATGCATCTTTTCCTATATACCTAGGTCCTTGGAGACACTCTAGTCTGTATTTTATCCTTCCTCAAGTCTTTGTCAATTTAGCCCAAGCTCTCTTAAGTCTGAAAAGTTTGAATTACAATGTTTGCCATGCCTCCATACACCAAGTCCTTGTTTACAGTCCTCAGAATGCCCTTATATGCCTCGTTGGCCTTAAGAATGTCTACTCATCATTCAATACCCAGTCCAGATATAACTTCTGTGAAACCTTTCCCAGTCCCTAACTCAAGAAAAATTTAGTTCCTTATCTCCTCTAGCTTCCAATAACACTCTATACATATTTCTGTTTCAGTACTTATCATATCAAATTATTTTATGTTTATCTGTCTGTCTCCCTTCTAGACTGTGAGGTTAAGGGCAGGACTATGTCTTATTTTAACTGAGAATTCTTGGTACCTAGCTGCTTGGCACATAGTAAATTCTTATTAAAGCATTTGTATGAATGTATGAATAAGTAAAAAGATAATATAGCTAGCATATCTCCATTCAACTATAGTGCAAGCCACAGTTCGTTCTTTATTTGCATTTAAAAGGGTTTGGAGCTCTTTAAGGGTTTAAAGGGGAGAAATGAATCCAATATATGCTCCCAATAAGAAGACATATAAAGAGATAGTTTTATAAAGACAGGAGACAGAAATGACAGAGGACATCATAGGGGGAAAGGAAGAGATGGAGAAAATGTGAAGAGGGCAGTAAGGAGTAACAGCCAATTACAAGGCTGCACAGGAAATACCATTTGGGGCATAGAGATATGCAGAGAGTTCTTAGTATTCCACTTGAGATGATGGCTATTATACTCCCTAGATACTTGAGGGAGGTAAGTCCAGTGGTATGCTGGTAAATATTTAACAACCAGCTCTCTGGGGAAAAGGGCTGTAATCTGTAGCATTTGTCATTTTCCTTCTTCTAAATACTCCCACCATGGCCAATTAATTTCAAGCTACCAATGTGGCATCACTGAATGCAGAGTTGAGAAGAGAGGCTTGCCGTCATTAGGATTTCCACCATGTAGATAAAAACAGATACAAATAAATTCAAGATCATAGACAACAGTAAATGTAGTAATTAAATACATGATGAGTGGATATTTATTTTCTTTATTTGATTATGAGTTTATATAATTTAATTTTAAATAATGGTTATATCTAATACCTTCCTTGCAATCTTTCTGAAAATGTAACTATCAGCTCTTATTAGCAGGTGTGGGCCAGTAGCATACCACCACAGGTAACTCTATCTGTGAACTACTTGGTGACTAAAAGCAACTTGAATAGATATACCAAAGTGAGATAAGGATTGCTGGTCAACTGTAGCTGTAATATGATCAAGAGGATCTAGGTCCACTACGTGATTTCATGGTTCCCAGGAGAGAATCTATACTTGGTAGCCTCAAGCCCTAGATAGCACCAGAACAGAACGCCTCTGATTCATTGTATAATCTTCCTTATTGCTAAAAATTATCTTTATAATTTACTTTGAACTGGTGAGAAAAACAACTTGTTTTGTTAAGAACTGGATATCCCTGGACCAAGATGGTCTTTACAGAGCTGTGTTGAGAGCCATGCTGTCTTGACATTTGTACAATCAACAATTTGACCTTGTTTGTAAAGTGCCTAGTTTATAAATAATAAATGCTTTTTTTTTTTTTGAGATGGAATCTCGCTCTGTCATTCCAGGCTGGAGTGCAGTGGCATAATCTTGATTCACTGCAACCTCCATCTCCTGGGTTCAAGCAATTCTCCTGCCTCAGCTTCCCAAGTAGCTGAGATTATAGGTGCAAAGCCACCACACCAGCTAATTTTTGTATTTTTAGTAGAGTCAGTCAGCTTTTCACCACGTTGGCTGGGCTGGTCTTAAACTATTGACCTCAGGTGATCCACTCGTCTCGGCTTCCCAAAGTGCTGGGATTACAGATGTGAGCCACTGCGCCCAGCCTAAATCCTCTTCTTTTAACCAAGCAGAGAAAATGGACACTGGTTTGGATTTTACACATGCAAGAAAAAGGTAGTAGCAATTATACTCTGCCAGAAAAGTCTCACCTTTGCAAACTCAAGTTATCTTTGAATTGGTGAATTGGGCATATTACTGGTTCATCACTTCAGCATTATATTATTGGTCTTCCTTAATTTTGAGTTCCATCCTCACAGGACATTTTTAGTACTGAAAAGAACAAAAAGGAAATACAGCTCAATACCTGGTGTTGTAATTATAAAAGCACGTACTACATCCTAAGCATACTATTAGACATCATTTCATTTAATCCTGAAAACAAAAACCAACAAGTGGGCACTATCATTTTCCCATCTTATAAATGAGGAAGTTGCAAATCAGGAAGGCCAAGTGCCTTGCCCAAGATCACACAGCTCATGAGAGGAGAGCTAGGATTTGAAGCCAGGTTTGTCTGAAACCCAAGTCTCCCAGGCTTTTGCACTACACTGTGTTGCTTGAAGAGCTGTCTCTCCTTTTCAGGAGGCTAGTCTTGGAGAGTGGGTGGTCTGTGTACAATATCAAAGGATAAATAGAACAGCATGTGTCTTTCTGGAGAGTCACATGGGAATTCTGAATTCAGCGCCATAAGACTTAAAAGCACAATTCAGTGCCCCACCTCCTTATATCAAACATATGGCCAATCTTAGGAGAACTTCAAACAAATATTTCCCTTTAAAAGCTGGTACTTTAGAGCCACTTTGAAGCAAGCCATTGAATACAATTAGATATCTTTGTTTCCTTTCTCTTATCCTTAATTCCTTTTCTTTGTCATATTTTGGAAAGGAATGCCTTTCCTAGCAGGCTAGCCTGCACTTCCTGTTCAGTCTCAAAATCTCTTCAAGCCTTCATCTCTGCTGTCAGATACAACTTTCCTTTCTATTTTGTCTCTCCCTTTCACAGCCTGAACGAACACCTTAAGTGGAGCCAAGGAGGTAAAGGAGACAAAGGTGATTTCTCTCCTCTAACATTACTTCCTTCTTCCTTTCCATGAGTAAAAGAAAAAATGCCCGACTTATTAGGTTTACTCCAGTCATGTGAAGTTTTACAGTCATTTTGCCTGAACAGCTTTTCCTTGTGTGTGTGTATTTCCACCCCCACTTCCCTATTAGAGTTCACTTCGCATTCCATCCTTCCATAAGAGTGCCTCAAGCAGGGAGTTGCTTACATACATTGCTGAGGTTACTGCTAAATTTCTTAGCTAGTTCCCCCTAGAAACAACTGACAAATTTACAAACTGCTCTAGAAAATTCAAAGACACCGTATGTATTTCATCTGAACTAAATAATTTGAATGAAATTTGAACTGAAAATTAAACCAGTTTTATTACAGGGCCCTCCTATCTTCCCTTTTATTAGTGTCCTCTTCTCTTCCCAGCATCTCCCCTTCTCTGTTGCTGGTGTTCTTCCCCCTGCAGCTCTGACAGGAGCCCAAGAGCCCCCACCCCTAACCCCACCTCGACATTAAAACAAAACTGGCTGGAAGCATGTAGACCAGCAGCTAGTGATTCTCAACTCTGATTGTGTGATGGAATCATCTGGGGACTTAGGAAAATCGATTGTCTATGGTGGAACCTGGATATCAGTGTTGTTTCAAAGCATCCTAGATGACTATAATCTTCTCCTCTGGCTTGTCTTTCCCATCCCATCTTTTTCCCCTACAAAAATTTGTTCTAATCTATCACCATTCTACTCTTCTACTTCTACTTGGGAAAAAAGCTAATCAATTTATTTGCAAAATGGCAATGAAAACTGATAGAAGCTTAATGTGCTAGTGTGTCAGTGGGATTTTTATTTTGATTATAAAAATATTTTTTTAAATCTCTTATGGCACAAATTCAGACACGCGGAGATATTTTTGGCTTGGAAGTTTCCCAGTCCCCAATTCATATTATATAGGTTAGTATTATCCATGCTTTTGATACACACACACACACACACACACGTACACACACGCATACACACACGCACACACATATCCATTACAAGCTTTAACTAAAAACAAGGAAACTGACTTTTAAAAATCAATGATAATATTTTTAGTATAATGATAATAATAATAATTTCTTTGCAGTATTTCACCAAGACACTTACATCTAGGTAAATAATGACTGAGTTTTAGGTTGCATTTGCTATCCCTTTGTGTTTTTTTCTTAGCTGTATTTTCACTAAAAAATTTTCAATTCATGAATTTAAGTTGTTGGGAATGGCAGTGAGTATTTGTTGGCTTTGGCAGACAGTTTTGGATATTTATATTTGAATGGAACATTAACCTAGAAATTATAGAATGATTTCTCACTAAAGACTACTTTCAATACTTCATCAGACATGAAAATGATAAGCATTTCACAAATAAAAGCTGAAAGGTTGAACTGTTTCAACTTGGAAGATGAAACTAATTATTTCTTTGATTACATATAGCTCTGAAAGGTGTTTTTTTCACATTTCATTATAGCATGTAGATGAGGTTTTTAAAATATGCCAAATTATCTTATTCGTTAAGGGAAGATAATCACCAAGTTAAACTCTTGCTGATTAAACCATTTGTATCACATTTAAGTTATTCAAAGAAATCCTGGATATCATAACATTGTAATATTTAAGCCCTGATCAGCTGAGGCTGTTGAAAATACAGAATATATTGCTAAGTTATACCTCTTGAACAATTCAATTGAAATCAGACAGATAATCTTTTCTGGTGTTATCACTGTGGTGACGAAATGCTTTATGCTTTACCCCTCAAAAAACTTGGAAGAGTATCTTTCCCCTTGATAGCTCTCATAAATCAGTGTGAAAAAATAAACCTGTGCTTTGCTACCCATTTCTTCACTTAGCATCATGAAAAAATGGACACTAGATAGGAGATACATTATTATAACCCAGTATTGACTCTTTTCTTCAACACTGAATCAAAATCATGAGAGATATTATCAACCACTAATGTTTCTTTGACTACAACTCAGTATGAATTGACATTCAGGTACTTCTTCATTCATGTGGCTGCAGCATCCTTCCTTATTGTATGCATAGCTGCTGCTTTGTCGATGTTCATTCAGCCTGATTTTTTCTAGTCTTGTTTCGCATATCACAAAATGATTTTTAAATAAGTAAATATCATCTTCTCTTGAAGGATTGTTTTTGAGTGATAAACGGAATAAATGTTCACCAGCACTTCTGTTGCATATGTGTATCAGGTATGGCAATTGAAAATATCCCATAGCACGTTCACATTCATGTATTGTTCTTTAATCCAATAATATTATACAACATAGGATAGTGATAAAAGAATTGTGCCAAAAATTCATTCTGAACTTTTTCTGAATATACTAGTAGCTATAAACTCTTTCGTTAGTGTTATAAATTCTTAGAAATTGTGTTAGAACTAGCGCATATACTCTAAGCAGTGAAATTTTGGTTGACGCCATTGTAGTTCTGGCCTGTTATCTCCCTTTAGCAATAACATGCTTCAACGTAGTATGGAAAAGCATTATTTCTGTTTTTTTTTTCTGGAAACATTTGACTGATTACCAGAGAGGTCCCTGTGCTTTGTATGAAAATGTTATGAAAGCTATGGTGGCATTGTTGGATAATTTTACGACAGACATAATCTCCACCCAATAAAAGTCAGTTTCAGATATTCATTGTTTTAATTCCTCCTTAATTTCTGAGGCATTTTAAATTTGTTATATTAAATCATAATATTTGCATATTTACCTGTCTTGGTGCATATATCTTCACATTCTGTATCTACCCCAAAGTCACGTACATTATGTTTTTAATGTTGCCTTTAGTTACTACTGATTTTCATAACTGCATATGTACTTGAATGAACAACTTTTGAGGCATTGATACATTTGGGAATTTAGGGATAAAATGCAAAAAATAGTAACCACGAAACATGCAAAATTAAGAATATAACCAATGAAAAGAGCAAATGTTACAACATGAATGACAGCTTGTTAGCTAAATGTTACTCAAAATGACCCAATCATATCCATCACCTCACATACTTATCATTACATTGTGGTGGGAACATTTAAAACCTACTCTTTCTGCAATTTTGAAATATACATTATTATTAACTGTAGTCATGCTGTGCAATAGATCACTGGAACGTATTCCTTTTGTCTAACTGAACTTCATACACTTTGATTTGCATTTCCCCTTTCCCTGTTGATCCCCCACCCCTAGCCTCTGGTAATCACCATTCTACTCACTACTTCTTTGAGTCTGACTTTTTAAAATTCCACATATGAGTGAGATCATGTGGCATATGTTTTTCTGTGGCTGGCTTATTTCACTTAACATAATATCCTCTAGATTCTTTTATTTCATTACAAATGACAGGAATTAGGATACTGGGAAGATGGCCGCCTAAGAACAGCTCAGGACTTCAGCTCCCAGTGAAAGTGCAGAGGGTGAGTGGATGCCGCATTTCCAGACAAATTTTTATTGCCCACAGACCAGGAGATACCCAGGCAGAGGGTTCGCCAGTGCTGTTGTTCCGGCCGGTGTGGCTGTTATGGCCCCCGCGGGGCTGATTTGGCCCACGCGGCTGCTTTGACCACGCCCTGTCACAGCGGTTCTCCAGACAAAAGCCACTGGTCAGGGAGCCCTCTTAGCTGGCGATTGGAGCCCTGAGATGGCAGAGATGCCCATTAATCTGAAATAGGGAGCCAGGCCAGGAGATTCCTAGGCAAAAAATCTGCCAGGCGCCAGTGCCGCTGTTTGAGCCGACTCAGTGAGTTGCAGCACGGGAGATCCCAGTGCCTTTTCAACAAGCGACTGGAACACTGGGTCGTTCAACTTAAAAAATAAAAGAAAAGACTCTGAGTCAGGGAGCCAGGTGATCAGGCTCGGTTGGTCCCACCCCCCAACCCCCAACAACAACAAAAACAAAAACAGTAATTAAAAACCCTCTGGGTTGAGCCCTTCACAGCAAGCACAGCTCGGTGGGGGAGGGGCGTCCACCATTACTGAGACTCTCTACCACTACAGAAGCAGGCCACCATCGCCAAGGTACTCTGCCATTGACGAGGCAACCTGCCACAACAGAGAGAGTCCTCCATAACAGAGGCAAGGCCACCATTGCCGAGACAGTTCTAACTACGCCCATATAAACAGGACTGCAGGGAAGAGCACAGGGCAGCTGGGCGGAGCCCACAGCAGCTCAGCAAAGCCTCTGCAGGCAGACAGTAGCTAGGTGGGCTGCTAGCTGGGTGGGGCAGCCCTGAAAGAAAAAACAAGGGCAGCAGCACAACGGAAACTCATAAAGCCCTAACTCTCCGGGACAGAGAACCTGGGAACAAAAAGTGGTTTATGAGTTCAGCAGTAGCAGACCTAAATGTACCTGCCCAGCAGCTCTGAATGAACAACTGAGCTCACAACTCAGGACTTAAGCCCCAATAAAAGATAGACTGTCTCCTCAAGTAGCTCCCTGACCCCCATAGATCCAAAGACTCACCTCATAAAGGAGAGAATGGACTGACAGTTGGCAAGCATCTTTCTGGGACAAAGATAGCAGAAGAGGAAACTGGTAGCAACCCTTACTGTTCTGCAGCTGCTGCAGGTGATCCCCAGGCAAGCAGGGCCCAGAGAGGACCTCAGCAGTCCTACAGCAGAGGGGCCAGACTGTTAGAAGGAAAGCTTAAAAAAAAAAAAAAAAGAAGTAACTTCAGCATCCACGAACTAGAAGCTCACTCAGAGACCCAATCTGAAAGACAATAACTACAAAGACAACAGGTGGATAAACCCACAAAAATGGGAAGAAACCAGTGCAAAAAGGATGAAAACTCCCAAAACCAGAACACCTCTCCTCCTAAAAGGGATCACAACTCTTAACCAGCAAGGGAACCAGACCGGATGGAGAAGGAGGGTGATGAAATGACAGAATCAGACTTCAGAAGGTGGGTAGTAAGAAACTACAGTGAGCTAAAAGAACATGTTCTAACCCAATGCAAAGAAACTAGGAACCTTGAAAAAAGATTGGATGAAATGCTAACGAGAATGGACAGCATAGAGAGGAATATAAGTGAATTGATGAAGCTGAAAAACATAACACGAGAACTTCGTGAAGCATGCACAAGCTTCAACAGCCGAATTGACCAAGCAGAAGAAAGGATATCAGAGGTCGAAGATCAACTCAATGAAATAAAAAGAGAAGGCAAGAACAGAGAAAAAAGCACAAAAGGAATGAACAAAATCTTCAAGAAATGTGGGACTATATGAAAAGACCTAATCTACGTTTGATAGGTGTACCTGAATGTGATGAAGAGAATGAATCCAAGCTGGAAAATACTCTTCAGGATATCATCCAGGAAAACTTCCCCAACCTAGCAAGGCAGGCCAATATTCAAATCCAGGAAATACAGAGAACACCACAAAGATATTCCTCAAGAAGAGCAACCCCAAGGCACATAATCGTCAGATTCACCAGGGTTGAAATGAAAGAGAAAATGCTAAGGGCAGCCAGAGAGAAAGGTCGGGTTACCCACAAAGGGAAGCCCATTAGACTCACAGCAGATCTCTCAGCAGAAACCCTACAAGCCAGAAGAGATTGGGGGCCAATATTCAACATCCTTAAAGAAAAGAACTTTCAACCCAGAATCTCCTATCCAGCCAAACTAAGCTTCATAAGTGAAGGAAAAATAAAATCCTTTGCGAACAAGCAAGTACAGAGATTTCATCACCACCAAACCTGCACTACAAGAACTCCTGAAAGAGGCTCTACACATATAAAGGAACGACCAGTACCAGCCACTCCAAAAACACGCCAAATGGTAAAAGAGCATCAACACTTTCAAGAATCTGCATCAACTAACCAACAAAACAGCCAGGTAGCATCAAAATGACAGTATCAAATTCACACATAACAATACTATCCCTAAATGTCAAAGGACTAAATGCCCCAATCAAAAGACACAGACTGTCAAATTGGATAAAAAGCCAAAACCCATCAGTGTGCTGTATCCAGGAAACCCATCTTACATGCAAGGATACACAAAGGCTCAAAATAAAGGGATGGAGGAAGATCTACCAAGCAAATGGAGATAAAAAAAAAAGCAGGAGTTGCAATTCTCATCTCTGATAAAATAGACTTTAAAGCAACAAAGATCAAAAGAGACAAAGAAGGACATTACATAATGGGAAAAGGATCAATGCAACAAGAAGAGCTAACGATCCTAAATATATACGCACCCAATACAGGAGCACCCAGATACATAAGGCAAGTTCTTAATGACTTACAAAGAGACTTAGACTCCCACACAATAATAGTGGGAGACTTTAACACCCCATTGTCAATATTAGACAGATCAACCAGACAGAAAATCAACAAGGATATCCAGGACCTGAACTCAGACCTGAAACAAGCAAACAGAATAGACATTTACAGAACTCTCCACCCCAAATCCACAGAATATACATTCTTCTCAGCACCACATCACACCTACTCTAAAATCGACCACATAATTGGCAATAAATCACTCCTCAGCAAATGCAAAAGAACGGAAATCATAACAGTCTCTCAGACCACAGTGCAATCCAGTTAGAACTCAGAATGCAGAAACTAACTCAGAACCGCACAGCTTCATGGAAACTGAACAACTTGCTCTTGAATGTTGACTGGATAAACAATGAAATGAAGGCAGAAATAAAGATGTTCTTCATAACCAACGAGAACGAAGACACAACATACCAGAATCTCTGGGACACATTTAAAGCAGTCTCTAGAGGAAAATATATAGCAATGAGTGCCCACATGAGAAGAAAGGAGAGATCTAAAATTGACACCCTATCATCAAAATTGAAAGAGCTAGAGGAGCAAGATCAAAAAAACTCAAAACCTAGCAGAAGACAGGAAATAACTAAGATCAGAGCAGAACTGAAGGAAATAGAGACACAAAAAACTCTTCAAAAAATCAATAAATCCAGGAGCTGGTTTTTTGAAAAGATCAACAAAATAGACAGACCACTAGCCAGATTAATAAAAAAGAAAAGAGAGAATAACCAAATTGATGCAATAAAAAACGATAAAGGGGATATCACCACAGATTCCACAGAAATCCAAACCATCATCAGAGATTATTACAAACAACTCTATGCACATAAACTAGTAAACCTGGAAGAAATGGATAAATTTCTGGACACCTGCATCCTCCCAAGCCTAAACCAGGAAGAAGCCGAAACCCTGAATAGACCAATAACAAGGTCTGAAGTCAAGGCAGCAATAAAGAGCCTACCACCCAAAAAAAGCCCAGGTCCAGATGGGTTCACAGCCGAATTCTACCAGACATACAAAGAGGAGCTGATACCATTCCTTCTGAAACTATTCCAGACAATCCAAAAAGAGGGAATCCTTCCCAAATCATTTTATGAGAAAAACATCATCCTGATACCAAAACCCAGTAGAGACTCAACAAGAAAAGAAAATTTCAGACCTATATCCATGATGAACATAGATGCAAAAATCTTCAATAAAATACTGGCAAGCTGATTGCAACAGCATATCAAAAAGCTCATCCACCATGATCAAGTAGGATTCATCCCGGGGATGCAAGGCTGGTTGAACATATGCAAGTCCATAAACGTAATTCACCACATAAACAGAACCAAAGACAAAAACCACGTGATTATTTCAATTGATGCAGAGAAGGCCTTTGACAAAATTCAACAGCTCTTAATACTAAAAACCCTCAATAAACTAGGTATTGATGGAACGTATCTCAAAACAATAAAAGCTATTTATGACAAACCAACAGCCAATATCATCCTAATGGGCAAAAACTGTAAGCATTCCCTTTGAAATCTGGCACTAGACAAGGATGCCCTCTCTCACCACTCCTATTCAATATAGTACTGGAAGTTCTAGCCAGAGCAATCAGGCAAGAAAAAGAAATAAAGTGTATTCAAATTGGAAAGGAGGAAATCAAATTGTCTCTATTTGCAGATGACATGATTGTGTATCTAGAAGACCCCATCTTCTCAGACCAAAATCTCCTGAAACTGATAAACAACTTCAGCAAAGTCTCAGGATACAAAATCAATGTGCAAAAATCACAAGCATTCCTATACACCAGTAATAGACTTAAAGAGAGCCAAATCAAGAACGAACTGCCATTCACAATTGCCACAAAGAGAATAAAATACCTAGGAATACTAACAAGGAACGTAAAGGACCTCTTGAACGAGAAGTACAAGCCACTGCTCAACGAAATAAGAGAGGACACAAACAGATGGAGAAACATTCCATGTTCATGGTTAGGAAGAATCAACATCGTGAAAATGGCCATACTGCCCAAAGTAATTTACAAATTCAATGCTATTCCCATCAAGCTACCAATGACCTTCTTCACAGAACTGGAAAAAAACACCTTAAACTTCATATGGAACCAAAAGAGAGCCCGCATAGCCAAGTCAATTCTAAGCAAAAAGAACAAAGGAGGAGGCATCACACTACCGGACTTCAAACTATACTACAAGGCTACAGTAATCAAAACAGCATGGTACTGGTACCAAAACAGAGATCTAGACCAATGGAACAGAACAAAGGACTCAGAGGAAATACAACATACCCACAACCATCTGATCTTCGACAAACCTGACAAAAACAAGCAATGGGGAAAGGATTCCCTGTTTAATAAATGGTGTTGAGAAAACTGGCTAGCCATGTGCAGAAAGCAGAAACAGGACCCCTTCCTGATACCTCACACTAAAATTAACTCCAGATGGATTAAAGACTTAAACATCAGACCTAACACCATAAAAACCCTAGAAGAAAATCTAGGCAAAACCATTCAGGACATAGGCATAGGCAAGGACTTCATGACCAAAACGCCAAAAGCAATGGCAACAAAAGCCAAAATAGACAAATGGGACCTAATCAAACTCCACAGCTTCTGCACGACAAAAGAAACAGTCTGTAGAGTGAATTGGCAACCAACAGAATGGGAAAAAATTTTTGCAGTCTACCCATCTGACAAGGGGCTGATATCCAGAATTTACAAAGAACTAAAACAGAGCTACAAGAAAAAACAAACAAGCCCATTCAAAAATGGGCAAAGGATATGAACAGACACTTTATAAAAGAAGACATACAGGAGGCCAACAAACATATGAAAAAATGCTCATCATCACTGGTCATTAGAGAAATGCAAATCAAAACCACATTGAGATACCATCTCACACCAGTTAGAATGGCGATCATTAAAAAATCTGAAAACAACAGATGCTGGAGAGGATGTGGAGAAATAGGAACACTTTTACACTGTTGGTGGGAATAAATTAATTCAACCATTGTGGAAGACAGTGTGGCAATTCCTCAATGACCTAAAAATAGAAATCCCATTTGACCCAGCAATCCTATTACTGGGTATATATCGAAAGGGTTATAAATCATTCTACTATAAGGACACATGCACACAAATGTTCATTGCAGCACTGTTTACAATAGCAAAGACCTGGAACCAACCCAAATGCCCATCGATGATAGACTGGATAGGGAAAATGTGGTACATATACACCATGGAATATTACGCAGCCATCAAAAATGATGAGTTCACGTCCTTTGTAGGGACATGGATGAACCTGGAAACCATCATTCTCAGCAAACTGACACAAGAGCAGAAAATCAAATACCACATGTTCTCACTCATAGGCGGGTGTTGAACAATGAGAACACATGGACACAGGGAGGGGAACACTACACACTGGGGTCCGTTGGGGGGAAATGGGGGAGGAACGGGGGGTGGGGAGGTGGGAAGAGATAGCATGGGGAGAAATGACAGATACAGGTGAGGGGACGGAAGGCAGCAAACCACACTGCCATGTGTGTTCCTATGCAACAATCTTGCATGTTCTTCACATGTACCCCAAAACCTAAAATGCAATAAAAAAAAACCAAATGACAGGATTTCATTTTTTTAAAAGGATTTAATATTTAATTTTATACATACATCACATTTTCTTTTGTAAAAGTTTTTAATTTTAATTTTTGTGGCTATGTAGTAGGTATATATATTTATGGGGAACATGAGATGCATTCAGGCATGTAATGTAAAATGATCACATCATGGGGAATGGGGTATTCATTCCTATGTTGCCCAGGCTGGTCTCATACTCTTGGGTTCAAGTGATGCTTCTGCCTTGGCCTCCGAAAGTGCTGGGATTACAAGCATGAGCCACTGAACCCAGCCATTTATCCTTTGTGTTGAAAGCAATCCAATTAAACTATTTTAGTTATTTTTAAATGTACAGTTTAGTATTGACTGTAGTCACCCTGCTGTGCTGTCAAGTAAGAGGTCTTATTCATTCTTTCTATTTTTTGTACCCATTGACCATCCCCACCTCCCTCCCAGCTCCCACTACCCTTCCCAGCCTCTGGTAGCCACACTTCTACTCTCTTTGTCCATGAGTTCTATTGTTTTGATTTTTAGATCCACAAATAACTGAGAACATGTGATGTATCTTTCTGTGCCTGGCTTATTTCACTTAACATACTGACCTCCAGTTTAATACATGTTGCAAATGACAGGATCTCATTCTTTTTATGTCTAGATAATATTCCATTGTGTATAGGTACCACATTTTCTCTATCCTTTCATCCATTGATGGACACTTAGATTGATTCCATATCTTGTCCATTATGAATAGTGCTGTAATAAATATGGGCGTGCAGGTATCTCTTCAACATACTGACTTCAATTCCTTTAGATATGTACCCAGTATATTCCTTGTATATAGACATGTATGTAAATGCACATGTAATATGCACATGCATACATGTGCATATACAAGGAATGCACTGGGTACATATCTAAAGGAATTGAGAGCCTATTAAGGTCATATTGGGATGTCAAGAAAAAAATCATGATTAATCAGATATAAGCTTGCCATTGTATCCCACAAGCTCTGGCGTAGCATGTAAATACATTTCATTACCAGAAAGAACCATTACATACATGGGAAACTGAGTCTTAGAGAGGCAAAATAACTTACCCAAAGTTTTTTACAAGTCTGAATCAAACCCAAGTTGCCCAAGTTGGGCACTTAGATACCTCAGTGTAATACTTCTCAGACATCAGTATAAGCATCAACTCCTTTGGCATTGATGAAGACTGCTGCAAGAGTTGATACTATTTTGTTTAGGAGAGAAGCCTAGCTGGAAAGCAAGATTGGCAGAGGCCGCTGTGTTCAAATATGTGAAGGCTGTGCTGAGAAAAAGGAGCAGTCCTGTCTGGGTGGTAGTCAAAGTACAGAACTTGGGTGAGTAGGAGGAAGTCATAGGGGAGCAGGCTTAGTTCATCAGCAGGAAGAACATTCTGACAAGTGGAATCCTGTGCCTGCAGAGAGAGGCAGGGAGCTTCCAGGTCCATCCCTGTTCACTTGGAAGATACATGGGGAGCACTTGGCAGGAAGGCTGGGGAGGGAGGGCCGGCAACAGGGAGAGAGGTTGATCTGAAAGCTTTTCTAGCCTGAGCCTGGTGAGGGCCTGGAGGGAGAAGGGCTGACCAAGGAGGCCAGGTGGCCTGCAGGCCCCTTCTGCACCTGACACTTTTGTGCCTGGAGTCAACTGTGTCTGTCTCTTGGCTGCCCAGCTCCAGCCCTGCCTGTTCCCTGGGTGGCCATGGGAAGCCTATGGGGCCCAGCATGGAAGACTGGAACCTCTGCCTCCCAAAGACACATGGGCTATTTCTCCAGCAGCAGTCAAGATCCCAAGTCCACACTGTGGCCCCTTCCACTGCCCACCATCCTGAATCTGAGCTTTATTCCTTTGAGCAGAATGGGCTCAGGCTGTCATGGGCTTTGGATCTAGGAAATCTTTTCACTTCGTGGAGCTATTACATGTGTTCCTTGGGGTGTTCAGCACTGTTAGGAGTATGTGGATGAGGGAGGAGTAGGTAAGAGGGTGAATCTCCTTCAGGTTAAGAGTCTGAATGCTGCCCTCATTCTGTGGCAGCTCAGGCCATTCCACCTAGGCATTTGTAGTCTCTCCTGGACTGTGACTATGGCCAGTCAGCACCATGCCCCTACAAGTGTACAAAAGAGGCACCAGTCCTCCTTGACACATTATAGCTGAGTGATGTTGATGTCCCTGAATGGTGAGTGACAGCTGATTTTGAACTAGCTCGAGGGTCAGGGAGAAGAGTTCTGAGACTCCTGTTACAGCTACCCAGAACCCCAGGAACAGCCTTTAACACCTGTCTGAATACTAACCTACAAGATATTGGCCTCACAGTCAGATATGAGTTGTGTGCAGCAGGATCATCTGTGTTCCTTGTGAGAAATACATTTTTCCATGCCGCATCCTAGGTCTAATAAACCAGAATCTCTAGAAATCTGCATTCTTTACAAGCTTCTCTAGTTTTTAGAGAATACTAAAGTGTGGAAAACACCTCTGTGATGATTGAAGCCGAAATAGACGGTAAGAACTATCTCATTTCCACCCTCCATCGCCTGTTGTTACAGATTGGAAAGTAGCGAACACAGAGAGTAAATGACCTATCTAAGGTCATAGAGTCATAGAGTTGATTAGTGTTGTGGTAAACCCAGAATAATGAACCACAGTGCTATTTCCTGACCCAGGACTACTCTCCTAAGTAACTAACCAATCCTTTGTTAGATCAAAGAGTGAAGAAAGTGTTTTGAATAAGCATTAAATGTTACATTGCATGAGGATCATGTATCTAGAACAGATTATGCTCATCCTAGCTTCCATGGCTTTACTGAAGTACCCTCTTCCCCTCCTTCCCTATCTTTTCTCCTTTCCACCTTCACAAATCTAACCATCCTTCAAGGTCCAGCAACTTAGTCCACTTTCACCTTCCTGGGGGTCTCTGAGCCCACTCACATGGCCCTTTCATATATTTTGTAATTGAGCCCAAATGTTTGTTGTCTTTTCCCAATTAGATAGCAAGGACTAGATTTCAACCGCTTCGTATCTGCTATAATCCCCTTCTCCTAAGGCTAGGCCACAATTAGGGGCCCACAAAAATCCATATTAAAATCCAGATTCAGTACAAGCCAGCCAAGCAGCTAGCCACATAGCTCTAGTGATATATTTTTGTTGCAATCATATTAAAATTATACAAGATGTATAGTACAGCTTTCACACCTAGTCTGAGGTCTCCTAGGCTTTCTAAACTTCACTAAGTTCTCGCCCAGCAGCTCTTTTGCTATTAAACAGTCAGTGGAGTGTTTGCATGGCCATCCACATGCTAGTCACTGTGGGTATTACAAAACAAAAAGAAAACACTGCAAGTTCTGCTCCAGCTTCCACGTGGGGAGAATGGCTGCATCCTGCACTCACTGTTATCTCGGGTTCCAGTCTAGGTATTGTACGTTCTTATACTCAACCCAGCCCCCTTTGGATCAGTTTCTTGTTCTGGCCTGTCCATAAATCTCTCCCTCCCTTCCTTCTCTGTCTCCTTTGTACCTTCCGTCTCAAACCCCAGTCAGCAGCTGCCAGCAGTAAGGGGCTCTGAGAATGCAAGTGGGGATTTTCCAGACACTTCACATTTTCCTCACTGTTAAAAAATGTGTTTTGCTTGCTTAAAGTGATTGGATTCCTCTTGTCCTCGGTGGGGCTGGGTGAATGAGACACTTATCCTAAGAAGATCAAAGAGGGTCTACAGTCTCAGCAAAATTTAGCTGTCATTGTCTCTGGAAATCCTAGCATGTATGAACTGTAATTTCCTCAGGTACTTCCTGAATACTAGCCCAAGACGTTAGAGCAATGTGTGGTTATTTTCCTCCCTGCTCCCTTCCTTCTTGAGAACCAGAGTTGCTGAACTGCTGCTTGACTCCTTGTCCTCCTCCCCACTGCTCTCTCGCTCACTCATGGTGGCCAAGCCCCTCATTTGCTCTGTGCCTTCATCACTCCCCTCTCTCAGTGGAGACCTAAGGTGCGTAGGGTGGAGCCTTTCCCACGGCTTCACAGATCCTTTCTCCTTGACATGTTGCTTGAAATAGTCTGTTTCTTTTTGTTTCCAGGCACTCTTCCCACCAAGTCCTGACCACCTCCTGGCCTTTTGAAGGGGCAAATGCCAGACAACCAGCAGACTCTGTAGCCCATAGCCTACATGAAGGAAGATGCCTACATATATAACACCATGCGCACACAATCTAGAAGTTGTGGGCTTCTTAGCACTGGCAATGCCATCCCTAGTGGCTTTCTCCAGACTTTTGGGAGTTTGCCTCTCATTTGTGAGTGTGAAGCTAAGCTACACTGAACCCAAGCTTCAGGACCTGAACAAATGTTTTGGTTACTAAGTTTAGTTTTAGCATCTACACTGTGCTGGTCACATGACAGGGCATTTCCACAACTGTTGCCTCATTGAATCCTCACAACATCCTGGTGAGATAAGTATTCTTATCCTGATTTTTATTTGTGAACATATTAAAGCACAATAATAACATTAATGACTCACATTCATGAAGCACTTGCTATGCACCCCACAGCGTTCTAAGCACTATGTACATATTAACTCATATTTTCCTCACAACAAACCCACTATCTGGTTATTACAATTTTTAGGAATAGGAAGCTGAAGCTCAGAAAGATTAAGAGTCTGGCTCAAGGTCATACAGCCAGTAAGTGGTAGAGCCTCATTTTGAACATAGGCAGCCTGGTTCCTATGTAAACCTAACTATGTAAACACTGTGCTATGTGTTTTTGTCTTGGGTTTTTGTTTGTTTGTTTTTGTTTTGAGACAGGGTCTCACTGTCACCCTGGCTGGAGTGCATTGGCGTGATCTTGCCTGACTGCAGGGCTTAAGTGATTCTCCCACCTTAACCTCTCGAATAGCTGGGACTACAAGCACATGCCACCACACCTGGCTAATTTTGTTTATTTTTTGTAAAGATGGGGTCTCCTAAGTTTACCCCAGGTGGTTCCAAACTCCTGGGCTCAAGCAATTCTCCTGCCTCGGCTTCCCAAAGTGCTGAGATTATAACCATGAGCCACCGTGTCCAGCCAACACTATGCTACTTGGACATAGAAAGGTTGAAAGGTTAACTCACACACTCACGGCCATAGCAATCATTCGACGATAGATTCCAGGCTGTACAGTAGGCTTTCTGACCCCATGTTCTGTACCCTTTTCACTATACATTCATGTTTTCACTCATCCAATATACATTCATTAAACACTGCTATGTGCCAAGGGTTGTACTATGCACTAGGCATAAAATTGCTGCTCAAAAGGAGCTCAGAGTCAAAAGGGAGAGATAGACAAGAAAACAAAAAAGCATCGCATGATGACTGAGAGCATGGCTTTCATCCTCAATATATCTAAGTTCAAGTCAGAACACTACCATATTTTGCCAGTAATATCTGCTCCTTGATAGTCTTATGCACAGAATGGAGATGATAATATCAGTTCATTTCTAATAGGATTGTCCTGGTGAAGACTAGATGAATTAATATGTGCAATAAACTTAGAAAGGTACCCAGCATGTAGATGCTATTATTATTATTATAGGTTTCTCTGTTTTATGATAGAGTGCCAATGGCTAAGAGAAGGTCCTAAGCCAGTGTTTGAGTAAGAGACAGAGGATGCCTGGATGGAGGATGCAGAAGAGGGAGGCAGGGGCTAGAGCATGCAGGACTTTGAAAGCCATGCACAACGCCAAGCTAAGAAGCAGAATGGGCTTGGATCAGTTGAATAGCACCTACATTTCTGCTACTTTCAAGGAACAGCAGGCTGATGACCAACCTGTGTAAGTGGTCTAGTGACCCTAGCATGCAGTGAACATTTTTTTCCTTAACTCAGGTTCGCAGATTGAATAGCTGTGAGTGGCCATATGAACTGCTGGTCCGTCTCTGAAAGAGGCTCAACCCTCCCTTGGCTGTCAGCAGCCTTGTACTGCACCTGGCAACAGCTGGGAAGAATGAGGCTATTGGATAATGGCTTTTGGAGCTGACTTCTACAAGGTAAGGATTTGGAAGGGAGGTGGATGGAGAGAAAGAGGATGAGGCATTACGCTGAGACATCGGATAGCATGTGGCCAAAGGAGCCAGGCACCTTCCGGATCTGCTAGGATGACTTTCAAACAGCTTGTGATGATTCAATATGCCCCCCAGGGATTGTGTTTCTTATAAAAGTGTATTTTCCAACTTGGGCCGAACTGGTGTCAGTCAGTTTTATGGCCACTATATTTTTGGTTATTTACTTCCGATCTTCTCTTTGCTTCCCAGGTGACCTACTTTAGCTGCTAGACCTTGGGGAGTCTAAAAAGAAAAGTAATAATTAGTCCTCATATTGGTACAATCCTTTATGATTTACAAAGAACCCCCACATTCATTGGATTTTACAGTACTTCTACAAGGGAGGTAGGACAGGCAATTACATGGTTATCATTTCCAATGTTACAGACGAGTAAATCAAGGCAAAGAGAGGGGAAAGCACATGCCCAGAGTTACACTGCTAGAGAGCAGTGGGGCTAGGACTCTGTGTTAGTTTTCTGTGCTGTATAATAAATTACCACAAATTTAGCAGCTTAAACCATTACATATTTACTATTTCAGTTTCTTTGCTCAGAAGCCTCACAAAGTCACAAAGGCCAGGTTTGGGGGCTCATCTGGAGGCTTGATTAAGGAACAGTCTGTCTCCGTTTAGTTGTTGGCACTATTCAGTTGCTTGTGGCTGCTCACTTTTTTTTTTTTTTCTGAGACGGAGTCTTGCTCTGTGGCCCAGGCTAGAGTGCGGTGGTGTGATCTTGGCTCACTGCAACCTCCACCTCCGGGTTCAGGCGATTCTCCTGCCTCAGTGTTCCAAGTAGCTGGGATTACAGGTGCCCATCATTGCGCCCAGCTAACTTTTGTATTTTTAGTAGAGAAGGATTTCACCATCTTGGCCAGGCTGGTCTTGAACTCCTGACCTCGTGATCCACCCACCTCAGCCTCCCAAAGTGCTGGGATTACAGGCGTGAGCCACTGCTCCCAGTCAGCAACTCACTTCGTGAAAGCCACCAAGGGGAGAGAGTGAGTCTGCTAGCAAGATTGTATCTTATAAAATAGAATATAATTGTAGACGTGATATCCCCTTACCTTTGTCGTATTCTATTGGTTTGAAGCAGGACACAGGTTCCATTCACATTCAAGGGAAAAGGCTTACACAGGGGCAGGAACACCGGGAGATGGAGACTGTGGTTGCTACCCTAAAGTCTGTTTGCCAACACAGCTTTGTCTGACTCCAAATCCACTGGTCTTTCCACTGGACCACACTGTTGCCCTTAGGGATGTGTGACATACATTCTCGCCACTCTCAAATGTACATACACCCGTTCAAAGGTACATTTGCCACCTACAGAGTGGAATAAATCTAAGAGGCCTGCTCTTCCCCTTAAACCTGTGTCCTGGGTTACACATCCTAGAATCCTAACTGACTAACTTATGAATACACCCCCACTCTCTTAACTCAGAAAAACATTTTTATCACTTCTAAAGATGGAATGTTGTTTTGGGACAATTTTGTGCAAACCCTGAGCTTGTTATCTTCGAAAAAGAATGCGTGTCTTTCTCATTTAGGAGACTTAAATACTTATCCTGACAATTTCTAAATTGCTTACAAAGGCAAAGGAAGTCGTGCTGTGTTTTGCTTCTTTAGCTTTTGTGGCTAAGTCTCATTATTTCGATCCTATTAATGACTGTCAGAGAAGATGTGGCCTTGGAGGAAAGGGGTTAAAGAGAGTTCTTTAATTCTCTCAGCCGAGGCCAGAAAGCTCTCTGAGGATGGCTTCTGAAGTTTAGGCATGCCTGCAAAGAAGCTCTGCAGCTCTCTCCAGATGCCTGCTTTTCACTGACAATAGGGGCTACCTGAACTATTCATTTCATTCATTCATTCAGTCAGTCAGTCAGCAAGTATTTATGAGCATTTCTTTGTGCAAAGCACCATTCTAGGTGCTAGCCATGCTGAGACCACCATTCTCATATGCAAGAAGCTTCCAGTGGAGTGAAGACTCAGACAAGAAAGCTATTACAAGGCTATAGAATTGCTTTAATGAAGACATGCTCTGAGCCTTTGGGATTCTGTCTGATAGAGTTAGGAAAGAGATGTGCTTGCTCCAAATCGCAAACCCAAAGCCTTCAGGACCAGGCAAATGAATCAAACAGGTGGATGCAAGGATTGGTAGGGATTATACCAAACTGGAGGGCATTGCAATTAAAAAAATTAAACACCATGTGGTCCTAATAAAATGTGCCCTGTAAGCTGCCGATTTACGACTCCAGCTTAGACAAAGGAGGTAGTGTTTGTGCTGAGATTTAAATAATAGCAAATACTTATATACAGGTTACTGTGTACCAGGTACTCTTGTAAGCAATTAAATGTATTAACTCATTTAATCTCCATAACAAGCCTATTCGGTAGGTACATTAATTGGCCTTATTTATAGATGAGGAAATAGAGGCCTAGAGACGTTCCATAACTTGCCTGGCATCACACAGCTAATGATCACAGCTGGAATTCAAACTTAGCCTGGGTTCACAGCCCATGTAGCAAACTACCATGTTCTCAGCCTCTGCTAAAAAGTAACTAAGTGTTTGAAAAGCAGCCAGATAGCGAGACAACATGGCATTTGGAGAAAGGGAGCATCTGCAAAGGTGGAGGCCGAAAGAGTCTGAGGGATTCCAGGGTCCTTAAAAATTGCAGTATTTCTGGAATAGCAAGTGTGTGTTTTGAGGTAATGGGGGAATGGGTGGAGCAAGGTCAGGAGACGGATGGAGAGAAATGAGATCAGAGGTCGGGCACAGTGGCTCATGGCTCATGCCTATAATTCCAGCACTTTGGGAAGCCAAGGCAAGAGGATTGCTTGAGCCTAAGAGTTCAAGACTAGTATGGGCAACCTAGTGACACTCTGTTTCTACAAAAATAAAAATAAATAGAAAAAATTAGCTGGGCGCAGTGGTGCACACCTGTCCCAGGTACTCAACAGACTGATCTGGGAGGATCCCTTGAGCCTGGGAGGCAGAGACTCTAGTGAGCCTTGATCATGCCATTGAACTCCAGTGTGGGTGACAGTGCGAGACCCTATCTTAAAAAAAGATAAAAAAAGAAACAGAAATGAGGCCAGACAGAAAAATCAACAAGGACTTATATGCCATGCAAAGCACTCATCCATTCATTAAATAGACATGTATTAAGCACTTTCTGTGTGCTAAACATTTACAAAGCATCATGCTAAGGAAATAGATCTAGGCACATCTTTTTTTTTGAAGGGTGGTCCAAAGAAGGCATGAAACTCAGCATGAGGGAATCTAAAAACACGTTCCAAAAAAGTGATTGAATTGACCTAATCCTTAAAGGATAAGTGAGGCTGGCTAGGCAAAGGAGACATGAAAGGGCATTGCAAAGAAAGGGAGCAGAGTATGCAAAGGCATTTCTGAACTCATGGTAATAATGGTCATCCTTCTTGTCTGAGTTTTCCTCTTCTTTCTATCCTCTCATCTATTCACATGTCACAATGGGAGATAGAAAGCCAGAGAAGAATCAGACCAAGAGTTGCTCCACAGGATGTTTATGTTCCGGCATACCTAGCAGAAGCAAGGGGGTAAAGGGATATATTTGGGGTTAGAATAACTGGACTTGGGCTCAGGCATTTTATCGACATTAACTCCATTTAACGCTAAGGCTCAAAGGACTGACGTGAGGGAATCATCACATCAACCTTGCAAATTTTTCGTTTTGATCCCTTATCCCTATTTTATAAATGAGGAAATGGAAAGTCAGAGAGGTGATGTCATGTACTTGAAGTACTCTGTTAGTAAGTGTCATGATCTGGGGTTTGAACCCAGGAATGTCTGGCTCTGTAACTTGTGTTCTGTTGTTCTCAGATTCTGAGAAACTTCTCTTCCCTGAAAGCATGCTGTCTTTTAGTAACGATAGCTAAAAATCATTTATTGCAAGCTCAGTCTATAATTTCAAACTGCTTCCCTCAGCATGTCAGTCCTTAGAGCCTTAGATCTATCAGCTGTAAAACAAGACCGTGGTGGAAAATATTACTGTTCACTAATATTCAGTTCCTTTCTACTTTCAGTAATATAGCAGTGTTATACCTCTTTTCTTCCTTGATGCTAGATATGGCCATATAGCTTGCTATAACTAATGAAATATGAGTAGAAGTGACATGTGTCACTTTAGGGTGGAAGCATTCAAGAGATCATGTGATTCATGTCTTCTCTTAACGCTACTACTAGACAAAATTCCGAATGATAGTACCTCTACTGGCCTGGGTTTCTGTGTAAAAGTGATATGTAGCAGAGTCCTCCACTGGCTGGCAATGGACATGAATGAAATTACATACACATATGCACATACACACAGACAGATATATCCACATATGCTTTCATTGGTATAAGCCACTGAAATTCTGGAGTTGTTTTTCATCATAGCATAACCTATTATATTCTGACCAATATAGAAGTTAATGATCTCTATTTCATGGATTTGTTGTAAGGATCAATGGAATAATGGAAGTAGAAGTGCCTTATAAAATCTGAGGCTGTGTGCAGTTGCCAAGTTGCATGTCTGAATTCAGGTCCTATTGAACTGTGCTCTAATGGAATATCACTGTACAAATAGGATATTTTTAGATACTTGTATCTTTTTACATTATGGGCAGATATTTACTTGACTGCATAGCATTCTTGTGAGGGAGGCTTCCTTTTTATAGATAGGGGGAACCAACTCTGAAAACTGAAGTTCATTTCCCAGAGACTATGGGTAGCTGATACAGTGAGCCATTCTGATCAAAATGGTTACTACTGTTTCCAATTTTTTTTCCCATCTAGGCTTAAAGAATCAATTTAGGGAGACCCAACCCTGATCTTCTCAGATAGCAACTCTGGATTCTACTTCTCCTAGAAAAAAGGAAATGCTAGCCATCCTTCACCTCCTAAATTCAAGTGATTCTCCTACCTCAGCATCCCGAGCAGCTAAGACTACAGGTGCACGCTACCATGCACGGCTTTTTTTTTTTTTTTTTTTTTTTTTTTTTTTTGTAGTTTTAGTAGAGACAGGGTTTCACCATATTGGCCAGGCTGGTCTCAAACTCCTGACCTGCCTTGGCCTCCCAAAGTGATGGGCTCCCAAAGTGTGAGCCACCATGCCTGACTGTGAATGTTCTTAATGGCATCTAGAACAGTGAATCCTTTCCAGAAGGTTTTCAGTTTACTTTGCCCAGATGAATCACAATCTATGGCAGCTATAGCCTTATGAAATGTATTTCTTAAAAAATGACTTGAAAGTCAAAATTATTCACTGATCTATGGGCTGCAGAATCATGTTGTGTTAGAAAGCATGAAAATAACGTGAATCCTCTTGTACATCTCCATAGAGCCCCTGCATGACCAGGGGGCTAGTCAATAAGCACTAGTACTTCTAAATGACTCTTCTTTTTTCTGAGTAGTAGTTCTCAACAGGGTGCTTAAAAATATTCAGTAAACCATGCTGTAAACAGGTGTGCTGTCATCCAAGTTTTGTTCCATTTACAGAGCACAGGCAGGGTAGATTTAGCATAATTTTTAAGGGCTCTGGGATTTTCAGAACGGTAAATGAGCTTCAACTTAAAGTCACCAGCTGCATTAACTCATAACAAAAGAGTCATCCTGTCCTTTGAAGCTTTGAAGCCAGGCACTGACTTCTTTTTACCTATGAAAGTCCTAGATGGCATCTTCTTTCAATATAAGGCTGTTAGGTATACATTGGAAATCTGATATTTAGTGTAGCCATCTTCGTCAAAGATCTTAGCTAGATCTTCTGGATAACTTTCTGCAGCTTCTTCATTAGCCCTTGCTGATTTACCTTGCACTTTTATGTTATGGAGATGGCTTCTTTCCTTAAACTTCATGAGCCAGCCTCTGCTAACTTCCAACTTTTCTTTTGCAAGCTTCCTCACCTCTCTCAGGCTTCATAGAATTGAAGGGTCCAGGCCTTGCTCTGCGTTAGGCTTTAGCTTAAAGGTACGTTGTAGCTGATTTTATCTTTTTTTTTATTTGATCTTCTATCCAGAATACAATAACTTTCTTACCAGCACAAAGCCTGTTTTTCTTTCTTATAATTCCTCTGTTTACTGAAGTAGCACTTTTAATGTCCTTCAGTAACTTTTCCTGGGAGGTCAGCTTCAAGATGGCTGACTAGAGGCACCTGACACTTCACCTGCAAAGAAGGACCAAAACAGTAAGTAGATAAGAACACATCAAATAGATATTCTGAAGGAGAACACTGGAATTCAGAGAAGTGACAGGGAGCCTCTAAGGCATGGAAGGAGAGGGAAGTGAAGCATCTTGCCTGGCTAGAATTAGCTCACAGACAGGAGGAACTGAGCATTGCAGAAAAAAGTAAGCAAGAAATCCCCAGCAGTCCACATTTCTACCAGAATCCTGTAATCCTAGCCACAGGAGAGCCCCTTGGCCCTTGCAGGCCCTGGAACTAGTATAAGAAGCTGCCTGGAGTCCATGTAACAGCATTGTTTCAGAGAGGTTGTTTACGCTGGATCCTACACACCTCCAGAGACCCAAGCAGCTGCAGCATGGCACCATTTTGACAGCCCAGCCCCCAGAGACTACATTCTGCCTTGGAAGCCAACAGCCCCTATATCTCCACATCCCTGGAGCCTCCTGACATCCCCACACACCCACCCAGAGTGTTACAGTCACCCGACATTGGCTAGACCCAGTGGTGCAGCAAGGACACCAGCATTCTAGCCCACAGGGTGTTCTAAAACCCAGGGAATTGACAGTGCAGTGTACCAAGGAGGCTGCCCCTCAAACAAAGGGAGCTGAAATACATGCTAACAATAGTCTGAGAGCTGCCTACTTGGGGCGACTGCCACTTCCAGCAACATGGCCTCCTATAGTGGCAGGGCCACCATGCACCTGTATGTGCCTTCAAGGTGTCTAGGGACCAGTTTGCCCATGCACTATTCGGGGACCTGAGCGTGGACCTCCCCTCCCACCACCACCACTGCAGGTGCACGAATGCAGTGTTGGAGGCCTGGGGATTGATGTGCCCTACCCACGACAGCTGGTGCTTGTGCTCGCCATTGAGAGGCCTTACTACAGATTCAACGCACCTGCCACCACCACTGTTGGCACCAGCACATGTTGTCCAGGGGCCTGAGGATAGAACAACCCCATTTGCAACCACTGGTGCCCATGCATGCCATTCAGGAACCTGAAGACAGGTCTGCCCTGCCCACTCACATTGCTGCTGCCACCAGCACCCATGCATGTAGTCACAGCGCCTGGGGATAGATAGGCTCACCCTGTCTACTACTATGGACATACATGCACACCATCTAGAGGCATAAGGGTGAGACCACCACATCCCACCCCACCACCAGTGCGCATGCCTCCTGGGGGCCTGGGAACTGGCTTGTCCAGTCTGCCACCACTGCTACCAGCACCCATATGTGCATGCTGGCTGGGGAGGGACATGGTGACTGCCCTGCTCAGCCTGCCACCACTGCTGGCATTTACAGGAGCCACTCAGAGGCCTGAGGGTTGGCCCGTCACTGCTACTATCACCACTGATAACCCAGACCCTATCTGAAGGCCTGAGGACCTGCACACCTGGCCCACTGCTGCCAATCATGGCACCTGAGCACACCACCTGGAGACCTGAAGACTGGCATGCCTGGCCTGCTGCCAACACCACTAGTACCTAAGGACTGGCCTGCCTGGCATGCCCATCTCAGGAAAGCCTCATCATAGCCTCCATTAATAACTGTAGCCAACCTACTGAGTAACTCACAGACACCACTGACACTGATTAGAGTCAAAGAAATCATACAGAAAATACAAACTGTGCCCACCCAGAATGATAGCCAAAGAACCCTATCCAACCAACACTACAAATACATCTACGTGAAAAGGGATTTTCCTAGGAAAGTTCATTTGTAAAATTGGAAAAAGTGACTGTTACACCAGATATCAATGTAAGTACACAAGAAACATGCGAAAGGAAGGAAATATGACACCTCCAAACAACACAATGCTACTCCAGTAACAGATCTTTACAAAATGAAATTTGTAAAATGTCTGAAAAAGAATTAAAAATAACGGTATTAAAGAAACTCAGTGAAATACAAGTGAACACAGATAAACTTATAAAGAATTAACATCGATACTCAAGCTAGTCCAAAACATGATGAGGAGAGAATTCTTCCTAACTCATTCTACAAGGCCAGCATCACTCTGATATCAAGACTGGACAAGGAAGCAACAACAAAAGAAAAACACAGGTCAATATCCCTGATGAATATAGATGTAAAAATCCTCAACAGAATACTAGCAAATAAAATCTAATACACATTAAAAAGATAATATACTATGATCAAGTGGGGTTTATCTCAGTGATGCAAGGATGGTGCAACATATACAAATCAAGAAATGTGATATATCACATCAACAAAATGAAAGACAAAAACCATATGATCATCCGAATAGATTCGAAAAAAGCATCTGATAAAATTCAACATCTCCTCATGATAAAAACTCTCAACAAATTAGGCATAGAAGGAACATACCTCAACATAATAAAGGCTATATATGACAAATCCATAGCTAATATTATACTGAATGAGGAAAAGCTGAAAGCCTTTCCTCTGAAACTGGATCAAGACAAGGATGCTCACTTTAACCATTCTTTTTCAACACAGTACTGGAAGTCCTAGCCAGAGCAATCAGGCAAGAGAAAGAAAAGGCATCTAAGTTGGGAAAGAGAAAGTCAAACTGTTTCTCTTTGCAGATGAAATGATTTTACTTTTAGAAAAACCTGAAGACTCCACCAAAAAACTCTTGGAACTGATAACCAAATTCAGTAAAGTTGCACGATGTAAAATTAACATACAGAGTTCAGTAGCATTTCCAGACACCAACAATGAACTAGCTCAGAAAGAAATTAAGAAACCAATCCTGTTTACAACAGCTAAAGACAAATACCTGGGAATAAATTTAACCAAGGAAATGAAGGACCTCTGCAACAAAAATTATAAAACAGTGATGAAAACAACTTGAAGACACAAACAAATGAAAAGATATCCTATACTCATAGATTGCAAGAATTAATACTGTTAAAATGATTATACTACCCAATGTGATCTACAGATTCAATTCAATCCCAATGACATTTTGCAAAGAAATAGAAATAAATAAATAAAATATTAAAATTAATATGTAACCACAAAATACCACAATAGCCAAAGCAATATTGAGCAAAAAGAATAAAGCTGAAGGTATCACACTACCCAACTTCAAAAAATACTACAAAGCTATAGTAATCAAAACAGCATGGTATCAGTATAAAAACAGACACATAGACCAGTGGAACAGAATAGAGAACCCAGACATAAATCTATGCATTTACAATCAATTGCTTTTTGACAAAGGCACCAAGAACATACATTGGGAAAAGGATACCCTCTTTAATAAATACCACTGGGGAAACTGCATATTCATATAAACCAAGACCCCTATTTATCACCATATGCAAAAATCAACTCCAAATAGATTAAAGACTTAAACATAAGACCTGAAGCTATAAAACAACTAGAAGGAAATACAAGGAAACAGTTCTACAGTGGTCTAGGCAAAGATTTTATGAGTAAGACTTCGAAAGTGTAGGTAACAAAAACAAATGGGACTATAGTAAACTAAAAAGCTTCTGCACAGCAAAATAAATAATTGAGAAATAAAAATAAAATCCTAACTCTCCCAACTAAATGAACAGACCCCTCTCAGCCAAGGGCACCCCACATAAACCTTAAAAACTGTGTTCCTAGGCCAGGTGCAGTGGCTCATCCCTGTAATCCCAGAACTTTGGGAAGCTGATGTGGGTGGATTACCTGAGGTCAGGAGTTCGAGACCAGCCTGGCCAACCTGGTGAAACCCTGTCTCTACTAAAAATACAAAAATGAGCCAGGAGTGGTGGTGGGTGCCTGTGATCCCAGTTACTCAGGAGGCTGAGGAAGGAGATTTGCTTGAACCTGGGAGATGGAGGTTTCAGTGAGCTGAGATTGTGCCACTGCACTCCAGCTTGAGCAACAGAGTGAGACTCCATCTCAAACAACAACAACAACAAAACGAACAAACCAACAAAAAGGACAAATGCTGGTGAGGATGTGGAGAAAAGGGAACTCTCATACAGTGTTGGTGGGAATGTAAATTAGTATAACCACTCTGGAGACCAATTTGGAGGTTCCTCAAAAAACCCAAAATAGGACTACCATATGATTCAGCAATCCTATTGCTGGGTATATGCTGAAAAGAAAGGAAACCAGTTTACCAAAGACACATCTGTATTCCCTTGTATGTTGCAGCACTGTTCATAATAGCTAAGATTTGGAAGCAACCTAAGTGTCCATCAGGAGAAAAATGGATAAAGAAAATGTGCTACTTATATACAATGGAGTACTATCCAGAAACCTTCCATTTGTTAAAAAAAAAAAAAAAAAAAAACCCACCACAATATCTGTGAAGAGCAATGAAGAGAAGCATGATAAAACGAGGCATGCCTGTGTATCCAGTCACCTATTTGACATGTACTTGAAATCATAATAACCAAACTCATTGATGAAACAGGAGAGTTCCTTGACCCCCCTTACATGACGTGCAACAGGGGTGTGACTTGTCTGTTCAGTAACTGCTGCTGCTCAAATCCCTTATGGGAGGGGGTGCACACAAATAGAAAGGCGCAGCAGCCCAAACAGAAAGGCGCAGGAGCCCAAGTGTATGTTACAGTGTGCCCTTTTAGCCTTGCCATCCATGGACAGCTTGAGTGTTAACCAGCTCAGTGGACCCTCTACCTTTCTGCAAGGGCAGAGGGTTGGTGTGACAGCCTTCTGTATCCTGAGCTCTTGCCCAGCTTCCAGGAAGAATCAGGTCACACATGGACTTGAAGGATGAATGCAGGAGTTTTATTGAGTGGCGGAGGTGGCTCTCAATGAGATGAATGGGGAGCTGGAAGTGGGGATGCAGTGGGAAGATGATCTTCCGCTGGAGTTTGGCTGTCCAGTGGCCAAACTCTTCTCTGACGACCACGCCTAGCCGAACTCCTCTTGGCATTCAGACATTCCTCCTCTTCTGTCTCTGCTGCATTGTTCTGCCATTCATCTTCTTGTCTCCTTTTCTGCTCGTCTGCTTCTGGAGCCTGGGGTTTGGGGTTTATATGGGCATGGGACAGGGAGGCATGATGGACCAAAAGGCAACTTTTTGGGCACAAAACCAGAAATGCCTGTTCTCACTTAAGGCGATGGGTCTCCAGGCTTGAGTTTGGGCCTTTGTCAGGGAACTGCCCTCTTCTACCCAGTGTTTCCATCTCCTGTCTGTATCATTATTTCCTTTTGTCCCCAGACATTTTCTTCTTCCAGTGCTCACCAACTCAGTAACATGGAACACCATTCCTGCAGTGTAGCATACCAGAATTTGATCATTCTTGATAACTTGCTCTCTCAAATACAAAATTGTTTGTATTGTCTAAATGGCCATCGCATGCTTTGACCCATGATTAATTCTCCGCTCTTATCTCATGTTTTGTGTTCATGCCAAACTTGCCTTCTTTCAATTCCTTTGGGACCAGGACACCCAAAAGTTTGGCCTCAGGGTCTTTATATTGGTGTATCCTCTTCCTGGAATATTCTCCCTTCAAATCTTTTCCTGGTGAGTTTCTACTTAACTTTTATGTACCAGCTGAAATATTTCTTCTTTGAGTGAATCTTCCTGGACCTATCTGACTAAATTCAGTCTTCCATGCCACCTTCATATCCTGCTTGTTTAATTTCGCGGGGAAGCCTATAATTTCCCTTTATAGCACTTGACAACTGAAATGAGTGACTGAGGTATAAGCCTCAATCATTGAGCTTTCTTATGCCAGTTTTAGGGGATGTCTGCGAAGAACACAGTCTCTGTGGCTGTTTTTCCAAAGAGGTTTTCAGGAGATTTCGCATTTGTATATTTTCTTAAAACGGGGAAGGTATGTAGGAAGAGAGGTAGGTAGGTGGTTGGGTGAATAGTTAGTTGCATTCCTGTGAGACATTAGTTAGTGCCCAGTAAATCTACATTTTATATAAGATAAAGTGAGTATCTGGAAAGAAAAACGGAGTAAAAGATAAGTCAATTATGCAGCTGTCTCTAGGTAGGTGGAGGAAGGAGTCTTGACTTTGTTCTGCACCTGGGAGGATAAGCTTGTAATGACATTATCGGTGTAGAATCAAACAGACTTTAGTATTAGGAACTAGACTTAGATTGTAGACCTAAAGCCCCATTTGGCATATCCTTGTTTATGGAAGGCCAGCAAATAACTAAGTTGTTGGGGGGCAGTCCTTCGCAGATATCTGAGGACTTTTACCTTTCCATGGTGATCTGGCTAATGCATAACGTTAGGAACAGCTATTCATTTGGAAGAGTGTGTTGCAATGACCTTCTCTTTTTCTTCAAAACTTTGGGGGAGGGGCGTCCTGAGATTTAAAAATGTTCCTTTGCACACTCTCACAATTTTAAGTATTTATTTGTGTGATTATTTTCATAATGTCTGCCTTCACTACTTGACTGTAAATTTCACAAGTGTTACTCTTGTCTATGTCCTCAACACTGAGAACTGACATGTAGCAGACAGTTAATAAATATTTATTCAGTGAATATATGTATAAATGAGTGAATGAGTACAATTTTTTCTCAAAAAGCATATATTCCTCTCTTAAAGAGGAAGGGCCTCCTCAATTTGGGAGCCTATTCAGGGTCTGATGAATAGATACTCTGAAAGATTAAGAGCTATCTTTGATGGCCAGGCATGGTGGCTCATGCCTGTGATCCTGGCACTTTGGGAGGTTGAGTCCGGTGATCACTTGAGGTCAGGAGTTCAAGACCAGCCTGGCCAACATGGCGAAACCCCATCTCTACTAAAAATACAAAAATTAGCTGGGTATGGTGGCACACCTGTGGTCCCAGCTACTCAGGAGGCTGAGGCAGGAGAACTGCTTGAACCTGGGAGGCGGAGGTTGCAGTGAGCCGAGATCGTGCCACTGCACTCCAGCCTGGGCAACAGAGTGAGACTGTCTTAAAAAAAAAAAAAAAAAAAAAAAAAAAAGAGCTATCTTTCAGAGCTCAGTAAAGTTCTCAACAATATTCCAAGTCATTGTTACCCTCCCCATTTGAGGGAAGTATTACACTACGTTGTTCTCTTTTACCCACAGTCCTTTCCCTAGGGTTTTCACCAGCTTTTCATTAACCTGAAAAGAGTCAAAAGGAAAAACAGAATAAAAATATTCACTAGATTTTCCTGAGAATCTAACACATTTGAAGTTTGCTTAGAGATTTGGCTGAAGCTTTGGACTGTCTCCAAGTTTAAGCAATCAATTTATCTGGGGCTAATTTCAGTTGTTCACAAGGTTGTTTTTTTCTTCAACTTTCAGTTTCAACATGATGGATGGAGTTAACCTCCTCATAGTTCAAATGAAGCAGTTAAACTCAGGGCCCAAGTTGGAAAATCTGACATAAGGAATCTCTATTTCCAAACGTCATGACACCTGGTGATTATGTTCCAGATTCTGGCTCCTGGGTCCGTGGGAGCAGTAAGCTCTGGTCTTTCCAAAAGCCTTGTCATAATAGTAGCGGAAAGGAACACTCACTTCTTATGGACAGTGAAAGAGAAACACTAACCCATCCACTATCTTCCAGATATCAGAAGTGAAAAGTAAGACAGAGGCATTTCTAACCTCGTCTGACTCAGTAGGACAGTGTCAGGATTTGTTTAGAGAGAGAAAGTGACCATCCTTAAAAAAAAAAAAAAAAAAAATCCCTTATGCTCTCCAACTGTCAGTCTTAAGTGCATGGCTTAGGTCCAGCCCTAGGTCTTTTTCATTTCAACACCAAACTACACTGACTTTTGAGATGAAGACAGGGGTTATAGATCTGCAGAACATCAGAATAGCTGCTGAGTGCTTGTAAGAGCCCATTCTAAACCTCCCTTTTCTCTGTCCCAGTATCCAGAACATCTTCCTTGTACTGAGTTGTTCTGGACCAGGCTCCATTGTTATTTAGCCATGCCCAATCCCTGGGAAGCTGACATACAATAGAAAATGGAGTGATAATTATGCAGCCAGTCTCTGTAGGACTTTTAGGGGAAGAACAGCCTTCCTAGGAAGTTAGTTACCTAGTCATTTGCTTTAGTTACATATATATATATATATATATATATATATATATATATATATATATATGGCTACTGAGACCAGAGGGAGCGAGGCCAGAGGATGGGAATATGGCCAATGTTTTACTGATGATTTGGTTATCCAGCGATGACCAAAAACTCCAATGGCTACACCAGCTAATGCTGTCCATGAAAAGGCTGAAAGGATCTTCAGAGATTATCATGCTTAGCTCTTGCTTGTTTACTTGCCTGAAAAAAATGCTCTCCTGGTTTCCCTGGGAGTTATTATGGTTTGTAAGCAATGATGACAGTTAAAATTCTGCACTATCATGCTAAGGTTTACAAGGTTCTGTTTCTAGATTTCTTTTCCTGGAGATTCTCTACTTGGACACCCCCACCAGCCTAAAGATCCCAGAAACATATGAAGAGCTCTCATAGGGACTGTTGGATAGAAGCAACTCTATTGCGACACTGAAAACCAAATTCTGGAGATCCAGCATGGGAATCCAACCCTGAGGAATGCTGCACAAGGTAAGTACAGACTCCTCAAAGGTATGACAAAAGCCCTGGCCTTGGACTCAAGAGACCTGAGTGCAAATCTGCCTTTCATGATAACTGTTTGATCCAGGTGAAATCACTTAACTGCTTTGAACTTCAATTCCTCTTTCTGTAAAACAGGAATAAAATTACAGTACCTACTTCACAGTTGTGATTAATGAACAAACAGATGCACAAAGGATCCAGTATACAGTAGATGATAAGTATCGGTGACTTGTATCAGAATTTGTTTCTTATAACTGCTGTGCCTTACAAATGCTGCCCAACTCTCCATAAGGGACCCATGGTAGAGATAACACTGCTCTTCAGGTCCTTCCTACAGTTTTCAAGGCAATATTTGAAAAATTCTGAACCGATCCTGGAATGGCAAGCTTCTTTTCTCCACCTATCAAAATCCTGTTCATAACTGTGGACCTACTTCAAGTGTCAACCTCATTGCACATCTTCCTCAAATACTTTTTAGATCTTACCTAGGACTTAGGGAAGAGTTGGTCAAGGAAGAGACGCTTGAGCTGAGAGATGAAAGCTGAGCGAGAGTACCCTGGGGAAGGGGAGAGGAGAGAATATTCTGGATAAAGGAGACAATATATGTAAAGATCTTGAGGCAAAAGGTAATCTAGTTTGTTGGAAAAACTGAAAGAAAACCAGAAGGCCAGTGAGGCTACACCACAGGGAAGTCCGGAAGCCTTATAAATAGAGTAGTTGTGCATGGCTGTGCAGTTGGAGCACAACACGAACTATCAAAGGGGCATGTGAGGACTGAAATCCAGCCTGTGTTCTCCTTGCTAAACCATGCATTTATACGGCTCTATCCACCCAGAAGGAGTGCCTTTTTCTACTCTGTCCACCCTTGTTTTAATTTTCAGAAAGATACACAAAAGTTAGCAGCATCTCTTACAAGGCCATGCATCGTCTGGCTCCTACCTATCACACCAGTCTTACCTGGAACTCTTTCCCCCATTCTCTTCTCTGTGCTCCATCTACACAGGTCTTTTGCATCCTCAGGACTTTGCACATGTTTTGCTTGTTATATTGGATTTCACTATCATCTACCCAGTACAATGGTTGGCATACTGCTGAGGCTTGATGACTGTGTTTTAGTGTTGAGTCCATGACCTGAGGCTGATTTGGCTTCATCTGAATCTGGACCTGAACCAACTGCAATTGGGTTAGAATTGCTCTGGTCTTCAAGCCAGCGAGGCTGGTGCAATGCCCATTTCTAAGTGCTGGGAGCAGTGAATCTTGTTACCCAGGCATGGCAAAGGGGGCATGTTTTTTGTCGGGGCTGCTAAAATATTTAGAGATTGAGAGAGTCTCAGGACTTCTTAATAGAGGCAATATTGATTTACTTTTTCTGCATGGGATTGAAAGAATTGAGGAATGTGGTTGTTTCAGACTTTCCTGTACTTCCAAACTCAGAAGAGCTTCCTCTAAGGATACATTACAACATATTCAACAAGAGTCTGCCCGTCAGCCTGGATTTCTGAAAGAATGATAAGCTCCTACTGCTACCATTCGTTCAACAAATATTTATTGAGCACCTACAATAATTAATAAGATAGGCATGATCTTTGACTTCACAGAGCTTAGATTTTCGTACCGTGCTCAGAAATCTCTGTGGGATTATTTTACAGATGAAAGGTGTTTTCTTAAGGTGCCAAATGCCCATCGGCAGCTTATATAGCTACTAATAAGGTTCAAGAAGAGTCCTTGGGTCCAAATCCTAGTGGAGTCTACCATTTGAGAGCTGTGCTACTATCTTGGGCAAGTTACCTTTTCTTATTTTCAATTTCTCAGCTGTAAATGAGAATAATAATGCTTAACCTCATAGAGTTGCTATTAAGATTAAAGTATAATATGTAAAAGGATGTAGCCTAGTGCCAAATCAATAAATATCTTTATATAATACAGCATACCCTTTTGTTTTATGGAAAACGAAAATTATTTTTAAAATAAAATTTATCTAGGAAATAGGTCCATTTCTTGGGAACTTAGTAATCAGAGGAAATGTCATGGCTCTAGGAAATGTGTCCTATCTATTATGTCCTGATCCAGGTTGTTATTTTCTTGAGATAGAAACTTTTATCTTGATGTCCCCAGCCAACCTCAGTGCCTAGCATAGTGCTTGCGAGCACTGCAGATACAGGGCTTGTCCTGTTCATTTCTGCACTCTAAGGGTCTAGTGTAGTGTCTAGAACAAAGTACGCATATTATTAGGTTGGTGCAAAAGTAAATGAGGTTTTTGTCATTGAAAATAATGGCAAAAACTGCACTTACATTTTTGTCAACTTAATAGCTGTATAAGCTTATTTCATTCTCACAACTCTCTAAAATGATGCTATTATTATCATTATTATTAGATGAGGAAGCTAAGGCACAGAGAGATTAAGTCAATTGTCCTAAATTACCAAGCTAAGAGTGATAGAGCTGGAATTTAAACCAAGCAGCCTAGCTCTTGTCCTGGACCGTAACACATAACACAACCACATGGGAAGTGATTACTAGATACTTGTTGAATAAATGCAATTGTAAGAAAATGTAAATTACGACCATTTAAAGGAAGAATTCTATTATACATGTGTGCTTAATACAAGAGCCATATTCTGAAAAGTTAGATAAAAATCAATTCTTTGTAAATTTCATGGTCTGTCATTAGTAGTGTGCCCAGAACATTGTAGTTTGAAAAAGTAACCCATACTGAGCTTTAAGGGTTCTTGCTATTCAAAGCAAATTGCAGTGATCCATTTAGCTGTGTCCTTTTGTCATGTCGGTCATCATCTCCTAAATTTCCTGATTTATAATTAGGTTTTTTTCACATACTGGCTTTTTCTAAAGCAGAAGGGCTGGTATTTATCCTTTTGTAGATCTTGTTCCAATCACCTATTAAATGGCTGCCCCCTACCCCCACCCCCAACCCCACCATGAACTGGAAAGCTAGTAAGACAGCTGGTGCCCTCTTCTGGGGGTTTGGGGCTGTTGCATACCTTAGGCCCACCATGGGGCATTTCCAGAAAACAATTATGTCAACTTCTTTTCAAGTCTGATGATAAGAATGGGGTTGGATTTTTATTCTTTCTTTGAAATAAGAAATTGTATCTTTCTGAAAATAAGAAAGTTGAGTATAGTGTCCAGAACAAAGTATGCATATTACATGTATAAGCTTATTTCATTCTCACAACAACCCTATTAATATCCATTTTAGATAATGGAAATAGATAATAATAGGAGACTCAGCCAGGCGAGCCTCCTGAAGCGCTGTTGGGTAGAGGGATGGAATTCCACTATGGTGCTGAAAAGACGCTTCCTTCAGTAAGATAGATATAGATATAGATATAGATATAGATATAGATATTTTTTTTTTTTTGAGGCAGAGTCTCACTCTGTCGCCCAGGCTGGAGGGCAGTGGCTGGATTTCAGCTCACTGCAACCTCCACCTCCTGGGTTCAAGTTGTTCTTGTGCCTCAGGCTTCCAAGTAGCTGGGATTACAGGCACATGCCATCATGCCTCGCTAATTTTTTGTATTTTTAGTAGAGATGGGGTTTCACCATGTTGCCCAGGCTGGTCTGAAACTCCTGGCTTCAAGCGATCCACCTGCCTTGGCTTCCCAAAGTGTTGGAATTTCAGGTGTGAGCCACCACACTCGGCCTCAGTCAGATATATTTTAGGTGTACTTTAAAATTGTATGCTATTAATGATAAAATTGAGCATCTATTGAGGATAATCTACGTGCTAGATACTTTAGATACATTGTCTCATTTAAATCTCACCACAACCCTAGAAGTGCAAACAATATCCCCTATTTACAGTTAAGAAAACTGAGATGCAGAGACATTAAGCATTGGCCAAAAAATAATAGAACCAGGAATTTAAACCCAAATCGTGCTCTTTCCAATGCAATGTTTTCTCTTTCTACTTCTTATGATCCTGTATAAAAATCCCACTACTAATAGAGATGGCAAGGAAATGTTCCTAACATATGTAAACCCAATCCAACATCACTGAAACATCAAAGAAAACCATGCCCCAAACCTTTATATGGATGTCTTGCTAGTTGTTCTGACATCTTGTTGCTTTTTTTTTAAATGTAGTTGTATTGAATTCGTTTTAAATGTAGTTGTGTTGAACAGAAAGATAGGAAGTGGTGTTCGCAGCCACTGCCACACCGTCGTCGCTCTCCAATGCCAGCTCCAGCCGAAGGAGAAAGCGGGTAAGTAAGGAGGTCTCTATATCATGGCTCATACAAAACAGATTGCCTGCAAATCAACCAGTGGTAAAGCACCCAGGAAGCAATGGGTTACAAAGGCCGCTAGCAAGAATGTGCCCTCCTCTACTGGAGGGGTGAAGAAACCTCATGGTTACAGGCCTGATACTGTGACTCTCCGTGAAATTAGACGTTATCAGAAGTCCACTGAATTTCTGATTTGCAAACTTCCCTTCCAGCATCTGGTGCAAGAAATTGCTCAGGACGTCAAAACGCATCTGCGCTTCCAGAGCGCAGCTATGGGTGCTTTGCAGGAGGCGAGTGAGACCTATCTGGTAGGCCTTTTTGAAGACACCAACCTGTGTGCTATCCGTGCCAAACGTGCAACAACTATGCCAAAAGACATCCAGCTAGCACACCACATACGTGGAGAATATGCTTATGAATCCACTATGATGGGAAACATTTTATCCTCAAAAAAAATTCCCTTCTTCCTGTTATTGGTAGTTCTGAACCTTAGATATTTTCTTTCCCATGGGGTTAAAAGGTACCTAAGTATATTATTTCGAGTGGAAAAATAGGGAACAGAAATCAGGTTTGGCAGTTTTTCTGTTTTCATCTGTGTGTGTATTTTTAATATAAATGCAGAGACGTGAAGCATTAATGTACGTTAAAATGTTTCAATGAACAAGTTTCAGCGGTTCAACTTTATAATAATCATACATAAACCTGTTAAAGTTTTCTGGACAATGCCAGCATTTGTTTGTTTTTTTTTTTTTAAACAAGTATATTTCTTATTGACAGCAACTAACTGGTGTTTGTAGCATTTTTACCATATAGTACATTCCATCCATCCACTATACTTTTCTGAGTTTTCCTACATGCAAGTACATGCTTCTAATGTTATCTGCCTTCTGTGCTGTTCCTGTAAGTTTGCTATTAAAATACATTAAACTATAAAAAAAGAAAGATAGGAAGTTTAAATTGGTAACAGACAGAGGTTAAAGAACAAAGAAATTGTTGGAAAGCAGAGAAGGGGTTAGGAGAGAAGGGAGTGTGTGGAAATAGAGTACAGCGTCTTCTTGGCTCCCTCTCTACAACTTGTGAGGCCAGCACTAGCAAGCATTATCAGGTTGAGTTCCAGCTTTCTGGGGAATTCAGCTTGCAACAAATGTAACAATAACTAACCTACATCTAGTACTTACTTTGTGCCAGGCACTCTTTTAAGTGCTTTACATGTATTAACTCATTTAATCCTCACCAAAAATCCTATTTTACATGTTAGAAGATTGTAGCAGAGAGAAGCTATGATTTTCATTTTACAGATGAGGAAACTGAGGCACAGAGAAGTTAAGTAGTTTATCCAAGGTCAAGCTAACAAGTGGTGGAGTTGGAGTTTAAATTTAGGATTCTGCTTCCAGAGCTGTATTCTCACCCCTCATGATATAGAGTTAACCCTTGAACATGAGTTTGAACTACAGGGGTTCACTTATATGCAGATATTTTTCCATAAATATATTAGAACATATTTGGAGATTTCGACAATTGGTAAAAACTTGCAGATGAACTGTATAGCCTAGAAATATCAAACAACTTAAGAAACAGTTACATATGTTATGAATGCATCAATATATGTACACACTAGTCTATATTATTTTCTACCGTAAAATCTATTGCAAAAAGTTAAAATTTATCAAAATTTACACACACACAGACCATACATGGTACCATTTACAGTCAAGGGAAATGTAAACAAATGTAAAGATGCAGTATTAAATCATAACTGCATAAAATTATGTGCCCACCTCCTGTTGCCATGGTGGTGAGCTCAAGTGTTGAGAGTATCTGCTTAAAATGCCACCATGTGATGCTAATCATCTCCCACTGAGTGGTCCGCTTTACCAATGAATTGCATATGGAGATAATAAAAATTGATCTCTCCTGAGGCTGCAGTGAACCGTGATCGTGTCACTGCATTTCAGCTTGAGCAAAAGAGTGAGATTCTGGCTCAAAAAAGAAAAAAACAAAGCCATCTCCGGCAGTTCTCCTGTACGTTTCACCGTGTACGTTTCATTGCGTTTAGTGCAATATTGTAAACCATGAATAACACTGTGGGACTCATATGAAGTGCCACTACTGCTGCCAGAAGTGCTCCTAAAAAGCAAAGTCGTGACATTCCAACAAAAAGTTGAATTGCTTAATATGTATCATAGATTGAGATCTGCAGCTGTGGTTACCGGCCATTTCAGACTTTCAGATGTAAACTTGGAGTATTGATAAAAACAGTACAATATTGTAAATGTATTTTATGTTTTAAAATCATTTTTTCTGAGGCAGGGTCCTGATCTGTCACCCAGGCTGGCTGGAGTTCAGTGACGCTGTTATGGCTCAAGCAATCCTCCCACCTCAGCCTTCTGAGTAGCTAGGACCACAGGTGCATGCACCATCCTGGCTAATTTTTGTATTTTTTGTAGAGACGGTGTTTCAGCATGTTGCCCAGGCTGGTCTTGAATTCCTGGGCTCAAGCAATCCTCCCTCCTCGGCCTCCCAAAGTGCTAGGATTACAGGTTTGAGCCACCGCACCTGGCCTTAAAAATCATTTTCTTTTCTGTAGCTTACTTTATTGTAGGAATACAGTATATAAAACATAGGACATACAAAATATGTTAATTGATTGTTATCCATAAGACTTCTAGTCAACAGTGGGCTATTAGTATAGTCATCCCTCCTCTCTGTATACATGAGAGATTGATTCCAGGACCTACTGCAGATCCCAAAACCTGTACATATTCAAGTTGCGCACAGTCTGTTTTTCAAAACCTGCACATACAAAAAGTCAGTCCTCTGTGTAAGTGGGTTTTGCATCCTGTGAATATTGTATTTTTGATCCCTGTTTAGTTGAAAAAAAATTCGTGTTTAAATGGGCTCACGAAGTTCAAACCCATGTTGTTCAAGGTTCAACTGTAGTTAAGTTTGGAGTCAAGTTATGCCAAATATTGACTGCATGGGAGATGGGGTGAGGTTAGCACCCCTAACCCCCTTTTGTTCAAGGGTCAACTGTATTGCCTTTTCCAATATGTTGTAAGGATAAGTATTGTTTCAGAAAAGATTTACTTCAAGTATATATGGGTATGTGCTTGTGTTTGTAATGGGTAACAAAGTAAAATGTATTTATTTTTGTAAGTCACAGACAAAAGTGTCTAAAAGCGCTACTGCTCTAGCAATAGCATTGCTGAATTGTTTATCTTCAGCCTTAATGGAGATAATGCCAGGTTGCTCTCCAAAATGATCATACCAAATCACAGTCTCAACAGCAGTGTGAGATGTTCCATATCTCTCTATATAGATATTCTATATATTATACCTATGTTCCATACCCTCACCTGAACTTAATAGTGTCAGACTTTTCATGTGCTATCAATCCAGTGGGTGTTGAATAGTATCTTAATGTGGTTTTCAGTTGAGTTTTTCAGATTTCTAATACATCTTTTCATACATTTGACCACTTAAATTTTGCTTATTGTGAGTCATCTGTTTATATCCCTTAGTTGTATATTATGCAATACAACCCTCACAACAACTCTCTGAAGGAGCCAGCAGTATAGATGAAGAAACTAAATCCGGGAGAAATCTTGCTTAAAGTAACCCAGCTAATGCGTTTTGAGCTGAAATTTGAGTTCAGATGTAGAGAACCCCTAAGCCTATGCCTTTTGTTTTACACTACATGCCAGGGCCCAAAGTCATGTTAGAAAAAAAACAAAAAAAACAGAGGAAGAGAACAAATAAATTTGAACATGCAACCATGAGCAACCATGTCTTGTGTCAAACTAGGCTTTGTGCAATTAACATAGATTATTTCCCTGCGTCCTCACATCAACCTGTGAGGTAAAACATGTTATCTCCATTCTACAGGTGAGAAAACTAAGGCATAGAGAAATGAAGAAATTTGCCTTGGAAGGGTTAAATTACAGCTAGGGACAGAATCGCAATTCAAACATGAATCTCAACTCAAACACAAGCACAGATCTCAATCACAGAAACTCAAACAGATCTGCCTGATTACAAAGTCCATCCCTGTTCCACAATAATGTCTATCCAAAAATATTCCTGGTGTAAGGTAAAGGCCTCCTGCAAATCAAGCCTGACTCATGATCTCGTAGAGCCGGGTCTTGACCTGCTTCCCTACTTTCTCTCCAGATCCCCATATGTTTCTACTTCAATGAGGTCAGGACTATACTATCTTTCTGCAGAATCCTGGTCTGAGGTAGCCTTAAAACAGGCCCAGCTCTGCTGCTTCACATTAACCATCTGAGCAAGGTTAGCTCCCATTCATTGATTGCTCTTTTACTTCCTCAGGCTTCTCTAATGAAGCCCAATCAGGGTCTCAACACCTTCCATGCTAAACCGGAAAATTATAAGCAGAGTCCTTAAACGTGGCTGCACATTAAAATCACTTGTGAACTTAAAAAAAATCCTCATGCGCTAGTTACAACCCAGACCCATTACATCAGAATGGTACCCAGGCATTATTAATAGTTCAAGCTTCCCAGATGATTCTAATCTACAGCCAAGATTGAGAACCACTGTTACAGCATCTTCTTCAAGCTCCAGCAGCCATACTCAGTAGCTTCCACATTTTAGGTTCTCAAAGTAACTTCTTGGAGCACTTGTAAAGACCCAGATCTCTGGACACCACCCTGAAGAATCCATGTTTGGGTTCAGACCCAGGAGTCTACATTCTTAATAATCACCCCAGATAGTTTCACTGCAGATTATTAGCAGACCATATTTTGGGAAATGCTGCATTAGAGGCATGGAAGTAGGATGGGAACAGGAGGCCTCTGGCCCTTTAAGGGTAGATTAAGGGACTACTTTTAAGGCCGTAAGGCAAAGTAGGGTCAGGCTGCTTTTTTTCATTCTAGTGGATAGGTTAAGGAAGTGGGGCCTGAAATGGACCTCTCCTTTTAGTTTCCTCAGCCTCTCAATTGGTACTATCTTGTTCTCAGCCCCGGAGAGCTGGAGGGGCATGCTGCCTTGTTCCACCTTCTGTTTGTTTTGATGCCAAGAGGCCAAGTTTTTAGGCATTCTTTGGCCCAGAAGATCCTCTTAGAGAAAGCAACATAGGGCCTGCCTGACTTTCTTTTTCGTGCCCCATCCTTGGTTGTAGAGCCAGGATGCAGTTATCTGCATGAAAGGAAACGGTCAGAGTGACATCCCTTGGACTTGTGTTGGGGCCTGTTGTTGAACACCAAGCCTTTCAAGATGGTCCTCCTCAGTATTCTTAGAATTCTTTTTCTTTGGGAACTGGTGCTTATCATGGAACACAGGGCCCAAATGGCAGAAGGAGGGCAGTCCTCTATTTTCCTCCCAGCTGAGGCCCCTACCTTGCCTCTGATTCAGGAGCTGCTAGAAGAATCCCCTGGTGAACAGTCAAGGAAGCCCCGGCTCCTAGGACATTCACTGCGGTACATGCTGGAGTTGTACCAGCGTTCAGCTGACTCACATGGGCACCCTAGAGAGAACCGCACCATTGGGGCCACCATGGTGAGGCTGGTGAAACCCTTGACCAATGTAGCAAAGCCTCGCAGAGGTGAGTTGTTATGACCCCATACTGCCCTGGAGGGGAGAGAAGTGGAGAAGAGTGTAGGGAAAAGGGAATTGGTAGGTTTGCGGCCTTATTGCCTTGTGGGCACGTTGTTTCTTTAGTCTTGGCTTTCAAAGGATAGTAAGGGAGAAGCCGGCACCGAGCCTACTTCTTTAAGGGAATCAACTTAAGAACAGATTGCTTTGGTGCCTACTGAGAAGTCTTTTCTGGGTCCCAGGACAACTGAATGATGTGTTAACACCTATCTTTCACAGAAACTTTTTGCTTGTGATAGTTCTGAAAACTGTAATTCAGATATACCCAGCTATACTCTTGTGAAGGGCTATTTAAGTGGCATTTTGCTCTTAGAAGGCATAGAGTACCGGATGCTGAGTTGGGGAAACTTATAAGGCCTCAGAAAGGACATAAATAAGCTAACATCTGAGGGTCTGCATACCTGGCTCTGTGAGCATCTGCTATTGTATTTAATTCTTAATGAAAGCTACTATCTCAGCTGTCTTGATGCAATTAGCCTGATTTTAAAACTAACACATGGGGAGGTTAAGTAATTTGCAAATGTTACAGAGTGGGTCGCAGAGATGGGATTTCCGCTCAAGTCTGTCTGATTCTAAAGTCTGTCGGTAACTTCTTAAGTCTTTAAATGCAGTATTCCAATATCCTCGTACCCGCAGCGGTTTTTCTACTTGGGTCATATTGCTACCTTGGGATTCTGGTACTAAGTGTATTTTGGAACTTTTTTTTTGTTCCCATCACATTTGATTTTGCTTTTAACATTTGCATCAGACATTGTTCCAGGACAGCAGTGGGCTCTTGAAGTGTAGGATTCTCTAGGGAATGCAGACAGTCATCAACTTCAAGGAATTCTTGGGAACCTAATGAGATCAATCTGTGGCCTTCACTAGTCTCAAAGACAAAAAGAGACAGGACTTAACCCCTTCCCCAAGTAAAACAAACATTCTCATACCTGACCCTTACTGTGAGCTTACTGTGTGCCAGGCATTGCACAAAATATTTTATACATATTATCTTAATCCTCACAACTACCAGATTAGGTAGGTAGTATTAACATACCTGCTTGACAGGTGAAGAAACTGAGGATCAGAGTCACTTAAAGTCATACAACTAGTAATTGCTAAAGCCAGGTATCAAACCCAGGCTCTCAGGCCCAAAGCCTGTGTGTTAATCATCATGCTGTTCTGACTCTCCGTTGGATTTTAATTGAGTGCCAGGCAGTGTGTTTGGGTTGGGTATATAGAAGCAAAAAATTTCCCCGACCTCTAGAAGCCCCCAGTATAGTGGAATGGATAATTACATAATATTACAGTATGCCAAGTGCTTTGGAAAGGATAAACAGTAGGGCTCCCAGGACCTATGAGAAGAAATGGCTCATTGCTGGAAGCGAGGAGACTATTGGAATGCCTCATGGAGGAGGTAGTACTTGAAATTGTGCTTTATTATTATTATTTTTTTCAGCCATCCTGGTGTGGGGGGTCAGGAACAGGTCCCAGGTGTCCCAGCCCGACCAGAAGGCCCCCCTCAGCCAGGCCCTGTGCCCACACTGCGCTCTGCCAGCCACCCTCAACCCCTAGCCTGAAGAGGCCAGGCTGCTCCCTCGAGGAGGGTAGGGGCAGGGAGGGTCAGGAAGCCTCCGGCAGGGTCTAGAGATGTGAGTGCCTGTGTGCTTGTCTGAGTCCTTTTTTTTTAAAAAAAAAAAAAAAAAGAAAAAAGAATAATAAAAATTAAATTAAAAGAATAAAGAGGAAGAAAGAGGAAGAGGGAGAGAGAGAGAGAACACGGGAGTGTTGCTTTATTGCCTGGCTAAAATGCAATCTAAAAATGGGTATGCCTATAATTGTGCTTAATAATGGAGACATGAAAAAAATGAGGGAAGAAAATAACAAACAAGCAGCCAACCAATATTTCATTTAAACCTATAAGTAGGTATGATGTGGTACTGATAAGCATGTGTATTTTGTGTATTTAAACTGGAGAGTTCTATAAATATTAAGCTGATTTGTTCCAGATCTGAGTTCAAGTCCTGGATATCATTGTTAATTTTCTGTCTAATATTAATGTTGAAGTCTCCCACTATTGTGTGGGAGTCTAGGTCTCTTTATAAGTCTTATGTATCTGGGTATTCGTGTATTGGGTGTGTATATATTTAGGATCTTGAGCTCTTCTTGTTCCATTGATCCTTTTATCATTATATAATGTCCTTCTTTGCTTCTTTTGTTGCTTTAAAGACTATTTTATCAGAGGCAAAAATTGCAACTCATGCTTTTTGTTTATTTTTGCTCTCCATTTGGTTGATACATCTTTCTCCATCCCTTTGTTTTGAGTCTTTGTGTATCCTTGCATGTGAGGCGGGTCTGGATGCAGCATACCAATGGATTTTCGCTTTTTATCCAATTTGCCTGTCTGTATCTTTGGATTGGAAGATTTAGTCGATTTAAATTTACAATTAAAAATAATATATGTGCGTTTAATACTGCCATTTAATGTTAGCTGGCTGTTCTGCCCATTAATTAATGTAAATTCTTCGTTATGTTGATGCTTTTTACTCTTTGGTATTTTTTAGAAAGGCTGATACTGTTTGTTCCTTTCTATGTGTAGTGGTTCTTTCAGAAGCTCTTGTAAAGCAGGCCTGGTGGTGATGAAATCTCTGAGTGCTTGATTGTTCACAAAAGATTTTATTTTTCCTTCGCTTATGAAGCTTAGTTTGGCTGGATGTAAAATTCTGGGTTGAAAGTTCTTTTCTTTAAGGATATTGAATATTGGCCCCCACTCTCTCCTGGCTTGTAGGGTTTCTGCTGAGAGATCTGCTGTGAGTCTGATAGGCTTCCCTTTGTGGGTAACCTGACCTTTCTCTCTGGCTGCCCTTAGTATTTTCTCCTTCATTTCAACCCTGGTGAATCTGACGATTATGTGCCTTGGGGTTACTCTTCTTGAGGTATATCTTTGTGGTGTTCTCTGTATTACCTGGAGTTGAATATTGTCCTGCCTTGCTAGGTTGGGAAAATTTTCCTGAATAATATCCTGAAGCATATTTTCTAGCTTGGATTCATTCTCTTCGTCACATTCAGGTACACCTATCAAACGTAGATTAGGTCTTTTCACATAGTCCCATATTTCTTGGAGACTTTGCTAGTTCCTTTTTATCCTTTTTTCTCTAATCTGTCTTCCCATTTTATTTTATTAAGTTGGTCTTTGATCTCTAATATCCTTTCTTCTACTTGATCAATTCAGCTGTTAAAACTTGTACATACTTTGCGAAGTTCTCGTATTGTGTTTTTCAGCTCCATCAATTCACTTATATTCCTCTGTAAATTGTGTATTCTTGTTAACATTTTGTCAAACCTTTTTTTCAAAGTTCTTAGTTTCTTTGCATTGGGTTAAAACAAGTTCTTTTAATTCCCAGAAGTTTCTTATCCACCTTTTAAAGCCTGCTTCTGTTACTGGAACACAGTCGTTCTCCATCAGGCCTTGATCCGTTGCTGATGAGGAACTCTGATCCCCTGTAGAGGGAGAGGCATTCTGATTTTGGGTATTCTCAGCCTTTTTAGGCTGGTTTCTTCCCTTTGTTTTAGATTTATCCATCTGTGATCTTTATAATTACCGTCTTTGTAGTTGGGTTTCTGAGTGGACATCCAACTTACTGATTCTCAGTGCTGGAATCTGAGCAACCCACTGTGCCGACTAAAACAGCGGCATTAAGATTGATGGTGCTTTTCTGACTCTGCACCAAGAACTGCCGCTCAGAGGTGCCGACAAAAACACCTGGCCGGCCACAAGAGTCGCGCTGGCAACCCGCGGGGCTCCTCCGCTGGGAATCTCCTGGTACGTGAGCAACAAGAATTCATCTGAAAGTGTGGCGTCCTCTCATTCTCTGCGCTTTCACTGGGAGCTACAATCCCGAGCTGCTAGTGGTCAGCCATCTTGGATCTCTCTCTCAGATAAGTGTATTCTGATTTAGGAAAGAGAAAATGGTGTGGGTAGAAATTCATTGAACAAATATTTATTTGGCTCCTGCTGAGTACTAGGCATACAGAAGTCATCAAGATAGGTAAAACCCCTACTCTCATGGAGCATGTGTTCTCATGGGGGAGACAAATAGGCATACACAGTTAAATCATGAATTGTGGTAAGTGCTATCAAAGGATGAAGTCAGTTGTTAGGATAGAGAATGGCAATGAAAACTTCCCTTCCCGTGGAGTTGTCAGGGAATACATCTTTGAAAAAGTGTCATTTGAGCTCGGGTCTATAAGATAAGCTAGGCATGGGAAGAGTAGGGAGAAGCCTGATTTAGGCAGAGGAACAACGGGTGCAAATGCCTAGAGGGTGGAAACAAGTTTGTTCCAATTGAAGAACAGGGGAAAATCAGTATGGCTGGACCCTCACGAGCATTGTGGGAAATGGCAGGATATGAGGCTGATGAGAAGCAGGGATTTGTAGGCTGTGGTAAGGGATCTGGATCCTATTTGTAAGTGTAGCAGAAACTTGCACAAAATCAAGCACTATGGGAGGCCAAGACGGGAAGATCACTTGAGCCCAGGAGTCTGAGACCAGCCTGGGCAACATAGGGAGGCATGTCTCTACAAAAAATAAAAATACATTAGCTGGGTGTGGTGGTGCTCACCTGTGGTCCCAGCTACTCAGGAGGCTGAGACCAGAGGATCATTTGAGCCTGGGAGGTTGAGACTGCAGTGAGCCATGACTGTGCCACTGCCCTCCAGCCTGGGTGACAGTAAGACCCTGTCTCAAGGGAAAAAAAGACCAACCTCACAAATGAAGAAAAAAATAGGCATATACAGATGATGTGAGGCTGGAAAGGAGGATGCCTAGAATTAGGCATGTATCCTGGTCTTACTGGAACATATTGGTATCTAGGGACTCTGGAAAAGATCCAGAGACAGATGACAAATTCAATCACACAGGATGTGTGAGTCAGCCCTTTCCCTGAAAAGCTCTGACCAGACCCTCCCTGGCTCTGATTCTTAGCAACTCCATCCTGCTTCAGGAAACATGTGATGTCAAGGTCTCAAAGGAAAGGGCAGTTCTCCCCAAGACAGCCTGCTAGAGTTTGGGTTGGGTTCCTTTATAGGCAGGGTGGAGCAGGTTTATGGGTGGGCCTCTAAGAAATATTACTGTAAGAAGGGAGTATGGAATAACTTGAGAAAGCAAACATAAGCCTGACTTAGATTTGTGTGAATAATATCTAGTGCCCCAAACCCAAGGGTATATTAAGCATGAGATGGAATTTGAACTTTTAAAGATATTCTGGGGCTGGGTGCAGTGGCTCAAATAGTTGCTAATCCCAGCACTTTGGGAGGCCAAAGGGGGCAGATCGCTTGAACCCAGGAGTTTGAGACCGGCCTGGCAACATGGCAAAACCCCGTCTCTACAAAGAAACAAAACAGAAAAAGATGGGCATGGTGGCATGTACCTGTAGTCCTAGCTATTCAGGGGGGCTGAAATGAGAGGATCTCTTGAACCTGGGAAGTCAAGGCTGTAGTGAGCCATGATTGCACCACTGCACTCCAGCCTGGGTGACAGAGTGAGACTGGGGGGAAAAAATTTTCTGGAACATCAAGATGTTAAAGAACTTCTATGTTGAAAATGTCACAACTAATGAATTCCAGCCTTGTGGATTCAGTGAAGGACTAGGTGGATAATATGCAAATTAACATGGAATTATTTACTGATGTCTGAAGATGAGAGGTGGCTTTTTTCTGAGGTGCCAGGCTTTTGTAGTCTTTGCCCTTGACCTTTGCCGGGAGGGGACGCAGAAGTTTGGAGCACCTTGGGTGCAACCTTTGAATCCCTTGCCACTTGGGTGTCAGCAATACAGTTTGGATTAAAGTTCTTATTCCATGTGTGTACCTATGCAACAATCTTGCATGTTCATCACATGTACCCCAAAACCGAAAATGCAATAAAAATAAAAAAAAAATAAAAATAAATAAATAAATAAAAATAAAATAAAGTTCTTATTCACGAAGGAGCATGCAGCTTTTAGTAGACTTCTCAGCAAACAAAATATGTGATCAAGAATGTGCAGAAAATAGTATTTAGAGAAATAGTGGTGAAATGAGTGAGATAAATGGAGAACAATTTCCAGCAAGGAATGGTAAATAAAGATTGAGGGCCAAAGGAGGAAAAGATGCTTAAGAAGCACTTTTTAAAGTAGATGGAAAGCAGAAGTAGTAAGATAGCTGTACTGGAGGAGGCTAGACAAAATTATTTTGTACTGCCTTGGCCCTGGGCTTGAAATTATAGCAGGCTACAGCACCCAATATTGAATTGCCGTCCCAAAGCTGCATCTGTATAGTGAGATGACATAGACTCTTTCTTAATCCATGTATGTTTCAACAATTCTAAATGGACGCATTTAATAGTCAACTAATAATAATATTTTTCTTCTCTCCTACATAGAATATGTGCACAAGATAATTCTATATTTGAATTTTTCCCCCCTGAGCCCAACACTCTAAGTAATCTAACAGTGAGACAGTTTCTCTTAAGAAAAACAAACAGACTCGGGTTGAAATCTTAACTCTACCATATACCGGCTATCTGTCCTTTGACATAGCTTCTCTGAGCCTCAATTTCCTTGTCTGCAAAATAGAGATAATAACTATCTCCTAAGACTATTGAGAATTAAAAAGCTAATACATGTAAAGCATCTAGTGTATTAGTAAGTGCTCAATAAATGATGGCTTCATTACCTTGAGTTAATTTCAGGGCTGATTGTAGCTGCCAGTGTGTATCAAGCAGGTCTGTGAGGAAGACTCAGGTTAGGAGGTAAGCTAAACCTCTGCTCTTGTTCCCTCTTACCTGTGCAGGTACCTGGCATATACAAATACTGGGCTTTCCTCTCAGACCAAACCGAGGACTATATCAACTAGTTAGAGCCACTGTGGTTTACCGCCATCATCTCCAACTAACTGGCTTCAATCTCTCCTGCCATGTGGAGCCCTGGGCTCAGAAAAGCCCAACCAAACACTTGCCTTCCTCAGAAGGAGGTTCCTCAAAGCCTTCCCTGATGTCTAACGCTTGGAAAGAGATGGATATTACACAACATGTTCAGCAAAGGTTCTGGAATAACAAGAGACAGAGGATCCTAAGACTCCGTTTTATGTGTTGGCAGCAAAAAGATAGTGTTGGTCTTGAGCTCTGGCGTGGCACTTCATCCTTGGACATTGCCTTCTTGTTACTCTATTTCAATGATACTCATAAAAGCATTCAGAAGGCTAAACTTCTTCCCATGGGCATGGAGGAGATCATGGAAAGGGAATCCCCTCTTCTACGGAGAACCCGACAAGCAGGCAGTATCTCAGCTGAGGCTACCGCCTCTTCCTTGAAAGATAGTGAGCCTGAAAATAACCAGTGTTCCCTCCACCCTTTCCAAGTCAGCTTCCGCCAGCTGGGCTGGGATCACTGGATCATTGCTCCCTCATTCTACACCCCGAACTACTGCAAAGGAACTTGTCTCCGAGTATTACGCGGTGATCTCAATTCCCCCAATCACGCCATTGTTCAGAACCTTGTCAATCAGCTCGTGGATTCGAGTGTCCCTCGGCCTTCCTGTGTCCCGTATAAGTATGTTCCCATTAGCGTCCTTCTGATTGAGGCAAACGGGAGTATTTTGTATAAGGAGTATGAGGGTATGATTGCCGAGTCTTGTACATGCAGATGACAGCCAAAGCACAGATAGCTCAGGTTTCCCAGGAAATTGGAGGAGAGTTTAAAATATCAATGTTGAAACTGCAAGTGATCCTGTACCAATCTGTAGGTTGTATTTCTTGCCTTGTTACTTAAGTCTCTTCCCCCACTTTGTAGAAACAGTTCTGATACCAGTCTCCTAGCATGAATCAGTACAGTTTGACCACTAGTCAGAGCCCTTAATGCTTGGATAAGATGTCCTCTATTTTGTTTTCCTTGGGGCTTTGTCCAAGTCAGCAGTCTGTAGTGGTAGAACTTCAGAAATTGTCCAACCTTTCCTAGCCTGGGAAAGGAGGGTTCTTCCCAGTGCCCATATTCTCTGAAACGTTAGACGATTCGGGGTGGTGAAAATAGCTTGGGATTTTATACTCCTTCTTGCCTCCTATGTCCTAGAAGCTACTAGCAGCTAATCAGATAAATTGCCTGCTTCTCTGTTCGCACTGCCTTCTAAACTTTTCTCAGACAGGCTGGATAATTTTCAGGTAACAGTCTTCATAGAAATCTTTTGAGGGAATAGAAGGAAGGAGATCTTTTTCTAAACCAGCAGGGCTTTTCCTCTTAGCCCCTGAATCTGGGAAAAGTACCTGGGGTTCTTTTCTGTCCTAAGTGAGTACGTAGCCTTTAAGGAAGCCCATAAGGAAACTAGAGTATGAAACTGAGATGATAATCCACTTCAAAACCTGCATTTATGGTGAAGAAGAGACCCATGTCACTGCTGATTAGTATTGTGAATGGGGGGATTATTTTAAGTATTCCATGGAACAATAGAGTTCAGGGCATTTTCCTTATGTGATGCCTAAACCCCTGTAAATTACCGCATAAAGAAAGTTCCCAGGTGGCTCAGAGGCTAGGAGTTGGCCTGATTGGGGATGCAGGGGATTACAAGGCTGTGATGGAAGGACTATGGGATGAGGGTGAAACCTGCCAAGGCCTGGAGCTGACTTTATTCTGGACTTGCCTGTTTTATGTGTTCAGTTTGGATTTGGACCTAGGTCCAGATCCTAAAATAAACGATGCTTGCAATGTGACTCCTTTCCACTCCTATACTGTATTTAAATGATGGGACTGGGTTTTGTTGCAAATAAATCATTCTTTTGTTGTTGAAGAAAATCTTGACTGTTGTTAGAATTGGGAGAGAGTGGAAGGAATTTATTTTCTTGGTTCCCTTTAGGTGAGGCTAGGAATTCAACCCTAATCCCTGAAGGACAGGGCTGGAGCACGCTCAGAAGTTCTCTCTTAAGGAAACACTTCTAGCCATCAGCCCTCGCCAAGGTGCCCCTTTGGCTAAGCCCAGTAAGTCTTTCCCTACCCAATTGCTCTTGACTAGTCTTATGGCAATTCTCATGGGATAGGACTGATTTAGGGTAGGTATGTGTGTTTGTCAAATCCCTACATTTCTTACCTATTCATTGTTAACTAACTCGTTTTAACACTCCCTTCAACAACTGGTTCCAGCTAGGCTGAATATCTTGCAAGTGTATAAATACAGGTTTTATTCTTGTGACTGAGGAGGTGTTCCTTAACATCCATTTACCTGTCTACCTTCTTTACGGTATCATTAAGAGTCAGCTCAGGCATTTCTCATCTTCTCAATGTCCCCTTGACACCCCAGCCTCAGGTGTGTATTGTTTTCTAGGTATTCAGAACTCACAAAGCTAGGAGATCATGACTTACTGAAAATCCCTAAGATCCAAGATGTTAAACTTAGGATCTGGTCTTATAACCAAGGTCTATCTTCAGCTAGACTGAATATCTTGCAAGTCTCTAAGTGTCCCTCTGTGTTCATATAGTACTTTGTACTTGCCTTTAATATACTCTAGTATAAATGTTTATTCTTGCAAAAAGATGGAGCCCCTTTTGAGGAGTTCAACTGCATCTTGTCCTTTTCTATATTATAAGAGCCTGACACCTAGTAGGACCTTAATGAATACAAATACACAATTATGACTTTTTTGGTGAGCGATACATTCTTCCTGACATCTCAGTTTTCACGCATTTTATTTTTCCATGGGAATAAATATAAAATACTTTGTATATCAAGTAAGATGATCCCACTATTTCAAAATCATGATTTAAATCATAATAGAATATAACAGCGATGTTGGGCAGTTTTTGTAATCATTATATATGCTGCAAATTGGTCTGAGAGAGGAACTATGGGCTTCCAGTCTAGCCATTTCCCCAGCCTACTTGGGGTAGGCACAAATATCTAACAGGCCTGAAGACGGACCTTGATTATAGGACCAGATCCTGAGTTCAGTATCTTGGTTCTTAGGGATTTTCAGAAAGTCATGATCTCCTAACCTTGTGAGTGCTGAATATATAGGAAACTTAATCTGTTTATGGAGAGTTCAGGATTAATTGGCCCTATTATATACACTAAGCCCTGAGTTATCAGAATACCCAAGGAAAACACTGGCAGGATGGCGTTACTTGGTTACTTACAATGATGTTATGAATTCTGTCTTTCTTTGAAATATTGTTTCAGGTCAGTACTTTTTCTCAAATCCGAGTAAGAGTTCTGTACCTCAAGCCTTTCTCTGAGAGGAAGAAGACATGCTTGCTAGGGGAAGAGGGTGATGGGTGGGCGTGGGGCCTGTCTGCCCATGTGGGTGGAGAGAAATGGTTACTTGATCTGGGAAGGGAAAGTAGAAAGCAAAGTCTACCTTGTCCCAAAAATCCCAGTGAGTAAGCTAGAACTTCATTTAATGTGTGGGTGCAAAAGGAGCAGGTGTAGGCATTTAAGCTTGTGTCTAATCGTGGATCTCTTTTGCATTTACCTTGGTAGTATGTCACAACCAATTCCGGGCAAAGTTGGGAAGCAGGCAAAACTCCAGTTACGCAAAATATTTGGCCTAATCTTATAAAACATTTCATGTCTTCAGTTAATTCTTCCAATAGCACTATGAAGTATAGGAGGTTATTAGTCTTATCTTTAAAAAAACTGCCTCATTGAGGTGTAATTTACCATAAAAGCTACTGTTTCAGGTGTACAATTCAGTGGTTTTCAGTATATTCACAGACTTGTGTAAACATCACCACAATCTAATTTTACCCCAAAAGGAACCTCATGCCTTTTAGTGGTCAATCCTCATTCCCCTAACCCTTACCACCAGCTCCTAAGAACCACTAATCTACTTTCTTTTTCTCTGGATTATGGACATTTAAACGGAATCACAAGATATTTAGATTTTGTAACCGGCTGCTTTAGCATGTTTTCAAGATTCACCTGTGTTATAGTATATATCAGTACTTTGTTTCTTTCTGTTGCTGATTAACATTCTATTGTAGGATATATCAAACTTTTATTCATCAGTCTGATGGATCATTCAAGTTTCTATGTTTTGGCCATTATAAATAATCTTGCCATGAATGTTCATGAGAAGTTTTTATATAGACACATATTTTCAGTCCTCTTGCACATACACCTAGGAGTAGAAAAGGTGAATCATACGGTATATTTAACATTTTGCGGAACTGCAAAACTAGTTTACAAAGTGGCTGTACCCTTTTATAATCCAGCAGTGTATGAGGGTTCCAATTTCTCCACATCCTCATCAGCACTCATTATTGGCTGCGTTTTATATTCTAGCCATATCGATGGAAATAAAATGGTGCCTCCTTGTGGTTTTGATTTGCATTTCCCTAATGACTAATGAAGTTGACCATTTTTCCATGTGCTTATTGGCAACTGGCACATCATCTTTGGATAAATGTCTATTCAAATCATATGCCCAGTTTTTTTTTGTTTTTGTTTTTGTTTTGAGACGGAGTTTCGCTCTTGGTACCCAGGCTGGAGTGCAATGGCGCGATCTCGGCTCACCGCAACGTCCGCCTCCTGGGTTCAGGCAATTCTGCCTCAGCCTCCTGAGTAGCTGGGATTACAGGCACGCGCCACCATGCCCAGCTGATTTTTTGTATTTTTAGTAGAGACAGGGTTTCACCATGTTGACCAGGATGGTCTCAATCTCTTGACCTCATGATCCATCCGCCTCGGCCTCCCAAAGTGCTGGGATTACAGACTTGAGCCACCGCGCCCGGCCATGTGCCCAGTTTTAAATTTTGTTGTCTCTTGTTGTGTTGTAAAAGTTCTTTATATGTTTAAAATATTAATCTCTTATCAGAAGTATGATATACAAATATTTTCTGATTCTGTGGATTATCATTTCACTTTTTTGATGGCGTTCTTTGAACACAAAAGTTTTTAATTTGGAAGAAGTCCAGTTTATATTTTTTGCTGCTTGTGCTTCTGGTATCATTGGAGAAAAGTTGAATAATCCAAGGGTCATGAAAATTTACACCTATGTCTTTTTCTAAGTGTTACATAGTTTTAGCTGTTATATTTAGGTTTTATATCTATTTTAGTTAATTTGTACATCCTGTGTGAGGTGAAGGTCCAACTTCATTCTTTTGCATGTGGTTACACAGTTGTCCCAGCATCATTTATTGAAGGGATTAATCTTTTTCCATTGAATTGTCTTGGCACCTGTGTCAAAAAATGACCATAAATATAAGTTTATTTCTGTACTCTCAAGTTTATTCCATTGATCTATATATTTATTCTTATGCCAGGACAATACTGTCTTTATAACTGTAGATATGTTATAAGTTGTGAAATTGGAATGTGTGAGATGGGCGTGTTTGCTCAGGCCTATAATCCCAGCACTTAGGGAGGCCAAGGCAGGTGGATCACTTGAGGCCAGGAGTTCAAGACCAGCCTAGCCAACATGATGAAACCTCATCTCTACTTTAAAAAATACAAAAGTTAGCTAAGTATGGTGGCACACGCCTGTAATTCCAGCTACTTGGGAGGCTGAGGCACAAGAATGACTTGAATCTGGGAGGCAGAGGTGGAAGTGAGCTGAGATAACACCACCGCACTCCAGCCTGGGTAATGGAGTGAGAGTCTGTCTCAAAAACAAAAACAAAACAAAACAAAAATTGGAAAGTGAGATTCTTCCAAATATGTTTATTCTTTAGCAAGATTGTTTTGGCTATTCTGAGTCATTTGTATTTCCATATTATTTTTAGGGTCAGCTTTTCAATTTCTGCAAAAATACCAGCTAGATTTCTTTGATGGGGATTACATTGAATCTATAGACAACTTTGAATAGTATGGCCATTTTGATATTAAGTCTTCTGATCTGTAAATATGAGATATCTTTTTATTTAGGGCCTCTTTAACTTTTTCAATGACGTTTTAGCATTTTCAGTATATGTCATAAATTGATTCCTAATTTTTTAAAATTATTTTTGATGATATAAATGGAGTTGTTTTCTACATTTTGTTAAATCAGACTATTACTAATGTGTAGAAATACAATTCATTTTTTTGGTGTTGAATTTATACCCTGCATACCTGCTGAACTCATTTATTACATCTAATAGTTTGTATAGATTTCTTAAGATTTTCTGTATACAAGTTTATGTCATCTGGGAATGTGGATGGTTTTACTTTCTTTCTTTCCAAACTAGATGCCTTTTATTCTTGCCTAATTGCTCTGGCTAAAACTTGCAATACAACAGTGAATGGAAGTTGTGGCAGCAGACATTCTCTTTTTGTTCTTGATCTTGAGTGAAAGCATTCAGTCTTTCATCATTAAATATGATGTTAGCTGTGGTTTACTATAGATACCTGACTTTAACACTTTAAAGTTGCCGTAATCAAGGCATCATAGTATTGGGGAAAGAATAAATAAATAGATCAATGGAATATAACAGAAAACCTAAAAAATCAATCCACACAAATGCAGTCAATCTTTGACAAAGGAGCACAGACAATTCAACAGATAATTTTTTCAACAAATGGTGCCACAACGAAAACAAATCTAGACAAAGACCTTAAATTCTTCATAAGAATTTATTGAAAATAGATCATAGACATAAATGTCAAACAAACTAAAACTTCTAGAAGATAACATAGGAGAAAACATAAATAACTTTCAGTTAGGGGATAACTTTTCAGAGACAACCAAATGCATTATCTAAGAAAGAAAAAAATAAGTTGGGCTTTCTTAAAGCTTCTGTTGTGTGAAAGACTTAAGAATATTAAAAGATAAGCTACAAACTGAAAAAAAAAATTGCAAAACATATTAGATAAAGGGCTTGTATCTAAAATATGCAAAGAACTCTGAAAACTCAACAGTAAGAAAATCAATTAAAATGAGGAAAATATATGAACAAACACCTCAAAAGAAAAGGCATGGGCTAGGCATGGTGGCTCACACCTGTAATCCCAGCACTTTGGGAGGCCGAGGTGGGCGGCTCATGAGGTCAGGAGTTAGAGACCAGCCTGTCCAATATAGTGAAACCCTGTCTCTACTAAAAATATAAAAATTAGCTGGGTGTAGTGGTGCATGCCTGTAGTCCCAGCTACTTGGGAGGCTGAGGCAGAAGAATCACTTCAACTGGGAGGCAGAAGTTGCTGTGCACTGAGTTCACACCATTGCACTCCAGCCTGGGTCACAGAGTAAGACTCTGTCAAAAAAAAAAAAAAAAAAAAAGGCATATATGTGGCAATAAGCATATGAAAAGATGCTCAACAACATACATCATTAAAACAACAAGGAGGTACCACTGCACACCTATTAGAATAGCTGAAACCCCAAACGTTGATATCAAATAATGAGGATGTAGAGAAACAGGAACTCTCTTTCATTGCTGGTGGGAGTACAAAATGGTATAGCCACTTTGGCAGACAGTCTGGCAGTTTTATAAAACTACAGTCTCATCATACAATCTGGCAGTTACACTTCTTGATACTTAATTGAGTTAAACTTTTGTTCACACAAAAACCTGCACATAAACATTTATAGCAGGTTTATTCATAATTACCAAAACTTGGAAGTAATCAAGATATTCTTTAACAGGTAAATGGAAAAACAAACTGTGATAACATGCATACAATGGGATATTATTCAGCAATAAAGAGAAAATGGTTATCAAGCCATGAGAAGGCATGGAAGAGCCTTGACTAGATATTGCTAAATGGAAGAAGCCAGTTTGAAAAGGCTACATTCTGTATGGTTCTGTTCATATGACATTCAGAAAAAGGAAAAACTATAGAGACAGTAAAAAGATTAATGGTTTCCATGGGTTTGCAGGGAGGGAGGAATAGAGCATGGGGCATATTTAGGACAGTGAAATTCTTCTGCATGATACCATAATAGATCCATGTTATATGTTTGTCAAGACCCATAGAACTGTACAACTGAAAGAGTGAACCCTAATGTAAATGATGGCCTTCAGTTAATAATGGGTCAATATTGATTCGTGAATTATAACAAATGTGCCACACCAATGAAATATGTTAATAATAGGAGAAAGCTGAAAGATGTGTTGGAGAGAAAAAGTATAGGGGAATGCTCTGTACTTTTAAGTTTTTATTCTTAAATTGATAAAGTTGCGTGTAATATATCATATACAACATGACTTGAAATATACACTGTGGAAGAACTAAAGGTAATTTAACATGTATTACCTCATGTAATACTTTTGTGGTGAGAACACAAAATCTCTTAGCATTTTCAAGAATACAATTTATTGCTATTAACTATAGTCAGCATGTTATGCAATAGATCTCCTAAAATTACTGCTATCTAACAGAAATTTTATATTCTTTGTTCAACACCTTCCCACCCCAGCACCTGGTAACCACTATTGTATTCTCTGTTTCTATAAGTTCAACTTTTTTTTAGATTCTATGTGTAAGTGATATCATATAGTATTTGACTTTCTTATTCAGTTTATTTCGCTTAGCATAATTTCCTCCATCCTCCAGGTTCATCTCCATTGTCAAAAATGACAGGATTTCTTTTTTATGGCTGAATAGTATTCCACTGTGTATATATACCATATTTTCTTTATCCATTCATCCATTGATGGACACTTAGGTTGATTCCATATTTTGGCTATTGTGAATAACACTGCAATAAATATGGGAGTGCAGATATCTCTTGAACATACTGAGTTCATTTCATTTGGATATATATCCAGCAGTGGAATTTTTTGATCATATGGTAGTTCTCTTTTTAATCTTTTGAGGAACCACTGTACTATTTTCCATAATGACTATAATAATTTACATTCCCACCAACAGTATGCACTTCCTTGCCAACACTGTCTTTCTAAAAAATACTGTAAATTGAAAATTTATTGCTGCATATATTTATGAGGTACAACATGGTATAATTTACAAATATAATGTGAAATGAGTAAATCAAGCTAATTAGCATTTCTATTATCACAAATACCACTTTTTGTCATAAGAACATTAAACTGACTCACCTAGAAATTTTGAAATGTACAGTGCCATGCATAGCGAATATTAACTTTATTTACTATACTTTATTAAATATATTCAACATGCTGTGAAATAGATCTCAAATACCTTATTTCTCTTGCCTGATATTTTGTAGCCTTTGACTATCATCTCTCCAGTATCCCCACCCCTGAGCCTCGGTAACCATCATTCTACTTTGTATCTATGAGTTCAATTGTTTCTGATTCTACACACAAGTGAAATCATATGGTGTTTGTCTTTCTGTACCTGGCTTTTTTCACTTAGCATAATTTTCTCTAATCCTACCCATGTTGTTGCAAATTACAACTTCCTTCTTTTTAAAGAGTGAATAGTATTCCATTGTATACATATACATTTTCTTCATCCATTCATCTGTTGATGCACACTTAGGTTGATTCCATAACTTGGCTATTGTAAATAGCCAATGAACATGGGAATGTAGACATCTTCCACAAATGAATTTCAAATATTTTGTGTAAATACCCAGACATGAGGTTGCTGGATCATATGGTGTATTAGTCTGGTCTTACATTGCTATAAAGAACTATCCGTGACTGTGCAATTTATAAAGAAAAGAGGTTTAACTGACATACGGTTTCACAGGCTGTACATGAGGCATGGCTGGGAAGACCTCCAGAAACTCACAATCGTCACAGAAGGATGAAGGGGAAGCAAGCACGTTTTCACATGGCAGCAGGAGAGAGAGCTAAGGGGGAAGTGCTACACACTTTTAAACAACCAAATCTCGTGAGAACTCACTATCACAAGAAGGACAAGAGGGAAATCTGCTGCCATGATCCAATCACCTCCCACCAGGTCCCTCCCCCAACAATGGGGATTACAATTCAACATGAGATTTTGGTTGAGAGACAGGGCCAAACCATTTCATATGGTACTTCTTCTACTTTCAGTTTTTTCAATCACTTCCATACAGTTTTCCATAATGACTGTACTAATTTACATTCCCACTAACTATGTATAAGTACTCTCTTTTCTTTACTTCCTTGCCACCACCTTATCTTTTGTCATTTTGAACATAGCCATCTTGACAGGTGATGTCTTACTATGGTTTTGATGTGCATTTTGCTGATAATTAGTGATACTGATAATTTTGCATATACCTTTTGGCCATTTTCTGTCTTTGGAAAAATGTCTTTTCTTTGCCCATTTTTTAATCAGATTATTTGTTTTCTTGCTATTGAATTGTGTTCCTTGTATATTTTGAATATTAACCTCTAATCAGATGCATGGATTGAACATATTTTCTCTTATAGCTTGTCTGTTCACTCTCTTGTTTGCTTCTTTTGCTGTGCAGAAGCTTTATAGTTTGATATAATCCCATTCGTCTATTTTTGCTCTTATTGCCTGTGCTTTTTTGGGTCCTATCCAAAAAATCATTGCCAAGATCAGTGTCATGAAACTTTTCCTCCCGTGTTTTTTTCTGGTAGTTTTAGACTTTGAGATCTTCAAGTCTTTAATCCATTTTGAATTTATTTTTGTATGTGGTGTGAAATAAAGAGTCTAATTTCATTCTGAATATAGATACCCAGTTTTTTCACAACTATTTATTCAAGTGGGTATCCTTTCCCGATTGTGTGTTCTTCACACCTTTGTTGCAAATGAGTTGGCTGTAAATGTGTGAATTTATATCTAGATTCTCTGTTCTGTTCCATCAGTTTATGTGTCTGTTTTTATACTAGTACCATGCTGATTTGGTTACTATATCTTTGTAGTACATTTTGAAGTCAGGTAGTGTGACGTCTTCGGATTTGTTCTTTTTGCTCAAGATGCCTTGGCTATCAAGGGTCTTTCATAATTCCACATGAAATTTAGAATTAATTGTCTTTTCTATTTCTTGAAAAAAATCATTGTAATTTTTTTGAGGCAGAGTCTTGCTCTATGGGCCAGGCTGGAGTGTAGTGGTACAGTCATGGCTTACTGCAGCCTTAACACCCTGGGCTCAAGCAATCCTCCCAGCTTAGCCTTACAAATAGCTGAGTCCACAGGCATGGGCCACCATGTCTGGCTAATTGTTAATTATTATTAATTTTTGTAGAGATGGGGTCTCCTTATGTTGCCCAGGCTTGTCTCAAACTCCTGGGCTCAAGCAATCCTCTTATCTTGGCCTCCCAAAGTGCTGGGACTATAGACATAAGCCACCACACTCTGCCCATCATTCTAATTTAATACACATTGCATTTAATCTGTGGATTACTTTAGATATTATGAAAATTTTAACAATATTAATTTTTCTAACTTATGAACACAAGATTTTTTTTTGTTTATGTCCATCTTACTTGTTGTGTCCTCTTCAATTTCTTTCACCAACATTTTTTAGTTTTCAATATGTAGATATTTTACATCCTTGGTTAAATGTATTCCTAATTATTTTTTGTAGCTTTTGTAAATGTGACTGTTTTCTTTTTCTGATAGTTCACTATTAGTGTATAGAAATGCTATTGATATTTGTATGTTGATTTTGTATCCTGCACCTTAATTTTGTTATTCTAACAGTTTTTGGTAGATTCCTTAGAATTTCCTACATATAAGATCATGTTACCTGCAAATAGGGACAGCTTAAATTCTCTCTTTCCAATTTGGATGGCTTTTAATTCTTTCTCTTACTTGGTTGCTCTGAATTGGACTTAACTATACTATGTTGAACAGAAGTGATTAGAGTAGGCATCTTTGTCTTGTTCCTGATCTTAGAGAGGAAAAGCTTTCACATTTTCCTCACTGAATATTATGTTAGCTGTGGGTTTGTCACTTAGGACTTTTATTTTGTTGAGGTACAGTCCTGTATTTCATTTGTTGGAAGTTTTTTTTTTTTTTTTTTTTTTGTGAAAGGAGAGTGAAATTTGTCACATGCTTTTTCTGCATGTATTGAGATGATCATACTGTTCTTGTCCTTCATTCTGTTTTTGTGATATATCACATTTATAGATTTGTTTATGGTGAACCGTCCTTGCTTCTCTGGGATAAATTCCACTTTATCATGGTGAATAATCTTTGTATTGTGCTGTTGAATTTGGTTTGCTTGTATTTTGTTGAGAACTCTTACCTTTACATGTATTAGGGATATTGGCCATTAGTTATTTTTGTAGAGTCCTTGTCTGGCGTTATTGTCAGGGTAATTCTGGCTTTCTAAAATGAACTCGGAATTATTCCATTCTCTTTAAGTTTTTGGAAAAGTTTGAAAGGATTAATATTAGTTCTCCTTTAAATATTTGGTAGAATTCAGCAGTGAAGCCATCAGTTCCTGGACTTTGCTTTGATGAGAGGTCTTTTATTACCAATTCAATCTCCTGTTATTGGTTTGTCTAGATATTCCATTTCTTCCTGACTAAATCTTGGTAGGTTGTATGTGCCTAGGAATTTATCTATTTCTTTCTAGGTTGTCCAATTTTTCAGTATATTATTGTTCATAATAGTCTGTTATGACCCTTTGTATTTCTGTGGTATAATAAATTGTATATTGTCTCCTTTTTGATTTTTCAATTTGAATCTTCTTTTTTTTTTTTCTTGGTGTGTTTATGTAGCTAAAGCTTTGTTGATTTTATCTTTTTTAAAAAAAACTCAGTTGTTTCTTTTCTATTGTTTTTCAAGTTCCTATTTTATTTATTTTTGCTCTGATCTTGATAACTTCTTTCATTTTACTAACTTTGGGCTTAGTTTATTCTATGGCATTTTATTTTGTCTCTCTGGTAATATGTTTCCCTGATTGTTCTTGATCCTTGCGGCTATACATCGGTGTTTGCACGTCTGAAGAAGCAGATACTTATTTCAGTTTTCGCACATTGGTTTTGTCTGGAAAGGCTGTTTACCACTCAACCTACCAAGAATTTCTGGGAGTTTTATCTGGCATGGTTCATATAGATGAACTTGCAGCTGGAGTTCTCAAGCTAGCTGGCCTGGTAGCTAGGCCTAGAGTCTGGATCCACTGGGGTTCACTTATGATTGGGTCTGCTGGGATGGGCCTGGAGCCTGTATCCTTGAGGTATGGCCTGAAGCCTGGGTTCAGGGACTGGCTTGGCGCTAGTGTGGGCTTTGAGCCTGAGTCTCCAGGGATTAGTCAGGCACTGGGATGGGCTTGGAGTCTATGTCTTCTGGGACAGGTGTGGAACCTAAGTCCATGGAGGAGAGCCTGGGTCCTGGGTCTACAGGAGCTGACTTGGAGCCTAGATCTGCAGGGGCTTTCCTGGAGCCTCAGTTCACAATGGCTGGCCTGGCATCAGGTTCTACTGGAATGTACCTGAACCTTGGTCTGCTGGAGCTAGCCTGGACCCTGAGTCTACTGGAGGCCGGGGTCAGCCTGGTGCTAGGGCAGCTGTGGAGTCTTGGGTCTGCAAGGGTTAATCTGGCGCTTGGGATCACAGGTGCTGGCCTAGTGCTTATAGCTATGGGGCCTGGTCTGGAGCCTGGGTTTGTGGAGAACACCTAGAACCTGCGTCCATGTGAATCAGTCTGATGGCTGGGTGTTTGGTGCTGTCCTGGAGGCTAGGTTTGCAAGACCTATCTTAGGTTCTTGGGGCCTCAGGCCAGCCTAGAGGGTGGACCCACAGAGACTGGCTTTATATTGGACAGTCCTGGAGCCTGTGTCCATGGGTGCCAGCCTGGAGATTAAGGCCTGGTATGCCCACCTGGCATTAGAGCAGGCCTATATCCTGGGGCTATGTAGGCTGACATGGCTCTGGGCTGGTCTAGAATATGGAAAAGGCTTGGGGCCTATATAGTCAGGGGCTGGCCTGGAGGATGGGTCTATTGGTGCTGGCCTGATGACTAGGGCTGTGGGTGCTGCCCTGTGCTAGGGACATTAGGTCAGCTGGGTGCTGGGTGAAGTTTAAGGCCTAGAGTCATGGGGATGGCTTGGTCCTGGATGTGCCTGGAGACTGAGTCTGAGGAGGGCTTGCCTGGCACTGGTGTGGGCCCAAAGCCTAATTCTGGCTTGGCACTGAGGATGGTCCAGAGCCTGGGGCCACTGAATTTGGCCTGGCGGTAGCAAAAACCAGAGATTCAGTCTACCATACAGGCCTGGAGTCTGGGGCTGTAGTGTCCTGGTGCTGGGGCAAGCCTAGAAACTTAGTCCATGAGTATTGGCCTGGGGTCTGGGGCTGTGGGGTCTGCCTGTTACCAGGCTTTCCTATGGCAGATCCAGTGATGTCATCCAAAGTCAAGTCTCATGCTCACTTTTCTTTTACCCAAGCAAAGGATATCTCTTTTCACACTCTGATGCTTGTGGTTAGGAGAGGGGTGACTCAGATAATGTAAAGTGACCTTTCTACCCTCTTCAGTGTGTATTTTCTTATTTGTGTGCTACCTCTAGGTGTTGTGGTAACTCACCTGGTTTCCTTAGCAATTGTGAAGGTATTTATGAGCATAGGTAGTTAGGTGAATTGATGTTCTGTTAGGAGCATGATCACTGAAGGGTTCTCTTTTGCCATCTTAATTCACCCCTCCTTTGACTCTCTGTACTTTTGCTCAATTTTTCTCTAAACCTAAAGCTGCTCTAAAAATAAGTCTATTAAAACGAAAAGGGCTCTTTGCATGGGCAAGTTCTGAGCCATGTCAAATAAAGATGAATCATGTGAATGAGGGTTTCCAAGGAATTATTAAATAGTGATGGGTCAAATACTGACGATTTTCTGAGAATGTGACTTGGTTTGAGACCTCCAAGCTGGTCTGTCCCCTCTAGTGGCTGCTAGGCTACAGTACAGTTTTCACAATTACTGGAGTTTTCAGTGTGTTGATTCTCAAGGCTACTGCAGAGCTAAGAAGAGGGGGATTGGAATAGGAAAAGTTAAAATGCCATAAAGCTGACTGTTGTTATAGAGATTCAGCCATTTTTCTTGAACAAATGCTTATTGTACTGTTGCAAGCCTTTAATTAGTTCTAGGATTCATAAAATGTTGATTTTGATCATTTTTGCCAGCTCACTCATTGTTTTTGTTGAGGAACAGATTTTTGCTTTTTCTTGCTTCATCGTTCCTGAAACATTCTTCTATTAGCCCTACTGCAACTTGCCCCAAAGATTCATATCTCCATGTCTTCTGTATTCATTCATTTGTTTAACAGATATAACTGGATTTCCACAGATAATAGGCTATTTTTTTTCCTATGAAGTTTTAAACAGCTTTAGAAACTACAGTGTTTATCCACTCATATGCATATAGGCATATATACAGTCCCACCTTCCACAATAGAGATTGAATACTATCTATCGCATGTACAATTTCATTTGAAAGTAGAGTTTATTGCTAGTGTTAATATGAAGGGAGTAGATGGTCTCCCTGCAGTGAGCTTTTCCCGATAAAATATTTTTTAATCACTTTCTCATCTTTGTGGATTTGATGCTTTTATCCTCAGCAAACAGAAAACTAACCTTGAGCCTATTGCTTTTACCTGGTCCTGGAAGGGTCAGTGGAAAAATATCAGAAAGCCAGATGGGAGGGTGTTGGGGTCAAAGAGGCAAGGGCAAATAGACCAGCAATGTATTAAATACTTGAATAATATCTGTTAGGTGGAAGAAGCAATCTCCAGAGTGGGTGTGGGGATGGCCTACTGGGTATAAAGAGACTCAGTAAGTACTTTTCATTGAGATGACAAAAGGTCAGCTGATATCTGCCAAGACTATTTTCCAGCTGTACCTACACACTGTACCTTACTGGAGTCAGGCCATGTTTTGCTGTTGCTTCTGGATCCTCAGCTGGTAAGTCTGATAGAACATCACAGTGCTAAGGCTTGGGGGTAGGTGAGATGGCAGATAAGCATTAGATTGAGCCTGCTTTCTCATTTATCCCTTTTATGTTCAGATATTGATCAACTCAACTGAAGATACTATTGTCTTTGAATCTGAGGCAAAACCATTGGATGGCCTGGGACTCCCAAGCATCTCTAGATGTCTAGGATGACCTGTTATAGAGAATCCTTTATGGAAAAACTTGTTGAGGTTCCTACATTTGGATCATAGAGTATGTAACCAAATATTGCAGGTGAGAGCTTTGTCTTGGCCTCTGTCCCTCTGGCTACTGACAGCTTCAGTAACATATGACTCTCTGCTTTTTGTTTTTAGAAATGGATATTGTGTAGTCAAAAACTTAGGGGCTGAGACCATGGGGAAAGTAGACAGAACCATGAAGGGCAACAAACCACTTGCATTGAACAAGTCAATTGCTGTCTCGTTTCTATGCCAGTAGGCCAAAATAAGTATTGGCATAATTGACTTTTTTGGGTATAGCATATTTTATTGTATCTTACTAGAAGGATATATACTTTATATAAGGCTGGGTATAGCTGGAAATGATATGTGACCAGGAGGAGAGACAAAACCATCAGTGCTGTTACTATGTGTTCTTTGTGCCCTAGGCCTGTCTTATCTATTTCTTAGTAGCAGTAGGACTTGTCAAGACAGAATTATAATAAATGAGGAATTATTTTACTTAGGAGATGCTTCTCCCAGCCTGGGCCATATATTAGACTTAGGGGGAGTGTGACCCCATCTCTACAGAATAATTTTTTAAAGTTATCTGGGTGTGGTATTGCGTGCCTGTAGTCACAGATACTCAGGAAGCCAAGGTGGGGAGACTGCTTGAGCCCAGAAGTTCAAGGCCGAAGTGAGCTATGATCACACTACTGCACTGCAGCCTGAGTGACAGAGCAAGACCCTATCACAAAAGAAGAAGAAGAAGAAAAGCGGAGAGGAGGAGGCTCTGACTTTGAGAAGAGTTCAGTGTAACAAGTTAGAAGAAATGGTTTTTTTTTAATTTCTTCATCTCACCCTTCCACTTGATACACACACATATATTGTGTCTGTCAACAGCTGGGTAGTGCTGAGAACAAGCACTGTGCTTCCTATAAACGTTCTCTAGACCTGTACATTTAACGTCAGCTCACAAATTTTCCTATCCCACAGGAACGTAGAACCCTTGCATCTTATGTCCCATCTCCTTGCCTTTCTCTATTCACCAAGGGTCTTACATTCTCCAATAAGACAAGGATTTTTTTCTCTTTCTAGAGTATATACACTGCTGTATTCTCATCTTTTACATCCCCACATAAACCAGGAGTGAGTGAGTTATTAGGAAGCCTCCCCACGTATGAATTCCCTACTTCTTACTACTTTCATATCTCCCAGTGGTCCAAAACCAAAAATTATACCCTCTCTTATCCTCATAAGAACGATAATAGGCAGCATGTATTAAATGCTTATTAATCAGGTAAGATTTTAAATAATTTACAAGTATTATGTGGTTTATTCCCTGCAGCCACTTTAAAGGTGACTCTTATTATTACCTCTATTTTGCAGATGTAGAACTGAAGCCCAGAGGGCACATAGCTGGCATAAGGTAATCTAGCTGGTAAGGGATGGAACCAGAATTCGAGTCCCAGGGGTCTGACTTCAAAGTCCCTGCTCTTAGCCACGATACTATTATGCCTCCCATAGCTGGACACAGAGTTGTTTTACAATTGAGATCTGTTGTAAAATCGTTCCCTAAAGTGCTCACTGTCTCGGACTCTATGGAGTAACTGCATACAACGATGAGATATGATCTGTGTTAGTTATCTACTGCTGCCTAACGAATTACCCCAAGACCTAGTGGCTTAAAACAGTGTTTCTACAGGTCAAGAATCTGGGCACAGCTTAGCAGGGTGCCTCTGACTTTGGGTCCCTCTCTAGGATAAATTAAAAAAAAATTAGTTTCAAAATAATAAAAGCAATGTATATGCCTAGTTAAACATCCCAATAACATTAAAAATATAAAATTCTGCTGGGCGCAGTGGCTGACGCCTGTAATCCTAGCACTTTGGGAGGCCGAGGTGGGTGGATCACCTGAGGTCAGGAGTTCAAGACCAGCCTGGCCGTCATGGAGAAACCCCATCTTTAAAAAAAGAAAAGAAAAGAAAAAAAATTCTACTGCCCAGAGGCAGTCTCTATGACCAATTTATTGCATGTATTTCCAGAACTCTTGCATAAACTTACAGATATGTAGCTGAACTGTTTTTTTAAAATCTCTGTAATTATTAGTTTATAAGTATCATCTACGGCTCAGATGTTCATTATTCTTCCTGAAATTACATAAACAAATGTAAATGGAAAGAATTCAAGTTAAAATTATATAACAAAATAGTGCTCCATCACAAAAGCATGTAAAACTATAAGAATGCTATTTTAAAATACTGGCACTTTAAGAAAATGATAATATCAGAATAAACAAAATTTCCAAATTGTTCCCTAAACTGCCAAGCAGATGAACATGACTAATGAATGAGTTTGGGTTTTGTAAAGAAAAATCATTTAAATAAATAATTTTTTTTTCCTTTGGCTCAAATTTTATTGACATTTTCTAATAATGTATGTGACATAAATTCATTCTTTTTTTTTTTTTTTCTTCTTTTTTTTTTATTGCATTTTAGGTTTTGGGGTACATGTGATGAACATGCAAGATTGTTGCATAGGTACACACATGGCAGTGTGCTTTGCTGCCTTCCGTCCCCTCACCTGTATCTGTCATTTCTCCCCATGCTATCTCTTCCCACCTCCCCACCCCCCGCCCCTCCCCCATTTCCCCCCAACAGACCCCAGTGTGTAGTGCTCCCCTCCCTGTGTCCATGTGTTCTCATTGTTCAACACCCGCCTATGAGCGAGAATATACGGTGTTTGATTTTCTGCTCTTGTGTCAGTTTGCTGAGAATGATGGTTTCCAGGTTCATCCATGTCCCTATAAAGGACGTGAACTCATCGTTTTTGATGGCTGCATAATATTCCATGGTGTATATGTACCACATTTTCCCTATCCAGTCTATCATTGTTGGGCATTTGGGTTGGTTCCAGGTCTTTGCTATTGTAAACAGTGCTGCAATGAACATTCGTGTGCACGTGTCCTTGTAGTAGAATGATTTATAATCCTTTGGATATATACCCAGTAATGGGATTGCTGGGTCAAATGGGATTTCTATTTTTAGGTCCTTGAGGAATCGCCACACTGTCTTCCACAATGGTTGAATTAATTTACATTCCCACCAACAGTGTAAAAGTGTTCCTATTTCTCCACATCCTCTCCAGCATCTGTTGTTTCCCGATTTTTTAATGATCGCCATTCTAACTGGTGTGAGATGGTATCTCAATGTGGTTTTGATTTGCATTTCTCTGATGACCAGTGATGATGAGCATTTTTTCATATGTTTGTTGGCCTCCTGTATGTCTTCTTTTGTAAAGTATCTGTTCATATCCTTTGCCCATTTTTGAATGGGCTTGTTTGTTTTTTTCTTGTAGATCTGCTTTAGTTCTTTGTAAATTCTGGATATCAGCCCCTTGTCAGATGGGTAGACTGCAAAAATTTTTTCCCATTCTGTTGGTTGCCGATTCACTCTACTGACTGTTTCTTTTGCCGTGCAGAAGCTGTGGAGTTTGATTAGGTCCCATTTGTCTATTTTGGCTTTTGTTGCCATTGCTTTTGGCGTTTTGGTCATGAAGTCCTTGCCTACACCTATGTCCTGAATGGTTTTGCCTAGATTTTCTTCTAAGGTTTTTATGGTATTAGGTCTGATGTTTAAGTCTTTAATCCATCTGGAGTTAATTTTGGTGTAAGGTGTCAGGAAGGGGTCCTGTTTCTGCTTTCTGCACATGGCTAGCCAGTTTTCCCAACACCATTTATTAAACAGGGAGTCCTTTCCCCATTGCTTGTTTTTGTCAGGTTTGTCGAAGATCAGATGGTTGTGGGTATGTTGTATTTCCTGTGAGGCCTCTGTTCTGTTCCATTGGTCTAGATCTCTGTTTTGGTACCAGTACCATGCTGTTTTGATTACTGTAGCCTTGTAGTATAGTTTGAAGTCCGGTAGTGTGATGCCTCCCGCTTTGTTCTTTTTGCTTAGAATTGACTTGGCTATGCGGGCTCTCTTTTGGTTCCATATGAAGTTTAAGGTGTTTTTTTCCAGTTCTGTGAAGAAGGTCATTGGTAGCTTGATGGGAATAGCATTGAATCTGTAAATTACTTTGGGCAGTATGGCCATTTTCACGATGTTGATTCTTCCTAACCATGAACATGGAATGTTTCTCCATCTGTTTGTATCCTCTCTTATTTCGTTGAGCAATGGCTTGTAGTTCTCCTTGAAGAGGTCCTTTACGTTCCTTGTTAGTTGTATTCCTAGGTACTTTATTCTCTTTGTAGCAATTGTGAATGGCAGTTCGTTCTTGATTTGGCTCTCTTGAAGTCTATTACTGGTGTATAGGAATGCTTGTGATTTTTGCACGTTGATTTTGTATCCTGAGACTTTGCTGAAGTTGTTTATCAGTTTCAGGAGATTTTGGGCTGAGATGATGGGGTCTTCCAGATATACAATCATGTCATCTGCAAATAGAGACAATTTGATTTCCTCCTTTCCAATTTGGATACCCTTTATTTCTTTTTCTTGCCTGATTGCTCTGGCTAGAACTTCCAGTACTATATTGAATAGGAGTGGTGAGAGAGGGCATCCTTGTCTAGTGCCAGATTTCAAAGGGAATGCTTCCAGTTTTTGCCCATTCAGTATGATATTGGCTGTTGGTTTGTCGTAAATAGCTTTTATTGTTTTGAGATACGTTCCGTCAATACCTAGTTTATTGAGGGTTTTTAGCATAAAGGGTTGTTGAATTTTGTTGAAAGCCTTCTCTGCATCAATTGAGATAATCATGTGGTTTTTGTCTTTGGTTCTGTTTATGTGGTGAATTACGTTTATGGACTTGCGTATGTTGAACCAGCCTTGCATCCCCGGGATGAATCCTACTTGATCATGGTGGATGAGCTTTTTGATATGCTGTTGCAATCGGTTTGCCAGTATTTTATTGAAGATTTTTGCATCTATGTTCATCATGGATATTGGCCTGAAATTTTCTTTTCTTGTTGAGTCTCTGCCGGGTTTTGGTATCAGGATGATGTTTGTCTCGTAAAATGATTTGGGAAGGATTCCCTCTTTTTGGATTGTCTGGAATAGTTTCAGAAGGAATGGTATCAGCTCCTCCTTGTATGTCTGGTAGAATTCAGCTGTGAACCCATCTGGACCTGGGCTTTTTTTGGGTGGTAGGCTCTTTATTGCTGCCTCGACTTCAGACCATGTTATTGGTCTATTCAGGGTTTCGGCTTCTTCCAGGTTTAGGCTTGGGAGGTTGCAGGTGTCCAGGAATTTATCCATTTCTTCCAGGTTTACTAGTTTATGTGCATAGAGTTGTTTGTAATAATCTCTGATGATGGTTTGGATTTCTGTGGAATCTGTGGTGATATCCCCTTTATCATTTTTTATTGCATCAATTTGGTTATTCTCTCTTTTCTTTTTTATTAATCTGGCTAGTGGTCTGTCTATTTTGTTGATCTTTTCAAAAAACCAGCTCCTGGATTTATTGATTTTTGAAGAGTTTTTTGTGTCTCTATTTCCTTCAGTTCTGCTCTGATCTTAGTTATTTCCTGTCTTCTGCTAGGTTTTGAGTTTTTTTGATCTTGCTCCTCTAGCTCTTTCAATTTTGATGATAGGGTGTCAATTTTCGATCTCTCCTTTCTTTTCATGTGGGCACTCATTGCTATATATTTTCCTCTAGAGACTGCTTTAAATGTGTCCCAGAGATTCTGGTATGTTGTGTCTTCGTTCTCATTGGTTTCGAAGAACATCTTTATTTCTGCCTTCATTTCATTGTTTATCCAGTCAACATTCAAGAGCAAGTTGTTCAGTTTCCATGAAGCTGTGCGGTTCTGAGTTAGTTTCTGCATTCTGAGTTCTAACTCGATTGCACTGTGGTCTGAGAGACTGTTTGTTATGATTTCTGTTCTTTTGCATTTGCTGAGGAGTGATTTATTGCCAATTATGTGGTCAATTTTAGAGTAGGTGTGATGTGGTGCTGAGAAGAATGTATATTCTGTGGATTTGGGGTGGAGAGTTCTGTAAATGTCTATTAGGTTTGCTCGTTCCAGGTCTGTGTTCAGGTCCTGGATATCCTTGTTGATTTTCTGTCTGGTTGATCTGTCTAATATTGACAATGGGGTGTTAAAGTCTCCCACTATTATTGTGTGGGAGTCTAAGTCTCTTTGTAAGTCATTAAGAACTTGCCTTATGTATCTGGGTGCTCCTGTATTGGGTGCATATATATTTAGGATCGTTAGCTCTTCTTGTTGCAGTGATCCTTTTACCATTATGTAATGTCCTTCTTTGTCTCTTTTGATCTTTGTTGCTTTAAAGTCTATTTTATCAGAGATGAGAATTGCAACTCCTGCCTTTTTTTGCTCTCCATTTGCTTGGTAGATCTTCCTCCATCCCTTTATTTTGAGCCTTTGTGTATCCTTGCATGTAAGATGGGTTTCCTGGATACAGCACACTGATGGGTTTTGGCTTTTTATCCAATTTGCCAGTCTGTGTCTTTTGATTGGGGCATTTAGTCCATTGACATTTAGGGATAGTATTGTTATGTGTGAATTTGATGCTGTCATTTTGATGCTACCTGGCTGTTTTGTTGGTTAGTTGATGCAGATTCTTGATTGTGTTGCTGCTTTTTTACCATTTGGTGTGTTTTTGGAGTGGCTGGTACTGGTTTTTCCTTTATGTGTGTAGAGCCTCTTTCAGGAGTTCTTGTAGAGCAGGTTTGGTGGTGATGAAATCTCTGAGTGCTTGCTTGTTCACAAAGGATTTTATTTTTCCTTCACTTATGAAGCTGAGTTTGGCTGGATAGGAGATTCTGGGTTGAAAGTTCTTTTCTTTAAGGATGTTGAATATTGGCCCCCAGTCTCTTCTGGCTTGTAGGGTTTCTGCTGAGAGATCTGCTGTGAGTCTAATGGGCTTCCCTTTGTGGGTAACCCGACCTTTCTCTCTGGCTGCCCTTAGCATTTTCTCTTTCATTTCAACCCTGGTGAATCTGACGATTATGTGCCTTGGGGTTGCTCTTCTTGAGGAATATCTCTATGGTGTTCTCTGTATTTCCTGGATTTGAATATTGGTCTGCCTTGCTAGGTTGGGGAAGTTTTCCTGGATAATATCCTGAAGAGTATTTTCCAGCTTGGATTCATTCTCTTCCTCACATTCAGGTACACCTATCAGACGTAGATTAGGTCTTTTCACATAGTCCCACATTTCTTGAAGATTTTGTTCATTCCTTTTTGCGCTTTTTTCTCTGTTCTTGCCTTCTCTTTTTATTTCATTGAGTTGGTCTTCGACCTCTGATATCCTTTCTTCTGCTTGGTCAATTCGGCTGTTGAAGCTTGTGCATGCTTCACGAAGTTCTCGTGTTGCGTTTTTCAGCTCCATCAATTCACTTATTCTCCTCTCTATGCTGTCCATTCTCGTCAGCAGTTCGTCCAATCTTTTTTCAAGGTTCCTATTTTCTTTGCGATGGGTTAGAACATGTTCTTTTAGCTCATTGTAGTTTCTTACTACCCATCTTCTGAAGTCTGATTCTGTCATTTCATCACCCTCCTTCTCCATCCGGTCTGGTTCCCTTGCTGGTGAGGAGTTGTGATCACTTTTAGGAGGAGAGGTGTTCTGGTTTTGGGAGTTTTCATCCTTTTTACGCTGGTTTCTACCCATTTTTGTGGGTTTATCCACCTGTTGTCTGTCTCTGTCCCAGGGAGTTGGAGCTTTATGAGTTTCCGTTGCACTACTGCCTTTTTTGATTTTTTTTTTCAGGTCGGACCCGCCCAGCTAGCAGCACGCCTAGCCTCTGCCTGCCTGCAGGGGCTTTGCTGAGCTGCTGTGGGCTCCGCCCAGCTGCCCTGAGCTCTTCCCTGTAGTCCTTTTTATATGGTCGTAGTTAGAACTGTCTGGGCAATGGTGGCCCCGCCTCTGTTATGGCGGACTCTCTCTGTTGTGGCAGGTTGCCTCGGCAACGGCGGGTTGCCTCGGCAACGGCAGCCTGCCTCCGTAGCGGTGGAGAGTCTCAGTAATGGCGGAAGCCCCTCCCCCACGGAGCCGGACCGTCCCGGTTCAGCTGTGCTTGGTTTGAAGGGCTCAACCCAGAGGGTTTCCAATTACTGTTTTTGTTTTCGTTGTTGTTGGGGGTGGAGGGGTGGGACCAACCGAGCCTGATCACCTGGCTCCCTGACTCAGAGTCTTTTCTTTTAAGTTGAACGACCCCGCGTTCCGGTCGCTTGTTGAAAAGGCGCCGGGATCTCCCGTGCTGCGACTCACGGAGTCGGCTCTAACCGCGGCGCCGGCTCCTGGCGGATTTTTTGCCTAGGAATCTCCTGGCCTGGCTCGCTATTTCAGATGAATGGGCTATTCTGCCGTCTCAAGGCTCTGCTCGCCAGCTAAGAGGGCTCCCAGACCAGTGGCTTTTGTACGGAGAACCGCAGCAACAGGGAGTGGTCACAGCAGCCGCGCGGGCGGAATCAGCCCCGCGGGGGCCAAAACAGCCGCACCGGCTGGGACTGCGACGCTGGCGACCCCTCTGCCTGGGTATCTCCTGGTCTGTGGGCAATAAGAGTTCGTCTGGAAATGCGGCGTCCACTCACCCTCTGCACTTTCACTGGGAGCTGAAGTCCTGAGCTGTTCTTAGGCGGCCATCTTGAAAGTCGGATCTAAATAAATAATTTATACTGAGTTGCAAAGGTTGTATCTTCTTTCCTCCTATCTATCTGATTTACAAAGGGGCAAACCCTAACATAGGAAATTGTAACCTATTTTAAATGTGGCATCTTCATTTTAAAAGTTGGTCTAATTAATTAAAAATACTTTTAATGAAGTTTGAGTTTCCTGAGCAGTTCATATTTAGATAAATGAGAGAAGACATCTACAGCCAGCATTTTCATAGCCTTTACAAATTTCAACCAAAAATGTAATATGGTAGTCTTGTATTTTAAGCTCACACTTTCTGGGTATATAGTCTCAAGTCTTCTTTAATGTTGGAACTTCAGAATATAATTGCCCGTTACATGGTAATGGGAGTTAAAGAACACAGAGTCCTCATGTAAAAGTTAGAATGCACTTTTCTACTTAATGCTTCAAAGGAGACTTTCAAAATGTTTGATCTTAATAATCCCATGTTGTGAGTAGATTGATTACTCTTCAGTTTGTAAATATAAGTGGGCTATATGAAATTTTATCAACTTATTAAGATTTTTGAGCTTCAGTTATAGATGAAAATGGTCTCCATTGAACTTCATTTACCCCCATCATGATATGCAGGGTGTGTAGACAAAAGTTGTTGGTTTCTTTTTTATCAGCTATCTATATGAAAGGATCAACATTGTAATAATTTATGTGATCAAAAATGGGCAAAAGCAAAAGACTAGCTTCCCTTCACAAAGAAAAATTTCAGACCTATGATAAGAACTACAATACTAATTTTAAAAATTGTATTAGAAGTGTTCAGAATGTCAGAAAAACTGCTACAACTTTTTTTTTTTTGTAATTAGAGTGGTATTCAGTTAACAGAAAAACTATTTCACATAAGCTGAACCAGAGACAACTGAAGATGAAAATGCTACTATCCCTATATATAACTAATTTGTACTGTGCACCATCAAGAACCCACTTTAAATCCCTATGCCAATTTACAGCCTCCATACCATACCAGGCAGTTTGTGGCCATCTGAAGACACATTTGATAGTGTGATAACTACACACACAAAAAGACACCATAAGGTTTAAAAACAAATCTCGTATAGCTCACATTTTAATTTTTTCCTTTAAAAGAGCGAGTTGTGTACAGAGGACTTAAATGCTTTATAGGCAATAAAAATATTGCTAGAACCAACTTATTCATCATTATTACCTTTTTTATTTTCATCTTCCTCATTTTTCTCCTCTTCCTTCTTTTTCTTGCTTTTATCCAGCCTACATGACTCCCTTTTTTGCAGCATGAGCCTTTCCTTTACCTCAATATGCAGCAACATCTGTTTCATATTTTTCCTTCAGCTTCACAGCCTTTTTTTCATAAGGGGGCTTGTCATCTTCAGCAGTGTGATTCCACATCTCTCCCAGTTTCTTTGCAACATCATCAGCAGATAAGCAAGGATGTTCTTTGATTTTCGGGCACTACTCAGAAGAGAACATGGAAAAAGGCCAAAGGAGGCCTATTGAGTGCATTGGGATCTTTGAACTTCAATTTGGTCTCCACTTTTGGAGGGATATAGATTTTCATTTTTCTTTCATAATGGGCCATGTCTACGCTTGCCAAGTCTTCGAATTTTCTTTTCTCTTTAGCAGACGTGGTCTTCCACCTCTCTGAGCACTGCTTAGGAAACTCTGAGAAGTTGACCGAAGGATCTGGGTGCTGCTCCTTGTGCTCCTCTCACCAAGTTTGCACAAAGATTGCATAAACCTAAGCACCTCCCCAAGGCCACAGTTCCAAATACCATCACATTGGGAATTAGAGATTCAAAACCTGACTTTGGTGGGGTGGAGAGACATAAATATTCAGTTCATAGAAAGATGTGTGATAAAATTCTTATAATTTCATAAATTCTAGAGACATCATTTCAATATGAGAAAGTGTTAGTGGGACATAATTTGCTTTCTTTTTGCCCCAGTGAGAATATTGTAACTTAAATGCTTTGAGTATTACCAACAGAATAAATCTCTCTAGCTGGTGCTATTTGCTATGATTTTTGTCTGTTGGAACCTCTGGGAAAGGCCAAACAACATGAAATAAGAGACAAATTTTAGATGGAGATTCACTTTTGGAGTTTTAAAAAGAAGTTTTTAGGTTGCAAATGGATTCTCAGAGTCTGACACATAAAGGCTAATGATTTCCCACTGCCTATTTTTGAGTGAGTCAAATAGACACTAAGGGCATATGGAATCCTTACCTGTCACTTGTACTTGGACCACAGCTGTCTGTCTTTGCAACATTTTTACTTTGTTGCTGCTGAAGAAAAGCCACTGGCTATTTTTGGAATTCTTAATTCACAGATCTTAATTACTTGAACCTGACTCTAAGCTGATAGTGCCTTCTATGGGCTGTTTCAGCCTGAGCAGGAGCTGTGCATAACTGAAAGCAATCATAGGCTCAATTAGCAGAACTCTGATTCCGGGACTCTATTGCATATTTTAAACACCCTACTGTGGGATCCTAGTCTATAAAAATGTCACTGGGCCGGGCACGGTGGCTCAAGCCTGTAACCCAGCACTTTGGGAGGCCGAGGCGGGTGGATCACGAGGTCAAGAGATCGAGACCAACCTGGTCAACATGGTGAAACCCCGTCTCTACTAAAAATACAAAAAATTAGCTGGGCATGGTGGCGTGTGCCTGTAATCCCAGCTACTCAGGAGGCTGAGGCAGGAGAATTGCCTGAACCCAGGAGGCGGAGGTTGTGGTGAGCCGAGATCGCGCCATTGCACTCCAGCCTGGGTAACAAGAGCGAAACTGCGTCTCAAACAAAACAAAACAAAAAAGGCATTGATGCTGGCTGAACTATCTGGATCACTTGCAGATGCCCACGAGGAAGGGCTTGTTCTCTGATTAAACCATTTAAGATTGAGCTGCTGGCTGGTTTATATTTCTGATGCAGAGGCTAATTGTGTTCCTAACCTGTGATTCCTGCCCCAAATTATAAGTTGGGGATGGACATATTACAAGAAATATGAATCCTCTACCCACTCATGACAAATTGAACACTTGACTCATTCTTAGCGGTGCCTCACTGATGTTGATTTGTTTCTTGATTAATTACAAGAAACAATAAACTGTTTATTGTAACAATAAACTGATGGCCTAACTTTACTTCCCTTACTGTTCTCCTGGTGCACATATCTCAGTAAGGCAGTTTATTTAATGCAACTCTCCCCAGAAAGAGATTTTGCTTTTCTAGGCCGCCCACTTGGATAAGTGGTCAGGACAAAGGAAGTGTGAGGTTATGTAAAACCATCTTGAAAAGTGTTGAAACTCAAAATTTTGTCATGACCAATTCCTGAACATGTATCATTCTGGTTATGTTGTATACTTTTTTCTTTTGTGAAATTGCGTTTGTCCTTCTTGCATACAACCTGCCCAGATGAAAATGACACGGAATTTTTCTTGATCACTTTTGCCAGCCAGAGATACTCAGCTGGCAATGCCCTTGCCCTGCCTTGACCCACAGCTTTGGGGCTTGGCCCGCCACTGTTCCTGTCACATGGGGCAGCTGCCCTCTGGTGGAGGGCAGAGGGTCACAATGTTACAGCCTTCTCTGTACCCATGTTTGATGGATCCTGTGCTCTTGTCTTGTGTCCAGGAAGAACGAGGACACACTGACAATCAAAGAGTGAGGAGGGCAGAGAATAATTTTATTGAGAGAGGAAATAGCTCTCAGTGGAGAGGGAACATAAGGGAGGTCCCCCAACCAGAGTCAGGTGGTTTCTCTCTCAGTGTGGCTGAGTCCAGAGCTTTTATGGGATTAGAATAACGGAGTGAGTGCTGATTGATTTGTGAGTATGCAAAAAAAAGTTAAAGGCATCACTCAAAGATGGACATGACAGTGTAGGGAAGGGCAGGTATATGTAAAACAGGAGAAGAGTGGGAAGGATCAATCAGAGGAAAGTGCACCAAACAGGAAGACAGGTTCTCAGTCCAGTCTGTGGATTTGACTTGTAGTTTGGCTTTCAGACTTTAAATTATCTTTGGCTTGGAGGTGGGGTTTCACCAGGAACCCTGCCCTGTCTGCCTAGGCATTTGTCTGCCTCCTGCCTCTATCAAGAAGCTCTGAGTGAGAATTAAAAATCTGATTGGGGGAAATGTAAAGTTCTGATAATTGAATGGAACACACTGATTTTGTAAAAATGGGAGAAAAATCAAAACCCTGCCACCTGTGGAGGCATGAGGAGGAGTAGGGAAGGGAGATATTAACGATCTTTGTTTTTTTAGAACTGTTCCTTGAAGCTTTCCTTTTGTCTTGAAGGAAAACTCCTTATGCTGTCTTTCCAAACCCCTGCAAATGCTTTGTATGTAAATTTCAGAGCCTATGATCATATCTGTTGGTATGCTGACTCAGACAGCAATGGGTGGCCCCAGATCCTGCACCTTCTGTGTAGAATACCTCCAGATGCCGTCCACACTATAAAGCTGATGAACTGATGCCATGTGCAAGCAAACCTGTTTGGAACAGACTACTTTAGTACTTTTCTCTGAAACCAAGACTAATTCTAATTTTTTGGACTGGACTGGGAAACTTATGCCAGGAATTCCCATTGTGGAGGCCACATTGGGGTCCTGATAAGTTGTACTGCCTGACTAATGTATGTCCTACTTGGGGTGCTCTAATAATAATAAACTCTCTGTTTCTAGGAGTACCACATGAGCTTCTGGGACTGCACTTCTTGTGTATATTCTGACTCTCATGACACTGCCTCAGTCCTAAAAGGATTTTAGGTCAGTTTAAACTAAGTGGCCAGAGCTGAGCTGTGCCTGAATTAGTTTTTTTTAAGTACAGAAATAAGTAAAAAGTCACATGGCTTTCTAAGATACACCTTTATGGTGAATGGGATTTTTTTTTTTAACTGATTAAATCCAGAACCTCTAAAGGACATAATCAAGATCAATATCACAGGTTGGTCTCACCCTGCTACATGGGATCCTACTGATATAATAATGTTGCTAGCTAAAGGCATGCCAATTTTCTTTAATTTTATCAAAGAACAAACTTTTAGTTTCATCGATTTTTTTCCCGCTATTGTTTTTCTCTTATCTCTTTCATTTGTTTCCATTCTAATCTTTACTATTTCCTTCCTTCTGCTTGCTTTGGGTTTATGGCCTTTCTTTCTCTAATTTCTTAAAGGTAGTATGGTATGCTATTGGTTTGGGATTTTTCTTTTTCTCTTCTTTCCTTTTTTTGAGATGTGGGTCTCACTCTGTTGTTCAGGCAGGAGTGCAGTGGTATGATCACAGCTCACTGTAGCTTCAATGTCCTGGGCTCAAAAGATCCTCTTACCTCAGCCTCCTGAGTAGTTAGGACTACAGGTGTGTGCCAATATGCCTGGCTAATTTTTAAATTTTTTGTAGAGATATGGGGTCTTGCTAGGTAGCCCAAGCTGGTCCAGAACTCCTGGGCTAGAGCAATCCTCCCACCTTAGCTTCCAAAGTGCTGGGATTACAAGCATGAGCCATCGTGCCCAGCCTCTTCTGCATTCAGAGTGATAAATTCATCTCTAAACTGTGGTTTAGCTGCATCCCATTAGTTTTGAAACACTGGGTTTTAATTTTCATTTACCTCAAAGTATTTTTAAATTTCCCTTGTGATTTCTTCTTGATCCATTAGTTTTTTAGGACTTGGTTATTTAATTTTTATATATTTGCCCATGTCTCTAAATTTCCTTCTGTTCTTGATATCTGATTTCATTCCATTGTGATTAGAGACATCTTTTGTATGGTTTCCTGCATTATTACTTTTTATATTAAATAGATATTTTCTACCGTGCCATTTTAATTTCCTTGTCATTTCCTGTGTTACATTTTTTGAGTTATTTTGTTAACACTTGCTCTGGAATTTATAATTAGCACCTTAAACAATCAATTTGGTTCATGCTAACTCAAGTTCAAAGGTATACAAAAACTTTGCTTCAGTATAGCTCTATTTTCTACTTTTTCTGCAATTTTTTATCATACAAAAGACATTTTTTATACATTACAAACACATGAACAGTTTTAGAATTGTTACTTTGCATATGCAATTGTCTCTTTAATCAGATAGGAGAAGAATAGGGTTACAAACTGAAATACATTTATACTGTGTTTTATATTTACCTGCCGTCACTGGTGCTTCTTATTTCTTCTTGTCAATTTCAGTTACTGTTTAGTGTTTTCCATTTCAGCCCAGAAATATTATTTTTAGTACTTCTTATACAGCAGATCTTTTTTTTTTAATTGTATGTTAGGTTCTAGGGTACATGTGCAGATCATGCAGGATTGTTGCATATATATATACATGGCAAGGTGATTTGCTATCTCCATCCCCCCATCACCTATACCTGGCATTTCTCCCCACATTATCCCTCCCCACCATCCCCCCTCATTGTCCCTCCCCTAGCCAACCCCAGCAGACCCCAGTGTGTGATGCTTCCCTCCCTGTGTCCACATGTTCTCGTTGTTCAACACCCAGCTCTGAGTGAGAACATGTGGTGTTTGATTTTCTGTTCTTGTGTCAGTTTGCTGAGAATGATGGCTTCTAGATTCATCCATGTCCCTACAAAGGACATGAACTCATCCTTTTTTATGGCTGCATAGTATTCCATGATGTGTATGTGCCACCTTTTTGTTGTCCAGTCTATCATTTATGGGCATTTGGGTTCATTTCAGGTCTTTGCTATTGTAAACAGTGCTGCAATGAACATGCATGTTCATGTGTCTTTAGAATACATTGATTATAGTCCTTTGGGTATATACCTAGTAATGGGATTGCTGGGTCAAATGGAATTTCTGTTTCTAGATCCTAGAGGAATCGCCACCCTGTCTTCCACAATGGTTGAAATAATTTACACTCCTACCAACAGGGTAAAAGTGTTCGTATTTCTCTACATCCTCTCCAGCATCTGTTGTCTCCAGATTTTTTAATGATTGCCATTCTAACTGGCATGAGATGGTATCTCAATGTGGTTTTGATTTGCATTTCTCTAATGACCAATGATGATGAGTATTTTTTCATATATTTGTTGGCTTCATATATGTCTTCTTTTGAAAAGTGCCTGTTCATATCCTTCACCCACTTTCTTATGTTTTGTTTGTTTGTTTGTTTTTTGTAAATCTGCTTTAGTTCTTTGTAGATTCTGGATATTTGCTTTTTGTCAGATGGATAGATTGCAAAATTTCTTTCCCATTCTGTTGGTTGCCAGTTCACTCTAATTGTTGTTTCTTTTGCTGTACAGAAGCTCAGGAGTTTAACTAGATCCCATTTGTCTATTTTAGCTTTTGTTGCCATTGCTTTTGGTGTTTTAGTCATGAAGTCCTTGCCTATTCCTATCTCCTGAATGGTATTGCCTAGGTTTTCTTCTAAGGTTTTTATGGTATTAGGTCTTATATTTAAATCCTTAATCCATCTGGAGTTAATTTTAGGTAAGATGTCAGAAATGGGTTCACTTTCTGCTTTCTGCACGTTGCTAGCCACTTTTCCCAACACCATTTATTAAACAGGGGATCCTTTCCCCATTGCTTGTTTTTGTCCGGCTTGTCAAAGATCAGATGGTTGTTGATGTGTGTTGTTGCTTCCGAGGCCGCTGTTCTGGTCCATTGGTCTATGTCTCTGTTTTGGTACCAGTACCATGCTGTTTTGATTACTGTTGCCTTGTAGTATAATTTGAAGTTCAACAGCGTGATGCCTCCAGCTTTGTTCTTTTTGCTTAGGATTGTTTTGGCTATGCAGGCTGCTCTCTTTTGCTTCCATATGAAGTTTAAAGTGTTTTTTTTTCCAGTTCTGTGAAGAAGGTCATTGGTAGCTTGATGGGGATAGCGTTGTATCTATAAATTACTTTGGGCAGTATGGCCATTTTCACAATATTGATTCTTCCTAACCATGAGCATGGAATGTTTTCTCATCCGTTTGTATCTCCTCTTATTTCCTAGGTATCAATGGAATGTATCACACAATAATAAAAGCTATTACAACAGACCCACAGCCAATATCATACTGAACGGGCAAAAACTGGAAGCATTCCCTTTGAAATCTAGCACTAGACAAGGATGCCCTCTCTCAGCACTCCTATTCAATATAGTATTGGAAGTTTTAGCCAGAGCGATCAAGCAAGAAAAAGAGATAAAGGGTATTCAATTAGGAAAGGAGGAAGTCAAATTGTCTCTCTTTGCAGACAACATGATTGTATATTTAGAAGACCCCAACATCTCAGCCCAAAATCTCTTTAAGTTGATAAGCAACTTCAGCAAAGTCTCAGGATACAAAATCAATGTTCAAAAATCACAAGCATTCCTATACACCAGTAACAGACTTAAAGAGAGCCAAATCAAGAGCGAACTCCCATTCACAATTGCTACAAAGAGAATAAAATATCTAGGAATACAACTAACAAAGGATATAAAGGACCTCTTCAAGGAGAACTACAAACCACTACAGCAGGTCTTCTAGTAAATAATTCTTTCAGCTTTAATTTATCTTGGTTTCTCCATTATTTTTATTTTACTATGATTTTAATAACAAAACTTTAGTTTTATATAGTATTAGATTTACAGAAAAGTTGTGAAGATAGTACAAAAAATTCCCATATACCCGACTCTCAGTTTTCCCTACTATTAATATCTTACATTACTATATATATTTAAGACTAATTAACCCTCATTGATACATTGTTATTTACTACAATACATACTTTATTCAGATTTTCTTAGTTTTGACTGAATGTTCTTTTTTCTGTTCTGGGATCCCATCCAAGACAACATATTGCATTTAGTCATCATATCTCCTGGAGCTCCTTTTAGCTGTGACAGGTTCTCAGACTTTCCTTGTTTCCTGATCACCTGGCTGAGATAGCGTTTGACACTTTTCTCCACTGCAAAATTACTCTTGCATATTTATATGTATACACATATATTTATATATGTATATAGAATATTTATATTTAAATATACATATATTCATATATGTATATATAATACATAATATACATATATGTATTATATATTAATTATTAATTTATTTTTAATATTAAAAATACATATTGCTTTTATATAGAATATAATAAAGCATAATAAATAATATTCTATATAAAGACATATATGCATTTATATGTATACTTTGTGTGTGTTATTTATACATATATAAATACATATACATTTGTATATATAGGACTCAGTACCATCCAGTTTCAGGTATCCACTGGTGATCTCAGAACATATACCCCATGTACTGCCTCTAACTGATTCTTTCCTTTTTTATTCTCTTTCTTAAACTTTGATTAAATATATTTTAGTCTTTTTACTGGACTCTTTGTCTTTTTATATCTATTATGTATTTCCCATCTTCTGTTTCTCTATTCTGCATTCTAAACAGTACCTTTGACTTAGCTCCCAATTCACTAATTCTCTCTTCAGCTGGGTCTATTATCCTGTGAATGTTTTAACTCTTAGTTATGTGATTTTCATTTCTATAAATCCTATTTTGTTATTTTTCAAATTTATTACCTCTTTTTAGTTTACTGGGAAAGAATCTTCAAGCTTAAAAATTTCTTTTCAAAAAATTAAGCATGCATTTTGCATCTGTAAATTCTTATTACTCCAACTTCTAAAGAAGTCTGTGTGTATCTGGGTTTTTCTGTCTGTTGTTTTTGCTGGTTCATTATTGTAATATCTTGTTTCCTAGTTCTTTGTTATCTATGCTTATAAGCCAATCACTGTGTTAAATGTTATTTATAGGCATAATTTGAATCCTAGAATGAAAGTATCTTCCTCCAAAAAGGATTCACATGTGCTTCTATTAGGGGGATAGTCCCAGTTCAGGACCATGTTAATAATGTTAAAGCTTTGATTTTCTCCATATGGCCCAGTTAAGTCAAACTATAGATGTGATTCCCAATGAGGATTATTCTACTTCCAGTTCACCTTCACCTAGATACTGTAGCCTTTTGAAATCCTAGATTATTGTGCAAAAGCTCTACTGTTAGATTTCCTATCTTATGTGGGACTTGTGGTTTGTTTTATTTTACCTGAAACTTCTAAATAAAACTATTTTCATACTCATTTACCTCTCTGAATTCTTAGTTTCCCTTCAATTTTTACTGTTAATTTCCTTTCTGTCTTGTCAGTTATTTGTCGTGTTAAGAAAACTTTAAAAAATAAACCCCATTTGTTTTTACAGTTATTTTTAATGGGAAATTTTGTCCAAATTTTCTGGTTATGATCATCATAACCAGAAACAAAATTGTGGCTTTCAAGTGTAGGAGACTGCCATCCCAGATTATATAGGACATCTTTTTTGTAAATTTCCACTTACTAAACATAGTTTATATTTAGAATGGTGGTAAGATACATCAGTCAGGGTTCTTGATGGCAAGCAACAAAAGTCAACTTTGACTATTTTGAATGGAAAAAAATTTATGAAAACATACTGAACCTTATAGAATCTCAAGGAAGGCTAAAGAAACAGACTTGGGGAAAGTGACTGAACAAAATAGATTCATAAAAGCCTAGTCAAAACTAATTCCACACAACTAATTTTGTGCATATACTGCTGCCATCTTCACTGCTACAAAGTGATTGTCAGTGTTTCACTGCCAATACCTTTGGCCCCAGTACTGATATTCTTGAAATTGAATGTTCCTGCCATTTGTCCTACGGGCTCATGAAATAAAATATTATTCTCTATCCTCTCTCTTTGTGTCACTGGTTTCTGATTCAGGGTCTAGAATAGGTGCATCCGATTGACCCAGTCTGGATCATGTGCCCACACCCTTGGAGAGAAGATTGGAAAGTAAATGTCTCGTAATTGTAACTTCCATGATAGGAGGCAAATTTTGCTTTCTATCTAGATTCAAAAGGTAGAAAATTCCCAGACATGGTAATTGAGTCTATTACATAAATACTTTTTTTGTTATAACAATCTTTTAGTAAAATTGTACAATATATAGTGTTTTGCTGATCCAGCTCTTCCACAATATGCAAGATTGAAGGAGCCAGTAAATAACATCCCAAAGGCAGTAGAACTGGGATCAACCATAAACATTGGTGTCTTCTAGTCTAGGCCTAGCTATTACCTCCATTGTCTTGATTGTCCCACTTGCTCTGCTTATTGGACCTTCAGCAATCTCTAGATCCTTAGCAAATGTTACCAGAAAGACTGAGGCCAATAGCTACAGTAAAGGGCATAGAAAAATCTAAAGGTACATAGTCAAGCCTACAGGTATTATTCCTCTGCTTCTCTAACAATGTGACATACGATTGTCTCTGCTATATCTAAGAGGCCACTTTGCTAGGCTTGTGGCTCAGATAGGCTGCTTTCATTAATATGTTGCACCTGCTTTATATTTCTGCTTCTTAATTCCCACCTTGTCATCATATATAGACATTCTGTTTTGTTAGTTTTTTATTTAATGCCACATTTTCAGCTAGAATTACATGCGGGAAATTCATTGAAGTAAAATATAGATTTCTCAGGACAATAGTAGGCTAGTTTTAAGTTCTACCACTCTCACAGAGCTCCGTGGATGACGTATATGAAGTAATCAGGAAGGTCTTGAATAAGAAGAGCTTTGCCTAACACTGTGGCTTTAAATAACATCTATGTAACTCCCCATTTTGTATCCGTAGCTCTGATCTTCCGCTGAACTTCAGACTTAAACATGTGAGTGGAAATATCAAATAAGCAATTGGATATATAATAAACATCAAATATGTCTCATGGCCAAAGGAGAATTCTGGCAATGTTACACAACAAACCTGTTTTTCTCTAAGTCTTTCCTCTCACAATGAAGGATGCCAGGTTAAACAGCCCCAAATAGTGCTGTTCTTATTAAGGTTCATTAGGTTTTCTTGAATAAATGCTCTTCAAATGGTTCCAAACCTTTTATTAATTATGAGCATTTGGAAAATGTTGAGTTTTCATAAATTGACTGTATTTTCATTGCTTTGCTGGAAAAGGAGATTTATGGAAGTTTTTGCTTCACCATTATGGAAGTTCTGCCATGTCCACGTTATTCAGCTGTACCTAGCATAAGAAATAAGAAGAAATAAATCTATTAAATCATTGTGTGCATCAAAAAGCTTGTTAAAGTTATATTATCATTTTAATGTTGAGGTTTAATTTTCTAAAAGCTCATTTAGAAAAATTTTACATTCATAAATGATATACTTTCAGAAGTGTTCTTTAAATCAATTTGATTTGGGGATTGGAATCATGCTGGCTTAAAATCAGTTGAAGTGTTCCTTTCTCTGTTATCTAAATGAAACTATGTAGAATTGGTATTACTTTTCTCTATAAATTTAATAAATTTGCCTGAAGTTTTGTTTTCAGAGTTTTAACTTAGTATTCAATTTTTTAAATAGTTACAGACTATTTCAGTTACCTATTTATTCTTGAGGGAGTTTACATAGTGTGTGGTTTTTTTTAGAAATTGGCCCCTTACATCTAAGTTGTCACTTTACATGTGTATATTTGTGCATACTATTCCATTATTATCTTTTTAAACTAAAAATAGAACTACTGTACAATCCAGCAATCCTGACATGGGTTACTTATCCAAAGGAGAAGAAATCAGTATATCAGAGGGATACCTGTAGGCCCATGTTTAATGCAGCACTATTTATAATAGACAAGATATGAAATCAACCTAAGTGTCCATCAATGCATGAACGAATAAAGAAAACAAGGTATAGTGTTCAGCCATAAAAAAAGAACAAAACTGTGTAATTTGCAGCGACATGGATAGAACTGGAGGTCATTATGTTAAGCTAAATAAGCCAGGCTGAGCCAGGCACGGTGGCTCACGCCAGTAATCCCAGCACTTTGGGAGGCTGAGGCAGGTGAATCATGAGTTCAAGACCAGCCTGGCCAATACGGTTAAACCCCATCTCTACTAAAAAATATAAAAACTAGCTGGGCATGATGGCATGTGCCTGTAATCCCAGCTGCTTGGGAGGCTGAGGCAGGAGAATTGCTTGAATCTGGGAGGCGGAGGTTGCAGTGAGCCAAGATCACGCCACTGCACTCCAGCCTGGGCAACAAAAGCAAAACTGTCTCAAAAAAAAAAAAAAAAAAAAAAAAAAAAAGCCAGGCTCAGAAAGATAAATGTTGCATCTTCTCACTCTTATGTGGTAGCTACAAAAGTTAATCTCATGGAGATCGAGAGTACAACGATAATTACCAGAGGCTGGGAAGAATGTGTGATGGGGTGGGGCATGAAGAAAGGTTAGTTAATGGATATAAACATACAGGTAGGTAAAAGAAATATGTCCTTATTTTTGATAGCAGAATAGAATGACTATAGTTAATGACAACGTACTGTAGATTTCAAGATAGCTAGAAGAGAGAACTTGCAATGTTGCCAACACATAAAAATGATAAGTGCTTGAGATGATAGGTATCCTAAATATCCTGACTGGATCATTACATATTCTATGCATGGAACAAAATATCACAGGTACCCCATAAATATGTACAAATATCATATATAACAAAACAAATCTGTGTGACCTAAAGTAATATTCTGTCATTCTTGATGATGATAATTAGTGTTTTCTTCATTTTATTATTGCTAGAGACTTGATGATTTTATTAATCTTTTCAGAAAGACTGGTTTGGTTTAATTGATTCTTCGTTAATTTTCTTTTCATATTTTACTGATTTCCACTCTTACAGTTATTATTTTTAAATTCTATTTGCTTTAATTTTGCTTCTTGTTTTCTGCTTATGTGAGGGAGAAGCGTTAGATTACAATTTTCAGGTTTTCCCTTTTTTTCTAACATAGAAATTGAATGCTGTAACTTTCCATCTAATTAATATTCTAGCTCCGTGGTGTACATTTTACATGTTGTAATTTTATTTTACAAAATATTTTCCGATTTTGATTGAGACTTTCTTTTTGTCCCATATGTCATTGAATTTTCACGTTTGAAAACTTTCCTGTTTTTTCAAATCATTTTTAAAAGCATTTTGTCATTGATTTTAAATTTAATTATGTTATGACCTGAGAACATGCTTCATATATTTCAATTGCATTACATGTGTTAATTTTTGTCTCATTACCTAGGATATGGTCTATTTTGATGAGTATTGCATATACACTTGAATTTATATTCTATTGTTGAGTGAAAAATTCTATGAATGTTGATTAGATCTAGATTGAAGCATCATTCATTTATTCTACATCATTGCTGATTTTTTATCTATCACTAAGAAAGGCATGTCAAAATTTCCAGGTATAGTTGTTGATTGATTTGCCTAATTCTCCTTTTAGTTCTGCTAGTTCTTGCTTTATTTGAAATTATGTTATATATTTTTAATTTTTTAATTTTTTTGAGCCAGAGTCTCACTCTGTCACCCAGGCTGGAGTGCAGTGGTGCGTTCTCAGCTCACTGCAACCTCAGCCTCCCAGGTTCAAGCGATTCTTCTGCCTCAGCCTACCAAGTAACTGGGGACTACAGGTACCCGCCAACACGCCCAGCTAAGTTTTGTAGAGGCAGGGTTTCACCATATTGCTTCGCTGGTCTCGAATTCTTGACCTTGTGATCCGCCTGCCTTGGCCTCCCAAAGTGCTGGGATTACAGGTGTGAACCACTGAGCCTGGACTGAAATTATGTTATTAACGGCATACATATTTAATTTACTATGTAGATTGATTTGTCTGTTTCTCCTTTTAGTTCTGTTCTTGCTTTCTTTGAAATTCTGTGATTAATGGCATGCACATTTAATATACTATGCCTTCTTAATGAAAAAACTATTTTATTATTGCATAATGTTTCTCTTATCAAATAGTATTTTTTTGCAATCTACTTTGTCAGATATTAATAAAGTCACTCCAGGTTTCTTGATTTTTATTTTCCTCGTGTATCTTTTCCCATCCTTTTATACTTAACCTATCTAAAATTGAAATGAATTTCTTGTATATAATGTATAGTTCAGTCACTTAAAGTAATCTAATCTGACAATCTTTGTCTTTTAAGGAAAAGGTGACTGAAAACCTGGTAGGAGAGCTTTGTGGCATTTTCACTTACCCTCACCTGATCCCCCTTTCCCTGGCTCAGTGGCAGTCTGTAAAATGTCAGCCCACATTCCTGTTGTGGGTTTCTGGTGCCAGAGGAAGCAGTATGAACTTGTTCTAAAGAACCATGGTTTTCCATTTTGACCTGTTGGGTGATTCTCTGAAGGAGCAACACAAAGACCTTATCTTTATGGGACCTAACCAGGAATTCTCTCAGTGAAGAAAAGCAACTATAAAAGAAGAATTTGTTTAAAGCATTTAAAAGTAAATGAACTGGCTGCTGTGACCTGGGGCAAAATATATCAATGAAAGGCAAATAATAAACATATTAAAAATCCTGTAAGAACAATCTAGGAAGGAAGATGTCTTGGAGAATAAAGGCTTTGAGAAGCTTCCACGTATTTCTTAGAATTTAGGAGGTCATATATATGCCCATGGCAGACTGCTCAGAAGAAAACAAGAAGGCACCAAGCTTTGAGCTATCTCTTCAAGTTCTACACAAGCAGGAAGTGAAGGTGAGAGAACAGTTGCAAACTGCCTGGGAGAATGTTGAAAGCATACCCCAACATGCATACACACACACACGCACACGTACACGCACACACACACACACATGCACATACACACTATCTAGCTTTGAGACTAGAAATTTGGTTTTTTTGTTTCAGGAGTTAAAGAAATCTCTATCAAGTTACTAGCTGATCACCAAGCTAACAGAACAGAGAATTTAGGAAATCACACAGGACAAAAACTACAATAGTTTAGAAAACACATCAAACGAACAACTAGAACCCACAAAAAGCAGCAAAACTAACCCTGGTAAGTGAAGAAGAATCGGGTTTCCATGTAATAATGTACAAAATATCCATTTTTGATGAAAAATTATGAGGTATGCAAGAAAGCAAAGGGAGATAACCCATTCACCATTAAAAAAAAAAAAAAAACAGAAGCGATCCATGGGGAAACCCATACATTGAATTTACTAGATTTACACTTTAAACCAACTGTCTTAATTAAGTTCATTGAGTTAAATAAAGGAAACCATTGGCAAAGAACTGAAGGAAATCAAGAGAACAATGTCTCATCAATTAGAGACTTTTTAGTAAAGGCATAGAGATTATACAAAGAAACAAAATAGAAATTCTGGAACAAAAAAGTATAACTGAAATTAAAAATTTACTACAGGGATTTAGCACAAGATTTGAATAATCAAATGAATCAGCAAATATGAAGATGAGTCATTTGGAATTATCCAGTCTGAGAAGCAGATAAAAAATGAAGAAAAGCAAATAGTTCTAAAGGGAACTACAGAATAATATAAAGCATACCAACATATGGATGTTTGAAGACATAATTGCCAAAAATTTTTCAAATTTGATAAAGGACATGAATCTACACATTCAAGAAGCTCTACAAACTTCAAGTACAACAAATTTAAAGAGACCTTACTAAGATACATTATAGTGAAAATGTTGAAACCAATAGCAAAGAATCTTGGAAGCGTGAAGAGAGCAATGACTCCTTGCATACAAGGTCAATCTTTGACCATAAGATTAATGGTCAATTTTTCTTCAGGAACCATGGAGGTCAGAAAGCAGTGGGATGATATATGAAAGTGTTAAAAGATAAGTCTGTCAACCGAAAATTCTACATCTAACAAAAAATATCATTCAAAAATGAGGGAGAAATTAGGACATTGCAAGATTTTTATAAAAGTTTACCATTTGCCCTACAAGAAATTGTAATGAGAGTCTGTTAGGCTGAATGGAAAAGACATTTGACAGTAACTTTAAACCATAAGAAGAAATAAAGAAAACCTGTAATGGTAGCTACATACATATTTTGGGTTGCTGGTGTCCTCTCAAAGGTTATACTGCAGTCCTAACTCCTAGTATATTAGAATGTGACCTTATTTGGAAGTAACATCATTGCAGATGTGATTAGTTAAGAAAAGATTCTACTAGTGAAGGGTGGACTTTTAATGCAGTGAGTGGTGTTCTTATAAGAAAATAATGTGTGAGCACACAGGGAGAGTGCTATGGGCAGCCAAAGACAGAAAATGGAGTAATGTATCTACAAGACAAGTAACATCAAGGATTATAAGCTGTCACCAGAAGCTAGAAGAGAGACATAAGACAGATTCTCAGAGTCCTCAGAAGAAACCAACATGAATGACACCTAGATTTCATACTTCTAGCATCCAAAACATTGAAGAAAATGAACAAAGAATAAATTTCTATTGTTTTAAGCCACCTGATTTATGGTAATTTGTTATGACCACACAGTGTCTGGTAATTTGTCGTAGCAACTTAACTATGTTTAATAGGTAGATATAAAAGTCAGTATTATTATATTGTTAGTGGTTTTTAAATTTTGTTTTTGTTTTTTTGAGGCAGAGTCTTACTCTGCCACCCATAATGGAGTGCAGTGGTGTGATCTCTACTCACCACAATCTCCACCTACCAAGCTCAAGCGATTCTCCTGCCTCAGCCTCCTGAGTAGATGGGATTACAAGCATGCACCACTACCACCAGGCTAATTTTTATATTTTTAGTAGAGACAGAGTTTCACCATGTTGGCCAGACTGGTCTTAAACTCCTGACCTCAAATAATCCATCTGCCTTGGCCTCCCAAAATGCTGGTATTGCAGGCATAAGCCACCATGCTCAGCCTATACTGTTAGTTTGTAACTCCTCTTTTTTCTATCTTATTACAAAAGTAAATGTATAAAACAATAACTATAAATATATGTTGATAAGAATGCGATATATAAAGATGTAATTTGTGACAGTAACAACTTAAAGGGGTATAAATGGAGTGCTCTAGAAGCAGATTTTGTGTAATAGCAAAGCCAAGTTGGTATTAATTTAAACTAAATTTTTATACACTTAAGATGTTAACTGTAATCCCCAGGGTATCTAAGAAAATAACTTTAGAATGTACAGAAAAGGAAATGAGAAGAAAACGGCACTCTCTAAAAAAAATCAAACACAAAAGACAGTAGGTAGTAGTGGAGAAAATGAAGGGCAGAAAGTATAAGATATGCAGAAAACAAATAGGAAAATAATAGGAATAAGTATGTATAAGTAAGGACTTTAAATGTAAATGCATTATTCACCTCAATTAAAGGCATAGATTGACAGAATGGATAAATGAAGCATGATCCAACTGTGTATTGTCTATAAGAGATGTACTTTAAATATAAAGGAAAAAATAGGTTAAACTAAAAAGATTGAAATAGCTCTTCCATGCAAATAGTAACCAAAAGAGGGCTGGGATGGCTATAATATTGTATTAGATAAAATAGATTTTAAGTAAAAATTGTTAAAAAGACATAAAATGACATTATATATTGTTAAAAAGATCAATTCATAAAGAAGATGTGAAATTTATATATTTGTGGAAGAATAGATGGTTCTGCAATAATAGTGGGAGACGTCAGTACCACACTTTCAATTAAGAATAGAGCAATTACCTGGTCAACATGGTGAAACCTCGTCTCTACTAAAAATACAAAAGTTAGCTGGGCATGGTGGCGCACGCCTGTAGTCCCAGCTTCTCGGGAGGCTGAGGCAGGAGAATTGCTTGAAGCCAGGAGATGGAGGTTGCAGTGAGCCAAGATCACGCCATTGCACTTCAGCCTGAGTAACAAGAGTGAAACTACGTCTCAAAAAAAAAAAAAAAAAAAAAAAAAATAGAGCAACTAGAAAAAAGTCAATAAGGAATAGAGATTTTGAATAACACTATATACCAACTAGACCTAACCGACATATTCAGAACACTCTACCAAACAACAGATGAATACTTAAGTGCACATGAAATATTCTTCAGCATAGATAACATTTTAGAACACAGTATTAGTTTCAATAAATTTAAAATTATTGAAATGATGCAAAGTATAATTTTCTGACCACAATGAAATAAAAATAGAAATCATTAACAAAAGAAAAATGGAAAATTCACAAATATGTTAAAATTAACATGTATCTGAACAACTAATTAGTCAAAGAAGTAATCACAAGAGGAATTGGAGAATTAAGGACAGATGAAATTGAAAAGGCAACATACCAAAACTCATGGGATGCTGCGAAAGCAGATGTTTTCATTTAGGATCTTTAAGATGGGAAGAATCTCTTCCATTATTAGTGGACACACAAGATGAAAATAAAGATTTTAACAGAGATAGCATGAGTGGTGGGCCAGTACCTTTATTGGTCCAGGACATTATCCAAACAAGTTTTCCTCTGGAAGTTTTAATTGGTGGGTTTAAAGGCATGAATTCCAAGAGGTCACGCTATGTCTGAGAGGTGATCACTGTGGCATATCTGCACAGTGCATGCAGGGTGTGGGGGTCAGTAAAGCCAGTCAAGTAGGCTAGCTATCTTTTTTTTTTTTTTTTTTTGTACTTTAAGTTCTGGGGTAGATGTGCAGATCCTGCTGGATTGTTGCATAGGTACACACATGCCGTGGTGGTTTGCTGTCTCCATCCCCCCTGTTACCTACTTCAGGCATTTCTCCCATTGTTATCCCTCCCCAACCTCCCCACTCCCTGCTGTCCCTCCCCTAAGCCCCCATACCCCAATAGACCCCAGTGTGTGACATTCCTTTCTCTGTGTCCACATGTTCTCATTGTTCAACACCCATCTATGAGTGAGAACATGTGGTGTTTGGTTTTCTGTTCTTGTGTCAGTTTGCTGAGAATGATGGTTTCCAGATTCATCCATGTCCCTACAAAGGACATGAACTCGTCCTTTTTATGGCTGCATAGTATTCCATGGTGTATATGTGCTACATTTTCCCTGTTCAGTCTATCATCGATGGGCATTTGGGTTGGTTCCAAGTTTTTGCTATTGTAAACAGTGCCACAATGAACATACATGTGCATGTGTCTTTATAATAGAATGACTTATAATTCTTTGGGTATATACCCAGTAATGGGATTGCTGGGTCAAATGGAATTTCTATTTCTAGATCCTTGAGGAATAACCACACTGTCTTCCACAATGGTTGAAGCAATTTACACTCCCACCAACAGTGTAAAAGGGTTCCTTTTTCTCCACATCCTCTCCAACATCTGTTGTCTCCAGATTTTTTAATGATCACCATTCTAGCTGGCATGACATGGTATCTCAATGCGGTTTTGATTTGCATTTCTCTAATGGCCACTGATGATGAGCATTTGAGACTTTGCTGAAGTTGCTTATCAGTTTCAGGAGATTTTGGCTGAGACGATGGGGTCTTCTAGATATACAATCATGTTGTCTGCAAATAGAGATAATTTGACTTCCTTTTTTCCTATTTGAATACCCTTTATTTCTTTTTCTTGCCTGATTGCTCTGGCTAGAACTTCCAGTACTATGTTGAATAGGAGTGGTAAGAGAGGGCATCCTTGTCTAGTGCCAGATTTCAAAGGGAATGCTTCCATTTTTTGCCCTTTCAGTATGATATTGGCTGTGGGTTTGTTGTAAATAGCTTTTATTATTTTGAGATACATTCCATCAATACCTAGTTTATTGAGGGTTTTTAGCATAAAGTGCTGTTGAATTTTGTCAAAGGCCTTCTCTGCATCTATTGAGATAATCATGTGGTTTTTGTCTTTGGTTATGTTTATGTGGTGAATTACGTTTATAGACTTGTATATGTTGAACCAACCTTGCATCCCTGGGATGAAGCCTACTTGATTACGGTGGATAAGCTTTTTGATGTGCTGTTGCAATCAGTTTGCCAGTATCTTATTGAAGATTTTTGCATCTATGTTCTTCATGGATATTGGCCTGAAGTTTTCTTTTTTTGTTGAGTCTCTGCCGGGTTTTGGTATCAGGATGATGTTGGTCTCATAAAATGATTTGGGAAGGATTCCCTCTATTTGGATTGTTTGGAATAGTTTCAGAAGGAATGGTACCAGCTCCTCTTCGTACATCTGGTAGAATTCAGCCGTGAACCCATCTGGACCTGGGCTTTTTTTGGTTTGTAGGCTCTTAATTGCTGCGTCAACTTCAGCCCTTGTTGTGGGTCTGCTCACGGTTTCGGCTTCTTCCTGGTTTAGGCTTGGGAGGAGGCAAGTGTCCAGGAATTTATCCACTTCTTCCAGGTATACTAGTTTATGTGCATAGAGTTGTTTGTAATAATCTCTGATCATGATTTGAATTTCTGTGGAATATGTGGTGATACCCCCTTTATCGTTTTTTATTGCATCGATTTGGTTATTCTCTCTTTTCTCTTTTATTAATCTGGCTAGCGGTCTATCTATTTTGTTGATCTTTTTGAAAAACCAGCTCCTGGATTCATTGATTTTTTGAAGGGTTTTTTTGTGTCTCTATCTCCTTTAGTTCTGCTCTGATCTTAGTTTTTTCTTGTCTTCTGCTAAGTTTTGAGTTTTTTTGATCTTGCTCCTCTAGCTCTTTCAATTTTGTTGATAGGGTGTCAATTTTAGATCTTTCCTTGCTTCTCATGTGGGCACTTATTGCTATATATTTTCCTCTAGAGACTACTTTAAATGTGTCCCAGAGATTCTGGTATGTTGTGTCTTCATTCTTGTTGGTTTCGAAGAACATCTTTATTTCTGCCTTCATTTCATTGTTTATCCAGTCAACATTCAAGAGCAAGTTGTTCAGTTTCCATGAAGCTGTGCGGTTCTGAGTTAGTTTTTGAATTGTAAATCTGCTTTAGTTCTTTATAGATTCTGGATATTAGCCCTTTGTTACATGGGTAGATTGCAGAAATGTTTTCTCATTCTTTTGGTTGCTGGTTCACCCTAATGATTGTTTCTTTTGCTGTACAGAAACTCTTAAGTTTAATTAGATTCCATTTGTCTATTTTGGCTTTTGTTGCCATTGCTTTTGGTGTTTTAGTCATGAAGTCCTTGTCTATGCCTATGTCCTGAATGGTATTGCCTATATTTTCTTCTATGGTTTTTATGGTGTTAGGTTTTATGTTTAAATCTTTAACCCATCTGGAGTTAATTCTAGTGTAAGGTGTCAGGAAGGGGTCCAGTTTCAGCTACATGGCTAGCCAGTTCTCCCAATACCATTTATTAAACAGGGAATCTAACCTTTTTTCAAGTTTTTTAGTTTCTTTGCCTTGGGTTAGAACATGCTCCTTTAGCTCAGAGAAGTTTGTTATTACCCACTTTCTGAAGCCTGCTTCTGTCAATTTGTCAAACTCATTCTCCATCCTGTTTTGTTCCCTTGCTGGTGAGGAGTTGTGATCCCTTGGAAGAGGAGAGGTGTTCTGGATCTTTTTGCACTGGTTTTTCTCATCTTCATGGATTTATCTACCTTTGATCTTTGAAGGTGGTGATTTCAGATGGGGTCTCTGAGTAGACATTCTTTCTGTTGATGTTGAAGCTATTTCTTTTAGTATTTTTAGTTTTCCCTCTAACAGTCGGGTCTCTCTACTGTAGAACTGCTGGAGTTCCACTCTCAACCTTTCTTGCCTGGGAATCGTCCATGGGGGTTGAAGATCAGCAAGTATTGCTGCCTGATCTTTCTTCTGGTAGCTTCATCCCGGAAGGGTACCCACTAGGTGACAGCCAGAACTATCCTGTATGAGGCATCTTTTTGGCTCTCTGACAGGGGTCAGAGAGCCTCTTGACAAGGCAGTCTATCCCTCGTCTGCCTACAGAGGCACTGCTGGGCTAACACGGACTCAGCCCAGCTGCTGTGTAAGATTCCTCTGGCTTTTGTTTACACAGGTAGGTTTAGATCCGCCTCAGCAATGGCAGACACCCTTCCCCCGACCAAGCTCAATCGTCTCCAGTCAAGCTCAAACTGATATGCTGGCTGCACAATCTCAAGTGAGAGGGCTTCAGTTTGCTGGTCTTTCTGGGGGTGGACCCCCCCAGCCATATCACCTGTCTCCCTGCTTTTGGCTCCCCCTCTTTCTAGGGAGTGGGTGGCTCCATCCCACAGGCACTCTAGGTACTAGTCAAAACGTTCGCCCAGATTTGTCCTGATGCATGGCATCTGCCAGAGCTGCTGCTTAGATCTGTGTTGGTAACTTGCGGCACTTTTCAGCCCAGTGGGGATCTCCTGATCTGTGGGTTGCAGAGGGCATAGGAAAAGTGCAGTATCTGAACCAGAGTGCCAGGGGCGGGAGGAAGTCCCCGATTTTCCAATCAATTGTACTTCCTGGGTGAGGCAATGCCCAGCTCTGCCACAGTTTGCCCTCCTTGGGTTACGCCCACTGTCTAACCAGTCCCATTGAAATGAACCTGGTACCTTTGTTGGAAATGCAGAGGTCACTCGCCTTCTGTGCCTCTCTTGCTGGGAGTTGTGCTCTGGAGCTGTTCCTATTTGGCCATCTTGGTGGAATTGATTATATCTAGCTATTTTATAGAGAAGTGGTCACCAGCAGGAAATTGTCTGAGACACATATCTGGATCAACTACATTAAGAAACAGGGCAGGGCATGTATAAAACTGGAAACTGTGTAAAGAGTGACTGAGCCCTGATTCTGGTAAAAGGAGGTTAAATTTATATTTAAAACAGATGCCCAGATGACTTAAAATTATAAGAATTCACTACAGCAGTTCTCAATAGAAAATGTCTAGCTGTCAACACCCTCATTCAAAAAAAAGAAGTATCTCAAAGCAGTAAGCTAACTTTAAATTTTGAGGAGCTAGGAGAAAAAAATGCAAACTGAGGCTACAGCTAACAATAGAAGAAGAGAGGGTTGAAATACTTAACACAAAAATACAGGAAGTCAATGAATCCAAAAGTTGGTTCTTTGAAAAAAAAGTTAACAAAATTTACAACTAATAATAGCTAAACTGACTAATAGAAGATACAAAGAACTAGATTCAGAAATGCAAGTGGGGTATTACAACTGACACAACAGGAATTAAAAGGATTATAAGAGAATACTATAAAGAAATGTATGCTGATGTGACAATGCAGATTAAATGAACACATTCCTAGAAACCAACTACCAAAACTGACTCAAGAAATAGAAAATCTGAACACACCTATATCAAGTGAACAAATTGAATCACCAATCAAGAAGTAAAAGCCCAGAAACAAATGGCTTCACTGGTGACTTCTACCAAACATTTCAAGAACAATTAACACCAAACCAATCCTTCTCTTAACTCTTCCAAAATATAGAGGAAAAAACAGTTTTTAGTTCATTATGTGAGGCCAGCATTTACCTGAACCAGAACCAGACAAAGACATTATAAGAAAAAAAAAGTGCAAGTCAATATCCCAAATGAATACAGATGAAAAACTCATCAACAAAATACTAGCAAACCAAATCCAGCAGCATATTTAAAGGAGTACTACTATGACCAAGTGGGATGCAACCCACAAATGCGAGGGTGGATCAACATACAAAAATCAATGTAACCACATTAATAGAATAATGGGGGAAAGCACATTATTTCAATTGATGGAAAAAAATGTATTTGACAAAATCCTGCACCGTTTCATGGTAAAAAGCAAAAAACTCAAAAATCGAGGAGGGCAATTTCCTCAACACAAAGCATTTATGAAAAACCCACAGTTAACATCAGACTCATTAGTGAAAGTATGAATGCTTTTCCTTTAATATTAGAGATAAGACAAGCATGCCTGCATTTGCCACTTCTATTCAATGTCATAATGGAAGTTCTAGCCAGGGCAATTAGGCAACACACAGAAATAAAAGGCATCCAAATTGTATAGAAAAAGTTTAAACTATCTCTATTCACAGATGGCATGATCTTATACATAGAAAATTGTGATGAATCCTCAAAATATGATTAGCACTAATAAAAATACAGCAAAGTTGCAGTCTAACAAATCACACTATTATCAGTATTTCCATACTCTAGTAATGAACAATACAAATAGGAAATTAAGAAACTAATTGCACTTGAAATGGCAAGACAAAAAATACTTAAGAAGAGGTTTTTAAAATGTACAAGGCTTGTACATAGAAAACTACAAACTGGTGAAAAATTAAACACATACAAAAATGGAAAGTAATCCTGTGTTAATGGTTTGAAGGTTTAATATTGTTAAGATGGCAATAATCCCCAAAGTGATCTACAGATACAAGGCAATCCTATCAAAATCTCTATTTACCCTTTTGCAGCAATGGAAAATCTCATCTTAAAATTTGTATGTCGAGGATCCAAGATGGCCAAATAGGAACAGCTCCAGAGTGCAGTTCTCAGCGAGAACAGCACAGAGGGTGAGTGCTCACCGCATTTCCAAACAAGTTTTCACTGCCCACAGACCAGAAGATTCCTGGGCCAAAAAGCAATACAAGCTTTCAGAGTGGCGTTTCAGCCTGGTTGGTGCACAGAAACACAGAAGTCTGGGTGGCCATTTCGACTGGCGCCTGGAACGCCTAGGAGACAGAGCTCCCATTCAACTGAAAGGGAGGGGGCTGAGACAGGGAGTGATCTGGCTCGGCAGGTACCACCCCCACAAAACAAGCAAAAAAAGAGACTCCATCTGAAAGTAACCAACCACAAAGACCACAGGTAAATAAATCCACAAAGATGGGAAGAAACCAGCACAAAAAGGATGAAAACACCCAAAATCAGAACGCCTCTCCTCCTCCAAGGGATCACAAACTACTTTCAGAGAATACTACAAACAACTCTATGCACATAAACCAGTAAACCTGGAAGAAATGGATAAATTCCTGGACACTTGCCTCCTCCCAAGCCTAAACCAAGAAGCTGAAACCTTGAACAGACCAATAACAAGGGCTGAAGTTGAGGCAGCAATTAATAGCCTACCAACCAAAAAAAGACTACATCCAGATGGGTTCACAGCTGAATTCTACCAGATGTACAAAGAGGAGCTGGTACCATTCCTTCTGAAACTATTTCAAACAATCCAAAAAGAGGCAATCCTTCCCAAATCATTTTATGAGACCAGCATCATCCTGATACCAAAACCCAGCAGAGGCTCAACAAAAAAAGAAAACTTCAGGCCAATATCCATGATGAACATAGATGCAAAAATCTTCAATAAAATACTGGCAAGCCGATTGCAACAGCACAGCAAAAAGCTTATCCATCACGATCAAGTAGGCTTCATCCCAGGGATGCAAGGCTGGTTCAACATACGAAAGTCTATAAACATAATCCACCACATAAGAGAAACAAAGACAAAAACCACATGATTATCTCAATAGATGCAGAGAAGGCCTTCAACAAAATTCAACAGCCTTTTAGAATAAAAACTCTCAATAAACTAGGTATCAAAGGAACATATATCAAAATAGTAAAAGCTATTTATGACAAACCTACAGCCAATATCATACTGAATGGGCAATCCCCTTTAAAATCTGGCGCTAGACAAGGATGCCCTCTGTCACCACTCCTATTTATTATAGTATTGGAAGTTCTAGCCAGAGCAATTTTGCAAGAAAAAAAAATAAAAGGTATTCAATTAGGAAAAGAGGAAGTCAAATTGTCTCTATTTGCAGATGACATGCTTATATATTTAGAAGACCCTGTTGTCTCAGCCCAAAATCTCCTGAAACTGATAAGCAACTTCAGCAAAGTCTCAGGATACAAAATCAATGTGGAAAAATCACAAGCATTTCTATACACCAATAACAGACTAACAGCCAAATCATGAGTGAACTGCCATTCACAATTGCTACAAAGAGAATAAAGTACCTAGGAATACAACTAACAAGGGATGTGAAGGACCTCTTCAAGGAGAACTATAAACCACTGCTCAAGGAAATAAGAGAGGGCACAAGCAAATGTAGAAACCTTCCATGCTTATGGTTAGGAAGAATCAATATCATGAAAGTGGCCATACTGCCCAAAGTAATTTGTAGATTCAACACTATCTGCATCAAGCTAGCAATGACCTTCTTCACAGAACTGGAAAAAACCACCTTAAACTTCATATGGAATCAAAAGAGAGCCTGCATAGCCAAGACAATCCTAAGCAAAAAGAACAAAGCTGGAGTCATCAAGCTACCTGATTTCAAACAATACTACAAAGCTACAGTAATCAAAACAGCATGGTACCATTACCAAAACAGAGATATAGACCAGTGGAACAGAACAGAGGCCCTGGAGACAACACAACATATCTACAACCAGCTGATCCTTGACAAACCTGACAAAAACAAGCAATGGAGAAAGGATTCCCTGTTTAATAAAAGGTGTTGGGAAAACTGGCTAGCCATGTGCAGAAAGCAGAAACTGGACCCCTATGTACCTATGCAACAATCCTGCATGATCTGCACATGTACCCCAGAATTTAAAGTACAATTAAAAAAAAATTATATGTCATTGCAAAGGATCTTAAATAGTTAAAGCAATCTTGAAAAAAAAAAAAAAACAAAGTAGGAAGACCCACAATTCCCAATTTTTAAACTTACTGTAGACTGCAGTAATCAAAACAGTGTGATACTACCATAAGAATAAACATATAGATCAATGGAATAGAATTGGGAGTTCAAAAATTAAGCCCACACACCTATATCAATTCATTTTTGAGAAGGAGGCCAATATCATTAAATTGAGAAAGAATGTTTTTATGTATGATATATGCTATTCATATATACTAATAGGATACACACTACTCTATATCTGTGGAGAATTCTAAGACATATAAATGGCCAACAAGCCTATCATGATACTCAACATCATTAATCATTATGGAAATGCAAATCAAAACCACAGTGAGATAGCACTTTATGTTCTCTAGGATGGCTACAGTACAAATAGGGAAATACTAAGTTTTGGCAAGGATGTGGGTTAAATTGGAAACTTTGTATCACTGCTGGTGAGAATATAAAATGGTTCAGCTGCTATGAGAAACAGTGTAGAGTTTTCTCAATAAGTAAAACATAAGATTACCACATAATCCACAAATTCCACTCCTGGTGTTACATCATAATACTTGAAAATAAGTGTTCAAAGGAAACATGTACACAAATGTTCGTGGGAGTTCTATGCGCAATCAGCAAAAGGTGGAAACAACACAAATGGCCATCAACTGATAAGTGGATAAACCAAGTATGGCATGTTCTACAATGGGATATTTAGCCTTAACATGAAGTATAGATGCATTTACAAGACGGATAAACCTTAAAAACATGCTAATTGAAAGAAGCTGTACACAAAATGGACACATAGTGTACAATTCCATTTGTATGAAATATCCAGAATAAGAGTATATAGTAGGAAAAAGACAAACTATCTGTTCTACTATTCTCACAATACTGTCAATAGTTTTGACACCATGTGTGTGTTTCCCATACTAAGCTATTCTCCCGTGGACACCTAGTGTACTATAATTCCGTTCTGGTATTATCTACCGACAGTCGTATCCCATTGCTTAAGAGCTCATTCCCACAAAACTGCCTCCACTTTAGAGGCCAACTGAAATTCTGGGCTTCTGGAACTGCTAACCTACTGGCTGTAAATTGGGGATTCCTACAATTCCCCCCGTAGGTCCAATCATTTGCTATAGTGGCTCACAGAACTAGGGGAAACACTTAGTATTGCTGATTTATTATAAAGGGTATTTTAAAGGATACAGATGAATTGCTAGATGAAGAGATATATAGGGCAAGGTTCAGAGGAGTCCTGAGCACAGGAGCTTCTGTCTTCATGCTACCCTCCTGGTATGTGGATGTGTTGAGGACCTCAAAAGCTCCCTGAACCTTTTGTGTTTTTATGGGGGCTTCATACATAGGTATGGTTCGTTAAATCATTGATCATTGGTGATCAATTCAATCTTCACCCTTCTCATCTTCCTGGAGATCACTTTGGAGGTTCCAAGGATTTTAGGACCAGTGTGCCAGGAAACGGGGATGAAGACCTAATATATATTTAGTATAAACTATTATATCACAATAGAAAATCCATAGAGGTATAAAGCATATCAGTGGTTGCCAGGTACTGGACTGGAGCAAAAAGAGAAAGGCAAATGACTTTAATGGGTATGGGGTTTCCTTTTTGGGGTAATGGAAATGCTGTGGAATGAGAGTAGTGATGGCTGCACAACCTTTTGAATTTGCTCAATACCACTGAATTGTACACTTTAAAATGGGAAATTTTATGTTACGTGTAACTTATCACAATCAGAAAAACCGAGGGTGGCTTGAGCTTGTAGTCTCAAGCTTGATGACCCTTGCTCTAGGTATTTCAAAGTGTATACTTGACTTCCACAATCTGCTTAGACGTGGTGTTTGACTATTCCATTTGGAATGTTCAAACTATTATTTTATAAGTTCCTTTATCCTGTTCCCCTTACGCTAATTGTCACATATATAAATATGTTGAAAACTCATCAGACATTTTTATTATTCTTGCTGTTAAATATAATTTTTTAAAATGCAAGAAGAGTGGTCTATCTTGTTTACCCAATTATTTTCTGTCTCTTTTGTTCTTCCTTCATCCCTGATGTTCCACATTTCCTTCAAGGTAACATTTTCTGCCTGTCTGAAAAGGCTTATTCACAATTCTCTTAAAGCATATCTGCTGGTTATAAATTCTCTTAGATTTATTTTACCTAGGAACATCTTTATTTCACACCTTTCCGCCTGAACGTTATTTCACTGAATATAAATTTGGAATCGACAGATCTTTTCTTCTTGCTGAAAAATGTTGGGCCACTTCTTTCTGGCTCCTGTGGTTTCTGATGACAAGTCCAAAGTCATTTGAATCCTTTCTTCCCCATACACAATGGACCATTTTTCTCTGGCTATTTTCAAGATTTTTTTGTGTGTCTTTAGTTTTCGGCAATTTGATTAGGATATTTCTTGGCGTGAATTTCTCTTGTTTATCTTGTTTGAGATTTGCTCAGGTTCTTGAATGGGTAGGCTTATATCTTTGCCAGACTTGGGAAAATTTATTCCATTATTTATCCAAAAAAATTTTTCATCAGCACTCTCTTTCTTCTCTCTTTGTAAGGCTTTGATAATGCAAATTGTTAACCATTTGTTATTGACACACAGATCCATGAAGCTATGTTCTTTTTCTTTTTTTATCTTTTTGTTGTTCAGAGTGGATCATTTCTATTGATTGGTCTTAAAGTTTATTGATCTTTCCTCTGTCATCTCCATTCTGCTATTCATCCATCTAGAGATGCTTTTAAAAATATTTATTTACTGCAAATTGTAATACTGAAATTTCCATTTGATTCTTCTCTGTAGCTTCTCTATCTTTGCTAAGTGTATTATTAACAGCTGTGTGACAAATTAGTGACTTAAGACATGCATAGTCTTCTATACAAACAGAGTATCTTACATACTCTGTCCATCGGAAGCCTGAGCAGAGCTTAACTGGATCTGTGACTTGGCTTCAATAAAGATGTTGGTCAGGGACAAAATTGACAAGAATAAACAATGGGGAACCTGTTCCCTATTCAATAAATGGTGCAGGGATAATTGGCTAGCCATATGCAGGAGATTGAAGCTCAACCCCTCTTCCTTACACCATATACAAAAATTAACTCAAGATGAATGAAAGACTTAAATGTAAAACCAAACCTATAAAATCCCTGGAAGATAACCTAGGAAATACCATTATGGACATAGGACTTGACAAAAACTTCATCACAAAGATGCCAAAAGCAACGGCAACAGAAACAAAAATTAACAAATGGGGCTGGGCACAGTGGCTCACGCCTGTAATCCCAGCACTTTGGGAGGCCAAGGCAGGCAGATCACCTAAAGTTGGGAGTTTGAGACCAGCCTGACCAACATGGAGAAACCCCGTCTCTACTAAAAATACAAAGTTAGCTGGGCATGGTGGCGCATGCCTGTAGTCCCAGCTACTCGGGAGGCTGAGGCAGGAGAATTGATTGAACCCGGGAAGTAGAGGTTGCAATGAGCTAAGATCGTGCCATTGCACTCCAGCCTGGGCAACAAGAGCAAAACTCCGTCTCAAAAAAGAGAAAAAAAAAAATTAACAGATGGGACCTAATTAAACTAAACAGCTTTTGTATAGAAAAAGAAACTAAAGGGAGAAAATATTTGCAAACTATGCATCCAGCAAAGGCCTAATATCCATAGTCTATAGGAACTTAAAAATTTACAAGCCAAAAACAATCTCATTAAAAAGTGGGCAAAGGACATAAACACACACTTTTCAAAACAAGTCATACATGAGGCCAATAAGCATACGAAAAGAATGCTGTACATTGCTAATCATTAGGGAAATGAAAATGAAAATCACCGTGAGATACCACCTCACACCAGTCAGAGTGGCTATTATTAAAAAGTCAAAAAATAACAGATGCAGGTGAGGTTGCAGAGAAAAAGGGACACTTATACCTTGCTGATGGGAATTGTAAATTAGCTCAGCCATTGTGGAAAGCAGTTTAGTAATTTTGCGAAGAACTCAAAGCAGAATTATCATTCTACGCAGCAACTCCATTAATGGGTACGTACCCAAAGGAAAATAAATCATTCTACATAAAGCCACATGCATGTGAGTGTTCTTTACAGTACTATTCAAAATAGCAAAAAAAAAAAACCCATAGAGTCAACCTAAGCGCCCACCAGTGATAGACTAGATAATGAAAATCTGATATATACACACCATGAAATGCTATACAGTCATCAAAAAGAACAAGATCATGTGCTTGGAAGCAACATGGATGGAGCCAGAGGCCATTGTCCTAAGCGAACTAACATAAGAAAAGAAAATCAAATACCACATGTTCTCACTTATACGTGGGAGCTAAAAATTGAGTACATATAGACACAAAGAAGGGAACAGCAGACACTGGGGCCTACTTGAGGGTGGAGAGTGGAAGTGGGGTGAGTATGGAAAAACTACTTATCGGGTACTATGCTTATTACCTGGGTGATGAAATAATCTATACACCAAACCCCTGTGACACACAATTTACCTACACAAGAAACCTGCAACTGTGCCTTTAAACCTAAAATAAACATTAAAAAACCCCAGCAAATATATATTGGGATAACAATCTTTGTAAACTTGTAAGTTTATATTTCCTTATTCTTTTGTAAGTAGTGAAAGGTGAACTGTTTTTTTTCCTCTGATAACAAGATGTTGGCCAGGACCCAGTTTTCCTTTGGGGGCTTGACTGGTGTTAGTTAGGTCGGTTTCTGAGTTTACTCTGGTTGTTAGGGTCTACTTCCTTGTGACTCCTAGGCTGAGGGCCATGATTCTTATTGATTACCAGTTAGAGGACATGCTCAGCTCCTACAAGCTGCTCTGGAATTCCTTACCACATAGCCCTCTCCATAGGCTGCCTCACAACCGGGAAACTTGCTTCCTGAAAGCTAGCAAGAGAGAAAGAGAGCAAATCTGGCAAGATGGGGTCTTTCATCACAGGAGTACCATAACATCACCTCTTTCATATAACATAGCATAACGACAGGAGTGACACTCGGTTATCTTTCCCATATTCTATTAATTAGAAGCAAAGTCACAGATCTCTCTCACATTCTAGGGGAGTATGCTATACAAAAACATACGTAAGAGGAGGTGGGGATCATGGAATCCACCTCAAAATCTGTTTGCCACACTGAGACTATTTTTACATTTGTTGCAAGAATAAGATCGCTTTTATAAGCACTTTTATAATAGCTGTTTTAGTCAGATAATTCAAACCTTTGAGTCATTTCTGTTTTCATGTGTGTTTATTCCCCACTGCACTTGGAATTTTTGAGGTTTTTAATATGTCTAGTAACTTTGGATTTATCTTGTTATTTTGCAAATTGTTATGAAACTCTGGGTCTCTTCTAAACTCTACAGAGGATGTTGATGTTTTGCTATAGTAGGCAATCAACCTGATTAACTTCCGGCCCCAGGTACCAATTTGCCTTCTATTGCTTATGGTTCCAATTGCAGTTAAGCTTTCCTAGGCTTTGTAGTGCTGTTCAAACCTGTCTTGTGAGTGTGCCACTCTCAGTAGCCAGTCTGAGTCTTAGGCAGTGGTCTATCAGTTACTTCAGTCCTCAAAATATTCGGTGGGCTAAGATCAGATTCATGCATGCACAGCTCACATGTGAGCCCTGGAACTCATATGAAGAAAACTTTATAAGGTGTTTTCCCAAGCTGCTGCCTCTCTGCAACCTTTCTGGTGTTTTTTGCTTCCCTGAGTCTCCTTTATTGGGCCCTTCAGCCAGAAATTTAGCGTTCTCAGAACCTTGGTTTGTCATTCTCTGTCATTCACTTTTGTGATTGGACTCATCTCCTGGCCCAAGAGAGGAGGGATAAAGGGAGGGAAAGGTTAACACGTTTACCCCCACCGTCTTAGGACCACAGCTCCATCAAATAGGATGGGCTCCCTTCCCTCTGAGGTTTGGTTCTTGAGATTTTGTCATATATACCACAAGATTTCCTGGGGTCTGGGGCATGAGAGAACAAAAAAAGAGGGGGGAAAGTGGGAGTTCTACACTCCCTTTGAGCATTAGGAGCTACCGTTTTTGACCCTTGAGACAGTACTAGAGGCCTTCCCCAGGAGCTCTCTGTCTATAACAGTGCCCACTTCTGCATTTTGGTTTGTGCTGAGCTCAGGACAGGGAATACTAAAGGGAAGAGGGGTAAGATAAAAAGTAAACTCGCTGCTGATACATTGGTAATTCTACACTGGTGTTCTTTCCTTTTCTGTCTTGCTACTGTTTACCTTTCAGACGCCTCAAATAGCTGCCCGTGTATTCTGTCCTGGTTTGATAGTTGTGTTCTGGGGACAGACAGGATGAGCATGCTCACTCTATCTTAGCCAGGACCAGAACTCTTGCAGTAGATTCTTTACTGCTCACTTGACTACTTCTAGTGTAGCCCTTCTTACAAACCATTCTCTACATAGCAACTAGAGTGGTCATAAAAACCCTTAATAAGATTATATCACTCCCTTACTTAAAACCTCTGAGTGTATTTCTCATTTTACTTAAAATAAAACCAACTCCTTATGATGGCCTACAAAATCCTATGTGATCTGACCCCTGCCTCTCTCTCCAAATGAATACCGTATCCTTATCCCTCACTTGTATCATTCTAGCCTCTTGCATCTTCTTTTAGTTCTTAAGGCACATGCAGTTCCTCCTTAGAGATTTGCATTTGTTGTGCTGTCTTTCTGGGATCCTCTTTTCCAAGATCTTTGTCTGACTGCCCACTTTTTTTTTTAATTTAGGTCTCAGCTCAAAAGCCACTTCCTCAGATAGAACTTTCCAGACAACTTAAGCTAAAGTAGCTTAACCCTTTGCATCGCTTTGTTCTATTATCTTCAGCGCACTTGCCACTTCCGATTGTGTATTCCATATATTTGTTCGGTTGTTTATTTTCCTTTTACCACTGAAATGTCAGCTCTCTGAGGGCAGGGACCTTGTTTTTCTTGTTCACCACTGAATCCTCAGTGTGACTAGAATAGTATTTTACACATAGTAGATGATAAAAAATAATTGTTCAGTGAATATCTTTTCAATCTTATTTTCATGTGCATATTTTAAAACCACAAAACATTTTTGTAAAAGCTGTGTTTAATAGGGTTTTATATTCTGCTTCGTTAAATACACTTCAGCATCACCTCAAGACCTGCTTCATTGCACTGGGTGCTTTTGTATGAGGTTATCTAACAGTTCGCATCTCTGGTATCTGATTTGCTTTGAGCTGAAATTGTAATTTTGTTTCTGTTCACCTTGTCATCTTGTCTTCCTTTTATTTAAGATTTTAGACGATGGATTTTCATAAAGCACTTCTTTACTACAACTATCTTATTTATTGTATTACTTGACTATTTCCCCCTTAAGAATAGAAATTCCAGAATAGCTGTTTTGTCCACTGCTGTATCCCCAATTTCCAGAATATTTAACTTATTTAATTGCCTCATTTGTAAAATGGAGATGGTGATACTTATGTCAATGAATTTTGGGAGAGCAGTAGAGCTGTATCATGTTGTAGATACTCAAGGGCGAATGAGATGCCTTGACCAGCTGTGAGTCTGAGTGCTGCACACCAGCTTCCACAATAATGCTAATTCAAATCTGTGTTTCAGAAAAAAATGCAAACTACCAGCTGAAGTAAAACATTGGCATTGCACTTATACAGTTAAAACTGCAAATCTTTAAAAGTGCCATATTGCAACTCCATGGAAAGATAATGAATCCCCTAAAGCAATTTTTTAGATGGGAAATAGGAGTGAAATAGATCATGAAACATCTCATTACAATAGTTGAGGAATTACAGTACTTGACTTGATTTGGCAGCCAAAGGAAACAATTTTAAATTTCTGAGCAGGGAGACAGTGTGATAAAAATAAGGTTTGCATGTGAGTCTATTTTTCACTGCAAAGAGAGACCCCCAGCTACTCAATGCTATTATTTTTGGTGGTGATTTTGGTTTGGTAAGTGAGAAGGGTAGTGTTATGGATTGGATATTTGTACCCCAATCAATTCATAAATCAATTCTCTAACCCTCACTGTGATGATATTTGGAGATGAGGTCTTTGAGAGGTGATTAGTGTTAGATTAGGTCATGAAGGTGAGGTTCTCATGATGAGATTAGTGTCCTTAAAGAAGAGAGAATGACTGGGCACAATAGCTCAAGCCTATAAACCTGGCACTTTGGAAGGCTGAGGTGGGAGGATCACTTGAGCCCAGGAGTTTTAGATCAGTCTGACAACAGAGCCAGACCCTGTCTTTACAAAAAATAGAAAAAATTCACCAGGTATGGTGGTGCATGCCTGTGGTCCCAGCTACTCAGGAGGCTGAGGCAAGAGGGTTGCTTGAGCCCAGGAGTTTGAGGCTGCAGTGAGCCGTAATTCTGCCACTGCACTCCAGTCTGGGCAACAGAACAAGACCCTCTCTCAAAAAAAATTATGTATACATATATATTATATATATATGTGTATATATATATAATATATATGTATATATGTATATATGTGTGTACATATACATATATATAAAATAAACAAAATATATATAAATAAAAAAATATACAAATATATATATAATTTTACAAACATGTATACATGTATATGCATATATATGTTACAATATATGCATACACACACACACACACACACATATGTGTATATAAAAGGGAGACAGGACAAAAGAGCTCCCTTGTATGAGCACAGAGGAGAGGCCATATGCAAGTCAGGAATAGAATAGAGTCCCCACCAGGAATTCAATCATCCTGGCACCCTGATCTTAGACTTCCAGACTCTAGAACTGTGGGAAAATAGATTTTTGTTGTTTAAGCCATCTAGTCTATGGTATTTTGTTATGGTAGTGAGACTGGTAGGTGAGTTCTTTGTGGGATCTCCACTATTGGCAAAGGCTTCCCAGAAGCTGTGTTTGACCGGGGCAGTGGATGGTAGTTATGAGGGACTTTTTTATAGCTGTATTTGCATATTGAGAATACTTTGTTATGTTTCTTGATCTGTAAAATGCCAACACTTTAAAACTAGTATGTGTTCTAAAGTCCCTCCCCTTCATACATATTCTTTGAGGCTACGTCTGCTTGGGTGGCTCTTTGCGTTTCATTCAATAATTACCATTCTCAGTATGCTGCAGAGAGTTTGGAAAGTACTGATGTCTCATTCAGTGATTCATCCTATTTATTGCCTAATTTAGAAGGACAGTGAAAGCACTCATAATTACCTTGTGATTTTCCACATTGACAGCTTAGCTAAGATACGACAAGTCCCAAAGTAATTCAAAGTACTTTCAAGTTCTTTGCAGACTGGCAGTGTACGTGCCTAGAAAGAATATTATAGAGACCAACCTTAACACTAGACTCTCCAATAGTGTCTGCTATCACTTCTCTCGCAAGCCACAGGCTATAGGTAAACTTCCTTTATATTCTGCCGCCACCCGAGTTGGTCTGTCAGTATGATGAGCACCTTCAGTCTAAGGTCTAGACTTTGTATAATGCTTCAAGGGCACACTTAAAAGACCTCCTGCCTCCAAATCTCTTCTCACTGCCTAAACATTTAAACCTTTATAAATAAATGTATGTATGACATTACAAAGAACATACGCTAAAGTTATTTATGATAAAGATCAAAGTAACTGTCAAATTCCTGAAGTCATTCTTTTTTTGTCTTTTTTTGAATCCACTTATCATGATTCTTTCCATATCTTAAACAAGCTGCAATTTAATTAAAAGAAATTCCTTCCTTTAGATTAATGCCCTCTGTATCTACATGACTCCTCTTTTAAAATGCAAATTCTTTTTTTTTTTTCCTTTTGAGACAGGGTCTCATTCCTATCACCAAGGCCGAAGTGCGGCCGTGCCATCACAGCTCACTGCAGACTTGAGTTCCTGGGCTCAGGTGATTCTCCCACTTTAGCCTCTTGAGTAACGGGGACTACAGGCCTATACCCCTATGCTTAGCTAATTTTTGTATTTTTAGTAGAGACCAAGTTTCACCATGTTGCCCAGGCTGATCTCGAACTCCTAGGCTCAAACGATTCTCCTGCCTCAGCCTTCCAAAGTGCTAGGATTACAGGCCTAAACCACTGTGCCTGGTACAAATTCCTTTAAAAAAAAAAAAAAAAAGTGGTCTTGTTCCCCGGGCTGCTATTTCTCGTGACCTAATAACGAGGTGCAGATGAACTGGTGAGAAAGAGAATTTTTATTTCTGCCACCAGTTTCAGGGAGAAGGCCTGGAAATTATTGCCAGATCAACTCAAAAGTACAAAGTTTTCCAAAGCTTATATACCTTCTAAGCTATATGTCTACGTGTAAGTGTGTATTCATCTAAAGACATAAGTGATTAACTTCTTTTAATCTATAACTTAGGTCTGAGTCCTGAAGACCTTCTTCTGGAGCCTCAGTAAGTTTAGGTGCTTAGGCACTTAATCTAAATGTGTCTAGGTGCTAGGGCGATTACCCTTATCTTGTCTCCTGCTAAATCATAAAGGTTTGGGAAGTTTCTTTAGACCCCAATAAACTTGTTTGTGGAGGCCTGGGGAGTTTCTTCAGACCCCCAGTAAAACTCGTTTAATCCAAAAAGGGTCCTGTTAAGAATTCCTTCATTATTTTGTCATGCTTCAAGGCCCACAAAAAGCCTAGGCAAAACTCTTGGTGGGCCCTTTGTTACATTCCAGCCTTTGTATAAGGGCACTGGCTCAATCAGCTTTTAATGTTTAACCAAGCTACTCTGTCAGTGCTGGGACAGTTGTAATAAAGGCCTACATTAGTGAGACCTGGTCTGCCACAGTCTCGCTATGTTGCCTAGTCTGGTCTTGAACTCCTGGGCTCAAGCCATTTTCTTGCCTCAGCCTCTCAAAGTGCTAGGATTACAGGTGTGAGCTAATGTGCCTGGCCCACAGATTCTTTATAAGAAAGGAGTTAAGCCATTTGAAGCCATGAGCATCTTAGGATGAGTTCATGTGGTTTTGTGGTCAGAAGATGGCCTTGAAGTCACGTATCTGGGTTCAAATCCCTTCTCATCCATTTATTAGCTCTGCGTCCATGGTCAAATCCCTTTAATTATTTGGGCCTCAGTTTCCTAAGGATAATGTCTCTTAATTCATAGAGTTTTGGTGAGGAGAGGTCCAGTTTATGTGAGTAGAGACATTGGTTGGCCAGCTTTGGAGAGTCCAAGCTTTGTCAGAGGTTGGTAATAGGGTGGAAAGAGCAGTAGGAAGTGGGCACAGGCTAGAGGACTTATTTGTGCTGTTTTAATGTGGCTATCACACCATTTTTACTCATCTGATATATTTATTGAAGGTAGCTAATGCTGATATGGAGGAATAGAGCTAAAACCCTTAAAGCTACCTGTAGGTGCTGCCACTGGAGCTCATGAATAGGCCAATGTCTAAAGAGGTCCTTGAACACAAACTTGCTGAATTTATACTTCTGTAGAGAGCTCTACCTAGGATGCTGCTAATGATAACCAAAATAAAATAAAATAAAATAAAATCTGACATCTATGTAGTGTTTATTACATGCAAGGTACTGTTCTAAGTATTTTACATATAATTCCATCTCATCCTTATGAAACCCCTAAGAGATAGATATGACTATTATCTATACTTTACAAATGAGGAAACTATTGCATGACAGAGATGTGATAAAGACAGAATCTCATATTTTTAAGGTCATTTAGAAGCAGGACTTGGATCTGTCTCTTTGCTCCTAATCTTAGCAGTTGCCTTTCTAGTAACAGTGTACAGTCCAGTATAACAGCCACTGCATTTTAAATCTGGCTGAGTTACTAAGTCTGAGGGTTTCAGCCATGGGAAGCTGGATATATAGAAAAGCCAAAATAAATAGGGATAGGGCCAGCAGTTTAGTAAGGGGACGGCAGAATTTGTCTCTGGGGCTCAAATCTATACTGCTCCAGATCATTCCACTCCCTCAAACACCCTGTGATTGTTAATTTTATGTGTCAACTTGGCTATACAGTAGTCCTCACTTATCCTCAGGGGATATGTTCAAGACCCCAAGTAGATGCCTGAAACAGTGGATAGTACAGAACTCAATTGGAGTATGTTTCTGTTCATGTCCTTCACCCACAAATGTAATGGCTTTTCTACTTTAAGCGCTTATGAAACACTTTGGCCATCATGTTTGCAGTTTGAGGTGGGACAGCAGAACTAAATGAATCTCCTTTTTCTTTTTTTTTTTTTGAGACGGAGTTTCGCTCTTGTTACCCAGGCTGGAGTGCAATGGCGCGATCTCGGCTCACCGCAACCTCCGCCTCCCGGGTTCAGGCAATTCTCCTGCCTCAGCCTCCTGAGTAGCTGGGATTACAGGCACACGCCACCATGCCCAGTTAATTTTTTGTATTTTTAGTAGAGACGGGGTTTCACCGTGTTGACCAGGACGGTCTCGATCTCTTGACCTCGTGATCCACCCGCCTCAGCCTCCCAAAGTGCTGGGATTACAGGCTTGAGCCACCGCGCCCGGCATGAATCTCCTTTTTCACAATTTAACAGATCAAAAATTTGCTGTTACTGTAGATCTTAACAACCTCAGCATACAGTTTTTCTTTTGCTTCTTAAGTGAAAAACTTTCACCTTTTCACCTAAAGAAAGCATTTTATGACTTTTATTTGGCATATCCAAATTGCTAGCATCACTACTCTTTTACTTTCGGGCCATTATTAAGTAAAATAGGGGTGATTTGAATATAAGCACTCTAACACCATGATAGTCATCTAATAACCAAGCCAGCTACTAAGTGACTAATGGGCAAGCAGTGTCAAAGGGATGATTCATGGCCTGGGTGACATGGAGTGGGATGACAGGAAATTTCATCATACTACTCAGAATGGCTCACCGTTTAAAACTTATGAATTGTTTACTTCTAGAATTTTCCATTTAATATTTTCAGACCATGATGGGACCATGGGTAATGGAAACCGCAGAAAGTGAAATTGTAGATAAGCAGGGGGATCACTGTACTATGGTGCCTGGTTGTTTGTCAGATACTAGTCTAGACTTTGCTATGGAGGGTTTTTGCAGATGAGATTAACATTTGCAGTCAGTTGGCTTTAGGTAAAGGAAATTACCCTCGATCATGTGCATGAGCCTGAGTCTATCAGTTGAACACTTTAAAAGTAAAAACTGAGGTTTCCTCAGAAAGAAGGAATTGCGTTTTAAGACTGTGACACAGAAATTTTGCCCGAGTTTCCAGCCTGCTTGCCGGCCTTTGAATTTTCAGACTGAGTTTGCCAGCCGCCGCATTCATGTGAGCTAATTACTTAAAATAAATCCATTTATGTATATATTTCCTATTTGTTCTGTTTCTTTGGAAAACTAATTGGTACGTACCACATGGCCTGCTCGCTTTGGCAGAGACTACTTATTGCAGTTTGAAAATGAGCATGGCCCCCCACCGCTGCTACCTGCTTAATATGTGTGATGTGCAACAAGCTATTGAGCCACTTTGGACCTTAGTTCCTCTTCTGTCAAATGAATGTAGTTGATCCCTACCTTACTGGCTGATATTCAGAAAATATGTTAACTGGTATGGCATGGGCTCCAATCAGAATGTATTCTGGTTAAAAAAAAAACAAAAACCCAACTGGTCAACCCCCATACTAATTAAAAAGCACTAGCTCATGGCAAAGATGCATTGTGTGTGGGTATGTCTTACAAACTCACAAACTCATATTCTTTTTTTTTTTTTTTTGATTCAGAGTTCCACTCTGTTGCCCAGGCTGGAGTGCAATGGCATGATCTCGGCTCACTGCAACCTCTGCCTCCCAGGTTCAAGCAATTCTCCTGCTTCAGCCTCTGGAGTAGCTGGAATTACAGGCACATACCACAACACCCAGCTACTTTTTGTATTTTTAGTAGAGATGGGGTTTCACCGTGTTGCTCAGGCTAGTCTTGAACTCCTGACCTCAGGTGATCCACCTGCCTCAGCCTCTCAACAAACTCATATTCTTATTCCAAATTTATAGTTCTTAGTAGATTGTAGGAATGTGTGTGTTTAATGAGTTCTCCAGAGATTCTCAATATTGAGAAAACCTGGAAGATACAGAAGTGATGTCCAGAGTCCAATATGCATGGTAGGTTCTCAGTACATTTTAGAAATCACTTCTTCCCATCAAAACTCCTTGGGACAAGTTGTGACTTAATTCGTTATTTCATCCCTGGAACAAGAACAAACCTTTAACTGATGGCACACTCAGATTCAAAGAAAGTACATGAGGGTTGCAAATCATACTGCAATGTATAAACATTTTATTAATGAAGAAAAGAAATAAAAAGAGAGTGATATAACATGGGCCAGGTGGTTTCTGATGCTTCAATCCAGAAGTTCAGAAACCTGGGTTCAATCTGACTCTGTGTGACTATACACAAGACATGAAACCTCTCTGAACCCACATTTGTTCATCTATAAAATGGAGATTGTGAAACTAAGAGGTGCCCAATTTCTCTCATAGGATATCATGATAATCAAATGGTACTAGATACCAAAAAGAGCATTTAGCAATCACCTAGTCCAACTTCCTCAGTGTACAGAGAGGGAAACGGAGGCCCCCAAGAGAAAAGGGAAATGCTCATGGTCTCTATGCTATTCAGGGTCACTCCTGTCAGTGGCATTATGATCTCTTAATGCTACCAAAGGAAAAGCATAACTTTGAAGTAAATCAAACCTGTGTTTGAATCCCTGTTCTTGCATTTGCCCTGTGACCTTAGACAAGTTATTTTACCTCTCTGTTCCTTAGTTACTTCATTTTAAATATAGGTACAAAAATAATTCCTACTTCATAGGGTTGTATTGAACAATAAAGAATGGAAGGGTGCGGCAGATAGTAATGGCTCAGTAATGCTGGTGTTTTTCTTTCCTCATCCATTGCTCCTTCTCTAATTCTACTGGCATCTCATGCCAGTTTCCAGAACACATGGAGTCCCTGTGTTTCCTTGTGACAAGCACCATGGTGAGTGTGAGAGTGGGATTACAGTGGGGGCAGGGCCCTTTCTCTGTAGAAAAATCACCATTATCCTCCAAAGAATGGCCCTGTGCTCAGGTATCCAAATACGTGCTAAGGTCCACTTTTTCATGGAAATTCTTCTGGAGTTTAGATAACTTGTCAACCCCAATAATATTGGAACGGCAATATGTATGATTCCTGTGATTGGCGCTGGGCCCATTCCCATGAAAAAGTGGATCTGTTTCTCAAAGACGGCTTTTAAATGATATATGATACTTCTACTCTCAGCCTGGCCTTAGTTCAAAGTCTCATGTTCAGTAGAAAAAGAGTTGTTTTCTCTTTCAACCAACCAATTTAATCTTTTCAAGATATGGGCATTGTGTACAAACTAGGGTGCTGAATGTGGACCACAGAGCTGTAGGTGAAAGACTTAAATACTATCTCCAGAATTATGTGTACTTGACTCTAGTCGAAGGTCCAATGGGACAGTACAGAGTTGGAAAAAATTCTGCTATAATTTCTTGCTAAAAACCCAACATTTATGACCTTGGACTAAGACAGTACTCTGCTAGGAATTGAGCCTAAGAGAATGATTTAATATTCATTTACTTGACATATATTCATTGAGCATCTATTATGTGCTAGTTACTATTCTAGGATCTGGGATACATCAGTGAACGAATGAGATAAGGGACCTTGCTCTTCTTGATTAACTTCAAAATGGGACTAATTGATAATAATAAAAATAACTAAGCAAATAAGGTCATACATACAGATGATGATAAGAGCTTTGCAGAAAAAAAAGTAGAACAGAATCCTTGCATGTAGGCATTTCTATATTGTGGCTGTTGTGTAATTGCACTAATTGTCTTGCATTCAGGGAATGAGAAGATTGAGTGTATTATGGTACATTAACTAGAAAGAATGTTATACATCCATTAAAACAATAAATGCAAAACTATAAAGCAGCATAGATCAGTGTTTATAAAATAATGGTAATAGGGGAACCAAACTGTGTATACACTATAATTATAGCTATGTAAAAAAAGTGTATGCACATATGAATAAAGACTGAAAGGAGATCTAGAGAAATAAAAGCAATTGTGTTCAGGATGGGGGATTATGGGTACATGTATTTGCTTGTAAAATATCCTTTGATGCTGTGCTAATTATACCTTATTTAAGTTGAAAGCCAAAAAGCCCCAAGAGGATAAAAGGAATAAAAGATATGGAGCACAATGGTTGCCTGAATACTGAGTTAAAGAGCTGTGTGGGGAAAATTACCTTCTCTGCCACTTACTCGAAAACTAGCTTTCTTTTGAATTTTTGGAAATGAGCTTTGGTCACCCATAATGATCAGCCTCAGAATTTTTCTCCTAAGTGCCAGGGCTGAAGCTTAAAGCTGTGTATATTGTACACTGCACAACTTCAGGGGGCACCATTTGCATTGTAGTCCATAAAATGGTGTTTCCTATAGTTGTAGAGTATACAATTTGCAAAGTCTTAAATTACAGCCCTGTCAAGAGCTAGTAACTCAGTATTATCAGCCATGGCTAGTTTGGAACATATCTTATCCATCTAGCACATCCCTGATTATAAAAGCTGTGTTGAGATATAATTTATATGCCAGACAATTTCTCCATTTAAAATGTACAATTAAATGGTTTTAGTATATGCACAGAGTGTATAACCACCAGGACAATCAATTTTAGATCCCGTTCATAACCCCCTGAAGAAATCCTGTATTCTTTATCTATAACCCCTAAATCTCCATCCCCATCAGCTCTAGGCCATTATTAATCTACTTTCTGTCTCTATAGATTTGCCTATTCTGCATATTTAATGTAAGTGGAATTGTACAATATACAGTCTTAAGTGACTGGCTTCTTTCACTTAGCATAATGTTTTCAAGGTCGATCCATGTTGTAGCATGCAACAGTCCTTCAATCCTTTTTATGGCTGGATAATATTCAATTATACGGTTTTATAAACAAAATCACATTTGGTTTATTAAGAGGTTAATGGATATTTGGGTTATATATTTTGGCTTTTGAGAATACTGCTGCTATAAACATCCTAATACAAGTTTTTGTGTGGACATGTGCTTTCACTTCTCTTGGGTATATACCTAGGAGTGGAACTGCTAGGTCAAATGGCAACTCTAGGTATAACTTTTTGAGGAACTACCAGACTGTTTTCCAGAGTGTCTGTACCATTTACATTCCCGCCAGCTGTTTATAAGGGTTCAATTTCTTTATGTCCTCATGGCACTGGTAGTATCCCATTGTGGTTTAGTTTGCATTTTTCTGGTGACTAATGTTAAACATCTTTTCATGTAACTATAGACCATTTGTATATCTTCTTTGAGAAGTGTCTATTCAAATCATTTGCCTATTTTTTCTGTTGGATGATTTGTCTTCTTATCATTCAGTTGCAAGCATTCTTTATACATTTTAGATGTAATTCCTTTATCCAATATATAGTTTGGATATATCATCTCTCCTTATTTGAATTTTCTTTTCACTTTCTTGTGTCCTTTGAAGCATTAAGAAAAATCTTAATTTTGATGAAGTCCAATATATCTATTTTTTTCTTTTATTGCTTGTACTTTGGGTTTTATGTCTAAAAAACATTGCCCTATGACTTACCCCATGTTTTCTTCTAATATTTGTATAATGTAAACACTGGTATTTAGACCTTTATTCATTTTGAGTTAACTTTGCATATGGTGTAAGATTGAGTCTCAAGTTTGTTTTTTACATGTAGATATCCAGTTGTTTTAGCGCCATTTGTTGAAAAGACTATTCTTTTCTCATTAAATTGTTTCAGTACCCTTGTCAAAACTTGATTGATTGTAAATATGAGAGCTCATTTCAAGACCCTCAGTTATAGTCTATTGATTTATATGTCTATCATTATGCCATCCTGCTTCTTGTAGCCTTGAAGTTAGGAATTATGAGCCCTCCAAATTTGTTCTCCTTTATCATGATTGTTTTGGCTATTCCGTATCTGAGTTTCCATATGAATTTAAGGATTATGTGGTTAATTTCTATAAAGGAGTCAGCTGACATTTTGATAGAATTTTCATTGAATTCATAGATCACTTTGAAGAGTACTACTGTCTTAACATTGTTAAGTTTTCCCATCTATGAGCACTGGATGTCTTCCCATTAATTTAGGTATTCTTTAATTTCTTTCAGCACTATGAAAGTTTTCAGTGTACATGTCTTGAACTTTTGATTGGATTGTTGAAGTTTGAGAAGACAGAAATTGGGGAGAATATAGAATTGTATCAGGCCAACACAATATATGATGAGATGACAAGTTTATTCTGGGAAGACACAACTAGTCTCCCAGATAAACCGTGATCTTGTTAGCTACATCTTGGCCATGTGACCTTGGAAATGTTATTCATTCCCTTTGAGCCCCAGTCTCATATTCAAAATGAAGCTAATAGCACTTCGTAGGACTGTTGAAATTTTTAATATGAAAATGCCATCATAGAGTAATAAAATGGCCCATCGTAGAGCAATAAAAATACGGATTTCCTTTTCTTCTTCCATTTCTATGCATTTCCCCAGAAGCTATTGTAGTATAATAATTATTCTGGTCAAGTCGAGATAAAAAACTTTCTATCTTAAATTTTCTAAGCAACCAATACGCATACATGCAGTTTCTCTTACATGGTATATGTAATTTCAGATTTGTAAGCTTGGCCCTTAAAATCCCATGAGATACAAGATTAATGTACAAAACTCAACTGAATTTCTATATATTTGAAATTAATAAATTTCAAACAAAATTAAGTAATTCCACTTATAATAGCATCAAAAGGAATAAAATATTTAAGAATGCATTTAACCAAGGAAGTGCAAGACTTATAAACTGAAAACTGCAACACTTTGTTTAAAAAATTTAAAGAATATCTAAATAAATTGGAAAACATCTCATGCTCATGGATCAGAAGACTTAATATTGGGATTTGAGCTGTGGGCAGAAAGTGCTCTAGCAGACTCTGGCCTTGTGATGAGGAAGGAGACCCTTAATCTTTTTAAGCTTCTAACAGCTCTTCCCCCTAGACTTCTACATTGCATTTCAATAGAAGAAATAAAGGCTGGCAGACTCTGGTGCCACCCTTTATCGTACTCTTATATTATCGCACTCCTATAGATTGCAGACATAGTACACAGGAATCTTTCTGGAAGGCCTTGTTTTTACTTAAATATGATCACACCTCCACCTAAGTCACTGGCCCCACACCTACTTCATGGATCGAGACCCTTTCCCATGTAATTTCTAGGGTGGTAAGCCTTTAAAAGGGCAGGGATTTTCTTTGTTAGGGGAGCTCGGCTGTTAGGCTACTGTGCCCCTGCTGCTCCGAGCCGAATAAATCACCCCTTCCTTCCCAGTTCTGTGTTCGAGAGGTTTGCTTTGCAGCCTTTCCTGCTTCAGTGAGAGTCCCTGTTTCCCACTTTTCTTCCTTTACACCCAATAAAACCCTGTCTTACTCACCCTTTGAACTGTCTGCAAGTCTGAATTTTTGTGGCTATGGGACAAAGAACCCCAACTTTAGCTGAGCTGAGGAAAAGTCCTGCAACATTTTTGGTGTGCAATGTGGGAGCACGAGAAACAATGAGTGAAATGGGGACTCCAAACCTCTTATTGTTGCTCCTAAGCCTTTTCATCCTGGGACTTCTGAGCTTATAGGAAACCGTCCTCCTACCCCAGGTCCTCCTGGGCTAGAGGCCTTTTCATTCCCTTTTCCAGACAGACTGATGAGCAGCAGCTCCCCGCCCCCCACTCGATGCTGGGACTGGGATGCATGGCCCAAGGGTCCTACGTAGCAGGCTCACTGGTTCCCAGCAACGGTAGCTGCAGCCTTCCCCTTCCCCTTCCCTAGCCAAGACTTTCAACTCCATTGGACGCTAAGTAAGCTTAAGCTACTCTCCCAGTGGAGGAACCACTTGCACGAGAATAAGAGTTTCTTCCCCAGACATTTTTAAACCTTTTTTCTTTTCCCTTCTCTACCCTGTCAACAAGTGAACTTTTAAAGTTTTCTTTTTTTTTTTTTTTAGAAGACAGGCCAACCGCCACCCAGCTATCACGGTTTGGAGTCTCTGCAAGGTTTTGATTATGAAATCAAGCCTCCATCTTGTTTTACAGCCTGAGGGCATGGCTTGTAACTGGTGGCTAGGCTTTGTTTAGCAATCTTGCCTTGGGGGATGAGCCCTCTAAGGTTCCATATCCGCATGTTTTCCTAGCCCTGTTTCTTAAAGGTCCCCATCCTACTTCTGGGTTTTCTTCCTCCTGTCTATGTATTGTACGTAATTTCTGTAAAAAGAGCTCTCATTAATTTGGCCTAAAGAAAGACAAGCACTTAGATAAAATGTTTTTAAAAGAGAAGATAAAAGCTGTGGTACCTTTAGTTCATGTGACTTTAATCTTTGAGAAATAAAAGCAGCCTTAAAGTTTATTGGTAAAATCTAGGTGTCATTAAAATGTAAATAGGTGAACTAAACTATGCAGCTCAGATGCAAGTTTGCTGAATGTTTTAAGATTACAAACTGCTTTTTGGCTTTTGGGAACTATCCGTCTTGCCTGCATCACAACTGGTAAAGCCTGGGGACAAATAGAACTAACCTCGCCCTTAATTAAGCCGGAGTCAAACCTTGACTGTACTTAGCACACAAAGCAAATGACCATGTTTTACCTTAAAGTTGAAGGTTGCTAGGAGTTACCATTATAACCTGTAATTGAAACTACTGAAAATAAATTTACATTCAAGGAGTGGAAGAACAGTAAAATGTGTGTTTTTTTTTTTTTTTTAGTAAAAGGTTGTGAAAAGGCATGGAAATATAAATTTTTGCCTAAGGTTAAAAGATCATTTTTAAGTAGGAAAAAGCTGAAGATTCAAACATGTGGTGGAAGAATTGTGGAAATTAATCTCACAGAAGATGCTCTCTGGGTGAACACGGTGACTAAATTCAAAAGCGTTATAAAAGGTTTTTGCTTCTTTAAAATTTCTGAGTCATCATTTTGGCGAAATAAATAACACAGTAATCTGGAATTCTATTTCATAATATCAAGTGCTTTAAACATATTTAACAGCCTTCCCAAAATCAAGCTTCAGTTTCAAAATTGTCTTTCCTAACAATTTTTGAATAGTTCAGAGGGCCCCTGGAATGTCCAGAAAAGAGAGGTAAACAGGATTATTTGACATGTTTAGATACATGGGATTGCCAAAATGATGTTCAGTCTTCTTTAGGTTTTATTTTGGTGAATAATGCTAATATATGTTCCAACACTGTATCGGATTTCTAAAATTCTAATGTCTAACTATACGCTATCAATCATAATTAAGGTTGCTGCGAGCGGGAAGCACTCTAGCAGGGACTCTGGCCTTGTGAGAGTCCCTGTTGACTCCCTTTCTTCCTTTACAGCCAATAAAACCCTGTCTTACTCACCATTCAAACCTAAATTTTCATGGCTGTGGGTCAAAGGACCCCATCTTTAGCTGAAAGAAGGAAAAGTCCTGCAACAACATCAAATGCAATAATTAATGCAAAATGGATCAAAGGTTGAAGTGTCATAGCTAAAACTATTAAACTGTTAGAAGAAAATATAGGGGTAAATCCTCGTCACCTTAGATTTGGCAATAGTTTGTTACATATGACACCAAAAGCACAAGCAATGAAAGAAAAACATAGATAAATTGAACTTGATTAAAACTGTGAGTTTTTGTTCTTTAAAGGACACTATCAAGAAAGTGAAAATACAACCTACACAATGGAAGAAGAGGTTTATAAATTATACACTGGGTAATGGCCTAGCACCCAGAATCTATAAAGCACCCACAACTCAATAACAAAAAGACAAAAATAGGAAAAGGGTCAAAATCAACCTTTGTCAAAAGAAGCTGCACAATGGCCCACAGGCATGAGAAAAGATTCTCAGTGCCATTAGTCATTAGGGCAATACAAATCAAAACCACAATGAGAGACAAGGAAGGTGCTATCATGATGGTCATCTCTATGACCTACTGACCAATGTAAAGCACATACTGCAATGCCTATAATCGAACATATCATAACGAGCACTGGTGAGGACATAGAGAAATTTGAACCGAAAACCCTGCTGGCAGGAATAGAAAATGGTGCAGTCACTTTGGAAAACAGCCCAGCAGTTTCTTACAAGGTTAAAGCTAGAATTATCATACGGCCTAGCAATTCCTAGGTATATACCTAAGAAAAATGAAAGTTTATGTCTTCACAAAAACTTGTACTCAAAGGTTTATAGCAGTATTGTTCATAGAATTTAAAGGTAGAAACAACCCCAATGTTCATCAACTAATGAATGAATAAATAAAATGTGGTATAACCATATAGTCAAATATCATTTGGCTGTAAAAAGGAATGAAGTACTGAGGCATGGTACAACACGAATGAAACTTGAAAACATTATGTCTCATGAAAGAAGCCAGTCACAGAAAATCACGTACATGGTGCCATTCATATGAGGTGTCAAGAATAAGCCCATCTATAGAGTCAAAAAATAGATTAGTAGTCACTGCTAGTGGCTGGAGGGAGGGGAAATGGAGTGTGACTGCCAATGGGTATGAGATTTCTTTATGCTGTGAGGAAAATATTATAAAATTGGTTGTGCTGATGATTGTAAAACTCTGTAAATATACTAAAAAATGAATTGTAAACTGTAAATGGATAAAGTGTTTGGTATGTGAGTCATATATCAAAGCACTTGTTCTGACAAAAATGGAAAACAATGAAATACAGTGTCCCCTGGAACAGAGTTCTGGAGCAGTGGGAGTTAAACAGGTAAATATCAGTCTTAGAAGTCTAAATTCTGGAAACCAGGACTGCGTCTCTTATACTGCTACAGCACACATGTTTAACAAAGTTCTATATGTAGCCAATGTTAAAGGCAATCACAGTGATAATGAAGGAAAGTTCTTGGAACCAAACCGTCCATCAGTTTGCAACTATGCAGAAGAGAAGATGCTGTAAAATCATGGAAGCCTCCAAGGGCCTTGACATGTAAGAGGCTTATAAAATTGAATTGTGAAGGTGCCTTGAGAATTGGTCAGAAACTTACTCATTCCAGAAATGCCCTGGGGTTCAGATAGCTGACAACTATGCCTGGGGAAGTTAGACCTGTTTAAATACCATAGAGATTTTAGCATTCTTAAAATCATCTCCAGGTTCAGGACCTAACTAGAAAATTGCTGACCTAAAGTGCTTTCCTTGAGGACCTTAGGACTACTTAGAAGGGCATCAGGCTTGGGGTCAGTTTTTGAGATTAAAGTCCTGAAAACTGTCTCTCCTGGAAACACTACGGGACTTTTTTTTAGTAATTTTTCTTCCAATATAATCCCAAAGTATTTTTAATCCAAATATTTGGGGTTCATTCAGAAGCAAATGGCTGCTAGGAACATAGATTGTTTGACTCCAGAGTGAGTAAATGTTAGATAGACTAAATCTTTACTTTATCTAGCTTTAGATTTGGTCTTGTATGAAACTGACAATAAAATAAGAAACATGGTTTAAACCATACAAATATCTGTCAAGAAGCTAGTCTGTCTCAAATCAGTTTCACAAGGGTTAAAGATAAGCCGGTAACCATATTTCTCTGCCAGTCGGAATGGGGAGCTTGGTCATGGAATCAATACTATGTACATTTGTTCTCAAAAACCTTGATGGTTTAAAGCATCTATACTTTGTTTTGTAGGATAGATTACTTCCCACAAATGCCATATGGAAGACTCTAAAACTAAATAGCATTTAAAGTGAATTTCCATGACCCCTATTTACTTCCATTATGAGATCATAGATGGATTTCCATGGGGAGAGTACTCCTAAGCAACTGTTGAAAACTTTTGCAAAGGGAGATACTGTGATGATGGTCATCTCTATGACCTACTGACCAAGGTAAAGAACACTGCTGGACCTTTGGTGCTACCAACTTTCGGCTGTTAGTTATCTGTCCTTACTTAGAATTCTGTTAGGGCTGAGCCAATCCAATTCAGGTCTCCTCAAGGATTCTTCACATACAGATAGTAAAATAACTTACTGCTTTATTAGGAAGGCCCTGGTTAGTGTTCCTGGGGTTAAACATTAACAGAAAGACTGCAACCTTATTTTTATTGAAAGGATACTACATTAGGCTACTGAAATGGCAAAGCAGTGATTCTCAAATTTCAGAAGGTATATTGAAAATGCAGATTCTTGGGCCATGCACTCAGAGCCACAATGTCAGATAATCCTAAAGCAAAGGACTTCCAAGACTCTGTAGGCTTCCTGGATACATAATCCAATACCTATATTCTCTTTGGAATGTGATAATATGGGATTCTATATATAAATAACAGCCTATATGGGATTCTATACATAAATAACAGCCTATAACTATTATACACTGTCTATACACATTACATATATTAACTGTCTATACACATTAAATATATTAACTCATTTAATCCTCACAGCAAAACTTTCAAGGAGATACTATTATTTTCATCCCTGTTTTACAGATGAGAAAACTAAGGCAGAGGTTAAATAATTTTCCCATGGTCACTCTGCTGATAAAGTAGCAGTACTTAGATGTGAATGAAAGTATAATATATTGAACGAAAGCATAATTAAGCAGAAACTGTGCTTAATCTGCTATGGGCTATAACACTTTGCTTTTCTAACACCATTCTTTTTTCTAGCTGTATCGGAGTTTTTAAAAATTGGCAGTTTTAAGAGTGCGCTAACAAGGTCAATCTCTGAAAATCAGAGGAATGCTCTCTGCACTGACATCCTGGCTAACATGGTGAAACCCCGTCTCTACTAAAAATACAAAAATTTGGCCAGGCGTGGTGGCATGCGCCTGTAGTCTCAGCTACTCAGGAGGCTGAGGCAGGAGAATCACGTGAACCTGGGAGGCGGAGGTTGCAGTAAGCAGAGATCCGCCACTGCACTCCAGCCCAGGCGACAGAGCGAGACTCCGTCTCAAAAAAAGTAAGGGAGATAATCACAATTAATTTCTCCTGGCCTTAAAAATACAGACATGGTTTGTCTTAATATTTGCATTCTTCCAGCCAAGGTCCATGAATATAGTTTGGGCATCTGTTCTCAGTTTGACAGTCTTATGAAGGCAATATAGTCTATGCACCCAAAGACTGGCATAGAGTGGGTCATGGTGCTCTTGTAATATCAGATCAAATATAAAAATCAACACCAAGACAAAAGTATGCCAAATTGCAGGGTCTTTATTGCTGGCAGCCATGGAGGACTCACGTCTCTCCAACTCGTGGCCCTGAGCTCAGGGAAAGCAGGGTTTTTAAGCTGAAAAACCACATCCTGGTTTTAGGACCAAAAGGGTGAGGGGATGCAGGGCAAGCAACTTTACAGAAGCTTATTCTGGCAGTTACTGATAAGCAAAGGCAAGCAGCTTTACATCGTGGGCATTTTTCAGAGCAAGCTAGCTGTTTTTATTTTCAGAAGCCAAGGTCAGCAGTTACTGCAAGGAGAATGGGGCAGCAGTTACAACTCATTTTTGGAAAAACAGCTTTATCTTATATAAAATGGCGTTGCTCAGGTTCTAACTCTAGGCCAGTATAGCACACTCTGAGGCTTCCTTTCATTCTCTATGGAGATAGAGAGGAATGTATCCTTTGAAGACAGGAAACACCTGACCAGAGACATTGAGAAGTATAACCTAGTCTCAATAGTTTCCTATGAGAGGGGCCTGAGGGAATTTCTGCTTGTATCTGCAATCTAAGGCCAGTGTTCATTTATTCAACCATTTTTCATTTATTCAGTCTATTGAATAGATATTTATTCAATATCTCTTGAGTGCCTGCTATATGGCGATGATGGAGTTATGGTAGGGAAGGAGACAGACAAACCTCTGCCCTTGGAGACATCCTGATTTAATATTCAATATGCCTTTAAGTATTATTCTTATTAGAATTATAATTTTCCTTGAAATATGAGCCTCTAAATTGCCTAAGTTTTCCAACAAGTAAAACAAAGGTGGGATTAGACTCCCTAGGGAAGCTGCCTCTGAGCCAGAGCTTAGTGTGTAAGAAGTTTACTGGAGGTGCCCTGAGAACTGAAACGTGCCTGTTGGGTGAGGAAAGAAGCAAGATTGGCTAGAGGGAGAAGCTTAACTGTGATACAGCCTCAGCAATGGCTGCAGGCTACCTCATAGGGCCCTCTGGAACTGAGATGGTCATGCTGAATTGGAGCCGGGGATCAGGAATAGGGTTTTCACACCCTCTCCCATAAGGCGGTCATTGGTTAGTGCTGCGCTGTGCAAGACAGCTGTCTTCAGAGAATGGCAATTCCCAAAGACCTATTTTCAGGCAGCACTTCCAGTAGCTAGGGGAATAAGTTATTTAGTCCTCAAGGGGGATTTGGATGACACATCACAGCATCCATTACAAGAAGACTGGACTCTTATCTATGACACCCTGTCCAGATATCACATCCTATAATCTTATGACTGTACGGGACTGGTAATGTCACTGCTGTCCACTCTGTCAAGCGGATATTCTAAGTGTAGCGAGTACCCCTATGGCAGTGCTGCCTTGGGATGCTGTTTCTTTTTTCTTCTTCTTTTCTTTTTTTAAAGACGGGGTTTCACCATGTTGGTCAGGCTGGTCTTGAACTCCCGACCTCAGGTGATCCGCCCGCCTTGGCCTCCAAAGTGTTTGGATTACAGGTGTGAGCACGGCGCCCAGCCGGGATGCTGTTTCTTTTTTCTTTTTTTTTCTTTTTTTTTTTTTTTTGAGACGGGCTGGAGTGCAATGGCACGATCTCGGCTCACCGCAACCTCCGCCTCCTGGGTTCAGGCAATTCTCCTGCCTCAGCCTCCTGAGTAGCTGGGATTACAGGCACATGCCACCATGCCCAGCTAATTTTTTGTATTTTTAGTAGAGACGGGGTTTCACCATGTTGACCAGGATGGTCTCAATCTCTTGACCTCCCAAAGTGCTGGGATTACAGGCTTGAGCCACCGTGCCTGGCCTGGGATGCTGTTTCTTACATGGCTATCTGCTGCTCTGAATAACCAATAGACCTTGACTGACAGACCCATCTCTCATCTTGCTTGAAGCTTACACTTGGTCCTCATGGGCTCTGTAGGATCTTCAGAGTAGATGTCAGCGCTTTGAGATCCATCACAGGCCTCGGCAGACGTAATCTGGGTGCAGTGACACCCTGCATAATCTTGTAAAGCAGGATTTTGCTAATTTTCTAGGGAGCTGAACCTGGCTTCTGTATGATGTTAATTAAAAGCATCCCGATTTATGAGACTTGTAGGCAAAGGCATGCAATGTCTCTGGGATACACAATTTCTAACTTTGTGCTGCCACCTAATGGCCATTCAGCTGACGAGCAAAATAGAAGGCTGAGATTTAATTGAATACCCAAGAAAAGGAATCTTTAATGTGGGCTTTCATCAGAAAGCACTATGACCTTCGGGCTTTACCTGTTCAGCTGCATACATGTTAACCCTATTTTTAGTGCTTTCTGGACAAGGGGTCAGACATATCAGAAGATTTTCTCTTTACTGTCTATACCTTTACTGTCCTGGAGCACTTCCTATATTTTAGGCACTAAGTGTTTTGCAAAATCAGCTAATGTAAGCTGCACAAAAATCCTGTGAGCTAAGTATTATTTTTATTTGAAATTTGAGGAAACTGAGGGTTTCCTCAGACGATTTCAGAAGGGTTGAGTGGCTTCTTATAAATGAGGAGGCAGGATTCAAATCTAGGCAGTGGAGCTCTGGAGATCATGCTCCCACTCACTAGCTTTTCCTACCGACCACTCATCCAGGTCATTGCTACTGGCTTCCAGCTCCTTTCCCTGGTAACTTTCCTTATTCTTGTAAGTACTACATTTTGTAACTATTGGAGCAAACAATTGTCCAGGACCCCAGATTCTATACCTTACAGCATGGCGTAGATGGTCTTGATCTGAAACTTATTAAAGAAGCTGTCAGTGCTCATCTATCACAGATCCAGAAAACACTCTACAATGCATTCAGGAAACCGCTAATATGAGCTCTGGTATTTTCATGTATCTTACCAGGAAAAAAAATGCTTACAAAAGATACCCATAAAAGAAATGAAAATGTACTATATGGTATCACCAAAGATGAACTAGTTGTATTTTAGAATGTATCTGCTCCCCAATTTTTATTTCACTGTTTTAGAAGAGTTCAATGATTTGTAAATGGATTATTTAATCTAGACACAGTGTTAGATGCTTCGGACTCAGAGGCGAAGCAAATACTGCTCGGACCCTCGGGGACTTCACATAAATCACCAATCGTAACTACCTGAGGTAACGGAGATACGAAGCACCTGACTGGCTTGAGAGAGGGAGGAAGCCTTCCAGAGCGGGTGACGGTAGAGCCCAACCTGGCAGCAAAGTGAGAGTTTTGCCAGGTAGACAAGGAGGGGAAGGAAGGAATGACAGGAACACGGAAGCAGATGGGCATGTAAGTGTAAGGAACCAGGATAGGCTTCTTCTACCTGGTACATTCAGGGGACAATGAGCGGTTCAGGTTTTCTGGAGTGAGGTATAACGAACATGAACTAGTCATACTTGCAAATATATCTGGTCCCATATTTTTGTGTTTCATTGTTTTAGAAAAGTTCAATGATTTGTAAGTGGATTCATGAGTTAATCCAGGGCAGAAAGAATGCTGAGAAGTCTGACCAAATAGAATCGTGGTATTTTAAAAGCAAAAAGCCCCCCACCCCAAAAAAGCAAACTTGGGGGAGAAAATCCAGGGAAGAAAGAATGCTGAGAAGTTTGACCAAATAGAATCAGGGTATTTTAAAAGCAAAGAGCCCCACCCCCCCACCAAAAAAAAAAAATCAACCCCTACTGAAAAACATGCAAATGCTTTCCTCCAAACTTCGGGGAGAAAATCCACATTCAGCCCTGGCCTCTCTCTCTCTGCCCTCAGCTTCCTCTTCCTGCTTCCTCTTTCATTCTGCTCCAGCCACACAGGCTTCCATGGTCGCCAGCTGAATTTCCGAAACCAACGGACCCTCCTCCAGTATATAGCAGGCTCCCCCATGGACTCAGACCCAAATCTTCTATAACCTTCAGAGTCTTCTTCCCTAGTACCCACTTTACTTTCTTGAAGCTCTCCTATACGAAGTTTGTCTCAGGCCATATGAGCTATTACTCTTTGATTCTTTTTCCAGATAAACCCAGATGACTGACAGCACACTAGTAATTTCACCCTAACTGTAATTTGCAAGGACCGTTTTAAAGGAGTGGAATGATCCCAGAACAAAATGTTTTGTGACGTAGTGAGCTTCTCATCATCAGCGATGTTTCAGCAGAAGTGAAACGCCCGTTCCCAGGGCAGCTGTAGGAAGGGATCATTCACTGGTGGGATCACAGAGAGGATCTCCAAGGTCCCATCTGCCTCTCACAATTTTATTCTGAATGCACACAAACACCTAGACGGACATTATAATTTTATTAAAAGAATGCGATACAGGCATCTCATAGTTCAGCCAAATATAACAAAATGTGAATTTTTCAAATAAACAAATTCCAGGTGCTGTGTTTCATAAAAGGGATCAGTTTAGGTGGTTTTAACTAGAATGCTAAAATATCACAGGTAAAAGGGACTTTGTCCACTTGGCTTCCTAAAACACGAATTCTTTCTAATAGAACGTTTTAGCACAATTACATTTGTTTAGAATTTGGCCTGCTACACAGTAGGAGATAAATCCATTTTTTAATGAATGCATAACCAAAGAATAAAATGTAATTCATATAACTTTTCAAAAATACAGCTCTTGTTCCAAGTAAGATTCACGGGTACAGTTTTGTCTGAGAGGACCCAGTTTGAGAAGTTGCTGCTGAGTGCAATAACAACAGTGAAAGGTGCTTGTTTGGTTTAATTTTGGTCTTGTTGTTTGGTCACTGTTGGAGAACAAAAGGTCAACAATCTTTTCTGAGGATGATTATGCTCCTTTAAAAATGTGGATCAGCAGTAAAACCTCTAAAAGAAAACACCTTCAATATTTTCTGATGACGATTATACTCCTTTTAAAAATGTGGATCACCAGTAAAACTTCTAAAAGAAATCATCTTCGGCATTTTCTGATGATGATTATACTCTTTTTCAAAATGTGGATCACCAGTGAAACTTCCAAAAGAAAACATCTTCCCATGTCCTTAGGTTATATAAATGTCTAGTGGGGTACCTGAGGGGAGGCATGTTGTCTCACAGTTCCCTTATTCAGAACGTACCTGCCCCCAACCCCTTATGCCAGGCGTCCCCCAACTTTTTACACAGGGGGCCAGTTCACTGTCCCTCAGACCGTTGGAGGGCCGCCACATACTGTGCTCCTCTCACTGACCACCAATGAAAGAGGTGCCCCTTCCTGATGTGCGGCGGGGGGGCGGATAAATGGCCTCAGGGGGCCGCATGCGGCCCGCGGGCCGTAGTTTGGGGACGCCTGCCTTATACATATGACCCACCCCAAGCCTCAGTGGCACTTCACCTGCTGGTGAGTGGAGAGGGTGCCAGGCATGGTAATCACAATCCCCACATGGCAAGCCTGGACAGTGAATGTCAGATCTCTTGAGAGTGGCTGGGGGTTGAGATTATAAGGCTCATACCTGTTTCTCTACACTCAACACCCTGGTGGCCAATCTATTCATGAAATAGGAGGGAGAGCTTCAAATGGACTCTGGATTCATCAGGCAGCTTTTCGGGTCCCTTAGAGACCCTTCCCTGCAGCCTCATCTTCTGCTCCACCTATCCCTGTATCATAGAGATAGCTGCCTCCAATACTGGGATGCGATCTATGTTTTCAAAGGATGGTTTCTATTACACCTGCTTTATAAATGAAGCTGAGTCTAGAATAATATCAGCTACTTGGAAAAGAACACATTTTCCATCAAATATGCCATCTTCGCTGTCTGGCACCTTGACTTGTCAAGTTCCCAATGTCACAGCCTGGGAAAACTCGAGACAGCTACAAAGCACATTAATGCCGGAGCAGTGGGCCCTACGGCTTCAGCAATTTGAGATTCTGATTACAAAAGACTGGAAAAGCAACGACCCATGGCAGTGCTCGACATGAACCAAAACACAAATAGACTCAGCATGTTTAATGTTCTAATGACTAGAAGCGGAATCTTTGCATATTGTGAAAAGTGAACAGAAAAGAAACGTTGTATAAGAATAATGCATCACCTGTGATTTTTTTTTGTTTTGTGTTAATCTGTGTTTTCAATTTTTGTATAACATCCATTTGTTTGTAGTAGTAAAATAATAAGGCATTTAAAACTATTTGCTTTCAACCTTCACATAATTTTCTACTTATGTTACTTTGTCAGCAACTATTCCATTAAATTCAGGATTCTGAATCCAGTCGGCCCTGTCAGGTGGACAAGGAACAACAGTGTGAGAAGGTGCGGAATCTGCAATGAGTGTCTAAGTAAGTGACTTCAGATCCAGTACCTATCTGGTTCCTGGGTTTTTCTGGCTCCCATGCGTGGTTCCCTTATCCTGTCAGAGTGGGCTTCACGCTGATCCTTTGTGTATTGCTGGTATTCAGGACATTGCGTTTGGAGGCCCACAGATCCTGTTGATACAGAAGGACTGCCAGAGTGCAGGACCCCTAGGATGGCCACCATAGCTGCCTTAAAATTTTGTTCTAGTGAGAGAGAGCAATGAACTATTTATGCCTGGAAAATTCTGCAGAAGCCATGTGAGTCATCAGGCTTGATATGGTAAGTGAGGCAGTCAGGACGTGCTTCTGGGATCTGGATGCTGTTTCCTGACAGCCTGTCAGTCAAAGATTCAAGTGCAGAGGTCAGTACAATCCGGGCCTAGTAGACTGTTAATTATCAGGACTGTGTGTGAACTATGCTGACCTGATACATGAACTGAAGGGCCCAGTCAGAGCCCAGGTTCTGGGGCAGTTGATGTGCCCAAGGTGAATTAGGAATCCAATACTGGAACAAGTTCAAAACCCTCCTAATTGGCTGTGGTGAAACGTTTGCCATTTATCCTACAGGCAGTGAGTGAGAAGTCAGTGAGGGGTTTGCGTGAGAGGAAAATAAATACTCTGCGTTCTGGACAGGCCTGTCTGATGGTGGCTTGGAGAATGAAATGGTGGAGAATGTTCCTGGAGATGAGGAGATGGGTAAGGAGACCACTGCTACGAGCAAGGCAGGGTGAGAAACAGCACCAAATGAAGAAACCAAGGTGAACTGATGTGGCCCTGGTCTCCAGCTGTAGTAGTGGAGATGGATGGAGAAGTGGAGACAGAATTGAGAGAGTGTTAGATTTAGGGATGGCTGGGGCTCCCACCTGTAAATCAGCATTTGGGGAGGCTGAGGCAGAAGGGTCACTTGAGGCCGTAGTTCAAGACCAGACTAAGCAACATGTGAGACTCCATCTCTAAAAGAAAGATAGGAATGAACCAAGGTTGGTGAACAGAGAGCAGGGAGAATGTAAGATGTAAAATGAGTTCCAGGTTCCAGGTCAGGAGACAGGCCACGTGATGGTTTCATGAACGGAGATTTTAGACACAAAAGGGGAAGGAGGAAATCTGGCTAGGATGTAGAGCAGGAGTGCAGTTAGGGAAACCGTTCAGTGGTTTTGGAAGGGCGCTATCAGCCTTCCAAATGGGGATTTCCAGGGACAGTCACATACATAAATCAGGAGAGGGGCTGGGCAGGGATGAGGTAGAGGAGTGATCCGCAGTCGTTGCCTGAAGTCACGGACATGGGTGAGCTCACACTGAACAAGTATAAATCTAACGAAATGGAAAGATGAAGAAGAGATTAGTGAAGAGTACAAAAGGGAATGTAGCAGGAAAAAAAAAAACAAAACAGGTGTTGTCAAGAATGGCACTTTGGGTAACATTATTGTGGATATATCAGACTCAGCTAGTTAAAATACATCCTTAAACAATGCCCATGTGCTGGATCCTGTAGTGGATTCTGCCAACTGTGGTCCAGAGAACAGCAGCATAGAGCTTAGTACTTCAGACTTAGACATTAAACACATTTTACAATGAAACAAATTGTTACAAAACGTTTAGCTAGCAACTATAATTACAAACAATATTGTCGAGGAAAATATAGGGTGCTGTGGGAGTGTAGAACACTATGGACTCACCGAACTTGGTGGGCGGGGATTCAAGGAAAGGTACAAATAACCTTCTTCGAGAAAGGAGCACCTAGGTTGAAAATGGAAGAAGGAGCTGTTGACAAGGCGATGGGGGAGGGAGAATCTTTTACGGGAAGAAGAAAAGGAGCCAGTGAAGGCTCCTCAGAAGAGGCCACCAGAGAGGTAGGAGGAGAGCACTGAAAGGACTGCTGGGAATGCTAAATGAGGAGAGAGAATATGTCAGCTCCAAACCCAGAGGTCATCAGCCGTGGTTACCCCCTTCTGCTGACAAGGTTGCCTATGACACCAAGTAAGCCACCTCCTTCCACTCGAATTTTGGTTTCGGCAGGACAACTTCTTGGCCATGGGCTTCTCTAGGGAGCAGCCAGTTTTCTAGGAGCAGGGGTCGGGGCAAGATTTGTCTACCGAGGCATTTTTCCTACAGAGGAAGGTTTTGGTGGTGATGGAGCTGTTTTACCTTTTGATTGTGATGGTGGGCATACTGTTGTACGTGTTTGTCGGGTCTCATAGAACCATATACAAAAAGGATGAACTTTAGAGATTCAAAATTATGCCTCAATAATGTAAGCAAGAAAAACAATACACTCTCACATGAAAATGCATACTTATTTGAAAAGCTCATAAAATGTATAAATCAACTTGAGTAGAAATAATAGAATGTCACTGAGAGTGAAAAAGAGGATAAATAAGTGGAGCGATAGTCCATGTAAATGGCCTGGAAAATTACAGTTTTTAGGGACATAGTCTCCAAAAATGGATCTATATATTTAATACAATCCAAAGAAAACTCTATATTTTAATGTGTGGAAATTAATAAACTGATTCTAAAATTTATATAAAATCCAAATGTGCATAAAAAAGAAGATTCATTTGAAAAAGAACAAGGTATGAATCAGCTTGGTGCTCATTCAGACTCATTTGCATGTGAAAAACTTAATTAATGATAATTATGGCACTACAGACCATGGGAAATTGACTGTCTTTTTCATAATTAGTCTCGAAAAAACTGGGCCTCTCCCTCACATCAGAAACAAAAATTCATTTTGGATGAACTTAAATTTTAAAGGAAAAGCATATATTTTTTGAAATATAAGACTGTATGTTCATATTTTATATGTCTATTTATATTTCATTGACATTTTGTATATGCATAATATATCACAGGGATAAAGAAACATAATGAGAAAACATGCACTATCTTATGGCAATGATTTGAAAATTTTAATGTATTAACAAATGTTTGAAAATGTAACTTAAACTTGACTCAAGATGATACAGAAATTGTGAAGAGACATACAGACATTAAAATAAATGGATGAGTAATTAAACATTTTCCCAAGAATTAAAAGCAAAATGAAATAATCTAGGCTCATTAAACATTAAAGGAGAAAATGATCCCAATCTTATACAAAGTCTTCTAACGAACATATGATAAAAAGAACATTTTCCAATTTATATCATGTGGTAAAATTTTGAAAGTGAATATGATAATGGACACAAAAATAAATGGCAATAAGAGATCAATTACACTCATGAAAACAGATGGAATATCCTCAAGAAAATATTAGCAAACTAAATTCAGCAATGTGTGAACAAAATAACATATCAAGACCAAGATGGTCTTTCATTAAGGAATAAATTAGTGTCCTCCAGCATATTAATCCAAAGCATGGAAATCATATAATTATTTCAGTACATGTAGTAAAAAAGTGTGTGATAAACTCAAGCTGCATTCATAATAATAAAACTTTTCAGATATCTATGAAGAGAAAGCAAGCTTCTTAACTGGATAAAGGATATCTTTAAAAATAACTTTAATAAGTATCTTACTAAATTTTGAATATTGAAAGCTTTCCTTTTGAGATTGAGAAATAGTTTCTGTTGATGTTTCTTTTGGAGATATTAATTTACTCAGTATGGCAAGAATAATAAAAATGTAAGGATTACAAATGAAGAAGCAAATCTGTCATTGTTGATAGGTGATTTGATTATGGACTAGAAACCCCGAAATAACTCACACATAATTTTTAGACAAAAGTATCACTACTAAATTATACATATATATATATATATACACACATATATATATATGGATATACATACATACACACACACATAAGATTTACAAACCAATGCAAAAACAAAAGAGTGATGGAGAATGAGTAAATTAAAATATACTAACACTAATACTATCAGAAATCAGCATGAGTCTAATCAAAAGATAGAAACTACATAGCAGGTTAAACAGGCTAAGTTTAATACAAATAATTATTTAACTATGATCAAGAGTATGAGATTTATGGAACCTTGATATGACACCATAGGACTAGGGGAAAGTATGCAAGGAAGGAAACACTTGGAAGGATCCCTCATGGCATAAGTTGTAGTTCAGTCCACTGGATGGTAGAGAAGTTGTCTGGTTAGCCAGGCTGGTGCTGGTTTACAGTCCCTCGATAAGCAGAAGGCAGTCCTTGTAGTACAAGCAGGGAGGTGATGATCAGCAACTGGGTGGCTTGAGTGTAGGTGGGTGGGCAGAGAGGGTGGGACCCCTCCATGCAGTAGGTGCACTGTACTGCACATGAGCTGCTCCAGGCCACAAGCGGGCTATATGCTGGCGTCTGCACGGGGAATCAGAGCTCTGGTCTAGGAGAGAGGCCTTCACGCCCACAGGCACAGGTGAGAGGCCTTGGGGCCTGGGAGTGGTGGGAGGCATTGTGCTGTTGCTGCTGTGGGAAGGAAGCCTCAGGGGCTCTGGTTTCTGTGTTAAGAAGACTGCAGACAGAGCATTGCCAGATGGAGCCTGCATGGTCACAGAGGGACCCTGAGTTCTGGGCCAGTGGTGTGGCATAGCTCCACCTGATGGCCTCACCCACACTCACCCTGCCACTGCTGGAAATGAAATACTCTAGGCTTATTAAACAGTAAAGGAGAAAATGATCCGAATCTTATACATAGTCTTCTAAGGAACATATGACAAAAAGAACATTGTCCAACTGATATCATGTGGCAAAATTTTGAAAGTGAATACGATGACGGACACAAAAATAAAAGGCAATAAGAGATCAATCATACTCATGTGTGTTCCTAAATGGGCCTTCAGTGTTCCTCCAGGGGCCTCTACTGAGAAAGGTCCCTTTCATCGTGCTCACTTGAAAGGAGAAATGGTTAATGGAATCATGTTGTTCATCAAACAGCATATATGGAAGGATGCAGTCCAAGTGGAGAAGCAATAAATTGATAATGGATAAAGCACATAGGATAAATCTTACACAGTAAAGGCCTAAATTGGAAAAAAAGCTTTTCAGAGTTTTTTATTTTAAGAGATACTCCTGTTGTAAGTTGGATTGTGGCCCTCCCCACCACCATTCATATGTTAAAGTTGTAACACCTAGTACCTCAGAATGTGGCCTTATTTGGAGATGGAGTCATTGCAGGTGTAATTAGCAAGATGAGGTCATTAAGACAGACCCTACTCCAGTACGACCAGTGTCCTCATAAAAAGGTGAAATTTGGACAGAGAGACAGACACACAAGGAAGAAAGGCTCCAAGAAGAGACATGCGAAGAAGACAGCCATCTACAAGCCAAGGAGGGAGGTCTCGAACAGATTCTTCCCTCATGGCCCTTAGAAAGAACCAAGTCTGCTGACACCTTGATTTCAGACGTTTAGCCCCAGAACTGTGAGACAACATACTTGGATTGTTTAAGACAACCGGTCGTGGTACTTTGTTACGGCAGCCATAGCAAATGAATGGATTCTGGTACTGAGAAGTGGGTGCTGCTGTAACAAATACCTAGAAATATGCACATGACTTTGGGTAATACTAAACCCGGCTGGGCTCCTAAGTCCAAGGACTAGTGTTGTTATCCAAAGGGGACATTTGGACACAGGCAGGCATACACACACGTGAAGAATGGAGTTAAGCTGCCGCAAGGCAAGGAACCACCAGAAGCTAGGAGAGAGCACTGGACAGATTCTCCCTCACAGCCTTCAGGAAGAATCAAGCCTGCTGACACCTTGATCTTGAACACGTAGCTTCCAGAACTGCAAAAGGATACATTTCTGTTGTCTAAGCCACCTAGGGTATGGAACTTTCTTACAGCAGCCCGTGCAAACTAATACAGATTCTAACAAATGATAACTTCAATTCATAGAGAGATATACTATGTTCACTGACTGTGAAACTTAATGTTGTAATAGCATCAGTTCTCCCTGAATAATTTTAAATATTAGATGTGACCACAAACGAAATCCCAAGCAAGCATTCATTTTTGTGTGGCAATTGACAAGGTGATTCTAACTATGATACAGTGATGCAGCAGGCAAAGAATTTCAAAGATTAAGAAAAAGGTAGAAAGAGTTTTCCTAGTACAGGCAGTCCTCGCTTTCCACCTAGTGGAGGACCATGGAAATGACCACGCAAATTGAAACCATACCACGCGATCTCAATAACCATAGGGAAAGTTATGCTTGTTCTCTGACCTTTCAATATTTTTGTCAAAATGTTAAGACTCTCCTACTTTGGTTATACATGTATAGGAAAATTTATAAAGTACTAAAGCTAAGTGTCATTTTAAAAATTAGACACATTGAGAATTAAAGTCTCAAGTGTCTATGGAGATCCTTTAATACGAAGTTTTTTGCTATGTTCATAGCATTGCTTCAAAATAGTCTGATGCTTGAAACAATACAAATATTCCTCATTATAAGAAGTGGTTAATATATTCTGGAATATTCATAGAATGAAATATACACAGCAATAAAAAATAAAGAAATTATGGCTATTCGCATCAAGATAAATGACCCTCATTCGAGTGAGCAAAAGTTTTAAATCAAAAGAAGTAAACAGTATAATTGTATATTCAAAAGTTTAAGAACAGACAAAACTATAGTGTTTAGGGGAGCAAATTAAGATGGTACAAAGTATCAATGAAAGCAAGGTAGAGAGTTTTACAAAAGCCAGGAAGGAGTACATTTAGATTTGATTGAATGGGATGTGTTCAGGAAGGGACGTACTAGTGGTTTGTAAATTACAGGAAGTATTCTGTTCTTTAAACTAGGTAGTGTTTATACAACTGTATGCCCTATAGTTACTGTTTTAAGTGTGCATATAATTTATATGTTACATTACTGATACATATTTAATAATATGGTTAAAATAAAAATGAAGACAGAAGGAGCAGCCAGTGTGAAGAGACCTCACGAAGCCCCTGGAGGCTGTAAAGTTCTGTTTCTTGACAGACACACACTTGTGTATATCTATTAACATATATGTGTGTAACACACTCCTTTATATTGCATGATAAAAATCTCCTGATATCCATATGCTTGTTTCTTGCATGTTTTCTTCTACAAATCATGAGAGAGGCTGCTAAATGCTTGAAAAGCAATGTACGCTTTAGCGCAACAGAATGAATTGGAAGAATTTTCAATATCCTCTTTTCAGTTTGGTCTGTTGTTATTGCTTCTGTTCTGTTCAGCAAATTCAAACATAGCGTTGAGTCTGAAATTTCCAGACAAGGCCGGGAGGGCCAGCCAAAGGAAATACTAGAGTTACAAAGATGGGGATAAGGTCAGAGAAATGAACGCAGACACGGTACATGCCAGCAACGCATCAACTTTTGATCGAAGTCCTTTATGCAGACTAAGGGTGGCGAACGCACCTTATGGAAAAGCCTGGACTGCTCACTACATTGTAGTCTGCATGGCAACAGCTCAACTGGTGATTGCCAGGGATTCCTTTCTGGAACTACTAGCTCATCTCATCTTCCTGGAATTGTGACCTACATGACCTGGTACTGTCGCTGCTGCTTCCCATGTAGTAAACCTGATTGCCCAGACACTCCCAAGGAAGGATCAGTGGGAGGAGTCTGTGTTCTCTTGTTTGTGGGATGAGGCAATCTCAGATAATCACTCGGTTCTTGGTTGGGATGGTGGGCTCCATGGAAAATTTACTCTTTCAGCAAGTTTTGCTGAATGAGCCTTTGCCCATGTATCATCCTTGTGTGTCACGAGTGACCGCTGTTCTAGAGATTATTGTTATGTTTCACCACTTTCATGAGGCGAGAGAGACTGTTACCCCAAGCCTCAGCCTCACTGTCAACTCACCTCTCCTTCTTGCTAAAGCAGGAGCACACCCCAAGTTCCTGAAATGGTTAATATTAGTGTCACCTTGACTGGGTTGAGGGATGCCTCAATGCCTGGTAATGCGTCGTCTCCGAGTGTGCCTGTGAGGGTGTATCCAGAGACGACTGACATGAATCAGTGGACTGGGAGGGAAGAGCCCCCTCAATGTGGGTGCTTATCATCCAATCAGCTGCTGGTGCCGTTAGAACAAATCAAGTAGAAGAAGGAGACGTCCTATCTCTCTCTCTCTCTCTCTCCCCACCAACTCTGGGAGGGAGGATGTCATTTCCTCCTTTCCTCAGACAGCAATCTCCAGGATCCATGGTTTTTGGACTCTGGGACTTGCGCCAGCAGCCTCCTGGGAGATCTCAAGCCTTTAGCCTCAGACTGGGGACTTCAGTGTTAGTTTCCCTGGTTTTGAAGTGTTTGGACTTGGACTGAGCTATGCTGCCGGTTTTTCTTATTCCCCAGATTGCAGAGAGCCTATTATTGGACTTCATCTCTGTAATTGTGTGAGCCGATTCTCCCTAATAAACTCCCTGCTTTCTCTCTCTCTCTCTCTCTCTCTCTCTCTCTCTCTCTCTATATATATATATATATATATATATATGCGTATCTTGTTGGTCCTGTCTTTGTCCCTCTGAAGAACCATGACTACTACAGTTCTCTGGGGTGCAGCTCACCCTCTGCTTTGGGATATGGCCCTCTGGAAACCTTCAAATTCTGAGACTGGGGCAGTGGTAGAACAGAAAAATGTGAGGAGTAATAAAGCTACCTGTGCCTAGCCAGTCGACTGCCCTCCAGCTTCCATTTTAAATATTGGAAGTAAATGCTTAAACGAGTCTTTTGGCTGCATATATTCTATTGCAGCTTTTCAGAAGGACAAGCGCTTCCTTGAGATGCAGTGGGGGGATGTGGCCTGCATGATCTGGAGGTGTGGAGGTTGTGGGTGGTTGGACATAGGACATACGTGGCCCTGTTACTCTGTGATCCTATGCCCTAGGGCTGTCCTTCCTCCTTCCGCTTCGCTTTTTGGGCAGTGCTGATTAGAATGCAGGAGGAATGTACATAGTGGGCTGCTCTGACTGGAATGGTTTAATACAGAAATGAGTGGGGAGTGTGGCTGTGGGGGTGGAAGGAGACATGGATCTAATTTTCCATATGAACCTGCATCCTTTATGCAACAGAGCTCTGCTTGCGTCTGAATAGTTGTCTTGACAACGCCACAATGAGTGTAAATGGGTTTAAGGAACGTAGGATCAGAGAAGGAACACACACAGTGTTTCAGCAGCTGGACGGTGCAGAGACTAAGGGACTGTGGCTCCAGGAAACATACACCCAATGGCAACCTCATGCTTTTCACCCAGAGCCTCAGGGTCATATGTGCTATTCCACTGACCTTCCCACTCACCCTCAGCCTCCTGTTTCACCATGAAGATGCCTTTCCTGTCCTAGGCTGGTTCCACTCATTTCTCGTAATTCCCAGATCCTGTGGGGAAAAGAAGGCAGCGATTTTGAAGAAGATTCGTATGTGAATTCAAAAACCCAGTGGCCTCACATTCCCGTGGAATCCAGCTGAGGGTCAATGCCGGGTGGAGGGCAGCCTCATGAACCCCTCATGGGCCTTTGCCCTTGGGTGGAGCAAACAATATGTTTGGAACAGCAGAGGCTGCTGAGCCTAGGACTGAGAGGATGGCCAAAGGCTGGGAGACAGCTAAGCCTGTGGCCATGGCCAGAGGCCAGGGAAGAGACGAAACCGAAAGAGGCTGCTAGGCCTGATAGTCATGCCATGGTCATTCTCTCCCATAATACAAGCGCCTGATGAAAAAAATTCAGATGGCAAAAATGGGTGTAAAATGAGGAATATCTCCCTCGTATTCTCCTGACCCTCCACACCCCTGCAAGAGGTGACTGCTATGCACACTCCCGCCTGCGCTCCCCGTAGAGACAGATATTTAGATGAGGAAATATAGACACACGAGAACATGTTTTCCTTGTGTAAATGTATATTCTGCCCTCCGCCTAAGGAAGGTCCTGTAGTAGGCTCCTCCCATATCAGGAACACTGACAGCGTCTCTGCAAAGCCTAGCCCAAACAGAGGCCTCTGTTCTGTGTGACCCTTGCTCAACGGTGGCCAGGCAGAGCCCTGGCTCCTCTGCTTATCCCTGCACAGCACTGACCTTCAAGGGACACTCCCCACTGTCAAGCCTAGAGAGCTCCTGATAGAACATAGAACACAGACTAGCCCTTCCTTCACAGGGAATATTCAAGTCAGCCATTGTGCTGGTCACGGAAAAGGATGTGGAGGACCTCTGCCAGCCCTCGCAGGCCTGATTTATAACGATCTCTCATGGGAAACGAGGCATCCTTTTGACCTGGAACGCTGGATTCCAGGAGACAATAACCTGGAGCCCAGAAAAGCCAGCAGACCGGTGGGCTTGTTCTTCTCTCCTTCTAGTTGGGCCTGGAGTAGCCACGGGAGGAAGTTTATCAGCCTGTTAACCAGGCACGTGATGCCTGGGAGATAGTCCTCCTGATGTCTCCCAAAATACTGTGAAAAACTGGAGCTTTTGGGGGGCCGCTTGTTTCCCTAGGACTCTGCTAGAAGTGTTGTTCTCCTGGAAATGGCTTGAAAAATTCAACCTGCTTCAAAGGCCTAGTATACCATCTTGGGCACCTGGTACGGAGCAACACACAGATCTCCACCTATACTTCAATTCACAAAGGTGAATCTTATCATTGCACGGATTGTGAAAGTAAAGAAAGCCCTTGGATAGTCTTAAGAAAGTGATTGGATCCTTTCTGCTAGATGCAAGGTCACAGAGGACCTACAGAACATGCCCTCTCCCTGCCTACCAAACTCTAATCCAGGTGTCCCCAAACTACGGCCCGCGGGCCGCATGCGGCCCCCTGAGGCCATTTATCCGGCCCCCCGCCGCACTTCAGGAAGGGGCACCTCTTTCATTGGCGGTCAGTGAGAGGAGCACAGTATGTGGCGGCCCTCCAACGGTCTGAGGGACAGTGAACTGGCCCCCTGTGTACAAAGTTTGGGGACGCCTGCTGTAATCTATAATGAAGAACCAGGCTCTTGCTCCCGTGCAATTTGTTTTTCTACGGAATAAATCGCTACTTTTCCTGATTGTAATGAGTACATATGAATTATTTTCAAAATTAAAACAACTCAGGGATGCATATGGTTAAAGGTAGAGACCATTTGAAATTGTTCTGCGTGGAGGTGACTGCAATTAATTTTCTGCTGACTGTGGCAGGCAGAATTTTGGCCGCCAGGTCCTAACCCCCAGGGCTTACTCCCACAGATAATTTTCATCACATGGCTTAAAGGAGTTTACAGGTGCAATTGAGGTTACCTACCAGGTGAGCTTAAGCTAGGGCATTTACGCAGGTGGACCTGATGTAGCCACTTGAGCCCTTAAAAGTAGTGAGTGGGAGCAGAAAGAAGTCAGAGAGATTTGAAGTGAGAGGCCTCGACAGGTCATTGCTGGTTTGAAGGTTGGGGTGCCGTCTGAGAAGGAAGGCAGGCAGTCTAAAGTTCTTTAGAGAAGGGACCCAACTGACAGCAGCTGAGCAATGGAAAACTCAGTCCTACAACCACAAGAAATTTTAAATTCTGCCAACAACCTAAGTGAGCCTGGAAGGAGATTCTTCCCCAGAGCCTGCGGAAAGGAATGCATCTGTGCCTACATTTTCGTCTCAACCTCGTGAGACCCTAAGCGGAGAGTTCAACTAAGCCATGACGTTCCTGGACTTCTGAAAACTGTGAGTTAATAAATAAGTTTTGCTTTAAGACACTAAGTTGATGGTAACATGGTATGGCAGTGATAACAAATACAGTGACCATCCTTTAATGCATATTTTCCACATATGCACACACAAACACATGTGCGCCCAATATATGTGTGTAATTAACATGTACATTGGAGTTTTGTGAACAATTGAAACAATTTGCCTTGATTCTTCTTACCTTCTTCCTCCACTGTCCCTTTTTAATTTTTTTAACCAATATTCATAATTTCAGATTTATAATTTTCTACCTTTCTCTTTGAGGACATACGTCCTTATACATGTGTGATATTGTGCTACAACAAGGAATATGTTTTGTCTCCTGGCTCCAGTTCCTGGCACAGAGCTCCTAAAACCCTTGTAATTTCCTGAGCAATAGGAGTGTATAGAACATCTCTCGTTCTAACTTAATCTCTGATCCCTGTTTCTGACACAGAGCTCTTAATCTCTTCGAATTTTCTGGGTAATAGGAGTATCTTTTGTTCTAATGAAGCGACTTTTGGTGGGGGCTCCTGTATGGAGCTAGTAACCAGAAAAGCCAAGCCATGGTTAGAGAGGTTGACACTTTCAGCTCCACCTCCTCTCCTCTGGGAAAGAAAGACAAGCTAGAAATTGAGTTAATAATAGACGATACCTGTGCGATGAAGCCTCCACAGAACTCCTTAAACTGTGGGGATCATAATGCTTCCAGGTCGGTGACACACCTATGTGCCACCAGGAGGGTGGCACACCTCAACTCCCTGCGGACATAAGCTCCTTCACTCAGGACCCTCCCAGATCTCACCCTAATTACCTCTTCAAGGGCTGTTCATCTGTATCCTTCATCATATAATAAACTGGTAGATGTAACAAGTGTTTCCCTCAGTTCTGTGAGTTCTAGCAAATTATCAAAGCTGACAGTTACAGGAACCCTGAATGATATCCAGTCAGTTAGAAGTACAGGTGAAAACCTGGGGATTAAGATTGGCATCTGGGGTGGGAGGCAGTCTTGTGGGACGGCACCCTTAAAGTGTGGGGTCTATGCTAACTCCAGTGAGTGAGAGAATTGAATTGAACTGTAGGGCATCCAGCCGGTATGTGCAGATAACAGGAAAATTTGTTAATGTGTGAAAAATCCCCTCATTTGGTGGCCAGAACTGTTGAGTGTGTGTAGTATAAGGGGAGAAAAAAGTACAAACGCCAACACTTAGCACATCAATTCACACACAGCGGGTATTCAATCAATGTCCGATGAATAAATGATGAAATGGGCACTCCGTCATCTATCAGGCATTTATTCTCTCTCCATCCTTGCAAAGTTAAGGAAACCCATGTGTATATGACTCAATTTTGTAGAAAAACAGACTGAAAGAGAAGGCAAAAGCCAGGATATAATCATCTTTATACTTTGCTATTACATTTTTCTGGATATCAACTATTTATTGGTGGGGTTTTTTTTTGTTTTGTTTTTTTGCTGATTACCATGTAATCAGCACTAGCCCTAGCCTTGGTCCTAACTATAGCCACAACCCTAGCCGTAAACACAACCCCATAACAAGTCCTTCACTAAACCTAGCCCTAAACCCTAACCCTAACACTAAACCAGATTCTGACCCTGACACTGACTCCCAGTCTGACCCGTGGCCAGCCTTAAGTGATACCAACTGGTCTTGACTGGCTTTGACAGGCTGTGACAGGGCATGACAGGTTCTGATCAGTCTAGATTGGTCTTGACTGTTTGTGACTGATTATATCAGCCATGACTGCAATTAACTGGTCTTGACTAACCATGATCAGCTTTCACTGGCTGTGACCAGAATTGACCAGATTTGACTGGCTTTGCCTACGCCCAGCTTTGATCAGTCTTGTCTGGTTTTGACCAGCTTTGACCAGTCTGAACTGGCTGTGACCAGCAGTAACCATCCTTGACTGGCCATTTCTGGCATGAAACTGATGCCTTCTGCCTGACTGAGTGTCAAGGACTCAGGCTGTGCAGCACTGGGGGGTAGGTGGAGGGGAGCAGAGAGGGGGAGAGGGAAGCCCTGTGGGAATACTCGAGGAGAGGGTGTGCCCAGGAGAGGTCACTGGTGGTTTTTACTAGAAGGGCCTTGGGAATCATTTTCTCTTGTAGATGGGGAAATAGGTCCTGGGGATGTGTACATAACTGTCGGGGCAGGTGGCAGAGGAGAGGGGCAGGGATGCCTGCCTGTCAACCAAAAAGTCAGTCTCAGGGCACCGTTTTGTGCTTTGTTGTCCAGCTACGGAAGCCGCTAGGTCATAATAAAGAATTCTATCACTTATAACCTTGGGCTTGGGCTTCAGTTGTCAGTGTGGTAGCCAGGGCTCAGGAAGGCTCCAACTTCACATCATGTCCTTTAAGGAACAAATCTTATGCACAGTGAAATAAATATAAGAAATGAGGATTTTTGCGGTAAATTCATTTGATGTGGATTTCACCATTTCACCACTGTAAGCTTTTTTTTTTTTTTTTTTTTTTTTTTCACTTTAATTTCCAGGATGTATGTGCAGAATGTTCAGGTTTGTTACATAGGTATACATGTGCCATGGTGGTTTGCTGCATCTATCAACCTGTCACCTAGGTTTTAAGCCCCACATACATTAGGTATTTATGCTAATACTCTCCCTACCCTTGTCCCTCACCCCCCGTCCCCGACAGGCCCTGGTATGTGTTGTTCTCCCTGTGTCCACGTGTTCTCACTGTTCAACTCCCACTTCTGAGTGAGAACATGTGATGTTTGGTTTTCTGTTCCTGTGTTAGTTTTCTGAGAATGATGGCTTCTATTTTAAATTATACAATTTGATGAAATTTAACACCTTGACAGTGTTGTACAGCCACCTGTCTAGTTCCAGAGCATTTTTATCACCTCCAAAGGAAACTCAGTACCCATTATGAAGTCCCATCCCATTTTCTCCCCCTTCAGTCCCTGGAAGCTACAGATCTACTTTCTGACTCTATGGATTTGCTGTTCTGGACGTTCCATATAAATGAGGTCATATCGTATGTGCCTTTTGGTTCTGGTTTCTTTCACTTAAGATGTTTTCAAGGTTCATCCATGTTATAACACACAGCAGTACTTCATTCCTGTGTTCTTTCTGATTCAATACACTTAAAATTTACCATTTAAATCTTCTTAAGTATACAGTCCTATGGCATTCGCCACATTTACAGTGATCATGTATCCATTACTATTATCTGTCTCCAAAACTTTTTTCATTTTCCCCACAGGAATTCTGTGTTCATTAAACACTAACTTCCTATTCCTCCCTCCTCCGGTCCCTGGAAACTACCTCTCTACTTTATGTCCCAGTGAATTGATTATTCTAGGTAGCTCACAGAAGTGAAAGAATACAGTATTTGTCCTTCTGGGCCTAGGTTATTTCTCTTTGCATAATGACGTTTCATCCATGTTGCAGCATGTGTCAGAATTCCCTTTGTTTTTAAAGCAGAATAATATTATATACCACATTTTATTTATCTAGTCATCCATTGATGGGCGCTTGTGTTGCTTCCAGCTTTTGACTATTGTGATTACTGCTGCTATACATATGGGTGTTTTTAGTGTTTTTGAGTCTGTAACCATGTATACCCATCCCTGCGTTTTGTTCTTTGGAGTATGTGCCCATGTAACTGACAGGTTTGCTTAATTAATCTCACTAAATCCTGGACCACCTGGGAAAGTTATCCTCTATGTCTGTGTTAGAGGCAAAGAATGTAATGCTAAGAGAGACTATGACCCAGGATCATAGGGTGAAGGCAGGAGTTAGCTGGGATCCGAACTGAAATATTGCCGAGCTTTTGTGTTTGTCCATTTTGTGTTGCTGGGTTATTTATTTATTTATTTTTCCTTTAATTCCTTTATTTAGAGATAATAGCTGAATATGGTTTAATTGTAGACTCTTTGTAAAGCCCAGATTTTAGAGCAATAAGTTCATATTTGAAATGCCTTATAACCTACTTGTTTTTCTGGCTACAAATTAATTATGAACATTTGTCCATGTCATTATTCTTTGACAACACAATTTTAATAGCTATATAGCATTCTATAATAACTTTAAAACTTAAGGGTATTTCAACTTATAAATAGCATACTACTTCGTATATTTTTAGCACATATTAAATATTTTTAAAATAATGTCTTAGAATTGGAATTGCAGAGTTAAGCAGTATGACCATTTTAGGGTTTTGATATATGTGGCCTGTCAAGATACCCTCGGAAAAATCATGTATAAATAGAGAATGTTTTTATTGTCCGTTTTGGTAATACGAGCACTTGCTAAAGGATATGCACTCTCCAAGAGTAAGAAATTTTAGGCAGGGCGTGGTGGTTCACGCCTGTAATCCCAGCACTTTGGGAAGCCGAAGCAGGTGGATCACGAGGTCAAGAGACCGAGTCCATCCTGGCCAACAGGGTAAAACTCTGTCTCTACTAAAAATACAAAAATTAGCTGGGTGTGGTGGCACGTACCTGTAATCCTAGCTGCTCAGGAGACTGAGGCAGAAGAATCACTTGAATCTGGGAGGTGGAGGTTGCAGGGAACAAAGATCATGCCACTGCGCGGCTGGGTGATTTATCAAGGAGAAAGCTTTACTTGGCTCGTGGTTTTGCAGATTATTCAAAAAGCATGGCGCCACCATCTCTGTCTGGTGAGGTCTGTGGAAGCTTTTGCTCATTGTGGAAGGCAAGGGGAGCCAGCATGCCACGTGAGGAGAAAGACAGCAAGAGAGTGGGGGAAGAAAGCAACTAGATCTCTTGTGAACTCATTTCTATGCAGAGGGCACCAAGCCATTCAAGAAAGATCCACCCCCATGACCCAAACCTCTCCTGCCAGGGGATACCTTCAACATTGGGGATCATGTTTCAAAATGAGATTTGGAGGGGACACATACCCCAAACATATCAATTCTTATCATATTCACAGTGTATTATTAGGCCCTCTTGATTTCAAGTTTCATTGTGCGGCCAGCATTTCAGTTAATAGTTACATATATTTGCATATGAATGAGCATATTTAATACATAAGGTTTTATTTACCAAGTGTTTCCTATTTTATCTTTTATGATATTCACAAAGTTTCATGTTGTACAGATGCTCCTGATTTTTGTAGTTCCACGCCTACCTTAGGAACAGCAAGATTAACAATGCTAATTAGGGACAGGTTGTTTGGTTTTATTTATTTTTAAATTATACTTTAAATTCTGGGATACATGTGCAGAACGTGCAGGTCTGTTACATAGGTATACATGTGCCGTGGTGGTTTGCTGCACCCATCAACCCGTCGTCTACATTAGAGATTTCTCCTAATGCTATCCCCAACTTTGTCCCATACCACGACAGGCCCCACCCATCATGTGATGTTCCTCTCCCTGTGCTCATATGTGCTCATTGTTCAACTCCCACTAATGAGTGAAAACATATGGTGTTTGCTTTTCTGTCCCTGTGTTAGTTTGCTGAGAATGATGTTTCTAGCTTTATCTATGTCCCTGCAAAGGACATGAATTCATCCTTTTTTATGGCTGCATAGTATTCCATGGTGTATATGTGCCACATTTTCTTTATCCAGTCTAACATTGATGGGAATTTGAGTTGGTTCGAAGTCTTTGCTATTGTGAATAGTGCTGCAATAAACATACATGTGCATGCATCTTTATAGAAGAACAATTGATAATTCTTTGGGAATATACCCAGTAATGGGATTGCTGGGTCAAATGGTATTTCTAGTTCTAAATCAGGTGTCCCCAAACTACGGCCCACAGGCCGCATGCAGCCCCATGAGGCCATTTATCCGGCCCCCCGCCGCACTTCAGGAAGGGGCACCTCTTTCATTGGTGGTCAGTGAGAGGAGCACAGTATGTGGCGGCCCTCCAACGGTCTGAGGGACAGTGAACTGGCCCCCTGTGTACAAAGTTTGGGGACGCCTGTTCTAGATCCTTGAGGAATTGCCACACTTCCACAATGGCTGAACTAATTTACACTCCCACCAATGGTGTAAAAAGCGTTCCTATTTCTCCACATCTTCTCCAGCGTCTGTTGTTTCCTGACTCATTGATGATTGTCATTCTAACTGGCATGAGATGGTATCTCTTTGTGGTTTTGATTTGCATTTCTCTAATGACCAGTGATGATAAGCTTTTTTTTCATATATTTCTTGGCTGAATAAATGTCTTCTTTTGAAACGTGTCTCTTCAAATCCTTCACCCACTTTTTGATGAAGTTGTTTGTTTCTTGTTGTAAATTTAAGTTCTTTGTAGATTCTGGATATTAGCCCTTCATCAGATAGATAGATAGCAAAATTTTCTCCCATTCTGTAGGTTGCCTGGTCACTCTGATGAAGTTTCTTTTGCTGTGCAGAGCTCTTTAGTTTAATTAGATCGCATTTGTCAATTTTGGTTTTTGTTGCAATTGCTTTTGGTGTTTTAGTCATGAAGTCTTTGCCCATGCCTTTTTCCTGAATGGTATTACCTAGGTTTTCTTCTAGGGTTTTTTACGGTTTTAGGTCTTACATTTGATTCTTTAATCCATCTTGAGTTTATTTTTGTATAAGGTATAAGGAAGGGGTCTAGTTTCACGTTTCTGCATATGGCTAGCCAGTTTTTCCAGCACCATTTATTAAATAGTGAATCCTTTCCTCATTGCTTGTTTTTGTCAGGTTTGTCAAAGATCAGATGGTTGTAGATGTGTGGTGTTATTTCTGAGGTCTCTGTTCTGTTCCATTGGTCTATATCTCTATTTTGCTACCAGTACCATGCTGTTTTGATTATTGTATCCTTGTAGTATAGTTTGAAGTAAGGTAGTGTGATGCCTCCAGCTTTGTTCTTTTTGCTTAGGATTGTCTTCATTATACAGGCTCTTTTTTGTTTCCATATGAAATTTAAAGTAGTTTTTTCTAATTCTGTGAGAAAGTCCATTGTAGCTTCATGGGGATAGCATTGACTCTATAAATTAGTTTGGGCAGTATGGGCATTTTCACAATATTGATTCTTCCTATCCATGAGCATGGACTGCTTTTCCATTTGTTGTGTCCTCTCTTATTTCCATGAGCAGTTGTTTGTAGTTCTCCTTGAAGAGGTCCTTCACATCCCTTGTAAGTTGTATTCCTAGGTATTTTATTCTCTTTGTAGCAATTGTGAATGGGAGTTCCCTCATGATTTGGTTGTCTGTTATTGGTGTATAGGAATGCTTGTGATTTTTGCACATGAGTTTTGTATCCTGAAATTTTGCTGAAGTTGCTTATCAGTTTGAGTTTTGGGGCTGATACAATGGGGTTTTCTGAATATACAATCATGTTATCTGCAAACAGAAATAACTGGACTTCCTCTCCTCCTATTTCTTTCTTTCTCTTGCCTGATTGCCCTGGCCAGAACTTCCAATACTATATCGAATAGGAGTGGTGAGAGAGGGCATCCTTGTCTAGTGCCGGTTTTCAAAGGGAATACTTCCAGCTTTTGCCCATTCAGTATGATACTTGCTGTGGGTTTGTCATAAATAACTCTTATTATTTTGAGATATATTCCTTCTATACCTCGTTTATTGACTGTTTTTAGAATGAAAGGATGTTGAATTTTATTGAAAGCCTTTTCTGTATCGATTGAGATAATCATGTGGTTTTTGTCATTGGTTCTGTTTATGTGATGGATTACATTTATTGATTTGTGCATGTTGAACCAGTCTTGCATCTCGGGGATGAAGCCAACTTGATCATGGTGGATGAGGTTTTTAATGTGCTGCTGGATTCGGTTTGCCAGAATTTTACTGAGGATTTTCACATTGATGTTCATGAGGGATATTGGCCTGAAGTTTTCTTTTTTTATTGTGTCTTTGCCAGGTTTTGGTATCAGGATGATGCTAGCCTCATAAAATGAGTGAGGGAGGAGTCCCTCTTTTTCTACTGTTTGGAATAGTTTCAGAAGGAATAGTACAAGCTCCTCTTCGTAACTCCAGTAGAATTCGGCTGTGAATCCACCTGGTCCTGGGCATTTTTTGGTTGGTAGGCTATTAATTACTGCCTCTATTTTAGAGCTTCTTATTGGTCTATTCAGGGATTTGACTTCTCCCTGATTTAGTCTTGGGAGGGCATATGTGTCCAGGAATTTACCCATTTCTTCTAGATTTTCTAGTTTATTTGTGTAGAGGTGTTTATACTATTCTCTGATGGTAGTTTGTATTTCTGTGGGATCTCCCCTTTATCATTTTTAATTGTGTCTATTTGATTCTTCTCTGTTTTCTTCTCTATTAGTCTGGCTAGTGGTCTATTTTGTTAATCTTTTCAAAAAACCAGCTCCTGGATTCATTGATTTTTTTTTTTTTGAATGGTTTTTCATGTCTCCATCTTCTTCCATTCTGCTCTGATCTTAGTTATTTCTTGTCTTCTGTTAGCTTTTGAATTTGTTTGCTCCTGCTTCTCTAGTTCTTTTAATTGTGATGTTAGGGTGTCGATTTTAGATCTTTCCCACTTTCTCCTGTGAGCATTTAGTACTATAAATTTCCCTCTAAACATTGCTTTAGCTGTGTCCCAGAGATTGTTATGTTGTATCTTTGTTCTCATTGGTTTCAAATAGCTTGTTTATTTCTACCTTAATTTTGTTATTTACCTAGTATCATTCAGGAGCAGGTTGTTCAGTTTCCATGTAGTTGTGCAGTTTTGAGTGAGTTTCTTAATCCTGAGTCATTTGATTGTACTGTGGTCTGAGAGACTGTTTATTATGATTTCCATTCTTTTGCATTTGCTGAAGAGTATTTTACTTCCAATTATGTGGTAGATTTTTGAATAAGTGCTATGTGGTGCTGAGAAAAATGTATATTCTGTGTATTTGGAATGGAGAGTTCTGTAGATGTCTACTAAGTCTGCTTGGTCCAGAGCTGAGTTCAATTCCTGAGTATCCTTGTTAATTTTCTGTCTCATTGATCTAATACTGACAGTGGGGTGTTAAAGTCTCCCACTATTATTGTGTGGGAGTCCAAGTCTCTTTGTAGGTCTTTAAGAACTTGCTTTATGAATCTGGGTGCTCCTGTGTTGGGTGCATATATATTTAGGATAGTTAGCTCTTCTTGCTATATTGATCCCTTTACCATTATGTAATACCCTTCTTTGTCTTTTGATGTTTGTTGATTCAAAGTCTGTTTTATCAGAGACTAGGATTACAACCCTGCTTTTTTTTTTTTTTTTTTTTTTTTTTTTCGCTTTTTCCATTTGCTTGGCAGATCTTCCTCCATCTCATTATTTTGAGCCTATGTGTGTCTTTGCACATGAGATTGGTCTTCTGAATACAGCACACTGATGAGTGTTGACTCTTTATCCAATTTGTCAGTCTGTGCCTTTTAATTGGGGCATATAGCCCACTTATATTTAAGGCTGATATCGTTATGTGTGAATTTGACCCTACCATTATAATGCTAGCTGGTTAATTTGCTCATTAGTTGATGCAGTTTCTTCATAGCGTTGATGGTCTTTACGTTTTTGTTTGTTTTTGCAGTGGCTGATACTGGTTTTTCCTTTCCATATTTAATACTTCCTTCAGAAGCTCTTGTTAAGGCAGTCCTGGTAGTGATGAAATCCCTCAGCATTTGCTTGTATGCAAAGTATTTTATTTCTCCTTCACTTATGAAGCTTATTTTGGCTGGATATGAAATTCTGGGTTGAAAATTCTTTTCTTTAAGAAAAGAATTTTTAAAAGAATATTATTTAAATATTGGCCTCCACTCTCTTCTGGCTTATAGGGTTTCTGCAGAGAGATCTGTTAGTCTGATGATGGGCTTCCCTTTGTGGGTAACCCAAACTTTCTCTCTGGCTTCCCTTAACATTTTTTCCTTGGTGAATCTGACAATTATGCGTCTTGGGGTTGCTCTTCTCAAGGAATATCTTCATGGTGTTCTCTGTGTTTCCTGAATTTGAATGTTGGCCCATCTTGCAAGTGTGTTTTCCAACTTGGTTCCATTTTCCCCATCACTTTCAGATACACCAATCAGGCGTAGGTTTGGTTTTTTCACATAGTCCCATATTTCTTGGAGGCTTTGTTTGTTCCTTTCCATTCTTTTTTCCTCTAATTTTGTCTTCATGCTCTATTTCATTAAGTTGATCTTCAGTCTCTGATATCCTTTCTTCCACTTGATCGATTAAAGTATTGATACTTGTGTATACTTCACAAAGTTCTCATGCTGTGTTTTTCAGCTCCATCAGGTCATTTATGTTCTTCTCTAAACTGGTTATTCTAGTTAGTGATTCCTCTAACCTTTTATCAAGGTTCTTAGCTTTCTTGCATTGGGTTAGAACATGCTCCCTTAGCTAAGAGGAGTTTGTTATTACCCACCTTCTGAAGCCTACTCCTATCAATTTGTCAAACTCATTCTCCATTCAGTTTTGTTCCCTTGCTGGCAAGGAGTTGTGATCCTCTGGCAGAGAAGGAACATTCTGGTTTTTGGCATTTTCAGCCTGTTCACACTGGTTTTTGCTCATCTTCGTGGATTTATCTACCTTTGGCCTTTGCCACTGGTGACCTTTGGATGGAGTTTTTGCTTGGTCATCCTTTTTTTTTTTTTTTTTTGATGTTGATGTTATCGCTTTCTGTTTGTTAGTTTTCCTTCTAACAGTCAGACCCCTCTTCTGCAGGTCTGCTGGAGTTTGCAGAGGGTCCACTCCAGACCCTTTTTGCCTGGGTATCACCAGTGGAGGCTGCACAACAGCAAAGATTGCTACCTGCTCCTTCCTCTGGAAGCTTTGTCCCAGAGGGGCACCCGCCAGATGCTAGCCAGAGCTCTGCTGAATGAGGTATCTGTCGACCCCTGCTGGGAGGTGTCTCCCTGTCAAGAGGTTCAAGGGTCAGTGACATACTTGAGGAGGCAGTCTGTCCCTTAACAGAGCTCAAGTGCTGTGCTGGGAGATCCACTGCTCTCTTCAGAGCCAGCAAGCAGGAATGTTTAAGTCTGCTGAAGCTGTGCCCACAGCTACCTTTCCCCCCAGGTGCTCTGTATCAGGGAGATGGGAGTTTTATGTATAACACCCTGACTGGGGCTGCTACCTTTCTTTCAGAGATGCTCTTCCCAGAGAGGAGGCATCCAGAGAAACAGTCTGGTTACTGTGGCTTTGTGGCACTGTGGTGGGCTCCACCCAGTCTGAACATCCTGATGGCTTTGTTTTCACTGTGAGGGGAATACCACCTACTCAAACCTCAGTAATGGTGAATGCCCCTCCCCCCACCAAGCACAGGCATCCCAGGTTGTCTTCAGACTGCTGTGCTGGCAGCAAGAATTTCAAGCTAGTGGATCTTAGCTTGCTGGGCTCCATGGGGGTGGAATCCGCTCAGCAAGACAATTTGCCTCCCTGGCTTCAGTCCCCTTTCCAGCGGAGTGAATGGTTCTGTCTCGCTGGTGTTCCAGGTGCCACTGAGGTAGGAGAAACAACTCCTGCTGCTAGCTTAGTGTCTGTCTGCCCAAACAGCTGACAAGTTTTGTGCTTGAAACCCAGAGCCCTTGTGGTGTAGGCACCCAAGGGTATCTCCTGGTCTGTGGGTTGCAAAGACTGGAAAAAGTGTAGTATCTGGGCCAGATAGCACTGTTGCTCAAGGCAGGGTCTCTCAGGACTTCCCGTGGCTAGAAGAGGGAATTCCCTGACCCTCTGCACTTCCTGGGTGAGGTGCCCCCCACCCTGTTTCTGCTTGCCCTCTGTGGGCTGCACCCACTGTCTAACCAGTATCAGTGAGATGAGCCAGGTGCTTCAGTTGGAAATACAGAAATCACTCGCCTTCTGCATTGGTCTTACCAGACCAGAGCTGTTTCTATTTGATCATCTTGCCCTGGAATCCTTGGAGCAGGTTTTCTTGGATGAGAAAAGAACATACCTGGTGTGATATTGCAGGGGTGAAGGTAAGAATCAGACTCCTAGTTAATCTTGCCTAGATCTGGCCAATGTTTTGTGGCCAAACATTTTTATTTCCTTCAATATGATATTATGAACTATGGGAACTTTCTTGCTGGACTAGTTTCCGGTGAAGGTGGGACAGTTTGTTCCACAGTCCCCAGGGTATCTGAACCCCAACCAATCATTTAATTTAGCTTTGTAAAACTCTAAGGGTTTGGTTACCAAAAAGCATTGAAAAACCTAAGTAAACATATCAAAACTTTCTTGTGAAAAGTTCATGTATAAACTTTTATCTCATTTACATCTATTTTTTTCACTTAATTTTAACAATTATATTTAGGCAATTTTAGGGGACATTAGATAAACCTACTCATCATCACAATTTAAATTTTCTGTTAGCCATTTTTATATTACTGTCTGTTAGGCAAGTATCATGAAAGCCAGAACCTTAAAGTTAAGTACATGTATATTTTGTTGTTGGCTATAACAACATATAATGTAACATATAACATTCACATGTACACATGTATGTAACTAATAGCCAAAGAGATCACGGAGTTTAGTGTCCAAGAGAGTAGTAGAGCTTTAGACTTGAATCTGTCCAGTTACAACTCTTCATGTTTCATGAGGATAAACAAAGATTCCTCCCAAAAAGAGAAACCCGGGTAGCCTTTTCTGTTTTCCTTAAGGGATCCCAGGCAGTTAGAATTGTTTTTAGGTCTCCCCTGTGGCACTGAAAGTGGCAAGGGGAAGGATGGACACACAGAATAGATGGAGAAGCAGACAGAAGGAATAAATATAGTTAGCAGAGGTTTAAGAAGACAGGAATTCAGTTGGCTGAGAAGTTTTATAAAGAGAGAAGGGCCTTAAACAATATATATTTATACATACATAGCCTTAACATCAGTTTTAATTAACTCAACTTTGACTATGAAGCTCTTAAAAAATCTTTTAAAATCTCTTGTTAACATATTTTAGTTGACATTTCTGAGTTTTGATTTTTTTTTTAAACAAAAGTACCCTCCCAGATGAAAGTAATAAGCCTTGACCAAGGTTGTGACTTAACCAAGGATTCACAAGGCATCTCCAAACATGTAAGTGGGTACCTCCGAAACTAAAAATCACACAAATATTAACCGAATAGGGACTGGTTTCCTGAGCAGAACAGAAATCAAACCCAGGCCAAGGCTAAAAAAAAGTGTGGAATTGGAACTACCAGATAACAGGAGGAGCAGTGTTAATTATTATTATTATTATTATTATTATTTTTTGAGATGGAGTGTTGCTCTGTTGCCAGGCTGTAGTGCAGTGGAGCAAACTCGGCTCACTGCAACCTCCAGCTCCCTGTTTCAGGGATTCTCTTGCCTCAGCCTCCAGAGTAGCTGGTATTACAGGCATGCACCACCACGCCCAGCTAATTTTTATTTTCATTTTTTGTATTTTTAGTAGAGATGGGGTTTCACCATGTTGGCTAGGATGGTATTGTTGCTATTGTTAATCCTGTGGGGAATCCAAAGCAGGCAGTTTGAGCTTTACAAAAATTTTAAATTTCTTTAGGTTAGATTTTTGCTCTTCCATCAAGAGGATTTCTAGGGGTTGCCATGACACTATTGCATGTCTTTCTTTTAATTTGATCTTCCCATCAATTGTTTAGAATGAAAGATATCAAGTCTTTTTAAAAAAAATTTTCAGAATCTAATTTAAAAGAGTCACCTTCTGACCATTGAATTTTCAATGGTGTACTTATTCCAATAGTGACTCAATCCAATAGCCTCTTCATGGGAAGCCCAGGTTTTAAAAAAGATGTTTCCTGGAGACTGCAAAAGAGAAGCAAACCCAAAGACTCCCATCCCGAAAAACTCTCTCAGGAATAGGTTTAGATAGCAAAGGACTCTTGTTACCACAGATTGTTGAGCATGGTGTTTGCCTTTGGCAACCCAAAATTTCTGAGGGAGGTGGCTACTCACAGACCTTTTCATCTGTGACACTGCATAGGCCTGCCTAGGGTTGCGCTTTCTCAGCACTAACCAGGCAACAAGCATTGAGATGACAAAACTGTATAGAAATGAAACTTCTTAAGACAAACTCTTCTGAGAGTTTGACATATTGGGAACAAAACATTTCGATTTTGCAGCCTTTTGGAGACTGGCCACCCAATGTGACTCAAAAATCACACTGCCCGAATGAGACAGACCAAGAGAGAGTCCTTCCACTTGGTCACAAGTTCAGCTTTCAAGGACATCAAACAAGATGAGAGAGAACCTAAAATGATACCACTCTTTATAACAGGAGGACACACAAAGACAAAGACAAAGGAAAAGACTATTTCTGGGAGAAAAGTTTATGGATACTCAAACCACAAAGTACCAAAAAGTACACCAGAGTCACTAGACCAAGACTAGTTAAACAAATCATTTTTTCTCATTAATCAAGATTTTGGAGAAGAAAAAGAAACAACAATATTGACCATCCAATTAACCAGATTCCATAGAGAGACAGAGGCCTGGAGCCTGACTGATAAGAAATCCTAACCCTTTTGATGGCTCATCAGGACCTGGATTCACTTGGCTGCGGGTCAGGAGAGCAGAGCCTGCTCACAGAGTCAAACTGCAGGAACCAAGGGAAAGGGTCCCCTTCGCCCTTGGAAGGTTTGCTAAAACATCAGCTCACAGATGGCAGATTAATAGCAGCAACGGCATAGAAACTTTATTGATAGTACACAGTGGGCATCACAGAAGTTACAGAAAAATGTGGGCTTTGGGAATGACCACAGACAGGTTATAGTGGTAAACATGTTATAGTGGCAAGACAAGTTATGGGAGGGAGAGAAGAGGAGGCCTGGCTAGCAAGGGTGGTCTTGTTATGTAGAAGAACCCTGGCAGGTAGCAGCCCTCAGAGAATATAGATGGTAAATGTTGCTTTCCAGTCTTTTTTTTTTTTTGAGACGGAGTTTCACTCTTGTTACCCAGGCTGGAGTGCAATGGCGCGATCTCGGCTCACCGCAACCTCCGCCTCCTGGGTTCAGGCAATTCTCCTGCCTCAGCCTCCTGAGTAGCTGGGATTACAGGCACGCGCCACCATGCCCAGCTAATTTTTTGTATTTTTAGTAGAGACGGGGTTTCACCATGTTGACCAGGATGGTCTCGATCTCTCGACCTCGTGATCCACCCGCCTCGGCCTCCCAAAGTGCTGGGATTACAGGCTTGAGCCACCGCGCCCGGCACTTTCCAGTCTTTAAGTTGTCAGTCTTTGTTCCTCTTTCCGAGGACCCAACAAGGGAAGGCTTGGCTGAGTTTATGCAAATTTTGTGCACAGGCAAATTTCCTCCACAAAAGACAGCTTTGCAGGGCTACCTCTTCTTGCTGGCTCTTTACATAATCTCTAATTATATCAAAGAAATATATTTTGGGGTACATTTTTTTCCTTCCTCATGATATCCTAAATTGTGGGAACTTTCCTGTTGAACTAGACTTTCTGGGGAAGGTCCATGGGGCCAAGAATTTGCCACCCCACAGGGGCAGCAGAGCCAGCCATTTGGTTCATTGAGAAAAGGGGCAATTTTAGTGTCTAATGTGTACTTGCCCTAAGTCCTGTAACAAAGTTTTGACCTAATAATCACACCTCCTTACTGGATTTCAATATCCATAAATATTAATAAGTCACTTAAACAATTATCTGTTTCCTGTACTAATTGTTCCTTGTATAAAAAAGCTGTTTTAGATATTTATATAGACTGTCAGGATGCGGACTGGGACTTTTCATCAATTAACTCTATTGCTGATTATGTAAACACCAATGTTTAAACCTGAAATATCTTGCAACCTTGTCTATGTATATACACATGTACATACATACACACACACGTATATACATACACACAGGTAAGAATATAACAAGGTAATATGCTGACCATTTAATTCTTATGAAATTTTAATGATAAATTTTGTTTCAATTAGGCTTTCACTTAGCAGTAAGATTTCATTTTTCTCCATTAATTATCCTAAATATGGACTCTGTATTTAGCTACTATTTTCTTGATTTATAAATTGAGGGTTATTTTCACAGGCGATTTGACAAATAACATTTTTTTTTGTCTTTTGAAGAATGATGTTATGAAATTTTCCTAATATGAAATTACATGATCCTTTAAGGATTTAGCTGCACAAATTCTTAGAAAATTTGATGAGAGTGGGCTTTGGGTAGACGGGTTGAGATAATGTGTATGAAAATCCCCGGACACCCAAAAGTCTGCTGTGTCTCCGAGAGGCACCTGGGGTGGACCGGACGGGTGAGGGCAGACAGCAAGAGCACTCAGTGTCTGGAGACCATAGTCAGCACCGTGGTTCTTGTTCTAAGGCCAGTGGGAAACCACTGGCAAAGTTAAGTCAGAAGAGTGACATGACAGGATTTGTGTTTGTAAAGGAGCATTTCGTCACTAACAGGTTGAACTTACCAGAGGCGGGTGGGTGGGTCTGTGCTGCTCCTGGTGGGCTACGCTGAGGAGAGCAGAGCATCAGCCCGGGGTGTTTCTGTGGTGAATGATGGGTCTGTATCTGCCCAGGAGAAGATGCTGGGCACTCGGCTTGCAGTCACCTCTGCTCTTTAGATCTGCCAAGGTTGTGAAATGAAGGGACAGTCCCAAGAACAGCTCCAGAAAAAGAAAGCTGGATCTAAATAAAAAAAGACATTTGTCTCTCAGTCCAGGCAGCAAGTGAAGTGGGTCTGAAGATTGGATTATGGAACTGGGATAGGCCCCCCAAAATTTTCATCTTACTGGATAAAGGGACTATAAGACAGCGAGGAAAATCCTTGCCAACTTGATTAACTCCATTCCAATGGTCCTTCCAGGAAAAAAAAAAAAAAAAAAAAAAAAAAAGGACTGGAAGGCTATTCAGTGACTCATTCCAAAAAAAAGTGAGTCTATACAAATAGTCACTAACAATCCTCTTCCAATTTAAAAACAATGTCCCCTCAATTCTGAAGCTTTATCTGATACAGAATATATGGTCAGCGGTTTCATTTCCCAGGGACTCATCGTCCTCTTCACCATTCCCTGTAACACATCCATTGTGCCAGTCCGTAAGCCTAATGTGAAGGGATGGAGATGCATCCAGGATCTTAGAGCCACTCACAACATAGTCAGACCCTGACACCCTGTTGTGCTTGATCCACAACCACTCTTACCCAAGATTCCTCCTGACACTCACTGTTTCTCCACAACTGATCTCTGCAGCACCTTCTTCAGTCCTCCTTTCAGCCCCAAAAGTCAGTTTCTTTTTGCCTTTGCTTGGAAAGTCTAATAATCTACATGGATGGTGCTTTCCCAAGGATACACCAAGAGCCCTTCTCACCATTCCCAGATTCTGCAGACTGACCTAAAAGAAATTACCTTCCCAGATAATTTGACTCCATTACTCTACATCAGTATCTTGCTTTTATCCTCCCTCTCTCAAAAGGCTTGCCACACTGACACTCGCCACTTACTTCACCAGCTAGCCCTTAAGGCATGCAAGGCTCTAAGACAACTTATATATTTGCTGGGACTCCATCAGGTTCCTTGGACATCAGGAGTAAACACTGACTTCACCCACTTTCAAGACATACTTTATTTTCCCTTGCCTAATACTAAAAGATAACTTAGGGGTTTCTGGAGACTTATGGGCTGCCATAGAGCTTCGATCCCTACTTTCTCTTTGATGACACAATATTAATATACTCTGCCAGGGCTTCTCCCTAGATGCCCTCACTTGTACTACTGACAGCCAAAAAGCCTTGAAGAATCTCAAGCACCAACTGTTCTTGCCACTCATGTTGGGACACCCTAATTTATGACCTTACTGTTTCTGTTCTCATTCATGAACAAGGGGGGCCTGTGACTAATACCTGGTCCACGTGACAGGCCGAATGACATATGTTTACCCCAGCTTGCCTGTTAGCCAGAGATTAAACTGCAGACATTTACACAGACAGCAGATACTCTGTTGGGGTTGTCTATGACGTTGGAATGCTCTGGGAACAGAAAATTTCTGACCTCTTCCAGACAGTCTACCGAAAATAAAGATCATGTTTTGGCACTTCTTGGTGCCATTTTGCCTCTTAGAGCCCTGTCTATTATTGAAACCCAAGGCCACTCCTCTCAGAATATCAAAGACAGTAGAGGCAACCACCTAGCTGATGCTACAGCCAAGATGGCAGCACTAAATGATACCATTTCTCCCGTTATCCCTATTTCCATTCAAATCCTACCCTTACCCATTGTTCCTTCCAAAAAACTTTCTCCAGACTCCCTAGGTCTCAAAAGATGTCTCCAGGTGGCAAAAAAAAAAAAGGAAAAATGGGCAAAACTGAGTTTTACCTATAAATCCTAATTTCAGTTATGGAAAGGACTTACCTTTCATCCTGTCCTTCCAGAAAATTTACAAAGGGCCACCCCTGCCTTTAAACATAACCTCACCCATTGGAGCCCTTACAAAATAATCCAGTGGGAAAAAACAGTACAGTTGGGGTCCTTTCTCAGTGGTTGCTCCTAAAGTCTATAAACGATGCAGAACCTGTTCTTTGTATAATGCTATGAAGTCCCCAAAGGCTGCCCCCAGAGAATTCCCATTGCCAAATGGACCTTTTGCAAACTAGCAACTTAATTTTATCCAAGTAACCCTACTGACTTGGATGCAAGTATGCACTTGAGATGATAGATATGTATTTCCATCAGGCACAGGCCTTTCCTTGAAGACAAGCCATGGCCATGATATTAGCCAAAATCTTTTTCAGAGAATTATCCCCACTTTGGGAGTTCCCTCTAAACTCCATAGTGATTGCAGACCTGAGTTTACTAGCCAAATACTAGAATGAGTTTTTGATGTCTGGCCTATTCTGCAACACTTCCGTCATGCTCACCGCCCAGTCTTCTGGGCTTGTAGAATGAATCCATGGAATAATAAAGAGCCCAGCCTAAGGTTGCAAGCACTCTTAATCTGCCCTGTCCTAGGGCTCTCCCTCTAGCTCTGTTCATCCTGCTGCCTATGCCTTCTGGAAAACACCACCTCTCCCCTTTTGAGATTGTCGCAGGGCCAGTCCATGCATTTACCTGAGGGAGTGTTTTCCCCTACTCAGTTATAAGGAGATCTCCTGACCTACTGCCAAGGACTCGTTAAGGCTCTAACAACTCACCATAAACTGGTTGTGGAATCCTTCTAAAGCTGTCCGTCAACAGACAAACTCTGATATCATGACCTCTAGCTAGGAGACTTCATTTACCAGAAAAGATGCTGGCCAAAAGACTTCCTCGAGCCCTGCGGGAAAGGCCCATTCCTGGTACTCCCGACTAAACGAGGTGTTGCTAAGTTACAGGTCACTGACTGCTGGATCCACATATCCAACCTACAAAAGGCACCTGCAGACGTCTGCAATTCAGCCCCCGTACATGATACAAAATGCAAGGTGGCTGGAGCCCCAGCAGGATGAGAAGAAGCCCACTGTTGAGGGAAATCGCTTCCCACAAGACTCCAGACCAGGCCTGAATCCAGATGAAAGCTTACACTCCCCTCACAGTGCTCTTCACACTCACTGCTTTAGGAGTTTTCAGACTTGTTACTAGCTTATGTAAAACAGGACACATACCTCTGCTTTGCTTATTTAAACTTAACATGCCCAGTTCTTTTGCATACCTCATCATTCTGTTCATGATAGAAGTGTAGGAATCTTATGTACAGCAGACATTTTATGTCACATGAAAGGAATTCCACATATTGCTATATTTAGATACCTGTGGACCTTCCTTGCCCGACCCTATTCAGGGTCCTAAAACTCTTTCCTCTAGAACACAAGCTCTCCACTCCACAAGACATTGACACTCAGCCTCTTGTCAGCCGGACACTTTACTACCCTTTTAGAAGGGCAATAATCCTATTGAATTAAGGCTCCACCCCTGCAACCTCATTTAACCTTAATTACCTTCTTCTGGGCTCTACCTCCAAGTCACACTGGGGGATCGAGCTTCAACATATAAATGCTGGGGAGACACAATTCAGTCCATAGCAAACAGCGATGGAATACCACGTGTGTTCCCCTCACACCTGCAGCTCTTCACTACTTCTCACTGCGGCATATTTGGGTGCCTACTTTAAACACAGAGTGAATTGCCTGCCTCAGCCTGGCTTATGTGTGCTGCTGGCCATAGCTCCGGCAGTAGCCGTACCACTGGGAAGGGCCCCGGCCCCTGCACATTCCCTGGCATGAGTACCCCTAATCCCTGAAATCCTGGCTTGGACTCTGTCCTGATCATCTCTCACGACCTCTTTGCACACTGACGTGTAGGACCAGAAGTCCACGTGAACAATCTTGTCCACAAACCCAAAAATGTACACCATTCCAGGTTCAGTGTGGGCGTGAGGGCCCCACAGGAATTTGTAGCACATAGGATCCCTGTTGAGCATCTGCCTCAAATTCAGATATTGTTGCTGCAAAAAATCTCCAAGGACAAGCTTTCTGGGCCTTTCACAAACGATGTACTTCCCCTCAACATCTTCACCTTGCCCGGCATGTTCCAAATGTCCTCTCTAGGGGCAGAGCTGCCCTCCATGAAGGCTAGGTCCAGGACGGACATCAGAATACCAGTGTGGGGCAAGCCCCAGTGTCTACTCACTCAGCCCCCCAGCAGAGGAAAGCTCCACTTCGTCGATGCGGATGTCACATTGCTTCCTGGCATCCACGTTCACTTCCTTCAAGTCAAGGCCAAGGAGTAGTCCAGGCTCTCAGAGGCTTTCCTGAGGACCGCAGGGAAGTGGTGCATGTGCTGTTGGATGATGTGCTTCAGCATCTCTGCCTTCTGGGTGGGCTCCTTCCTGTGGTTCTCCAGCAGGAATACCTCCAGCTTGGCCGCATGACTGCTCAAAGGTCCCTGGGCCTGAACGCAGCGAGTGCTGGGGCCCGTGAGGCGCGTGGCCCTGGCTTTTCCTTGCGGCTGCTTGCTCCCTCCCCGGAGCTGCTCCCTGAGGGAGGTCAGGCGGCAGTGGAGGTGAAATGGGGATTCCGAGGACAGGGAGGCACTTCGAGTGTCCCACCAGCAGGTTTCCCCTTAGCAGCCTGTTACCTGGTAACAGGGGAGTGGGGAGAAGGCCTCCTCCTCAGCCTCAAGAGCCTGTTCTCACCTCAGGCCCGGACTGAGGGGCCTCAGAGGGCAGCCTCTCCCATGGATTGGAGGAAGGCTGTCTCTGCCGTCTGTGCTTTAGAATACGGACCCAGGCTTTGGCCTTCTGATCAGTCTATTACCTGAGACCCTAGAGGATACAGTGAAGCCTGCTCCTCAGTAGCAAGCAGTCATTTTCTGGGCTTCCCAGCCTCGACAGAGGAGCATCAGATGGTGCCACATTCAGCCTGTACTCAGGGGTCATCGGCTTGGCAGCTGGAAGGGCCTGTCCTGTTCAATCTGAGGCTGCCTCTGTCAAACCACCACTCTCCACCCTCAACAGAGAAAACTCAAGGTTAGCCTTCAACTGTAAACTCCCGAACACCAGAAGTAGAATTAGGAAAGAACTTCAAACCGTTTCTCCCTACTTCCTGTGCAGGTGTGGGAATACCCAGGTGGACTGGGGTGAATTTACCCTTCGGGGTGCACCTCAGTCTCATGGATCACGGCTACGTAAACCCCTCATGCTCCTGGACACTCAGACTGTACTCGGCAGCATCCGTGAAACACCCAAGCTCTATTCCTGGGCTCTGACGGTGCTCAGAGCGAGAAATGCCCTGCATACTCTGTTGGCCTAAACCTCGAGACCTGAGACCCTAAGGAGGAGGCGGGAGGATGCCTCAGGATCAGTGAAGCCATTCCCAGGAGCTCCTGAGGCTCAGGGATGACAGCAGGGATGGAACTCCGTGGGGTACACCATGTGATGGGGTGAGTGGTCCCCTCCGTTCTCACTCGAGTCTTCACTGTGACTCCAGGCAGGGCCTTCACTCCCTGCCATCTGCTGACCTGACAACTGTCCCATCAGACTAAGACTCTTACTACTTGTTATCTCGGAGGAAGAAGTGATGGTGGGAGACTCCCAGGGTGAACAGCAGGGGCCACACTGTGTTGGTTCTCTTCTAATCTGGGGTGGTCCCCACAATCCTCAGTAGGGGTCCTTACCTCAAGTCAAGGCTCCATCCAATCTGCTGAGCTAAGATCAGCCCCTTGAAATCAAGCCCTCCGCTCCATGAGAGTCCACAAGAGGAAGAAACAGGAGTCTCAGCTAAACAGCCCTGCCCAGGGCTTCCCAGGGCTGAGGGCAGGGCTGGAGTTGTGCAGAGACCCCTCTGGGCCTCTGTACATGGGCGGTCCCCTTCTGCTATTGTACTGTGTGGTAAAAGATTACATTGTCCAAGGCAATGCCTACAGAATAATCCGTGAGCAAAAAGAGGTCTGGCCGTGGCTCCTGGGAGGCAGTCTCTAAGCCCTTCGGATGTCCTACCTGATCATCGTGTCCATGTTTGTCTGGAAGCCTTGGGCTATGCTGGATAGTCTATGCTGAAAATGACTTATGATGGCAGCCTCAGGTCACGTGGCATTAGCTCCACCTCCAGAGGGGCTGACGACTGAGGTTAGTCACGTGGGTGGTCATCCACATCGACCTGAGTCTCAATAAAAACCATGGACATGAAGGCTCAGGTGAGGTTCTGGAGTTAGCAGCACTCCATGTGGACTGTCATACCTGGAAGTTGGTGCACTCCGGGACTCCACACAGAGAGGAACACTGGAAGCTCTGTGCCTGGAACTCCCTGGACCCTGCCCCATGTGAGTCTTCTCCTGGCTGATCTTAATCTATATCCTTTCACTGTAATAATCCAAAACCATGAGTATGGCAGCTGCCAGTGAGTTCTGTGAGTCCTTCTAGCACATTGTCAAAGCTGAGGTGCGGCTTGGGGACACCTGAACGTGAGTTGGTGTCAGATGTGAGGGTGGTCTCAGGGGCTGCTGGCCTTTGCAGCATCTGGGATTCCTTCCTCTGCTGAACGGATGCCTTTGTTGTCAGGCTCCCCTCAGAGAAAACACTGAGGAGGACGTGATCATGCCTGTCTTCCAGAAACCTCTACCCTGGGCCTCTGAGAGCAGACAGCGCAGGCGAGGATCTCAGCACCTTCTGGTTTGCATGGTCTCCTCCATCCTCCCTCAGAATTTTCAGCTAGACTCCTGGCAGGACCTGGGTCTCTCTGTTCACTTGAGGCCAACCTGTTAGATACAGTCTGAGCCACACAGAGAGCCTCTTTAGGAGAAAGCAAGGGGAGGCCTCAGTGAGACAGCCCTAATGGGAGCTTTGCATATCTGAGCACGGAATTCAGATTTTGTTGGACCCCCTTTGTTCTGGGGTGGGTCATGTCTTTCATCTTCATCCGGGGTCTGTGCCTTGATACCTGGCAGGGAATGGGTGGCCTCCCTTCTGCTGAACTGAGCCCTCCACCACCACTTACCCAAGGCCTCACCATCCTGAGACACCTGTAGGGAAATACGGAAACATTTCATCTTGCTACCGCTGCCAGGGACCTTCCAGAGCCAACAGCAGGGTGGGACTCTGGCATCCTCACTGCTCCAGAGTGACTGATCCCCTGAGTACTCCCTCGGGGTCCTCACCATGACTCCTGGAATGGAATAGACCTTCTCTTTTCTACTGATCTGAGGTCACCTCCAGGAAACCTCTGACCTCTGACGGGGACGTTGAGGAATCTCATCCTGCCTGAGGTCTCCAGGGGATGACAGCAGGGGCCAGCCAGACTCCAGGGCCCACTATACCTGACTTTAGCACAACATGGGTCCTCATGCCAGTGTCAACCCCTTGACTACAATCAGAGCCTAGGATCTATTGCTGATCTGAGGCTTCCGCTCCTAAAACAAACACCCTGACCTCCTAGTGTCCCGAGAAGGTGTGAGGACGCACCGCTGGAGCCAGTTGGCCTCCCCTTCCTGGGATCTCCCAGGACTGACAGCAGGGCTGGGGGTGACAGAGCTCTAGAGAGCCTCATTTCTTCTGAAGGTGGGAAGGTTTCCCGCAGGAATGCATTGTGCTTCTTATCCAGAATGCAGTCAGACTTGTTCTGTCTCTGTTCCTTTCCTTCCCCTATAGCATGTGTGTGTGACAGTTTCGTGTATATGGGGATTGATTTCTGGACCTGCTCTCCTTTTTCATTAACCAGTTTGTCAGTTCCTAATCCAGAACCACACTGCTGAACTGCGGCATTGTTCGCTATCACTTCAGCCAGTTCCCTGCTCATGATCTGCTTTTCTGCACTCCAGTCTTTATTTTGTAGCTGTTACATAGCTGTGTATTTATTTACCCAGGTCACCTTTAAGTTCAATTAATACTAAACATTTTCTCATATCTCATGCAGATTTTAGTAGAATATGACATATTTTTGTGTTCAGAGTTTTCTTGGCCTTCATTAAAGTTTTTCATTTTCTTTTGTTTAATTGTTAAACAATTTTTCCTAAGTTTATTTCTAGATACATTATTATTTATAATTACTGTTTGGAATGCACTCTTTTTTTTACTATATTCTAATTTGTGATATGTTTCATATATATAGAAAACGATAAACTTTTGTTTATTTATGTGATGTAATTCCCGCTCAATTAACTCTTTTATTTTACTTTTGTTATTTTTCCATTGATTCTCCTATATTTTAATTCTCTTGGTACATGATAAAGTTTCCTGAAAATGGTGATAAAATTTTGCTCTTCTATTCATTATTCATATTGTATCTTTTTTGTTCCTTTCTTGGTGAATTGTGTAGGATCTGCAGTAAAGTCTTGACCATAGTGGTGATATCATAGTGCTCGCCTTTATTGGAATTATCCTGCTGTTACACCATCTAATACACTGTCGCCTTTTAATTCTTATGCCTATCAAGTTAAACATGCTTTGTTTTCTTCCTAATTTACATAAGAAAGTCATTTAAAAAGTCATTTTAAAAATTCAACATTCAATCTTAATGAAATTTCTCATTCTTATTAATGAGAATTAATATGAGAAACTTCATTATTATTGAATGTTGGATTTTCAAATCCACTTGTATTTTTTCACTGATCCAAGTGGCATTTCTCCCGCCCTTCCGGCACCCAAAGGCATGGGTCTGGTGTTTCTGCACATCTACTGAACAAATGGCATTTACAGTTTTGAGTATATTTGCAAAGCTGTTCCAGGTCAGGCAGCATATTTGCTTAGATTCCCGTGTAATAATGCTTGAGTCTCCCACCTAACCCAGAGACAGTGCAAAGAGATATAGTTAATGTCACTCTGTTGGTCAGAGGGCAGATTTGTTTCCCAACCAAATAATAATGATAATGGCTTTTTCCATGGCAATATTAGATCAGGTTTGCTAGCAGTGTCCTTATAAGATTGGGGATTCCTAAGCTGAGAAGTCCTCAGCTGTGACACAGACAAGCAGGTAGGACTTGGGAACCACAGCAACTGATGTAAGCATGAAGCTCATATGGCCTGCCTTGTAATGCATAATAAACTGTCCAAATCCATTTGGACTCAAGGACTCCTTACTGGCCGTACCTATGGAAATGTGCTAAGCCAACCTAATAGCTCCTGAGTACTTGACTCAAACATTTATAGATATTAGAATTTTGGGGTGGAGAACAATTTTCTAGAATCTGTCAGCAGCAAATCATTTGGGAAAGGTGAAGAAAGAGAGTTATATGAAAATCAGAGTTATTTTTCACTTTTGGGAAAATGAAATGAATTGTTGAGGCAGGATGAACATATTTAGCAATAAAAGCATTTTTTGCTGTTTTTCCTTCAAGTTTTATTTTAGATTCGGGGGTACTCATGCAGGCTTGTTACACAGGTATATTGAGTGCTACTGAGGTTTTGGATATGACTGAACCTGTCACCCAGGTAGTGAGCATAGTTCCCAATGGGTAGTTTTTTTTTTACCCTTGCACCTCTCCCATCCTCCCCATTCTCATGGTCCCCAGTGTCTGTTGTTTCCATTTGCATTCATGTGCACTCAGTGTTAAGCTCCCACTTGTAAGTGAAAACATAATTGGTTTGCTGTTCCTGCATTGGTTTGCTCATGGGAATGGCCTCCAGCAGCATCCATGTTGCTACAAAGGACATGATCTAATTCTTTTTTATGGCTGTGTTATATTCCCTGGTGTATATGTACCACATTTTCTTTATCCAGTCCACCATTGATGGGCATTTAGGTTGATTCCATTTCTTTGCTGTTGTGAATAGCACTGCGACGAACATAGGGAGCATGTTTTGTGTTTTGTGGGGTTTTTTTGGTGGCGGGTAGAATGATTCATTTTCCTTTGGGTATATCCTCAGTAATGGAACTGCTGGGTCAAAAGATAGTTCTATTTGTAGTTCTTTGAGAATGAAAGCAATTTTAGAAACTGCTGCAGGCAACTGGAAGGAATAAAAGCAGTTCAACAGCCACTTGATACACTGTGCAAAAGTAGTGGACATGTTGAAGATTTGGGGTAAAGAATGGAGGACCGCTTTCAACGCAAGGAGCAGTGCAGGTTATGGTATGACTCCTGGTTCATGTATTTTCCATATTTCAGGGCAAAGAACTTCCAGTGTATATCTCCACCTGTAATGCCACACTCTAAGCCTTGTTCATAGGAAACACAGTGAAAGATACTCATGAATCCTGGGACCACAGGCATGCAGCACCATGCCTGGCTGATTTTTGTACTTTTTGTAGAAAAGAGATTTTGCTTCTCTACAAACCTCTGAGAGGTGGGAAGATTGCTTGAGCCTGTGAGGTTGAGGCTGCAGTAAGCCATAATCATGCCACTGCAGTCCAATCTGGGGGACAGAGAGGGACCGCCTCAAAAAAAAAAAAAAAAAAAAAGCCCTGTTCAGTTCCCAGGTGGAGGAAGATTTCCAAATACTGGAGGATAACATCATTCGGGGACAGTCATGGTCACTCTTCTCCCTCAAATCTGTCCATATTCACACCCTTCATCCATTTTCAGAGAACAGCTGACATCAAAAAGGAAAGTGTGTTTCTGCCTTCTCTCAGTTCACAGTCTTCATAGAGTGGGTCATGACCAATGCCACACGTTGCCCACTCCCAAAAGCAGCATTTTCAAAGCAACTTGGGCAGCAGGATATGGAAAGAAAGGTAGAGAAGGGATGAGGAGGAGGGATAAAGTCAGCCAATGCCTTGAGGACTGCACTGCTGTCATGTTGGTGTCACCTGGCACTTTTGCAAGCTCAGGCTCAGCTAGTCTCCTGAACCCACTCAGGGATGCTGAGGTAGCTCTCCTACCACTCCCTCAGAAGAACAGAGATTCCTCACTTCCACAAATGGCCCAAGACATCACAGACAGCGAATAGCATTAAGCAGGGTGTGCATCGTGAGGGATTAACATCTCAGACGTCAGCTGTAAGCCTGACCGAGTGGGAAGAACAGAGAACATAGGAATGCCCCAGGCAGCCCAAGGGTAACCTGAAGGCAATCTAAGAGTCCCAGCATCCCTCCAGCATGTCATTCTGAACACGCAAGGCCCAACCTGCGTGAGCCATTCGCTCTTGTGAAGGACGGCAGGACAGATGGAGTTCCTGTGTGGATGAAGAACAGCTGAGGTTGTAAGAGCAGTTCTGTAGGCAGGCTGCTGGGAACGGAAGATGTCTTCAGAAAGAGGAATATCTAATGAGATACTTCATGGCCCACATCTTGTCTAGGGAATGAACTTGAAATGTCTGTGGAAGATGGAAGAGGCACAAGGGATTACCCGAACCCTGTGAGGAGAGCTCTGAAGGACAGGTGCTTTGACACAAGACCACCGGATTGACTGAGCAGTGTGGCTTGGAAAGATCAAATGTTCAAAGGGCCTTACTGGGAGCCACAGACACTTCGTTTCAGTAGAAATGATAAGTGTGGGCTTTACATGGCCTTTTTACTTTAGTTTTTCTTTCAGCATTATTTTAAAGCAATACAGATTTAATCGTGGAGAGCTGACAAAATATAGAAAAGTCTTAAGCAGGCAACCTGTTGAAAAGGAGAGCAGCACGTGTTGTTCAAAGTCACGGTGAGGCGGGTTGTTTATCCATTCCACTGTGGATGGACAACTGGGTTATTGCCAGTTTATGATCATTATGAATAATGCTGCTATGAATACCCCTTTGCGTGTCCTTTCCTGAACATAGCCCCTCATTGCTAATGGGTATATACCCAGGAGTTGAATTGCTGAGTCATAGGATATGCTCCTGCCTGGATTTAATAGCTACAGAGAAAAGGTTTTCTCATGTGGTTGTACCAACTTCTACTTTCACTAGCTATGTGAGAAAATCCTGAGGGCTCTACATTTGCTCCAAAGTGAGGGGTTTTTCTTCGATATCATGTTAGCCATTCTGGAGTTTGTGTAATGGTTTCACATTGTGGTTTTATTTCACAGTTGTCTAATGTTTAATGAGTCAATGATTAGCATCTTTTCTTATGATGAGTTGATGATAGTGTCTTTTCATATCACTAATGATGAATGATTAGTATTTTTATATATTTACTGTCTATTTCATAATGTCAGAATTTAATGTTAAATTCAGAATGACACTGGATTCGCCACCTTCACTATGAACCCTGGAACTGACACAAGACGATCACAGCCCCAGTAACTTGGCTACCCTGATATGCTCAGAGACAACTTATTGTCTAACGCCCTTCCCACATTAGTATTCAAGTTGTTACAATTAAGGTAGTAAGATTGCCCACATACCAAATCAGAAAGCTGATTAGATACCCATACCTCTACTCTTTAATTACTCACCCTTCTATACCTGTGGGGCACCCAGTGTCCCCATCCTGGCTACTACCTGTACCAAACAGCACCTATCTCAAGCCTATTCCACCACGCACACTGAAGTTTCATGGGCTACATCTCCTATTGCGTCTGCTCCATCCATTGGTCGTCTGAAGACAAGCGCCCCTTCCTGGACCCTCACCTGGCCCATTTTCCCTGAGGCTGAGAGTGCCTATTTCCATTCCCTAAACTACTCCGCTGCTCTCTGCCATCACTCTTTAAGGACTTTAAGGGCTGTCACACCATCTGCACTAGACAGCCCATGGGTAAACTTGGTACATGGACCTTCATGTCCAGTACTCTTACATAAAACCAGTACGCTGTTGTTTGCAGATATTTTATTGGCATAATTCTTTTAGTCACTGGAATAATTTCTTTAAAAAAGGGTAGCAATCATTGTACTCTGCATAATCCCCAGTCCATGAAGACCAGATGGCAGAGGAGCTGTAACTGAACAGGGGGCTGTGAGCCTGGGCTCTTGCCCACTCAGCACCTCTTGTTCCTTCTCAGCATAGTGAGCTTGGACACACCCCCACAATTCTAGGGCTTCCTTATAAACTCTTTGCAAAGCCCTGTGTCAGGAGAGCCTTCCTCGGATGCAGGCCTCCCCACCGTGTTTCCACACAGGCATCTGTCTGCACGGACTGCAGTTGTGTGCTCGGCTTTCAAGCACTGTCAACAACCTGTGCCTCTCCCCCCAAACCCAACTATGTCTCACAATCATTTTTATTGTGTCATCAACTTATCTATCCCTAACTGTCACTTCCTACGTACACACAGGTACACACTCTGCGCTAGTCCACTCATCTCTCCTGCTCTCAACAATCAGGTTGTGGACCTCCTGCTATTCCCTGCATTTCTCCACTCCCCTCAGGACTGTTCACAGGCCCTGGCTTTCCACTCTTCCCAAAGCCATGTCTCTGCCCTCCTTCCTGGCCCAGCTCTAGACTGTCCTCTAGGAAAGGGATCTTTGCTACTGCCCTTACCTAGAAGCTTCTTAGCATCTTGCAACACAAGGGTTTTCTGTCTCAACACATTTGCTTTCCTAGCTTCAAAACAGTTCTTCGGTTAGGGTCTTCCTGGTAGGTGGATTTTATTCCTTTATCAATCAGACTATCTGCATGAGTAGGGGGCTTGGTGCCTCTTACTTTCGTGTTTTTGCCTCCTGGATATAATATACAGTCTCCAGTTGTTTTCAATATTGTCTACCTTGCATTGAACCCAGAGGGAGACAGAGCAGAGAAACCTTAGCCGTTTTTTCACAAATCAGCATAAAGCCTGGTGACAAGGCCCTCTAAAGAAATACAGCTCAATTATCATTCAGCATGCAAGCTGAAGTGGAAACAATTAGTGTTCCTTCTTAAATGGCCAGAGAATAACTCTCTCTATTCCCACTGTGATGACCCTGTAAATGATGAGTGCATGCTGGATCCTCCAGTCACTCCCCAGTCACTTATGCTGTGTGCCAGGCACTGTGCAGGGACCTCAGGTACAAAGAAGACTCAGGCCCCTTCCTCAGCAGCTGAAACACATGCACAGTTCTTTCCATCTAAGCTAGTAAGGACCAGTGGGCAGTAGCAGCTGACATAGGTCACAAGGTGGCAGCAAATGAGAAAGTAACCTGTGCTTGAGACAGGACATCCATTTTCTGCAGTTCTCATAAATGAGGATATGCAGGCTCTTATGACGTGCAGAAGACAGGCTCAATGCTCAGGAATATCCACAAGCCCCCTGTGCTCTAAATCACCTGGTTTGGAGTCTCTGGAATCTATGATGAAAATTAAGGCTGTGATATTCAGCTCTCAGAAACGCTGGGCTTGGAGTGGTATTTCATGGAGGAGATTTTGTGTGATATCTTCCTCTTGACTCTGAGTTGGCACTCAGAGGAGAGTGAGCACGTGTTTCGAGGCACGGAGGGATGTAAGATGTAAGTGGCTGAGATGAGGAATTAGTTCTAGGAGGGTGTTTTAGACCATTTTCATTCTGTGGATTATATATATATATATATATATATATATATATGTATATGTATGTGTATATATATATATATATATGTAATTGCGTTTTAGGTTTTGGGGTACATGTGAAGAACATGCAGAATTGTTGCATAGGTACATACATGGCAATGTGGTTTGCTGCCTTCCTTCCCATCACCTATATCTGGCATTTCTCCCCATGTTATCCCTCTCCAACTCCCCCCGCTCCCTGCCCTCCGCTGTCCCAAGGCATTTCTGAGACTGGGCAATTTTTACAAAAGAAAGAGGTTTAATAGACTCACAGTTCCCTGTGTCAGAAGGTCAGGATAAGCCCTGACAATTTGTATCTCTAACAAGATCCTACGTGATGTTAATACTGCTGGCCAGGGGACCACACTTGAGGAACTTCTGCCTTAAAGACAGGCAGAGGAAATAGGCACATTGGTTCAGAATCTGTCCTTAATGCTAAGGATACAGGAGGGTGTACTCATGGTCTCTTTACTTCAGAGTCTCTCCGGCTGATGTAGGAAGCAGGACTACAGCAGATGCCTATAATACATCCTGGGAAGGGCTTTGTGATTTTTACTTGTTAACCTGGGAGCTCAGTGAAGGTTGTTTTTTCTTACGCAAATAAAAACAAAAACAAAAATGTGATGACTGGATGAGTGAGCCCCTGTTGAGTGAATTCCAAGAGATTTTGACTGTGTGGCTGTGTCCATATCGGGGAGAGATGAATATTTGATTGTGAATACATGGTGAGAAATCACTGTGAAATATGGCTTTCTCATCCCTTTTTTGTCTGCTCCTTCATGGGAATTTAAACAACTCAAAACCATAGAAGTGTATCCATGGTTTTTCATGACTGTAATATTTCTGTTGGCATGATAAGGCAACATCGTGACTGTTTTAATACAAAATGTGCTTAGGAACTGAGTCTTTATTAAGATAGAGGTAAATGTCTGAATGTTGGGCATATTATTTTAAGTGTGTGTTTCTAAGTGTGTATTTTGCAGAAATGGCCACTTTCACTTTTATGTGATAATTGGTATATGATGCAGCACCTAACATAATGTTTTAGGTTCCATGATTTATTAGGTAATCCTTCCTATTATTAGCCACAAACAAAACGTTATCCTGATCCCTGCAATACTTCAGGATGAGATTAATGATTTCTCACTCAACACTTATTGTGCCATCTTAGGGGAAGGACTGGGAGGGTGGAAGATGGAACTTTGCTGGATTCAGGATTGGCTGCAGACCAGCAGAGGTGCCTTACCTCCTGGTATTTACAAGCATGTGGGATCTCATTTCTCCTGGGAATTTATTAGTTTCCAAGAGAGAAAAACTGAGCAGCTGCGCAGAGCTGCCAAAATGCCCCAGTAAGGAAGCTGCTCAATTCAAGTGAGAATGAAACTGCAATTAGGTGTGATTTTTACAGAACAACTCAGTGTTTTGATTTTGGAGTTAACATGTTTAAAACCAATGGAAAGTTTAAATAAGAAAGAATGATGACAATATAGTAGTATATGGAAATAATTGTAACAAGATTATTCCCTTGTAAGAGATTTACTTACTTGCTCTTGTGAATATGTTGTTTTTGTTGTTTGATATTATTATCATAGTAACCTTTCATGCACTTTGTGGGTATAGGCATCACAGAATATAAAATTAGGCAATAGGGCAAGTGATATTTTCTCCATTTGGGTATTTGCATATAAGTTGCAGTAGTTCTTTTTGAGGAATATTAAACAGAATGGTTCTGGGTAATTTCTGGTATTTCCTGTTTTTGCTTAAATTGGAAAAAAAGGCTGATACAGAAGATTTGACTGAGTATTCATGGGAATATTCAGAGCAAGACGTTTTGAATATGAGTTTTGCAACTATCTTTTGGTCATTGTTCTGTGGAGGGAATGGAACTTTTAGTTTGGATGTTACATGCCTGTTGGTGATAAGTTTTATTGTGATGTTAATAGTAATTATTATTTTCTTTAGACAACTATAGGACAGAATGGAAGAAAGCCCATAGCGAATCACATGAGGGTAAGAACCAGGATTAGAAGCCTGAAAAAACTGCAAAGAGACTTTTTATGTCAAAGAATGCAGGCAACTATATTTTAGGAAGAGAAAGCTTGAAGACACAGAAGTAAGCAAGCAGACAGGATCTCTACCCTCATGGAGCTTTCAGATTAGCTGGCAAAGCAGGCATTAAACTAGTCTTAGTAAGTAAAATTGGGACTCACCTACACAATGAAAAAGTCCAGGAAGCTATGGGAGAATATCACAAGGTCTGGACCTACTGTAGGGGAGATTAGATCATGGCAGGGGTAGGGGGTGGGGGGTGGGAGTCAGGGAGCTTGTTTGAGTCAGTGGTGATTAAGTTGAAATTGGAAGGGTGAACATGAATCAGCCAGGCAAGGAACAGTGGGAGAAGTTGGGAGGTGTCCCTCAGGCGGAAAGAATAACTCTTTGGAAGGCTTTAAGTGAAGAAGGAGCTGGGCCTATTGGAATCAAAACGAAAAGCAATGCTAGTGTGATTATAGCATAGTGAGCAGGAGTGAGACCAGTGCAAGATGAAATGAGAGATAGATCAGGCATGATCATTCAAATCCATGTTTGATATGAGAAATGTTTATGACTTTATCCTGAGATTAATGGGGAAGCAGGGAAGGGATTTAGCATTGGAATGCCACAATTAGATTTTTATTATTGCAAGGTCATTCTGGCTTTTTTAAAACGTAGGCTGTATGTACTGAAAGCAGCTGAGGGGTATATTGTAAGAATGCTTGATCAGGGAGTCATAACTTAAAACTCTGTAAGCCAGGCGTCCCCAAACTACGGCCCGCGGGCCGCATGCGACCCCCTGAGGCCATTTATCCGGCCCCCCGCCGCACTTCAGGAAGGGGCACCTCTTTCATTGGTGGTCAGTGAGAGGAGCACAGTATGTGGCAGCCCTCCAATGGTCTGAGGGACAGTGAACTGGCCCCCTGTGTAAAAAGTCTGGGGACGCCTGCAATGGTTTGTTGACTTGGGAGCACTCTCCTAAGATTGATTGAATACACTGCTAATATACCAGTAGATGGTACAAACTCATTAGTAGGATGGCTCATAGGAGCATTGAAAATGTAATGGCCCACGCTAAGTGAGATTAAAATGTAAGTATTGTTGTGGTATATTGTGCTGGGTTGTATTAAAGGCCTCAGGGATATATATGTGCTGCAGCTGATAACTATGTGTGAACAGAAGCCCCTTCAAATGAGTATGTTCCGTGCAAAAGACCAGAGGACACACCATTTACTGAAGCCATAAAGAATGCATTGCTGAGGGAGATATTAGAATCTCTAAGATGTTCAATAGTGACTCTCCTCTTCTGAACTAAATGTAGGAGCTGAGTATCGAAGATGATGCTGAAAATCTTGGCTTGTTGCAGGCTTGGGAATATAAGATCATGAAACAATAGTGAAGTGGCAGCTATTAGCCACCAGAAGCCAAGGGTTCACACTGTCATGGTGACACACAAGTTAATGAAGGCAGCCAAGGAGGTTGGAGGTGTAGAGAGTCACGGAGATGATTAATAGAACATGGTGCCGCTATGCAAAAGTAGAGAGACAGATGATAAGGATACTACTTTGCTTGTACCAGCAAAAAAAAAAAAAAAAAAAAAAATGAAGTATAAATAACCAGGAGTCTGAGGGAAGGTACTCAAATTTTTAAAAAAGCACAAACCCCTGCACAATTTCTAGACCTAAGGCAGTTTTTACACTCTTAAACTCTCTCCAACAGTGGGGCTGCCATAACACTGCAGATCTCCAGGTGTCCACCTCAGCTGAGACCCTATGCCCAACAGGAGGTGAGAAAATACAAATGGTGGATATAACATTCTTAGTAGTTGTACAGCAATTATTGAGACATTGAACCTTTATTTCTGGTAAAAACAATAAAATAAAATAGTGTGTCCTTAACTATATAAAAACTACATGTATCAAAAACTGTAGGAATCACTGCACTTAACATTCAAAACAATTATAAAAATTGCCACTATCACCATTAGTACAATAAAGATCTTGTCAGTTAATGAGACTAGAAATAAAAGTTTGGATGATTTTCTTACCTAGGTAATCCGAAGGAATCAGCTATTAGGATTTCAGAACAAATAAGTTCTATTTAACTTATTAAACAATCTAGGCAGACTCCTGTATCATTGTACAAATAGCAGTTGTCCCATACACTGGCAATAGCCCCAAATTCATCAATTATCTTCATAAGCATATACATGCAAGAACTACAGAAAAAAGCATAAAACATCACTTAAAGCTACAAAAGAAGAGGTATATTAAATGAGAGAGACACCATGTTTCTTGATATAATAGACAGATATTTCAAATGAATCTATAGATTCAAGGCCATACCAAACAATAGCCCAACAGTTTAAGAAAACGGATGTTAGTACCCTTTATTTCTTTCAACCATTGTGGAAGACAGTGTGACACTTCCTCAAGGATCTAGAAATAGAAATTCCATTTGACCCAGCAATCTCATTACTGGGTAGAACTATAAATCGTTCTACTACAAAGGCACATGCACACATATGTTCATTGCAGCCCTGTGTACAATAGCAAAGACTTGGAACCAACCCAAATGTCCATCGATGATAGACTGGACAAAGAAAATGTGGCATATATACACCATGGAATACTACACAGCCATAAAAAATGATGAGTTCGTGTCCTTTGTAGGGACATGGATGAACCTGGAAACCATCATTCTCAGCAAACTGATACAAGAACAGAAAATCAAACACTGCATGTTCTCACTCATAGGTGGGTGTTGAACAATAAGAACACATGGACTCAGGGAGAGGAGCATCATACACTGGGGACAGTTGGGGGGCTAGGGGAGGGACAGTGGGGGGTGGTCAGGGTAGGAAGGGTGGGGAGGGATGACATAGGGAGAAATGCTGGATATATAGTACACGGCTAAAGTAAAATAAATTAAAAAAAAAAAAACAGATGTTAAAAAGAAACCAAACAGGATGATTTAAAAATTTATCTGTCATAAAAAAACAGATAAGAAGACAAGGCAATTTGAAGAAAAGTTAAACAATGTGAACAGTTTGACAACAAGGTATTGAAGCTTTAGTGACTTTTTAAAAAAAGGAACAGCAATGGTACAGTAATATATGACTGGATCAATGTGAAAGATGAGAGACTCTGGAAGCAGACACATCAGATATGGGAATTTGTATTCAAGAAACATGCCATTGTAAGTCAGTGGGGAGAATGTGGCATATTTTAATGGTATTGGGAAAATAGGCTATCCATTTTGGAAAATAGTTATTTGATAAGCTTAGATAAATACCTAGATGTGAAATCAAAGCTATGAACATTTTAGAAAATGAATAAGAGTGTAGTTTTATTATCTAAAGATAGAAAAGGATTGCTTAAAGAAGATAAAAGTATTTAGAAAGGAAACTGATACATTTGACAGCATAAGACTTGAAATAACTTTCAAGTAAACATAATAGTTGAGAAAAATTGGAAGAAAATATTTAAAATGTCGATAAAAACCAAAGATAAATATATGGAATATGTAACAATTTTATGCAAACTCTTTAGCAAATTCAATGAAAGGAATACTAAAGTGTCCAGGTATAAACACAGAATATGCTCAAAAGCATTAATTGTAATGATAAATGGACAAGAGGAATACCAGGAATATCTTAAAACTAAAAACCAAGGCTGTGATGATTTCTAAGGCCACAAAGAACTGAAAAATCACGAGCAGAAGGTAAAAGAAATGAGCTCTGTAGCTGGAATGGTCTTCCCTCAAGCACTGTGCAGAAAAGTCTCTTCAACTCACGGTTTCTACACTTGAAAAAGTGAGATTGAGATTAATAGCCAGCTTCCCCACAAACTTGGGTTCCTTCACGAGAAAATGATTCCTACATCCCAAGTACCTACAGGATGGAAAATCCTGAGGACAATTAAAGAAAGGGTGAAGGTGTTGCTACCACCAACCTGCACGTGAAAATTACTGGCTGCTCTTCATCCCAGCAAAAGAGACATCGAATCAGAGAGGCTGTTTAACAGCACCACACAGTGGGTGGCACAGTAAAGATATCCTTTGGGCACAGACTGCTAGGCAGCCTTCCCACAAACCCATGGTATATTCTTTGTGAACACCTGTTCACAACAGGCTGTGCTCCAAATTTTGCAACAGCCCAAAAACTCCTGATCTTAGAGAGCCATCTAGTGCTGAAAAGAAGGCAGCAGTCTCGGTCTAAGGGAACTCAATGGTCAGTTGACACAAAACCTCTAGACAGACACACCCTAGAAAAAGCAAACCAAGCCAGACAGTGAAGGCTGAAATAAACAACTATTCTTTTGACACGAAGACATAGGCATATGTCCATCAGAAACATGAGCAAACAGGGAACCATGACCTCCCCAAATGGTCAAGAAAAGGAGACAGCTAATGGCCCTAATGAGATGATATGTAAGCTCTAAGATCACAAATTCGATGCAGCAGTTTTAGGGAAATGCAGTGAACTCCAAGATAACACAGAAAAGCAACTAATGAATCTACCAGAGAAATTTCACGAAGATATTAAAATAATTTTTAAAACACACAGAAATTCTGGAACTGAGAAATACAATAACCAAATTGAAAAATACACGGAGGGTCTCAATAGCAGAATTGGTCAAGCAGAAGAACAAATTGGTGAGCTTGAAGAAAGGCTAAGTGAAAAATACATCGTCAAAGGAAAGAAGGAATTGAAAAGGAATAACTAGTGCATATGAGATCAAGAGAATAGCCTCAAAAGAAACATTCTGAGGGTCATAGGCCTCTAAAGGGGAGTTGAGAAAGAGCAAGGGGTAGAAAGCTCATTGGAAGAGATGATACAGAAAACTTTTCAAAAAGAGAGAAATGTTGGCAAAAAGAGTCAAACTCTGTAATGTATTTGAAGAAATTTATTCTGAGCCAAATATGATTTACTATGGCAGGTGACACAGCCCTCAGGAGGTCCTGAGAACATGTGTCCAAGGTGGTTGGGGTGCAGCTTGCTTTTACACATTTTGGAAAGGCATGAGACAGCAATCAAATACATTTAAGAAATACATTGATTTGGTCCAGGGAATGTCTGGGTTGTGATAAGAGGTTGCAGAGACCAAAGTTTTTCATGAAGATGCTTTTAGCTAGCAGGCTTCAGAGAAAATAGGTTGTAAAATGTTTCTTATCATAATTAAAGTCTGTGTTGATATTAATGTGGGAGAGGTATGAAGCATGTTCGACTCCCATGTATGAGGCATGTTAGACTCCCACATCCCATCATGCCCTGAAACATTCTCTCAGATTAAATTTTTTAAAAATTGTACTTTAGGTTCTGGGGTACATGTGCAGATCATATAGGATTGTTGCATAGGTACACACATGGCAAGGTGGTTTGCTGCCTCCAACCCCCATCACCTACATCTGGCATTTCTTCCCATGTTATCCCTCCCCAACTCCCCACCCCCAGCTGTCCCTCCCCTAGCCCCCGCAACAGACCCCAGTGTGTGACGCTCCCCTCCCTGTGTCCATGTGTTCTCATTGTTCAACACCTGCCTGTTAGTGAGAACATATGGTGTTTGATTTTCTGTTCTTGTGTCAGTTTGCTGAGAATGATGGTTTCCATATTCATCCATGTCCCTACAAAGGACATGAACTCGTCCTTTTTTATGGCTGCATAGTATTCCATGGTGTATATGTGCCACATTTTCCTTGTCCAGTCTATCATCGATGGGCATTTGGGTTGGTTCCAGGTCTTTGCTATTGTAAACAGTGCCGCAATGAACATAAGTGTGCATGTGTCTTTATAATAGAATGATTTATAATCCTTTGGGTATATGCCCAGTAATGGGATTGCTGGGTCAAACGGAATTTCTACTTCTAGATCCTTGAGGAATCGCCAAACTATCTTCCACAATGGTTGAACTAATTTACACTCCCACCGACAGTGTAAATGTGTTTCTATTTCTCCACATCCTCTCCAGCATCTATTGTCTCCAGATTTCTTAATGATCGCCATTCTAACTGACAGTGGACTTTTCAGCAGAAACCCTGCAGACTAAGAGTGAATGGAATGACATACTCAAAATGCTGAAGAAATAAAAAATGACAACTAAAAATACTACACCCACCAAAGCTACTCTTCAAACATGAAAGAGGTAAAGACCTTCCAGGCCAAACAGGAGCTGAGGGAATTCATCACCACCAGACCTATCTTAAAAGAAGGGCTAAAGGGAGTCTTCAATTAGCAATAAAAAGATGCTAATGTGCACCAAGAAATCATCTGAAACTATAAAACTCAATGATAAAAGTAAGTACACAGGCAAATTTAGAATACTCTAATACTGTAATTCGGATATGTAAACCACTCATTTATAGTGTAAAGATTAAAACAAATCTTTCAAAATTGATGATACCTACTAAATCTCTCTCAATAGATAATTATATAAAAATAATTGAGGCAACTGCAAATATGTGAGTTGATGGAGTTAAAGTGTAGAATTGTTTAGTTGTAGCTTTGTTTTTTCCTTCTGATCAAAGTTAAGTTATCATCAATTTGAAATCTCTTGTAATAAATCTAGAAAGATATTTTTGTAAGCCTCACGGTAACCACAAGCAAGAATCTATAACAGACATGCTTAAAAGTAAAAAAAGAAATTAAAACATGCCACTAGTGAAAAACACCTAACCATACAGGAAGACAATTTAAAAAAAAAAAAAAAGAAAGAAAGGAAGAGAAGAGTTACAAAACAACCATAAAACAGGTAACAAAATGGTAGTATAAGGTCCTTACCTTTCAATTATTGCACTGAATGTAAATGGACTGAATTCTCCAATTAAAAGAGAAAGTGAATGAATAGATAAAACCAGCACCTCAATGTTACTTCACCTATAAAGACACACTTTAGACTCGAAGAGAGAAAAAAAGATATTCCATGAAAATAGAAATACAAAAAGAGCAGTAGTAACTATGCTGCTATCAGATAAAGGAAACACAAAATCAAAAATGGTAAAATGTGACAAAGAAGATTCATTATATAATGGTGAAGTGGTCAGTTCAGCGAGAAGATATAATGATTATAAGTATATCTGCACCCAATATCAGAGTACCCCAAAATATAAAGTAAATATTGATAGAACTAACATGAGTGATAGATTGAAATACAATAATCGTAGTGGAATTCAACACCCCATTTTCAGCGTTGGACAGATCCAGACAGAAAATTGACCCCCCCCAAAAAAAAAAATCAGAGTTAAACTACACACTAGACCAAATGGATCTGACTTTTACAGAAAGTCTCATCTAACTGTTACAGCATTCACCTTCTCCTCAAGTGCACGTGAAACATTCTCCAAGATAGATCATATGTTATTCCAAAAAACAAGTCTTATTAAGTACAGAAACATTGAAGTCATATCAAGTATTTTTCTGACTACAGCACTGTGAAACTAGAAATCAAAAAACAGGAAGAATTTGGAAAATTCACAAATACATGAAAATTAAACAAGATACTCCTAAACAACCAAAGGGTCAATGAGGCAACTAAAAAGAACATTTAAAAAATTTCTTGAAATAATTAAATTGGAAACACAACATATCAAAACCTATGGTAAGCAGCAGAAGCAGCACTAATAGGGATGTTTATAGCAATAAACTCTTGCATCAAAGATGTAGAAAGACTTCATATTAACAACCTAATGATGGACCTCACAGAACTAGAAAAGCAAGGACCTACCAAACCCAAAAATGGCAGAAGGAAGGAATAATAAAGATTAGAGCAAAACATGAATAAAATTTAGACTAAAAAATACAAAATATCAATAAAGCAAAAAATTATCTTTTTGAAAAGATAAACAAAATTGGCAAACTTTTAGATAGGTTTAAAAAAAATTGAGAGTGGTGAGAGCAACATGGCCAAACAGAACCCTCCAGTGATTGTCCCCATGCAGGAACACCAATTACACAACTCTCCGTTTAACGCAGCACCTTATAAGAACCAAAAGAATGAAGTTAGTACTCACAGTACCTAGTTTTAACATATTATCAAGGAGTGAGGTTTTAAGAAGTTAGGAAACAGTTTTGCATTGAATACACCACCAGTCCTTAATGTGCCTGCAGTATTGTGCAGAGATAACCTGTGCTTTGGAGGAAGACAGTGAAGTGATTATGGGACTTCACTTTGGAATTCAGCCCTGTTTTATCCCAGTGGAACACAAAACAGGACTTAATTCTGCTGGTGCCGACAGAAAAAGCAATTAGACTGGCCCCAGCAGAGACAAATTCTTAGCCCCAGTGGGTGGAACTCAAATTATGTCTGGCTCCATCACTGGCTAAGTTGCCTGCAACATAGAATAAATTTGAGAGGCAGGCAGGTCCTGGTGCTGCACTGGACTCAGAGGCAGTGGACCTGGGGTATGCACCACCCAGTGAGACACCAGCTGTGGTGGCCACGGGAGTATCTGTGTCTCCCCTCCCCAAACTCCAGGCAGTGCAGCTTAAGAAGATATTTTTTTCTTCTTTGGGAAAGGAGAAGGAAGAGTCCAGAGGAGGTTGTCTTGCAAGGTGGGTACCAGCAGAGCCACTTGGTAATGTAAAGCACCAAGCAGATTCCTGAAGCACCTGATTTCAGGCTTAGATCCTAGATGGCATTTTTCTAGACCTACTCTGGGCCAGAAGGGAATCTACTGCCTTGTTGGGACAGACCCAGTCCTAACAGAATTCACCACCTGCTGACTAAAGAGCCCTTGGGCCTTGAATCAACATCAGCGGTAGCCAGGTAGTAGTTGCCACAGGCCTCGAGTGAGACCCAGTACTATACTGACTTCTGGTGTGATTCAGCACAGTGCCAACAGCGGTGACCGTGGGAGTACTGCTATCACCCCTCCCACTACTCCAGGGAGCCCGTCATAGAGAGAGACTCCTTCTGATGAGAAAAGGGAAGAGATGTGGAGACTTTGTTTGACATTCCAGGGAATTCTCCCGGATCTTACCCAAACTCACCAAGAGGGTGCCTCTAGGAGTCTGCAAGAGTCATAGCATTATTGGGATTAAGGAGCCCCCTAGTGCTAACATGACTGCCGTGACTACAGACTTAGATTATAATACTCAATTCTTTTTGAATACTTGGAAAGCCTTCTCACCAATAATGGGTACAAATAAGCCCAGACTGCTGAGAATGGAATGAATACCTAGAATTTCAGTGCTCAGACATCAACAAATATCCACAAGCATCAAGAATATCTAGGAAAATATAACCTCACAAGACTAACTACATAAGGCTCCAGTGACCCATCCCGGAATGATGGACATATGTAAACTTTCAGACAGATAATTCAAAATTGGTGTCTTGAGGAAGCTCAATGAATGCTAAAGACCACACAAAGAATGATTTCAGAATTCTAGCAAATAAAATTAACAAAGAGATTGAAATAATTTTTTAAAATCAAGCAGAAATAACGCAGCTGAAAATTCAATGGACAAACTGAAAAATGCATTAGACTCTCAACAGCAGAATTGATCAAGCGGAGGAAAGAATTAGCTTGAAGAAAGGTCATATAAAAAACACATTCAGTGGAGAAAATAATACTAAATAATAAAGTATGTCTCCAATATCTAAAAAAGTCACAAAATAGCCAATTTAAGAGTCATTGGCCTTAAAGAGGAAGTAGAGAGGGAGATTGGGGTAAAAAAAATTTATTCAAAGAAATAATGACACAAGTTTTCTAACTTAGAATGAGGTATCAATATCCAGGTATAAGAAAATCATAGAATGCCGAGCAGATCCATCCCAAATAAGACTAGCTCAAGGTATTTAATAATCAAACTCTCAAAAGTCAAAGATCAAGAAAGATTCTAAAAGCAGCAAGACAAAAGAAAGAAACTCTAAAGGTGCTCTGGTGTCTGGCAGTAGACTTCTGAGCTGAAATATCACAGGCCAGCAGAGAGCAGGATGATGCATTCGAAGTGATAAACAACAACAAAAAAACCCTTCCAGCCTGGAGTGTTGTATCCAGCAAAATATCCTTCAGATATAAAGGAGAAATAAAGACTTTTTCAGACAAACAAAAGCTGAGGGATTTTGTCAACACCAGGCCTGCCCTACCAGAAATGCTGAAGGGAGTTCTTAAGTCTGAAAGAAAAGGACGTTAATGAACAGCAAATCTTCTGAAGATATAAAACATACCACTGATAGTAAGTACACAGAAAAATCCAGAATACTCGAACAGTGTAATTACAATATGTATAACCACTTAATATTTTGAATAGGAAGACTAAAAGACAAACCTAACAAAAATAATCGCTATGACAACTTTTTGGGACTCGAGTCAAACATTTTGCAAGTCTACCTGGTATTCTATTGTATTGCAGCTGAGCTGGCACTCAAACTACAAGGCAAAGTCCTTGCCACTCTTCGCTTTCCTTTTCAAAGGCAGGGGAGCCTCACTCCATAGCCACTGCCACCCCTGGCCACGAGGAGTACTACTAGACTACCATTGATGTTCCCTTGAGGCCCAAGATGTCTTAAATCAGCTTGTGGTGAATGCAGCCTGGCCTGGGACTCACGCTTTAGGACAGTGGGCTCCCCTCTGGCCCAGGGCATGTCCAGAAATTCCATACAAGGGTCAAGTCCTGGAATCAGGGACCCCAAGAGCCCACTTGCTGCTCTACCCCCAACTGGGGCTGAGCTGGTATGTAAGGTGCAAGGGAAAGTCCCCTTTACTTTTCCCTCTGCTTGTCCCAAGAAGAAGTGGGTTTGTTCCATAACCACCATAGCTGGCAATGTGCTGAGTCTCACCTGAAGCCAGCAAGTCTCAGAAGCTCACCCACAGTCCTCGATGTAGTAGCTGGGTATCACTGCTGGTTATTAACGGCCCAAGGACTCTTCCATTAGCAGCTGATGAATGCTGACAGGACTGGATCCTTTTATTCAAGGCAGAAATTCCCTTCTGGCCCAGGGTGTGTCTAGAATTGTCATTTGGGAGCTAGGGCCTGGAAAAGGGGCCTCTTCACTCTGACCAGTGCACTATACTGCTATGGCTTAGCTGGTATTCAAGATGTGGGCCGTGAAGTATCTCATTAGATATTCCTCTTTCTGAAGACATCTTCCGTTCCCAGCAGCCTGCCTACAGAACTGCTCTTACAACCTCTCCTCTCCTCAAGCAGAAGGAAGGGGTGTCTTTTGCAGCCACAAGCTATGCAACCTGGGTTTAGGGGAGAGGTGATTCCATCACTTTCTTGGCTGCCCCAGCTGTGGCATGACCCCCAGTCCACTGTCTCTGGGCCTAGTTCAACCCTAAGACTCACCTATGAGTCTCAGTCCTTATGGCCTGGACTGCCTGTCAACTTTACGAGACCATGAGCACTTTTGGCTCCCAGTGGTTAGGTTTGCAGGCAGACTGAGATTCTCCTCTGCTTAGGACTGATTTAAAATGCTCCCTTCGTGAGCAAATGTCGGCTGAGTTTTGTCCAGTTTTCCTTTCTGCTCTAACAGAACAGCACTGAATTCAGTGCCTCACAATTGCTATGTTCTCCCTACCCCGCCACCCGGAGATGCTTTCAATACCATGCTGCCGCTTCTGGGGGTTTGGAGAGGGGTCTCATCAGTGATTCAGGACTGTTTGTTTCTATATCTTCAGTGCCTCTTTCAGTGATAGGAAGTTAAAACCAGTGATATGAAATTAACATTGTGAGTGCTCACCTGATTTTTGGTTCTTGTAAAGGTGTTTTTTCTTTGTAGATAGTTGTTAATTTGGTGTCTTTGTTGGGGGACAATCGTTAGAGCTTTTTTTGGCCATTTTGCTCCACCTTCAGCCACAATGGAATATCAATAGCCATATAAAAAAATGAAATCATGTCATGTGTAGCAATATGGATGAGTCTGGAAGACAGATAGTTGTTCAGTGAAATAAAACATACACAAAAAGACAAATATCACATGTTCTCACTCAAATGGAGCTAACAAATTAATCTCGTGGAAGTAGAGAGTAGAATGGTGATTATCAGAGGTTAGACATGGTGTGGGGAAGGGGAATGAAAAGAGTTTGTGTCTGGGCACAAAAATATAGTTAGAAAGAAGAAATAATTTCTAGTGATCATTAGCACAGGGGGGTGTCTACAAATAGCAATAATTTAGTATGTATTTCAAAATAGCTAAAAAAGAAAGTTCCCAGCAGGCAGAAATGATAAATGTTTGAGGTGATGGGTATTTCAATTTCCCTGATATGATTATTACACATTGCACATATCAAATTGTCACGTTGATCCCACAAATATATATATTATGTCTCAATAAAACATGTGCACAAAGAGGCATGTATAAGAATATTCACTGCAGCCTTGTTTGTAAAAAGTGGAAATTTCTAAACATTCTAGGTGTCTGTCGACTGGAGAATAATATGTGGTTGTTTGAAGAATGTGCTATCTCTACAAATTGTCTTGAATTATTCTCCGAGACACATTGTTCAGTGAAACAAAGCAAATTGTTCAGTGATATGCTGTGTTGGTCTGTGTACTCTGAGAAGTGGATGACAACACAGGATTAAAGGCCATTGATGTTTCCTGTAGGAAACCTGTGACACACATTCTCCTGGACACCACTGTTCACTACTTACACAACACAGATCAACTTCTTTACTAAGGTTTGAGGGACATCCTCAGTTCAGGATGACTGTACATGTTCGTTCATGGTTACAATGGGGAAATGTGTACTAGGAGGCACAAAAGTGAATCACCCAGGCTTCCCACATATTTCTCCCTGCCCCCATTGTGTTGTGATAACCTCATCCCTTCCTCCTGATCAGGAGCCTGCCCATCTGGTGACTCCTCTTGGTACCTGCTAGCTTCTGAGTACCCAGTCCCAAATGACAATAGAAGGTGTAGGGAAGTTATAACTTGTGGTTCAATGGGACATTTTCTGTGTTCCCCAAGAAAAGTGAACAAGGAAGTCTCTTTGGAGCCAAGACCTCCAACAGTGCGGAACATGGAGTTGTGAGTACAAAATCCACGATGGGTGATCAGGAGTGATGGCAAGTAGGAAGTAGGTCTACTCTTGCTTCTGCCGCTAGGTTTCTGGACACATGTGTCCTCATTACTGAGGTAAAGGCGCCTCATAAGCTTTCTGATTTAATAAATTTACTAGTTCCTGAAAGATGGCAGCCCATCCTTCCAGAGTGTTTCCTCTGAGTTGTGCTTCAGTTGTGCATTGAGATTATTCTAGCATTATCAGAGAATATCTGTCTCTGGATTTTGTAGCATGTGATATGACCAGTGGATCCCATAGTCAGTGCTGTACCTACTTTTTCATATAAAGGGCCCCTTCATCAGATGCTATGCTATGAGAAATCCCATGCCTGTCTATCAGGGTATTTCATAAGCTCCTGAGTATTTCTGCTGAGTAAAGTGCTGCAGGCAAGGAAGGCAAATCCATAGCTGGGATAGGGTTAATCCCTGTGAGCATGAACCACCTGCCCTCCTAGGATGGATGGGACCCAATGTTTTCAACTGTCCACAACAAGAAATAGTGTAATATTGGGGACTCAGAGTTGGTTCTAGTTTCTGGCAAGTTGAACTCCCAGAGGCAGTAGATGATATATTGGTTTTGGTCAGTGGTAAGTGGGTGTCCATACCATTGGGACCTGTATGAAGCTTCCATTTCTGCCACCATGCACACTTTATTCATGTGTCCATTGCTGATTGGGCAGTGGTTGACAACAAGAGCTGACTAATGTCAACTGGTTGAATCGCTTCATTTACTTAATTTTCAATTCCTTTCCCATGGTGTATACTTTGTGATGGATATTAATGTATGGTCCAAAAATCTTCATACTTTGTTTCCATTCCAACATGTCAAACCACGTGCTTCTACTTCAGACCTTGTCTCTGATTTTTAAAATCATTTTCTTTATAGGCCCCAAGCTAGACAGCTAGTGTATTGTCACTCCCCAGAAATCTGTATGGATCATTAATTTTACATGTCAATTTGACAGCCTTAAGTACCTAGAAACATCATGAAAAATTCTTTTGGAATGTGTCTGAGAGGGCATTTCCATAGCGGATTAGCATATTTGTCTGAGTGGCCTAGCTGGAGAAGATCCATCCTTAATGTGAGTAGGCACTATCCAATTTGCCAGGGGCCCAGAGAGAGAAAAAAAAAAACATAAAAACAACAACAATAACAACAACAACAACAAAAAAAACAGAAAAGACCAATGTGTCATTCTATCTTCTGGAACTGGTATACATACTTCCTCTCCTGTCCTTGACAACTCCAGACTATGGGTCCCTTAAATGCTAGGGTTTACACCAGTAGACCTCCATATTATCAGGCCTTTGGCCTCGGACTGAGTTACACCATCGATTTCCCTGGTTCTGAGGCCTTGGCACCTGGATTGAGGCACCCTACCAGCATCCCAGGATTTCCAGCTTCCTGACAGCCTGTCTCTGGACTTCTCAGCCTACATGATAATGTGAGATAATCTTCCAGATAAATTTGTTCTTATATATTGATTGATAGGATTGATTCTAGGTGCCAATTATTTGGATTCCCACTATGAACTCGGGAACTGAGCAAATGGTCAGGAAATTAGTACTGGGAAAATCTGGATTCACATTGGGTACATTGTGAGCTGACTTTAGCCAGGATTCCATTTATTATCTATTTCCCATGAACTGTTTAATAGGTAGGCATTATATACATTTTGGGTTTCTGGCTATAAGCGTCAACTTTGATCTTGTGTCTAAAATTCCTTGAAATATTTAGTCATTTCATCCAATGTCCTATATGGCCATACATCCCTCTGCAGAAGGAAGAGAAAAATCATTATAGCATATACTTGCCATGGTTTGCAATGTCCTTACTCCTACAAAGGTAGTCACCTCTTCAGTCAGTGGGTTTCAGATCAGAAAGGTGGCTCAGAACTGGGAACTGAGCAAAGAATTATAACTTTTTCTCGGAGTAACTGTACTTAGCCCTCTTCATCTTCATTTTTGCTTTTTTCTGTTACACATGCTAAACATCACCCTTGGATACCTGTTTATTTTGCCCCCAGGAATATCGTTATCTATTAGCTATTGTTAAAACTCCCTATGGATTGAGCCATATTCACTGCCCTTCTGAACGTTTTCATCATTATAGTAATTGTGGTCTCTGGGCCTATAGCAGCATAGTACCACAACATAGCTCTGCTACTCCAGTTATCCAGCAACACAATCGATAATGAGCTGTACTCCCTAATATATGACCATTTCTCCCACCATCATTCCTAGCCTACAGGAAAGAGCTACCCTCAAATTTCCTAGTGATTTAAGTGCTCCTCCTACTAATGCATTCCTCATGGCTTTGGAGAATCAAGTGTTCTCTGGGCCCACTGAAGAAAGACAATTTTCTCATGGGACTTCTAGCTTTAAATAATCTATCCATTCCAGCATTCTCACTTCCTTCAACATCTTTATTCTTTCTTTTATCTTCTTACCAGGGGAACTCAGGCGTTTCTATTTCACTGAGATTTGGCTATTTTCTTTAGGGTTTTTAGAACTATCCAGCTGTACATTTTCACTGTTTTCTGGGGCTCTTGCTGATGTGTTTAATCCCATACCCTGAGGAAGCACCCCTAAGTCAAAAGAATTCTTGCATATTCAGCCTTATATTTTAATCTGCTTAACTAATCCCTCACAAGACACACTTCCAAGGACACTCTTCTGCTTTCTCTCAGTACATGATAGCTAATCTTTGTAATTTGTGAGGTTTATAGTCCCTTTCTTTCCTTATTAGGCCCAGAATGTCCCCATTTGCATTATGCTCAGATATAACCTTATCTTTCATCCTGGCATCCAAGATCAGAGGTAAGGGTAACTCATGAGTGGTCGCCTGCTGCTCCAAGGTAGTGAAAATCCTGCAGCATCTTCCACAAAGCAGAATTTCTAGTCCTTACTAGAGAAGGATGGGCCACTTCTGTATGCTCAGAGGGTCCAGGGCAGTTACAGAGCCAACATCCTTCAGGGTAACCATCTTGATGACTTCTTTAGAGTTTTGGGGATCTCAACCTTGCTTTGGATTAGCATTCAAACATTTCTGGAGCTCCATAATCTCATAATTACATCTTCAGACTGCCTGTTAACAGTGTCTTCTTTTCCAATATAGTTGATAAAGACCTCTTTATATCCTGCAATGAGGCTCTCTGGTTCTAACATTTAGTATTAACTGATGGTTACCAGCCCTCGGTGTTTCATTTTTCTTTGGCAAGCATCAATACAACTGAGCAATTACCAGCCAATTCCACCTTCTTGGTAGGCATATTCCTACCAAAAGTTTCCAGATATTGGCATCACTGTACCTATCACTGTGTTCCCCTCAATAGGAATATGTGCCTGAGTCACCACAGTTGAAATCTTTAGAATCTTTGTGCTTTGACCTATCATCTTGTGTTATGTGCCCCATCCATGAATAAAGATGCCATCCTCTTTGCCTGCAGAGAAGTAGATGAACCAGTTCCAAATCCTATCTTTGCACCTGTTTTCCAAACCAGTTCTTGTACTATTTGGATCTTTCAAGAAGCAGACAAGAAGGTTGTATTAAACATGCAAGTATTTAAAAGAGGAAATGCTTATATGAGGAAAATATGGAGGGGGTAAGGTAAAGCTGAGGGGAATCATCCATCATGAAGCAAATCTGAGCCTGAGAGAAGAATAGAGAGAAATTTGAGTGGACATGTATTAGACTGCCCTGCAGTCTGTGAAACATTTGGAAAAGTCTCAGGAAGTCTTCAGTCATTAGTTGGCTCTCAAAAAAGTTCTGGGTTTCTCAAGAATAATTATTCCTCAAGAATAAGTTCCAGGATAGGTTCAAGATGGCCAACTAGAAACGTTGAGCAACAGTTAGAAGAACCAAAGTCGCATGTGAACAATCATAACTTGAATAGACTATCAAGGGGAAAGTACTGGAGCCTAGTGGAGAACTAATGGGAATAAGCTGCGGCACAGAAAAGGAAGATAGCAAGAGGCTGGCAGAGATTGTCTAGGCATCCCAAGCAACTTGACATTTCGTCAAAGGGATAGGTTGGGAAGATTCGGTTCTTCTTGCCTCTGTGGCAGACCACTGGCCTCCAAACTGTAAGAGAGTTCCTCTGCCCATATTGATCCAAACACTAATGTTGGTGGTGATTTGGGGCTTTCTTGAGGTCTTTAAACCACACTACCAACTCACTCCCAGTTGCTCTCCCTCCACAGGACCAGAACCATGGCTGCAGGTGCCACACTACAGTCCTCAGGGGAGCATTTTCTGCCCAGAGAACCTCAGCCTTTGTCTGTCCACATTACAGGAACCCCCTTACCACCACCAATACCACAGACATTCCCCAGGGTCCACATGGATTGCCATAGTTGCACAGGGTGGCCAGACCCAGGGGAGCTACAGATTTTTCAGTGGTTGAACCTTTGGACTGGCACTTATAAGGGAAGAGAGAGTGTTGTGTAGTGAGAAAACACTTTTTGGGACAAAGGAAAGCATCTCATCCATTTTCCAGTGCCAAAGAGCTCCTTACTTGTGAGCTCTCAGAGATGGTGTGGCTTCCAGCAGAGACACAGGAGCTGTGCCACACTCTGCAAAGGAGGAGTGTAGTTTCATGGCAGTGGCCAAGTGCCCTCAGGGCTCAAGCCAAGGCATGAAGAGGGGCACTTTCCCTCCCCTCCCCTCTATTGATGCAGACAGAGCCATGGCTGTTTCCATGGGAAATTGACCTGGGTATGCTGGAGGACAGCCTTTCTGGGGCTGCTAGGGGCAATGCTAGGTCCTGCTTCTCCTATGAAAGATATCTGCTCACACTGGCAATGTGGCCACCAAGGGGCATGAAAGGTACCTCCCAACCCCTTACATGGGGTAGCAGCATGCCTGCAGGGGAGAGCAGGAGAGTTGGTAGGCTGTGTGTTTTGGTCTGATGGAATAAGTTCTCTACCACAGCCATTCGGGCAGTGAGCTCTGAGACAGGCATTGTTCATGGCTCTCAGCTACACTGCAGCCTGGAGATGGATGGACTATAATTAGGAAGAGTTACTAAGGAAAACAAAATTCATTATATAATGATAAAGAGATCAATTCAAGAAGAGAATGTAACAGTGTTAACTATATATGCACTGAATGCCGGAGCACCCAGATTTATAAAACAAATGCTACTAGACCTGCAAAAAATATACAAGTACATCAAAATTAAACAACTTACTCCTGAATGATCTTTGGGCCAATGATCAAATTAAGACAGAAATTTGAAATGTTTTCAAATGAATGAAAATGGAGGCACAGTGTACCAAAACCTCTGAGATAAAGCAAAAGCAGTGCTGAATGTCTACATTAAAAAAGTAGGAAAGTCACAATTCAACAATCTGATGTCACTCATCGAGAATAATGCTAATCAAGAAAAAAGAAACAGACAGAACCCAAAGCTAGCAGAAGAAATAAAAAACATCAGAGCAGAACTAAATGAAAATGAAAACAATAAAAATACCAAGTGATACGCTTTGGATCTGTGTCCCTGCTGCAATCTCATGTCAAATTGTAATCCCTAATGTCAGAGGTGGGGCCTGGTGGGAGGTGATTGGATCATAGGGGAAGATTTCTTTTTGGGGGCTGTTCTCATGATAGTGAGTGAGTTCTTGTGAAATCTAGTTGTTTAAAATGTGTAGCACCTTCTCTGTCTCTCCTGGTTCTGATCCTGCCATGTAAGATGCCTGCTCCTACTTTTCCTTTCACCATGAGTAAAGGCTCCCTGAGGGCTCCCCAGAAGCAAATGCTGCCATGCTTCCTGTAAAGCCTGCAGAACCATGAGCCAATTAAACCTCTTTTCTTTATAAATTGCTCATTCTCAGGTATTTCTTTATAGCAATGTGAGAATGGACTAAAACAGAAAATTGGTACTAAGGAAAGGAACATTGTTATAAAGCTAACAGAAAATGTATAGGCAGCTTTGTAATTGAGTAACAGACAGTAGTTAGAACAGTTTGGAGTGCTCAGAAGAAGAAGATGGAAAGTTTGGAACTTCCTAGAGACTTGTTGAATGTTTATGACCAAAATGCTGATAGTGATATGGACAGTGAAGTCCTGGCTGAGGAGGTTTCAGATGGAAATGAGGAACTTATTGGGAACTGGAACAAAAGTCACTTTTGTTATGTTTTAGCAAAGAATTTGGAGGCATTTTGCCCTTGCCCTAGGAATCTGTGAAACTTTGAACTTGAGAATGATGATTTAGGGTACCTGCCAGAAGAAATTTGTGAGCAGCAAAGCATTCAAGGTATGGCCTGGCTGCTTCTAACAACCTATGTTCATATGAGTGAGCAAACAAATGATCTAAAATTTGAACTTACATTTAAAAGGGAAGCAGAGCATAAAAGTTAGAAAAATTGGCAGCCATGTTGTAGAAAAGAAAAGCCCATTTTCAGGGCAGGAATTCAAGCAGGCTACAGGAATTTGCATAAGTAAAGAGGAGCCAAGTACTAATATCCAAGACAACGGGAAAAGGCCTTGAAGGCAATTCAGAGATCTTCATGGCAGCCCCTCTCATCAAAAACCTGCCAGCCTAAGAGTACTCAATGGTTTTGTGGGCTAAGCCCAGGACCCCACCATCCTGTGCAGCCTTGGGACACTGCTCCCTGTGTCCCAACTGCTCCAGTTCCAGCTGTGACTCAAAGGGATCTAGGTACCGCTCAAGCTGCTGCTTCATAGCGTGCAAGCTATAAGCCTTGACAGCCTCCATGTGGTGTTAAACCTGTGGGTGCACAGAGTACAAGAGACAAGGCTTGGGGGCCTCTTCTTAGATTTCAGAGGATGTATGGAAAAGCTTGGATATCTGGGCAGAAGGCTGCTGCAGTGGCAGATGCCTCATAGAGAACCTATGCTAGGGGAGTATGGAGGAAAAATGTGGAGTTGGAGCCATCTCCCCCCAGAGTCCCCAGTGGGGCACTGCCTAGTGGACTGTGAGAAGAGGACCACTGTCATCCACACCCCAGAATGGTACATCCACCAACAACTTGCACCTTGTACCTGGAAATGCTGTAGGCACTCAAAACTAGCCTGTGAAAGTAGCTGTAGGGACTGAATCCTGGAAAGCTCCAAGGGTGGATCTGCCCAAGGCTTTGGGAGTCTACCTCTTCCATCAGGATGCCCTGGATATTGAGTCAGAGGAGATTATTTCGGAACTTTAAGATTTAATAACTTCCCTGATGAGTTTCAAACCTACATGAAGCCTGTAGCTTCTTTCTTTTGGCCAGTTTCTCCCTTTTGGAATGAGAATATCTTCCCAATAACATTGCACCTTGGTAGTAACTAGCTTTTTTTTTTTTTTTTAATTTTACAGGCTCATAAGTGGAAGGGACTATCTTTGTCTCCAATGAGACTTTGAACTGTGGATTTTTGAGTTAATGCTGGAGTATGTTAAGACTTTGGGGGACTGTTGGGATGGCATAATTGTATTTCACAGTGTAGAAGGACATGAGATTTGGGAAGGGCTACAGGTGAGGTGATATGTTTGGATCTGTGGTCCTGCCTGAATCTCATGTCAAATTGTAACCCCAATGTTGGAGGTGGGGCCTGGTGGGAGGTGATTGGATCATGGAAGCAGATATCCCCTTTGGTGCTGTTCTCATAATAGTGAGTGTACTCTCATGAAATCTGGTGGTTAAAAAGTGCATAGCACCTCCCTTCTCCTCGGTGCTGCTCCTGCCATGCAAGATGCCAGCTCCTGCTTTGCCTAATGCCGTGAGTAAAAGCTCCCTGATGCCTCTCCAGAGGCAGATGCTGCAATGTTTCCAGTACCACCTATTGAACCATGAGCCAATTAAAACTATTTTATTTGTAAATTACTAAGTCTTAGGTATTCCTTTAGCAAAATGAGATAACAGACTAATACACCAAGGGTCAACAGAATGAGAAATTGGTTCTTTGTAAAGGTAAATAAAATTGATAGGCTAACCAAGAAAAGAAGAAAGAAGATTCAAACAGGCGCAATCAGAAATGTAAAATAAGACATTACAACTCACATCACAGAAATACAAAAGATGATCAAAGAGCACTTCTATGCTCACAAACTAGAAAACCTAGAGGAAGCGGGTAAGTCCTGGAAACATACAACCTTACAAGATAAAGCTAGAAAGAAATATAAATCCTAAACAGACTAATAACATCTAGTGAGATTGAATCAGTCATAAAGAATCTTCCAATTCTTTGTTTCACAGAAAAATTCAGCCTGTCATATGAAGAATAACTTGTTCCAATCCTATAGAACAGGCGTCCCCAAACTACAGCCCGCAGGCCACATGCGACCCCTTGAGGCCATTTATCCGTCCCCCCCACCCCCCCGCCGCACTTCAGGAAGGGGCACCTCTTTCATTGGTGGTCAGTGAGAGGAGCACAGTATGTGGCAGCCCTCCAACGGTCTGAGGGACAGTGAACTGGCCCCCTGTGTAAAAAGTCTGGGGATGCCTGCTATAGAAACTATGCTAAAAATATGAGCAAGAGGAATCTCCCTAATTCATTTTATGATTTCAGTATCACCCTGATACCAAAGTCAGACCAGGATACAACAAAAACAATGAAATTACAGACCAGTATCTTTCATGAAGATAGATGTAAAAATCTTCAACAAAAGACTAGCAAATTGAATCCAACAGTAGATTAAAAAGATTATATACAACAACCAAGTGAGTCTCATTCCAGAGATGAACAATGCTCAACATATGAAAATCAATTGTAATTCATGACTTAAGTAGAATTAAAAGCAAATCATATAAGCATTTGATAAAGGACTAATATCCATTATATACAAGGAAATTTTTTAACAATTCAACAAGAAAAAAAAATCCATTAAAATGTAAGTAGGCCTTTTTCAAAAGAAGACATACAAGTGGCGAACGAGCATATGAAAAAGCCCAGCAACACTAATTATCAGAGAAATGCAAATTAAAACTATGAGACACCATCTGACACTAGTCAGAATGGCTGTTATTAAAATGTCAGCAAATAACAGATGTTGGTGAGGATGGGGAGAAAAGGGAACATTTATACACTGTTGATGGGGATGTAAATTTGTACGGTCTCTAAGGAAAACAGTATGGTGATTTCTCAAAGAGCTAAAAATACATTTAAAAAGCCATTCAATCTAGCAATCCCACAGTCCAACATCACGAATAATCAGAAAAAAGCAATTAAAAATGAGATGTGATCTCGTACATGTTAGAATGCCTATTATCAAAAAATTGAAAGATAAATGTTGATGAGAATGTGAAGAAAAGTGGAAAAATGCATGCAGTTGGTGGGAATGTAAATTAGTACAGCCATTTTGGGAAATACTATGGAGGTTCCCCCAAAAATGAAAAACGGAATTATTGGATGGTCTTGCTATCCCCTTCCAGATACATAGTCAAAGGAAATAAAGTTAGCATGTCAAAGAGATGACTGCTTTCCCATGTTCATTGCAGATTATTCACAATAGCCAAGGAAAGGAAACTTCAGTGCCCATCAGCACATGAATAATTTTTTTTGGGGGGGGAATTTTTTTTATGTATATATGTTTTTTATTGCTTTTTAGGTTTTAGGGTACATGTGAAGAACATGCAAGATTGTTGCATAGGTACACACATGGCAATGTGGTTTGCTGCCTTCCTCCCTATCACCTATATCTGGCATTTCTCCCCATGTTATCCCTCCCCAACCCCTGAACCCCCACAGTCCTGCCCCTAGCTCCCCCGACAGACCCCAGTGTGTGATGCTACCCTCCCTGTGTCCATGTGTTCTCATTGTTTAACATCCGCCTATGAGTGAGAACATGCAGTGTTTGATTTTCTGTTTTTGTGTCAGTTTTCTGAGAATGATGGTTTCCAGGTTCATCCATGCCCCTACAAAGGACACGAAATCATTTTTTATGGCTGCATAGTATTCTACGGTGTATATGTGCCACATTTTCCCTGTCCAGTCTATCATCGATGGGCATTTGGGTTGGTTCCGGGTCTTTGCTATTGTAAACTGTGCTGCAATGAACATTCGTGTGCATGTGTCCTTATAGTAGAACGATTTATAATCCTTTAGATATATACCTAATAATGGGATTGCTGGGTTAAATGGAATTTCTATTTCTAGGTCCTTGAGGAATCGCCACACTGTCTTTCACAATGGTTGAACTAATTTACACTCCCACTAACAGTGTAAAAGTGTTCCTATTTCTCCACATCCTCTCCAGCATCTGTTGTCTCCAGATTTTTTAATGATCACCATTCTCATGGGCGTGAGATGGTATCTCAATGTAGTTTTGATTTGCATTTCTCTAATGACCAGTGATGATGAGCATTTTTTCATATGTTTGTTGGCCTTATATATGTCTTCTTGTAAAAAGTGTCTGTTAATATCCTTTGCCCACTTTTGAATGGGATTGTTTGTTTTTTTTTCTTGTAAATCTGTTTTAGTTCTTTTTAGATTCTGGATATTAGCCCTTTGTCAGATGGGTAGATTGCAAAAATGTTTTCCCATTCTGTTGGTTGCCAATTCACTCTAATGATTGTTTCTTTTGCTCTGCAGAAGCTCTGGAGTTTAATTAGGTCCCATTTGTCTATTTTGGCTTTTGTTGCCAATGCTTTTGGTGTTTTAGTCATGAAGTCCTAGCCTATTCCTATCTCCTAAATGGTATTGCCTAGGTTTTCTTCTAGGGTTTTTATGGTGTTAGGTCTTATGTTTAAGTCTTTAATCCACCTGGAGTTAGTTTTAGTGTAAAGTGTCAGGAAGGGGTCCAATTTCTGCTTTCTGCACATGGCTAGCCAGTTTTCCCAACACCATTTATTAAACAGGGAATCCTTTCCCCATTGCTTGTTTTTGTCAGGTTTGTCAAAGATGGGATGGTTGTAGATGTGTGGTGTTGCCTCCGAGGCCTCTGTTCTGTTCCATTGGTCTATATCTCTGTTTTGGTGCGAGCATCATGCTGTTTTGATTACCGTAGCCTTGTAGTATAGTTTGAAGTCAGGTAGTATGATGCCTCCAGCTTTGCTTTTTTGCTTAGAATTGACTTGGCTATGTGAGCTCTCTTTTGGTTCCATATGAAGTTTAAGGTGTTTGTTTCCAGTTCTGTGAAGAAGGTCATTGGTAGCTTGATGGGGATAGCGTTGACTCTATAAATTACTTTGGGCAGTATGGCCATTTTCACGATATTGATTCTTCCTAACCATGAGCATGAAATGTTTCTCCATCTGTTCGTGTCCTCTCTTATTTTGTTGAGCAGTGGTTTGTAGTTCTCTTTGAAGAGGTCCTTTACATTCTTTGTTAGTTGTATTCCTAGATATTTTATTCTCTTTGTAGCAATTGTGAATGGTTGTTTGTTCTTGATTTGGCTGCCTTTAAGTCTGTTATTTGTGTATAGGAATGCTTGTGATTTTTGAACATTGATTTTGTATCCTGAGACTTTGCTGAAGTTGTTTATCAGTTTCAGGAGATTTGGGGCTGAGACGATGGGGTCTTCTAAATATACAATCATGTCATCTGCAAATAGAGATAATTTGACTTCCTCCTTTCCTATTTGAATACCCTTTTCTTGCCTGATTGCTCTGGCTAGAACTTCCAGTACTATGTTGAATAGGAGTGGTAAGAGAGGGCATCCTTGTCTAGTGCCAGATTTCAAAGGGAATGCTTCCATTTTTTGCCCTTTCAGTATGATATTGGCTGTGGGTTTGTTGTAAATAGCTTTTATTATTTTGAGATACATTCCATCAATACCTAGTTTATTGAGGGTTTTTAGCATAAAGTGCTGTTGAATTTTGTCAAAGGCCTTCTCTGCATCTATTGAGATAATGTGGTTTTTGTCTTTGGTTATGTTTATGTGGTGAATTACGTTTATAGACTTGTATATGTTGAACCAACCTTGCATCCCTGGTATGAAACCTACTTGATTACAGTGGATAAGCTTTTTGATGTGCTGTTGCAATCAGTTTGCCAGTATTTTATTGAAGATTTTTGCATCTATGTTCATCATGGATATTGGCCTGAAGTTTTATTTTCTTGTTGAGTCTCTGCAGGGTTTTGGTGTCAGGATGATGTTGGTCTCATAAAATGATTTGGGAAATATTCCCTCTTTTTGGATTGTTTGGAATAGTTTCAGAAGGAGTGGTACCAGCTCCTCTTTGAATGTCTGGTGGAATTCGGCTGTGAACTCATCTGTACCTGGGCTTTTTTTGGTATGTAGGCTATTAATTGCTGCCTCAACTTCAGCCCTTGTTATTAGCCTATTCAGGGTTTTGGTTTCTTCCTGGTTTAGGCTTGGGAGGATGCAAGTGTCCAGGAATTCATCCATTTCTTCCAGGTTTACTGGTTTATGTGCATAGAGTTGTTTGTAGTAACCTCTGATGGTGGTTTGCATTTCTGTGGAATCAGTGGTGATATCCCCTTTATCATTTTTATTGCATCTATTTGATTATTCTCTCTTTTCTTTTTTATTAATCTGGCTAGTGGTCTATTTTGTTGATCTTTTCAAAAAACCAGCTCCTGTATTTACTGATTTTTTGAAGGGTTTTTTTGTGTCTCTCTCTCCTTCAGTTCTGCTCTGATCTTAGTTATTTCTTGTCTTCTGCTAGGTTTTGAGGTTTTTTGATCTTGCTCCTCTAGCTCTTTCAATTTTGATGATAGGATGTCGATTTTATATCTTTACTTGCTTCTCATGTGGGCATTTATTGCTAAATATTTTCCTCTAGACACTGCTTTAAATGTGTCCCAGAGATTCTGGTATGTTGTGTCTTCGTTCTCATTGGTTTTGAAGAACATCTTTATTTCTGCCTTCATTTCATTGTTTATCCAGTCAACATTCAAGAGCCAGTTGTTCAGTTTCCATGAAGCTGTGTGGTTCTGAGTTAGTTTCTGAATTCTGAGTTCTAACTTGATTGCACTGTGGTCTGAGAAACTGGTTGTTATGATTTCTGTTCTTTTGCATTTGCTGAAGAGTGATTTACTTCCAATTATGTGTTCAATTTTAGAGTAGGTGTGATGTGGTGCTGAGAAGAATGTATATTCTTTGGATTTGGGGTGGAGAGTTCTGTAAATGTCTATTAGGTTTTCTTGGTCCTGGTCTGAGTTCAAGTCCTGGATATCCTTGTTAATTTTTGGTCTCATTGATCTAATATTGACAGTGGAGTGTTAAAGTCTCCCACTATTATTGTGTGGGAGTCTAAGTCTCTTTTTAAGTCATTAAAAACTTGCTTTATGTATCTGGGTGCTCCTGTATTGCATGCGTATATATTTAGGATCATTAGCTCTTCTTGTTGCATTGATCCGTTTACCATTATGTAATGACCTTCTTTGTCTCTTTAGATTTTTGTTGGTTTGAAGTTTGTTTTATCAGAGACTAGGATTGCAATTCCTGCTTTTTTTTCTGTCTCTCTCCATTTTCTTGGTAGATCTTCCTCCATCTCTTTATTTTGAGCCTATGTGTATTCTTGCATGTAAGATGGGTTTCCTGTATACAGCACACCGATGGGTTTTGGCTTTTTATGCAATTTGCCAGTCTGTGTCTTTTGATTGGGGCGTTTAGTCCCTTTACATTTAGGGTTAATATTGTTATGTGTGAATCTGACCCTGCCATTTTGATGCTAGCTGGTTGTTTTGCCTGTTAGTTAATGCAGTTTCTTCATTGTGTCGATGGTCTTTACCATTTGGTACGTTTTTGGAGTGGCTGGTACTTATTGTTCCTTTCTATGTTTAGTGCTTCTTTCAGGAGCTCTTGTAAAGCACGCCTGGTGGTGATGAAATCTCTGAGTAATTGCTTGTTTGTAATCATTTTATTTCTCCTTTGCTTATGAAAGTTAGTTCGGCTGAAATGCTCTGGCATTTCAGTTACCAGTTGAAATGGCACCCAGATGGCGCTGGGGGCTCATGGTGCTTTTTCGCCCGGGGAATCTCCTGGCCTGGCTCCCTCCTTCAGTCCCCTTTTTTTTCCAGTGAGTGGGTGACTCTGTCTCCCAGGCGTTCTAGTCACCAGTTGAAAAGGCGCCGGGATTTGTGTGAGATTTTGTAGGGAGACCCACCGCGTTGGCTGAAACAGCCGCGCTGGCAGCTCTTTTCTGCCTGGGGAATCTCCTGGCCTGGCTCCCTGTTTCAGTCTCCTTTCTATCCCTTGAATGGGCAACTCTGTCTCCCAGGCATTTCAGTCACCTGTTGAAAGGCACCTGGATTTGTGTGAGATTTTGTGTGTAGACCTGCTGCACTGGCTGAAACAGCTGCACTGGAGACTTGTGGCACTTTTTCACCTGGGAATCTCCTGGTCTGGCTCCCTATTTCAGTCCCCCTTTTATCAGTTGAATGGGTGACTCTGTCTCCCAGGTGCTCCAGTCACCAGCTAAAATGGTGCCCGGGCCTGTGTGAGTTTTCTTTTGTGCGGAGAGCACAACAGCCAAAACAGCCACGCTGGAGACCCGTGGTGCTTCTCTGCCCGGGAATCTCCTGGTCTCTGGGCAATAAAAATCCATCTGGAAATGTGGCGGTCACTCACCCTCCATGCTCTCACTGGGTGCTGTAATCCAGAGCTGCTCTTACTTGGCCATCCTGGATCCAGCCCTGAATAATTTTTTTAAGTGTGGTATCTGTATACAATAATTTCTGGAATACATAGTACTACCTAATAGGGAGAGTGATAAGAAAAATCTGGTCTAACATAACTAAATTTCATTTTGGGTTTCATATGAACAATTATTAGCCAGCATTCAGAATCCATCTAGTTTTTACATTTTGTTTTCAAGAGGTGACTATCAAGAAAAAAATCTACAGTAGGCAGTTTGGAAAATGACAGCAACATCAGAAGCCCCTTTGAGACTAGATGGATGCCTTACCCATTGTGCAGGGCTTTGATACTTGGCCTGTCTCCCTTCCTATCTCCCTTTCATTAGCGTCTATTCCTGAAAAAGAGCTGACAGTCAGAACCAGCTATTACCTGGCATATGGGAGGTAAAAGCCCCGTCTCAGAGACTCATACAAGGACATCTGAGCAAGGGTGTTGCATTCATTGTTTTCTCCATGGGGAGGCACCAGTAAATTACTAAGAGACTTCCGAAAACATGTCCCCGGGTATTGTGTCCTAATCAATGTTCACATAATATTTAGTAGATTTTTATAATACAGAGACAACCAGGGAGGGTGATTTTCAATGTAGGTAGTAGTCTGAAGCAACTCTATGACTCAGATCCAGCCTCTCTTATCTACAGACCAAAGCCAGTACTGTTTGCCTGGGACCCACACAGTGACCCAGCTGGAGACCTCCCACAGACCTAGAGAAAGCCATCCCTGTGTGTAACCAGGCTACAGACTTTCAGTGTATAGGCCCTGAAGTGGACCCTAATCCCAGCACCACCCCTACTGATCAAGATCCTGAAAGCGGTCAAGTTCACCTAGAAACCAAACTGGATTCATGCCCTCTTGAGTCCCTTTAACAGGCCCACCAACCATAGACCCTGCTTGCAGAACCAGTAGCAGCTACATGTCATGGCTCCCTCCCCACTCAACTGTGATCCTGGAGGCAATCGCATCAGACTGAGGACCCAACAGAAGATGGTCTTTATCAGTCAAAACCAATCTATAAAGACTGAAAGAGGGGTTGGTGCCTTCAAATGACAGACACCAATAAATGTCTACAGGTATCATAAAGAATGAGGCAAATATGACAGCACCAAAGCAAACAACTGAAACTCCAGTAAACTACCAAAAGAATTTGAAGTCTATAAATTGCCTAAAACAGAACTCAAAATAATCTTGAGCATAATTGCAATTCATGACTTAAATAGAATAAAAAACAAAAAAAAATGATCATCTAAATAGATGCAAAAAAGCATTTGATAAAATTTGACATCCTTCATGATACATAATACATCATGCCATTCTCTTTTCCAATTTGAATACCTTTTATTGTTTTCTCTTGCCTGATTGTGCTGGCTAGGACTTCCAGTGCCATGTTGAACAGGAGAGGCGAAAGTAGGCATCCTTGGCTTGTTACAGTACTTAGGAACTGCTTTGAACTTTTCCATGTTCGATGTGATGTTGGCTGTGGGTTTTCATATATAGCTATCATTATTTTGAAGTATGTTCCTCCTCCATCTAGTTTGTTGAGGATGTACATCATTAGTTTCTTTCTATTACTAGATATTGGCAATGTTTTATTATAAATGCAGTTTGAGTTTTATCATATACTTTGCTATGCTGTACAATTTGCCATGCTTGAGTTTTATGAGACACTTTTCTATGGTGTACAATTAAATGTATTGAGATTATAATATGATTTCCATGCTTTATTCTAATAATATAGTAGATTATGCAAATTTATTTCTTACTAATAGACCTATCTTGATCCTGTCGTATTCTTTTGTTTATAGATTGCCGAATTAATTTACCAGCTTTTCTTGAGGATTTTCCATTTCTTTTCATCAATGTGATTGATCTCTTATTGTCCTTTACTTATGTGTCCATTGCCATATTTACTATGAAAATTATCCTTATCACATGATATAAATCAAGTAATCTTTCTTTCATATGTTCCTTAGGAGACTTTGTATGAAATTGAGATTATTTTCTTCTGTAATATTTGGTGAGGCTAGCATATTTTATTAGTGCTTTTACTGTTTGGGGGAAGTATTTTAAATTATCCACTGATTTATTTTAATGGCTGTAGGACTATTCACAATTTCTGTGTTTTCATGAGTCAAGTTTTTTGAGTTATAGTTTTCTAATATTTGTTAATTCCCTACATTTCAATTTTCAAATGTATTGTTATAAGTTTTCTCATAATCCTTTTCCCTCTAACATGTTACTCATACACAAAATGTGAATGAAATATAAATATGCATGTAAAAATGAACACCCATAGATCATTACCAAGGTGAAAAACTAGAACATTGCTGGCATTATCGAAGTCCCCATGTGCCTCTTCCTGGCATCTTTCACCCTCACTCTCTGAGATGACCACTATTCTTTTTTGGTAATTACTTCTTTGATATGCTGTATAATTTTCCAGCTACAAATGCATCTCTGAAAAAATAGAGTTGCATTTTACATGTTTCTTAGATATATGTGAAAGATATCAGAAGATATGTATAATTCTGTGTCTGGCTTCACCTAATTCTCATTACAGTTGCAAAAATCGTTTACATTATTGCTCCCTACCATTCCATTATATTAACAGGCCAAAAATGCATCTATTTATCCCATTGTTGGTGGACATTTAATATTCAAATTTGACAGTCAATTTCCCATGGTCTGCAGTGCCCAGTTATCACTAATGAAGTATTCCATATGCAAACGAGTCCGTGTCAGCACCATGCCAACTTCACACCTGGTTCTTTCTCAAATGAGTTTTCTTTTTCATGAACACTTGAATATTATATATATCCTAGAATCGATTTACAAATTTCTACACACTAAAATAGAGAGTTTTTTGGATTGCATTGAATATATAGATCAATTTTGGGAGACTATGCATTTCAAAACTATAGAATTTTCCAGGCCATTTACATGGACTATCTCTCCATTTATTTGTCCTCTTTTTCACTCTCAGTAACATTCTATTATTTCTACTCAAGTTGATTTACACACTTTTATGAGCTTTTCAAATAAGTGCATATTTTAATGTGAGAGTATATTATTGTTTTGTTGACATTATTGAGGTATAATTTTAAATCACTAAAGTTCACTCTTTTGTGTATAGTTCTGTAAGATCTGATAAACACATACAAAATTAGATCCACCACTACAATCAAGAAATAGAACCACTCCTTTAGCATCAAAAAATTTCTCTGTAGGAAAAAAGCCTCTGTACAAAAACCCTGCCGGAGCCTCTGCTCCTAGAAAACTGGCTGCTCCCTAGAGAAGCCCATGGCCAAGAAGTTGTCCTGCCGAAACCAAAATTCGAGTGGAAGGAGGTGGCTTACTTGGTGTCATAGGCAACCTTGTCAGCAGAAGGGGGTAACCACGGCTGATGACCTCTGGGTTTGGAGCTGACATATTCTCTCTCCTCATTTAGCATTCCCAGCAGTCCTTTCAGTGCTCTCCTCCTACCTCTCTGGTGGCCTCTTCTGAGGAGCCTTCACTGGCTCCTTTTCTTCTTCCCGTAAAAGATTCTCCCTCCCCCATCGCCTTGTCAACAGCTCCTTCTTCCATTTTCAACCTAGGTGCTCCTTTCTCGAAGAAGGTTATTTGTACCTTTCCTTGAATCCCCGCCCACCAAGTTCGGTGAGTCCATAGTGTTCTACACTCCCACAGCACCCTATATTTTCCTCGACAATATTGTTTGTAATTATAGTTGCTAGCTAAACGTTTTGTAACAATTTGTTTCATTGTAAAATGTGTTTAATGTCTAAGTCTGAAGTACTAAGCTCTATGCTGCTGTTCTCTGGACCACAGTTGGCAGAATCCACTACAGGATCCAGCACATGGGCATTGTTTAAGGATGTATTTTAACTAGCTGAGTCTGATATATCCACAATAATGTTACCCAAAGTGCCATTCTTGACAACACCTGTTTTTTTTTTTTCCTGCTACATTCCGTTTTGTACTCTTCACTAATCTCTTCTTCATCTTTCCATTTCGTTAGATTTATACTTGTTCAGTGTGAGCTCACCCATGTCCGTGACTTCAGGCAACGACTGCGGATCACTCCTCTACCTCATCCCTGCCCAGCCCCTCTCCTGATTTATGTATGTGACTGTCCCTGGAAATCCCCATTTGGAAGGCAGATAGCGCCCTTCCAAAACCACTGAACGGTTTCCCTAACTCCACTCCTGCTCTACATCCTAGCCAGATTTCCTCCTTCCCCTTTTGTGTCTAAAATCTCCGTTCATGAAACCCTCACGTGGCCTGTCTCCTGACCTGGAACCTGGAACTCATTTTACATCTTACATTCTCCCTGCTATCTGTTCACCAACCTTGGTTCATTCCTATCTTTCTTTTAGAGATGGAGTCTCACATGTTGCTTAGTCTGGTCTTGAACTACGACCCTTCTGCCTCAGCCTCCCCAAATGCTGATTTACAGGTGGGAGCCCCAGCCATCCCTAAATCTAACACTCTCTCAATTCTGTCTCCACTTCTCCATCCATCTCCACTACTACAGCTGGAGACCAGGGCCACATCAGTTCACCTTGGTTTCTTCATTTGGTGCTGTTTCTCACCCTGCCTTGCTCGTAGCAGTGGTCTCCTTACCCATCTCCTCATCTCCAGGAACATTCTCCACCATTTCATTCTCCAAGCCACCATCAGACAGGCCTGTCCAGAATGCAGAGTATTTATTTTCCTCTCACGCAAACCCCTCACTGACTTCTCACTCACTGCCTGTAGGATAAATGGCAAACGTTTCACCACAGCCAATTAGGAGGGTTTTGAACTTGTTCCAGTATTGGATTCCTAATTCACCTTGGGCACATCAACTGCCCCAGAACCTGGGCTCTGACTGGGCCCTTCAGTTCATGTATCAGGTCAGCATAGTTCACACACAGTCCTAATAATTAACAGTCTACTAGGCCCAGATTGTACTGACCTCTGCACTTGAATCTTTGACTGACAGGCTGTCAGGAAACAGCATCCAGATCCCAGAAGCATGTCCTGACTGCCTCACTTACCATATCAAGCCTGATGACTCACATGGCTTCTGCAGAATTTTCCAGGCATAAATAGTTCATTGCTCTCTCTCACTAGAACAAAATTTTAAGGCAGCTATGGTGGCCATCCTAGGGGGGCCTGCACTCTGGCAGTCCTTCTGTATCAACAGGATCTGTGGGCCTCCAAACGCAATGTCCTGAATACCAGCAATACACAAAGGATCAGCGTGAAGCCCACTCTGACAGGATAAGGGAACCACCCATGGGAGCCAGAAAAACCCAGGAACCAGATAGGTACTGGATCTGAAGTCACTTACTTAGACACTCATTGCAGATTCCGCACCTTCTCACACTGTTGTGCCTTGTCCACCTGACAGGGCCGACTGGATTCAGAATCCTGAATTTAATGGAATAGTTGCTGACAAAGTAACATAAGTAGAAAATTATGTGAAGGTTGAAAGCAAATAGTTTTAAATGCCTTATTATTTTACTACTACAAACAAATGGATGTTATACAAAAATTGAAAACACAGATTAACACAAAACAAAAAAAAATCACAGGTGATGCATTATTCTTATACAACGTTTCTTTTCTGTTCACTTTTCACAATATGCAAAGATTCCGCTTCTAGTCATTAGAACATTAAACATGCTGAGTCTATTTGTGTTTTGGTTCATGTCGAGCACTGCCATGGGTCGTTGCTTTTCCAGTCTTTTGTAATCAGAATCTCAAATTGCTGAAGCCGTAGGGCCCACTGCTCCGGCATTAATGTGCTTTGTAGCTGTCTCGAGTTTTCCCAGGCTGTGACATTGGGAACTTGACAAGTCAAGGTGCCAGACAGCGAAGATGGCATATTTGATGGAAAATGTGTTCTTTTCCAAGTAGCTGATATTATTCTAGACTCAGCTTCATTTATAAAGCAGGTGTAATAGAAACCATCCTTTGAAAACATAGATCGCATCCCAGTATTGGAGGCAGCTATCTCTATGATACAGGGATAGGTGGAGCAGAAGATGAGGCTGCAGGGAAGGGTCTCTAAGGGACCCGAAAAGCTGCCTGATGAATCCAGAGTCCATTTGAAGCTCTCCCTCCTATTTCATGAATAGATTGGCCACCAGGGTGTTGAGTGTAGAGAAACAGGTATGAGCCTTATAATCTCAACCCCCAGCCACTCTCAAGAGATCTGACATTCACTGTCCAGGCTTTCCATGTGGGGATTGTGATTACCATGCCTGGCACCCTCTCCACTCACCAGCAGGTGAAGTGCCACTGAGGCTTGGGGTGGGTCATATGTATAAGGCAGGCGTCCCCAAACTACGGCCCGCGGGCCGCATGCGGCCCCCTGAGGCCATTTATCTGCCCCCCCGCCGCACTTCAGGAAGGGGCACCTCTTTCATTGGTGGTCAGTGAGAGGAGCACAGTATGTGGCGGCCCTCCAACGGTCTGAGGGACAGTGAACTGGCCCCCTGTGTAAAAAGTTGGGGGACGCCTGGCATAAAGGGTTGGGGGCAGGTACGTTCTGAATAAGGGAACTGTGAGACAACATGCCTCCCCTCAGATACCCCACTAGACATTTATATAACCTAAGGACATGGGAAGATGTTTTCTTTTGGAAGTTTCACTGGTGATCCACATTTTGAAAAAGAGTATAATCATCATCAGAAAATGCTGAAGATGATTTCTTTTAGAAGTTTTACTGGTGATCCACATTTTTAAAAGGAGTATAATCGTCATCAGAAAATATTGAAGGTGTTTTCTTTTAGAGGTTTTACTGCTGATCCACATTTTTAAAGGAGCATAATCATCCTCAGAAAAGATTGTTGACCTTTTGTTCTCCAACAGTGACCAAACAACAAGACCAAAATTAAACCAAACAAGCACCTTTCACTGTTGTTATTGCACTCAGCAGCAACTTCTCAAACTGGGTCCTCTCAGACAAAACTGTACCCGTGAATCTTACTTGGAACAAGAGCTGTATTTTTGAAAAGTTATATGAATTACATTTTTTTTCTTTGGTTATGCATTCATTAAAAAATGGATTTATCTCCTACTGTGTAGCAGGCCAAATTCTAAACAAATGTAATTGTGCTAAAACGTTCTATTAGAAAGAATTCGTGTTTTAGGAAGCCAAGTGGACAAAGTCCCTTTTACCTGTGATATTTTAGCATTCTAGTTAAAACCACCCAAACTGATCCCTTTTATGAAACACAGCACCTGGAATTTGTTTATTTGAAAAATTCACATTTTGTTATATTTGGCTGAACTATGAGATGCCTGTATCGCATTCTTTTAATAAAATTATAATGTCCGTCTAGGTGTTTGTGTGCATTCAGAATAAAATTGTAAGAGGCAGATGGGACCTTGGAGATCCTCTCTGTGATCCCACCAGTGAATGATCCCTTCCTACAGCTGCCCTGGGAACGGGCGTTTCACTTCTGCTGAAACATCGCTGATGATGAGAAGCTCACTACGTCACAAAACATTTTGTTCTGGGATCATTCCACTCCTTTAAAACGGTCCTTGCAAATTACAGTTAGGGTGAAATTACTAGTGTGCTGTCAGTCATCTGGGTTTATCTGGAAAAAGAATCAAAGAGTAATAGCTCATATGGCCTGAGACAAACTTCGTATAGGAGAGCTTCAAGAAAGTAAAGTGGGTACTAGGGAAGAAGACTCTGAAGGTTATAGAAGATTTGGGTCTGAGTCCATGGGGGAGCCTGCTATATACTGGAGGAGGGTCCGTTGGTTTCGGAAATTCAGCTGGCGACCATGGAAGCCTGTGTGGCTGGAGCAGAATGAAAGAGGAAGCAGGAAGAGGAAGCTGAGGGCAGAGAGAGAGAGGCCAGGGCTGAATGTGGATTTTCTCCCCGAAGTTTGGAGGAAAGCATTTGCATGTTTTTCAGTAGGGGTTGATTTTTTTTTTTTTTTTTTGGTGGGGGGGGGTGGGGCTCTTTGCTTTTAAAATACCCTGATTCTATTTGGTCAAACTTCTCAGCATTCTTTCTTCCCTGGATTTTCTCCCCCAAGTTTGCTTTTTTGGGGTGGGGGGCTTTTTGCTTTTAAAATACCACGATTCGATTTGGTCAGACTTCTCAGCATTCTTTCTGCCCTGGATTAACTCATGAATCCACTTACAAATCATTGAACTTTTCTAAAACAATGAAACACAAAAATGTGGGACCAGATATATTTGCAAGTATGACTAGTTCATGTTCGTTATACCTCACTCCAGAAAACCTGAACCGCTCATTGTCCCCTGAATGTACCAGGTAGAAGAAGCCTATCCTGGTTCCTTACACTTACATGCCCATCTGCTTCCGTGTTCCTGTCATTCCTTCCTTCCCCTCCTTGTCTACCTGGCAAAACTCTCACTTTGCTGCCAGGTTGGGCTCTACCGTCACCCGCTCTGGAAGGCTTCCTCCCTCTCTCAAGCCAGTCAGGTGCTTCGTATCTCCGTTACCTCAGGTAGTTACGATTGGTGATTTATGTGAAGTCCCCGAGGGTCCGAGCAGTATTTGCTTCGCCTCTGAGTCCGAAGCATCTAACACTGTGTCTAGATTAAATAATCCATTTACAAATCATTGAACTCTTCTAAAACAGTGAAATAAAAATTGGGGAGCAGATACATTCTAAAATACAACTAGTTCATCTTTGGTGATACCATATAGTACATTTTCATTTCTTTTATGGGTATCTTTTATAAGCATTTTTTTTCCTGGTAAGATACATGAAAATACCAGAGCTCATATTAGTGGTTTCCTGAATGCATTGTAGAGTGTTTTCCGGATGCATTGTAGAGTGTTTTCTAGATCTGTGATAGATGAGCACTGACAGCTTCTTTAGGAAGTTTCAGGTCAAGACCATCTATGCCATGCTGTAAGGTATAGAATCTGGGGTCCTGGACAATTGTTTGCTCTAATAACAATAGTTACAAAATGTAGTACTTACAAGAATAAGGAAAGTTGCCAGGGAAAGGAGCTGGAAGCCAGTAACAATGACCTGGATGAGTGGTCGGTAGGAAAACTAGTAAGTGGGAGCATGATCTCCAGAGCTCCACTGCCTAGATTTGAATCCTGCCCTCTCACTTACAGGAGGCTACTCCACCCTTCTGAAATCTTCTGAGGAAACCCTCAGTTCACTAAAATTTCCAATAGAAATTATGAAAATAATACTTTGCTCACAGGATTTTTATTCGGCTTACATTAGCTGATTTTGCAAAACACTTAGTGCCTAAAATATAGTAAGTGCTCCAGGACAGTAAAGGCATGATGGTAAAGAGAAAATCATCTGATATGTCTGACCCCTTGTCCAGAAAGCACTAAAAATAGGGTTAACGTATATGCAGCTGAACAGGTAAAGTCCGAAGGCCACAGTGCTCTCTGATGAATACTCCAGATATTGCCCTTAAGTTTCCCACCTAAATGGATTCATTCACTTATTTAGCAAACATTTATTGAGTACCTGTTAAGTTCCAGTTGAATGATCAGAATCCACAAATGAAAAAGACAGTGGAAGGTATTTATACATTGGAGGGAAGAGCCAGTTAGCAGATTTCAGTGGGATGCTCTCCCTTGGACGTCAAAATGTGCTGAAAGGCTTCTTGGTTGGCCCATGGATTCTCCAAACACTGATTAACAGCTGGAGTGGCATCGCTGCTTGGTGAGGAGGGGATGTTGCAGGCTCAGTAGCTTTAATTGAAGGAAAATAGTGTATTCTGAGCAGATCATGTCTGTGAGTTAGTAATTGAATTCCATGGGTTGGGCTAGGTGGACCAGAAGCACTGGATACATTGAACACACCACTGAGTACACTCTTGAGACCTGGGTGATCCCAAGCAGTGGGCTGCTGGGTACAAGAACGGAGAGAGTGCTGAATTATGTTCTCTACAAAATAGGATCTAGATACAACTAATTAAATTAATTTAGATATTTGTTTTTTCATTGTGAATTTGTTTGACTGTAGAGTTGTGTGTGTTTCACATATATTTTGAATATTAACTCCATATTAGATACATGGTTTGAAAATATTTTCTCCCACTTCATAGGTTGCCTTTGAATTTTCTTTTTTTCTTTTATTTATTTATTTATTTTTATTGCATTTTAGGTTTTGGGGTACATGTGAAGAACATGCAAGATTATTGCATAGGTACACACATGGCAGTGTGGTTTGCTGTCTTCCGTCCCCTCACCTGTATCTGTCATTTCTCCCCATGCTATCTCTTCCCACCTCCCCACCCCCCGTCCCTCCCCCATTTCCCCCCAACGGGCCCCAGTGTGTAGTGCTCCCCTCCCTGTGTCCATGTGTTCTCATTGTTCAACACCCGCCTATGAGTGAGAACATGTGGTGTTTGATTTTCTGCTCTTGTGTCAGTTTGCTGAGAATGATGGTTTCCAGGTTCATCCATGTCCCTACAAAGGACGTGAACTCATCGTTTTTGATGGCTGCGTAATATTCCATGGTGTATATGTACCACATTTTCCCTATCCAGTCTATCATCGATGGGCATTTGGGTTGGTTCCAGGTCTTTGCTATTGTAAACAGTGCTGCAATGAACATTCGTGTGCACGTGTCCTTATAGTAGAATGATTTATAATCCTTTGGATATATACCCAGTAATGGGATTGCTGGGTCAAATGGGATTTCTATTTTTAGGTCCTTGAGGAATCGCCACACGTCTTCCACAATGGTTGAATTAATTTACATTCCCACCAACAGTGTAAAAGTGTTCCTATTTCTCCACATCCTCTCCAGCATCTGTTGTTTCCAGATTTTTTAATGATCGCCATTCTAACCGGTGTGAGATGGTATCTCGATGTGGTTTTGATTTGCATTTCTCTAATGACCAGTGATAATGAGCATTTTTTCATATGTTTGTTGGCCTCATGTATATCTTCTTTTGTAAAGTATCTGTTCATATCCTTCACCCATTTTTGAATGGGCTTGTTTGTTTTTTTCTTGTAGATCTGTTTTAGTTCTTTGTAAATTCTGGATATCAGCCCCTTGTCAGATGGGTAGACTGCAAAAATTTTTTCCCATTCTATTGGTTGCCGATTCACTTTACTGACTGTTTCTTTTGCTGTACAGAAGCTGTGGAGTTTGATTAGGTCCCATTTGTCTATTTTGGCTTTTGTTGCCATTGGTTTTGGCATTTTGGTCATGAAGTCCTTGCCTACGCCTATGTCCTGAATGGTTTTGCCTAGATTTTCTTCTAGGGTTTTTATGGTGTTAGGTCTGATGTTTAAGTCTTTAATCCATCTGGAGTTAATTTTGGTGTAAGGTGTCAGGAAGGGGTCCTGTTTCTGCTTTCTGCACATGGCTAGCCAGTTTTCCCAACGCCATTTATTAAACAGGGAATCCTTTCCCCATTGCTTGTTTTTGTCAGGTTTGTGAAAGATCAGATGGTTGTGGGTATGTTGTATTTCCTGTGAGGCCTCTGTTCTGTTCCATTGGTCTAGATCTCTGTTTTGGTACCAGTACCATGCTGTTTTGATTACTGTAGCCTTGTAGTATAGTTTGAAGTCCGGTAGTGTGATGCCTCCTGCTTTGTTCTTTTTGCTTAGAATTGACTTGGCTATGCGGGCTCTCTTTTGGTTCCATATGAAGTTTAAGGTGTTTTTTTCCAGTTCTGTGAAGAAGGTCATTGGTAGCTTGATGGGGATAGCGTTGACTCTATAAATTACTTTGGGCAGTATGGCCATTTTCACGATGTTGATTCTTCCTAACCATGAACATGGAATGTTTCTCTATCTGTTTGTATCCTCTCTTATTGCGTTGAGCAATGTCTTGTAGTTCTCCTTGAAGAGGTCCTTTACGTTCCTTGTTAGTTGTATTCCTAGGTACTTTATTCTCTTTGTAGCAATTGTGAATGGCAGTTCATTCTTGATTTGGCTCTCTTTAAGTCTGTTACTGGTGTATAGGAATGCTTGTGATTTTTGCACTTTGATTTTGTATCCTGAGACTTTGCTGAAGTTGTTTATCAGTTTCAGGAGATTTTGGGCTGAGATGATGGGGTCTTTCAGATATACAATCATGTCATCTGCAAATAGAGACAATTTGATTTCCTCCTTTCCAATTTGGATACACTTTATTTCTTTTTCTTGCCTGATTGCTCTGGCTAGAACTTCCAGTACTATATTAAATAGGAGTGGTGAGAGAGGGCATCCTTGTCTAGTGCCAGATTTCAAAGGGAATGCTTCCAGTTTTTGCCCATTCAGTATGATATTGGCTGTTGGTTTGTCGTAAATAGCTTTTATTGTTTTGAGATACGTTCCATCAATACCTAGTTTATTGAGGGTTTTTAGCATAAAGGGCTGTTGAATTTTGTCAAAGGCCTTCTCTGCATCAATTGAGATAATGTGGTTTTTGTCTTTGGTTCTGTTTATGTGGTGAATTACGTTTATGGACTTGCGTATGTTGAACCAGCCTTGCATCCCCGAGGTGAATCCTACTTGATCATGGTGGATGAGCTTTTTGATATGCTGCTGCAATCAGTTTGTCAGTATTTTATTGAAGATTTTTGCATCTATGTTCATCATGGATATTGGCCTGAAATTTTCTTTTCTTGTTGAGTCTCTGCCAGGTTTTGGTATCAGGATGATGTTTGTCTCATAAAATGATTTGGGAAGGATTCCCTCTTTTTGGATTGTCTGGAATAGTTTCAGAAGGAATGGTATCAGCTCCTCTTTGTATGTCTGGTAGAATTCGGCTGTGAACCCATCTGGACCTGAGCTTTTTTTGGGTGGTAGGCTCTTTATTGCTGCCTCAACTTCAGACCATGTTATTGGCCTATTCAGGGTTTCAGCTTCTTCCGGGTTTAGGCTTGGGAGAATGCAGGTGTCCAGGAATTTATCCATTTCTTCCAGGTTTACTAGTTTATGTGCATAGAGTTGTTTGTAATAATCTCTGATGATGGTTTGGATTTCTGTGGAATCTGTGGTGATATCCCCTTTATCGTTTTTTATTGCATCAATTTGGTTATTCTCTCTTTTCTTTTTTATTAATCTGGCTAGTGGTCTGTCTATTTTGTTGATCTTTTTGAAAAACCAGCTCCTGGATTTATTGATTTTTTGAAGAGTTTTTTGTGTCTCTATTTCCTTCAGTTCTGCTCTGATCTTAGTTATTTCCTGTCTTCTGCTAGGTTTTGAGTTTTTTTCATCTTGCTCCTCTAGCTCTTTCAATTTTGATGATAGGGTGTCAATTTTAGATCTCTCCTTTCTTCTCATGTGGGCACTCATTTCTATATATTTTCCTCTAGAGACTGCTTTAAATGTGTCCCAGAGATTCTGGTATGTTGTGTCTTTGTTCTCATTGGTTTTGAAGAACATCTTTATTTCTGCTGGTGAGGAGTTGTGATCCCTTTTAGGAGGAGAGGTGTTCTGGTTTCGGGAGTTTTCATCCTTTTTGCTCTGGTTTCTTCCCATTTTTGTGGGTTTATCCACCTGTTGTCTTTGTAATTACTGTCTTTCAGATTGGGTCTCTGAGTGAGCTTCTAGTTCGTGGATGCTGAAGTTGCTTCTTCTTCTTCTTTTTTTTTTTTTTTTTAAGCTTTCCTTCTAACAGTCTGGCCCCTCTGCTGTAGGACTGTTGAGGTCCTCTCCAGGCCCTGCTTGCCTGGGGATCACCTGCAGCAGCTGCAGAACAGTAAGGGTTGCTACCAGTTTCCTCTTCTGCTATCTTTGTCCCAGAAGGATGCTCACCTACTGTCAGTCCGTTCTCTCCTTTATGAGGTGAGTCTTTGGATCTATGGGGGTCAGGGAGCTACTTGAGGAGACAGTCTATCTTTTATTGGGGCTTAAGTCCTGAGTTGTGAGCTCCGTTGTTCATTCAGAGCTGCTGGATAGGTACGTTTAGGTCTGCTGCAGCTGAACTCATAAAGCACTTTTTGTTCCCAGGTGCTCTGTCCCAGGGAGTTGGAGCTTTATGAGTTTCCGTTGCACTACTGCCTTTTTTGATTTTTCTTTCAGGTCTGACCTGCCCAGCTAGCAGCATGCCTAGCCACTGTCTGCCTGCAGAGGCTTTGCTGAGCTGCTGTAGGCTCCGCCCAGCTGCCCCGTGCTCTTCCCTGCCGTCCTGTTTATATGGGCGTAGTTAGAACTGTCTCGGCAACGGTGGCCCCGCCTCTGTTATGGCGGACTCTCTCTGTTGTGGCGGGTTGCCTCGGCAACGGCAGGTTGCCTCGGCGACGGTGGCCTGCCTCCTTAGCGGCGGAGAGTCTCAGTAATGGCGGAAGCCCCTCCCCCACTGAGCCGGACTGTCCTGGGTTCAGCTGTGCTTGGTTTGAAGGGCTCAACCCATAGGGTTTCCAATTACTGTTTTTGTTTTCATTGTTGTTGGGGGTGGGGGAGCTGGGGCCTAAGGAGCCTGATCACCTGGCTCCCTGACTCAGAGTCTTTTCTTTTAAGTTTAACGACCTCGAGTTCCAGTCGCTTGTTGAAAAGGCGCCGGGATCTCCCGTGCTGCGACTCACTGAGCCGGCTCAAACAGCGGCACCGGCTCCTGGCGGATTTTTTGCCTAGGAATCTCCTGGCCTGACTCGCTATTTCAGATGAATGGGCAACTCTGGCGTCTCAAGGCTCCGATCGCCAGCTAAGAGGGCTCCCAGACCAGTGGCTTTTGTACGGAGAACCGCCGTGACAGGGAGCTGTTAAAGCAGCCAAGCGGGCCAAATCAGCCCCGCAGGGGCCAAAACAGCCGCACCGGCAGGGACTGCAGTGCTGGTGACCCCTCTGCCTGGGTATCTCCTGGTCTGTGGGCAATAAAAATTTGTCTGGAAATGCGGCGTCCACTCACCCTCTGCACTTTCACTGGGAGCTGAAGTCCTGAGCTGTTCTTAGGCAGCCATCTTCCCAGCATTCCTCTTTTTTTCTTTCTTCCTTCCCCTTTCTTTCTTCTTCCTTCCTTTTTCTTTCCCTCCCTCCCTCTTCTCCTCTCCCCTTCCCTCCCTTCCCCTCCCCTCCCCTCCTCCCTCCCCTCCTCCCTCCCTCCCTCCCTTCCTTCCTCCCTTCCTTCCTACCTTCCTTCCTTCCTTTCCAGTTTGGAGGCCTTTTGTGGTGGGGAAGTTATGCTCAGACTCTTTTGAAAGCTGAGATAGGGGATCATGCACCAACAGGAAGAATAAAGGCCCTGGCTCAGTCTCTTTTAAAATCTCTGCTAATGTTTGAAACATGTCAAAAATCCCAATGTTCACTTGTTGCCCCCATATTTCCAGTTTGGCTTTGAATGCAGCCACTTTATCCACTGACTTAACACAGTTGTTGTTCTCCCCTGAAGTGACAGATTGAGTTTGTTGATCAGGTTGAATATGTCACTGAGTAAGCAAGTTTTGTAACCCATCCTGCGTCACTGAAATATGCTGCCAGTGGTGACTGTTTTTCTAAAAGAAATCTCTGGAGCAGCTCTCATAACTCAAAAACTCTGGCCAGTGATTTACCTTTAAAACCCATCTCACTCTGTGTATAAGAGAAAATGTGTGTGCTCTGTGTTCATCTCCTCCCAGAGCTGTGCAAACAGACATGAGTTAAGAGCATGTACTTTGATGTGGTTAATAATTTTAATCACATCCTGCAAAACATTGTTAAGTTCAGGTGACATTTTTCAGCTAGCCAGCACTTTTTCTATGGATGATGCAATGCATAGGCTCACATTCAGAAACGACTTCTTAGACTCAAGTAGTGAAGCCAGAAAGCCATCCAGTCATGGCAGCCACTCCGTTAGTGCATATACATACACAAAATGACCCATTCCATTTTTCCCGATATGTAATCATTCAAAGACTTGAATAGTTCTGTAGCTGTGGTGTTGACTGGCAACGAAAGTGCACGTAACATATCCTCATGCACATCCTCCCGAAAAATATATCACACACCAACAAGCATTGTTGCCTTGTTGTCAACATCTGTAGACTTGTCAACCTGGATTGCATACGGTGGTGACTCATTAATCCTCTCTAACAATTGTGCTTCAACATCCTCTGCTGTTTCACCAATTCATCTAGTTATGGTGCTAGCCGAAAGAGAAACACATGCCAACTTTTGAACTGCAGCATCTCCTGAAAGTTTACTACAAATGTCCTTAGCAGCAGGAAGGATTGACTCCTCATCAATGGTAAAGGGATTCTTAGCTTTAGCAATGTGGTTAGCCACTAAGAATAATGCTCTCAGGGCAGATACATTTGATGAAGTGGTGGTCTTCAAAAATTGCTGCTGTTCTTTGTGTTCATGCTATTTTCTTTTGAAAAATGTCAAAGACTTGTCTGTTAATGCAGGGTGATTAGTCTTCATGTGGTGAAGCAGTTTCGAAGGTTTCATGGCTTCATTGGATAGCTGGTCACCACATATACAAAGCGAGCTTGGAGAATGTGAATCACCTGTTGCAATGAACCCATAATTTAAGTAGGATTCATGATTTTCTTTTAAATGTACAAAAAAAACCTTTCTGAGCAGTCTTAGAGTCTTCTGCTATCTGATAATTGGGTCTTTCCCCCTTTTCAAAGAAGCTCTTCAGTGACATTTGTTTTTTATTCATTTTGTCTAGGGTTAGCTGGTGGGCTTACAAAAACTGTGGCTGAGACAAGTGTGTAGTGCAGGAAAGAGGGCAGGATGGAAGTGGTAAATACAATAATGCATGGAGTAAAATAAATGTCAGATTCTGACCTAAGCCTGCCACCAAATGCAGCTGTACAACTGAGGTACATCAACTCACTTGCCACTATAAAACCTGCTACCAGATGCAGCTGAATTGTCTCTTGCCATTCACTGATAAGGTTTTGATATGAGTCTGCAAGCAGTTGATTTATTATGGTCTCTGTGCAGTCAGACCTCTCTGCTAATGTTAATCTGTATTTGCAGCTGCTCCCCAGTGCTGGCATCACTGCCTCAGCTCCGCCTCAAGTTATCAGGCATTAGATTCTCTTCAGGAGTGCACAACCTAGATTTCTCACATGCGCAGTTCACAATAGGATTCATGCTTCTATGAGAATCTAATGCCTCTGCTGCTCTAACAGGAGATGGAGCTCAGATGGTAATGTGAACAACAGGGAGCTGCTCTAAATATAGATGAAGCTTCGGTAGCTTGCCCACCACTCTCCTCCTTCTCTGCGGCCTGGTTTCTAACAAGCCACAGACTGGTACCAGTCTGTTGTGTGGGGATTGAGGACCCCTGGCCTAGACCAATAGCAAGGAACATTTTTTTCCTACATTTTCTTTTAGGACACGTATGGTTTCAGACCTTACATTTAGGTCTTCAATCCATTTTCAGTTAGATTTTGTATGTGGTGTAAAATCAGGGTCAGATTTCATTCTTGTCCAAATCGATATCCAGGTTTCCCAAAACAATTTATTGAGCAGACTATCCTTTCACCATTGCATATTCTCGATACCCTTGTCAAAGAGTAGTGGACGAGGTATGCATGGGTTTATTTCTGGGTTCTGTATTAAGCTCTATTAGCCAATGTGTCTATGTTTATGCCAGTACCATTGTGTTTTGATTGCTAGAGCTTTGTATTATAGCTTGAAATGAGAAAGTGTTGTACCTCCAGCTTTGTTTTTCTTTTTCAAGATTGCTTTGGCTATTCAAGGTATTTTGTGGTCCCATATGAATTTTGGAATTATTTTTTCTATGTCTGTCAAAAAAAATGACAGAGTTTTAGTAGGGATTGCCCTGAATCTATAGATCTTGTTGGGTGGTAAGAACATTTTAACAATATTAATTTTTCCAGTCCATAAACATGGAATGTCTTTTCATTTATTTGTGTCTTCTCTAATTTCATTTATCAAAATCTTACAGTTTTCCATGTATAAATCATTCATCTCCCTGGCTAGAGTGATTCCTAAGTATTTTGTTCTTTTTAATGCTACAGTATAAGGTATTATGTGATTTCCTTTTTGGATAGGTTGCTTCTAGTGCATAAAAATATAACTGACTGTTTTTGGCAGACAACTGTACTTGACTGTTGCTTTTGTATTCTACAACTTTCCTGAATTAGTACTAATAGTTTTTTGGTGTAGTCTTCAGAATTTTCTACATATGAAATCATGCCATCTGCAAACAGAGATAATTTTACTCCTTCCTTTCCAGTCTGAATGCCTTATATTTTTCTCGCCTAATTTCTCTGGCTAGGACTTACAGTACTATTTTGAATAGAAATAGCAAGAATAGTCACTCTTGTCTTGTTCCTGGTCTTAGAGGAAAGCTTTCAGTCCCCCCACCACTATATATGTGAAATCTGTCTGTACGACTGCATCTGACATGCTCTTTTGGTGCCATCTAGCAAGCTGCAGACTCACTGCACTAACAACACATGGGTATTCTACAAATTGTTATAAATTACTCATTATAATAAAATTAAATTGCTTTTAAAAATATGCTCACATTATCACAAGAAATTTTAATATTTGTAAACAAGAAAAACTGTTAGATTCTTTATTAGATGTACTTTCAACTATTATAAAGTTCTAGTACTTTTCTTAAAACATGACAACATAAATTTGAAAACATTCTTAGTTTGTTCAGGTTACTATAGCAAAATATATAAACTGAGTAACTTATGAACAACAGAAATTTATTTCTCACAGTTCTGGAGGCTAGGAAGTCCAAGATCAAGGCAGATGTGATGTCAGTGAAGGCTCACTTCTGATTCATAGATAGCTCCTTCTAGTTCTGTCCTCACATGATGGAAAGGATGAGGGGTCTCTTGGGAGCTTATTTTATAAGGGCACTAATGCCATTCATGAAAACTTTATCATATAATCTGATCACATTTCAAAGGCCCCACCTCCTAATACTATCACCTTGGGGTTTAGAATCTCAGCACATGAATTTGGGGGGACACACACATTCAGATCATGGCAAAGATAATGCCAAAATTGAAATATATATATATTTTCAGCACTTATGGGAGATAAGTGGCTGGTGACTAATATAGAAAGAGTTCTTACAAATCAACAAAAAAGATTAAATTAACACCATTTGGCCCTGCTCTTCAAATACTCTATCTAAGGGTGGGGGCACTTGAAAGGTATTTGCAGTTATCTGCAGAAAGATAACCTCTTTGTGTCACCCACGATTTCACAGTTCCCTGTATATACTCTATGCTAAACAGTTACTTGATAGCTATGTGATGGCAGTGATGTTGAAAAAGTCCAATCCACTGTGTTTCTCAGCCTTCCCATCAGCACAATGAGAAACTTGAATTAGATGAACTCTCCGTTCAATTCCAGATCCGGTTACCTATGACTTTTGTTCTGGAGATATAATTTACATACTATAAAATTCACCATTTTAAAGTGTACAAATCAGTGTTTTTTAGTATATTCACAAAGCTGGGCAACCATCACCACTATCTAATTCTGGAAGATTTCCAAAAGGAAACCAATTAGCAGTCATTCCCCATTTCCCATTCTTCCCAACCCCTGGCAACAACTAATCTACTTTCTATCTTTGGATTTGCCTCTTCCATATATTTCATATAAATGGAATGCAACATGTGGTCCTTTGTATTTGACTTCTTTTAGCATAATGTTTTCAAGGTTCCCCATGCTATAGCATGCATCAGTATGCCATTCTTTTTATGAATTAATAGCACTCCATTGTGTAAATATGTATACTATATTTTGTTTATCAATTCATCAGTCAATAGATATGTAGGTTGTTTCCATACTTGGACTATCATGAACAATGACTTTTTTATGGTGCCCAAGAGATTTCAATGTGAGAAGCGGAAGATAAAGCCTGGGGTATGTGGGAACCCATATGGATATGTTAACCCATTGGTTAACTAGATCCTTTTTCAAAATCAATATGTCTATAGGAGTGTAACATTGAAAAAGAAGCGATGTCATCATCAGCTGCTCCTAGAAGCATTGTAGTTCTCTAAGCTTGAAAAGAGAAGCCTCTGTTAGAACAGCCTCTGGCACACAGATGCACCCAGCATGTACCAGTCTCATAGGAGGTCCCCAGTAGGTGTTAGATAGATACAAAAGAATCTACAGACACAGCCAAAGAAAAGAGGCCAGAAGTTGTTGTTGTTGTTTTTCTTCCCCAATGCAAGCCCAGAAATCCACAGCACAAACCATTCTCAAGCCAGGAGGAAACAACACAGAAGATGTTTCCATAACCCCTTGCATCACAGTTTCAAAATCAGGCTACATTTCAAGTAACTAGTGATCTGAAGCCTAATCATATAAATTTAGGACTGCTTGAGGGGAAAGGATAGCAGCAGAGCCACTTACCCCTGGATTGTTTCAATGAGCTCAGACTCCTGCATGTCTCACTTCCCCAGCCACCATGTGTTGCTGCCCCTGTAGAGAGGACAAACTCCCAAGAGAGAGGGTATTCCAGAGAACTCATCTGTGCCTGCCAGGATGTTTGAGGAAATATTCTCTGCTCCAAAGATATGAGTGAAGCCTCATTTGTGACTTTTTCAGGAATCAGCTTTGTGCATTGAAGTCTCCAGGTGACTTCCAAGGAAATTTTATATCAATTACATGTGTCTAAAGCTCAATGCTTTGTGACCAGTGAGGCTATGTTCCTAGTCATGGATTCTGTCATGGTCGACTGCCCCACCTTGAAGACCAAGTTCCTGGTGTCTGATAAGTACTATGATAGGTGGGTGGATTTCAAGGAGTTGATTCAGCAAGTAGACACTGAAAATGAGAAACGTAAATCAAGAAAATGTCTGATTTTGGAAGACGGAATGTTGTATGAGAAGTTGGTGTGAGTGGTAGTAATGAAAAGCTTGCTGGCAATTTGTAGTCCTGAAAAAACAACAACAACAACAACAAAAAAAAAACAGAGTTAACTCCTCAACACCTCCAATAGAAGAAATCTTGGTCTAGTCTACACGTTCTCAGAGTGAAAGTCTCATCTTCTGATTAATACTTTACCATTCATTCTGAGGTGGTAAAGAAATAGGTGATAAAAATATAAACGCATTACAAAAACATGATAAAAAGCTTATATGTAAAAAAATATATATAATTATATAATGGAATACTATTCAGCCATAAAAAAGAATGACTTCATGTCTTTTGCAGGAAGTTGGATGGAACTGAGGTCATTATCTTAAGTGAAATAACAGAAACAAAGTCAAATACTTCATGTTCTCACTTATAAGTGAAAACAATGTAATGTGTACACACAGATATAGAGTGTACAATGATAGACACTGGAGACTCAGAAAGGTTGGAGGTTTTGAGTGGGTGAAGAATGAGAAATGAGCTAATGGGTACAATGTACAGTATTTTGGTGATGGTTACACTAAAAGCCCAGATTTCACCATTATGTAACAAAACTGGGCTTGTCTTCCTTAAATTTATAAAAATTAAAAAAAAACTCACCGGCACTGGGCTATGAGAAAATACACATTAAAACAATGAAATGATGCCATGTGAATCCTCAGGTTAGCCAAATACAGTAGCCCCTCCTTAACTTTGGTTTTGTTTTCTGCGGTTTCAGTTACCTGTGGTCAACCATGGTCTAAAATAGTTGAGTACGGTACAATAAGTTCCCAGTTTTGAGAGAGAGAGATTACATTCACACAACTTTCATTACAGGATATTGTTGTAATCGTTCTATTTTGTTATTTTTAATTTCTTACTGTACCTAATTTATAAATAAAATGTCATAATTATGCGTATATAGGAAAAAACATAGTATATATAGGGTTCAATACTATTTGTGGTTTCAGGAATTCACTGAGAGTCTTGGAACATATCCTCCAGGGATAAGGTAGGACTACGGTATTAAGTTTGATAATTATAAATGGGGTCTTTAGAGGGTAATATTTTAGTGTCCAGAGATGTTAAGAAGAAGAAAAAAAAAAAAGACAGTGAACAAAACAGACAAAGCCCCTACCCTCATGGCTTTTATATTCTAGACAACAAAATGGACAAGAAGAAAACACGTAAATGGTCAAGACAATAGTTTCCTAAAGAAACTCAGAACCAAAACATGCACATTAAATAGAGCGATCTGATGTGCAGATGGGGGAATTATTTTAGATTTGGTGGCTTCTCAGGAGAGGAAAAGCTGAGATTTGAATACTACAGAGCCAGCCTTTTGAATATCTGTAGGAATAATATCAGAGAGAATGCTAATGTAAAGGACCTGAGTGGGAAAGAGCTTGGCTTGTTTGAGGAACAGAAAGAATGCCAGGGTGCCTGAAGTGTGGTGAGTGGAGAAGAGAATGGGACGAGAGGCGGTTGAACAGCAAGGAAGCGCGAGATTACAGTGGGTCTTGTAGGTCATATGGGAGTTGTCTGTGGAACATGGAGGAGAAGGACTTGATCTGAATGACAGTTTAAAAACTCCTTCAACTGCTGTATGAACAATGAGAGACAAGAGAGGTAGTAAAGGGACCTGGCAGAAGGCTGTTGTAGTCGTCCAAGTGAGAAGCCGTGTTGGTGTGGACCATGATGGTAGCAGTGGAGACAGAACTGGGAACTGGCAGGGCAAATAAGGAACTCGCCTCAGGCACAAAATGTAAAGGGGCACTGAAAAATTCAGTGATCAAGAGAAATAATATTTTAATTTTCAAATACATTTTAAATATCAAATTTTTGGAGGCAGCCATCTTGCTCTTGCCGCGTGCTTGTGTTGGAGGACCCTCCCTGCTTCAGATTTACCAGCAGCATGAATCAAGAAAAGTTAGCCAAACTTCAGGCTCAGGTCCGGATAGGGGGCAAGGGTACAGCTCTCAGAAAGAAGAAGGTGGTACATAGAACAGCTACAGCTGATGACAAAAAGCTTCAGAGTTCTCTAAAAAAAACTGGCTGTGAATAATACAGCTGGTATTGAAGAGGTGAACATGCTTAAAGATGACGGGACATTTATTCATTTCAACAATCCCGAAATCCAAGCTTCCCTTTCTGCTAACACCTTTGCAATTACTGGTCATGCAGAAGCCAAACCCATCACAGAAATGCTTCCTAGAATATTAAGTCAGCTTGGTGCTGACAGCTTAACAAGCCTTAGGAAGTTAGCTGAACAGTTCCCACAGCAAGTCTTAGACAGTAAAGCACCAAAATCAGAAGACATTGATGAGGAGGAGGACGATGTTCCAGATCTTGTAGAAAATTTTGATGAGGCATCAAAGAATGAAGCTAAGTAAAATTTTGGTTTTTGGAAGCTGGCGTGGACTAGATTTAACAAATCAGCTATGTGGTTCCAAAGTTTTACAGACTCAAAGAACAATACCTGTTACTAGTTACTAGTTCAGTAATATAAATATTTTGTATATTAATAATGCTGTTTGTTCAGCATTTTTTGGTCATTTGATTTTGCATTTTGCACTTCCTCCCAGGATATTTTTTTTTTTGGTTAAAATATGAAGTATTGGTGCAGTTTGAGGGTGTTTTGGTTTTTCATTCCTGGTTTTTTTGTTTCTTTGTTTGAGGTATTTTTGGTGTGTGTATGTTTATGTATGTGTGTGGGTATGTGTGTATACAGTGGAGAGCAAATTGGAAAACAGTTCTATTTATCCTACTCCCTCCCCAGCAGAAATAAAAAAAATCTTTAAATGTGTTACTTTTCTTTTTCTCCCATAAGACACAGAATTAATGGAAAATGAGTATCCTGGATTTGAGATCTGAAGAGATTTTTACCATTACTGGTTTGATTTTAATTTGCTTGGTTAGCTATCATATTTTTCATACACTTCTCTGGGTTTAAAATGTCTTGAGGTATTTTGCCACTGGCTTCATGCTAGAGTAATGGGTAACATATCTTTGGTATGGTTGCCTTAGATTCGCTTACCTAGTCAGGCCTAGAATAACTTCTTTTACTAGCTTGCTTCCCGAATGCCTTTTTTTTCCCTCTCCTTTTGGTTTCCAAATGGCCTGTTCAGTCTTTGGTAGTATTCTTACTCATCTTCCACCTAGCTTGAGAAGGATGTTCTCCATATAGAGTTAAGCGAATGCCTAATCGCTCCTTTTGTAAAATTTTGTTCCCTTATCTTGAGGAACAACAGCTTCATCTTTAACTCTTTATTTCTCCCTGATTTTGCAGTTTGGTAGATTTCTTTTCTTTTTTCTCGTTGCCCAGGCTCGAGTGCAATGGCACAATCTTGGCTCACTGCAACCTTCACCTCCTGGGTTCAGGCAATTCCCCTGCCTCAGCCTCCTGAGTAGCTGGGATTACAGGCATGTGCCACCACGCCTGGCTAATTTTTGTATTTTTAGTAGAGATGGGGTTTCTCCATGTTGGTCAGGCTGTTCTTGAACTCCTGACCTCAGGTAATCCACCTGCCTCGGCCTCCCAAAGTGCTGGGATTACAGGTGTGAGCCACCATACCCAGCCTACAGTTTGGTAGATTTCAAACTAGAATAGCTAGCATGTGCTTGCTAAATAATTTTATCCCAGCCTTATCCTATATCCTAGCTATTCTTAATAGCAGGTACAACAATGCCTCTTTTTCAGCAAGGTCGAAATTGGGAATGTCCTTTTGAATGAGAAGAAAATAGGCCATAAACATTCCCCAGCACAAATGGCCATTCTGTGAAATGGTACTGGCCCGAGGAAGATTTCCTCAGCCACTCTCCTACTGTTGGCCTTGAACCTACCTCTGGGTTGGATTTTATTATTGTAGCTGCTTACTATACCCTCCTGCATGCTTAGAATAATGCTTTGGGGGGAGCACTGGTAAAACACAGTATTTTTTTTTTTAACCTCCTTTAAGAGGACTTGGGGGTAAGTTGCATTCATTCACTCAAGTTTCCCTTTGCTGTCTAATAAAAGCTTGCATTTTGCTATACTAGCATTTGTTTATAGCCAATATTTAAGGATAAAATTTAGAAAATACATCAATTCCTGGCCCATCATCGCACTAATACAGCTTCACCTTGCAGCTACCAACTTTTGTGTCAAGCTAGATATCTTTATTTGATATCTAACGTGCAAGACCAACAATATATTAAGAGATCTATAGAAATGAAGGCAAAGCTCTTGTATTTTTTTCATCCAAACACCTCAATTTATTTTATACATTTGTTCATTTTTCCTGTTATGTTTTATATAATATATGGACTTAACAGAATAAAATAACAGTAATAAAATAACAGATAGAAAAAAAATAAATAAATATCACATTTTAAAAACTTTTCATAATTGAAGTTTTAAAATTTGTGTATAGTTTTACATGTTTATTTTATGTATTTATATACCTTTTTAATTTATAATTTTATAAATTTTATGTTTTTAATAAAATTTATTTTAATTAAAAAAATCATTTTGGCAAACTTCTGCTGACAGCTCATCTGCTTCTATTTTTATAAATAAAATTTTATTGGAACCAGAGACAAGATTAGGATGACCAAGTAAGGTGAGTCATGTGCTGCCTGGTTGGATTTCAGGCTGCGTGAGACCTATACCTTGAAGCTGGCTGGGCTGAATCCCATTCCCAGGCCATACTGGAAATATTTGACCACTTTGGGAACATTCACTGTCATGTATTTATTTTAAATTTTGAGGCCGGGCATGGTGGTGGCTCATGCCTGTAATCCTAGCACTTTGGAATGCTGAGGCAAATGGACCACTTGAGGTCAGGAATTTGAAATCAGCCTGGCCAACATGGTGAAACCCCGTCTCTACTAAAAATAAAAAAAAAAATTAGCTGGGTGTGGCAGTGGGTGCCTGTAGACTCAGCTACTTGGGAGGCTAAGGCAGAAGAATTGCTTGAACCCGGGAGGTGGAGGTTACAGTGAACCGAGATCACACCATTGAACTCCAGCCTGGGTGACAGAGCGAGACTTCATATCAAAAATAAATAAATAAATAAATTTGATATTTTATTTATCATTAATTTTTGACATTAGTTTTGATTGTCTTAAAATATTTCACTAGAATATTACTTTTCTTAACTACTGAATTTGCTGGTATCACCTTAAATATTATGTCTGTCACAAATGTTTCACTTGCTCCACTTTAGTCCCAACCCTGAGTACAGATAATGAAGAGAGACAGACTTGTGACATGTTGTAGAGTTAAAGTTGTCAGGGCTTGCCAGTGGTTAGGATGTGGCATAGATAGCTGGGTAGATAAGTAGATAGATAAGTAAATAGTGACAATAAGGCCTGTAGACCCAGCTACTTGGGAGGCTGAGGCTGGTTGTGGGTGTAGAAGCTCCTACCTCTTTCCATTCTTGGAGGCACCAATAACTCTACTGTCAGCCAGATTAGATTGTCTTCCACGGGCAAAAAGCTCTTTCAGCAGAGCTGTATTTCATTATGTCACTGCTTACAAACTGGCCTGAGATCTTTTCCTTGATACAGGATTTTTTTGTGGAAGTGCCAAGATGCAGCCAAACACACTCCAACTTTCTGAATTTTTCTATTAATTTCTCCAATGGGTATAAGCTCTGAGAGCATTCAGTCTACTACCTAAAATATCACAGACAACAGTTTTGCAAACTTTTTGTCAAAAGGAAAAAGCCACCACAGTTTCAGCCTGTCATACCAGTGTCCTTGCCAACCACTGCCTGCCTGTTAGACCTAATGGCATTTATTTTAGATTCTGTTCTATCAGCAGCCACTTCTATACCAAATTCTGTTACCGTTTGGATGTATAGATCTGGTTTCTCTAACAGGGGCCAAAAATAACAGTGGCTTAAACAACATGTATTTCTCTTTTACGTCACAGTCTGTGCATACGGCCAGACCTGGAATAGTGACCCCATCATGACTTAGGTCTGCAGGATCCTATCTTGCTTCTCTGACACTCCTCATCTACAAGATCTAAGATGGCTCAAAACACCTGGCCTGCTTCTAGACAGCAAGAAAACGGAGTGGGGGAGGGAAGAACTTTTTTTCTTTTAAGGCTATACAACACTTCCACTTTCATTCTACTAATCATAATTTACTCATATGGTCATGACATCTTAAAGCCTTCTGCAAAGCCATGTACCCAACTAAAACTTAGAAGTTTTCTTACTGTGAGAGAGAAAGTAGGAATGAGTATTGGGAAGCAACAAGCAACCTTGTCTCTACTCTGTACCTGCCACTTTCTCCTCAACTCATGGTCATCTGGGCTTCGGCGCTTACCTCTCATTTGTTACAGCCCCACTGAGGTCTCATCCCTCTTGTCATAGACCAACACAAATTGATATTTCACTTCTTGCTCCCACTGTAACAACTGATCCATGGTATCTGTCCCTCACCTTCAATATCAAATCAATCGCCAAGACCTCTCAGTTGTACCTCTGTAAGCATTTCTTGAATTTTTCCATTATCTCTATTCTCAGGCAACCAACACAGGCCAGGCTCCTATCTGTTCTCATGCACAGCCTTCTAACTGATCTTTTCACTTTTACCACCTCCCATCCTCATTTCCCCTACAATTCATTTTCAGTCTCCAAAAATAATGTTTTTGTTTTTCTTTTTCTTTGAGACAAGGTCTCGCTCTATTGCCCAGGCTGGAGTGAAGTGGCATGATCACGGTTCACTGCAGCCTCTACCTCCCAAACTCAGGTGATCCTACCCTCTCGGCCTCCTGAGTAGCTGGGACCACAGGTGTGCGCCACCAGGCCAGGCTAATTTTTGTTTTGTTTTGTTTTGTTTTGTTTTGTTTTTTGTTTTTGTAGAGACAGGGTCTTGCTGTGTTACCCAGGCTGGTCTCAAACTCCTGGTTTCAAGAGATCCTCATGCCTCAGCTTCCAAAAATGCTGGGATTACAGGCATGCGCCACTGCGCCCAGCCAATGGTGGTCTTTTTAAGAATGCAAAGTTCATCATGTCAGTTACTGATTAAAATTCCCCAATAGCTCCCCAGTGATTTCAGGGAGAAGTATAAGGTTCTTAACCTGGTTTGCAGGGTCATGCCTCCAGCATTACCTCTTAAGACAAGAACAATTTCCCCCTCACCTATTTTCTCCAGGCACACTGAAGTAGCATTTACTTATCTATACCCCAGGTCTGGTATCTCTGGCCCTTTTCATATTATCCCTCTGCCTGAAACATCCGCTCTCATGCACTTATTTATCTAATGCCTATTCATTCTAAAACTCTCAGCCTAAACATTACTTCATCTCTGAAGAATATCCCCAAGACTATTTGTCCTTTCTAAATACTCCCACATTTTTGTAACTCCTTTTATCATGGGATGTAGCATAATGAATTTGCTGACTGCTCCTGTTGGTTTTCTCACAGAGACATTATTTTGTTCAGTTACATTTCTATCAGCTGGTATAATAGGCAATCAGCAAGTGCATATGAAAGGAACAAGCTATGTAACTAACTAGTGGGTCACATCAATAAAAGTACTTAACCTCTCTGTTTCCATCTATCTGTAAAATGGGTATAATAGCCCCCAGATCAGAGGGCTACCATGAAGATTAAATGATTTCACACTTTAACTGCTCTGACTGGGAACTAGTACACAATAAATACCCAATAAATAAGAATTATTAGTAGTCATTCAACAGCACAAATTGACTGTCAAATGCTGTCCTGGGCTCGCACACAAGAGATTCTTGACACATTTGATTATTTGAGAATTATGGATGCACTTGCTTGCCCATAGTGAGCACTTAATAAATATATGATGGATACAATAATAAATTTAGAGATTTTCATTTTAAATTGAGAAATCAGAATTCTTGGGTTTTGCAGAAGAGATTTCAGACTTTGGCAAGCTGACAGAGTGAGTCTGTCCTTACACATCTCCTATTGTCTCTAGCTCTCCCTAATATGCCCAGGAGATAGAAAGAATCTGGGACAGGTCTGCTGAACCATAGCTGAAGTTCATGCTATATGTTTTCTGTCACATGTATTGCAAATTTGCAGGACAACCAATGATATTTTTATTGAATAATATTCCTTTTTGAGATCTAAGACTACTTCTGACACCAACTATATTTCTTCCTCAGGTTATGACTATTCTAATGAATAAACATGCCACTCTAGTAGGCCAGTGCAGTGGCTTATCCCAACACTTTGGGAGGCTAAGGTGGGTGGATCACCTGAGGTCAGGAGTTTGAGACCAGCCTGACAAATATGGCGAAACCCCATCTCTACTAAAAATACAAAAATTAGCCAGGCGTGGTGGCTTGCACCTATAGTTCTAGCTACTCAGAAGGCTGAGGCTGGAGAATTGCTTGAACCCAGGAGGCGGATGTCGCAGTGAGCCAAGATCACACCACTCCACTCCAGCCTGGGCAACAGAGTGATACTACATCTCAAAAAACAAAAAACAAAAAACAAAAAAAAACAAAAAACAATGCCACTCTAATATGCAACCATATGGCACAAGGAGGTACCACCATGAAGCTGTAGACTAGGAATGCCCAACTAAAGTAATCATCTTTTATGTTTTGAAATATCAGACAAAATGTGAGTCTGGTGATATTTTGACTAGAAGTCACATGACCTAGGTTTTAACACAACTCTGCTACAGAACAACTGAAGGAGTCATAAGAGGGCCCACTGTCTTTCTCTGTGCCTGATTTCTGATTCATTCATTCACTCACTCATTCCATGAATACTTACGGAAAGCCTACACTCTCCTAAGCATGGGGACATCGTGATAAGCCAAGCCACAACCTTCATGGGGCCGTAGAGTAGCAGAGCAAACATATTTAATCAAAGAATTGTGCAGTAGAAGTATACCCAAACCAGAAATAACGTACTGTGAAGTGAAGGACCAGAACTCAGTGAAGGTATATTACAAAGAATCTAACTTCTTTTAGGAGATTAAGAGAGACCATCCTGGTCAACATGGTGAAACCCCGTCTCTACTAAAAATACAAAAAATTAGCTGGGCATGGTGGCGCGTGCCTGTAATCCCAGCTACTCAGGAGGCTGAGGTAAGAGAATTGCCTGAACCCAGGAGGCGGAGGTTGCAGTGAGCCGAGATTGCGCCATTGCACTCCAACCTGGGTAACAAGAGTGAAACTCCATCTAAAAAAAGAAAAAAAAAAAGAAAGAAAAAGAAAAAGAAAAGAAAAGAAAACCTTCCTTAAGAAATTCCTGCTCTGAGAGCTGAAGAACAAATAAAAGTTCGCCAGGTGGGGGGAGGGGGCATCTTGGGTAGAAGGGATCAGGTTGCACTAGAGAAACCCTCCGAGGGTTCATGCACAGACTACAGAGGGTCACGGGGCTGCAATGCAGGCGTCACTGGAGAGGTGGGCACCATCCAGACTTTCCAAGCCCTTTAGAGCCAAGACAGCTCATGGTCGCCCTCTGTCCATCCTGCCTTCTCTCTCACTGTAAGACAATAAGCTGAATGTGCAATGTATCAGTCAAGGCAGAAAAGCTAAACAAGCTGCCAAGGTCACACAGCTACTTTTTAAAAAAAATTTTTAAAGTGAGATATTATTCATATATTGTAAAATTCACCATTTTAAGTATATACCTGAATGGCTTTTGGCATATTTATAAGGTTCCAAAACCACCACTAGAAGCCCTTGTTTTTAAGCCCCACTTACTTTGGCCTCTTTTAACCTTTGGAAGAGATCATTTAAATATATTTTATTTTATATTTTAAAGTATATAATATATTGTGTATTACATACTTGAAACAACATATACTTGTAAACAATATATATTGTTTAATATTTTAATATTAAATGTTATTTAATATAGTAATATATTTAAGTGTATTATATATTTAATATTTTCTATTTATTATGTATAATATATATGTGTTTAAATGTGGCAAAACATGCACATAGTAAAGTACATGACTTTTTTTTTTCTTCAACTTTTAAGTTCAGAGGTCCTTGTGCAGGATGTGTAGATTTGTTACATAGGTCAACTTGTGCCACGGTGATTTGCTGCACAGATTATCCCATCACCTAGGTATTAGGCCCAGCATCCGTTAGCTATTCTTTCTGATGCTCTACCGCCTACCATGCCTTCCTCCAACAGACCCAACTGTGTGTTGTTCCCCTGCATGTGTCCAGGTGTTCTCATCACTCAGCTCCCACTTATAAGTGAGAATAGATGGCATTTGGTTTTCCATTCCGTCATTTGTTGAGAATAATGTCTTCCAACTCCATCCATGTCCCTGCAAAGGACATGATCTCATTCCTTTTAATGGCTACATGGTGTAAATGTACCACATTTTCCTTATCCAGGCTATCATTGATGGGTGCTTAGGTTGATTCCATGTCTTTTCTATTGTGAATAGTGCTGCAATGAATATACTCATGTATGTATCTTTGTCATAGATTGATTTAAATTCCTTTGAGTATATACCCAGTAACAGGATAGCTGGATCATATGGTATTTCTATCTCTAGATAGTTGAGGAATTATCACACTGTCTTCCACAATGGTTGAACTAACTTAACACTCCCACCAACAGTGTAAAAGTGACGTTAAACTATACCCTACAACAAATGGACTTAACAGATATTTACAGAATATTCTACCCGAGCACTGCAGAATATACATTCTATTCACAGGACATGAAACATTCTCCAAGATAGACCATATGATAGGCCACAGAACAAGTCTCAGTAAATTTAAGAAAATCAAAATCATATAAAATACTCTCTCAGACCACAGTGGAATAAAACTGGAAATCAACTACAAAAGGAACCCTAAAAACCACAAAAATACATAGAAATTAAATAACCTGCTCCTGAATGATCATTGGGTCAACAATGAAATCAAGATGCAAATTAAAACATTTTTTGAACTGAACAGTAATAGCGATATAACCTATCCCCCTCACCTGGGCCTTTGTTCCTTGCTCTCCGTTTCTCTGTTTCTGTTCCCTCATTTTCCCTTCCTTTCTCTCTTTCTTCTTCTCTCTCTCTGTCCTTCCCCCTACCCCTTTTCTCTCCCTCCCATTCTCTGTCTGCCTGTCCCTTTCTCTTACAAACCTCACCCGCCATACTCTCTGCTCTTCTCTAGCCCTGTTCAGAGGGAGCCTCTCACCGTTGACCTCTGCCCACCCCACAATTTAAAAATTACAGAAAGATGGTGGGGGGACAAAAACCTTATTGAGAAATGTCTGTTCCCAGCTCAGCTTTTGTCAGATCTACCTGCACTTGGTGCTACTAGGGGCAGCTGGTTCAGTGGGGGATAGGGCTCTACAAACCCTGAGCTGCTTCAGGGCTCCATCACTGGCTCCACAGACACTGCTGGTCCCTCTTCTATTTCCTATTGAGATAAATTGGCCACCTCATGGGGATACATTCCTGTCTATCATATCACAAGGAACCCCTGTGACTCGCAGCCACCAGGTGCCCAAGGACTATTTCTAAAATGAATGAGCACAACCTCCACTCACGGCTTGATACAGGATGCTCCCCGACCCAGAAGGCCCCCTTGGGGCCGTCCCAGTTAACACTACCCAAAGGGCAACTCTGCTTTTGCAGCCAGCACCGCAATGTCTGCCTGGGTTTGAACAGTGTATGAGGAATCACACCTGGTATACCCAGGGGGTCATCTGGCCCTCCAGGAAGCAGACACTCAGACAGATAGGACTGCAAACTTTTATCAGGGAAACACTGCAGAAGACTAGAGACAGACGAGGCAGCACTGGGCAGGGAGCATAAAAGGTATTGGATTGGCCGGGTGCGGTGGCTCACGCCTATAATCCCAGCACTTTGGGAGGCCGAGGCAGGTGGATCACGAGGTCAAGAGATTGAGACCATCCTGGTCAACATGGTGAAACCCCGTCTCTACTAAAAATACAAAAATTAGCTGGGCATGGTGGCACGCGCCTGTAGTCCCAGCTACTCAGGTGGCTGAGGCAGGAGAATTGTTTGAACCCAGGAGGTGGAGGTTGCGGTGAGCCGAGATCGTGCCATTGCACTCCAGCCTGGGTAACAAGAGCGAAACTCCGTCTCAAAAAAAAAAAAAAAAAAAAAAAAAAAAAAAAAAAAAAAAGGATTAGATTATTCTCAAAATTACGTTGGAGCCACAGCATGGCTATCACAGCTCAGGGGCCTCTTCACATTTCATTTCCATGTGATCTTCTTTTGTCTTATATATACTTTGTCTTCTATAAAATATTTGTGCCCCTGGTAAATACTTCTCTGTGTGTCTGCATCTCCATCTTTATGCCATGGAAAGCAATTATCTACAGGTCTATGATATAGGTCTTGGAGTTTAACTATGTACACATTCTTATAATTTTCTTTTATCTGGTAGAATCTGAATTTTAATCGTGTAGACAGGGGCTTTGCCTTATCTTTTGAAACGATGATTGGAAATTTTGGCCTGAGCCATTGCAGCCTATGGTTTATCTAATGAACTTCACTGAACATCTTTTGATGATCTTCTGAGTGGGAATACTTTCATTTAAACAGTGAGAGGGGTGAGTGTCTAACACCTATCAGCTATTTTGCAGAATGCTTTCTTTATGGGCTTGGTCTCTTCATGCTCACAATGACCTCATAAACCACATCATCCCTAGCTCATTCATAAGAAAGCTGAGGCTCTGAGCTCCACGGAGAGTTGGTGTCTGGGCTTAGGCAGCAGGGACACCGGGAAGGGTGACAATTTTACATGACAATGTTAGAGATGCAAAGCTGGGAGTCAGAGGTGAGAAGCAGAGGGTGCCAGGAATGAGCTGAGACCCAACCTGCTCAGGATTGGCCTTCACTTCCCCACCAGAGTCGGTCTCATTCTGAAGGCCAAGGCCGCAGCTCTGCTGAACCACTGTTAGTCTCCTTGAGCCATAATAAACTCAGGCAGACAGGGTCCCCTTACAGAACCAAGTTAAACTTCCCATACCTCTAGGCATTCATTCACCCTGATCCAGAGCCTTCACACATCCAGGGAAAGACTCATCCTTCCCACAGATAATAAGGAACTTCCAGGGAGGATAATTCCCTTGTTCACACTGTGCCATCTGAGCTCTCCTATAGTGGCTCTGTTGTGGCCTTCATGTAGCCGCCACACTCCGGTTCACACTGCCTGCCCCTGCCAGAAGCAGCCTTCCAGCTTCACCTAAGTGAGTTCAACAAACCCCCATGTGACACCTCCCCACTTTATCTCTCTTCCATGCCCTCCTGTTTATTCCCAGGAGAATCCGTCTTCCTTTCTTGCACTCTGGGGCCCTTCACTCCTGCTTCCATTATGGATGGTCACAAGATCCCTGCCCTTTGGTGTGTGTCTCTCTGCTGCAGGACATAGGAAGTGCTGCAAGTCAAGGGTGGGTCTCATCCCTCACAGAGCTGGCCACATAGTCAAGGTTCCATACATGCCTGCAAAATTGGTATTTATGGCTTCTATAAACAATCTCTTTCCTCATCTACAAGAGATGCCTGCTTCCTTGCTCGTGATGGGGGAGATGACGCAACCCACTGTGTGCCCTCAGAAACTTGAGAAAAGTAACCACGTCCCCAGCCGGTGTTAGCCTTGTGTTGTAATGTCCTGTGGTACTGTAGCAGGAACAGCCTCGGGAAACAGATTGCCCAAACACCGAATAAAGGAGGAAAGAGTTTATTATTTGGCCGGGAGCCTGGGCATAATTGTCCAAAGCCCAGCTCCTCTAACAAAGGAAGGTTCTGCCTTTATATAGGTTTATACTTTAGATGTTACACGTGGAAGAATCTTAGGTTTATAGCTTTAGAAATCACATAGGAAAGGGTTCCGGTTTACAGTTTTAGGACTCACATGTGAAAAGGTCTCTGTTTACAGTTTCAGGAATCACATATGAAAGGGTCCTGGTTTACAGTTTTAGGACTCACATGTGAAAAGGTTTCTGGTTTGATCTTGTTTTAAGTAAAAATAGTGTCTTCCAGAGAGTTTCCCCAAGACCAAGCGTGTTATTTTCAGGCAGAAGATTCAGGAGGCGCCAGCTGGCCTGCTCTCTCTTCTATTGAGCTGCACAGTGGATGACAGAGGGGGAGGGAATCCCAGATGCCTGGGTCTCCTTCCTCACTCCCCCACTTTGAGACCCTTACCATTTTATAATATCAGTGAGAGGTCTTACTTTCATTCTCATTTTCTAGATTTTCCTAAGAAACTGATAATGTTTTATATAATAGACTTGTGATGTCATTTTTTGGCTAACGACAGCAGTGATGAATCCCCTAATCATCTGAAGGAACAGGGCGAGTAGACAAGGGAGCAACAAACACACACTTATGATTATTAGAACACTTATGATGAGGGTTTTGAATCCTCCCAAGGATGCGAACCAACCTCCAAATAAGGACTCAGGGTTAAATCCGTGCCACACCTGGACAGGCTCATGTCTCGCACAACATCCTCCACTGCTTGCCCTGGTCATCTATGTGCAGACAGCAGTTGGTTACATTGAATTTTTCACAGACTCCTCCTTTGGCTGCTAGCAAATAACCTAGGGCCTGCTGGTTCTGATAAATTGTTTCTTCTTTGAGTTTCTTATTGGGCTAAAAGGGACAGAGCTTTGCCTGTTTCATTAGTGAATATTTTTAAAACAGCCTGCAACCAGATGATTCGGTTGAGCATGTAAATAGGGGTCTGGCGTCCCCATGAGCCATCCTCCGCCCATGTAGCCGGCCCATGATACTTAATAGTTCTTCTCTCCAGTGGCCACTCATTGTCTGTCCATTTTCCTATTTTGAGGTTTCTTTTATCCCTAGTGGAGTAGACTGAATACATTAACAGCCCACCTGTCTTAACAGATAATAGGAAGAAAGAGGACTTAATGAAGCCTATGACACAGCTACCTGTCCATCTCATGGATTACACACCTTATGTTGAGGACCATTATATAAACAGGTTCCCTTCTGTGTCCCTGTACATTTATAAGAACTGTAGGACAAAAGAATGGCAGTAACTTTTATGCCCTACCTGGTGTACATGCTGAGGGCATTCTTTAAAATTAGTTAATGCTCCTACTGTACAAGTCCAAATATTAAGAAGAACAAGTCTCATGATGAATGTCTTCATGCTTCGGCCCTGCGTGGACCAGCCAGCTTCCGGGATGTGGCTGGAGCAAGGCTTGTTGTCCTTTTGAAGGTGATTCTGCAGTCCTTGCCTTGGTCCAAGTCTCAGGTGTTGCTGGCTTCTTACACGGCTGTGGTGGATTCAGGCTGGGAGTCCTTCTACCTTCACAGCTGTGGGATTGGTCAGGATCAGGTCTGAGGTCCTTTCCATTGTGGCTTTAGAGGGACTATCCTCCTGTCCTTTATCCACACATTATTACCTAGTGAGAAAGGGTGAACTGGGGAGAAAAAGGCTTACAGAACATTTGTTATTTACTCAGGTTAAAGTATCCTAAGCGATTCTCCCTAGGGCTAGTAACTAGCATCCTAACTCAATCTGTCCGCATTCCCGAGGAGTTCCTAGGAGTGCCCAGAGTAGGGGAGGAGGCCTATGGTATAAGACCTCATAGGGGAATATCCTGTTATTCCTAAAGGGGTGCCTCTAATTTTGAATAACTCCGAGGGAAGTGCCTGCACCCACTTTAGTCTTGTTTCCTGACACACTTTCCCTAAGCTGTTTTGATGGTCTGGTTCATTCTTTCCACTTTTCCGGAACTCTGAGGCCGGTAGGCAGTGTGCAGTTTCCAGGTGATACCCAAGGCCGTTGCTGTTTTCTGGACTAAATCCTCCACAAATGCTGGTTGATTGTCTGATCCGATGCACAGTGGTAGTCCAAACCTAGGGATAAGATCTCGAAGCAGCACACAGGTCACTTTATGGGCCTTTTAAGGCCTGTTCCCACCCAGAGTATGTGCACACCAGGACCAACAAATACTTATGTCCCCTACACTTGGGCATTTCAGTAAAGTTTACCTGGAGATCTTTAAACGGAGCTGCTCCATAAGCTTGAATGCCAGGGAGAATAGTTGGGACCCTGACTCGCGTTATGTTGCCAACATGTAATGAATGCATCACTGTGCCACAGTTTTAGTCAAGGCTGATAAATGTAAGACGTAAAAGTACCAACCTAGCATCTTTTCAAGTGACTCTTGACCTAAACGAGTGGTCTCATGTATGGCTTGTACAGCCACTGCACATAGCAGGCCCTGGTATTTGGCAGTCTTACCAATGAGGTCTTTGGTATTCATTAGAGTCACCACTGTGTGGGCTGCTTTGATATTTAAATTCTTCCCAGAGTTGAGGCTAGAATCTTTGATTGCCATTTTTTTCTTTGTTTTTGTTTTTTGTTTTTTGTTTGTTTTTCTTTTTTTCTTTTTTTCTTTATTTTTTCCGACAGCATGAAAAGGCTATGTTAAATTGGCTAGCCCCAAAGCCAGGGCCAACAGAAGTTTCACTTTTAGCTTTTGCCCCATTCAAAGGGTGTCTTGTCTTCTCCCCTCCCCGCTTTGTCACTTTGTGTAAGGGTTTGGCCAGTACTGCAAAGTTTGGAAATCTAGAATTTACAAAACCCACTGCTCCCAGGAGCTCTCTCACCTGCTCTTTAGTCTCAGGTTCCGTGACTTTGCAAGCGGCTTTCTTCCTCTCTGCTTCTAGGTTGCGTTCCCCCTTCCAGATGGTGAGGCTTAGATATTGCATTTGCTTTTTGGCAAACCTGGGCTTTTCTTTTAGACACTTTATAACCACAGTCCTCCAGGTGCAGAAGTAAGGCATTTGTTTGCGCACCCGACTGCCGTGGGGTGTCCCAATAGAAGGTTATCAGCATACGGGGGCAGCATGCAAGGAAGAAGCTTCTGGGGGATGGTCACAGGCTGATGCTTCCCCAGCGATGATGAGAGAGTTTCTGAGCCCCTGGGAAGCTGGGTTCAGGTGCATTGAGTGGTTACGCCTGCTTCTGGGTTTCTCCCATTGTAATGCAAACAGTTTTTGACCTTCCAAGGCCAGTTCAATGCTAAGGAAGTATTTTTGAAGTCCAATTAAGTGAGCCAAGTATCTCTGCTTGCAATAATCTCAACTGCGTGTATGAGCTGGCTGCAAAGCCACGCAAGCCCTGCATGGGCCTGGGCAATAATATCAGTTTTCTGCTTCTGGCTAGGAAGTCTCCAGCCTCCTTCCCAAGGGACAGTGAGAGCCAGGATAACCCGCAATGGAGGCAGTTTTAGCTGCAGGGAGTTTTTTTTTTTTTTTTTTTTTTTTGAATGGGATAGTGGCCCTCGATTTGCACAACAGGTTTTGCTGGAGAAGGGGGGCAGGGCAGTTCATCAAGTACAAGAAAGTCTGTTCTCTTAATATTTTAATAGATTTAACAACACTGGTTTTGTTTCTTTCGATGGGGGGTTACAGGGCTGTCGTCCGGACTATGGGCTCTTTGGGGGCATATGAGTTCAGCGCTGCTCTCTTTTAGTCCAGTGGCCCTTCCATTAGATTGAACAGAGCCCCTTCATGCTCATTTGGATCCTCCTGCTTAGGATCATCCTGTTCCTCAGTTAACTGTGGACATTTTTTCTTCCAGTGTCCTATTTCTTGACAAAATGCACACTGATTGTGTTGCAGGCGCGGGCGGGCAGACCGTGGGGCTTTCCAGGAACTCCCCTTTTTCCATACTCTTGGGGGCATTCCTCTCACAACAGCAGCTATCAAGTCAGCCTCCCGTTGAGCCTTAAGTTCCTCTTCCCTACGATTTTCCCTCTGGCTTACTGCCTCTCGGTTTACAAACACCTGGTTAGCTATTTCCAATAACTGTGAAGTATTTATGCATGCAAATCCTGCCTGTTTCTGCAATTTTCATCTAGTGTTTTCTGCACACTGACTGACTAATGCCATATTTATCATACACTGATTATCCAGGCTCTTAGGATTAAAAAGAGTGTACATACGGTAAGCTTCACACAGTCTTTCATAGAATTGGGTAGGGCTTTCCTTTTTTCCTTGAAGAACCTCAGAGACTTTATTAATGTTTGTAACTCTTTAGGCCCCTTTTTAAAAATCCTTCCAGCAAGGCTTCTCTGTACTGGATTAGCCTTTGCATGCCCCCCAGGGTGTTTGGATCCCACTGGGGGTCAGTTCCTGGTGACTGGACGCTGACATACTCTTGGGGGTTCTGGTAATCTGCAGGAACATGCTCTTCCAGCCAATTAGAAGCGGCTTGGAGTATTTTCTGCCTTTCGTCTGTGTTAAAAAGATGCATAAGTATCTGATGGCAGTCAGCCCAAATGGAGTTATGAGTCTGAATAGTAGTTTGCAGTAGATCAATGAGAGCTTGGGGTTTCTCGGTATAAGACAGGTTATTATTTTTTTAATTGATAAGATCAGCCGAGGTGAATGGCAGGTATGTGAAAACACGCCTTTCTACCATGGGGCAGTCCTCATCCACTCCCGTGTACCTCTGTTCTCTCAAAGGCATCTGCACCCCGGCCGTGGGTCACAGACGGGCTGCCAGAGGGGGAGTTCCCTCTGGGAAGCAGGCAGCAATGGACGGAGTTTTTTTACATTCTCTTTTGTCTGCTCTGGAAGATTTTAGGGGTGTGTAGCTCTGGTGGGGATGCTGAGGCCTCCAGCCCAGGGGCAGGGAGTCCTTGAGGAGGAGGAGGCGTTATCGACAAAAACTCTTCTGCCACTGGGTTAACCAAAACCTTGGGAGCCATTGTTTCTGCCACTGAATCTGCCCGGGCCTTGGGAGTCCGCTTTTCTCAGCAGCTAGGGGGATGATGGTTTCTAGCAGTCTGTCCCTTGGCTACTAAAACAGTCGCTGCCTGCTCTCTTAGCCACTGTGGAGGGTTTAACACTAATTGCAACCACGAGTCTACATATAGAAATTGATCGAGGTGTTCTAGCTCGCCGTATATAACCTCATGCCTTACTTTGGAGACAAGGGACCTGTCTAGGGTCCCTACTGGGGGCCAACCTAGCCTAAATGCTGGCCAATCTTCCCTACATAGAACCCTTAATTTCTCTGGTGTCATAGTTACTTCATCATTCCCACTAAATCCCTTCTTGAAATTTTTCAGCATGGTTTCTAAAGGGGTGGAATGGCTATGGGAGTGAGTGACCCATATTAACACTTCAAAGAAATAATTCCCACAGTTAGGAGAGTGTTAGTTCACTTAGAGCAGTTCCCATTCCAGCCTAGCAAGACCCAGTACGGAGCACTCTCCGATTTACATTCACTTCAATCCTTTCACAATGCCCAGAGCCTTCTTGACTCAGCCTTCTGTGGCTGTCTGTAATTCTCACAAATTGCTCGCAGCATGAGGCCCTTCCTAATGGGCAGGATACCTTTCACGACTGATGAGTCCAGTCGGACACATCTACACACACAGACACACATCCAGTCTCTCTCCTTCCCATTCAAAACCATAAGCAAAATGCTTCCAAGGTTAAGTTACAGAGAGAGCTACCTTCAAAAGTGCCAATCTGGCACCCATGGGTGATCAAGCCATGCTTCCACCCAAAATGGGGTGGGCTACTTTCCTGGGTTCAATCTTACCAAATTCAGTGGTCCGGACTTCCCCAAATGCTCATTCCTCCTTGGTGTTCAGCCACTGGGTGGACTGACAATGCAGGGCCTCTCTGCTCCGCTCTGGCGAGGCTTTTCCACCATGCAAATACCTGCCTGGGAGCGCTCTCAGGATGCGTCACCCCAGTGAGCAGGAGTCCCCCCACAGGGATGCTCCACAGGGCTAGGCAAACCACCTAAGAGACTTTTTCCCGCCGTCTGCTATCTGAGACTCGCTTCGCGGCCAATGCACCAAAAATGTAGCAGGAACAACCACGGGAAACAGATTTCCCGAACACCGAATAAAGGAGGAAAGAGTTTATTATTTGGCCGGGAGCCTGGGCATAATTTGTCCAAAGCCCAGCTCCTCTAACAAAGGAAGGTTCTGCCTTTATATAGGTTTATACTTTAGATGTTACACGTGGAAGAATCTTAGGTTTATAGCTTTAGAAATCACATAGGAAAGGGTTCTGGTTTACAGTTTTAGGACTCACATGTGAAAAGGTTTCTGGTTTGATCTTGCTTTAAGTAAAAATAGTGTCTTCCAGAGAGTTTCCCCAAGACCAAGCGTGTTATTTTCAGGCAGGAGATTCAGGAGGCGCCAGCTGGCCTGCTCTCTCTTCTATTGAGCTGCACAGTGGATGACAGAGGGGGAGGGAATCCCAGATGCCTGGGTCTCCTTCCTCAGTACCATCTGTGATATTTTTTTCTATTCACTCAATGAGTAAAAAAAGATGAATCCACTTTAAAAGTCAATCCATACTGTTCAGATCAACATACCAAGTGATGTGCATGGAGGCAGTGGTCGCGGTCCCACAGGCCACCCAGGCAGAGGAGGTGTCTGGCAGCCCACGAATGGTCCTGAAGGGCCAGCCAGGCCGTAGAGCAAGTAGGGCAATCCTGAGAAGGGGGACCTCCTGAAGCCACAATCACCTGCAGAGCAGAAGGAAGAAAAGTTTCAAAACCCGTTAATATGATGGACAAATACACCAATACAAGCTGCACCCCATGTACCAGGTGACAGTCCCTGACACCTTCCCCTGCTCCAGGTTTCAAAATAGCGGTGTCAGTGCCCAAAATCTCCCTTCTACTGAGTCCTGAGGACAGCTGGGGTGTGAAGGGAAGCCATGAGGATAACCCGCTGTCACCACATGCCGATGTGTCTGTCAGTAGATGCAGGGACTCTGGGTCCTGTTACAGGGAAGACAGAATCATTACACAGTAGTGAAAAAGCATATTCCAGATACATGGGTGTCTAGCCCCGGTATATTCCCATCTCTCCCTCATCACCATCACTGAAGTTGTTTCCTTGCATGTGATGAACACAGATAAAAGGAGGAATGAAAAGCCCATTATTCATACATGAATCACAGTTATTTTTGGGATAACTTTTATAGGCCTTTCATGTCCTGTCTCTGAATCTCAGAATGCTGCAAGGTCAGTGTGGCTACTCTGTGCTAAATTGAAGAAAAGAGGATCCCAGAGGAAGGAAAAAATTCACCCAGGGTCACACAGCTTGCCAGAGGCAGAGTGGAAATTGATCCCAGCTCGACCTGCAAGACCCTCTCATCCCCCTCGGCCTCCCTTCCTGACAAGGGGTCTTCTCCACTCTGGAGGTACAACCCGTGGGCACAAAGAGCTCTGGAGAGATGTGAATTCCTGAAGTCCTGCAGGGGGAACTGGGAAAGGGCTTTGTGATAGAACAATCAAATCTGTAGAAGTTAGTTAGGTATAGCTATAATATTTATTTTAACTCACAGGTATTACCAAATTTTAAATGCACTATGACATAAAGAACAATTTTGTCCATGGAAAAATGATGTGGGAGTTCTCAATAACAGATTTAAAACAACTGTGATTTGATTTCGAGTGTGGAAGTCCTGTCATGTGTGATTGAAGGACTCACCAGCTGTGAAAGCTACAAGGACCACATGAGAAAACAGCTTAGCTGACTGTAATTTAAGCCCTTTGTTGGGAATTGTCCTTGTAGCTAATTAGTGACTTTCACTCTTCACTATCTCACATCCAGTGTACATTTCCTATTACAAATATAAAACCTCTGACAACAAAATACTCCATCAAGGACACCACTGGATGAGGAGGGGGCATTTTTACATAACAGAGTTGCCGACAGAGATGGGACAGTGATTAATTGTGGAATTTGCTTTGTTAAAGAGCATTCAGATTTGCATGAAGCACATATTAATACTGGATGAATGAGTTTTTATATTTTTCACTTATGGAGATTACAGCAGATATTCTACAAGTTAGTCACCTACCCCATAGGAATAGAATAATAGCAACAAAAACTCCCCACGTATTTGGGGGAGGGGACCCAGCAACAGCTTGAGTAAAAAGGGACTACTGGACCGTGAGACTACAGCAGTGGAGTGAAGTGGCATCTTCTCATGTTATTTCTGGAAACAGAACAGTTAAAGCTCTTCAGCCCTGGGCCCTTAAGCGTTTATGGGTTCTGTAAGTGCCACCAAAGATGACCAGCTGGGAATGGAGAAGACTGAAGCCTCCTGGAAAATATTTTGCCTTTTAGAAAGTGAAGAGACAGAAAAGATATCACGGAACACACAAGCCAGAGACAAGGCCAGGAGAGGGTGCTGTATGAAAAGATAAAAGTGTCCTGAAATAGGCACAGTGAAAATGACCACAGCATTGACCTTTATCTTCTCTGTGTTCTCAGTTGGAATGCAGCTGCTATTCCTCACGGGAACTGAATGAGGTCCTGAATCTGCTAAGGACCAGAAAACAATCAGGGCTTTTTCTGGCTTGCATGATCTGTGCAGAATCAGAAAACCTCCATGTCCACCTCTGCCATATCACTCTCTTTGTCACAGTCAGGTCCCTTATCAGAGTCACAGAGGAGTTTATTAACTGGATGCCACAGAAGACCTTGGAACCCTCTGGACCCTTGTCCTTGAAAAGGACACCACAGAGCTCTGGTCTTAACAAATCAACTAACTGTGAGCAGATAGGGTTCAAACTAGCTGGAAATCAACTCTAAATCAGAAGTTCCCAGTATCTATCAGAGGAAACAACTTATAAATTAAGCACAGACTAAAAATTAAAATAGGAGTAGCCATGGATAAAAAGAATATCAATAAACCCTGGACATGAATAGCACTGCTCCTTTTTTTTTAAGCCATAGTGACATTCACAATTCTTTGGATTTATATTTAATCTAACTTCCATATCAGACCAGGTATTATAAATATTTATGAACAGAAATGGACTTAAAGAGACTAATAGGAATGAGAAAAGGTAAGAGCTACGGGAATGAACTTCAAAGTTTTAGGGTTACACTTAAAATGTTAGAGGAGTAAAATTGCATTCACATGTATTACTAATGGAATTGTATATTTCACAATAAACATTTCAAACAAAAATAATAAAGGAAGCTCCAAAAATAGTAAATAAATGCCTCTTTTCCTAAAACATAGCTCATTGTGCAATACTGATTCACAAAGACATAACAAGAAAATTTCCTCTCCTTAGGACATACAGCTCCTGTTCTAAAACGTTATTGGTGTTGCTTTTCTCAAATGAAAGAAAAATAAAGCCTTCACACTGACTCAAGGTGGGAAGTGGAGCTGGCCCATTTCCCTTCTAGGCTCATCACCTCAGTTAAAAGTAACCAAAAGCTCAGGGTGGAGTGGTATCCACAGTCAGCTGATGGGCTTGAGCTCCAATATTCACAGGGGACTGGATGAGAGCCATTTGACTTGAGCATTTGAGGAAAATTGTGTCTAGCCACCTAGTGAGACAACTGTTCTCTTTAGTAAGTACTTGAAACTCTTTCCAGGAAACATAACAATTACCCTCCACCCTGACCTCTCACCCCCAAAAGGAGAAGCAGAGTGTGTGGATTGTACAGCAGAAGTTACGTGGCTGCCTTCACAGTGAGCTCCCACCTCTCCAGGGAGGATTCTCTAGACGTGGTCGTCCACTAGCTGGCTCCTGACTAATGTGTCTCCCCAGCACTCTGTTTTTCAACCATTTCCTGTCTTGGAGTCAGAGCAAGAGTAAACTTGAATAAGAATTAAAATGCCAAGTTCTTTATTAGGCACTCAAAGCTTTGTTTTGTTTAAACTTCCCTTAAAATAAAAACATCCTTTAAAATGTCCATCACAATTACCTACCTGTGCTGCTCGTAGGCAGCCTTCTCTTCCATCTCCCTCGGCAAGGCTTAAACACAGAGCTGTGGGGAGACAAATACGTCCACGTCCTGACCTGGCAGACTATGCCCAAAAGCAAGGAAAGAAAACAAAAGCTTACCCAGCTGTCATGAGCCTTTCTTTCAGAAGTCGTGATCTGAAAAAGCCAACACACAAGAAACCATATGTTGAAGGAGTCTAAGGGCCATGATATCATTTGCATCAGTGCTGAAGGCTTCTGCAACTGCTGGGAAGAAGGCTCCTTACCTGGCACGTGCAGTAGTTCTCTACCTATCTCTGCTGCTCTTCTGTGTCTTCCGTCATTTTTCTATGGTTTAGAATCACTTTTATCAGGTAAAGTGCCATTTTCAGGATGATTTTAAATAATCTGCCATGTTCCGGTTATCCTCACATCTGTACCCTTACACAATATATTCATAGATAGAAAACACATTTCACATGGTTATAAAAGTACAGTGTGATTTAAAAAAAAAAACTTGCTATATTGATTCCTCATCTATTATTTAATGCCTGCTGGGTTCTAAGTTGACAATTTCCTTACCTACTCTCAGTATGTCCTTAAATCATCCTTCATTGAGCATCACTTACCATAAATCTCTATTTTCCTTGTACTAATATCCTTACCATATTTCACAGGGCAGGAACAACTGGGCTTATAAACAGGCACAGTCCTTTTTAAGGATGTGACTGATGCCACTACAATGCACTTTCCTAAGGATGATGACAACCATCCCTAGGAAAGTTAGTGTGAACCGAGTTTCCACACAGTCTGCCCAGCAGTCAAGTCATAGTTTTTGGGCATTGATAAATCTTAAAGTACTTTGCTTTTTCTTGTGTGAATTCTCTCTATATAAATATGTCTTCTGACCATGTGTTTGTCTTTCTGTGTTAATTGGGTCCAAACATTGTACAAAAGTTAAAAACAAAACACTCCAACAGAGGTTTCCCAAGAGGTTGGTGTGCAGTCTCTGAAGTCACTGGCAGGTGTGTATTTCCTCAACTACAAATTTCAAGTTCCCCTGTGCTTCTGATAGCTGCCTCTCTCTTGCTGCTTGCTCACGTTCTTTCATCTCAGCTTCCCAAAATGAAAAGGAAAAGAAATGTGTGCACAGGATCCAGTAGCCAGTGTGGGCTTCTTCTTCCCTTCCAGCATTTGAAGGCCATGATTCAAAGGTCTCGTTCCAACCTTGCCATATATATACAAGCAGATCTTCACAACGAGAGGAAGAATTGAAGGCTCCCATTGAAGGACAAAGAAAAATCACACTCAGGCCTGCTGACAAAGTCCTCTGTAATTTCCAGTTCCTCTTCATAGCTCTATACTCCTACTCACTAACAAATAAATCAAGGACTATAAAAAGCTTCTATGAGATGCATGACATGTCCTTCTGGGGTCAGTCTTATGCTTGACACAGTGAAAGCTCATTTTAGTTCAATGTGGAAAACCAGACCTGACCAACTCATCACTATAAATCAATCAGGATGGAGCAGGGGATCATTCCTTGTCTGATTCCTCCTGTGAGGAAACCTGATTCTCAGTCAGAGGCTGATGCCAGAACCCAGACAATCAGCCTTAGAGAGATCCTTCCAGGACACGGCGTCATTAACCCTGTAGTTCACTACTGCACGTTTCCATGATTCAGGATTGGAACTCCTGTTGTCGACTTCAAAAATTCTGGTTGACAGAAAAGGAAAATCTGAGTGCTAGGTACATCTACTGAATCAAAAATAATCTGAGTGGCTCCTTAGTCAGGGTGTTATGTCCTGGAAATAGATGACAACTGCAAACCATCAACCCCCATGTTGATTGAGTTTAACAAGGTGTAGTTCATTGACAGTGGAGGCAGAAAAAGGCAATAGCCTAAAAAGATAGGTTTGCTGTGTTGCCCTTACACTACTTCATTCATGATTCTGATTCAAAGAATCTCATCTGATAATTGATTTCATATGAAGGACGCATAAAATTCCAAAAACTTTAGGAAACAGGAACAAAAACACTTCAAAGAGAAAGTTAATGCACTTGTTACCACCTACGCCATCCTTCATGCTGCCTGGAGAGGCCCGAAGCAAGGAGTGTGTTGCGAGGTACTGAGGATGCAGGAGGAGCAGGGCCCTGTTGCCACCCTAAAGGAACTCACAGTTTAATGCAAATGAGAAGCCAGTGAGAACACCACTACCCCTGTTGTGCACTTGCGAACTAGGAACACAAAACCTGAATCTTTTAAAAAAAGCGAAGGAGGAGTTCTGCTTTTGAGTGGGGATGAGTGCCTCTTAAGCTTCTGATCTCCCATGAGAACATTGAAGAACACCAGACAGAATATAAAACACAGGATTGAATGCATCAAATTGTTAACACTAAATTGGCACTAAAGAGACATGAGGCCAAGATGGAGAAGAAGAAAACCCAGGACAAAGGTCAGCCTAGCATTTGGGGCCTATTTCCCTGAGTTTCACTGCTTAATTCCAGAAGACACTACTGAGATGGAAAGAACCAGAGCAGCTTTTGCACAATGCATGGGATTGGATGGAAAACACGTGGAGTTGAGGGTCTGCCAATGAAGGTGACCCCTACTGAAGTTCAGTGGCTTTGGTTGGGATCCAGAAGAGTCACACGGTAGGAATAAAGGTGGACATGAAATACATTGGCCTTTATAAGGACTGTGCCTGCACTGATGACCTCAATTGCTGACTGGATGGAGGGAATCCAGGTCTGCTAGTACCCCTGACCATCCACCTGAAGTAGACTCCCATTTTTTTCTGCAAGATAACATCCCAGTAGGCCTCAATTTGTTTCTGAATATTTTCTACAGTGTCTCACATTTAATAAAAAATGATTAATCATGTGGTAGGAAAAATGCAATGTAATATGACTAAAACCTAAAGGACTGTGAAAACAGATCTAAAGGTGACCCAGGTATTAAATTTAAAAACGCCAGTAGCAGTTCCCTCTCTTCCACCCAATCAATTACAAACAAGAATGTATGAAGGGAAAGGAAATATGCAGATTACAGAAATCATGGCAGGAAGGACAAGCACAATTTTGTAAAGACTTAATTTGCCACAAATATTGCATAAAATATTTTAACGGAAATTATATCTGTCTGTTTTGGTCGACACATTGTTTATAAAGCAGCATTCGTGTCAATGAACACATTGACATCTTACTCTTCCTCAGTAGTCTTTCTTTGTCTGTAGGTTTTGTAAAGACTATCTACTTTCATCTTCATGTTTTTATTTCAGCTTGCACTTCTGCTTCCATAGACCTTTGTGAAGCAAAGAGGCCTTTCAGGTCATTTTTCATTCCAGGAAAGGATAAAACCATTTTCTCCGTGTACATGCAAGTGAACCTGAGACTTTGGTTAGGGTGGGGAGAGAAGGTGAGAAATCTGAAGGCAGGAAGTCATTCTTCACCCTCCCAGGGCAAACTCATTTCCATGCTATGGGGACTCCAACAAATAACATAATTTCCAGGTTACAATGACTGGACCTCCAGGGTCTCAGCTGTAAATCCTTGAATCTGTCATTTACATTTTGTGACTTTAAGACAAATTTGAGAGAAGGCATTTAGAAAATAATTGTACAACATGAGTATACTTGACACAACTGAACTGTACACTTAAACATGGTTAAGATGGTAATTATTATGTTATGAATATTTTACCATAGGTAAAAATGTTTAACAATTTGAAAAGGAAGTAATTACATTTAGCTCTCTGAGTTCTATAATTTGTAACATTTTACCACCTGCTCCTTCTTGATCTACAGGGGGGTACCTCCCTTTTGTCCCTGGCCTACTTCAGATTCCACTTTCCCTTCTGTGACACCAGCTTCATTAAGGCCAGTTTGAACCTGACACAAAATATTCTCACTAATGACTTAATTTCCACAAAGGAAGAATTCCATGTGGCTGTCATATGATTTTAATCTTCTAAGACATGAAATATTGGTTCTTCTCATAGCTAAGATGCAATGAAAGTCTTGTCACAGATGTGGGTCACTTACCTCTGAAATTCCTGAGGTGTTCATCGAAATAATATCTTTCAAGTTCTTTGTAGAATTTTGTTTCCAACTTTTGCACATGGGTTAGAAAGAAAGCATGTACCAGGATTTCAACAGAGGCACTGAGTGGTCTGTGATATAGGCGTGGTCTGTAATATAGGCAACCATGCCTATATCACAGTCACTGCTGTATTTCGTGGGGAAGTAGCTGGCCCAGTTTGGAGATAGGAGAAATGTTGAGCACATGTAGAAATGAAGAGCAAAGAAACACCATGAGGCATGAACATTTTGTGGCACCCATGATATTCCTGCTTAAAACATAATGTGATAAGTGAGTAGATGACAAGGAGAAAGTAGAGACGATGCAAAGTTGTTCAAGACAAACAGCTCAACTGAACTTTTCTTAATAGAATGGCCTCCTTAATGGAATATTTAAAAAGTGGCACATTAAAAAAAAATTACCCCCAATTCACATTGAAATATGCTCTGTTCAGCATTAAATGGGGTACAGACTGTTCAATGTGTCTAGATATCTTCATCACGCATATATTTTCTATTTTCTGTATATCTTGAAGGGCAGTGCCAAGTGATGTGACAATTACCTATGTTGTAAAAAATACTTCCTATTCCCGTGAATATAAAAAGTCATTGTGGTATTAGTACTTTTATTCCAGATCATTGTTCAGAAGAAGGTTCAGATCCGAGACACCCACACTTTTACTGTGGTGGGCAGCAAGATAAAATGTAGATCTCAATTCACCCAACGGACAAAAAGGCTCAAAAGCCAAATTGAATCATGGTACAATTTAGCAGCCAAATTCTTATCAAGTTCAGACTTTTGACTTACTGATCTTTCTCAAACTGCAACCGGGAACATGTACTGTGAATGACATCATTCAAAATATTATTACTTCCTTCAAAGTTTTTGATGTTATCCTTCAATAAAACATATTAAATCATTAATTATTCATGAATTTTCTTTCTGATTTTAGAATGTAATCCAGGCAGCAAACAAGGGATTTTATCTTATACTTAAGCATTTCATCAGATAGAATCTTGTGTTGCCTCTTACTTTCTTGAAGACATTTCTTTGATTCATTGATCTATATAAATATGTAATTAAAAATCAGAATTTAGAATTATTAGTTATAGTGATAGAAAAACCTATCTTGAACTGTGTAACTCTTAACAAAAATGAAAACCACAGTACTTTACATGTATGAAGTTTGCTTTGAATGTAGACAGTTTATAGACCATGTGAACTAGGACACTAGATGGAAGAGGAAGGAGCAAAATAACAGAATTGTGGGAGGTAGGAGCTATTCAAAGTGAAACCATGAAAAATTAAAACATTGAAAAGACAGTGATACCTTTTGTTTCCAAATGTATATTTCTTCTACAAGGTCTGACTTTTCCTTCTTGGCTTTATTGATCTTCTCAGAAACTGGTTGTACATTAACTAAAAGGAGATAAAAATGATCTCTAAGATTAGGAAAATGTCATGAAGTTGGATTACCCTAATGTATTAGCTACAATCACATACTATCTGGCACTGTGATCATAAAATAACTTTTTAGCTTTATTATTGTGCTTGAAGATAACAAGTTAGTTAACTGCTTTTTAAATCTAAGAAAAGAAATATGAAAATAACCCTATTTCAATGAGAATCCTATTTGAAAATTTTCCAAATATTGGGAAACACTTAGTCTCTGCCTAATTGCTCTCCATCAAAAGCCACTATTTTTCTTGGAAAATTCCATCAGTTCAAACAGTTTTACCATCATCAGAGATGAAACACATTGAAAATCAAATATCATATCTATACCTCTTCTGTCCTCTAATTATCAAGGGAAATAAATAGGTCCCTTCAAAAAAGCCCCTCATTTTGGCAGCCTTGATTCAATTCCAGCCACTCCTTGCAGTTTCGTTGAGGAATAGTCAAAGTATCAACTGATTGGCTACTCAAAAGCCTCCAGTGTTCTCCTGCTGCCCAGCAGGCTGTCCTTCTTAAGAACCAGCGCAGGGGCTTCTGTGACATGGCATATGAAATCCAACAAGCTTAGTTATAGGCTCAGGTTTACCACTTAGTCTCTCCAGGATCTGGATAACTCACAAGCCCTCTAAGACAAGCCTTTCATGCCCAAGATGAGAATATCATCACCCATCATAGACATGAACAGCATACAGGAGGCTCCCATCCTATAGGTGGAATGCAAAACACTTGAAACACAGCCCACAATTCTAGACCCCACTGCCAGGCATTTAATCCTCTCATCTGACCCCAGAGTGCAATCTTCTTTTCTATTTGCCCATTTTTAGAGCTTTGCTGCCCTGAGGTCACCTTCTCAATACTACCAATGCTGTAATCACTGTAACCAACCCTAGCATCTGAGGGCCTACTGTGTGCCAGGCAGTACAGTTCTCAACAGACAGCAACAGATAATCTTCACAGTCTATGAAGAATGTGCAGAATTCATTCTCCACATTGTACATCGAATTGATTTCCACATATTCTATACTGGCATTAATGGCCCACTTCACTTAACACTCAAAACACATTTTATAAACCTCTAATATGATACACATTTTGCCCAGCAATATCTGGATTGTTCTCTAAGCCTTAAGCTTTTTGATCGGCTCAGGTAGTGTCTTAATCATCTTCATTTCTCCAAGAGCCAGGTCATGCAAAAGTATTCCTGCCACACTTCAAATTCATATCAGCATTTGCTTTCTAAATATTGCTGTGATAAGCTCAACTCATCCTATTTACTCTTGTGATCTTTTCCTCCTCCTAATCTCTTATCTCGATAAATGGTAACTCTGTCTATATTGTCATTTAGAGTTTAACCCAGGAAGAGTAAAATTTTCAAGAAGTCAGCCAGACATAAGGATTCATTGTGTTTACTCCTAGTTGAATTTGGGCCCACATGAAATACTGGTGTGAGAAAATATTGAAAAGAAAATAGACACCAAAAATCTTACCTTGATATACTGAAGGCCTTATCTAGAACAGGAAGAAAGAACAATCAAATTTTATGTCAAATCATATTAAGAAATATTTATAGTTCTTGATAAAATAGCAAAACTTGTAATCCAATGAAATCATAATGATCATTTAGTTCAACATAATAACTTCATAGTGTTGAGTGTCAGAAGACAATACTCTAAAATATGATGCTTTGGCATGCTCACTGCTTGGAATTAGTGGAGGCTGTAAGGCCTCAGAAATAAGCCTCAGAACCCAAGGTCTCTTTCTGACCTTCTCCCACCCACTATATTGTTGATCTGTCCTGGAATCACTGTGAGGGGCTTTATTTGAAGTTTCTTTATGTAATTAATGGAAATTCCTCCGGAAGAAATATAATTGTCTTAAAATTCCCTCCTAGGAATTTCATGAAATAACCAGCAAAGAATAATCACTGGAGAAGAGAAAAAAAATTAAAAGCCATTACCTTGCCCAGAGATACTTTTCATTTATTCTTCTGAGAGCAGTTCCAAGAGATTACCTGGGACTTTATCTGCATCATAAGACAACCTTTGTTCAAAGTGCGGTTCTGCCCCTCACCTTCCTGCAATTTGTCACCACCTCCCTCACATCTCAGAGGAACAGGCCAATTGTTTGTTGGTTGGGCTGTTTCATTTCCCCTAAAAAACATTTACTGCCCCTCAAAATTACCTATGTCTCCATCTCCCTTTCCCCAATGAAGAAGGTGCTGTTTAAGCTTCAACCTTCTGGCCATTCTTGCAGTCTCCCATTTTGGATGGTTCTCATGTTTATGCCTGCTAATAAGTTTGGACGGTTTTCTAATCCTCTTAAGCTGTGTATTGTCAGTTCATTTCTGCAGCGAACCTTTAGAGAGGAGAGTAGAAGTTTTCCTTCCACCCTTACAATAGAAATATAAATCAGAGAAGTTTAGAAAGGACTATTATCTATTGCTGATACTTCATTATCTATTACTGATAAAGAGCACAAAGGTAAAAAACTTACTTTTGACCAAAAGATCTGTCTGCATTCTCTTCAACAAACACCAATCTACTTAATTTTTATAATGTAAATGGTAGGTATTTTTATAATTATCATGCTAATAAATCATCTGATTTTTTGTGAGACTCAATATTCATAATAAAGTCCAGAACCGTGAATTGTTTTAAATAATTTCTTTTTATTTATGATTAAAAGTATATCTCTACAGCAAGTTCTTATACTCATACCAAGGATAGTTCTCCAGAAGAAAATGGCAAATGTAGAAAATCCCAGGAAGGCAACAATCATGGTCGGTTTCCCAGCTTAGATCCAGCTGCCAACAAGCTACTGAAGCAAAAAACTCCATGGCTCAAATGGTTAGACAATTTGCGGCCACCAAAGAAAAATGTGATTATACTCTCGTCAGTTATCTGCTATGAGTATCACATCTGCACAGCATATCAGAAGGATAGAAGAGAGCAAGAGCCCCCCAACACCACAGTCTCACACATGCCTCCTCTGCAGATGTTAAAAAATCTCCGTGGATTAGACGCTCATATGAGAAACAGCAGACATGAAGGGCCACAGCAAAAAAAGGGAAGATTAAAACAAGCAAGGAGATTTCTTCCTTCTAAACTTTTATCAACTTAGCACGTCAAATTTAACATACTACCTTTCTTTGCACAATGAAAATGAGAACGTAATCCCAGAGTTCATAATGATCAGTTATAAAGAACTAGACATTAAATATTTCTGAAAGTAGCTGAATATAATGTCAACTATTAGATCACATTTGCAAAGCAACCCACTAAAGCTTAATATATGTACACCCTTCATCCAGAAATTTCACTCCTAGGAATCTATACCATAGAGGTGAAAATATAGACATGTAAGGACATATGGTCAAGGATGTCGGGTGAATAATTGTTCATGGTTGCCAAAAACTGAAACAAAGTGAATGCCTATCAACAGAGAATGGGTTTGGATCTGTATCTATTTATTCACTCGAGTGAGTTAGAGTTACGTCTGATGGCTTGTAGGAGTTTCTACAAACTATCACGGAATTGGAAAAGATACAGAAGTCCACGTAATATGATCCTTTTACTAAAGCTTTTATATGTATATTTGAGTAAAGAAAAACATGAAAATGTTTGCAGTAAGTCCATGGCTCTCAAACTTTAGCACACAGCTGAATTACTTGAAAGTTTTATTAAAACACAGGTTTCTGGGCCCCGCCCACACAGTGTCAGATTTGGTAGATCCAGGGTGAGGTCTCAGAATTTGCATTTCTAGCAAGATCTCAGGGATGCTGATGCTGCTGACAACCCCTTTAGGAGGTGAGGCTATGGGTTGGTGACACAAGTTTCCTGGGTGCAGGGGAGGTTCAGCTCCCCTGCTATAATGTGTTCTTCCAGGCCCTTGGTCCCTCACTCACCCAAGAATGGGAGGGAGGACCCTACCGGGCACAGTGGCTCATTTAAGTAAATATTGGACCCCAAAGACTTTTTGCAGAAAGTGATTTATACAGGCAGAGAGAGAGAAAGAAAGAAAAGCAGCTTACACAATGATGTCTTGGAAGAGGATACAGATAGGGAGTTCGCCGGGATGTGGGAGATATTCCCGCCCCATTTAAATTTTCTGTCCTATGAAAGGAGTTCCTTTTAACTTCCACTGGAGTGATCGATCTTAGATTTTTTCCCACGCACGCAAAAGTTAAACCAAGACCTTTAAGCTCCCCCGATAGAGACGTGGGTGGAAGTATGGAGCACGAAAGTTCTTGCCTTTCAAACTACGCCCCCTTGTGGACCCGGGAAGAGAATACATTCCCTCTTTAGCTCAGAGAACAGGAAGAAAACGTATAAAGTCGGGGTGAGGGGCAATGGGGTCCTGTCTATTCTAATAAAAACAGCATTTCCAGATAATTCTTTAAAAAGATGATAGGCTTCCAAGGTATTCCAAAAAAGGCAGGTCCAAAATAAAAATAGTCATGCAGAAAATTGACTACCTGGAACAATATATTTGAAATAATGAGAAGGCTCAATGACAATTGCAATGTTTTAGTCAAAAGAATCATCCTTAGAAACCCTAAACATCCTCTAAGAGGCAACCACATCCCTCAGATATCAGGGGACTCCACTGCTTCAAGAAAGATTGGAAATTACAAGTTTCATGTTTCTTTCATGGCTGATAGTTTTGTTAGGCATCATGAATGTAGGATGTCTTTGTAATTATTTATCTTTTCTTCAACGTTATTTACTTAGTTTTAAATTGACATATAACATTGTATGTTATGTACCACATGGTGTTCTGAAATATATGGTAAAATGTTTAAATCTATCTAATCAGCAAAATCATTACCTGACATACTAATTTGGTGTCTTGAAGTAGGATGCTGTCTCTAGCTCACTATGAGCCCTACCCTCTCCTGTGTCTAATGCCATGCAGAAATCCCTTTTTATCACACTTTTCTCTTGGATTACATTGATCTTTACCATTTAAAAATCAGCATAAGTCAAAAAGTGCAATAAACAGCTAACTTTATTCTGAAATAAGTACCAAATTTTAGTGCTTAAAAATAACTAAGGTGGAGATCACAAAAATAGCACAGTGTGGGATTTCTCTAAGATTCTTGATGTTAATTCTGTTAGAGTCTTATGTGAATGAATGATTTCTCCGAGTCAGTTCAGACTGTTTCTCATAACTGTCCTACATAGATCCTTCAGAATTTAACTGTATGTTCTTAAAAACTCAACATCTTACCTTTAAATGTTTCTTTCAAAATGGTGAATTAACTAGAGATAGCAATTCAACAGGTTGGACTCAACATATTCTGAGTTAGAAATGGAAAGGAATGAATTACTGATCCGTGCAACAACGTGAATAATTTCAGAAACACTGTGCTCAACAGAATAAGGCAGACACAAAGGAGTCATATGACAAGCATCTATCTATTTATCTATCTGTCTATTTATCTGAAATTCCAGAATTAGTAAAATTAACCTATGATGAGAAAGGGACTGACTGGGAAGAGAGAAAGTTTACTTTCTAGAGTGACATAATATTGTAGATCTTGAAACAGGTTTGAGTTATTATGGTATATGTACTTTACAAAGTTAGTAAACTTACAATTAAGATTTTTCTGTTTTGCTCTATGTAACTTTTATTAAAATAAAAATTTATAAGTAAATATTGAATTCTAGTTAGTCAGCTAAACTATTCTGCAGGCAGTATATTGATGCTTGCAATTCAATTGAAAATATATCTAAAATAATATGGGCTGATGGATGGAGAGATGAAAAGATGGATAGGGATGTGTTAAATCGTGTTCATTAAAATGGTAACAAGTCAATGTAGTATATATGAACTTTTTTATTATAAAATGTTGGTACTAATTGGCAAAATCAGTTGTCTCATGTCAGTAATTTTTCTTTTGAACCTGAGTTCTACAATAATTATTATTCACGTTCTATACATTTGGACAATTTTAGATACAATGTCAATTGGAATTTTCCCCAGTTCATCATGGAGCTGCAAAATGCAAGGATACACAAGGAGATCCTGCAGGTGCTCCTTTGTGGGTTTATGTTTAGAGGGCAAAGACCAAATGGGGGTGGGGCAAGCCTCATATCTCTTTCCAAGGTGGAGGATAAACCCACTGTTGTATATCCATACAAAGGAATTGTCCTCATCCATGAAAAAAGAACAAGCTATTGATATTTAAAACAATATGGAGCAATGTTAAAATGATTCTTCTGTCTTACAGAATCCAGACCAACAATACCTATCTCGCATAATTATATTACATGAAATACTATAAAATACAAATCAGCAGTTCAGAGGGAGGATGGTAGGATGGAGGGAGAAGAAGGACAGATGGTGTATGCCAGTCAGAACACATATTCTCATCTCTATAAGGTGTTTTTAGCCTATCTATCTATCTGTCTATTATCAATCATCTGTCTCTCTCTCCCCTGGGGGTAATGGTGGTGAGGTTTTATAATTTGAGGGTGAAAACTTTCAAAGTATATACCTGTCATTTCTTTATATTTAGACAATCCTAAGGACTTTAAAGACTCTTTCTGCTTTGGGCAAATCAATGATCTGCACAAGACACATTTTATAAAACAAAGGATGATACAGCATTCATTTATATCCTGGTCATATTACTCCTAGTGACTTCTCCATTATAAACATTCCACAAAGGTGTAGCCATTTATTTTCACATGATGGGCTTCTCAGGGTTCCCATCACAGTGATTGGACACAGACTTGCTACGGGCAGTTTCAAAGAGCAGAAGGAACAGATGACTCAAAAGTTCCTAAAAAGACATGAAACCTGATGACACAAAACTCAAATGACATTTCACTTTTTAATTTTTTTTTTTTTTTCTGAGGCAAGATCTTGCTCTGTTGCCCAGGCTGAAGTGCAGTGGGACGATCTTGGGTCACTGCAAACTCTGCTTCCAGGGCTCCAGCAATTCTCCCACCTCAACTTCCTGAGTAGCTGGGACTACAGATGTGAGCCACCACGCACAGCAAATATTTTTGTATGTTTTTGTAGAGACAGGGTTTTGCCACGTTGCCCAGGCTGGTCTCCAGCTCTTGGGTTGAAGTGATCTGTCTCTCCCAAGGGCTGATGTTACAGGCATGAGCCACCGTGCCTGGCTGACATTTCACTTTTAACAGACTAGCTCCCAGGGCTGTGTCTAATAGGAGTCTAATGCCCATAACTCCTAAACAAGAGTTATTTATGTTTCCCAAAACACATTTATTGAGATATAAGCACATACCATACAATTTCCACCACAAAATTATACAATTCAATGGTTTTAGTATGTTGATAAATCCTTTTTTGATTCTATAAAGTTATTTTCAGGTTTCCATTCCATCAGCCTTTCCTGTGTTTGGGCCAAACTGACCTTGATGTGCACAGGTGTGCACAGAGCCTGGCCAGACATCTGCTCAGGACACCTGCCCTGAGGTCCTGTCTTTAGAGAGGACTGAGTCCTATCAAAGACCCCATGAAACACTGCGATGGAAACCGCAGTGTGACAGCCCAATGGCAAGGAAGAAACCATGGTAGGTCTACTCACATGGGCAGATCAGTAGGGAGGACACCTAGTAGGAGGAGCCAAAAGAGCAGCCACAGCACGCCCCTGTCCTGGACTTCTCAGCATGCCCTGAGGCGACCAAGAAGGAGGCCGGGATGAGTTTGAGCCCCGGGCAGGGAAGGGGAGTGGGATGGGGCATGAATGGCAGTTGGGAATAGAAGCAGAGGGGAGGGAAGAGGAGGGAAGGCAGCTGTTGGGCATCTGGGAGGAGAAGGAGGAGGTAAAGGAGAAGGGAGTCTGAGAAAGTAATGTGATCAAACCAAGTTATCAAGCGTTGGGAGGAGGTTCAGCTGTAGGTCCGCGGATGAGTAGGTTAGCAAAGCAGCAGGACACACGAGGTAGGTGAGTAGGATGCTCAGGAGCAGTTGGAGGGACACCAGGGATCTGGTTTCCCCCAAACCTTCTCCTGCCTGGGTACTGCCTTAGCAACCGCCATGCTTTGCACTCCCTCTCCACCAATCCCTGGCACCCATATCTGGTGCTTCACAGCCGACACCCCATGTGAGCCTGCCATTCTTCCAACCCCCTCCCCCACCTGAGCCCCCCACGCACTGTCCCAAGCACTGACCTCTGATCCTCCCCAAGCCGGCTCCCTGTCCCTGCTTCTGGGCCTCCTTCCTTCCTGAGCTCCCAAGGTTCCCCATAGTCAGTCTTGGTTGGAAAACCTAAAAAAACAAATGACGACAAGATGGCAGTAATACACAAGCAGAGTGGGAGTCTTGACACCCTTCTTTCATCAATTCATACAATAAATAACGAAACATTAGTAGGATGTAGAAGATGCTAATAGTAAACGATCTCTATCATATCCGTATATCCATCCGTCATCTTTGTATCTTGGGAACAAATGCTGGAGATACATTAATTTTAAGCACACAGGGTACATTTACAAAAATTAGCCCTGCTTATTTTGTTAATAAAGCAAATCTCAATCTATTTCAGAGGAATAAAATCACATAGCATGTTTCTGATCATGTGATTGTGCTAGAAGTCAATGATAAAAAGCGAACTAAAACTTCTTATATGCTTGGAAATTCAAAGTGTCCTTATGAGTAAAATATAAATGTAAGAAAAAGTCCAAAATAAAATGAGACTGCAGTTGCACTCAGTGATATGATCATAATATAGCAACAAAATGTCTCCCTCTGGCCTGGGATTTCCACTTTGTGTCACAGGGTTCTGTGGTCTCAAATCATCCCTAATTTACCTAGACATTTTAACATCTGAAATGGGGTGACTATGTCATTTATCTCTGTCATCTTACTGCCTGTGAGCATGGGCTTTAAATTTTGAACCCTAATAAGGGGAAAAACCCAAGCTGACTCTCATGGTTGATTTGCCAGGGATCTCCAAGAAATCTGTGCATTTCAAGAGACAAATTTCATCATCTTCTCTCTTGGGGCATGTGGTAACAATACTCAGAGGGCTTGGCAGCACCAGGAGTTATGAGTAGGGAGTACCAAGCAGGTAAATAGAACACAGTGACCAGGACAGAAGCCCACTGGTAATCACCTTGCCTGGCCCTGTCCTCAGCTGAACTTTCTAACGGCCTTCTGCCCAATTGCACAGAATGTTCTCAAACTCACTCAGGCCTCTGGCAGCTTAAAATCACTGCTTTAAATCCCATTACTATTTATTATTACATAAAGTTATTTTAAACAGGAAACATCCTATCACTGCTACAAATGGAAAGCCAATGCCCTTTACCACAAATATAAAGCAGGGTCTGTAATTGGTAGGCCAGTTACAAGGGACTTAGGAGGGCATGAAGCCTGTGTGGTCTTTAGGTTGACTTGACTGCTTTTCGGATCTTGGTTCAGTAGGGCTGGTGCTGGGATTAAGGTCCACTTCAGGGACCATACACTTGGTTAGTCTAGCTTGGTTACCCATAGGTGTGGCTTCCTCCATGTCCTCAGGAAGGCTGAGGAGGTTTGGGTATTGCAAAAGCAATGAGTCACTGAGTGGGTTCCTGGGCAGGCAGTAGCAGCCTCAGTCTGCAGATAAGAGAGGCTGGATCTGAGTCATAGAGCTGCTTCAGACTACTGCCTACATTGAAAATGGCCCTCCTTGGTTGTCTCTGTATTTTAAAAATCCACTAAGTGTTACGTGATCATTGACCAGAGGACAATATCCAGGGAAATATTTTTGGAAATCTTTTAGTAATTTACTGGCACCACCCTTCCACGGGGGAAACAATGAATGCAACACCCTTGCACAGATGTCAGTTGTATGAGTCTCTAAGACAGGGCTTTTGCCTCCGTATGCCACGTAATAGCTGGTTGTGATTGGCAGCACTTTTTTGGGGAATGAATGCCAATGAAAGAGAGATAGGAAGGGAGCAGGCCAGTGTCAAAGCCCTTCACAATGGGTAAGGCATCCATCTAGCCTGAAAGGGGCTTCTGATGTTGCTGTCATTTTCCAAGCCGTCTACTATGGATTTTTTTGTTAATAGTCATCTCCTGACAACAAAATGTAAAAACTGTATGGATTCTAAATTTTAGCTAATAGTTGTTCATATAAAACTAAAAATAAAATTTAGTTAGGTTAGACCAGATTTTTCTTATGACTCTCCCTATCAGGTAGTACTATGCATTTCAAAAATCATTTTATGTACAATATAGTCCATGCAATAAGAGCTACATTTCCTGGAGCAAATAGTGTTGCAATAACTTGTATAGGTATTGATAGGTCCAAGTTATTTTTGCTTTTGTTGACAAAGACATTACCTATTCTTTTGCTGAACAGCATCATCAAATGTATTTTATAAAACACGTTGCAATCTTGCCTCCTTTCTTATATTCATATATTATTTATCTTGAAATAATTTAAGACTCACAGGAAATTGCAAAAATAATACAGAGAGTTCACCTGTCCCATTAACCCAGCTCCCTCAAAATATAACCATGACACATAATCTTGGTATGTTACAAAACCAGAAAATCCCCAACAGCACCATACCATCAATTCACTTACAGATCTTATTCTGATTTCACATTCCAATGTATACTTTCTTACGGCATGTATGTCTATGAGATGTTATCATGTGTATATATTTGTGTAACCATCATCACAATCATGATATAGAAGTGCTCCATCACAACAAAGACAGTTCCAGTTGCTCTTCTTTTATAGTCAAACTCTCCCTCCAACTCTAACCTTTGGAACCTAACAATATCTTTTTAATCAGCATGATTTTTTCACTTTATGAATAGTTGCATAAATGGAATAACAGTATTGTGACCATTTGAGATGGACTTCTCTCACTTAGCATAATGCTTTTTGAGATCGTTCTAAGTGTTGTGTATATCAAATAGTTTTTTACTATTGCTGTTGAGTGGTATTCCATTGTATAAATGGAGCATTTTGCTTATCCAATAACATTCTGAAAGACATTTGGGCTATAATTTTTAAGTGTAACATTCTGTAGCATTAGTAATATTCACAATGCTGTACAACCATCACCACTAACTAATTTCAAAACTTTTCCATCACTCCAAGCAGAAACTCCATACTCATTAATTAGTAACACTCCATTGCCTTCTCCCTGTAGTCTTTGGCAACCACAAATTTGCTTTCTGTCTCTATCAATTTGCCCATTCTAGAGATTTCATAGCAGTAGAATCATAAAATATTTGTTCTTTTGTGTCTGGCTTATTTTACTTGGCAAACTGTTTTTAAGCTTCATCCATGTGGTAGCATGTATCAATCAGAAATGCATTCCTTTTTATGGTTGAATTATATTCCATTGTATGTGTACACTACATTTTGTGTAAACACTCATTTGGTGATGGACATGGGTTTCTGCCTTTTGTCTTTTTTGAATACTGCTACAATGAACACTGGCATACAAGTATCTGTCAGTGTTTACAATTTTTTTTTTTTTTTTTTTTGCTGATTACTTGGGAGTGAAATTGCTGGATCATATAATAGTTGTATGTTTACCTATTTGAGGAACTACCCATTTTTTTTCCACAGAAAGTGCACCATTTTACACTCCCACCAGTAATGAATGTGCATCCCTATTTCTCCAAATCCTCACCAACACTGCTTATTTTCCTTTTTTAAAAAAAAATTAGACATATTAGGATGTGCAGAGATATTCCATTATGCTTTCAACTTGCATTTCACTAATAATTAATGATATTAAGGTTTTATCATGGCTTATGGATCATTTTTTAAATTTGCTTGTTGAGTTGCAGGAGTTCTTTACATCTTCTAGAAAGTCAATGCTTATAGGAATGTGTAATTTGCAAATATTTTCTCCCATTTTACAGATTTTCTTTTCACTTTCTTGATAACACCCTTTGATGCACAAAAGGTTTTAATTTTAATGAAATACAATATATCTATTTTCCTGTGGTTGCTCCTGCTTTTTTTTTTCATCATATTTGAGAATCCATTATCAAATCCAAGGTCATATATATTTATCCATGTTTTCTTCTAAAAGTTTTATAGTTTTAGCTCTTTTATGTAGGTTATTGGTCCCTTTTGCATTAACTTTTACATGTGGTGTGACGTAGGAGTCCAGCTTCATTATTTTACATGCAACTATCCAGTTCTAGTACCATTTGTTAAAAAGAATATTCTTTTTCAATTGAATGGACTTGACACCCTTCTCAAAAATCAGTTGTCCACAGAGGTATGTGTTTGTTCCTGGAATCTCATCTCTAGTCTATTAACTTAAATGTCTATGCATATGCCAGTTCCATACTATTATGATTACAGTATGTCCGGGATGCTGCTTGTATACAAAGAACACACAAAATTTCACTATGGGATATCTGCGGTGCCAGAGGCAGTGGCGCGGTCCCAGGAGGGCGGCTGTGCTAAGCCCTGCCCAGGTGCTGTTTGCTTCCCCCTGCCTTCCCGGGGCAGAGCCTTCCTTCCTGCCAGAGCCTCTTTTCCCTTTTTTATTTCCTTTTGCTTGGCCGTGCCTTTTAATGATTTCCTTATCTTTTTGTAAATATACACCTGATTGCCTTGCTGATGATCATCAATTACTGGGCAGGCTAAGAGTTCCTTCTGTAATGCTGCTTGCTTAAGACAAGGACCTATCCCTGTAGTGTCTTCTTTGCCTTTTGTCCTATTCACTGGTTGCCTCTGTGCACGATTTCTTCCCAGTGTTCCCAGAGCTTTACGTCTAGCATGCTCTTTGCCGGGAACTATGGGCTTTAGGAAACAGCAGTTTGCATCCCTTTCTGTACTTTTATCTGTTGAGCTGGTAACTGCTGTTTCATGAGTAATACCTAGCCTGAAACAATCCCTCCTCGAACTTGGCAATCCCCAGTGGGTACCCATGACTTACTGACTTCTTGATCTGACCCCGCGGTCTCCTTTACTTTCTGGTTTTCTGGAGGTCTGTCGTTCCTTCTTTGCAGTGATGATCACGTTGGTTCGCTCCATATTGGGTTGCCTGCTGTGACGTTGTCTTGGTCGGGTCTCCTCACACCATGGCACCAGCTGTGGCATCAGTCATGTCGGTGTCCCTGTTCGAGCACCCACTGTGACAGGTATGACATCGGGGTCACCACCTGAGACACTGATCACTACCTGCGGAGGTCTGTCCCGCAGACCCTGACTCAACGACAGATGAATAAAATGCACTCACACACACCAGAATAAAGTGAATCTGAGTGGGCGAGGGATGGTCTTCAGCTGCTTTCACAGGGCGATTGCAGCTAACCGACCACCACTCGCTGCTCCTCCTCACATTTATTCAGTATAGATTTAATAACAGAGGTTCTAAGTCTACATGTTTGTGGATAATTAACACGGTTAAAAGAGTGGTTTTATGACTGATAAAAAGGTCTTGGTTCTGGGGCCCAGAATAAACACCATTATTTGACTTTCTGAGTTATTTCACTTAATGGCATACATTTTCATCCATGTTTCTGCAAAATACATGGTTTTATTCTTTTTTGTGGCTAAGTGGTATTTTAAATCTAGTCATACACTGATGGACTCTTAGGTTCATGTCATGTATTTTCTATTGTGAATAGTGCTGTCACAAACATATGTGTGCAGGTGTCTTTCTAAATGCAATTATTTCTTTATAATGTCTGGGCATTAGAGAGTTAGGTATTCATTCCAATCTCAGCAGTCTGGGCTTATTTGTACCCATTTTTCTTGAGAAGGCTTTCCGGGTATTCAGAGAATGGAATGTGGTATCTAAACCTATAGTCACTGCAGTCATATTACCACTAGGGGGCTCCCCAAGCCCAGTACCCCTGTGACTCTTGCAGACTCCTAGAGGCTCCCTCTTGGTTAGCCTGGGTAAGATCAGGGAGAATTCCCCGGGCTGTCAAACCAAGTCTCTCCCTCTCTTCCCACTCTTTCTCTAATCAGGAGTCTCTCTCCATGCTGGACTCCCTGGAGTAGGGGGAAGGGTGATGAAAGCACTCCTGCTGGGACTGCACTGAGTCACACCTGAAGCCAGTAAAGTACAGGTTTTCCCTCAAGGCCTGTGGCAGCTACTACCCGGCCACTACCACTGATGTTTATTCAAGTCCTAAGGGCTATTAGTCAGCAGATGGTGAATCCTGCCAGAACTGGGTTATTCCCCACAAGGCAGCAGATTCCCTTCTGGTCCAGAGTAGGTCTAGAAATGCTATTAATATATAGGATCTATGGCCTGGAATCGGAGGCTTCAGGAATCTTGGTGCTTTACATTACAGTGGCTGAACTGGCACTGTAATTGCAAGACAACGTCCTCAAGACTCTTCCCTCTGCTTTCCCAAAGCAAAAGGAAACTCTTCTCAAGCTGTACTGTCTGAAGTTTGGGAAGGGCAGACAGGTACTCCTATGGCCACAACTAGTGTCTCACTGGGTGATGCGCACCCTAACCACTGCCTCTGACTCCAGTGCAGCACCAGGGCATGCCCAAGGGCTGCATCCTTGTGGCCTGAGTGCCTCTCAAATTTATTCTGAGACCCAGGCCGCTTTGGTTAGCTAGCAGTGAAGCCAGACAGAATTTGAGTTTCTTCCACTGGGACTAAGAATTCACCTCTGGCTGTGGCTGGTCTAATGACTTTTTCTGTAGGCACCAGCAGAATTCTGCCGTTTTGCATTCCACTGTGACAGAGCAGAACTGAATTCTAAAGCAAAGTTTCACAATCACTTCACTCTCTTTCTTCCAAGCATAGATTATCTCTCTGCAAGAAGCTGCAGGGGCTTGGAGGATGGGTGATGTATCCAATGCAAAACTATGTTTCCTACCTTCTTAAAACCACATTTCTCACGCCTGTAATCCCAGCACTTTGGGAGGCCGAGATGGGCTGATCACGAGGTCAAGAGATCAAGACCATCCTGGCCAACATGGTGAAACCCTGTCTCTACTAAAAAAAAAAAAAAAAATACAAAAATTAGCTGGGCATGGGGGTGCATGCCTGTAGTCCCAGCTACTTGGGAGGCTGAGACAGGAGAATTGCTTGAACCTGGGAGGCAAAGGTTGCAGTGAGCTGAAATTGCGCCACTGCCCTCCAGCCTGGTGACTGGCGACAAACCAAGACTCTGTCTTAAGAGTCTAAAAAAAACAAAAACCACATTCCTTGATATTAGATTGGTGAAAAAGTAATTGTGGTTTTTACCATCGAAAGCAATGGCAAAAACCGCGATAAGTTTTGCACCAACCAAAATTATGTTAAACCAGGGACTGCAATCACTAACTTGATTTTTTTTGGTTCTTATGATAGTGTTGTCTTGCACGAACAGTCATGGAATTGGTGTTCCTGTGGCGGGGACAATCACTATAGGATTTTATTCTTGTCCTCTCTTTACTTTTCAGTTTAGCTAATGGTTTGTTAATTTTGTTTATATTTTCAAAAGACTAACTTTTTGTTTTATTGATCGTTTGGAGTTTTTTAAGTCTAAATTTTATTTATGTTTTGCTCTGATCTTTATTATTATTTTCCTTCTAGTAATTTTGGGTTTGGTTGGTTCTTGCTTTTCTAGCTCTTTGAAGTCCATCGTTCGTCAGTTTGAAGTCTTTCTACTTTTTTGATGTAAGCATTTATTGCTATAAACTTCCCTATTAATGTTGCTTCTGATGCTTACCATAGCTTTTGATATATTGTGTTATCCAATTTTATTTGTTTCAAGACATTTTTAAAATTTTCTTTTTAATTTCTTCATTGACCTTTTGTTTGTTCCAGAGGATATTTAATTTCCACGTATTTGTACATTTTAAAAAAATTCCTCCTGTTTTTGATTTCGATTTTCATAGTGTTTTATTCCTAAAAGGTGCTTGATATAATTTTAACGTTATTGTACTTATTACAACTTGATTTTTGGATTATAATACAGTCTTTCTTCGAGAATGTTTCATGTGCTAATGAGAAGAATGTGAATTCTGTAGCAGTTGCATGAAGTGTTCTGTAAAAACAGATCCGTTTGGTCTAGAGTGCAGTCAATGTGTCTTTACAGGTGAAGTAACATTAAGCTTATAATTAGGTGCTGGTTTTTAATCTATTCAGTCACTCTATGTCTTTTAATTGGATAATTCACTCCATTTACATTCAATATAATTATTGATAAGTAAGGTTGAAGCTATTTGGTGATACTTGACCTGCCCATACATGAATATTTATATATTTCTCTATGTTTGAAAAGTTTTCTGTTACTGTCTCTTTGAATAAAATTACCCCTTGTTCTTTCTCGATTCCCCCTTAGAGGCCTATGACTCTCAGATTCTTTTTTGAGGCTATTCTGTTCTCACATGCATTCTTCACTTTTGACTTTTTTCTTTCCTGTAAATGCACATGGTTTACATATCCTGTCTTCATGCTCACTCGTTTGCTCTTCTGCTTGATCCTTTCTGCTGTTGAGCCCCTCCATGCATTTTTTCATTTTGGCTATTTGTGTTTTTTATTTAAAATATCTTTGTTAAATTTCCCTGATAGATTCATTTATTGCTTTTCTGTGCTTTGAGTTCACTGAGTGTTCACAAAACTGCTGCATTGAATTCATGATCTGAGAGCTCACACAGCATTCTCTCATTAGGGTCATTAGCTGGCTCCTTGTCTTAACCATTTGAGGAGGTCATGGTTCCCTGTTTGCTCATGTTTCTGATGGACGTACATCTGTGTCTTTGCGTTGAAGAAATAGTTGTTTATTCCAGTCTTCACTGTCCAGCTTGGTTTGCTTTTGCTAGGGTATGTCTGTCTAGACATTTTGTGTCAATTGAGTATTCCGTTCCCTTAGCTTAAGATTGCTGCCTCCTTTTAGGCACTAGATGTCTCCCTAAGCCCGGGGCTGCTGAGGCTGTTGGAATATTTGGAGCACTGCCTGTCATGGACAGGATTTCACAAAGAACATTCCCTGGCTTTGTGAAAAGGCCGGCTATAGCACTACGGCCCAGAAGATCTCTGCAGTGTGTCACCTACTGTGTGGCGCTGCTAAACAGCCTCTCTGATTTGATGTCTCTTTGGGCTGCGATAAAGAAAAGGCACTAAGATTTATAATCCTTTGGATATATACCCAGTAATGGGATTGCTGGGTCAAATGGGATTTCTATTTTTAGGTCCTTGAGGAATCGCCACACTGTCTTCCACAATGGTTGAATTAATTTACATTCCCACCAACAGTGTAAAGGTGTTCCTATTTCTCCACATCCTCTCCAGCATCTGTTGTTTCCTGATTTTTTAATAATTGCCATTCTAACTGGTGTGAGATGGTATCTCAATGTGGTTTTGATTTGCATTTCTCTGATGACCAGTGATGATGAGCATTTTTTCATATGTTTGTTGGCCTCTCATTCTACTACAAGGACACGTGCACACGAATGTTCATTGCAGCACTGTTTACAATAGCAAAGACCTGGAACCAACCCAAATGCCCAACGATGATAGACTGGATAGGGAAAATGTGGTACATATACACCATGGAATATTACGCAGCCATCAAAAACGATGAGTTCACGTCCTTTGTAGGGACATGCATGAACCTGGAAACCATCATTCTCAGCAAACTGACACAAGAGCAGAAAATCAAACACCGTATATTCTCACTCATAGGCGGGTGTTGAACAATGAGAACACATGGACACAGGGAGGGGAGCACTACACACTGGGGTCCGTTGGGGGGAAATGGGGGAGGGGCGGGATGGTGGGGAGGTGGGAAGAGATAGCATGGAGAGAAATGACAGATACAGGTGAGGGGACGGAAGGCAGCAAACCACACTGCCATGTGTGTACCTATGCAACAATCTTGCATGTTCATCACATGTACCCCCAAACCTAAAATGCAATAAAAAAAATAAAATTTGAAAAAAAAAAAAAAAAAAAAAAAAAAAAGAAGAGGCACTAAGTTTCGTGGGGAGGGTGGTGCTAGCCACATCTTCGCCCTTTCTCTAGCTGTCCTCAGGAGTTTTCACCCTACAGGCACTTGTGATTCTTCTCATGGGTTGAGGCAGGAATGGTTTTCTTGTTAAAAAAAAAAAAAAAAAAAAAAAAAAAAAAGCCAAGTTTGTGGGCAAGCCGACTGTCCACCTCAATGTCACTTTTTCAGTGAAGAAACCATGAGTCCAAGACCTTTTTTTGCACAGTACTTCGTGGAGGACCATTGCAGTTAGAGAGCTCCATATATATATATATATATATATATATATATATATATTAACTTCTGCTCATGATTTTTCACTTCTCTGGCCCCAGGAATCATTACAACCTTGATTTTGAGTTTTAAGATATTCCTGGTGTTAGTCTTGCATATTTACTCATAATTACAATTAATGTTTTTGAGCATACTCTGTGTTTATACCTAGACGTTTTACATTGCTTTCACTGAATTCACAAGTTTGCATAAAATCCTTACATATTCCATATGTTTATCTTTGTATATTTTCTACATTTCAAACGTTTTCTTCCAATGTTCTCCATTATCATCTTTACTTGTAAGACATTTAAAATTTCATGCTGTCAAATTCATCAATCTTTTTTATGTTACTTGTATCTTCAAGAAATCCTTCTCTACCTTTAGGTAATAAAATTGGTGTTGTATTTATTTTCTACAATGTTTATAGCTTTGATTTGTCATTTAGGCATTTATCCATCTCATTTTTTTGTGAGTGAATGCTCTCAGCAATAAGTTATACACTCCTCCATAACTCTTTCCCCAAGTGGATACCCTGTTTGCCCAACACCATTAAAAAATATTCTACCTTTTGTCCACTGGCTTACAATGGCATGTTTCTTGAAAACAAATTCCCGTATTTGATGTGTCTGCTTCCAGAGTCTCTCTTCTTTTCCATTCATCTAGTCATGAATTAGTATACCATTATCATTCTTTTTGAAAATTCACTAGATACCTTGTTGTCAAACTATCCACATTGTTTAACGTTTCTTCAGAGTACCGTGTCATCTTGTCTATATTTTATGACAATTAAAATTTTTAAATAATCTTGTTAGGTTTCTTTTTAAAAATCTATTTTCTTAAACTGTTGTGATATTATTTGGAATGGCCTTGAATTTATGGATTCATTTGAAATACCCGTCTATCACATCAAGAAACATTGTGTATCTCTCCCTTAAGGTACCTTTTTTTTTTTTCTTCAGAGAGAGTCTCACTCTGACACCTAGGCTGAAGTGTAGTGGCATGATCTCAGCTCACTACAACCTCTGCCTCCCAGGTTCAAGCGATTCTCCTGCATCAGCCTCCTGAGTAATAGTTGGGATTACAGGTGTGTACCACCACAACTGGCTAATTTTTGTATTTTTAGAAGAGATGGGGTTTTTCCATGTTGACCAGGCTAGTCTTGAACTCCTGGCCTCAAGAGATCCACTCGCCTAGGCCTCCCAAAGCGTTGGGATTACAGGTATGAGACACCGTGCCCAGCCCATGCCTCTTCTTTACAGCCTTCAGTGATTTTGTACGTATTTTCCTGTAGGTCTTCCATGTATATGCTTATATGAAGATAATTTATGGCTTTAGGACTATTGCCAATGTATGGGACAACACTTGATATTTGTAGAATGATACAGACATCTGCAAATTGAACAATCTATGTTCAATTTGTTAAACAGAATTTATTAGTTCTGAAATTTTAATGGTTGATTCCTTCAGATTACCTAAATAAGAAAAAAATCCAGACTTTTATTTCTAGTATCGCTAACTGACAAGATCTTTGTTGCACTAATGAATGTTAGTGGCTGTTGTAGTTATAATGATTTCAAATATTAAGCATAGTGATTCCTATAGCTTTTTGATACATATAGTTTATATATAGTTAAGAGAACTCTCATTTTAGTTTTTGTTTACCCGTTATAAAGGTTCAATGTGTCAATACTTGCTGCACAACTATTAAGGATGTTAGGTCCGCTATTGGTGTTTTTTCACTCCCTAGTGGGCATAGGGTCTCAACTGAGGTGGACACCTGGAGATCTGCAGTGTCATGGCAGCCCTACTGTTGGAGAGAGTTTAAGAGTGTAAAATCTGCCTTAGGTCTAGAAATTGTACACGGGTTTGTGCTTTTTTTATTTGGGCAATTTCTCTCAGACCCACTGGTCATTTATACTTTTTTTTTTTTTTTTTTTTTTTTTGCTGGTACAAGCAAAGTAGTATCCTTATCATCTGTCTTTCTACTTTCGCATAAGGGCACCGTGTTCTATTAATCATCTCCGTGACTCTCTACACCTCCAACCTCCTTGGTTGCCTTCGTTAACTTGCGTATCACCATGACAGTGTGAACCCTTGGCTTCTGGTGGCTAAGAGCTGCCACTTCACTGTTGTTTCAGGGTCTTATATTCCCAAGCGTGCAACAAGCCAAGATCTTCAGCATCATCTCCTATACTCAGCTCCTACATTTAGTACAGAAAATGGGAGTCACTATTGAACCTCTTAGACGTTCTAGTATCTCCCTCAGCAATGCATTCTTTATGGCTTCAGTAAATGATGTGTCCCCTGGTCTTTTGCATGGAATGTACTTGTCTGGAAGGGCTTCTGCTCACACATAGTTTATAACCTGCAGCGTGTACATATCCTCGAGTCCTTTAATCCCTTCTAACATCATATACCACAACAATTCTTGCATTTCAATCTCACTTAGCATGGGCCATTACATTTTCAATGCTCCTATGAGCCATCTTACACTGGTCTCCCTCCTGCTCACTATGCTATAATCACACTAGCATTTGCTATTTGTTTTCATTCCAATCGGTCCAGCTCCTTCCTCACTCAAAGCCTTCCAAAGAGTTATTCTTTTGGCCTGAGAGACACCTCACAACTTCTCCCACTGTTCCTTGCCTGGCTAATTCATGTTCACCCTTCCAATTTCAACTTAATCACCACTGACTCAAACAAGCTCCCTGACTCCCACCAACCACCCCGTAGCCCTACCATGATCTAATCTCCTCTACAGTAGGTTCAGACCTTGTGATATTCTCCCATAGCTTCCTGGACTTTCATTGTGTAGGCGAATACCAATTTTACTTACTAAGACTAGTTTAATGCCTGCTTTGCCAGCTAAACTGAAAGCTCCATGAGGGTAGAGATCCTGTCTGCTTGCTTACTTCTGTGTCTTCAAGCTTTCTCTTCCTAAAATATAGTTGCCTGCATTCTTGACATAAAAGTCTCTTTGTGCCAGGCGTGGTGCCTCATGCCTGTAATACTAGCAGTTTTGGAGGCTGAGGTGGGAGGATCACGTCAGGTCAGGAGTTCAAGACCAGCCTGACTAACATGGTGAAACCCCATCTTTACTGAACATACAAAAATTAGCCAAGTGTAGTGGTGGGTGCCTGTAATCCCAGCTACTCAGGAGGCTGAGGCAGGAGAATCCCTTGAACCTCAGAGGTGGAAGTTGCAGTGAGCCGAGATGGTGCCACTGCACTCCAGCCTGTGTGACAGAACAAGACTCCGTATCAAAAAAAAAAAAAAAAAAAGTCTCTTTGCTGTTTTTTTTTTTTTATTGCATTTTAGGTTTTAGGGTACATGTGAAGAACATGCAAGATTGTTGCATAGGTACACACATGGCAGTGTGATTTGCTGCCTTCCTCCCCTTCACCTATATCTAGCATTTCTCCCCATGCTATCTCTCCCCAACTCCCCACCCACTGCTGTCCCTCCCCTATTTCCCCCCAACAGACCCCAGTGTGTAGAGCTCCCTTCCCTGTGTCCATGTGTTCTCATTGTTCAACACCCGCCTATGAGTGAGAACATGCGGTGTTTGATTTTCTGCTCTTGTGTCAGTTTGCTGAGAATGATGGTTTCCAGGTTCATCCATGTCCCTACAAAGGACGCGAACTCATTGTTTTTTATGGCTGCATAATATTCCATGGTGTTGTCCAGGCTATCATCGATGGGCATTTGGGTTGGTTCCAGGTCTTTGCTATTGTAAACAGTGCTGCCATGAACATTCGTGTGCATGTGTCCTCATAGTAGAACGATTTATAATCCTTTGGATATATACCCAGTAATGGGATTGCTGGGTCAAATGGAATTTCTATTTCTAGGTTCTTGAGGAATCGCCACACTGTCTTCCACAGTGGTTGAACTAATTTACCCTCCCACCAACAGTGTAAAAGTGTTCCTATTTCTCCACATCCTGTCCAGCATCTGTTGTCTCCAGATTTTTTTAATGATTGCCATTCTAACTGGTGTGAGATGGTATCTCAGTGTAGTTTTGATCTGCATATCTCTGATGACCAGTGATGATGAGCATTTTTTCATGTTTGTTGGCCTCATGTATGTCTTCTTTTGTAAAGTATCTGTTCATATCCTTTGCCCACTTTTGAATGGGCTTGTTTGTTTTTTTCTTATAAATCTGTTTTAGTTCTTTGTAAATTCTGGATATCAGCCCTTTGGCAAAACCATTCAGGACATAGGCGTAGGCAAGGACTTCATGACCAAAACACCAAAAGCATTGGCAACAAAAGCCAAAATAGACAAATGGGACCTAATCAAACTCCACAGCTTCTGTACGGCAAAAGAAACAGTCATTAGAGTAAATCGGCAACCAACAGAATGGGAAAAAATCTTTGCAGTTTACCCATCTTTGCCATTTTTTTAGACTTCTAATCCTGGTTATTACCCTCATGTAATTTGCTCCGGGCTTTCTTCCATTCTGTCCTATAGTTGCCTAAAGAAAACAATAATTACTATTAACATCACAATAAAAGTTATCACCAACAGTGATACCACATCCAAACTAAAAATTCCATTCCCTCCACAGTACAATGACCAACAAGATAGTTGCAAAACTCCCAAGGGTCCACTGTCACCTTGCTCTGATTCTATTCCGATGAATACTCAATCAAATCTTCTGCATCTCAGCCTCTTTTCCATTTTAAGCAAAAACAGGAAACACCAGAAATTACCTAGAGCCATTCTGTTAATATTCCTCAAAAAGGACTATTGCAACTTATATGCAAATACCCAAATGGAAAAAACATCATTTGCCCAACTGTCTAATTTTATATTCTGTGATGCCTGTACCCACAAAGTGCATGAAATTTTACTGTGATAATAATATCAAACAACAAAACCAACATATTCACAAGAGCAACTAAGTAAATCTCTTACAAGGGAATAAATCTTGTTAGAATTATTTCTATATACTACTATATTTTCACCATTCTTTCTTATTTAAACATTCCATTGGTTTTGAACATGTTAACTCCAAAATCAAAACAATGAGTTGTTCTGTAAAAATCACACCTAATTGCAGTTTCATTCTCACTTGAATTGAGCAGCTTCCTTACTGGGGCATTTTGGCAGCTCTGCGCAGCTGCTCAGTTTTTCTCTCTCCTGGAGGATCCTCTCTTGGAAACGAAGACATTCCCAGGAGAAATGAGATCCCACGTGGTATAAATACCAGGAGGTAAGGCACCTCTGCTGGTCTGCAGCCAATCCTGAATCCAGCTAAGTTCCATCTTCCACCCTCCCACTCCTTCCCCTAAGATGGCACAATTAGCAGTGAGTGAGGAATCATTCCACCTCTCTTCCTGAAATGTTGCAGGGGTCAGGAGAACATTTTCTGTTTGTGGGTGATAATAGAAAGGATTATCTAATAAAGCATTGAACCTAAAACAGTATGTCAGGTGTTCCATCATATGTCAATTATCCCACAAACTGAAAGTGGTCATTTCTGTGAAATACACTCTCAGAAACACATACTTAAAATGATATGTCCAACACTTAGCCACTTACCTCTATCTTAATGAAGACCCAGTTTCTAAAAGCATTTATATTAAAGCAGTCATGGTGTTTCTTTATCATGCCAGCAGACATAGGACAGTCATGAAAAACCACGGACACACTTCTGTGGTTTTGAGTTGTTTAAATTCCCATGAAGGAGCAGACAAAAAAGGGATGAGAAAGCCATATTTCACAGTAATTTCTCACCATATATTCACACTCAAATATTCATCTCTCCCCAATATGGACACAGCCACACGTTTAAAATCTCTTGTAATTTTCTCAACAGGGGCTCACCCATGCAGTCAACACTATATTTTTGTTTTGTTTCTTTGCCTAAGAAAAAGCCAGCCTTTGATGAGCTTCCAGGTTAACAGATAAAAATCGCAAGGCACATCCTATGATACATTATAGTCATCTGCTGTGGTCCTGATTCCCACATCAGCCAGAGAAGCTCTGGAGTAAAGTGACCATGATTGCACCCTCCTGTATCCTCAGCACCTAGAACAGGTTTTGGACCAATGTACCTATTTCCTCTGCCTGTCTTTGAGGCAGGAGTTCCTCAAGTGTGGTCTCCTGGCCAGTAGCACTGGCATTCTGATGAACGCTACAGTGTAAAAACCAGCACTTTCAGGAATGAACACCAAATCCCAAGATAATGAAAAATAAATATAATAAAGATTACGATTTACCTACATGTTAGTGATATTGCTGTAGCTTGTGCATTGCAGAACTATTCTGTATCAGTTGAGGTAAGCATAATCATAAGGGGCTACCAAATACTCTGAACAAATGGAGTATATACTATATTCATGGATTACAAGTGTCATTATTGCTAAAATATAAATTCTCCTGATATTAATCTACAGTTTTAACACGATCGCATCCAAAATTGACACATTTTTGTAGAATTTGACAACAGCTTCTAAAAGTGATAAAAGAAATGGAAAGCATAAAGTATAGGCAAAGCAATATTTAAGAAGATGAACAAAGCTAGAGAACACACACCTCCAGATGTCATTAACTTTCCGGGAATATCATAATTCAGAGAGCATGATATTGGTATGAAAAGGCACACAACCTCATTAATCCCCAGAAAGATAGAAATTGAAACTACCACTGACAACCACCAGAATGATGGCAGGTAACATATGTTGAGGAGAATGCAAAGCAACCTGAAGCATCATATGTTGTTGGTGAGAGGGAAAGTTTGTAAAAGGACTTTGGAAAACCGAAGATGGGGATTTCAAATTGTCCGAGTGAGAGAGGAATACCCGCAAACACTTAAAACACATCCTCGCCATCTGGGTTTTTGGAAGGATCAGTACACAATGCCACAGGGGGAAACCTGCTCTGAAAGGCTGTAGTCTGACAACCAGCTCAAGAAGGGAAAAACCCTTGCCAAGAGAAAGGGCCTCATGGGGTTGTGCATAAAAACTGCCATTATCCTCTTATGGATCACCTGAAAAGCAGCCCCTTGGCCCAACACAGATCACCCTTCACATCACAGCATTAGAAAGCTCCTCCTAGAACAAAGTCCTCACCTCAGCCGCTGACATGCCCCAGTCCTCACTGCCCAGAAACACATGTTCACTCTCCTCTGAGTGCCGACTCAGAGTCAAGTGGAAGATATCACCAAAAAACCTCCTCCGTGAAATACCACTCCAAGCCTAGCATCCTGGAGAGGTGGAAATCACTGCCTTAGTTCTCATCCTAGACTCCAGAGACACCAGATAAGGTGATTTAGAGCACATGGGGCTTGTGAGATGTTCCCGAGCACCAAACCTGTCCTCTGCATGACATGACAGCCTGTAAATCCTCGTTTATGAGAACTGCAGCAAACAGATGTCCTGTCTCATGCACAGGTTTCTTTCTCATTGCTGCCACCTTGTGACTTACTTCAGCAGCTACTGCCCACTCACTGGCCCTTATCCAGCCAAGATGGAAAGAATTGTTGTGCATGTGTTTCAGCTGCTTAGAAAGGGGCCTGAGTCTTCTTTGTACCTGAGGTCCCTGCACAGTGCCTGGCGCACAGCATGAGTGACTGGAGGATCCAGCATGTACCCATCATTTACAGGGTCATCACAGTGGGAATAGAGTGCTGTAAACAGCAATTATGGATAATTATTCTCTGGCCATTTAAGCAGGAACACTAACTGCTTCCACTTCAGCTTGCATGCTGAATGATAACTGAGCTGTTGAACTTTAAGGGGTCCTGTCACCAGCCTTTATGCTGATTGATTTGTGAAAAAACGGCTAAGGTTTCTCTGCTCTGTCTCCCTCTGGGTTCAATGCAAGGTAGACAATATTGAAAACAACTGGAGACTGTATATTATATCCAGGAGGCAAAAACACGAAAGTAAGAGGCACCAAGCCCCCTACTCATGCAGATAGTCTGATTGATAAAGGAATAAAATCCACCTACCAGGAAGACCCTAACCGAAGAACTGTTTTGAAGCTAGGAAAGCAAATGTGTTGAGACAGAAAACCCTTGTGTTGCAAGATGCTAAGAAGCTTCTAGGTAAGGGCAGTAGCAAAGATCCCTTTCCTAGAGGACAGTCTAGAGCTGGGCCAGGAAGGAGGGCAGAGACATGGCTTCGGGAAGAGTGGAAAGCCAGGGCCTGTGAACAGTCCTGAGGGGAGTGGAGAAATGCAGGGAATAGCAGGAGGTCCACAACCTGATTGTTGAGAGCAGGAGAGATGAGTGGACTAGCGCAGAGTGTGTACCTGTGTGTACGTAGGAAGTGACAGTTAGGGATAGATAAGTTGATGACACAATAAAAATGATTGTGAGACATAGTTGGGTTTGGGGGGAGAGGCACAGGTTGTTGACAGTGCTTGAAAGCCGAGCACACAACTGCAGTCCGTGCAGACAGATGCCTGTGTGGAAACACGGTGGGGAGGCCTGCATCCGAGGAAGGCTCTACTGACACAGGGCTTCGCAAAGAGTTTATAAGGAAGCCCTAGAATTGTGGTGGTGTGTCCAAGCTCACTATGCTGAGAAGGAACAAGAGGTGCTGAGTGGGCAAGAGCCCAGGCTCACAGCCCCCTGTTCAGTTACAGCTCCTCTGCCATCTGGTCTTCATGGACTGGGGATTATGCAGAGTACAATGATTGCTACCCTTTTTTAAAGAAATTATTCCAGTGACTAAAAGAATTATGCCAATAAAATATCTGCAAACAACAGCTTACTGGTTTTATGTAAGAGTACTGGACATGAAAGTCCATGTACCAAGTTTACCCATGGGCTGTCTAGTGCAGATGGTGTGACAGCCTTTAAAGTCCTTAAAGAGTGATGGCAGAGAGCAGCGGAGTAGTTTAGGGAATGGAAATAGGCACTCTCAGCCTTAGGGAAAATGGGCCAGGTGAGGGTCCAGGAAGGGGCGCTTGTCTTCAGACGACCAATGGATGGAGCAGACGCAATAGGAGATGTAGCCCATGAAACTTCAGTGTGCGTGGTGGAATAGGCTTGAGATAGGTGCTGTTTGGTACAGGTAGTAGCCAGGATGGGGACACTGGGTGCCCCACAGGTATAGAAGGGTGAGTAATTAAAGAGTAGAGGTATGGGTATCTAATCAGCTTTCTGATTTGCTATGTGGGCAATCTTACTACCTTAATTGTAACAACTTGAATACTAATGTGGGAAGGGCGTTAGACAATAAGTTGTCTCTGAGCATATCAGGGTAGCCAAGTTACTGGGGCTGTGATCGTCTTGTGTCAGTTCCAGGGTTCATAGTGAAGGTGGCGAATCCAGTGTCATTCTGAATTTAACATTAAATTCTGACATTATGAAATAGACAGTAAATATATAAAAACACTAATCATTAATCATTAGCGATATGAAAAGACACTATCATCAACTCATCATAAGAAAAGATGCTAATCATTGACTCATTAAACATTAGACAACTGTGAAATAAAACCACAATGTGAAACCATTACACAAACTCCAGAATGGCTAACATGATTTCGAAGAAAAACCCCTCACTTTGGAGCAAATGTAGAGCCCTCAGGACTTTCTCACATAGCTAGTGAAAGTAGAAGTTGGTACAACCACATGAGAAAACCTTTTCCCTGTAGCTATTAAATCCAGGCAGGAGCATATCCTATGACTCAGCAATTCAACTCCTGGGTATATACCCATTAGCAATGAGGGGCTATGTTCAGGAAAGGACATGCAAAGGGGTATTCATAGCAGCATTATTCATAATGATCATAAACTGGCAATAACCCAGTTGTCCGTCCACAGTGGAATGGATAAACAACCCGCCTCACCGTGACTTTGAACAACACGTGCTGCTCTCCTTTTCAACAGGTTGCCTGCTTAAGACTTTTCTATATTTTGTCAGCTCTCCACGATTAAATCTGTATTGCTTTAAAATAATGCTGAAAGAAAAACTAAAGTAAAAAGGCCATGTAAAGCCCACACTTATCATTTCTACTGAAACGAAGTGTCTGTGGCTCCCAGCAAGGCCCTTTGAACATTTGATCTTTCCAAGCCACACTGCTCAGTCAATCCGGTGGTCTTGTGTCCTTCAGAGCTCTCCTCACAGGGTTCGGGTAATCCCTTGTGCCTCTTCCATCTTCCACAGACATTTCAAGTTCATTCCCTAGACAAGATGTGGGCCATGAAGTATCTCATTAGATATTCCTCTTTCTGAAGACATCTTCCGTTCCCAGCAGCCTGCCTACAGAACTGCTCTTACAACCTCAGCTGTTCTTCATCCACACAGGAACTCCATCTGTCCTGCCGTCCTTCACAAGAGCGAATGGCTCACGCAGGTTGGGCCTTGCGTGTTCAGAATGACATGCTGGAGGGATGCTGGGACTCTTAGATTGCCTTCAGGTTACCCTTGGGCTGCCTGGGGCATTCCTATGTTCTCTGTTCTTCCCACTCGGTCAGGCTTACAGCTGACGTCTGAGATGTTAATCCCTCACGATGCACACCCTGCTTAATGCTATTCGCTGTCTGTGATGTCTTGGGCCATTTGTGGAAGTGAGGAATCTCTGTTCTTCTGAGGGAGTGGTAGGAGAGCTACCTCAGCATCCCTGAGTGGGTTCAGGAGACTAGCTGAGCCTGAGCTTGCAAAAGTGCCAGGTGACACCAACATGACAGCAGTGCAGTCCTCAAGGCATTGGCTGACTTTATCCCTCCTCCTCATCCCTTCTTCTCCCTTCTGCCCATATCCCACTGCTCAAGTTGTTTTGCAAATCCTGCTTTTGGGAGTGGGCAATGTGTGGCATGGGTCATGACCCACTCTATGAAGACTGTGAACTGAGAGAAGGCAGAAACACACTTTCCTTTCTGGTGTCAGCTGTTCTCCGAAAATGGATGAAGGGTGTGAATACGGACAAATTCCAGGGAGGAGAGAGTGACCGTGACTGTCCCCTGAATGATGTTATCCTCCAGTATTTGGGAATCTTCCTCCACCTGGGAACCGAACAGGGCTTTTATTTTTGAGACAGGATCTTTCTCTGTCCCTGCCACCTGCAGTGCAGTGGTGCAATCACGGCTCACTGCAGCCTCAACCTCCTAGGCTCAAGCAATCCTCCTACTTCTCAGCCTCCTGAGTAGCTGGGACTACAGGCATGCAGTACCACACCGGGCTAATTTTTGTACTTTTTAGAGGTTTTGCTGTGTTTCTCAAGCTGTGAACAGAGCTTACAGTGTGGCATTAGAGGTGGAGATATACATTGGAAGTTCCTTGCCCTGAAACATGGAAAATATGCAAACCAAGAGTCATGCCATAACCTGCACTGCTCCTTGCACTGAAAGCGGTCCTCCATTCTTTGCTGCACATCCCCAACATGACCATCACTTTTGCACAGCATATCAAGTGGTTGTTGAACTGACTTTATTCCTTTCAGTTCCTTGCAGCAGTTTCTAAAATTGCTTTCATTCTCAAGGAACTGCAAATAGAACTGTTTTTTGACCCAGCAGTTCCATTACTGAGAATATAACCAATGGAAAATGAATCATTCTACCCCACCCCCCAAAAAACAAAAAAAACACACATGCACTCATATGTTCACTGCAGCACTATTCACAATAGCAAAGACAGGAAACCAACCTAAATGCCCATCAATGGTGGACTGGATAAAGAAAATGTGGTACATATGCACCATGAAGTACAACACAGCCATAAAAAAGAATGAGATCATGTCCTTTGCAGGGACATGGATGCTGCTGGAGGCCATTCCCCTGAGCAAACCAGTGCAGGAACAGGAAACCAGTTATTACATGTTTCCACTCACAAGTGGGAGCTTAACACTGAGTGCACATGAACATGAATGGAAACAATAGACACTGGGGACTATGAGAATGGGGAGGATGGGAGAGGTGCAAAGATGAAAAATCTACCCATTGGGAACTATGCTCACTACCTGGGTGACAGGTTCAGTCATATCCAAAACCTCAGTAGCACTCAATATACCTGTGTAACAAACCTGCATGAGTACCCCCGAATCTAAAATAAAACTTGAAAGAAAAACAGCAAAAAATGCTTTTCATGTTAAATGGGTTCATCCTACCTCAACATTTCATTTTCCAAAAAGTGAAAAGTACCCAGCCCTGATTTTTATATAAATCTCTTTCTTCACCTTTCCCAAGTGGTTTACTGCTGAAAGATTCTAAAAAATTGTTCATCCCAAAATTCTAATATCTATAAATGTTTGAGTCAAGTACTCAGGAGCTATTAGGTTGGCTTAGCACATTTCCATAGGTACGGCCAGTAAGGAGTCCTTGAGTCCAAATGGATTTGGACAGTTTATTATGCATTACAAGGCAGGCCACATGAGCTTCATGCTTACATCAGTTGCTGTGGTTCCCAAGTCCTACCTGCTTGTCTGTGTCACAGCTGAGGAATTCTGAGCTTAGGAATCCCCCAGTCTTATAAGGACACTGCTAGCAAACCTGATCCAATGTTGCCATGGAAAAAGCCATTATTATTATTATCCTGGTTGGGAAACAAATCTGCCCTTTGACCGAGAGAGTGACATTAACTATATCTCCCTGCACTGTCTCTGGGTTGGGCAGGAGACTCAAGCATTATTACACGGGAATCTAAGCAAATATGCTGCCTGACCTGGAACAGCTTTGCAAATATCCTCAAACAAAGCAGAAACACCAGTCCCATTCCTTTGGGTGGGGGGGTAATGCTACTAGGATCAATGAAAAAAAAAGTCATTTTGAAAATTCAACATTCAATCTTAATGAAATTTCTCATTATTATTAATGAGAAATTTCATTAAGATTGAATGTTGAATTTTTAAAATTGCTTTCAAATGACTTTCTTATGTAAATTAGGAACAAAAAAAGTATGTTTAACTTGATAGGCAGAAGAGTAAAAAGGTGCCAGTGTATTAGATGGTGAAACAACAGGATAATTCCAACAAAGGCGAGCAACCTAGCTGCCTGATGTCACCACTATGGTCAAGACTTTACTGCAGATCCTACACAATTCACCAAGAAAGGAACAAAAAGAATACATATGAATAATGAATAGAAGAGCAAAATTTTATCACCATTATCAGAAAACTTCATCATCTACCAAGAGAATTAAAATATAGGAGAATCAATGGAAAAATAACAAAAGTAAAATAAAAGAGTTAATTGAGCGGGAATTACATCACATAAACAAAAGTTTATCGTTTTCTATATATATGAAACATATCACAAATTAGAACATAGTAAAAAAAGAGTGCATTCCGAACAGTAATTATAAATAATAATGTATCTAGAAATAAACCGAGGAAAAATTGTTTAACAATTAAACAAAAGAAAATGAAAAACTTTAATGAAGGCCAAGAAAACTCTGAACACATAAATATGTCATATTCTACTAAAATCTGCATGAGATATGAGAAAATGTTTAGTATTAATTGAACTTAAAGGTGACCTGGGTAAATAAATACACAGCTATGTAACAGCTACGAAATCAAGACTGGAGTGCAGAAAAGCAGATCATGAGCAGGGAACTGGCTGAAGTGATAGCGAACAATACCGCAGTTCAGCAGTGTGGTTCTGGATTAGGAACTGACAAATTGGTTAATGAAAAAGGAGAGCAGGTCCAGAAATCAATCCCCATATACACGAAACTGTCACACACACATGCTATAGGGGAAGGAAAGGAACAGAGACAGAACAAGTCTGACTGCATTCTGGATAAGAAGCACAATGCATTCCTGCCGGAAACCTTCCCACCTTCAGAAGAAATGAGGCTCTCTAGAGCTCTGTCACCCCCAGCCCTGCTGTCAGTCCTGGGAGATCCCAGGAAGGGGAGGCCAACTGGCTCCAGCGGTGCGTCCTCACACCTTCTCGGGAGACTAGGAGGTCAGGGTGTTTGTTTTAGGAGCAGAAGCCTCAGATCAGCAATAGATCCTAGGCTCTGATTGTAGTCAAGGGGTTGACACTGGCATGAGGACCCATGTTGTGCTAAAGTCAGGTATAGTGGGCCCTGGAGTCTGGCTGGCCCCTGCTGTCATCCCCTGGAGACCTCAGGCAGGATGAGATTCCTCAACTTCCCCGTCAGAGGTCAGAGGTTTCCTGGAGGTGACCTCAGATCAGTAGAAAAGAGAAGGTCTATTCCATTCCAGGAGTCATGGTGAGGACCCTGAGGGAGTACTCAGGGGATCAGTCACTCTGGAGCAGTAAGGATGCCAGAGTGCCACCCTGCTGTTGGCTCTGGAAGGTCCCTGGCAGCGGTAGCAAGATGAAATGTTTCCGTATTTCCCCACGGGTGTCTCAGGATGGTGAGGCCTTGGGTAAGTGGTGGTGGAGGGCTCAGTTCAGCAGAAGGGAGGCCACCCATTCCCTGCCAGGTATCAAGGCACAGACCCCGGATGAAGATGAAAGACATGACCCACCCCAGAACAAAGGGGGTCCAACAAAATCTGAATTCCGTGCTCAGATATGCAAAGCTCCCATTAGGGCTGTCTCACTGAGGCCTCCCCTTGCTTTCTCCTAAAGAGGCTCTCTGTGTGGCTCAGACTGTATCTAACAGGTTGGCCTCAAGTGAACAGAGAGACCCAGGTCCTGCCAGGAGTCTAGCTGAAAATTCTGAGGGAGGATGGAGGAGACCATGCAAACCAGAAGGTGCCGAGATCCTCGCCTGCGCTGTCTGCTCTCAGAGGCCCAGGGTAGAGGTTTCTGGAAGACAGGCATGATCACGTCCTCCTCAGTGTTTTCTCTGAGGGGAGCCTGACAACAAAGGCATCCGTTCAGCAGAGGAAGGAATCCCAGATGCTGCAAAGGCCAGCAGCCCCTGAGACCACCCTCACATCTGACACCAACTCACGTTCAGGTGTCCCCAAGCCGCACCTCAGCTTTGACAATGTGCTAGAAGGACTCACAGAACTCACTGGCAGCTGCCATACTCATGGTTTTGGATTATTACAGTGAAAGGATACAGATTAAGATCAGCCAGGAGAAGACTCACATGGGGCAGGGTCCAGGGAGTTCCAGGCACAGAGCTTCCAGTGTTCCTCTCTGTGTGGAGTCCCGGAGTGCACCAACTTCCAGGTATGACAGTCCACATGGAGTGCTGCTAACTCCAGAACCTCACCTGAGCCTTCATGTCCATGGTTTTTATTGAGACTCAGGTCGATGTGGATGACCACCCACGTGACTAACCTCAGTCGTCAGCCCCTCTGGAGGTGGAGCTAATGCCACGTGACCTGAGGCTGCCATCATAAGTCATTTTCAGCATAGACTATCCAGCATAGCCCAAGGCTTCCAGACAAACATGGACACGATGATCAGGTAGGACATCCGAAGGGCTTAGAGACTGCCTCCCAGGAGCCACAGCCAGACCTCTTTTTGCTCACGGATTATTCTGTAGGCATTGCCTTGGACAATGTAATCTTTTACCACACAGTACAATAGCAGAAGGGGACCGCCCATGTACAGAGGCCCAGAGGGGTCTCTGCACAACTCCAGCCCTGCCCTCAGCCCTGGGAAGCCCTGGGCAGGGCTGTTTAGCTGAGACTCCTGTTTCTTCCTCTTGTGGAATCTCATGGAGCGGAGGGCTTGATTTCAAGGGGCTGATCTTAGCTCAGCAGATTGGATGGAGCCTTGACTTGAGGTAAGGACCCCTACTGAGGATTGTGGGGACCACCCCAGATTAGAAGAGAACCAACACAGTGTGGCCCCTGCTGTTCACCCTGGGAGTCTCCCACCATCACTTCTTCCTCCGAGATAACAAGTAGTAAGAGTCTTAGTCTGATGGGACAGTTGTCAGGTCAGCAGATGGCAGGGAGTGAAGGCCCTGCCTGGAGTCACAGTGAAGACTCGAGTGAGAACGGAGGGGACCACTCACCCCATCACATGGTGTACCCCACGGAGTTCCATCCCTGCTGTCATCCCTGAGCCTCAGGAGCTCCTGGGAATGGCTTCACTGATCCTGAGGCATCCTCCCGCCTCCTCCTTAGGGTCTCAGGTCTCGAGGTTTAGGCCAACAGAGTATGCAGGGCATTTCTCGCTCTGAGCACCGTCAGAGCCCAGGAATAGAGCTTGGGTGTTTCACGGATGCTGCCGAGTACAGTCTGAGTGTCCAGGAGCATGAGGGGTTTACGTAGCCGTGATCCATGAGACTGAGGTGCACCCCGAAGGGTAAATTCACCCCAGTCCACCTGGGTATTCCCACACCTGCACAGGAAGTAGGGAGAAACGGTTTGAAGTTCTTTCCTAATTCTACTTCTGGTGTTCGGGAGTTTACAGTTGAAGGCTAACCTTGAGTTTTCTCTGTTGAGGGTGGAGAGTGGTGGTTTGACAGAGGCAGCCTCAGATTGAACAGGACAGGCCCTTCCAGCTGCCAAGCCGATGACCCCTGAGTACAGGCTGAATGTGGCACCATCTGATGCTCCTCTGTCGAGGCTGGGAAGCCCAGAAAATGACTGCTTGCTACTGAGGAGCAGGCTTCACTGTATCCTCTAGGGTCTCAGGTAATAGACTGATCAGAAGGCCAAAGCCTGGGTCCGTATTCTAAAGCACAGACGGCAGAGACAGCCTTCCTCCAATCCATGGGAGAGATTGCCCTCTGAGGCCCCTCAGTCCGGGCCTGAGGTGAGAACAGGCTCTTGAGGCTGAGGAGGAGGCCTTCTCCCCACTCCCCTGTTACCAGGTAACAGGCTGCTAAGGGGAAACCTGCTGGTGGGACACTCGAAGTGCCTCCCTGTCCTCGGAATCCCCATTTCACCTCCACTGCCGCCTGACCTCCCTCAGGGAGCAGCTCCGGGGAGGGAGCAAGCAGCCGCAAGGAAAAGCCAGGGCCACGCGCCTCACGGGCCCCAGCACTCGCTGCGTTCAGGCCCAGGGACCTTTGAGCAGTCATGCGGCCAAGCTGGAGGTGTTCCTGCTGGAGAACCACAGGAAGGAGCCCACCCAGAAGGCAGAGATGCTGAAGCACATCATCCACTTCCCTGCGGTCCTCAGGAAAGCCTCTGAGAGCCTGGACTACTCCTTGGCCTTGAGTTGAAGGAAGTGAACGTGGATGCCAGGAAGCAATGTGACATCTGCATCCACGAAGTGGAGCTTTCCTCTGCTGGGGGGCTGAGTGAGTAGACACTGGGGCTTGCCCCACACTGGTATTCTGATGTCCGTCCTGGACCTAGCCTTCATGGAGGGCAGCTCTGCCCCTAGAGAGGACATTTGGAACATGCCGGGCAAGGTGAAGATGTTGAGGGGAAGTACATCGTTTGTGAAAGGCCCAGAAAGCTTGTCCTTGGAGATTTTTTGCAGCAACAATATCTGAATTTGAGGCAGATGCTCAACAGGGATCCTATGTGCTACAAATTCCTGTGGGGCCCTCACGCCCACACTGAACCTGGAATGGTGTACATTTTTGGGTTTGTGGACAAGATTGTTCACGTGGACTTCTGGTCCTACACGTCAGTGTGCAAAGAGGTCGTGAGAGATGATCAGGACAGAGTCCAAGCCAGGATTTCAGGGATTAGGGGTACTCATGCCAGGGAATGTGCAGGGGCCGGGGCCCTTCCCAGTGGTACGGCTACTGCCGGAGCTATGGCCAGCAGCACACATAAGCCAGGCTGAGGCAGGCAATTCACTCTGTGTTTAAAGTAGGCACCCAAATATGCCGCAGTGAGAAGTAGTGAAGAGCTGCAGGTGTGAGGGGAACACACGTGCTATTCCATCGCTGTTGGCTATGGACTGAATTGTGTCTCCCCAGCATTTATATGTTGAAGCTCGATCCCCCAGTGTGACTTGGAGGTAGAGCCCAGAAGAAGGTAATTAAGGTTAAATGAGGTTGCAGGGGTGGAGCCTTAATTCAATAGGATTATTGCCCTTCTAAAAGGGTAGTAAAGTGTCCGGCTGACAAGAGGCTGAGTGTCAATGTCTTGTGGAGTGGAGAGCTTGTGTTCTAGAGGAAAGAGTTTTAGGACCCTGAATAGGGTCGGGCAAGGAAGGTCCACAGGTATCTAAATATAGCAATATGTGGAATTCCTTTCATGTGACATAAAATGTCTGCTGTACATAAGATTCCTACACTTCTATCATGAACAGAATGATGAGGTATGCAAAAGAACTGGGCATGTTAAGTTTAAATAAGCAAAGCAGAGGTATGTGTCCTGTTTTACATAAGCTAGTAACAAGTCTGAAAACTCCTAAAGCAGTGAGTGTGAAGAGCACTGTGAGGGGAGTGTAAGCTTTCATCTGGATTCAGGCCTGGTCTGGAGTCTTGTGGGAAGCGATTTCCCTCAACAGTGGGCTTCTTCTCATCCTGCTGGGGCTCCAGCCACCTTGCATTTTGTATCATGTACGGGGGCTGAATTGCAGACGTCTGCAGGTGCCTTTTGTAGGTTGGATATGTGGATCCAGCAGTCAGTGACCTGTAACTTAGCAACACCTCGTTTAGTCGGGAGTACCAGGAATGGGCCTTTCCCGCAGGGCTCGAGGAAGTCTTTTGGCCAGCATCTTTTCTGGTAAATGAAGTCTCCTAGCTAGAGGTCATGATATCAGAGTTTGTCTGTTGACGGACAGCTTTAGAAGGATTCCACAACCAGTTTATGGTGAGTTGTTAGAGCCTTAACGAGTCCTTGGCAGTAGGTCAGGAGATCTCCTTATAACTGAGTAGGGGAAAACACTCCCTCAGGTAAATGCATGGACTGGCCCTGCGACAATCTCAAAAGGGGAGAGGTGGTGTTTTCCAGAAGGCATAGGCAGCAGGATGAACAGAGCTAGAGGGAGAGCCCTAGGACAGGGCAGATTAAGAGTGCTTGCAACCTTAGGCTGGGCTCTTTATTATTCCATGGATTCATTCTACAAGCCCAGAAGACTGGGCGGTGAGCATGACGGAAGTGTTGCAGAATAGGCCAGACATCAAAAACTCATTCTAGTATTTGGCTAGTAAACTCAGGTCTGCAATCACTATGGAGTTTAGAGGGAACTCCCAAAGTGGGGATAATTCTCTGAAAAAGATTTTGGCTAATATCATGGCCATGGCTTGTCTTCAAGGAAAGGCCTGTGCCTGATGGAAATACATATCTATCATCTCAAGTGCATACTTGCATCCAAGTCAGTAGGGTTACTTGGATAAAATTAAGTTGCTAGTTTGCAAAAGGTCCATTTGGCAATGGGAATTCTCTGGGGGCAGCCTTTGGGGACTTCATAGCATTATACAAAGAACAGGTTCTGCATCGTTTATAGACTTTAGGAGCAACCACTGAGAAAGGACCCCAACTGTACTGTTTTTTCCCACTGGATTATTTTGTAAGGGCTCCAATGGGTGAGGTTATGTTTAAAGGCAGGGGTGGCCCTTTGTAAATTTTCTGGAAGGACAGGATGAAAGGTAAGTCCTTTCCATAACTGAAATTAGGATTTATAGGTAAAACTCAGTTTTGCCCATTTTTCCTTTTTTTTTTTTGCCACCTGGAGACATCTTTTGAGACCTAGGGAGTCTGGAGAAAGTTTTTTGGAAGGAACAATGGGTAAGGGTAGGATTTGAATGGAAATAGGGATAACGGGAGAAATGGTATCATTTAGTGCTGCCATCTTGGCTGTAGCATCAGCTAGGTGGTTGCCTCTACTGTCTTTGATATTCTGAGAGGAGTGGCCTTGGGTTTCAATAATAGACAGGGCTCTAAGAGGCAAAATGGCACCAAGAAGTGCCAAAACATGATCTTTATTTTCGGTAGACTGTCTGGAAGAGGTCAGAAATTTTCTGTTCCCAGAGCATTCCAACGTCATAGACAACCCCAACAGAGTATCTGCTGTCTGTGTAAATGTCTGCAGTTTAATCTCTGGCTAACAGGCAAGCTGGGGTAAACATATGTCATTCGGCCTGTCACGTGGACCAGGTATTAGTCACAGGCCCCCCTCGTTCATGAATGAGAACAGAAACAGTAAGGTCATAAATTAGGGTGTCCCAACATGAGTGGCAAGAACAGTTGGTGCTTGAGATTCTTCAAGGCTTTTTGGCTGTCAGTAGTACAAGTGAGGGCATCTAGGGAGAAGCCCTGGCAGAGTATATTAATATTGTGTCATCAAAGAGAAAGTAGGGATCGAAGCTCTATGGCAGCCCATAAGTCTCCAGAAACCCCTAAGTTATCTTTTAGTATTAGGCAAGGGAAAATAAAGTATGTCTTGAAAGTGGGTGAAGTCAGTGTTTACTCCTGATGTCCAAGGAACCTGATGGAGTCCCAGCAAATATATAAGTTGTCTTAGAGCCTTGCATGCCTTAAGGGCTAGCTGGTGAAGTAAGTGGCGAGTGTCAGTGTGGCAAGCCTTTTGAGAGAGGGAGGATAAAAGCAAGATACTGATGTAGAGTAATGGAGTCAAATTATCTGGGAAGGTAATTTCTTTTAGGTCAGTCTGCAGAATCTGGGAATGGTGAGAAGGGCTCTTGGTGTATCCTTGGGAAAGCACCATCCATGTAGATTATTAGACTTTCCAAGCAAAGGCAAAAAGAAACTGACTTTTGGGGCTGAAAGGAGGACTGAAGAAGGTGCTGCAGAGATCAGTTGTGGAGAAACAGTGAGTGTCAGGAGGAATCTTGGGTAAGAGTGGTTGTGGATCAAGCACAACAGGGTGTCAGGGTCTGACTATGTTGTGAGTGGCTCTAAGATCCTGGATGCATCTCCATCCCTTCACATTAGGCTTACGGACTGGCACAATGGATGTGTTACAGGGAATGGTGAAGAGGACGATGAGTCCCTGGGAAATGAAACTGCTGTCCATATATTCTGTATCAGCCAAAAATCATAATTGAGAGGACATTGTTTTAAATTGCGAAGAGGATGATTAGTTTCTATGTGTATAGAAATAAACAATGCTGAATGGAGCAGGCCAACATCTGCATTCATTTTTACCCAAAGGGTTTCAGGCAGTTGTTTTAGAATTGGGTGTTCAGTGACAACTACGTAGCTAGAAACCAATGGGGAGAAGATGTGGGTGACACCTTGGCTGGGGAGACTTCTAAGACAATATCTCCCTTGTGAGTGACGGAAATGTGGGCTTGGTGTTTTTGAGAATGTCTATCACTATCAGGTGGATTGGGGCGGAGAGGACACCAAAAAACTGTTGGCCGGCAAGGGGCTCGAATTGATAAGAAACTGACTCAGACTTAAAGATGGCCATAGTTTTGTTAGCAACCCTCACTATTTCAGTTGTTTGATTAGTCTGAAAAGGAGTTGAGGGTAAGCACCAAGAGCATAGCACCAGCGTTGACTAGAGCTCGGATCAACTTGCTGTTGATTTTAAGACCAATTTCTCCTACTTAGTTAACTGAAAGGAAAGGAAAAACATCCCCCTTATTTCCCCAGACGGCCCTCAGTTTTATCCAACAAAAACTTCTCTTACAAGTTCTCAGGAGTAGGAGGGCTTTCTTGCCTTACTTGGGTATTTCTGAAGCCATTGTTCGTATTTTTCCCAATCTCATTTTATATAGCCAGGACCCTTACAGGAAAAGCAAATCATGCCCTTTGAAGTAGACAAAGCTACTGCTTCCTCTATTTCGTGGGGCTTGCCAATGTGAGGTTATTAATTGTTTAATACATAAGGCCACAGGTTTAGCAGTCTTTTCCTCATTTCTGCTTTAGCCTCTTTTTCTTTTGGCATGGTTTTTTTAGAGGCATTCAGTCAGGAAAGCTCTTTCCTGGGGTCTCTTAGAAGCTTAGTAGGGATTATGTTGTTTCGCTAAAGCACTAAGGGCTTCATTGAGACCTGAAAGGAAAAGTGAATTAAAAAAAAAAATGTACTGTATCATCAGTTAGATTTTTGATACCAGAGTTTTGTTAGAAAGCTTTTAAAAATCAGTCAAAGTAGTCATACACAGGCTCACTTTCTTTCTGGCTGTATCACAGAATATCCTTCCAGTTACTTTTTTCTGAAAGGAGCACTGTAATGGATTTAATCAATTTAGCAGGGATTTTTCTCGCTGTCTTGTAGGCCCTTTCCCTGGTAAGATGAAAATCTTCTTGGGGCCTATCCCAGTTATGTAATCCAATCCTCAGACCCACTTTACCTGCTGCCTGGACTGAGGGAAAAATGTCTCTTTCTATTCAGATTCAGTTTTCCTTTTCTGAAACTGTTCTTCAGACTGTCTCTTCATTTCACAACCTTGGCAGATCTAAAGAGCAGAGGGGACTCCAAGCTGGGCCTGCCCGCCGTCTTCTCCTGAGCAGATGCAGACCCATCATTTACCACAGGAACACCCCAGGCCGATGCTGTGCTCTCCTCAGCATAGCCCACCAGGAGCAGCACAGACCCACCCACCCACCTCTAGTGATTTCAACCTGAATTTGTGTTGCAAACACAAATCCTGTCATGTCACTCTTCTGACTTATCTTTGCCAATTGTACCCACTGGCCTTAAAACAAGAATCACAGGGCTGACCACAGCCTCCAGACACTGAGTGCTCCTGCTGTCTGCCCTCTCCCGTCTGGTTCACCCCAGTTGCCTGCCGTCTAGTCTGCTCTCTCGAGGACACAGCAGACTCTAGGGTGTCTGGGGATTTTCATACACATTATCTCAACCCATCCACCCAAAGACCACTCTTACCACATTTTCTTAGACTTTGTGCAGCTAAATCCTTAAAGGATCATGAGATTTTATATTATGAAAATTTCATAACATCATTCTTCGAAAGACAAAAAAAAGTTATTTGGCAAATAATCTGTGAGAATAACCCTCCATGTATACATCAAGAAAAAGTAACTAAATACAGAGTCCATTTCAATGTTGAGTGAAAGCCAAATTGAAAGAAAATTTATCATTAAAATTACATAAGAATTGAATGGACAGCATATTTCCTTGTTGTATTCTTATCCGTGTATGTGTATATATATGTATATGTATATATCTGTAGACCATTTGCAAGATATTTCAGGTTTTGTTTGTTTGTTTGTTTGTTTGTTTTTTGAGACTGAGTTTCGCTCTTGTTACCCAGGCTGGAGTGCAATGGCGCGATCTCGGCTCACCGCAACCTCCGCCTCCTGGGCTCAGGCAATTCTCCTGCCTCAGCCTCCTAAGTAGCTGGGATTACAGGCACATGCCACCATGCCCAGCTAATTTTTTGTATTTTTAGTAGAGACGGGGTTTCACCATGTTGACCAGGATGGTCTCGATCTCTCGACCTCGTGATCCACCCGCCTCGGCCTCCCAAAGTGCTGGGATTACAGGCTTGAGCCACCGCTCCCGGCGATATTTCAGGTTTAAACACTAATGTTTACATGATCAGTCAATACAGTTAATTGATAAAATGTCACAGTCTACATCCTGACAATCTATATAAATATTTAAAACAACTTTGTTTATACAGTTAACAATTAGCACATGAAACACATAATTGTACAGATGACTTAATATTTATGAATATTGAAATGCAGTGAGGAGGTGTGATTATTATATCAAAGCTTTGTTACGGGACTTAGGGCAAGTACACATTAAACACTAAAATTGCAATGCATCTCAATGAACCACATGGCTGGCTCTGTCGTCCCCACTGGATGGCAAATTCTTGGCCCCATGAACCTTCACCAAAAACTCAGTTCAGCAGGAAGGTTCCCATAATTCAGAATATTGTAAGGAAGGAAAAAAATTTGCCCCAAAATATATTTATTTGACATAACTAGAGATTATATAAAGAGAGCCAGCAAGAAAAGGTAGCCCTACAAAGCTGTCTTTTGTGGGGGAAATTTGCATAAACTCAGCCAAGCCTTCCCTTGTCTGGACCTAGGAGAGAGGAACTAAGATTCTGATGCCTTAATTGGAAAGCAACATTTGCCATCTATTTTCTCTGAGGGCTGCTACCTGTGAGAGTTCTTCTACATAATAAGACCACCCTAGCCAGGCCTCCTTTTCTCTCCCTCCCATAACCTGTCTTGCCACTATAACATGTTTACCACTATAACCTGTTTGTGGTCATTCCCTAAGCCCATGTTTTTTTCCGTAACCTCAGGATGGTATATAAACTTCCTCAGGTCACTGGGTGATTGGGTCATCACTCTGTGATGCTCCCTGTGTACACATCAATAAAGTTTCTATGTCTTTGCTGCAATTAATCTGCCATTTGTGAGCTGATTTTTTAGCAAACCTTCCAAGGGCGAAGGGGACACTTTCCCTTGGTTCCTACAATTTGACGCTGTGAGCAGGCTCTGCTCTCCTGACCCACAACCAAGTGAATCCAGGTCCTGATGAGCCATCAAAAGGGCTAGGATTTCTTACCTGTCAGGCTCCAGGCTTCCGTTTCTCTGTGGAATCTGGTCAAGTGGAAAGTAATTATTGTTGTTTGTTTCTTTTCCTTCTCCAAAATCTTGATTAATGGGAGGAAAGGATTTGTTCGACTAGTCTTGGTCTAGTGACTCTGGTGTACTTTTCCGTACTTTGTGGTTTGAATATCCATAGTGTTTGATCCCTTTTCTCCCAGAGATAGTCTTTTCCTTTGTTGTCTTTGTGTGTCCCTCTGTTATGAAGAGTGGTATCATTTAAGATTCTCTCTCATCTTGTTTGATGTCCTTGAAACCTTGACTTGTGATCAAGTGGAAGGACTCTCTTGGTCTGTGTCATTCGGGCAGTGTGATTTTTGAGTACCATGGGGTGGCCAGTCTCAAAAAGGCTGCAAAATGGAGACATTTAGTTCCGAATATGTTGAGCTCTCAGGAGAGTTTGTCTTAAGAAGTCCCATTCCTACACAGCTTTTGTCATCTTAACCCTTATTGCCTGGTTAGTGCTGGGAAAGTCCAATCCCAGGCAGGCCTATGCATTGTCACAGATTCAAAGGTTTGTGAGTGGTGCCCTCCCCCACAAATTTTGGGTTGCCAAAGACAAACACCAGCCTCAACAATCTGTGGTAACAAAAGTCCTTTGCTATCTAAACCTATTCCTGGGAGAATTTTTCGGGGAGGGGGTCTTTGGGGTTGCTTCTCTTGTGCCATCTCCAGGAAACATATTTTTTTTTAAACCTGGAACATTACACACAGGCCTTTCCATGAAGAAGCTATTGGATTGAGTCACTATTGGAATAAGTACACCACTGGAAACTCAATGGCCAGAAGGCGAATCTTTTAAATTACATTCCTGAACTTTTTTTTTTTTTTGACCCAGCAATTCCATTACTGGGTATATACCAAAAGGATTATAAATCATTCTACTATAAAGACACATGCACACATATGTTTATTGCGGAACTATTTACAATAGCAAAGACTTGGAACCAACCCAAATGCCCATCAATGATAGACTGGATAAAGAAAATGTGGCACATATATACCATGGAATACTATGCAGCCACAAAAAAGAATGAGTTCATGTCCTTTGCAGGTACATGGATGAAGCTGGAAACCATCATTCTCAGCAAACTAACACGGGAACAGAAAACCAAACAGCATGTTCTCACTCATAAGTGGGAGTTGAACAATGAGAATATATGGACACCAGGAGGGGAACATCACACACTGGGGCTTGTCAGGGTTTGGGGGCAAAGAGAGGGATAGCATTAGGAGAAATACCTAATGAAGATGAAGGGTTGATGTGTGCAGCAAACCACCACGGCACATGTATACCTATGTAACAAACTTGCATGTTCTGCACATGTATCCCAGAACTTAAAAGTATAATTTTTAAAAATTAATAAAAATAAAAAGACTTTTGAGATCTCTCATTCTAAACAATTGATGGGAAGATCAAATTCAAAGGAATACATGCAATAGTTCATGGCCAGCCCTAGAAATTCTCTTGACACAATTAAGAGCAAAAATCTAACCTAAACAAATTTAAAATCTTTGTAAGCTCAAACTGCCTGCTTTGGATTCCCTGCAGGATTAACAATGAATGCACTGCACCTTGTACAGTAGTTCAAATTCCACAGTTTCACAGCTTTGGCCTGGGTTTGATTTCTGCTCAGAAAACCAGTCCCTATTCGTGTAAAAGTTGTGTGACTTTTAATTTTGTGGGTACCCATTTGCGTCTTTGGAGATGGCTAGTGAATCTTTGGTTAAGTCACAGCGTTGGTTAAAGCTTATTGCTTTCACTTGGAAAGGTACCTCTAGGAAAAAAAAAAAGAAAGAAAAACAGAAATGTCAGCTATTTATCCCACCTAAAATCTGTTAACAAGAGATTTTTAAAGTTTTTTTTTTTAAGAGCTCCATAGTCAAAAGTTGACTTAATTAAAACTGATATTTAGGCTGTGTGTGTGTGTGTGTGTGTGTGTGTGTGTGTATACATACTGAAGTACTGAAGTTCAGTACTGTGCAAGGATGAGCAGAGTTTTACAGAGAATAGAAACAAATTGTTTAAGGCTTCTATTGTCTGTAAAAACTTCTCAGTCAACTGAATTCCTGTCTTCTTAAACCTCTGCTAACCATATTTCCTTCCTCTGTCTGCTTCTCCATCTATTCTGTGTGTGTCTCCTTCCCCTTACCACTTTCAATGCTACAGGAGCGTACCTACAAACAATTCTAACTGCCTGGGACTCCTTAAGGAAAACTCAAAAGGCAACATGGTTTCTCTTGTTGGGAGGAAACTTTGATTTTCCTCATGGAACCCCAAGAGTTGTAACTGGACAGATTCAAGTCTGAAGGTCTACTACTCTCTTTTTCACTAAACTCCTTGATAACTTTGGCTATTAGTTACGTACCTGTGTAGATGTGAATGTTATACGTTGTATCTACATATATATATACAGTCATACATATCTTTACATATTATCTATACATAGTACCACGTTAACCTGAATGAGTTCTCATAAATAAGACCAAATATTTTTTCAAGTTTATGTGACTTGAATAAACCTTTTGGTAAATAAAACTAGATTGTTATTGTTGGTTTAATAAAAATAACTATATCTGCTGAGCTAACAACAAATTATACATGTTGTTAACTTTAAGGTTCTTGCTTTTATGATGCTTGCCTAACATATAGTAATATAAAAATGGCTAATAGAAAATTTAACTTGCAATGATGACTAGGTTTTTCTAATGTCTCCTAAAATTGCCTAAACATAGTTATTAAAATTAAATGAATAAAATAGATGTCAATGAGATAAAAGTTTATACATGAACTTTCCACAAGAATGTTTTATAATATGTTTACTTAGGTTTCTCAATGCTTTTTGGTAACCATACCCTTAGAGTTTTGCTAAATTAAATTAAATGATGGGTTAGGGTTCAGACTCCATGGAGACTGTGGAACAAACTGTCCCACCTTCATTTGAGACCAGTCCAGCGAGAAAGTTCCCATAGTTCATAATATCATATAAAAATGTTTTACCACAAAACACTGGCCAGATCTAGGCAAGATTAACTGAGAGTCTGACTGTTCCCGTCACCCTTGCAATATCATGCCACATATTTTCTTTTCTCATCTGAGAAAACCTGCTCCAAAGTAGCATTGTTAACCTTGCTGTTCCTCATGTAGGAGTGGAACTACAGAAAACAGGAGCATTGGTACAACATGAAACCTTGTGAATATGATAAATATAGATGATGGAACATTGGATAAATAAAACCTTATGTATTAAACTATGCTCATTCATGTGCAAACATATGTAAATTTTAATTGAAATACAGCCAGACATCGAAACTTGAAATTAAGAGGGCCTAATAATATACTATGAATATGATGAGAACTGATATCTTTTGGCTATTTGTCCCCTCCAAATCTCATGTTGAAATGTTATCCCCAATGTTGGAGGTGTCCCCTAGCAGGATGGGTTTGGGTCATGGGGGCAGATCCCTCCTGAATGGCTTGGTGCCCTCTGCATGCTAATGAGTTCACAGGAGATCTAGTTATTAAAGAGTCCGAGATCATCCCTCTCTCTTGATGTCTTTCTCCTCACGTGGCACGCCGGTTCCCCTTGCCTTCCACAATGAGTAAAAACTTCCATAGACCTCGCCAGACAGAGATGCTGGTGGCATGCTTTTTGTATAATCTGCAAAACCATGAGCCAAATGAACCTCTTTCCTTTGTAAATTGCCCAGCCCCAGGTATTTCTTTGCAGCAACACAAAATAGACAAAAGCAAAAACTCTGCAATGTATTAGTTTGGATCCCAGCTAACCACTACAGTCGCCCTATGATCTTGGGTCACAAACTTGGGTCATGGTCTCTCGTAGCATTACATTCTTTGTCTTTAACACAGCATAGAGGAAAACTTTCCCAGGAACGAAGCACTGATGTATGTTATAACATAGATGAACCCTGGCACATACTGTATGAGCAAAAGGCACATACTGTATGAGCTTATTTATATGGAATGTCCAGAATGGCAAATCCACATAGTCAGACATAGATTAGTAGCTTCCAAGGACTGAAGGAGGAGAAAATGGGATGGGACTTCATAATGGGTACTGAGTTTCCTTTGGAGGTGATAAAAAAAGGCTCTGGAACTAGACAGGTAGCTGTACAACACTGTCAAGGTGTTAAATTTCACCAAATTGTGCACTTAAAAATAGAAGCCATCATTCTCAGCAAACTAACACAGGAACAGAAAACCAAACACTGCATGTTCTCAAAAGTGGGAGTTGAACAATGAGAACACATGGACACAGGGAGGGGAACAACACACACCGGGGCCTGCCAGAGGGTGGGGGGCAAGGGGAAGAAAAGCTTTAGGACAAATACCTAGTGCATGTGGGGCTTAAAACCTAGATGACTAGTTGATAGGTACAGCAAACCATCATGGCACATATATACCTATGTAACAAACCTGCACATTCTGCACATACATCCCAGAACTTAAAGTAAAAAATTAAAAAAAAATGGTTAAAATGGTGAAATTCATATCAAGTGAATTTATCTCAGAAATCCTGATCTCTCATATTAATTTCACTGTGCATAGGATTGTCCCTCAGAGGACACTGTGCCAAGTTGCAGCCTTCCCAAGTCTTGGCTACCACATTAACACGTGGGGCCCAAGCCCAAGGTCATGAGAGATAGAACTCTTCATTATGACCTAGCGGCTTTCATAGCTGGACAACAAAGCACAAAACGGTGCCTTGAGATTGACTTTTTGGTTGACAGGCAGGCATCCCTGCCCCTCTCCTCTGCCACCTGCCCTGACAGTTGTGTACACACCCCTAGGATCCATCTGCAAGAGAAAATGATTCCCAAGGCCCTTCTGGTAAAAACCACCAGTGACCTCTCCTCAGCACACCCTCTCCTCGAGTATTCCCACAGGGCTTCCCTCTCCCCCTCTCTGCTCCCCTCCACCTACCCCCCAGTGCTGCACGGCCTGAGTCCTTGACACTCAGTCAGGCAGAAGGCATCAGTTTCATGCCAGAAACGGCCGGTCAAGGATGGTTACTGCTGGTCACAGCCAGTTTAGACTGGTCAAAGCTGGTCAAAACCAGACAAGACTGATCAAAGCTGGGCGTAGGCATTCAAAGCCAGTCAAATCTGGTCAATTCTGGTCACAGCCAGTGAAAGCTGGTCATGGCTAGTCAAGACCAGTTAATTGTAGTCATGGCTGATATAATCAGTCACAGTCAATACTGGTCTACACTGGTCAGAACCTGTCATGCCCTGTCACAGCCTGTCAAAGCCAGTCAAGACCAGTTGGTATCAGTCAAGGCTGGCCAAGGGTCAGACTGGGAGTAAGTGTCAGGGTCAGAATCTGGTTTAGGGTTTAGTGTTAGGGTTAGGGTTTAGGGCTAGGTTTAGTGAAGGGCTTGTTATGGGGTTGTATTTAGAGTTAGGGTTGTGGTTATAGTTAGGACTAAGGCTAGGGCTAGTGCTGATTACATGGTAATCAGCAAAAAAAAAAAAATCACAAATAGTTGGTGTTCAGAAAAATAAAATAGCAAATTATAAAGTTAATTATATCCTGGCTTTTGCCTTCTCTTTCAGTCTGTTTTTCGACAAAATTGAGTCATACACACATGGGTTTCCTTAACTTTGCAAGGATGGAGAGAGAATAAATGCCTGATAGATGACAGAGTGCCCATTTCATCATTTATTCATCGGACATTGATTGAATACCCGCTGTGTGTGAATTGATGTGCTAAGTGTTGGCGTTTGTACTTTTTTCTCCCCTTATACTACACACACTCAACAGTTCTGGCCACCAAATGAGGGGATTTTTCACACATTAACAAATTTTCCTGTTATCTGCACATACCGGCTGGATGCCCTACAGTTCAATTCAATTCTCTCACTCACTGGAGTTAGCATAGACCCCACACTTTAAGGGTGCCATCCCACAAGACTGCCTCCCACCCCAGATGCCAATCTTAATCCCCAGGTTTTCACCTGTACTTCTAACTGACTGGATATCATTCAGGGTTCCTGTAACTGTCAGCTTTGATAATTTGCTAGAACTCACAGAACTGAGGGAAACACTTGTTACATCTACCAGTTTATTATATGATGAAGGATACAGATGAACAGCCCTTGAAGAGGTACACAGGGCGAGGTCTGGGAGCGTCCCGGGTGAAGGAGTTTCTAACCCCATGTTGTTGAGGTGTGCCACTCTCCTGGCTCATAGGTGTGTCACCGACCTGGAAGCATTCTGATCTCCATAATTCAGACATCATGGGAGACATCAGGAGGACTATCTCCCAGGCATCACGTGCCTGGTTAACAGGCTGATAAACTTCCTCCCGTGGCTACTCCAGGCCCAACTAGAAGGAGAGAAGAACAAGCCCACCGGTCTGCTGGCTTTTCTGGGCTCCAGGTTATTGTCTCCTGGAATCCAGCGTTCCAGGTCAAAAGGATGCCTCGTTTCCCATGAGAGATCGTTATAAATCAGGCCTGCGAGGGCTGGCAGAGGTCCTCCACATCCTTTTCCGTGACCAGCACAATGGCTGACTTGAATATTCCCTGTGAAGGAAGGGCTAGTCTGTGTTCTATGTTCTATCAGGAGCTCTCTAGGCTTGACAGTGGGGAGTGTCCCTTGAAGGTCAGTGCTGTGCAGGGATAAGCAGAGGAGCCAGGGCTCTGCCTGGCCACCGTTGAGCAAGGGTCACACAGAACAGAGGCCTCTGTTTGGGCTAGGCTTTGCAGAGACGCTGTCAGTGTTCCTGATATGGGAGGAGCCTACTACAGGACCTTCCTTAGGCGGAGGGCAGAATATACATTTACACAAGGAAAACATGTTCTCGTGTGTCTATATTTCCTCATCTAAATATCTGTCTCTACGGGGAGCGCAGGCGGGAGTGTGCATAGCAGTCACCTCTTGCAGGGGTGTGGAGGGTCAGGAGAATACGAGGGAGATATTCCTCATTTTACACCCATTTTTGCCATCTGAATTTTTTTCATCAGGCGCTTGTATTATGGGAGAGAATGACCATGGCATGACTATCAGGCCTAGCAGCCTCTTTCGGTTTCGTCTCTTCCCTGGCCTCTGGCCATGGCCACAGGCTTAGCTGTCTCCCAGCCTTTGGCCATCCTCTCAGTCCTAGGCTCAGCAGCCTCTGCTGTTCCAAACATATTGTTTGCTCCACCCAAGGGCAAAGGCCCATGAGGGGTTCATGAGGCTGCCCTCCACCCGGCATTGACCCTCAGCTGGATTCCACGGGAATGTGAGGCCACTGGGTTTTTGAATTCACATACGAATCTTCTTCAAAATCGCTGCCTTCTTTTCCCCACAGGATCTGGGAATTACGAGAAATGAGTGGAACCAGCCTAGGACAGGAAAGGCATCTTCATGGTGAAACAGGAGGCTGAAGGTGAGTGGGAAGGTCAGTGGAATAGCACATATGACCCTGAGGCTCTGGGTGAAAAGCGTGAGGTTGCCATTGGGTGTGTGTTTCCTGGAGCCACAGTCCCTTAGTCTCTGCACCGTCCAGCTGCTGAAACACTGTGTGTGTTCCTTCTCTGATCCTATGTTCCTTAAACCCATTTACACTCATTGTGGCGTTGTCAAGACAACTATTCAGACGCAAGCAGAGCTCTGTTGCATAAAGGATGCAGGTTCATATGGAAAATTAGATCCATGTCTCCTTCCACCCCCACAGCCACACTCCCCACTCATTTCTGTATTAAACCATTCCAGTCAGAGCAGCCCACTATGTAAATTCCTCCTGCATTCTAATCAGCACTGCCCAAAAAGCGAAGCGGAAGGAGGAAGGACAGCCCTAGGGCATAGGATCACAGAGTAACAGGGCCACGTATGTCCTATGTCCAACCACCCACAACCTCCACACCTCCAGATCATGCAGGCCACATCCCCCCACTGCATCTCAAGGAAGCGCTTGTCCTTCTGAAAAGCTGCAATAGAATATATGCAGCCAAAAGACTCGTTTAAGCATTTACTTCCAATATTTAAAAGGGAAGCTGGAGGGCAGTCGACTGGCTAGGCACAGGTAGCTTTATTACTCCTCACATTTTTCTGTTCTACCACTGCCCCAGTCTCAGAATTTGAAGGTTTCCAGAGGGCCATATCCCAAAGCAGAGGGTGAGCTGCACCCCAGAGAATTGTAGTAGTCATGGTTCTTCAGAGGGACAAAGACAGGACCAACAAGATACGCATATATATATAGATAGAGAGAGAGAGAGAGAGAGAGAGAGAGAGAGAGAGAGAGAAAGCAGGGAGTTTATTAGGGAGAATCGGCTCACACAATTACAGAGATGAAGTCCAATAATAGGCTCTCTGCAATCTGGGGAATAAGAAAAACCGGCAGCATAGCTCAGTCCAAGTCCAAACACTTCAAAACCAGGGAAACTAACACTGAAGTCCCCAGTCTGAGGCTAAAGGCTTGAGATCTCCCGGGAGGCTGCTGGCGCAAGTCCCAGAGTCCAAAAACCATGGATCCTGGAGACTGCTGTCTGAGGAAAGGAGGAAATGACATCCTCCCTCCCAGAGTTGGTGGGGAGAGAGAGAGAGAGAGAGAGAGATAGGACGTCTCCTTCTTCTACTTGATTTGTTCTAACGGCACCAGCAGCTGATTGGATGATAAGCACCCACATTGAGGGGGCTCTTCCCTCCCAGTCCACTGATTCATGTCAGTCGTCTCTGGATACACCCTCACAGGCACACTCAGAGACGACGCATCACCAGGCATTGAGGCATCCCTCAACCCAGTCAAGGTGACACTAATATTAACCATTTCAGGAACTTGGGGTGTGCTCCTGCTTTAGCAAGAAGGAGAGGTGAGTTGACAGTGAGGCTGAGGCTTGGGGTAACAGTCTCTCTCACCTCATGAAAGTGGTGAAACATAACAATAATCTCTAGAACAGCGGTCACTCGTGACACACAAGGATGATACATGGGCAAAGGCTCATTCAGCAAAACTTGCTGAAAGAGTAAATTTTCCATGGAGCCCACCATCCCAACCAAGAACCGAGTGATTATCTGAGATTGCCTCATCCCACAAACAAGAGAACACAGACTCCTCCCACTGATCCTTCCTTGGGAGTGTCTGGGCAATCAGGTTTACTACATGGGAAGCAGCAGCGACAGTACCAGGTCATGTAGGTCACAATTCCAGGAAGATGAGATGAGCTAGTAGTTCCAGAAAGGAATCCCTGGCAATCACCAGTTGAGCTGTTGCCATGCAGACTACAATGTAGTGAGCAGTCCAGGCTTTTCCATAAGGTGCGTTCGCCACCCTTAGTCTGCATAAAGGACTTCGATCAAAAGTTGATGCGTTGCTGGCATGTACCGTGTCTGCGTTCATTTCTCTGACCTTATCCCCATCTTTGTAACTCTAGTATTTCCTTTGGCTGGCCCTACCGGCCTTGTCTGGAAATTTCAGACTCAACGCTATGTTTGAATTTGCTGAACAGAACAGAAGCAATAACAACAGACCAAACTGAAAAGAGGATATTGAAAATTCTTCCAATTCATTCTGTTGCGCTAAAGCGTACATTGCTTTTCAAGCATTTAGCAGCCTCTCTCATGATTTGTAGAAGAAAACATGCAAGAAACAAGCATATGGATATCAGGAGATTTTTATCATGCAATATAAAGGAGTGTGTTACACACATATATGTTAATAGATATACACAAGTGTGTGTCTGTCAAGAAACAGAACTTTACAGCCTCCAGGGGCTTCGTGAGGTCTCTTCACACTGGCTGCTCCTTCTGTCTTCATTTTTATTTTAACCATATTATTAAATATGTATCAGTAATGTAACATATAAATTATATGCACACTTAAAACAGTAACTATAGGGCATACAGTTGTATAAACACTACCTAGTTTAAAGAACAGAATACTTCCTGTAATTTACAAACCACTAGTATGTCCCTTCCTGAACACATCCCATTCAATCAAATCTAAATGTACTCCTTCCTGGCTTTTGTAAAACTCTCTACCTTGCTTTCATTGATACTTTGTACCATCTTAATTTGCTCCCCTAAACACTATAGTTTTGTCTGTTCTTAAACTTTTGAATATACAATTATACTGTTTACTTCTTTTGATTTAAAACTTTTGCTCACTCGAATGAGGGTCATTTATCTTGATGCGAATAGCCATAATTTCTTTATTTTTTATTGCTGTGTATATTTCATTCTATGAATATTCCAGAATATATTAACCACTTCTTATAATGAGGAATATTTGTATTGTTTCAAGCATCAGACTATTTTGAAGCAATGCTATGAACATAGCAAAAAACTTCGTATTAAAGGATCTCCATAGACACTTGAGACTTTAATTCTCAATGTGTCTAATTTTTAAAATGACACTTAGCTTTAGTACTTTATAAATTTTCCTATACATGTATAACCAAAGTAGGAGAGTCTTAACATTTTGACAAAAATATTGAAAGGTCAGAGAACAAGCATAACTTTCCCTATGGTTATTGAGATCGCGTGGTATGGTTTCAATTTGCGTGGTCATTTCCATGGTCCTCCACTAGGTGGAAAGCGAGGACTGCCTGTACTAGGAAAACTCTTTCTACCTTTTTCTTAATCTTTGAAATTCTTTGCCTGCTGCAACACTGTATCATAGTTAGAATCACCTTGTCAATTGCCACACAAAAATGAATGCTTGCTTGGGATTTCGTTTGTGGTCACATCTAATATTTAAAATTATTCAGGGAGAACTGATGCTATTACAACATTAAGTTTCACAGTCAGTGAACATAATATATCTCTCTATGAATTGAAGTTATCATTTATTAGAATCTGTATTAGTTTGCACGGGCTGCTGTAAGAAAGTTCCATACCCTAGGTGGCTTAGACAACAGAAATGTATCCTTTTGCAGTTCTGGAAGCTACGTGTTCAAGATCAAGGTGTCAGCAGGGTGGGTTCCTCCTGAAGGCTGTGAGGGAGAATCTGTCCAGTACCTCTCTCCTAGCTTCTGGTAGTTCCTTGCCTTGTGGCAGCTTAACTCCATTCTTCACGTGTGTGTATGCCTGCCTGTGTCCAAATGTCCCCTTTGGATAACAACACTAGTCCTTGGACTTAGGAGCCCACCCTGGTCTAGTATTACCCAAAGTCATGTGCATATTTCTAGGTATTTGTTACAGCAGCACCCACTTCTCAGTACCAGAATCCATTCATTTGCTATGGCTGCCATAACAAAGTACCACGACCGGTTGTCTTAAACAACCCAAGTATGTTGTCTCACAGTTCTGGGGCTAAACGTCTGAAATCAAGGTGTCAGCAGACTTGGTTCTTTCTAAGGGCCATGAGGGAAGAATCTGTTCGAGACCTCCCTCCTTGGCTTGTAGATGGCTGTCTTCTTCGCATGTCTCTTCTTGGAGCCTTTCCTCCATGTGTGTCTGTCTCTCTGTCCAAATTTCACCTTTTTATGAGGACACTGGTCGTACTGGAGTAGGGTCTGTCTTAATGACCTCATCTTGCTAATTACACCTGCAATGACTCCATCTCCAAATAAGGCCACATTCTGAGGTACTAGGTGTTACAACTTTAACATACGAATGAATGGTGGTGGGGAGGGCCACAATCCAACTTACAACAGGAGTATCTCTTTAAAAAAAAGTCTTAAAAAAAAAAACTTATAGGTTTTTTTCCATTTTAGGCCTTTACTGTGTAAGATTTATCCTATGTGCTTTATCCATTATCAATTTATTGCTTCTCCACTTGGACTGCATCCTTCCATATATTCTGTTTGATAAACAACATGATTCCATTAAGCATTTCTCCTTTCAAGTGAACACGATGAAAGGGACCTTTCTCAGTAGAGGCCCCTGGAGGAACACTGAAGGGGAAAGAGGCATTCCTTCCATTTCCAACGGAGGCAGGGTGAGTGTAGGTGAGACCATCAGGTGGAGCTATGCCACAACCACTGGCCCATAACTCAGGGTCCGTCTGTGACCATGCAGGCTCCATCTGGCAATGATCTGTCCACAGTTGTCTTAACACAGGAACTGGAGCCCCAGAGGCTTCCTACGCACAGGAGCAACAGCACAATGCCTCCCACCACTCCCACACCCCAAGGCCTCTCACCTGTGTGTGTGTGGGCGTGAAGGCCTCTCTCCTGGTCCAGAGCTCTGATTCCATATTCAAGCCCCAGCACATGGCACACTTGTGGCCTAGAATATACACACTGAGCTGTAAGACCTCTGCAAACCTTCTGCACATCCTATGTGCAATAGAGTGTACCTGCTGCCCGGAGGGGTCCCACCCTCTCTGCCCACCCACCTATACCCAAGCCACCCAGTTGCTGATCAGCACCTCCCTGCCAGCACCCCAGGAGGCTGCCTTCTACTTGTCTGGCAGAAGCCTGGACCAGCCTGGCTAACCAGACAACTTCTCTACCATCCGGTGGACTGAACTACAACTTAGGCCATGAGGGATCCTTCCAAGTGTTTCCTTCCTTGGATACTTTCCCCTAGTCCTGTGGTGTCATATCAAGGTTCCATAAATTTCATAGTTACTCTTGATCATAGTTGAATAATTATTTGTATTAAACTTACCCTGTTTAACCTGCTATGTAGTTTCTATCTTTTGATTAGACTCATGCTGATTTCTGATAATATTATTAGTGGTAATATTTTAATTTGCTGATTCTCTATCACTCTTTTGCCTATGCATTGGTTTGTAAATTTTAAATCTTATGTATGTGTGTGTGTGTTTGTATGTGTGTGTGTGTGTGTGTGTATGTATGTGTATGCACATACATATATCATCTAGTAGTGATTCTTTTGTCTAACAACTTACGTATAAGTTATTTTGGGGTTTCTAGTCCATAATCAAATCACCTATAAACAATGACAGATTTGCTTCTTCATTTGTAATCCTTGTGCTTTTATTATTCTTGCCTTACTGAGTAAATTAAGATCTTCAATCGAATCATCAAGGGAAACTATTTCTCAATCTCAAAAAGAAAGCTTCTACTATTTCAAAATTTAGTAGGATACTTATTATAAAGTTATTATTTAAAGATATCCTTTATCCAGTTAAGAAACTTTTTCTCTTCATAGATAACTGAAAAGTTTTATTATGAATGCAGCTTGAGTTTATCGGACACTTTTTCACTACATGTACTGAAATAATTATATCTATGCTTCGGATTAATATATTGAAGGACACTAATTTATTTCTAAATGATAGACCACCTTGGTCTTGATATGTTATTTTGTTCATACATTGCTGAATTTAGTTCGCTAATATTTTCCTGAGGATTTTCCATCTATTTTCATGAGTGTGATTGATCTCTTATTGCCATTTATTTTTGTGTCCATCATCACATTCACTATGAAAATTTTACTACATGATATAAATTGGAAAATGTTCTTCTTTTCATATATTCCTTAGAAGACTTTGTGTAGGATTATAATTTCTTATTTAATGTTTGATGAGCCTTGAGTATTTCATTTTTGGTTTTAATTCTTTGGGGAAATTGTTTTAAATGACCCATTTGTTTCTTTTAATGACTGTCGCTCTATTCTTGATTTTCGTATTGTCTTGAGCCAAGTTTGTCATATTTTCAAGCATTTGTTAATTTATTTAAACTTTCAAAAATATTGCCATAATGTATTACATATTTTCCCATCATCTTTATCCGTGAGACACATTATGCATATACAAAATGTGAATAATATATAATTATGCATATAAAATATGCATATACAGTCCTATATTTCAAACAATGTGTGCTTTTTCTTTCAAATTTAGGTCCACGAGGAAGGAATGTTTTTATGATGGGAGGGAGAGGCCCAGTTTTTTCAAGAATAACTACGAAAAAGACAATTTCCCATGGTCTGCAGTGCTACAATTAGCATTAATCAAGTGTTTCATATATAAATGAGTCTGACTTCACACTTTGTCCTTTCTCAAATGAGGCTTCATTTGCTTAGACGTTGAATTTTATATAAACTTGAGAACTGGTTTATCAATTTCCACACACCAAAGAATAGAGAATTTGTTATGAGATTGTTTTTACTATATAGATAAATTTTAGGAGACTAGGCATCTTTAAAATATAGAGCTATTTAATTGTAGCCTATTAACATGAACTATCTCTCCATTTATTTGTCCCATTTTTTACTCTCTATAACATTCAATTGTTTTCCAGTGATATACGATTTTATTTTTATTCGTATGCAAATGTTTTATTGTTTTAAGTGGCACAAGAAAGGTCTGAGGTCCAGAACCTGGTGGACAGTGGGGTGAGTAGTGGTGAGACAGCTGTGTGAGGGAGAGATTATTGGATAAGGAAATACTGGATCTGCGAATGGAAAGATAAAACCTGTGCAGGTGGACTGATATCAGGCAGATGGCAGACTAGGTAGTCACCCCTTTGTATCCTCTCACAACAAAAATTCGGCACCCATCCATTGGACAAGTCTCTTTGTGGGAACCTTGGGATTCAGGTAGAAGGTGCTACTCCTCAGTGGAGTCCAAGACCTAGGAAGGTCATTTGGCAAGTGCAGACCTGCACCCAGGTGGAAGATCTCATGATTGTGATCCCAACTTCAGATCCAAAAACAATCTTGTTTCCCAAAGAGCTTGGCTACAGCCCCATGTGGCCTTGAGCCTGGTACCAAACCCATCTAACAAGGAGTCCAGAAGAAATCATGCACAGTAGTGCCCTGGCAGACAAACCCATCTTCCCCCAACTTCGATCTTGACAGTGGACCTGAAAGTTACCCTGTAGCTTAATTCTAGCCCTCCTCAGATGTGGTACTAGCTTAGTACGCTGTCACAGGGATCCAGAGAGACACTTTCCCACCTGTGCCACCAGTTTGGCTTACCAGCCTCTGTCCCACAGCAGATTCTGAAGGGGTCCTGTGGGGCTCCAGCCCCTCTCTGCCACAGCCTGGGAGTTATCCTGTTCATGCTGAAAACTGCTGGGAAACTAGCCCATCTGTGCCACTGTGAAAAGCTTACAAGCCTTTACCCCACAGCAAAGCCTGAAGACCCTGAATCTCAGCTATAGCTCACAATCCTAGCTGCAAAGGGATCTGCTGGGAGTCTCACCCACTAGTGCCACTGGGTCAGGCTTGCCAGCATTGGTCCCATGGAAGATTCTAAAGTAGCCCCGAAGCTTGGTTCCAGCCCCTCCCAGCTATAGTTCAGAAGCACTTCTGTCCAACTATAGCACCCCCAGAAGACATACTTGTCTGATTCTCTATGGCAGGCTTGCCACCTTCTGTCTCACGGCAGATCCTCAAATTACCGTGGGTCTCACTCCCAGAATCTCTCATCTCTGGACTAAGAGAAGTTCTGCCCACCTGAAGACCCAAAGGGAGGCTTCTCACACAGTGCCTCTGTAGGCAGATGGCCTGACCTTGGTCCCATTTTGTGGATCTTAAAATGGCCCTATTAATTGGGTCCAGCCTTTCTCATCTGCAGCCTGACAGCAAGCCTGCTCACCCAGGATATCACCAGGAGACACACCTATCCATGACCATGAAGACAGGCCTATAGATCTCAGTTTTGGCTGTGGATCCTGCTACAACCTGTGTCTCAGTTTCAGCCCATCTTAGCCACATTAGGGCATTATGGTTAGTCCAGGGAGCCATTCAGTGATCCAACAGAAACCTCTCAGAGACCTGGAGAAAGCCTCACCAGTCAACACATTTGGAAGTCGGCCCAACATTTGCCAACCCTGAAGCCAACATTTATCCCAGCACCAGCTCCATAGATCAAAGTCTTAGAAACAGTTCAGTCCACTTAAGGGCCAGATAAAACCCACACCCACTATAGCCCCTGGCAGGAGACCTACCAACTGTGATGTCCACTGTGAACCCAGCATTAGCCATGAGACTTGGATTCTACCCAACTCAATGCAATCCTGGAGGCAATTCCATCAGCCCAGAGGCCTAATAGAAGAAGATTTTAAGTTGCCAAAACCAGTCTGTAAAGATTGAAGGAGGAGTTTGAGCCTTCAAATGTGCAGATACTAACACAAGGGCATACGGCAACAAAGAATACGGCAAACTTGACGCCACCAAAGGAAATTTATGAAGTTCCAATAAGCAACCCCAAATTAATAAATATATGCAAATTGTCTGAAAAATAATTCAAAATAATTATCCTAATGAACCTCAATGAGATGTGTGAAAACACAGATAGACAACTAAATGGAATTGGGAAAACAATGCATGAACAAAATGAGAAGTGTAATAAATAAAAACCATAAAAAGAATAATAAAACAAATTCTGGAGCTGAAGCACACAATGACAGGACTGAGAAATGCAATAGAGTTTCAGCAGCAGACTCTATCATACAGAAGAAAGAACTAGTGAACTTTTGAGATCAGAAACGAGTTATTTACTTGTAAGATACAATAGTAGTATAGGCATTGGGTATACATTCCCATTTCAAAAGGGAGAAATTGGTCAAAAGAAAGAGGCAATAGGCCTCACACAAGTCTGAAACCCAGCAGGACGGTCATTAAATCTTACAGCTCCAGAACAATCTCCCTTCACTGTGTCCCACAACTAGGGCACACTGGTATCAGGGGTAGACTCCTGAGACTATGGGCAGCTCCACTCCTATAGCTTTGCAGGATGTAGCCTTCATGGCTGCTCTCACCAGTAGGAGTTGTGTGTCCAAACCCACATTTCCCCTTGACACTACCCTCTGTGGGGGCCCTGCCTTTGCAGCAGGCTTCTACCTTGGCAACCAGGCTTTCTCATAATCCTCTGTAATCTGGGTGGGAGCTGCCAAACTTCCTTCACTGTGGCACTCTGTTCACCTGCAGACTTACCACAACATGGAAGCTACCAAAGCTTATGGCTTAATGCCCTCTGGAGCAGTGGCCTGAGGTGTACCTGCAGCCCTTTGAGTCACAACTCAATCCAGAGAAGCTGGGATGTGGGAAACAGTGTCCTGAGGCTAAGCAATTCAGCAGTTCCCTGTGCCTCGCCCCTGAAACCATTCTTTCTCCTAGGCCTCTGTGCCTGTGATGGGAGGGGTTGTCTCAAAGATTTCTGAAGTGTCTTCGAGACTTTTTTCCCATTGTCTTGGATATTAGCACTTGGGTCCCTTTTAGTCATGCTAATCTCTTTAGCAAATGGTTGCTCCACAGCTGGCTCCGATTCTTTCTCTATCACTGGGCCAGAATGCAAAGTTTCCAAACTTTTATTACATTCTGCTTACCTTTTAAATATGAGTTCCAAGTTTAAGTCCGTTCTCTGTTCTCACATCTGAGCATAGGCTGTTAAAAGCAGCCAGGTCGGCTAGGTACGGTGTCACATGCCTGTAATCCCAGCACTTTTGGAGACTGAGGCAGGTGGATCATGAGGTCAGGAGATTGAGACCATCCTGGCTAACACAGTGAAACCCCATCACTACTAAAAATACAAAAAATTAGCCAGGTGTTGTGTAGTCCCAGCTACTTGGGAAGCTACTTGGGTAGCTGTAGTCCCAACTACTTGGGAAGCTGAGGCAGGAGAATCACTTGAACCCAGGAGGCAGAGGTTGCAGTGAGCGAAGATTGTGCCACTGCACTCCAGCCTGAGCAACAGAGCAAGACTCTCTCTCTCAAAAAAAAAAAAAAGCGGCCAGATCACATCTTGAATTCTTTGCTGCTTAGAAATTTATTCTACCAGATATTCTTCATCACTCTGAAGTTCAAACTTCCACAAATTCCTACAGCATGGACACAGTGTAGCCAAGTTCTTTGCTAGGACATGACAGGGTGACCTTTGCTCCAGTTCCCAATACCTTCCTCATTTCCATCTGAGAGCTCATCAGCCTGGACTTAACTGTCCATATTTCTATCAGCATTTTAGTCACAACCACTTAAGCCTCTAAGAAGTTCCAAACTTTCCCTCATCTTCTTGCCTTCTTCTGAGACCTTCAAATTCTTCCACCCTCTGCCTGTTACCCAAGTCCAAAGCTGCTTCCACATTTTCAAATATCAATGCCCCCACTCCTCAGTTCCAATTTTCTCTTAGTCCTTTTTGCATTGCTATAAGAAAATACCTGAGACTGGGTAATTTATCAAAACAATTGGTTTATCTTGGTTCATGGTTCTGCCGGTGATACAGGAAACATGTTGCTGGCATCTGCTTCTAGTGAGGGTTTCAAGAAACTTCCAATCATGGTGGAAGGTGAAGAAGGACATGTGCCACATGGCAATAGCAGGAGTGGGAGGTGTAGGTGCCACACTTTTAAACAATCAGATCCCATGGGAACCACCAGAGTGAGAACTCAGTCATCATCGGGAGAATGGTGTTAAGCCATTTGTGAGGGATATGCACCCGTGATCCAAACACCTTCCACCAGGCCTCTCCTCCAACACTGGGGATGACATTTCAACATGAGATTTGGTGGGAACAAACATCCAAACCATATCAACAGTCAAGCTAGTTAACTCATCCACCACCTCATGTAGTTACCTGTGTGTGTGTGTGTGTGTGTGTGTGTGTGTGTGTGTGTGTGTGTGGTGAGAACACTTAAGATCTACCCTTTCAGCAGATGTCAAGTATGCAATACATTATCAACTATAGTCACCATTCTGTACATTAGAAATCTAAAAATTATTAATCTTATAACCAAAAGTTTGTACCTGTTGACCAGTATCTCTCCATTTTTTCCACCCCTCCAACGCCTGGCAACTACCATTCTACTCTCTGTTTTCATGAGTTTGACTATTTTAGATTCCCTATATAAGTGAGATCATACTGTATTTCCTTTATCTGTGTGACTTATTTCACTCAGCATAATACCTGCGAGGTTCATTCATGTCTTCTCAGGTTAAAGAATTTACTTATTTTAATGGCTAAATAATATTCCTGTGTGTGGCGTGTGTGTGTGTGTGTGTGTGTGTGTGTACTGTTGACCACCCATATCCATGTGTTTCACTTCCATTTATTCAACCAACTAGGTATTTTAAATATATGAAAAAATTATATAGGCTCTGTGCAAATATTATGCTGCTTTATATGGGAGACTTGAGCATCTATGGGTTTGGGTATTCATAGGTGTTCTTGGAACCAATCCTCCACAGATACCAAGGAACTACTATATATACATGTTTTCATGTCCTGGCTACTGTGAATAAGGCTGCAATAAACAAAAGGGTACAGACATCATTTCAAGATACTGATTTCATTTCATCACATATCCAGAAGTAGGATTGCTGGGTCATCTGGTAGTTCTGTTTTTAATTTTTTGAAACATTCATACTATTTTCCATAATAGCTGTATCAATTTACATTTCCACCAATATTGCACAAGGGTTCACTTTTCTCCATATCCTCAACAACATTTATTATGTATTGTCTTTTCAATAATCATCTTAAGAGGTGAGAGGTGATATCTCATCATGGTTTTGATTTGCATTTCCCTGATTATTAATGATGTTGAGTATTTTTCATGTACCTATTAGCCATGTCCCTGTTTGTATGTCTTCTTTGGGAAAATGTTTATTCAGATACTTTGTTAGTCCATTTTCATGTTGCTGATAAGGATATCCCCAAGACTGGGCAATTTACAAAAGAAAGAGGTTTAATTGACTTACAGTTCTACTTGGCTGGGGAGGCCACATAATTGTAGCAGAAGGTGAAAGGTACGTCTCACATGGTGGTAGATAAGAGGGCTTGTGCAAAAAAACTCCCCTTTTTAAAAACCATCAGATCTCATGACACTTATTCACTATCACGAGAACAACACAGGAGGGACCTGCTCCCATGATTCAATTAACTCCCACCGGGTCCCTCCAACAACACATGGGAATTCAAGATGAGGTTTTGGTGGCGACACAGCTAAACTATATCACTCCACCCCTGACTCCTCCCAAATCTCATGTCCTCACTGTTCAAAACCAATTATGCCTTCCCAACAGTCTCCCAAAATCTTAACTCATTTCAGCATTAACTCAAAAGTCCACAGACCAAAGTCTCATCTGAGACAAGGCAAATCCTTTTTGCCTATGATCCTGTAAAATCAAAAGCAAGTTAGTTACTTCCTAGATACAATGGGGATACGGGCATTGGATAAATACAGCCATTCCAAATGGGAGACATTGGCCAAAACAAAAGGGCTACAGGCCCCATGCAAGTCCAAAACCCAGCAGGGCAGTCAAATCTTAAAGCTCCAAAATTACATTTTTTGACTTCATGTCTTGCATGTGGGTCATGCTGATGCAGATGTGGGTTCCCATGGTCTTGGGCAGCTCCACCCCTGTGGCTTTGCAGGGTACAGCCTGCCTGCCCGCTGCTTTCATGGGCTGGTGTTGAGTGTCTGTGGCTTTTCTAGGCACATGTTGTAAGCTGTCAGTGGATCTACCATTCTGGGGGCTGAAAAATGGTGGCCCTCTTCTCACAGCTCCACTAGGCAGTGCCCCAGTAGGGACTCTGTCTGGGGGCTCCAACCCCACATTTCTCTTCTCCACTGCCATAGTAGAGGTTCTCCATGAGGGCCCTGACCCTGCAGCAAACTTCTGCCTGGGAATCCAGGCGTTACCATACATCTTCTGAAATCTAGGTGGAGGTTCCCAAATAATTACTGACTTCTGTTAACTTGCAGGCTCAACACCACATAGAAGCTGCCAAGGCTTTGGGCTTGCACCCTCTGAAGCCATGTTCCAAGCTCTATGCTGCTCCCTTTCAGCCATTTCTGGAGCAGCTGGGACACAGGGCACCAAGTCCCTAGGTTGCACACAGTCCAAGGACCCTGGGCCCAGCTCACTAAATCACTTTTTCCTCCTAGGCCTCCAAGCATGTGATGGAAGGGGCTGCCATGAAGACCTCTGACATGGCTTGGAGATATTTTCCCCATTGTCTTGGGGATTAATATTCAGCTCCTTGTTATGCAAATTTCTGCAGTGGGCTTGAATTTCTCCTAGAAAATGGGCTTTTCTTTTCTATCACATTGTCAGGGTGCAAATTTTTTGAACTTCATGCTCTGCTTTCCTTATAAAACTGAATGTCTTCAACAGCACCCAAGTCATCTCTTGAATGTTTCACTGCTTAGAAATTTCTTCCACCAGATACCCCAAATCATCTCTCTCAAGTTCAAAGTTCCACAAATCTCTAGGGCTCTTTGCTGAAACATAACAAGCATCACCTTTGCTCCAGTTCCCAACAAGTTCTTCATCTCCACCTGAGACCACCTCAGCTTGGATTTCATTGTCCATATCATTAACAGCATTTTGGTCAAAGCCACTTAGCAAGTATCTAGGGAGTTCCAAACTTTCCCACATTTTCCTGTCTTCTTCTGAGCCCTACAAACTGTTCCAACCTCTTCATGTTACCCAATTCCAAAGTTGCTTCCACATTTTTGGACATCTTTTCAACAGTGCCCCACTATACTGGTACCAATTTACTGTATTATTCCATTTTCATGCTGCTGATAAAGACATACCTGAGACTGGGCAATTTACAAAACAAAAAAGTTTAATCAACTTACAGCTCCACATGGCTGGGGAGGCCTCACAATCATGGCAGAAGGTGAAAGGCATGTCTCACATGGTGGCACACAAGAGAAGAGGGCCTGTGCAGAGAAACTCTCCTCTTTAAAAAGCATTAGATCTCATGAGAAATATTCACTGTAAGGAGAACAGCATTGGAAAGACCTGTCCCAACGATTTAATTACCTCCCACCAGGTCACTCCCACAACACATGGGAACTCAAGATTTGGGTGGGGACACAGCCAAACCAAATCAGGTACTTTGCCCATTTTTATTTGGATTATTTGTTCCATTTTGGTATTGGGTTGTATGAATTCTTTATGTATTTTGTAAATTAACTTATTAGATATGTTATTGACAGATATTTTCTCACATTCTGTAGGCTTTTCATTTTGTTGCTTGGTTCCTTTGCTATGCAGTTTCATTTTGCTTTTGTGGCCTGTGCTTTTGGTGTCACATTCAAAAAGTCATTGTCAAGACCAATGTCAAGGAGCTCTACCCCCATGTTTTCTTTAAAAAGTTTTATGGTTTCAAATCCTACGTTTAAGTCTTTAATTCATTTCAAGTTAATTTTTGTAAGTGGTGTAAAATAGGAGACCAATTTCATTCTTTTACATGTGGATATGCAGTTTTCCCAACACCATTTACTGAAGAGACTGTCCTTTCCCCAATGTATATTCTTGGCACCCTTGTCAAATATTAGTTGATTACATATATGTGGGTTTATTTCCGAGTTCTCAATTCTGTTCCAATTATCTATGTGTCTGTTTTTATGGCAGGACCATACATTTTGAATGCTATAGATTTGAAATAAAGTTTAAAATCAGTATCATACCTCCAGCTTTTTCTTCTTTCTCAAAATTTCTTTGGCTATTTATTTTTTAGATCTATACAAATTTTAGGGTTTTTTAAAAAAATTTTGATTAAAAAATGCCATTGGAATTGTGATAGAGATTGCCTTGAATCTGTATATTGCTTTGGGTAGTATAAATTTTTATTTTAATGTTTTTGTCACATCACTCTTACAAGAGTAATTTCATTTGTAATGAATTTAACAATATTCTTCCAATCCATGAATGCAAGGTGTCTTTCCATTTATTTATGTCTTTTTCAATTTCCGTCATAAATGTTTTATAGTATACAGACATTTTACCTCCTTGGTTATATTTATTCCTAAGTATTTTATTCTTTTCAATGCTATTGGGTCAAAACATGGGCTTGTTTCCTCTATTTCCCTTTTGGATAGTTTTATTGTTACTGTATAGTATTGCCACTGATTTTTGTATGTTGATTTTGTATCTTGCAACTTTACTAAATTATTTTATTATTGCTAAGGGTTTTTGCTGGAGTGTTTAGGGTTTTCTACATATAAGATTATGTACTCTGCAAACAGAGGCAATTTTACTTCTTCCTTCCTGATTCAGATGCTTTTTCTTTTTCTTGCCTACTTCCTCTGGCTAGGACTTCCAGTATTATGTTGAATAGAAATGGTAAGAATAAGCACCCTTGTCTTATTCCTCATCTTAGGGAAAGCTTTCAGCTTTTCACCGTTTAATATGATGTTAGCAGTGGGCATGTTACATATGGCTTTTGTTATGTTGAAGTACATTCCTTCTATATTCAGTTTGTTGAAAGTTCTTATGAAAGAATGTTAAATTTTTTCAAATGCTTTTGCTGCATCTATGAGGTAATCATATGATTTTTATCCTTCATTATGTTAATATGGTGTAACACATTTATTGATTTGTGTATGGTGAATCAACTGTACATCTTGTCATAAATCCAACTTAGTCATTGTGTCTGATCCTTTTAATGTAATGTTGAATTCAGTTTGCTAGCATTTTGTTGAGAGTGTTTGCGTCTATGTTCATCAGGGTATTGGCCTGTAATTTTCTTTTTTGTAATGTCTTTATCTAGCTTTGATATGAGGTTAATGCCAGCCTTTTAAAATGAGTTTGGAAGTGTTCCTTTCTATTCAGTTTTTTTTTTCTTGGAAAAGTTTGAAGGGAATTGACATTAATTAAAAAAAAAAATACATTTGGTAGAATTTACCAGTGGAGCCATCTGTTCCTGAGCTTTTCCTTGTTGGGAGGTTTTTGATTACCAATTTAATCTCCTTACTCATTATTGGTCTGTGCAGATTTTCTCTTTTCTTCATCATTCAGTCTTGGTAGGTGGTATGTTTCTAGGAATTTATCCATTTTTATAGGCTTTCCAATTGGTTGGCATATGATAGTTCTTTCAGATTCTCATGATCCTCCATCAGTTATAATATCTCCTCTTTCATGTATTATTTCATTCATTTGAGTCCTCTATCTTTTTTCCTTAGTTCAACTAAAGGTTTGCCATTTTATAAAATCTTTGGCTTGGCATGGTGGCTCACACCCATAATGCTAACACTTTGGAAGGCCAAGGCAGGAAGATAACTTGAAGCCAGGAGTTCAAGGTCAGCTTGGGCAACATGATGAAAGTCTGACTCAAAAAAGGAAAAAAAAAAAAAATACAGAAACCATTTTAAAAAATAAAAATGTTTTCCAAAAATCAACTCTTAATTTCTTTCATCTTGTCTATTGTTTTTTAGTGCCTACATTATTTATATTTGCTCTAATTAGCATTATTTTATTCCCTTTGCAGATGTTGCAGTTAGTTTGTTCTTTTTTATAGTTCTTTGAGGTATAACATTAATTTATTCATTGGAGATCTGTTTTTCTGACTCTAAGGGTTTATAGCTACAAAATTCCCTCTTAGAACTGCTATTGTTTTATCCCATAAGTTTTTGTTTGTTGTGTTTCTATTTTCAATTGTCTTAAGATATTGTTTGATTTTTCCCTTAGAATTCTTCTTTGGCCCATTGGCTGTTCAAAAGTATTTGTTTAACTTTCATGTATTTGAGATTTTTCCAAATTCCTCCTGTTATCGATTTATAGTTTTATATCATTGTGTTCAGAAAAATTACCTAATATGAGTTTAATCTTCTTGAATTTATTATGAGTTGTTTGGTGGCCTGCTGTATGATGTATTCCAAGAACGTTTCATGTTTGCTTTAGAAAAATGTATATTTTGCTCCTGTTAGATGAAATGTTGTGTATATGTCTCTTGTTCAATCAATCTATAGTGTTATTCAAATCACAGTTTCCTTCTTGATTTTTTGTCTGAATTGCCTAATCATTTTGGAGAGGGCAGTATTAAAGTCCCCTGCTATGATTATATTTCTATTTACTTCTCATTTCAATTATGCCAATATTTGCTTTATAAATTGAGATTCTCAAATGTTAGATGCATAAGTATTTTAAATTTTTATATCATTTGATGAATTGTCCCCTTTATTATTATATAATTATCTTCTTTGTTTCTCATGATACTTTCTGAATAAAAAGGCTATTTTTCTGGCATAATTATAGCCACCTCTGATCTCTTTTAGGTACCAATTACATACAGTATGTGTTTCTATCCCTTTCCAATCAGGCTATGTGTGTCTCTAAAGCTAAATTTAGTGTCTTATACATAGCATATTTTTGTATCCTGTTTTTTATTCATTCAGCCTTCAGTGTCTTTTGATTGAATAACTTAATCCATTGACATTTAAATAGCTATTATATGTAAACAACTTACTATTGACATTTTATTCATTGTTTTCTGACTGTTTTGTAGGTGCTTTGTTACTTTCTTCCTCTCTTCATTTGCGATTTGATGACTTTGTGGTAGTATGCTTTGATTTTTTTCTCTTTATCTTTTTTGGTATCCACTACAGGTTTGTTTTTTTTTTTTTTTTTAATGTGATTACTATCAGGTTTATATTAAATATCTTATAAAATTCCATTTTAAGCTGCTAACATCTTAATTTATATCACATATAAAAACTATTTTTACTTCTCTATCACATTTTAGGTTATTGATGTTACAATGTATATCTTTTCTATATTGTATACCCAATAACAAATGTATTAAAGTGGTAAAATATCAATACCACTAGGCTGTGATGAGATACATGTGCATATGGCAATACATAAGGTAAACAGAAAGCAATGGAAATTAATATACTCAAATATTGTAAATAAAAATAGAGGTCTCTTAACTGTTCATGTAGCCTACAGGAAGACAACACAAAAGAACCAAAAAATTAGAAAAAAAGGAATTAAATAGAAAAAAATAATAACATGGAACACTTAAGCCATAACATATTAATAACTATATTAAACATAGTCAAGTGCACCAAATACAATACAAAGATTGGTAAAGTAGATTTTTTTAAATGCACCTCTGTGTTGTGTACAGCAGACTGATTTCAAGTGTAACAAATTCGGAAGATTGAAAGGAGAAGGAAGAAAATATATGTCATACAAATATTAATCAAAAAAGTAGGTGTGGCTTTACCAATGTCAGACAAAGTAAATTTTAGGGTAAAGAAATGACTGCAATTGGAGGTACAATTGGAGATACCATATGATATGGTTTGGCTCTGTGTCTCCACCCAAATCTCGCCTGGAATTGTAATAATCCCCATGAGTCATGGGACAGACCCAGAGGGAGGTAACTGAATCATGGAGGCAGGTGTTTCCATGCTTTTCTCCTGACAGTGAATAAGTCTTATGAGATCTTACAGTTTTATAAATGGGAGTTCCCCTGCAAACACTTGCTCTTGCCTGCTACCATATAAGATGTGACTGCTCCTCATTTGCCTTCTGCCATAATTGTGAGGCCTCCCCAACCATGTGGAACTGTGAGTCAATTAAACCTCTTTCCCTTATAAATTACTCAGTTTCCGGTCTGTCTTTATTACCAGAATGAGAATAGACTGATACAGTAAATTGGTACTGGAAAGTGGGGTGCTGCTTGTAAAGATATCCAAAAATGTGGAAGCGACTTTGGAAGTCGGTAACAGGCAGAGGTTGGAATAGTTTGGAGGACTCAGAAGAAGATAGGAAAATGTGGGAAAGTTTGGAACTTCCTAGAGACTTGGAGGGCTCAGAAGACAGGAAGATGTGACAAAGTCTGAAACTTCCTAGAGACTTGAATGACTTTGACCAAAATGATGGTAGTGATATGAACAATAAGGTCCAGGCTGCGGTGGTCTCAAGTGGAGATGGGGAACTTATTCGGAACTGGAGTAAAGGTCAGTCTTGCTATGCAAAGAGACTGGCGGCATTTTGCCCCTGCCCTAGAGATCTGTGGAACTTTGAACTTGAAAGAGATGATTTAGGGTATCTGGGGGAAGAAATTTCTAAGCAGCAAAGCATTCAAGAGGAAGCAGAGCTTTTTAGAAAATTTGCAGCCTAACAATGCAAAAGAGAAACCTGTTTTCTGGGGAAGAAATTCAAACCACCTGCAGAGATTAGCATATGTAACGAGGAGCCAAATGCGAATCACCAAGACAACGGGGAAAATGTCTCCAGGGCATGTCAGAGACCCTCGTGGAAGCTCCTCTCATCACAGGGCTGAGGCCTAGAAGGGAAAAATGTTTTCATGAGTCAGGCCCAGGACCTCCCTGCTCTATGCAGCCTCTGAACATGGTGCCCTGCATCCCAGCTGTGTCAGCTCCAGCCATGGCTAAAAGGGGCCAATGTACAGCTCAGACCATTGCTTCAGAGAATGCAAGCCCCAAGCCTTGGCAGCTTACATGTGGTGTTGGGACTGTAGGTGCACAGAAGTCAAGAATTGAGGTTTGGGAACCTCCACCTACATTTCAGAGGATGTATGGAAACACCTGAAGGTCCAGACAGAAGCATGCTGTAGGGGCAGGGACCTCATGGAGAACCTCTGCTAGGGCAGTGTGGAAGGGGTCACAGCCCCCACACATAGTCTCTACTGGGACATAGTCTCTATTGGGGCACTGCCTAGTGGAGCTATGAGAAGAGGGTAGCCCTCCTCCAGACCCCAGAATGGTAGATCCACCAACAGCTTATCCAGGCGTCCCCAAACTTTTTACACAGGGGGCCAGTTCACTGTCCCTCAGACCGTTGGAGGGCCGCCACATACTGTGCTCCTCTCACTAACCACCAATGAAAGAGGTGCCCCTTCCTGAAGTGCAGCGGAGGAGGGGGGGCGACGGATAAATGGCCTCAGGGGGCCGCATGCGGCCCTCAGGCCGTAGTTTGGGAACACCTGGCTTATACCATGCACCTGGAAAAGCCACAGACACTCAATAGCAGCCTGTTAAAGCAGCCAGAAGGGGAGCTATATCCTGAGAAGCCACAGGGGTTCAGCTGCCCAAGGCTGTGGCAGCCCACCTCTTGCATCGGCATGACCTGGATGGGAGACATGGAATCAAAGGAGATCCTTTTGGAACTTTAAGGTTTAATGACTGCCCTATTGGATTTCTAACTTGCATGGGGCCTGTAGCCACTTCATTTTGGTGAATTTCTCCTATTCGGAACAGGTGAATTTACCCAAAGCCTGTATCCCATTTTATCTAAGAAGTATCTATCTTGCTTTTGATTTTACAGGCTCATATGTGGAAGGGACTTGCCTTGTCTCAGATGAAACTTTGGACTGTGGACTTTTGAGTTAATGCTGAAATGCATTAAGACTTTGGAGGGAATGTTGGGAAGGCATGATTGGTTTTGAAATGTGAGGACACGAGATTTGGGAGGGGCCAGGGATTAAATGATATGGTTTGGCTCTCTGTCCCCATTCAAATCTCACCTTGAATTGTAATAATCCCCATGGCATGGGAGGGACCCAGTAGGAGGTAACTGAATCATGGGGATGAGTTTTTTCCATGCTGTTCTCATGATAGTGAATATGTCTCATGAGATCTGATGATTTTATAAAGGGGAGTTCCCCTGCAAACACTTGCTCTTGCTTGCCACCCTGTAAGATGTGACTTTGCTCCTCATTTACCTTCCCGTGATTGTAAGGCCTCCCCAGCCATATGGAACTATGAGTCAATTAAACCTCTTCCCTTTATAAATTACTCAGTCTCAGGTATGTCTTTATTAGCAATGTAAGCAAGGACTAATACACTGTATAACAATAAAAAGATCAATCCACCAGGAAGACATAGTGATCATAAATGTGTATGTGTGAAATAACCGAGTTTAAAAGCATGTAAAGAAAAAAAAGAACTGAAAGGAGATATGGACAAATATGTAGTTATACTTGGGACTTCAGTACTCTACTGTCAAAAATTTATTAAAGTACTAGGTAAAAAATCAAAAATTATACAGAGGAATTGAACAGCACCATTACTATGGTTTGAATGTTTCCCAAAAAAGTTCATATGTTGAAAACTCGATTGCCACTGTGGTGGTGCTAAGAGGTTGGGTGTTTGGGAAGTGATTAGGTCATGAGGGCTCTGCCCTCATAAATGGAATAACACTGTTATTGTGAGAGTGGATGTGTTATTGTGGGTCTCTGGCCCCTTTTTCCTCTGTCTCATGTGCTCACTTGCCATGTGATATCTTCCACGATGGGATGACCCTCACAGATGCTAGCATCATGCTCTTGGACTTCCCAGCTTCCAGAACTGTGAGCCAAATAAGCTTCTGTTTTTTATATATTACTCAGTCTGTGGTATTCTATTATAGCAGCAGAAAATGGACTAAGACATAAAATTGGCACTGAGTAGTGGCTTGTTGCTGTAACATACCTGAAAATATGAAAGTGGCTTTGAAGCTGGGTAATGGATAGTGTGCGACCCGCAGAGACCCTTCCCAAAGCAAATGAGAGCGAGGAGTTGTTAAGCCGAGTCCAGGTTTATTGGGATCTGCGGGCAACCCAGGCGGGAGGGGAGCTGAGCTGCACCCAGCAGCTGCCGGAGAGGGTTTTTATAGGGAGGGGGCCCGCGTAGGTGGGGTGTCGTGGAGTGATTGGTGGAGGTTGGACATGGGCGGAGTGGGAATATCGTGGTGTGCAAGGGTTGGGTTAGCTTTGGCGGGCTAAAGTGAGGAGATGATCGGTAGAGGCTAAACAAAGAAGAGGGAAGAGCCCTGTGGCTAGGTTTTGGCGGGCTGACACGGGAAAGCGATTGGCTAGTCCTGTTGCTGGGCAGACCAACCTCCAGAGGCGGCCTGCTGGATGTGGGCCCCGGATATGGGGATGGGCTACTTTTACCTAAAAGATAGAGGCTGGAAGAATTTGGATAATCAGGCTAATAAAAGCCTGCATTTCAATGAACAGTGCATTAAGGATGATTCTGGTAGGGGTGCAGGGGAAGAGAGCTGTAGGGAAAGTCTGAATCTTCTTGGTGATTACTTAAGTGATTGTGATCAGCATATTGGTAGAAATATGGACAATTAAGGCCATTCTGATGAAGCCTCAGATGGAAATGAGAAATAAGATACTGCACACTGGAGTAATGACCATCCTTATTATAAAGTAGCAAAGACTTTGGTTGAATTGTGTCTATGTCCTAGGACTTTATGAAATGCAAATTTTAAAAGTGATAAACTAGACTATCTGGTAGAAGAGATAGCTAAGGAGCAAAGCATTTGGTTACTTCTGACCACAAACATTGAGATGTGAGGGCAAAGAAATGAGTTAAAGATGGAATTTATAATTAAAAGGAAAGCAGAGTATAAATATTTGGAAAGCTTATATCCTGGCCATGTAGAGTAAAAAAGCATATTTGGGAGAGAATACTAAGGTGTAGCCAAGTAACCATTTGTAAAGAGAATAATATATATAGAAGAAAGGTAGGTGCTATTCATCAAGACAATAGAAGAATGACCACAAAAGCATTTCAGAGATCTTTGAGGCTGCCCCTCCCATCCCAGGCCAAGAGCTCTAAAAGAGCAGATTGATTTCAGGGAATGGGCTTAGGTCACCCTTCTCAGGCTTATTGCCCAGAACCACCTTGAGATTCTGTTCACCACATTCTGTGCAGTCATCCCTGACCACTCCAACTGGGCTCAAGTGGTCCCAGCTATGGCTCAACCTGCCACTCCAGAAGGTACAGGCCATAAATCTTGGTGGCATCTACTTGGGGTTGACTCTACAGACACACAGGAGAATGCAAGAGCTGTGGAGGTATGTCTTCTTTCACCTAGATTTTAAAGGATGCTACAGATCACCTGGAACCCCAGGAAGAAACTTGCTGCATGGTTGGAACTCCTGCAGAGAGGCCGGACTAGTCCAATGACTAGTGGAGCTGTGAAAGCGGGGCCACCACTGAAACCACAGAACTGTAGGGTCACCAGCATGCAACTCCAGCCTGGGAGAGCTCAAGCATGGGCTGAGCCCAGTACAGACCTGACAGGCAGAGCTGCCTAAGGCTTTGGACCCCCTACCCCCAGGTATCTAGAAAGTAAAACATGGAATCAAAGGAGATTATTCTCCAGCTTTAAGGCTCAATGTTGTTTTCCCTGTTGGGTTTTGACCTTATTTGGAACATTATGCCTCTTTTCTTGCCTATTTATCCCTTTTTATTTATTTTTATTTTAAAAAATTTGTGTGGGTACGTAGCAGGTATATAGATTTATGGGCTACATGAGCTATTTTGATACAGGCATGCGATGTGAAATAAGTACATCATGAAGAATGGGGTATTCATCTTCTCAAGCATTTATCCATTGAGTTACAAACAATCCAGTTACACTTTTCAAGTTATTTTAAAATGTACAGTTAAGTTCTTATTGATTATAGTCACCTTGTTGTGCTATCGAATAGTAGGCCTTATTTATTCTTGCCGTTTTTCTGAACTCATTAATCATCCTCATCTTCCTGGCAGCTTCCCACTACCCCTCCAAGCCTGTGGTAACCATACTTCTACTCTCTTATCTCCATGAGTTAAATTGTTTTGATCTTTGGATCCCACAAACAAGTGACAACATGTAATGTTTGTCTTTCTGTTCCTGGCTTATTTTACTCGACATAATGATCTCCACTTCCATACTTTTTCTTGCAAATAATTGAATCTCATTCTTTTTATAGCTTAATAGTATTTCATTGTGAAAAAAATAGTATTTCATTGTATATATGTACCACATTTTCTGTATCCATTCGCCTCTTGATGGACACAGGTTGCTTCCAGATCTTAGCTATTGTAAACAGTGTTGCAACAAACATAGGAGTGCAGATATCTCTTTGATATAATGATTTCCTTTCTTTTGGGTATACACCCAGCAGTAGGATCGCTGAATCATATGGTAGCTCAATTTTTAGTTTCTTGAATAACCTCCAAACTGTTCTTCATAGTGGTTGTACTAATTTATATTCCCACCAACAGTGAACCAACATTCCCTTTTCTTCACATCCTTGACAGCATTTGTATGGCTTGTCTTTTGGACAAAAGCCATTTTAACTGGAGTGAGATGGTATTTCATGGTAGTTTTGATTTACATTTCTCTGACCAATGATGTTGAGCACCTTTTCATATGCCTGTTTACTATTTGTATGCCTTCTTTTGAGGACCATCTATTCAAATCTTTTGCCTATCTTTTGATCAGATAATTAGATTATTTCCTATTGAATTGTTTGAGCTCCTTATATATTCTGCTTACTAATCCCTTGTCAGATGTATAGTTTGCAAATATTTTCTTCCATTCTATGGGTTGTCTCTTCACTTTGTTGATCGTATCCTTTGCTGTGCAGAAGCTTTTTAACTTGATATGATCACATTAGTCTATTTTTGCTTTGTTTTCCTGTGCTTGTGGGGTATGGCTCAAGACATTTTCACTAAGACCATTGTCGTGGAGATTTTTCCTAATGTTTTCTTGTAGTAATTTCAAGGTTTGAGGTCTTAGATTTTAGTCTTTAATCCATTTTTATTTGATTTTTGTATATGGCGGGAGGGGTCTAGTTTCATCCTTGTGCATATGGATATCCAGTTTTCCCAGCCCTGTTAATTGAAGAGGCTATCTCCCACAGTGCATATTTTTGGCATCTTTGTTGAAAATGACTTCACTGTAGGTATGTGGATTTGTCTTCCTTTTTAAATGGAATGTTTATCCTCTGCCTGTCCCACCATTGTAATTTGGAAGTAGATAACTTGTTTTGATTTCACAGGTTCACAGCTGGAGGAATTTGCATCAGAACGAATTGTGCTTTGAGTCTCACCCATATCTGGTTTAGATGAAACTTTGGGTTTTGGACTTTTGAGTTGGTGCTAGAATGAGTTAAGACTTTTTGGACTATTGGAATGAAACAGATGTATTTTGCATGTGAGAAGGACATGAATATTAGGTGCCAGATGTAGAATGCTATGGTTTGAATGCATCCCCCAAGGGTTCATGTGTTTTGGAAACTTGGTTGTCATTGTAGTAATGTTAAGAGGTACGGCCTTTGGTAGGTGACTGAGTTATGAGGGCTCTGCCTTCATGAATGAACTAATGACATTACTGTGGGAATGAATTAGTTATGGGAGTAGTTTAGTTATCACAGTTCAGCTCCATTTTCTTCTCTTTCTGGCATTTTCCCATCCCATGTGTTGTCTTCTGCTGTAAGATGAGCCTCACCTCAAATGCTGGTGCCATAGCTTCCAGAACTGTAACCCAAATAGAGTTTTGTTTTTTTATAAATTACCTATTCAGAAAACTAGGTAATTTATTTTTCTAAGACAATAGTTATTATCTTAGAAAATAGACTAAGACAATAACCAAGGGTGTCTAACTGATATTTTTTAAATATTGATATAAAAGTCTTAATGTAACTACTCATTATATGAAAAGCATAAGTCCTTATGACTGAGATTGTCCAAGAGACACAGAGACAGAATTATAATAATTGGTATCCATGGGGTATATTAACAAATAATTTTCTTAACAGATGCTGATATAGTTTGATAAAACTCTTTAGCAAAGGATTCTTCTTAAAAATTATAAAATGTATGAATGGGGAAAACAATCTTCTCAACAAAGTTTCTGATATTGTACTTAATTGTGAAACAAATAACCAAAAAATGTACTCAATGATAAAATACTGGAGGCAGTTTCAGAAAAGCAAAAGAGTTAACAGAGTCTTTGCGATCTAATAGTGTGAAAGTTCTGATCATTATAATACAGCGTGAAGCAGAAATAAGAGTTATATAACCCCTAGAAAAATGGACATATTAGTTAGATATGATATGATTATATTCCTAGCAAAAGCAGCTTAAACACTATTAAAATAAGTAGATTGGCTAGATAAAAGATAAGCTAATAAAAATGTATTACTTTGCTATGTTATCAGTTGGAAAATACCAAAGAAATTCTTTCAAAGTTTGGATGTGACACTCCACCTTAAGCCAAATTTAGTTAATTCTTTTTCCCTCTGAAATAGGGAAATTATCAAAGAAATGTAAAACTCCACTTCAGCTCTGGAAACCAGTGCAGGGTGTTACCACTGGATAGAGCAAATTTCTTCAGAACAATCCACTTAGGAAAACAAGTGTAAGGAACCCTGCACCAGCGTGGAAGGCTTCTGGGTGAAACTGAGGAAAGGCATGAGAGAATGGGTGGAGCTAAGTGTCGAGTCTACTTCAGCTCTGATATGTACATTAGGGTAAGAAATTGCCACCTCAGGAGCCAGTGCAGCTTCTCATTGCCTTGAAAGCTGGAGCATGAACTCTAATAATTAAAGGAGAGGGCAGCTCTAAGTATCTCTAGGCTGCCCCCTCTACAGTGAGGAAGCAGCTGGGAAGAGTGAAAACACAGTAAACCCATACTTACTCCTCTCATTCTCTGGTATTGAAATATTTAAATAGGGACTCCAATAAATCAAAATCCATCTTAATTCCCCATACTGAACCATATTTTGTAAGGATGAGCAAAAAGAGAAAATGATTGGTAATTTGGCAGGACCAACATGGGAACTAATGGGAAGAAAAGCAAACATTTCTTTGTGAGAGATCTTAACTTGAGAAATAGTTGGAAATTTAAAATAAACTGTTATTTGTTTTTTAACACAAGCTTTGAGGGGCTGTTGCATCTATGAAGAGGGCAGGAAATACTGATTTTAAATAAAAACATAATTACAAAATTTAAAATGCAATGGAAGCAATGAAGAGCAGATAATCTCTTAATCTTAAAATTTCATCTCAAGTACTTCAGAATTCACTTAGAAATCAGAAAAAAAAGAAGAAAGAAATGAGATTAGAAAAACAGTAAGGGACATGGAAAGTACACCGGAGGGAAACAATTATGTGCAGTACTAACTCTGAAAAGGAGAGCAGAACAGAGGGTAAGCAACTGAAAAAAAAAAAATTAAAGGAAAATTTCCCTGAACCAGACATCTGTCTTTAGATTGAAAGCTTTCAGCAATTGTAGAAAAATACACTAAAAATCTCTAAACATACACGTATTCTGATATGAGTATTTTTTTCTTTTGAGACAGGGTCCCACTCTCTTATCCAGGCTGGAGGACAGTGGCAGGATCATAGCTCACTGCAGCTTCAACCTCCTAGGCTCGGGTGATCAGGCGATCCTCCCACCTCAGCCTCTCAAGTAGCAGGGACTACAAGGCACATGCTAGCCACTACACCTGGCTGAGTTTTTAAATTTTTGTAGAGATGAGGTTTTACTATGTTGCCCATGCTGGTCTTCAACTCCCAGGCTCAAGCTTTCTGCCTGCCTCAGCCTCCCAAAGTATTGGGATTACAGGCATGGTGAGATTATGCCACTGTGCCTAGCCTGATATGTTCTTTTAAAAAAATATATAAAGAATAAAGACAAATTTTTAATGCGCGCAAGCAGAAATTACAATATATCTAAAATGAAAAAAAAATCAGATGGCAGCAGATTGCTTCACCAAACTGAATGCCAGAAGACCATGGAACAAGGTCTAAAGAATTTAGAGAGAAAATGATTGTTATCTAATAGCTCTACAGTTAGCCAAACTATTTTTCAGGCGCTAAAGTATTCATTTTATCTTTTTATTGCTTAGTGATTTTTTCAAGTCATAATGTATTTATTCTATTGAGGTAATAACACTTATGAGAGCTACACGCTTAACAAGTTTTAAGTGTACAATACATTATTGTTGACTATAGGCACAAAGTTGTAAAGCAGATCTCTAAAGTTTATTCATTTCATTTCACTGAAACTCTATGCCTATTGGTTAACAACTCCCCATTACCTCCTCCCTATAGCTTTGTATACTTCATGTTAGTGAAATCACGCAGTACTAGTCTGTTTGTAACTGGCTCATTTCACTTAGCATAAGTCTTCAAGGTCAGCCCATGTTGTTGCGTATTACAGAATTTCCTTTTTGCATAAAGTTGAATAGTATTCATATATATATATATGAATAAATATATATAATGTTCTCTATCCATTATTCTGCCAATGGACATTTAGGTTTTTTCCACATCTTAGCTATTATAAATGAATAGTGCTTCAATGAATATGTAAATGATAATAGCTCTTTGAGATCCGAATTTTATTTTTTTATATATATCCAGAAGTGGGATTGCTGGGTCACATGGTAGTATTATTTTTAATTTTTGAGAACTATCCATACTGTTTTTTATAGCGGCTGTATTGGCAAAACCAAACCAAAAATAAACAAGTGGGACTACCTCAAACTAAAGAGCTTCTGCAGAACAAAATAGACAATCAACAGATTAAAAAAGGAAACTATAGAATGGAGAAAATATTTTGCAAACCATATATCTGATAAGGTGTTAATCTCCAAAATATATATGAAATTCATATAACTCAATAACAAAAAATGAATTACACAATTTGAAAAATGAGTTAAGTACTTGAATAGACATTTCTCCAAAGAAGACATACAAATGACCAGTTAGTATATGAAAAATTGCTCTATATCACTAATCATCAGAGAAATGCAAATCAAGACTACAAGATATCATCTCATACCTTTAAGGATGGCTATCATCAAGAAAATGAAAAACAACTAATTGAGATTTATAGAAGACTTATCAACAACAGCAGTATTAACATTCTTTACAAGTGCTCAATGGAACTTTCACCAAGATGAATCATGAAACAAATCTGAATATATATTTTTAAAATTTAATTATGCTGAGTCTGTTCTCTGACCATAATGGACTCAAACTAGAAGCAAGTAACAGAAATACAATAGTAAATCCCCAAACATTTGGAAATTGAAAAACACATCTGTAAATCTGTAAATACTCTGTGGATTATATGGTGGAATATTATATAGTACTGTGTTATTTCACATTTTTTCTCAAGTCTGCTTTCAGTAATGTCATGTTAGTGAGAGTAGCAGTGGCCCATCTAGAGGGGCCACTGCCAAGATGCCAGATGTAGCTGGGAGGGGGGCCTGGGCCTCCTACTCCACAGAGCAGAAAGGGGCTCCATCCTCCCCAGGTGCTGCTGCAGCTGCCCTGCCCCAGCTCCAGACTCAGGTGTCTCTGTGCTCTTTGGGGCTGAGGAAGGCATCCCTGCACAGTTGAGGGAACACTGGCACGCCAGCCTCTGGCTGTCTCAGCCCCTTCTGGTCTTTGGGTGTTGAGGAGCATGGGAAGGAAGCTGATGAGGGGCTAATGGCAGCTCAGTGCTGGCCTGCAGGTGTCCCTTGGCATTAACAGCCTAGATGCCATGAACAGCTGCAGCAGGTGCCAGAAGGCAGACAGGTTCCTGGGCAGAAGGAGGCAGATCCCCATTGAGGACCAGCCTTCAGGCTGGGGAAGGCCTGAAGCCTGGGACGGGGCTGCCAGTCCTGTGAACTGAAGGGGAAGCTCATGGTGCTTTTTCCTGGGCTCATCCATGGCTGCCTATGAACCAGTGAGCACATGCTTCCTCCCCTCTGAAGACCATAAAAAACTCAGACTCAGCTAGAGCAGCAGATGTCAGGAGGACCAGTTGCAGAGAGGAGCTACCCTCTCCAGGGCTTCCTCTCTGCTGAGAGCTGCAGACATCAGGATGACCTGCTTGCAGAAAGAAGCCACCCTCTCCAGGGCCTCCTCTCTGCTGAGAGCTGAGCACTCAACAGGATGGCAGCCATTCATTCCAGGCCTCTTCTCTGCTGACAGCTGCAGTGATGACAGATGATCTGTCTGCAGAGAGGAGCTATCCATTCCAGGACCTCCTCTCTGCTGAGAGATGAACACTCAATGGGACAACCTGCCTACAGAGAGGAGCTACCCACTGTGGGTCTCTTCTGAGCTGTTCTAACACTCAATGAAGCTCCTCTTCATCTTGCCCACCATCCACTTGTTGGCATACCTCATTCTTCCTGGACATAGAGGGTAAGAACTTGGGCAAAGGTGCCACCAGCCACAGAGGTTTCTGGCCAGAAAAGTGACACCCCAAAGATACCATTACATTAGTAACTTGAAATTAGCTGTGATGGGAGTATTTACAACACATAAATTGACAAATACTACAGTCAGGCCTTTTCTTTCTTTCTTTCTTTCTTTTTTCTTCTTTTTTTTTAATAACTAAGCACAACACAGGCTTAGAGTTTAAGCTGCTCCAACAGTGTTTACCTTGGGCTCTTTCATTCACTCACTATTGGGAAAAGCAAACCATTGCCTTTTTAGCTGTTGTTCTCAAATTGGCCTGCTGCGTTTTCCACTGAATATCTACTGGTTATTTTGCTGTTCTCCTGTCTTAGATCAATCAGATTGTATGCCATTACTTTCTCCTTTTACTCACACAGATGCCTGTGTGTTTCTGTGGCTATTGGTGGTTTGTCTCCATCTACTTGGATTTTAAGATCTGTGAGAATAATCTGTCATGATGTTTTGTTATAAACATTGTTGATGGGTTTTTGGTTTTGTTATCTAGCTGCTCTGCCTGTTTTTGTGTGGAGATTAATAGAGACTAGCAAACTATGTTCCTGCCACCACCATCTTCTCGGATTCCCTATCTATTATCTAGATTTCAGTCTTGTTAAATTTACCATATTTGCTACATCGATTTTTCAAGTATTTAAAAGTAAATAGCCACAGACATACTTTGTTTCCTCTGAAATATTTTAGCATGTATGTCTTAAATAAAAAGACATTTTTCTCAACAAAAATCATCATATCACTACCACACCTGAAAAAACTAACAATAATTTTCCAATTTCATCATCTCACACTCAGCCCATACCTAGATTCCTCTTTTGTCCTGACAATAGCTTTTAGAAGTGGGATTTTTTTCAAACCAGTTTCCTTATGTTGCAAGAGTCCTTCAAGTATCTCTTAATCAAGGATGATCTTCATGATAAACTTTTTTTCTTTTATTTTTAGATTATGATATTTTTTCTATGGAATTAAAGAGTAGTACATTTTGTTTTAGAGAGTAGTGCATTTAAGGAAATTGATGTCCAGAAAAGATAAGACCATCAAAAAATTCTCCTGTCTTCCATAACTATTCCACCCTTCAGAGTATATGCCATTGTAATTTGTGTTAAATATTTCAAAAGTAAGTAGAGAAAATAATGTATTAATAAAATTCCTTATACCTATCATTTAGCTTCAACAATCATTGACTAACTACCCTTATAGTTTTCATCAATTCTTCTACACTCCATTTAAGTGACCAATTTAAACATTTTGGATTATATCTTTTCAAATGTCCTAGGCAGATGTCACATGATATTGATGACATTATCCTAGGGAAACACATGAGAATGTACCCAGTGATACCTTGTGCCTGTCACTAGAAATACAGTGGAGAGTAAAAACAAAGTTAAAGGTCATATCTTTTACCAACATTGCACTCAGATAGGATTGTGCCTACCAACTTTCAAAAGACATTGTGGGGACAACCACGAACATTTGCTTCTAGGCCTGGGATGAATTCTTAAAATCTTGTTAATCTTGTTGGATGTTATAACAAGAGTTTAGGATTTCTAAGAAAATACCTTTAAGTTGTGGATATGCATTCTGAGTGTCTGAATGTGAAATATTAGCAGCCCTGGACTTATCTTATAAAGGGCTAAGTCCACCGAGGGTCCATTCCCTCTATTTCCAGGTGACTCTGGCCTTTTCCTCACTTCTCTCTCACTCTCAGAAAATTTTAATTCTGGTTTTTGCCTTCACTGGGCAGTACAACTCAAAGAAGATAGAAAAGTTTTTGGATACTTATCTGGTAGGGTAGATACCATGATCCTGAAGGTGGTTTTCCCAGGGTGAGGCTTATCTATTGCACTCCAAATGTGCTGACCCCTGAGATTTCTCCAAATATGGGACACTTGACTGCATAATTTGCGGTAGTGGGGGACTGCATTCGTGCTTTCCCCTGGTCTTTAAAAAATCCCCCAAAAATGGCCGAGCACGGTGGCTCAAGCCTGTAATCCCAGCACTTTGGGAGGCCGAGGTGGGTGGATCACGAGGTCAAGAGATCGAGACCATCCTGGTCAACATGGTGAAACCCCGTCTCTACTAAAAATACAAAAAATTAGCTGGGCATGGTGGCGCGTGCCTGTAATCCCAGCTACTCAGGAGGCTGAGGCAGGAGAATTGCCTGAGCCCAGGAGGCGGAGGTTGCGGTGAGCCGAGATCGCGCCATTGCACTCCAGCCTGGGTAACAAGAGCGAAACTCCGTCTCAAAAAAAAAAAAAAAAAAAAAAAAAAAAAAAAAAAAAAAAAAAATCCCCCAAAAAAGAAGTATTTCTGAAGATGGTGGAAAAGCTGCAGGATGGTCATGTGTCTCATGGTGCCTGAGTCAGCGTGAGGTTTGGGGACAGGGTACAGAGACAGCCTTTATGATTCAAACTACAGGAAATTATCCAATTTTGTTTTTACTTTACAGCTTAATTATCTGAAGTGTAAAATAAGCCACATAATGGTTCAGAATTCAATTAGCTAGATGAGATAGAAAGCAAATTATTTCTCTAAAATCCTGTCTCCCATTTGCCTTTTCCACAGGCAGGTGGGCAATGACTGTTATTAGATAATTTGAGTTTTTTCCAGAGATATTTTGTATATACTCAAGCGTTAGAAAACAACATAGAGGGGTTTACACTTGCTTCTTGTTTTTGTGCTATATCATGGAGATGCACGTGCCAAGAGTCCATAGCATAGCTGGGGCAAAAGAGTTCTTCCAAGCTCCTTCTCAGTTTCAAATGCTGTGGTCAGCCAAAACCAGGTAAATAGGAATTCTGACACCTTTTCCAAGATTAGGCCTGCTGCCTGGGCAAAAATTAGGTAGAGAGACCACAGGACAGCAATCACAGGAACCACCCTAACCATCTCAGGAAAACAAAACGCCTCAGGGTAGTAGTGTTCAAAGTTATTATTGGCACCGCAGAGGTCATATAATCTAGTTAGTGACTTCAAAAATCCAAAGCCTGAGCTCATAACTCTGGAGACTGTGGGTTCTGTAAGCTTGGCCCTGGGCAGATGTAGCGATGAGGACACCTAGTTCCTCCCTTAGAGGTAATTGTGGATCCTGCCTAAAAAGCAAGCATTTTAAGGCCTCAGTATTATTTATAGATGAAAAGTAGAATTTTCCTTATATTTCCATGCTTTAAAATGTTTCTTCTCTAAGTTACTGATAGTTTCCATACTTAAAAAATCCCATCCTAGAGGCAAAGTCATAAGGTCTGTATCCTGCAGGCAGAACCCTGGCTTACAGAAATAGCTGGGTGCTTGACACCCAGAGGTCATTGGGGGAGCTGGCAGCAGCGTACAGGAATAGTTAGGATATTTTTCCTCAAGTTTGTCTTCCCTGGCTTTGTGCTGATGATCATGGAGTCAGAGAGGCAACATGAGGAATGCTTCTCAATCCAAATAATTGAAACTAGGAAACCTGTGAGAAAACTGAGAGAAGACTGTAGCAAAAGTCCTCCAAAGGGCAGTGTGCTTTCCTTCACTGGAGGGCTTGCAAGCTGCCATCTGACATGCAGGTGGCATTTTTCCTTTTGTCTAATGAAGCCAGTCCCGTAGTCACAGATTGGTCATGTTTTCCCCCCGTACCCACTAGGGAATTTTAATAGGGTGAGGCTACAGAAAGATCTCTGTTGGTTTCTAATTACACGCATAGAAAATTTCAAAAACCCTCTCTTGGTTTATAAGGCCCTGTAGGGTCTCCCTTCACTCTACCTTACATATTACTACTCTCCTCTAGCTCACTGTATATCCTCCTTGTCCTCTGAAACATGTACTTCCCACATCCCTAGCTCAGGGTGTTTGCATTAGCTGTTCCCTATGCCTGGAAAGGTCCCCATACCCTCCCTCCTTGGAAGCTATAGAGTTTGCTCATCTCCCTTATTTGTGGCCTAGGAAGCTCTTTCTGTACTTAAACACCTTCCACTTCTATCTCCCTATGCCTTGTGTTGTTTTATTTACTTTTTACCACACAGTTACCATCTCCTAACATGATGTCAAATATTGCAATCTGTTTCTCTGTTTACTGTTTTAATTCTGTCACCCATAACAGAAGCCCACAAGATTCTGCACATGTTTTGTGACACAGCAGACACTCAATAATGCATATTCAATGAAAGCAGGATAGACACCGTGCCAGCACTCACTCCATCTCCACCTGCTTTTGAGATCTGGCTGTTTCCAACTCAATCTCTCTTTTCCCTCACAGCAGAAAATCTGGATATGAAGATGGAGAAGTTGCTTAACTGAGTTATAGTAACAGTTTTTTAAATGTGAGTTTAGGGACTAAGCTAGCTGGCTTAGCTCAGAGAGAAAGGCCTGGGCTTTGATGACTCTGCATCTTCATCTGTGGAGTCTGGAGGTACCTGTTACATTTGGAGAGGGAGTGGAGAGTTGAGTGCTTTGCTTACTCCATAGCTCTCTTTCTCTTCTCCGGGCCAGTGAAACAAAAGGCCAGTGAAGAGGTAAGAGAGACTTGTGCCCTCTGGGAGTCTAAACAGAAGGAAGTAGATTCATGTAAATGAGGCAAGAAGAACACAATAAAGTCCCATTATATGTCTGAACCCTAAATTCCCCTGCTGTCCCTAAACTCTGGATTCCAGATACTTAGGTTTTTCAATATGCTCCCAAAGCCCACTTGGGTATGCTGCCATATATTTAACTTCAACTTCTACCTCTCATCCTCCTCCCACTTCAATGACAACAAAACACTAACAGAGCACACTCCCACCTCGAGGGCTTAAAAAAACTTTTATTTTAGGTTCAGTGTTACATGTGCAAGTTTATTACACAGGTAAACTCATGTCAAAGGGGTTTGTTGTATGAATTATTTCATCAACCAGGTATTAAGCCCAGAACTGAATAACTATCTTTTCTGCTCCTCTCCTTCCTCTCATCCTCCACTCTCAAGTAGACTCCAATGTCTGTTGTTCCCTCCTTTGTGTTCATGAGTTCTCATTTAGCTCACACTTGTAAGTGAGAACGTGTGTATTTGGTTTTCTGTTCCTGGTTAGTTTGCTAAAAATAATGGCCTCCAGCTCCATCCATGTTTCTGCAAAAGACATGATCTTGTTCTTTTCTATGGCTGCATAGTATTCCACAGTGTATATGTAGCATATCTTCTTTATCCTATCTGTCATTGATGGGCATTTAGGTTGATTCCATGTTTTGTTATCATGAATAATGCTGCAATGAGCATACATTATGTCTTTATGGTAGAATGATTTATATTCCTCTGGGTATATACCCAATAGTGATATTGCTGGGTCAAATGATCTGTTTTTAGCTCCTTGAGGAATAGCCATACTGCTTTCTACAATGGTTGAAATTTACACTCCCACCGATAGTGTATAAATGTTCCCTTTTCTCCACAACCTTGCCAGCATCTGTTATTTTTTGACTTTTAATTAATAGCCATTCTGACTGGTGTGAGATGGTATCTTATTGTGGTTTTGATTTGCATTTCTCACATGATCAGTGATATTGAGCTTTTTTCTCCCCAATATTCTTGCCTACTTTTGGAAGTGTCTGTTCATGTTCTTTGCCCACTTTTTAACAGGGTTGTCTTTCTCTTAGAAATTTAAGTTCCTTACAGGTACTGGATATTATACCTTTGTCAGAAGCAGTTTGCAATTTTTTTTTCCCATTCTGTAGGTTGTCTGTTCAAAATCTCTTAAGATGAATTAGATCTCGCTTGCCAATTTTTGCTTTTGTTGTGTTTGTTTTTGTTGTCTTTCTCATGGAACTTTTGCCCAGTATGGTATTGCCTTGGTTGCTTTCCAGGGTTTTTATGGTTTTGGGGTATGCATTTAAGTCTTTAATACATCTTGAAGTAATTTTTTAAATATAGTGTAATGAAGGTGTCCAGCTTCAGTTTTCTGCATATGGCTAGCCAGTCATCATGGCACTATTTATCAAATAAGGAAACTTTTCCTCATTGCTTGTTTGTGTCAGTTTTGTTAAAGATCAGATGGATGTAGGTGTGTAGCCTTATTTCTGGGCTCTCTATTCTGTTTCATTGGTCTATGTGCCAGTTTTTTTTGTTTGTTTGTTTTTGTTTTTCCAGCACCATGCTGTTTTGGTCACTGTAGCCCTGTAGGATAGTTTGTTTGTTTGATCTAGGGATGGAGTCTAGCTCTGTTACACAGGCTGGAGTGCAGTGGTGCAATCTTGGTTCACTGCAACCTCCACCTCCCTGGTTCAAGCAATTTTAATGCCTCCGCCTCCTGTGTAGCTGGGATTATAGGCAAGCACCACACTCCCACATAATTTTTGAATTTTTAGTAGAGACAGGGTTTTACCCTATTGGCCAGGCTGTTCTCGAACTCCTGACTTCAGGTTATGTGCCCAGCTCAGCTGCCCAAAGTGCTGGGATTATAAGCATGAGCCACAGCACCTGGTCCCCTGTAGTATAGTCTGAAGTTGGGTAACACAATGCTTCCAGCTTTGTTCTTTTTGCTTAAGATTGCCTTGGCTATTCGGGCTTTGTTTCGGTTCTATATGAATTTTAAAATAGTTTTTTCTAGTTCTGTGAAGAATGTCATTGGTAGTTTTATAGGAATACCATTTACTCTATAAATTGCTTTGGGCAGTAAGGCCATTTTAATAATAATGATTCTTCCTACCTATGAGCATGGGAGGCTTTTCCATTTGTTTGTCTCCTCTGATTTCTTTAAGAAGTGTTTTGTAATTCTCACTGTAGAGATCTTTCACCTCCCTTGTTAGCTGTATTTCTATTTTATTCTTTGTATGACTATTATGAATGGGATTGCCTTCCTGATTTGGCTCTCAGCTTGGTTGCTGTTGGTGTATAGTAATGCTAGTTATTTTTGTACGTTGATTTTGTATCCTGAAACTTCGCTGAAGTTGTTTATCAGCTGAAGGAGCTTTTGGGCTGAGACTATAAATTTGTCTAGATATAGGGTCATGTAGTCTGCAAACAAGGATGGTTTGACTTCCTCTCTTCCTTTTTGGATGCCCTTTATTTCTTTCTCTTGCCTGATTGCTCTGGCTAGGACTTCCACTACTATGTTGTATATGAGAGAGTGCATCCTTGTCTTATGCCAGTTTTCAACGGGAGTGCTTCCAGCATTTGCCCATTCAGTATGATGTTGCCTGTGGGTTTGTCATAGATGGATCTTATTATTTTGAAGTATGTCCCTTCAATATCTAGTCTATTGAGAGTTTTTAACATGAAGAGGTGTTGAATTCTACTGAAAGCCTTTTCTGTACCTATTTAGTAATCATGTGGTTTTTGGCTTTGGTTTTGTTTATTGATGAATCACATTTATTGATTCACGTATGTCTGGAACACCTTGCATCCCAGGGATGAAGCCTATTTGATTATGGTGGATGAGCTTTTTGATGTGCTGCTGGATTCTGTTTGAGAGTAATTTGTTGAAGATTTTTGCATTGATGTTAATCAGGATATTGGCCTGAAGTTTTTGTTGTTGTTGTCTCTTTGCCAGGTTTTGATATCAGGATGATGCTGGCCTCATAGAATGAGTTCAGGAGGAGTCACTCCTCTTCAATTTTTGAGTTTCAGTAGAATTGGCACCAGCTTTTCTTTCTACACCTGATACAATTTGGCTGTCAATCTGTTGTGTCCTGGGCTTTATTTGTTGATAGTCAATTTATTACTGATTCAGTTTCAGAGCTCATTATTGGTCTCTTCAGGGAATCAATTTCTTTCTGGCCCAGTCTTGAAAGCGTTTATGTTTCCAGGAATTTATCTGTCTCTTCTAGGTTTTCTAGTTTGTGTGCACAGAGGTGTTTGTAGTAGTTTCTGATGGCTATTTTAATTTCTGTGGGGTCAGTGGTAATATTCCCTTCATCATTTCTAATTGTGTTTATTTGGATCTTCTCTGTTTTCTTCCCTGTTAGTCTTCAAGGACGTTTTATTATGTTTCCCCTGTCTGTAGTGCTCTTCACCCATGATAGTCTAGATATCCTCTCATTGCCGCTAGTAACCTGGCTCTCAGCTCAAACCTCGCCTGCTTATAGAGATCTTAACTTACCTTTCCAAATACAGCATAGTACCTGGCCCTCCGCATCTGATCACTTCCCATTCCCTTTTTCTTGCTTGATTTTTTTTTTCTATATAGCCCTTATCTTCACCTGACTAGATATATTTACATCTTTATTATCATATGTCTCCTACATAATTTAAGGTTTTTGTAAAACCAGGTTTATTCTGCACCATATTCACACTACCATTTGTAAATGCCAGAGCCTTTGAGCACTTATAGGTACATGGGCACACAAAAGAGAAAGGGCTAGATTCAGAGTGACCTTCACTAGGTGAAGAAGAAGAGATGGAAGAAACTTAGGCCTCTCCTGGGTCTGTACAAGACCTTTTATGTGACATCAGAGAAATCCCTTCCCCAAAATTGGAGTTATGGAGGCAGAGTAGGGTGTGGTCCCTAAGGTTTGAGAATGTCACTTTTTTTTATGTTTGTTTGTTTTGTTTTTTATTCCAGTGAATGCAGTACAGCTGAGCCCAGAGGTGGTCTTGAGGAAAAATCAAGGTATCTCACAGCCATGCTCTCCCTCTTTCTGTGCTTCTGCCCTCGCCATACGATGAAAGCTAAGTTCTCTGTAGTAGACAGAGGGATCTTGTTGAAACATAAATTAAGTCACATCTGTTTTACAGTAAAAACCTCTCCCTACCTCCCACCTCACTCACAGTAAACGCAGATGTCCTGTCACTGAGCTGCAACCAAGATGTTTAGCCCCTCTCCATTTATTTCCTTTTTTACCACTTTTCTTGGCTGAGACAACCCAGTCATGTTGCTAGCTTCCTCACTATTCCCAGACATTGGCTAGACACATTCCAAAGCCTTTGAATTTGCCATTAACTGAAACACTTTACTACTGATAGTAATAATTTTCATAAATTATGACATACTTACTTGTATGGTAATGAAGTTAGTATCTCCCCCAACCAGTCTGTCGCTTCCCTAACAGAAAATAACACTCCCCATTTTTTTTCTGTTTTTAACCAACCTAAGCCCAAAGTCTGACATGTAATATAGGAATTGAATAAGTGTTTATGGACTAAAGGAACTGAATCAATTACTAGCAAAATGAACAATTATTATTTTTTAACCCCTACTCTCTGAGAAAAATAGCAAGAGAAAACCAAGGTAAGAAATAGAGGAAAGACATAGGGATCCAGCCAGGCCAAAATCAGGTAGGAACTTAAGTACTGGTAGTAGTATCTAGTTCAACTAACTCTCTCTTTATCCATTCAACCATCCAGTCACCCTAGCAGCCATATATTGACCCAGTATTCCATCCCTTCCTCTCTCTGTCCATCCAATCCCTCCTCTCTTCCATTCCTCCACTCTATGCAACTAACCATTCATCCATACAACTGTCTACCGACTCACTCATTCATCTAATCAACAATTAACCCAACCATCTATCCATTCATTCATCCATGCATTCATTTCATCATCCATCCTTTGTTTACCCACTATCAATACAGTCATCTATACAACTCTTTATCTGTCCATTTATTCGTCCAAAAATTCATGCCATCATCCATCCAACCATTGATTTATTCATCCATACATCCTTTGACTCATTCATTTCTTCATCTATCCAGCTGTATGATCATCCATCCATTCATTCAAGCATGTGTTTATCATCTCTCCGTGTAGTCATCCAGCCATTTACTCATCCAACTATACATCCATAAATACATCCAACATCCCTTTACCACTGATGAGAGGAAAGAAGAATCATCCAAAGATAGAGACAAAAAACATGAGCACCCTAGACTTTTGTTAGAAGACCACGTTTGTATTTGTGTGTGTATTGTGTTATGTGTAAAATAATCATAGAACAAATTGCTCCTTTCTGATAGATACTTAAAGAGTTCCTTTTTTGCCAGCTTGTGGAAGACAGAAATAGCAGGTACACACAGCCTGCTCTGGAACCTGAGGATCCGGTTTTCATACAAATATGTTGCAATTATGCCAGACCCCTTGCTATGTGCCAAGGCCAACAGGATGAATAGATGCAGGTTTGTCCTATAGGGGCCCAATCTGTGTGACAGGAACTCTGGAGGTTGGAACCAGGATTCTTTTAATTAGCTTAGCATCTTCCACTTCATAATTTGGACAACCCCAATTATTCCTGTGAGTTCTCACAGGGCCTCCTTGGTTCCTCTTTCCATAGAGACACAGAGAATCTTTCTGATGCAATGCAAGGGTTAGGAAAGTGAGGCTCAGAGGTAAGAGGCCCTCCCTGCCTTGCGTACTTCCACAGAGAAGCTAATGATAAACCAACAGGTAAAGTAGGAGGACTTGTGGAGTCAACTGAGCCAGCTGTTCTATGGAAACATCCACTCTGAGTTCAGCAAAGCGCTCTTCTTTCACAGCACAATGAAGGGAAGCTGAAGGGAGAAATTGAGGGATGGAATGATGACCCCAAAATCCTTGTGGCTGGCCATCCAAAAAGCGGTTTGAGGAAGAGAACAGAAAGGTGAAGGAGGTCCTGAGTCCTGGAGGCAGCTTTCAAGCAATACCAGCAACTGCAGCATAAGCAGCAGGGGTGGGCAGGAGCTATCTCCATAAGAGGCTGCCTATGGGGAAACAGAGAACAGTTGAGCCCAGCTCTCACCTGGGAAAGCTGTCCCTGGGATCCTCACACATACAAATTCTCTTTATCCCCCTCTACATGAAATCCTTCCTCTCCTCTTCTTCCTCTTTCTGCTCTTTCTGCTCCTTTTCCTCTGCCTCCAAATGTTCCCCTTCTCTACCTCTAATCCTTCTTCATGCTCCTTTCTTCCTTCTCCTTCTATTCTCTCTCTACACTGTCCTTCAACTCCTCACTTTCCTTTTCCTTTCTTTCCCTTCCTCCTATTCTTTTCCTTCCCTCCTCCTTCCCCTCCCCTTTCCTCCTTCTCCTCTCTTCCTTTTCTCTCTTCTTCTCATCCCCTTCTCCTCTCTTCTTTCTCCCTTTTTCTCTCTCTTCTTTATCTAACCCTTCATCTCCCTGCTCCTTCTCCTCAATCTTACATTACATCCAGAATTATGGCAGAGACAAAGAAGCTGAATATTGAGTTCCTCTCACAAACTTATGTCATCTCAGAAGAAGGGTCCAGCAATGAAGAAGTAGGGAGGATGATGAAGGAGGAGGGAGGAAGATAGAAGAAAATGGAGATAGTAGGGGTTTTAAACTCTAAATGGAGGGTTCCTGTGAAGCGAGAGGCAAGCAAGTATGGGGTTGCTATACAGGAGCTGAGGAGCCCATGAAAACCTTTCCAAACATTTTGTCTAGAAGGGGCATTTCCTACAAGGGGCATACACAACTAGTACACAGGCACTGAGATGGAGCCACTGCGGCAGTGAAATTGCAGGGAGGTACTGGCTGAAGGGTATATGTGTTAGAGCAGTGGTCCCTAACCTTTTTGGCACCAGGAACCAATGAAACTGATCTACCTCAGATCATTAGGCATTATTTAGATTCTCATAAGGAATGTGCGACTTACATCCCTTGCATGCACAGTTCACAATAGGGTTCATGCTGCTATGAGAATCTACTGCCACCACTGATCTGACATGAGGCAGAGCTCAGGTGGTAATTCTGGTTCGCCTACTAGTCACTTCCTGCTGTGCAGCCCCGTTCCTAACAGGGCACTGACTGGTATTGGTCTGTGGATCAGGCATTGGAAACCCCTATGTTAGAGTTTAAGGAGACCCACACACCCTAGAATCCAAGGTCCCTGTTCCACAACTCTCTCACCTGTAGGTAGAACACCTTCCACAGAACATACAGGAGTCCCCTTCAGGACCCTAGGAGACCAACTTAGAACAGGCCTCAGGAAGGGCCACATACCTACTTAGGAAGGAAGGAAAATAACTTTATTTAAATGTAGTCAGAAAATGCACCCCAGAGGAAGTTAATAAACTTTAAGATTTAATGTACACTTAGGACTTTTTTCATGCTCATGAAGATTCATGAGTGAATAATCTTTTACCTGCATGTTTGTACACATGTCCATTTATGTCCTCTGGAATAAATTGTTGAAGGGACATGGTTGATTCAATGGTCCTGCATATTTAACCTTTGATACAACTACCAGGAGTTTATGAGAGTGACCCTTTTACCACATCTACACTAGTTAAACATTTTTGCATATAGGTGCCATCATCAGCTCTTTTTTACAGGTGAACAAATGCTCCCAGAGGTTTAGCAACAATCACTACTCAGCTAGTTAATGGCAGAGCCATAATTTTTACCATAGAAATGTTTGTCCCCAGAGCCAGTGACCTTAATTGAAATTTGACTATCATCATTCCTTACTACCCTGAATATCTGGATCTACTATTATTTAAATACTTCATCTTTTTTTTCCATGATCTACCAACCAGGTTTGGGATTAACAGAGCAAAAACAAAACTAAACTAAAAGGCTACATAGGTTTTAGCCTCTGTGCAAGAGTTTTTCTGTACTGATGGTAATTTTCCTTGTTAAAATGACAAAAACAAGAAAACCAAGCCATCTTCCTGATCAATTAGGTGGGGTGTCCTTTTTATAATTTGGCTTAATGAATCAGGTTTTATAGAAGAGGTTCTGCTGCTGTTTTTCCTGTGATGTGGAAAAGTTCCTCAAGGTCCTTCTGTCTTGTCTGGACTCTTTGTCCTGCTGCCTCATCACTAGATCTTTGCCACTGACCCCTGCCACTGTCCTTCATGATATTCCTCCTCAGGAAACTTTGGTTCTAGTCTGGTGACTGCCTCAGCCATTAGCACTCAGACCTCAGTGGAGGAAATCCTGCTGTCTTACCTCTACCTCTTTACTCCAGGCATGGATTTGGGGCTTTCCCTGATTTCTCATTGCACAATGTATTAGTCTGCTTCCAATACTTCTGATAAAGATATATGCTAGACTGGGTAATTTCTATAGAAAAAGAGGTTTAATGGACTCACAGTTCCACGTGGCTTGGGAGGCCTCAAAAATCATCACAGAAGGCGAAAGGCACGTCTTACATGGCAACAGGCAAGAGACAAAATGAGAGCCAAGTGAAAAGGAAACCCCTTATAAAACCATCAGATCTCATGAGACTTATTCACTGCCATGAGAACACTATGGGGGAAACTGCCCCCATAATTTAACTGTCTCCCACCTGGTCCCTCTCACAACATGTGGGAATTATGAGAGCTACAATTCAAGATGACATTTGCGTGGAGACACAGCCAAACCATATCACACGGCAAAAACCAAGCTGTAATATTTAACGAGATTTTATTGAAACTTCTTGAACTGTAGGAGAGAAGTGTAACACAAACACTAGGTCTTACAACCATGCATAGACCTCAGATCCATTCTGAAATCCCTTACTATGCTAGTTTCCTGCCTGGCTCCCGGCCCGCCTCCAAATGGTGAGCAGTAGTTTACCACCCCCACCACCAGAATTTTCTATAAGCATTTCCAGCTCAGAATCATAACCAAACTTACTACCAGCCCAAAAGAGAGTGTTGGAAAACTTCTCCTTTATTTCAGTCTAAGAAGGGGAAGTTCTACAGTGCCCTCATTTTAGGCCTTAGAACTTACCTTCATCAAGAATCTTTTATAGGGAACTATTCTTCTTTTTCAGAGGAAGCCTAATTCAGATACATAGGAGGTGATTTGATAAGACAGTTGCGAATTACTCTGAACATTTATTTTCCTATGCTATGGTTATTACACTCTTACATAACGTGAAACAAAGTTGTGTCACATTTTTCTTTTGGGCCAGGTGATAAGCATATTTTCTTTCATTCATCTTCAGAGAAAATCAGAAGGCACATTAGTATTTACATTTTCTATACCCTTACTTCCCCAAAATAAGAAAAGAATCCTAGCATCTCTCCTGTCTTAGCCATTGGAGTGGAAGCAGTGTAACAGTAGTTATACGTCTGGGCTCTAGAGGGAAACTGCCTGGATACAAATCCTGCTTCCACTATTTGTATGCTAAGTGATTGTCAGCGTGTCACTGAACATCTCTATCAGTGTCTTAATCCATAAAACTGAGTATAATACCTATGCCTAAAGTAATAGGTACCATGTATTGTTGACTAAAAGGAATTATGTGATTAAAATATTTAAGAAAGTGTTTGTTTCATGGTAAATGTTCAGTAATATTAGCTATCTGTGAGTCACTTATTACCATGTCTCAAATCTGTCATATTTCAGATTGTCAGGATTGCAGCAGCATCTCCATACCTCTTAGGATGTATATGACAAGTGGACACTAGTTTATTCAGTCCTTACCCTTGTGATCTGCACAATAACCTCATAGGTAAGAGCTTCTTATATGAATATGTCCAAATGTTGAAGTCTAGGATAAATCTCCAGTATGTAAAAGGCATCCAATGGGTGTTCATGGTGGACAGGCATACAAGATTGAGATCCCCAGTAAATACATCCTCTAAGTTTGAACTATCAAACCAAGGAGGATATTTGCAAAGAGTCTTTAAAACTTCAGAATAAAAGAAGTTATCATAGTTACAGAAAAAAAAATCAGTCATAAGATAAATATTTGGCCAGCCATGGAAACAATCATAGTCAATGCCCATTCCACTCCTATTTGCAAGGCTTTAACTATTACTAAATATTGAATTATTTTATACTGATGCCATTAAACAGGTAAATGACAGGCAAATTTCAGGTTGGCTCTCCCTCATTCTTGGAACCTGTGAACTCACCATTAGACTGTTTTTACTCTGAATTATCTGTTGGAACCAGTAATCAGCCACTCATTAGGCACTTGCATTATCACCCTCCCCACCACCCCACGCGTCAATATGCCTCCTCTCTTGAAGAACTTTCCTTGACTGATTTGATTGGAATTATAACCCAGTGCTCAGTAATGCACCCTGAGGGGATGTTTGCTGTGGTTCTTCCTGGATTTCTCTGCTTCTAAGAAAGAGGTACAGTAAAAAACAAAACAAAACAAAAAAAACCACAACTTTTTTTAAAATGGGTCAATTTAATATTATATAGACAATATATACACATAAACATGTAAGCATGTATACATAAAGTTACAGAAAGACACAAATATGTTATAGCATTGATTTTAAAATTTCAGCTGTGAGACTGTGAGACTCACTAGTTTAAAAGGACAGTAGAACTTAAACTGTGCTTTGTAAATGGAAAAGGGTGAAGTTTACCAGTCCCACATGACCACGGCCATGAGTTTTAGAGAAAACAGGGTAGCAAATTTACATTTCAAAGCAAACACAGAGAGATAATTAAAGTTTTTAAAAGGAGTTTCTGTGTGTTAGAGGAAGACAAAAAATAGATGTCAAGGTAAGAAAATATCTTAGGAATTTACCATAGGATTTTTCCCAACTTTTATTTTAGGTTGTGGGGGGTTGGGAAGCTAAATGTGCATGTTTGTTACATGGGTATATTGCACAAAGAGACCAAATAATTCAGCTTCTGTGTATTGCCCCATCTGGATTTGAGGACTAGAAGTGCTATAGTTATGCCCTAGTGCCATGAAGCCCAACAGCACAACAGAAAAGCATCATGGCAAAAATCACAACTCAATGACTTTTTAATTTGTGTATGATGTATATCAATATCTACATTGGGCATATAAGCAGTTTTCTCAGAACTATAAAACATCAGAGTTGAAATGTTCATTTGTTTTACAGATTAAAACTCTGAGGCCTGGTCAACTGTGCCCCATAAGAATTCATTGACACTGTGTTTTAAATGTGCTAGGGGTTTGAAGAACACAGAGATGATTCACACAAGGTCCATGCCACGAGGAGCTTAACAATATAGAGGCATCACATAAATATACCATTTCAATGCTGACCTACATTGCCTATCAGCTGTGTGCCTGACTACCTTTGTTATTTCCCAAAGATCTGAGAGGTATATATTACAATTCCTCTTACACAGTTGAAATAGGCTGAGATGAGTTAAGTAATGTAGGTAGTTAAATAGAACTTGGATTCACAGCCAGGCCTGTTGGACTCCAAAGGTAGGTTTTTCCATTTCCCTTGGAAATATTGCTTATATTACAATTGTTGAGATGTAGATGTCATTTCTAATGACAGAGCCACCTTCCCCCAACATAGCAGGATACTTGGGAAATCCAGAAATTCACAAAGTGGTACTATCCCTTTAAAGACTAACTTAAGAGTTCCAAAGATCTATAGTGAAACCAACCAGTGGGAAGTCAAACTACCTGACATTTTTATATATCAGAAAGGATTAGGTAGCTTACACTATGACAGCAGCATTAGAGGCCCTCTCTGAGAATAATGGAGGATTTACATAATTTGAAAAGCTTGGGAGCTGGTATTGTCCCTTCTGTCATTGCCCGTTAAATGGAGTCAATGACTAAGAGACAGCAGTTCTTCTAGAACAACTGTTGGCCAGGAAAGGGAGGTGAAAGCCCTGCCTGAGAGCCCTGCCCCACTCACAGATGAGGAGAGCTTTATTTCCAGAGTTATCCTCTGGGAGAAGCGTCAGGAAAATACAGGGAGGCTCCCAGCAATCTTCCCTGGAAGTTGTTTCCTGGTCCAAGTTTATCAACTTAGACCGTGCATATTTTAATAATTTATTGGCAAACAGAGCCAACAGAGGGAAGTAAGTTAAATTGGAAAATGGTATAAGAGAAAATCTGGCTTAAAACAATTGCATGGGACTAGAGACTGGGCAAACTAGAGTGGACAACTCATTCCTATCACTGCTAGTTCTGTGACCTTTAATAAGTAACTTATCCTCTAAGACCCATATGCTTTTATGATTGTTTCTTTCACTAAGATATTTGATCTTTGAGAGGGCCTTGAGTGATTAGTCTTTGCAAATCAAGCTTTCAGGATACTTCCTGAAATCTAATAGACATCAGTGGATGCTTAATTAAATAATTAAATTTTATAACAACCCTGACTGTAATAGTCCTCTTTCTATTTTCCAATTGGAGTAGTACAGTAGATCCTATCTATATAGGTAACAGCATATGACATCTTTGTGTATCAGGCACTGTACAACATCTTGGGGACACCTGCTTTGGCCTAGAATTCTCACACATTTTTCTTCATCAACCTACAAAGACACCAGCAAAATTATCTACATACCTCATGATTTAAGCAGCATTTTTTTATACTTCAGTCCTTCTTGTATTAACTCAAGGGTCTTTGTCATAGGAAGACAGCTCATTTCATTGTATGCATATTTTTATGTATATAAGAGGATTACTTTTCATAAAAATAATTACAATGAAAACAAAAATAGCAAAATTTGGAAAGCTGATATTAACAAGAAATACAGATCTTACATATTATTGTGTCTTACGTGTGCTGTTTCATTTTGGCATTGTCTCCTCAATGTATGCATTGTTATTCCCTTGCATAGATGTGGGAGAGCCAGAATTTGATCCTAGGACTTATTTTATTCTAAAGCTCCAGAGTCCTACAATATGGGAACTTCGCAACTTAATGCTCTAGCAATTCCCGCTATTTACTCTTTCCTTTCTCTCAGTTACAGCTCTTTACAGTTTTTATCCTACCTTTTAACAATTGCAGGTCCTCTCCATTCCTGAGACTTCTCTCCATATTAAGTGATCTAATTCTGTGCATGCTTAACACTGACTCTTGTTTTCATCCCATGTGTGTAATTCTGCACATAGATTTTCTAACTGGTGGAAAAGGCAGTCTACCATAGGCTCCAAGGGTCTTTGCATGTTCAGACGACAATGCCCAACTGTCCCTCAATATAGAGCAATTTCTGTAGCTAGTTATGTAGGCAATTAAATAGGCTAAGGTGACCTAAGCTTAACTATTTGTGTGACTGCTCACTCCCTGGGAGAGGGAACTGACTTGTTTGCTACAAAAGGGACAGAGACGTTGCTCTTTGGTTTACCAGCTGTGCCACAACACACTGTGTGTGCAGTCACCATCTGGGCCTTATGGGACTCGAGGGAAGGGAAATTAGTCCTCTCATACTTATGTTCCTGCTGCCTGCTGGACTGTGAGTAATAAACTGTTTTGTTCTAATTTCTTAAGTCTCATCATCTACTTCAGAACTCATCTGCTTTTGGCAAGCCAACTTGCTTACATGCTTAGTTATCTTCTTTGTCATCTTGCTATTCCCTGCCATTCTCTACAGGGTTAATTTTCTTCCCTGAAACTAACCCTCGTTAACAGCAACAACAACAACAAAAAAAAAACTTTGTTTTTTAAGTATTTTTGAGATGAAGAGATAACTGTTATTTACAACTTCCTGCCATTTAACAAGAATTGTGGCTTTTTGAGGAAGGTTTTTGGTGCAAAGCTGGTAATTTATGGGAAGAATGTCATAAATCTGAGAAAGAAGCCAGATTGTCCTACTTATGAAACAATATGAGGATTGATGGCTAGTGGCAGGAGGTTGGAGGGGCAACTGGAGTTACAGCAGATGGCTGGCAGGTGATCAAATCTTTAAACCCAGACATGGGTGGTGGACACCCAGAAGAAGATATTTATGGAACAGATTTGTCTATTGAAGATTTTTTAAAAATATACTTGTGTAGTGTTTCCCATATCTCAAGCACTGTTCTATGAGCTTTAACTCATTTAGCTATAATCACAATCCATGTGGTAGTTCCTCTCATTATATTCAATGTATAGATGAGGAAACTGAGGCACAGACATTAGTAAAATGAGGGAAACACATTTAATAAGTGATGGGGAGAGAGGAGACACTTGGAGCTGCTTCATGGGGGTATGGAATGTCAAGGCATGCAGGATTCTGATAGGTAGCTGTTGCCTAGAAGAAACATTAGATAAATAAGAGCTATGTTTAGAGGGAAATTTATGGCATTTTTCCGTTGGGCTATGATCGCAAATGCTCGTTTATTTCCCCAAAAAGGCCTACAGTTAGATGAAATCTTACCTTAAAAATAACAAAGACATTATAATTAAAAAATAACAGCAACAAAAATGTCTGTGTGCCACAATAATTCCTTAGGCTCCATTCATGGTTTGCATACTGCATTTTGGACAGCACTAACTCTGAAAAGACCATGGTCTTTGATGTTAAGCAGAGCTGGACTGGAATTTCAAGTCTGCCACCTAATACCATCCAATTTTGTAATTCTACAAAAATGCTCACTCAGGTTAATGGTGAAGATTTAGTGAAGAAAATGCATATGAATCAGCTAGCATATTGCCCAATATGCATTACATGTTTGACATTCTTCCTGTCTTTCTCTCCATTCCAGTTAGACCAGTGAATGCTATCCCCTTATTTTCCATCTCCTTCTAACCTATTTTTCTTTTCTTCCCTTCAGCCATACTGAAATAGTTTGTAGGATTCCTGAATCAGCCACACTCTTTCATCTCTGCAACTCTTCACATGCTGTTCCCTCTTCCCAGAATTTATTTCCTCTCTGCCCCTTCTTTACCTCAATATTTCATTCCTCTTGTAGACTCTGATTTTTGTCTCCACTGAAGAGTTTCTTAATTCTCTCAGCGTGGGGTGACTATCATCTGTGCTCTCATCCGTATGCTTCTCAGAAATGCTTGCTTTCTTAGGAAGGGATCCCCAGCCTAATTATTTTACCTACTACCAACTCTCTTCAAACTCCCTTTCTAGACATGGGAATGGGCGAGAATATTGGAAGCCACAGCTGACTCTGGGAAGGATTAGTGGATTTTGCAGATTATACTACTTGTTGCAGAGGATGACTATTAGGAGAATCTGAGGTGCAATGTTTAACAGCAGTGCTGTATTTGTTCCAAATAGTTCTGCTAATGATCAGTTTGAAGACTCAGGACATAGATGTGGGAGAATGTAACTGAGGACTGCAGTAGCTTGAATGATTAGCCCTCAAAGATAGCCATGTCCCAATCCCCAGAATCTGTGAACATATTTCCTTATATGGCAGCAGGAACTGTACATTATGATTAAGTTAAAGATCTTGAGATTGGGAGGTTATCTGGGTTATCCAGATAGTCCCAGGTTATCCAGGTAGTCCCAGTATAAGCACAAAAGGAAGGCAAGGGGATTAATATTTAGTCAGAGAGAAGACCATGGTAGCAGAAGTCAAAGAAGAGATAAATTTGAAGATGCTACTCTGTTGGTTCTGAATATAAAGGAAGGGCCTATGAGGTAAAAATAATATGGGCTGCCTCTAAAAGACGGAAAAGTCAAGGGATTAGATCTTTCCCTAGAGCCTCCAGAAGGAATGCGGCCTTACCTACACCTTGACTTTTGCCTAGTAAGATCATTTGTGACTCCTGACTTCCAGAAATATAAGAAAATAAGCGTGTTGTCTTAATCCCTCAATTTGTGATGATTTGTTACGACACAATAGGAAACTAATACTGATTTGAGTAGCAGAAATGGGGTGTTGCCGTAATAAATACAACATATGGACGTAGCTTTCATATTAGGGAGTAGCAGAGGATGGAAGAATTTTGAGCACCGTAACAGAAAAAGGGTAGATTGCCATAAGATTTTGAATTGATGCAATGATGGGTTCAGACTTTTGGAGAACTTGGTATGGAGTGAATATATTTTGCATGTAGGACAGATGTGAATCTTTGTGGTAGGCTGAATAATGTCCCTTCCCCAGAAGTGCCCACATCCTAATGCTTGGAATCTGTGAATATGTACTTTACGTGGCAAAAGAGACTTTGGAGGTGTGACTAAGTTAAGGCTCTTGAGATGGATTATCCAGGTAGGCCCAGAGTGATCACACGGGCTCTTATAAGAGGAAAGAATGAGGGTCAGAGAGGGAGATCACAGAAGCAGAGGTCAGAGAAGAGATGGACTTGAAGATGACATGCTGCTGCCTTTACATATAGAGAAGGGGCCATGAGCCAAGAAATGCAGGATGACTCTAGAAAATGAAAAAGGGCATGAGTTCTCCCCTAGAGCCTCCATAAAGAACACATCTTTCCTGATGCATTAATTTTTAGCCCAGTAAGATCACTTTTGACTCATAACCTCCAGAAATGTAAAGTTACAGTAGCAATAAGACAGTAATTCAGGATCAATTGGAGGTAGAATGCAGGGTCTAAGAATTGGAGGTAGAGTCTGAAATAGGTCTCTGAAATATGGTAGGTAATGAAGAAGCTCTATCAGTTTGTCTACTAGAACATAAACAATTGGCTAAGTCCATCTAGAGTCACTTGAATGGGGGGGATGGGGTGCACACGCACACACGCACACACACACACACACACACACACACACACACACACACAGAACACATGACAACTATGGGAAAAAACATAATGTAACTGTTATCCCTATAAGGAGAATATATATTCTAAATCTAAATATACGTTTCAGTACTATACATTGGTATCTATGGAACTCCTGTCTGTGAAAGAGGAGTGGTTTAATAGAACTTAATTTTTGAAAAATTAAACAATCTTTAAAAATTAAAGATTAATGATGGAGTTGAACCATGACACTACATCTGGTGGCACTGAGGAGTTAGTTGTGGGCAAGGGTGGCTAGAACTGTGCCTGTATGAAAGACATTAATGGCAGGAGTAAGAATGTGTGGCATGGTACCAATATGTGGAAGATGGCTAAGGAAAACGTGCCAAGCACTTTCCTCCTCCATAAAGAACCAAAATAGCTAGTAGATAATCACGTGTCAAATAGAACATCTAAGAGAGAACACTGGAATTAAGCAAGGAAGTGACAGGAACTCTCCAAGACATAGAAGGGGAAAGAAGTGAAGCAGCCAGTCAGGCCAGGATTGGCTCAGAGACAGGAGGGATTCCCCATTGCAATGAAAAGGTAAATGAGAGATCCCCAGTAGTTTACTTTCCTACTGCACACATTGGCAGTTTTAGCCACAGAAGAGCCCCTCAGCCCTCACAGGCCCTGAGCCTAGTAGAAGGAGCTGCCTGGAGTCCACGCAACTGCATTGTTCCAGAAAGGGAAATCACACTGGGTCTTACACATGCTCTGAGACCAAAACCACTGCAGCAAAGCGCAGTTTTGAGAGCCCAGCCCCCACCAGACTCCATTCTGCCCCAGGAACCAACAGCTGCTGCATCTCCACATCCCCAGAACCCTGCTGAAATTTACCCAGAGGCCTGCAACTCTGTGATAACAGCTAAACTCAGCAGTGCAACTGGGCCCCACGTACTCTGGCCCACACAGTGTACTACACCCCAGGAATAGGCAGTAAAACACACAATGGAGGCTTCCCAGGACAAAGGAAACCAAAGCGTATGCTTCCCAGATGCTGGAAGCTGCCAGCCATGGGCCACCAACAGTAACCCCACTCCTTCAAGCTGTGGGGCTGCCATGCATTTGTGTACACCCTCAAGAGGCCTGAAGGCCAGCCTTCCCCATCTACAATAAACACCATTTGTGGGTCTGGGGATTGGTTCACCCTACCTACTGCCACCAATGCCCAGGCATGCTGTCTAGGAGCCTGAGGACAGGCTTGCCTCACCCACAACTGTTGGCACTATGCATGCATGCCCTCTAGGGGCCTGAGGATCTGCCTGTCCCCTGTGCATGCCATCTGGGGACCTAAGGATGGATCTGCCCCACCTATGTGCACCATCCAGGGTCCCAATCAATGGCTTGCCTTTTCTGCTGTCACTTCTGCCTCCTCTATGAGCCAAAGAGGGGGGTGGAAGGCAGGCCCACCCTGCTTGGCACCACTGTTGCCTATGCACCTAACACCACTGCTGCAGCTGATGTGTATGTGGGACTCCAAGGAGTCCATGAACCAGCCCACCCAGATTACTGCCACAACCATCCACCTACATGCACCATTCAGGAAACTGGGGACCAGTTCACCTGGCCCAACACAGCCAACACTGGTGCCTGTATGCATTGACTTGGGACCCAAGGACTGGCCCACTCACACTATCACAGCTGGCATCACACATGGTGGTCCAGAAACCAGAAGACCCATCTGCCTGACCTGCCACTGCTGTTGCCAACGCCCAAGTATAGAGCTTGGAGATCTGGGGGCCAGCCCACCTGGGCTTCCCACAACCACTACTGGTAGCCACATGCACTGATCAGGGCCGCAAGTACCAGCACACCCAGCCTACCACCACCACCACTTAAGGACCAACCAGTGGTGTTGGCATACACAGAAAAGCCTTGCTATATCCTTCACCAACAACTGCAGCCTAAACTGTTAAAGAATCCACAGATACCAGTGATATTGATTACAGCTAAAGAATCGTATGGATATTACAGTACTGTGTATACCAAGAATGAAAGCCAAATCACTGTACCAAATCAACACTATAGATACATGTAAAGAAAATATATTCCCTAAAAAAGCAAATTCATAAAGTTGAAAAAAGTGACTCTTACACCAGATATGCAGCTATTAATGTAAGGATACAAGAAACATAAAATTCAATGACATATGACATCTCCGAAGGAACACAATAATTCTCTGATATCAGATCCAGAAGAAAAGGAATCTATAAAGTGCCTGAAAAAGAAATCAAAATAAATGATCTTAAACTCAGTAAGATGCAAGAGAACACAAATAAACAATACAAAGAATTCAGGAAAACAATTCATAATCTCAATGAGAAATCAACAAAGAGATGGATATTATAAAAAATAACCAAACAGAAATCTTGGAACTGAAGAATTTAATGAAAGAAATTAAAAATATAATCAAGAGGTTCAACAATAAACCACACAAGGCAGAAGACTTTCTGAACATAAAAACTGATAATTTGAAATAACCACATCAGACCAAAAAAACAGAAAAGAATTAAAAAGAATTAAGAAAGCCTATAGGATTTTTATGGGACACCATAAAAGAAATAAATATTCGAATGTTTGGAGTTCCAGAAGGAGAAGGAATGAGCAAGGCACAGAAAACCTATTTAATAAAATAATAACTGAAAATGTCCCAATTCTTACAAGAGATATAGACATCCAGATATGAGAAATTCAAAGGACCTAAATAGATTCAACCCAAAAAGGTCTTGAAGACACATTAGAGTCATTAACCCAAAAAGGTTTTCAAGGCACAGTACAGTCAAACTGTCAAAAGTTAAAACAAAGGAGAATTCTAAAAACAGCAAGAGAAAGCATCAAGTCATAGATAAGGAAATTTTCATAAGACTAACAGAAGATATCTCAGCAGAAACTTCACAGGACAGGAGAGAGTGGGCTGATATATTCAAAGTGCTGAAGAAAAAACAAAACAAAAACTCAGCCAAGAAATGAGAAGAAAATAAAGTGTTTCCCAGACAAGCAAAAACTGAAGGAATTCATCCCCAGCAGATTTAACCTACTAACAATTCTTAAAGGAGTCTTGTATCTGGAAGTGAGAAAATGATCTCCATCGTCATGAAAATACAAAAGTATAAAACTCAACGGTACAGCACATACACAAAGGAAACACAGAAAGGAATTAAACATTATCATCACAAAAAAGCCCCACCCACCTGGGCACAGTGGCTCATGCCTGTAATCCCAGCATTTTGAGAGGCAGAGGCAGGAGGATTGCATGAGCCCAGGAGTTTGAGACCAGTCTGGGCAACATAGTGAGAACCTAATCTCTACCAAAAAAAAAAAAAAAAAAAATTAAAAAATTAGCCGAGCATGGTGGTGCATGCCTGCAGTCTCAGCTACTTGGGAGGCTGAGGTAGGAAGATTACACACCCAGTAGTGGGATTGTTTGATCATATGGTAGTTCTATTTTTATTTTTATTTTTTTTGAAAACCCCATTCTGTTTTCCATAATGGCTGTACTAATTTACATTCTCACCAACAATGAGGTTTTCAAAAAAAAAATAAATAAAAATAGAACTACCATATGATCAAACAATCCCACTACTGGGTGTTAATCAAAAGGAAAGGAAGTTAGTATATTATAGGGATACCTGCACCACCATGTTTATTGCAGCTGTACTCATAATAGCCAAGCTATATAATCATATTAAGTGTCCATCAACAGATAAATGAATACATAAAATGTTGTATAGATACACAGTGGCATACAATTGATACAGCTTGGATGTTCTTCTGCTCCAAGTCTCATATTGAAATGTGATCCTCAAACTGGAGGTGGGGCCTAGTGAAAAGTGTTTGGGTCATGTCTTGGTGCCATCTGTATGGTATTGAGTGATTTCTTACTCTATTATTTCATGCAAGAGCTGGTTGTTTAAAAGAACATGGCACCCCTCCATCTCTGTCTTGCTCCTTCTCTCGCTATGAACATGCTGGCTCCCCTTTCCTCCCTTCCCTTCCTGAGGCCTCATGAGAATCCGAGCAGATGATAGTGCCATGCTTCTCGTATAAACTAGAACTGTGAGCCAAGTAAATCTCTTTTCTCCATTAATTACCCAGTGTCAGGTATTCCTTTATAGCAATGCAAAATGGACTAATACAGAAAACTGGTATTGAAGAGTGGAGCATTGCTACAAAAATACCTGAAAACGTGGAAGCAGCTTTGGAACTTTGTAATGGGCAGGTGTCTAAAGAGTTTTGAGGGCTCAGAAGAAGTCAGGAAGATGAGAGAAAGTTTAGAACTTCTTAAAGACTGGTTAAGTGAATATATTAGTCCGTTTTGTGTTGTTACAAATGAATACCTAAGACTGGGCAACCTAAAATGTAAAAAGAGATTTATTTGACTCATGGTTCTGCAGGCTGTACAAGCATGGCACCAGCATCTGCTGAATGTCTGGTGAAGCCTCAGGAAGCTTTTCCTCTGGTGGAAGGTGAAGAAGAGTTGGCATTTCACATGGTGAGAGATGGAGCAAGAGAGATGTCAGGTTCTTTTAAACAATTAGATCTCATGATTACTAATACAATGAGAACTCACTCACTACCACAGGGAAGGCACCAAGCTAATCATGAGGGATCCATCCTTATGACCTAAATACCTCCCACTGGGCCCTACCTCCACCATTGGAGATAACATTTTAAAATGAGTATTGGAAGGAAGAAACATGCAAACTACATCAATGGTTGTGAATTTCTTTTTTGACGGATCTGTTATTGAAGAATCATTGAGTTCCTTTGGAGATGCCATATTTCCTTGCTTTTTTGTGTTTCACGTGTCCTTATGTTGATATCTGCACATAAAGTGTAATAGTAGCTTTTCCCCATTTTATGAATTTGCTTTCATAGGGAAAACATTTTCTTAAATATGTATTTATGGCATCAGCTAGATAGGGCGTGCTGGCTTTGATTCTGGGTGCATGCAGTAGTGAAGTCATTACATGATTTCTTCAGCCGTCAACAGCATCAATGGTTTCTGTGATTCTTTTTTTGGTGGCTTAGGGTTAAGTTATTAGTGGAGGCTGTGGGACTGGGATGCCATGTAGGTCAGTCTTCAGGCCCTAGTGGTGGTAGCAGTGAACTGAGCATGCCTGTCTTTGGGCCCCAGGGCAGTGTACCCTGGCAGTGATGTTAGTGGGTGTAGGCAGGGACATTCTTGGGCTTCCAGGTGGCTTACTTGGATGGCAATAGTGGCAGTTGTAGGCGGGGTGGGTGGGTTGGTTCCTGAGTCCCTGGGCAGGTGGTGTGGGGTAGGTGATGGCAGTGACAGTGGCAGGACAACGCTCTATGTCCTGGTTTGTGCATGTTGATATTGGTTGTGGTTGTGATTGGCTAGATAGGCAAGTCTTCAGACCCAAAGGTGTTATGAGAAAGTATGTTCAGCTTAGTTGTAGTAATTCAATGTGTAGACCCAACTGGGAAGAGTGTTCAGGTGCTGAAGATTGTGGACAGGACTGGGTAATCCCCTGGATGTGTGCTCTGGGTTGGTAGGGCTGGTCCTCACATCCCCTGATGCTATGGACAGGCACCAGCCATAGTAAATAGAGGCTGGGCTATCCCCAGGCCACTAGCAGAATGCTGAGGGGGTAGCAGTGGCCAGGCTGGGGTAGGGCCACCAGCAGGTAGGGAATGTACATGACTGAACTGCCTCAGCCCCTTCTGTGGCATCTGTACCATTCACATCTCAGCTCCAGGAGCAGTGACCTGCTCTTTTCTTGGATCTCAGCCCCAACACTATTGGACCTCACTATGGTGTATAGTCTGTTGGGAACAGGACTCTAAAAATGGCACTTTTCTGTAGCTGCTTAGATCTCAGGGAGTTTGTGGGATCCAGCGGGTGCTCCCTCCACAGAGCAGTGGCATCACACAATCTCCTGGCAACTCCTTATGTTAGTTTCGGGGTCTGCAAAAGAAGCCTTAACAAATTTGAAAAGATTTAAATCCCCACAAATACCTTTTCTGACCACAGGTATAAAACCAGAGATCAGCAACAGAAGGAATTTTGGAAATTCACAATTACATGGAAATTAAACAAAATACTTTGGAACAACCAGTGGGTCAAAGAAGAAATCAAAAAGGATTTTTGGACAAAGAAAATTTATCGTAACATAGCAACATGTATGGGATGTAACAAAAGCAGTTCTAAGAAGGAATGCCTAAATTAAGAAAGAAAAATATTTCAAATAATAAAAACTATATACTTGAAGGAACTATAAAAAGAAGAACAAACTGAGACCAAACTCAAGAGAAGGAAGGACATAAAGATTAGAGCAAAGATAAATGAAAATCAGACTAGAAAGCCAACAGAAAAGATCAACAAAATGAGCTGGGTTTTTTAAAAATATAAACAAACTTGACAAACCTTTCAGCTAGACTTCAGGAAAAAACAGGGAGGTCGCAAATAAATCAAATTATAAACGAAAGAGAATACATATATAACTAATACCACAGAAATACAAAGGATCACAAGGTAATACTATAAAAAATTATATGCTAACAAATTGGTAAATCTAGAAGAAATGAATAAATTTCTAGAAACATACAATCAACCAAGGCTGAATCATGAAGAAACATAAAGTCTTAACAGACCAATAATGAGTAAAGATATTTAACCAATAATTGAAAATCTTCCAACAAAGAAAAGCCCATTATCAGATGGCTTTAAAGGTGAATTCTACCAAGCATCTAAGGAAGAATTAATGCCAATCTTTTTCAAAGTCATCCAAAAAAACTGGAGAGGGAGGAACACTTCCACTCATTTCACAAGGCCAACATTACTCCATACCAAAGCCAGATAGGAGATTATAAGAAAATTATAGGATAATATCCTTGATGAACATAGATGCAAATTTCTCAGCAAAATACCAGCAAAGTGAGTTCAATGGCACATTAAAAGGATTATACAACATGATCAAGCAGGATTTATGCCTGGGATGCCAGGATGTTTCAACTTATGCAAATCGATAAATGGGATACACCACATTAACAGAATGAAGGATAAAATTATATGATCATGTGAATAGATGCAGGAAAAGCACTTGACAATATTCGACATCTTTTTATAATAAAAATTCCCAACCAATTAGGTATAGATGGAAATTTACTCAACATAACAAAGACCATCTATGACAAGCTCACAGCTAACATCATACTCAACAGTGAAAAGCTGAAAGCTCTTTCTCTAAGATCAGGAAGAAGAAAAGGGCATACATTTTTCTCACTTCTATTCAATATAGTATTATAAGTCCTAGTCAGAGAAATTAGGCAAGAAAAAGAAATATAAGGGTTCTAAATCATGAAGAACACAGTAAAATTATCTCTGTTAATAGCTTCAAATATTTCACCAAAAAATCTAATAGAACTAATAAATTCAGTAAAGCTTCAGGATACAAAGTCAACCTACAAAAATTAGTACAGGTAGCATTTTCTCCACTAGCAATAAACATCTGAAAAAGAAATTTTAAAAACGGTATCATTTACGATAGCATCAAAAAGAATAAAATATAGTGAATAATTTAATCAAGGAGGTGAAAGATCTATACGCTGAAAAGAATGATACTGACAAAATAAACTGAAGAATACACAGGTTAATAAAAAGATATCCCAGGTTACTGGATTGGAGAAATTAATATTGTTAAAATGTCCATAGTATTCAAAGTGGTCTACAAATTAAATGCAATCCCTATCAAACTTCCAATGGCATTTTTTACAACAATATAAAAAAAATCCTAAAATTTGTATGAAATCATCAAACTACAAAATACCTCAAATAACTAAAAGAATCTTCAGAAAGAAGAACAAAGGGAAACATATTACATGCCCTAATTTCAAACTGTATTACAGAGCTATAGTAATCAAAACAGTACAGTACTAGCATAAAAACATATATATACACACACACACACACACACATACATACACACACACACACACACACACACTTATGAAACAGGATTTAGAGCCCAGAAACAAAATCACAGATATATGGCCAACTAATTGGTAAGAGCACAAAGAACACAATGGGGAAATGATACTCTTTTCAAAAAAATGATTTTGGAGAAATTACATCTCTACACACAAAAGAATGAAATTGGATCCTTGTCCTACACCATAAACAAAAATTAACTCAAAATGTATCAAAGACTTAAACATAATATCTGAAACCATAAACCTCCTAGAAAAAAATGTAGGGAAAATGCTTCTTTACATTGGTCTTGACAATTATTTTTGGATATGATATCAAAGCATAGGCAACAGAAGAAAAAATAAATAAATTAGACTACATTAAATAAAAAGCTGCTGCACAGAAAAGGAAACAATCAACAAAATGATAAGGCAACCTATGGATTGCAAGAAAATATTTATAATCTATATATTAGATAAGGGGTTAATCTCCAAAATATATAAGAAATTCATACAACTCAATAGCAAAACAATTCACAAATAACCATATTTTAAAATGGGCAAAAATTCCAAAAAGCTATTTTCTTCTAAGAAGACAAATGTCTAACAAGTATAGAAAAAGTTTCTCAAAATCACTAGTTATCAGGGAAGTGCAAATGCAAACTGTAACTGCAGATCACCTCACACTTGTTAGAATTGGCTGTGATAAAAAAATACAAGGAGTTAGGGAGGATTCCCTCTTTTTCTATTATTTGGAATACTTTCAGAAGGAATGGTAACCGCTCCTCTTTGTACCTCTGGTGAAATTCAGCTGTGAACCCGTCTAGATGCAATGCTGCTTCAACATAAGCAAATCAATAAATGTACTCCATCACATAAACAGAACCAAAGACAAAAACCACAAGATTACTTCAATAGATGCAGAGAAGGCCCTCGACAAAAGTCAACAGTACTTTATGCTAAAAACTCTCAATAAAATAGGTATTAATGAAATGTATTTCAATAAGAGCTATTTATGACAAACCCACAACCAATATCATACTGAAAGGGCAAAAACTGGAAGCATTTCCTTGGAAAACTGGCACAAAACAAGGATGCCCTCTTTCACCACTCCTATTCAATATAGTATTGGAAGTTTTGGCCAGGGCAATCAGGCAAGAAAAAGAAATAAAGCATATTCAATTAGGAAAAGAGGAAGTCAAATTGTCTCTATTTGCAGACAACATGATTTTATATCTAGAAGACCCTATCATCTCAGCCCCAAATCTCCTTAAGCTGATAAGCAACTTCAGCAAAGTCTCAGGATGTGCAAAAATCACAAGCATTCCTATACAACAATAACAGATAAACAGAGAGCCACATCATGAGTGAACTCCCATTCACAATTGCTACAAAGAGAATAAAATACCTAGGAATACAACTAATGAGGGAGGTAAAGGACCTCTTCAAGGAGAACTACAACCACTGCTCAAGGAAATAAGAGAGGACACAAACCGATGGAAAAACATTCCATGTACATGGTTAGGAAGAATCAATATTGTGAAAATGACCATATTGCCGAAAGTAATTTATAGATTCAATGCTATCCCCATCAAGCTACCATTGACTTTCTTCACAGAATTGAAAACATACACCTTAAATTTCACATGGAACCAAAAAAGAGCCTGCAGAGTCAAGACAATCCTAAGCAAAAAGAACAAAGCTGGAGGCACCATGCTACCTGACTTCAAACTATACTACAAGACTACAGTAATCAAAACAGCATGGTACTGCTACCAAAACAGAGATACAGACCAAAGGAACAGAACAGAAGCCTCAGACATAATGCCACACATCTACAACCATCTGTTCTTTGACAAACCTGACAAAAACAAGCAATGGGGAAAGGATTCCCTATTTAATAAATGGTGTTGGGGAAACTGGCTAGCCATATGTAGAAAGCTGAAACTGGATCCCTTTCTTACACCTCATACAAAAATTAACTCCAGATTCATTAAAGATTTAAACATAAGACCCAAGACCATAAAAATCCTAGAAGAAAACCTAGGCAATACCATCCAGGACATAGGCATGGGCAAGAACTTCATGACTAAAACACCAAAAGCAATGGCAACAAAAGCTAAAATTGACAAATGGGAACTAATTAAACTAAAGAGCTTCTGCACAGCAAAAGAAACTATGATTTGAGTGAATCAACAACCAACAGAATCGGAAAAAATTTTTGCAATCTACCCATCTGACAACGGGCTAATATCTAGAATCTATAAATAACTTAAATTTACAAGAAAAAAACATCAAAAATTGGGCAAAGGATATGCATAGACACTTCTGAAAAGACATTCATGCAGCAACAAACATGAAAAAAAGCTAATAATCACTGGTCATTAGAGAAATGCAAATTAAAACCACATTGAGATAGCATCTCACACCTGTTAGAATGGTGATCATTAAAAAATCAGGAGACAACAGATGCTGGAGAGGATGTGGAGAAGAAAAAGGAATGCTTTTCCACTGTTGGTGGGAATGTAAATTAGTTCAACCATTGGGGAAGACAGTCTGGTGATTCCTCAAGGATCTAGAAATAGAAATACCATTTGACCCAGGAATCCCATTACTAGGTATATACCCAAAGGATTATAAATCATTCTGTTATAAGGATGCATTCGCAGGTATGTTTACTGTGGCACTGTTCACAATAGCAAAGACTTGGAACAAACCCAAATGCCCATCAATGATAGATTGGATAAAGGAAATGTGGCACATATACACCATGGAATACTATGCAGCCATAAAAAAGGATGAGTTCATGTCCTTGGCAGGGACGTGGATAAAGCTCGAAACCATCATTCTCAGCAAACTGACACAAGAACAGAAAACCAAACATACTCATAAGTTCTTAGTCATAAGTGGGTGTTGGACAATTAGCACACATGGACACAGGGAGGGGAACATCACACACTTGGGCCTGTCAAGGGTTCAGGGGCTAGGGGAGGGATAGCAGGGTGTGGGGGGATAGAGGAGAGATGGCATTAGGAGAAAGACCTAATGTAGATGACAGGATGATGGATGCAGCAAACCACCATGGCACGTGTATACCTATGTAATGAACCTGCACATTCTGCACATGTATGTACCCCAGAACTTAAAGTATAATAAAAATAAATAAGTAAATAAAATAAATAAAAACACAAGAGACAAGTATTAGCATGGATGTGGAGAATACAGAACACTTGTACATTGTCAGTAGGAATGTAAGTTGGTACAGTCATTATGGAAAACAGTACAGAGCTTCCTCAAAATATTAAAAATAAAACTATCATATAATCTAGCAATCCCACTTCTGAGTATATATCCCAAGTGAATAAAATCACTATCTCAAAGATATATATTCAATTGTGTTCACTGCAGCATTATTCACAGTAACCAAGATATGGAAACAACCAAACTGTCCACCAACAGATGAATGAATAAATAAATTGTGGTATATATGTATATACAATTGAATATTATCCATCCTTAGAAGAAAATCCTGCCATTTATGACATCATGAATGAACCTGGAGAACCTTTTCCTAAATGTAATAAGCCAGACACAGAAAGATAAACACTGAATGGTCTAACTTGCATGTGGGATCTCAAAAAGTCGGGCCTATAGAATCTGAGGGTGGAAGGGTGGTTAGTATGGGTAAAGATGTGTGGGAAATGAGGAGATGTTGGCCAAAGGGCACAAAATTGCAATTATAAGATAGCTAAGTTCTGGAGACCTAAAGTACAGCATGGTGATTATAGTTGGTAATAAGGTACTATACACTTGAAATTTTTTAAGAGAGTAGATCTCAAGTTTTCTTACCCTCTCCCCCGCCACCCACACAAAATGGTAACTAGGTGAGGTGATGGATGTTAGCTTGATTCTGGTAATCATTTCACAGTGTATATTTATATCAAAACATCACCTTATATACCTCATAAATACACAATTTTTATTTTTCAATAATATTTCAATAAAGCTGGAAAAATTTTATTAAGAATTAACAGCTCAGAAACATTGAGTCTTCTCAAGCACAAACACCATGGCTCTCCACCATTTATTTACATCTTTAATATCTCTCTACAATCTTTTATAGGTTTCAGTGTATAGGTCTTGCATATCTTTTGTCAGATTCAACTCCAAGTATTTTATATGTTTGATGCTATTATACATTTTTAACATTCAGTTTTCAGTTTACCATTATATAGAAATATACTTCATTTTCATATTGATCTTATATCCTATAGCCTTGCTAAACTCACTTATTATTCATAGCAGTGTTTGCACAGATTCAACCAGTTTCTTTTCTTGCTTCTAATCTTACAGGAAAAAAATTTAGTCTTTCATCATTACAAATGATGTTAGCTGTGTGTTTTTCACAAATGACCATTTTCAGTTTGGGGAAGTTTCCTTTTATCACTAGTTTGCTGAGAGTTTTTAATATGATGGATAATGGATTTTGTCAGATGCTTTTTCTGAATCTATTGGGATGATTATATGGTTTTCCTTTTGTAGTTTGTTAGTATAGTGAATTACACTCATTTATTTTCTTACTGTCAAACTATCTTTGCATTTCCAGGATAAGCTCCATGTGGACATATTATCCATTTTACATACAATTGTATTTGAGTTCTCAAAAGTTTGGTTAGAATATTTCACTAATATCCATGGAAAATACTGGCTTGTAGTTTTGTTTTGTCTTTGTACTGTCTTTGTCTTGTTTTGGTAAAAGAGCGTGCTGATCTCATAGAAACAGTTGAGAAGTATTAGCTACTCAATTTTCTGGGAGTAATTTGTATATACTTGGCATTATTTCTTTCTAAAATATTTTTCAAAATTCACCAGTTAAGTCACTTAGTCCTAGAGATTTCTTTATAAGAAGATTTTTATTTTCAAATAGAATTTGTTAAACAAATATAATCCTAGTCAGGCAATCTATTTCTTTTGGAGTGTGTTTTGGTAGTCTGTATCTTTCAAGTAGCAGGTACATTTTATGTGTGTTGCCAGATATATTAACACAAAGTTGTTTATACCATAGCCTTATTTTTCTTTTAATATCTGTAAAATGATATGTAAGATGTCATCTTATTCCTGGTGTTGGTAATTTGTTTCTTCTCTGTCTTATTTTCCTGATTAGTCTGGTGAGAAAATTTATTGATATTGCCAATCTTCTCAAAGGACCAGCATTTGGTTGCATTGATCTTATCTTTAGCATTTTCTGTTTTCTATGGCATCAATTTCTGCTGTCTTTATTATTTCTTATTTTGAATCTTATTTGTTCTTATTTTTCTAGCTTCTTAACAGTAGATGTTAATTGGTTTTAGTCCTTTTTCTTTTAAAATATAGGAAGCTAGTGATTCTATATATTTTTAAGTATTGATTTAGCAGCATCTTACAAATTTTATGTTTTTTATTTACTTTAAAATACTCTGTAATTTTCTGTTGATTTCTTCTTTGATCTGTAGTTTTTCAGATGTTGTAATACAGTTTCTAACATTTTGAGATTTTCCAAAAAAATTATTTATTTCGAGTTTAATTTTATTATGGTTAAAAAACATATTTTTAATTGCTTAAGTATATTTTAAAGTAATGATACTTGTTTATGGCCCAGAATATATTCAATCATGGTAAATGTTCCATAAGTATTTCATGAGAATGTACCCTCTGCTACTCTTAGGTGCAGTGCTTTATGCTATGTCAAGTTTGCTAAGTTGTCTAAGTCCTCAACTTCTAAATCCTTACCAATGTTTTGCCTACTTGTTGAGAGAAAAGTATTGAGATATCTTACTATATCTGTGGATTAATTTTTCCTTTAGGTATTTTGAAGCTCTGTTCTTCCAGTAAGTATTATTAGCATTTCTAAGTGTTTGTGATGAATTATTACAAAATTTTTATGACTTAAAAGTCATTAATTTGCCTTCATTTATGGAATATATTTTAGATGAATATAGAATTTTTAATTGGTTCATTTTCTTTCAATACTAAATAATTGTTGCTTTATTGTCTTTTTGCTTGCCTTTTTTCTGAAGCAAAATGTATCATTCTAATTTTTGTTCCTATACACATCATAATTTTTGTCCTCTGGCTATTTTCAAGTTTTTCTCTTTGTCATTGGCTTTAAGAATTTAATTATGATACTCTCTGGTATAGTTTTCTTTACACTTCATGTTCTTGGGATTTGTTGGGCTTTTTGGATGTGTGGGTTTATAGTTTTTATAATATATAGAAATATTTATTCCATTATCTCTTTAAATAATTTATTCTGTATCATCTCCCTCTTTTCTTGTGGGAACTTCAATTTTATATACATTTGGCTTCCTACTTCTTTTTCCTGTGTTTCATTTTAAATGCTTTATAGTTGCATAACTTCAGGTTCAGTAACCTTTTCTCTACAATGTCTAATTTGCCATTAATTACCTCCAGTGTATTTTTTATCTCTGACAATGTGATTTACATCTCTAGAAGTTTTTGAACTTTTAGAATAATTTATAATAATTTTAAGTGTCTTTTTTGATAATTCAAACGTTTATATCAGATGTGTGATTTTAATCGATTAATAACTAATTATAACTAATTATGTTATCATTTCCTACTTCTTTGTATGCCTGGCAAACTTTGAATGAATGCCAGGAATTGTAAATTTTACCTTATTGGGTACTAGATGCTAATATTTTTATGCATATTCTTCAGTTTCATTCTGGAATGAAGTTAAAATGCTTGGAAATATTTTTACCCTTTTGGGCCTTTAAATTTTTTAAACAGAAATCAGAGCTGTGTTTAATGCAAGACTAATTATTCTCCACTACTATTGCTAGTCTTTTCTGGATAGTTTATCCATTGCTTTGTGAAATATGAAGTTTTGCTGTGTGAGTGGTAGAAGGAGGTACAATTCATGGTCATGTGTGTGAGTCAGGCAGTGTTCCCTCTAATCTTTGATGAGTCTTTCCTTGGCCTTGGATATTTTCCACACACAGGTGACAGTAAGTACTGCTGAATACTAGAAGGAGACTCCTCACAGATCTCCAGAGTTCTTTTTCTGTGCAGCAATCTCTTCTCTGATACTTTGTTCCGTGAACTTTATTTAGTCTTCCCAATCAGTCCTATCTCCTTAAGTCAGGGCATCTGCTGCACTCCAGCTGGATTTTCCCTCCCTGCCATGGCCTGGAAGATCTCTAAAATCCATACATTGGGCCAATAGCAGGGTTCACCTCGTTCATTTCCTATTCCTCAGAGTCCACTTTCATTCATTGCCTGATTTTGTTTATTGTATTTTTATTTGTGTATCTGTGCTTTCCTTGTATCCTTATAACAGAATGTCAGCTCCATGAAGTTCAGGCCTTTGGTTCAGTGTTGAGAATAACAGCAGCTACCATCTTTCTACTATGTTCTAGCACTTATGCTCACTATCACCCGGGGAGGTGAGTTTTATTAGTTTTACTTGCACTTGAGCAAGCATGCTGTGAATGCTAGAGAGACTTGTCCCCCAGTAATACAAAGCATGTAAGAAGTGACAAAGTTTCTGTTTTACCTGAAGTCACTTAGGGAAGCCCAGGGGGATTTTGTTTTGGTGTATATAGTATCATTAGGCAGATTCATATCAACATGACTGAAGGCTCACTAAGGACAGTCACTATAATTTTTCTCCATTTTTACCTCTGACTCTTAGTCCAGTGATGAGAACACAATAGGAAATCAGGACTTACCTGGTACATCTTTCTGTTTGCGGGGAGTAGGTCCATTTTAAATAAAATTTTATTTCTATGAAATGATATGACACTCTTTTATTGGGTTGAGAATTATCCAGTAGGAAAGAGATTAGGATCTAGAAGTCTAGTAGATGGAACAAGAGCTACCAGGAGTTAATGATGGTCATAACTTGATGGTTGGTACAAGGGTTTTTCTTCTATTATTCTATCCAATTCTTTGTATTTTTGACATTTGCCATTGAAATAAATAAAACTTATGTTATATAATGGGATTCATTCCATAATGATATTTTTCAATAACTCTTCCACACATCATTTTGGATTTATTTTTCTGTAAGTATCAAAACAAAAGTTAAATTAATTCAACAATTAAAGGGAGGTGGATTTCCTGTCATTTTGTGAATGAGGAATTTATCTATGTTGAAATAAAGTTATTTCAAGCACCAGAGTTGTCTGCCTGCCACATTTTTGGAAGCACTTATTTTGAAGGAAAAGGATTTGAAATTTTAGGACTTTTGTTTGAATCACACATGTACACCTATTGCTATGTGACTTTCTACATTCTAAAAATGATAAATCATATATGTTCTTGAGAAAATTAAATGAGATAAAGCATTACAGTACCAAGCATAGTACTAAAATATCAAAACGACTCAATTAGTATTATTATGATGTTCTTGTTTTAAGAGCCAACATTCAAACGTAGCCATTGTCATGACTGGATACAACTCTAGTGTTTAGAAAGCCATTTCACATACACACATCTAACTCAGCATATTATCTCCATTTCCTTAGCACAAAAGTATGTTTTAGACATTTATAGTAGCAAGTATATTAGATAGAATAGGGTGCAAGATGACAAAGAACACAGTGTCTAGTTTCTAGTATGCTGTTTTTTCTGTTTTGGTCAGGAAATATCTGCCATTTTATCCCCTTTGCCCCCAGGTCTGTTATGGTACCCAGTGACAATACCTTAGGAATCATCCAGGCTAATACCTCTTTCTTCCACTTCCCAATTTATGTTTCAATTTTTCATTCCAGTGTATTCTACATATTTCCCACCACAGCCCACACCACCTCGTTATTCATTGTCTTTCTAGACATACTCTGTTCATTTTATGCACGCCATGTATTAGGTACTGTACTCAGAGCTGGGGATACAATGGTGAAGGAAACATATTCTTTGACCTTTAGCAGGTCTGGGACAAATGGGTGATTCAGACAAAGAACTGCATGTTTACAACACAGGAAGACTAGGGTTTTGCTAGAGGAAGTACAGAGTGCCATGGGAGCTTTGAATCTCATGTAATTAATAATCCTATCTGGGTCTGTTTCCTTGAGCAGGAAAAGAGGGGTTGTCCCTTCCTATATGCATGTCTTTAGCAACAAGAGAACCCTTCCCAGAAATGCTCTGTTCCCAAATTCCATTTATAGATAATATTTTATTTTCTGAGCCTGAATGAAACCTTGGTTATATTTGGGATATTAAAAAAGAGCCTTCACCATATTCAGTATAGTGACATTCGAAGTCACTTAGTTGTGCTTTTTCATTCAGCTTTACTTGTGGTAGATGAAAAGAAAATTGATATTGGAAAAGTTTTTCCATATGCTATTAATGCTGTTACCTTCATCCTAACAGCTGAGTTATGCAACTGTGATGGTGTCTCTCTTTACACCAGTATATAAGAGGCTCTACAGAAGCTGGACTGAGTCAAGCAGACATAGATCCAGCTATCATGGGGCTCATAAAATATAACAAACTGTAATGAGTGCTTTCTGATATTGGGAATATAGGAATACAGGATGCTAGGAGCATTAGTGCATGAGTCTATTCGAGTTTATGAGAATTTATACAATTTCTGCGTATTCCATATTGGAAACACAGCCAATATTTTGAACTTTTATTTATTGGGTGTTTCATGCTAATATAAATTATAATATTAGGGTGTAAATCATTGGAAACATTCACAGATCATGCTGTGGCAAGTGGTACTAGCAGTGGAGAAATTGATATTTTAGGAAATGGAATATTCATAGACAGTTTTGTTAAATCTGTTGGAAAGTCCAAATGGTATAACTTTAGGTTTCTGCAGAATTTCTAGAAGAATTCCTGCAGTTAACTGGCAGCAGATTTCTGTCTCAAAAGTGTCCAGAACATGAACCTCTTGCATTAGGAATATAGTTCACTTAGGATGCTGCTCTTTGCAATAAGAGTTCCATTTAGCACTTTCAGGCAAAATAATACCAAGTAGCAAAAATGAGGCTGCCTCTGCCTGTGAGCCTCTTTATAAATATGAACCAACTTTTTCTAAAAACTCATTAACCCCAAATTCCATTTTCAGTTATCATTTCTGAGCCTGCATAATACACTGGTCAATTTGGGATGTTAGAAATTATCCTCCATCATGTTTCACTCAGGAAAAACATCAGATTCCAAAAATGTCACTGAAATTGGCATAGTAAAGACCTCTGAAAAAATTTCTCCTTTATAAAAGCAATGAGAACACCAGTGAAAAGTATCATAATTAGCATTTTCAGAATGTTGGAATAAACCAAAAGCTTGCAGCAATCTGGAGAGTATTTATTCAGGATAAATAACAGAATCTCAATAATAGTACACTTTGTGGTGTTTTAATTTACCCTATTCCCAATATTTCCATATTATATAATTTTAAAGGTGCAGTTTTTCAACAAAAAATTATAAGACATGCAAAGAAACAAAAAAGTATCACCCAAACACAGGATAAAAGGCAGCCAATAGTGACTGCCTCTGAAGCCCAGATGTTGAACTCATTAGACAAAGACTCCAAATAAGCTATTCTAAATATTTTCAAATAAGTAAAGGAAACCATGTCTGTAAAAATGAAAGTATAGGAATGACTTATTACCAAATAGACAGTATTAATAAAGATATGGAAATTATATTTTAAAATAATATAAATTTTAGAGTTGAAAATTACAGTAACTAAAATTTAGAAATTTACTAGAGGAGTACAACAGCAGATATGGGCAGGCAGAAGAACCAGCAAACCTGAGATTATCCTGTCCAAGAAACAGAAAGAAAAGAAAAACAGAATGAGAAAAAAATGACCAAAACCCTCTACATTCCAGCATGTCAACATAAGCTTAATGGAAAAACCATAGCAGAGAAAGACAGGGACAGAAACAATATATATTTTTTAAATTGCCAGAAACTTCCCAAATTTGATGAAAAAAATCAACCTACACATCTATGAAGCTAAGAAACCTCCAAGTAGGATCAATCAAAGACATCTACTAGTCACATCATAATCAAACTGTTGAAAGTCAAAGATGAAAACAGACTCTTGATATTGGAAAGCAGCAAGACAGTAGCAACGCATCATGTACAAAGAATCCTCAATAAAAATACCAGCTGATTTCTTACCATAAACCACAGAGAACAGACTTTTAATATGTCATAACATGTCACTTTTAATGACATATCGAAAGTTCTGAAAGAAAAATACTATCAAACAAGGATCCAATAGTTAGCAAAACTATCCTTGAAAAATAAGGGAGAAATTAAGACACTCTCATATAAAGGAAAATGGGAAGAAATGTTGCTAGCAAACTTAACCTACAAGAAATAACAAATTTATTTAGTACAGTAAAAAAGACAATATAAATATATTTTTATTGTAATTCTCTTTTCTCCTATCTAATTTGAAAGACAACTGCATAAAGCAATAATTATAAATCTGTGTTGATTGGCATACAGTTTGTTAAGATGTAATTTGAATGATAATAACAGACAAAAGAAAGGTGAAGAGAATGGAGCAATATAAGAACCACTTTTTTTGTATACCATTGTAATTTTATTGATATTAACAAACTACAATGCTATAAATTGTTAGGAAATTAATTTTAAAATATAGTAAAACAAATGACAAGTGAATTTAAATGGTAAGTTAGAAAATATCTAACACAAAACAAGCCAGTAATGGAGGAATAAAGGGAAATAAAAACATAAGACATTAAAAAACGGCAAAAAACCAGACATAAATTTTACCTTATCAGAAATTACACGCAATATAAGTGAATTAAGCACTCCAATTACAGACAGAGTTGGCAGAATGACTTAAAACATATTTTCCAATTATATTCCATCTACAAGAGGCACACTTTATTCTGCCAAATTCATAACAAACTTCAGCTGGGATTTTGCAGAGAATGACAAGCTGATTCTAAAATCACTATGGATATTTAAGGGACCTTGAATACCCAAAAGGATCTTAAACATGAAGAACAAGCTTGATATTAAGGATTTAAAGAAAGACTAAAGAGTGTGCTTCTTCAAACTTGTCAAAGACAAAAAGAAGTGGATATTAAAATAATGGAAAAAGAGATACCATTCCACTAGTAACCAAAGGGAACTGGAGTGACTATACTAATAAAAGATAAAACTGACCTTAAAACAAAAATGTTACTAAAGTCAATGAAAAATATGAAATGTTAGTAACAAAAATGTTACGAATGACAACGAAAAAGAAACTAGATCTAACAGACATCTATGAAATACTCGACTCAAAAACAGAAGAATACACATTGTTCTCAAGTGCACAGGGAACATTCTCCAGGAGAGACCATATGTTAGACAACAAAACACGTCCCAGTAACTTTAAAAAGACTGTAATCATATAAAGTATGTTCTCTGGTCACCTGTGAAAAACCCACAGAAAACAAAATGCTTTTGCAAAAAGACTGAAAACCTTCCCCTAAGATGAGGAATGTCACAAGCATGCCTGCTCTTGTGACTCCTATTTTATGTTATACTGGAGGTTCTAACCAGAGAAATTAGGCATGGGGGAAAATGGTATCTATATGTATAGATTATATAATCATAATTATACATGTATGCAGATGACATGACATTTTATAGAAATAATATTTAAAAATTCACACAAAAACTATTAGAACCAATAAAAGAGTTCAGCAGAATTGCCAGATACGAGGTCAGTACACACACAGAAAATGCTTGTTTTTCTATCAAGTAGAAATGAAAAACGGGAAAATAAAAATAAAAACCAATTTCATATATAATAGCCTCACAAAGAATAAAATAATTAAGAATAAATGTAGCATGGGAAGTGCAAGGTTTACCACTGAAAACCACAAAACGTAATTGTAAGATAGTAAATAAAACCTAAATAAATGATGTTCCATGACTGTGGATTGTGAGACAGTATTTTTAGATGGCAGTACTCCCCCAAATTTATCTACAGATTCAACACAACACATACCAAAGTCCAGCTGGAATTTTTGCAGAGACTGACGAGATTATTCTAAAGTCCCTATGGACTTGAATATCCAAGTCCTTGGTATTCAATATTAACGAAACTTGAATACCCAAAAAGATCTTCAAAATGAAGAACAAACTTGAAAAAAACACACTTGTCAATTTCAAATCTTACTCCAAAGGTACAATAATCAAGACTGTAGTTCTGGACTACAGATATAGATCAGTGGAATAAAATTAAAAGTCTAACAAGAAACCCTTACATTTCTGGTCAATTGATTTCTGACAAGGGTGCTAAGAGAGGTTAATGTTAACATTGTCTTTTCAACAAATATTTCTGGAACACCCAAATGCGAAAGAATAAAATTAGACTTCAACTCCACACTATACTTTTAAAAGTCAAATGGATCAAAGACTTAAATATAAGAGCTAAAATTGTAAAACTCTTAGAATAAAACAGGTTCAAATCTTTGTAACTCTGAATTAAACTATGATTTCTTAGATATGACACTAAAAGCACAAGTAACAAAAGAAAAAGATAATTAAATTGAAATTCATCAAAACTGAAAATGTTTCTGCTTTAAAGGATACTATTAAGAAAGTGAAAAGATACCTTACAAAATATGAAAATATCTGCAAGTTCTATATCCAATAATGATCTAGTATCCAGAATATATAAAGATCCCTTACAAGTAAATTATAAAAATAGAAACAAAAATATCCCAATTAAAAATGGGCTAAACATCTGAATAGGCATGTTTTCAACAAAGTTATATGAATGTCAAATAAGCACATGGAAAGATGCTCACTATTTTAATAATTATGCAAATGAAAATCAAAATAACAAAAAGTATCATTTCACATCCACTAAGAAGGCTATAATTTGAAAGTCAGATAGTACCCAATGTTGGTAAGGAGGTGGAGAAATTGGTACCCTCATACATTCCTGGTGGGAATGGAAACTGCTGCAGTCACTTTGGAAAAACAACTTGGCTGTTCCTCAAAAGTTAAACATAGAGTTGCTATATGACCCAGCAATTCCACTCCTAGATTTATACTCAAGAGAACTGAAAACATATGTCCACATGAAAACTTGGACATTAATGGTTTATAGCAGCCTTATTCATGATAGTCAACTGGTGAAACAGCCTAAATGTCCATTAGCTGATGAATGGATAAACAAAATGTGTTATCTCCGTACTCTTGTGGACACTCTGAAGCAACAGATGGATCTTCACTCAAAATTTGGTTCAGATGTTGTGAGTAGTGACACCACACATGTATCAGGAGAATATGGAATGATTTATTATTCACATAATTTAACTTTCTTGGGGAAAGCAGACTGACACTCAAGAAGGTTTGAAAATGATGTGAGAGAGCAGGGATAAAAGACTGGCTTGGAGTTTCTATGCTGATTAGAGGGTGGGGACTGGGTGAGGACTCCAGGGCATGATTTGAACTTCTTGCCATCACCAAAGGGAAGAAGCACAGACTTTTTTTTTTTTTTTTTTTTTTTTTTTGAGACGGAGTTTCGCTCTTGTTACCCAGGCTGGAGTGCAATGGCGCGATCTCGGCTCACCGCAACCTCCGCCTCCTGGGTTCAGGCAATTCTCCTGCCTCAGCCTCCTGAGTAGCTGGGATTACAGGCACGCACCACCATGCCCAGCTAAATTTTTGTATTTTTAGTAGAGACGGGGTTTCACCATGTTGACCAGGATGGTCTCGATCTCTTGACCTCGTGATCCACCCGCCTCGGCCTCCCAAAGTGCTGGGATTACAGGCTTGAGCCACCGCGCCCGGCCAAGCACAGACTTTTTTATCAGCATGCCCAGATGTGGAGCAGGAGGGGAAAAAGAAGTGTGGCTTAAAGGTGTCAGCAGTCAAACATCCAAAAATTGAGTCAGAATAGAAAAGTTAACATAATAGTGGTTATTAAGAGCCAGTAATTAAGCTATTCTCCTTCAGCTCCAGATCTACCCTCTGTTCTCTGCTTTGAGATGCGGGTCCTCGGATTCAGAAAACCGTTTTCCTGTTGATAACAATGGTTCCTTGTTAAGCGCTGTCAATAGGGAGTGTTGGAAAGAGACTGAAAGCTGAAGGAAGACAGGACCTGCTCCTTCCTGACTGCTTCCTGCTGCTGTCAGTAAAACCCAGAGTTCTCAAGCCAGTAATTTAAGGGACAGCATGAACCAAGGCACATGGCACAGGGCCATATTAAGGAAGATACAAGTCACATACTCCCGTGAGTTTTCTTTTTTTTTCCCCCCGTTAATTTTCTAAACTCAGACTTGGGTATATTAAATCTATAAAGGAGGCTTCAGTACACCTAAGCAAATGTAGCGCAAAGAAGCTCAGCTCAAAGACTGTGCTAGCCTGCAAGCGGTGGCTCTTAAATGCCTGCTTGCTATCAGGCAGAAGACCCCGTTAGCAAGTCAAGGAAAAAGAATAAAGATCCCCAAGATGGTAGTCATTATCTAGACATCCTTCTTACTGCATCAATTGTGGACCCTTGCAGAGGCAGATAGATCTTCACCCGAAATTTGGTGTGCAAAAACTACATACCAACCAAGAGCATATTTCATACCAAAAGGGTATGAAAAAGTTTATGCACATGAGGCTTTCTTGAGACAGCAGTGTGACTCCCAAGCACGTCTGAAAATGGCTTGAAAATGCGGGGAAGGAAACTTGTGTTTAGAGGCTAGAGTCAAGGTAAGGGTTCCCATGTATAGTTTGAATTTCCCTCCAGTATCACAGAAGGGAGCACCCAGGCTTCCTTATTAATTTTCCCACATTTCAGGCAGAAGGGGAAAGAGAAGGGTTTATGCTTTAAAGCTGAAACGACAAAAATGGAGTCAGTCTTTATTACCATACAATGGAATATGATTGTGCCATAAAAAGGAATGAAGTACTCCCTTTAATGCATGCTACAGTATAGACGTCCCTTTTAAACAATATGCTAAATAAAAGAAGTCAAACTCAAAGGGACATATAATGTACAATTCCATTTATATAAAATGCCTAGAATAAGCAAATTCATAGACAGAAAGTAGAATAATAGTTGTTAAGGTCTGGGGATTGGAATGGGGAGTGACTCCTAATAGGCATAGAGTTTCTTTTCAGGGAGATAAAAATATTTTGGAATTAAATAATGACGATGTTTGCACAACACTGTGAAAATACTGAAATGCACTGAATTGTACCATTTAGCAGAGTCAATATTTTGGTGTGTGGATTATATCTCAATAAAACAGATTTCTATACAATTATAGTAGGTTAAATTTACATAAAAATATAGCAAAATAAGTTGAGTTTTTGTATACAGTAATCTTCTTGAGAGCAAGGACTCTAATTTAGTTCTGAAACCAGAGTGTATCACACATAGTGGGCATTTGATATACTTTGTGAAGGTGTGAGTGAGGCATAAACTCATTCATTTAACCAGTCTTTACTGAAACACACTATATTCTAGCCACTGTGATAAAACATTGTTAGCTTACAAATTCAATGTCATACTTATTTAAAAATAAGAAAAATAAAAAATAAGTATTTCCTGCCCATGGCAAGAAATTCAGAACATACTAAAATATATTAGGAAGAGAACAAAAAACCTAACGTGCTACTTATCAGAGATGACCACTGTCAACATTTTGTAGTGTACCCTTCACACTTTTCTCTATGTGTGACACACATACATACAAGCACAATCATAAATATCTTTTTAATGTGTACAAATGCCATATACTTTGTAAACTGTTATTTTAGCTTGATAAGTGGTACATATAATTTTATTTCAAATAATATACTTACATCATCATTAAAACTTTTCATTGAAAAATAGCATGTTAAAAAGTGTGCAAATCATAAGAATAAAGTTAAATAAATTCTTATTAGTTGAAGAAACCTGTATAATCATTGCCCATAACAAGAAACAGTACTTTACCATCACTCCTGAACCACCTCCTCATGCCTCTTACCAGTCACTATTCCCTCAAGAGTAGTCACTATCCTGACTTTCAAAACTACAAATTAAATTTCCTTGTTTTAAAAAGTTAAATACATTGAATTTGGCCAAGATAGAGTAACCCCTTTTCTCTTATAACTAAAAAACCCTGGACATAACAAAAAAATAAGGCTGGAAGGCTCAGAATAGTGGAAACAAGATAAACAGCACAGAGAGTTTAGAACTCAAACAACATGGAAGTGAATTCCCTGAGTTTCCTTATTTCCTTAAATATATCTAGTACACAGTGTTGTAGATGCCTGCAAACCAGAACTCCCAACAGACACAAGTAAAGCTCCAAGGAACGACTGTTTCCCCTAGGCAAAGGACCAGAAATGATGGCCTAATAATCAAACTTTCTGGCAACTCATACACTACTCCAGGTAAACACCAATGGAAAAATCATACTTCACCAAACCACCACCTCTGCCTGTGGTTTCAGTGAGACTGAGAAATAAGTTGACCTTCTATTTCATTCCACCTCCATCCCCACAGAATCAGATGGCAGTGTTCTAATTCCCCACTTAGCTGTGTTAACAGGGCCAAAAAGGGGGTTATCTTTTATTATCCACCCAGTGGAAGCAGTCAGTGATGATCTGATTCCCCTAGTGTTAGCAGAACACAGTGAAAACCTTATTTTGTATGTCCCACTGGGAAGAAACAGATGATGCTCTTATTTCCCTCCCCATATAGTATAGTGAGGTAGAGTGGGTAGCCCATCTTCTGTTCCCTATCCAGTAGAAAAAAAAATGGTACTCCAATTCTCCTGTCAGGAAAGAGTCAGCAGGGTCCAGTAGCAAGCTAAGCCTCCATCTTCACCCAACAGCAATGTGACTTAACAAGGTAGTGAAAAGTAGAGCTAGTCATCACTAGGTTTCACAATTTCTCCCTTAGAGTGTCAGAAATTCCTCAGCAGATAGAGGAATTTCTACCCCTACATGCATCAATGAGACTAAATAAGATAGTACAATGCAGGGCCAGTAAGCATTCCTTTTCACTCCATCCCTGATGTCAGTGAGGCCCAGGAAGTAGGTGAATCACCAAACTCATAACTCATTGTATCACTTCATTTAGTCTCATAATGAGACTCATAATGAGACTAAGTTAGATGGTGGGAGATTTTTCCCTTCTCTTCATTCATTCAATCATGTGTTTATATCAGTACAGACTCGTAGGTTTTTATCCATTGCATTATAATCTAATGCTACTTTATTTTGTTGTTCAAATTGTTACAGCTTTTGCCTTTGGGAGCTCTTTCAGTTGGTTCCTACGCTTCTTCAACAAACCCCTATCTATGTAGTCAACTTTTTTGTTTGTTCATTGTTTTGCTTGTATAATAGCATTCCCTTATTTTCTAGTTCCACAAGATGTTCCATGCTCATCATATATATTTCCTGCACCAGTTCTAGAATAATCCATTTATCAATGGAGCCCTGATTCCTTTTATTGGAAAATAGTATTAGAAAACAAGAACTGGGTTCTAGGTGTGCTCCTTTCTACTTTAGTTGTCATTTATTTAAGCCCTCAGCAAACAGAAAAAATATATGTGTGGCTACTAACCCATGTATATAATATATATAAATATTTTATATAAAATTATCTGTATCTATATTAAGCTAAACACAAGTTCATATTGATATCTCCAACTCTAACCCATTGTTCCAGGAATGATTCTAGTCTCCTCCCCTTTCTTATCTGTAAATTTACATTCCTACAGTGAGAAAACCTGGCTTCTACCTGTATACCTGTATAACAGTATTAGGATGATTAACCCATACCCCATATGAGATATGACTTTATCAAATACAGTGGTTATGAGTAGTTACTTTTGCCTTTATTCTTATAGACTCCACTTATTCCCAGAGTTATTTAAGTAAGCATCTTCCCCCTACACTTCCATGAGTTTTTTTTCGAGCGCTTGTAATACATTTACATTACCTTGTCACAGTCTGCATTCCTTTGTGGGACTTTCTGACGTAAGTGATTTTGTTTTAAATTTACATACCTTAAGGCTTATTATTTGTGAAAGTTATATGAGTTTTTATAAATACATGATGTCATGTATCTACCATTGTAGTATTATACAGAATAATTTCACTGCCCTAAAAATCCTCTGTGCTCCATCTATTCATCACTCCCTCTCATCTCCAAACTCCTGGCACCCACTAATCATTTTACTGTCTCTATAGTTTTGCCCTTACCTTAAGTCATGTAATTGGAATCATTCAATATGTAGCCTTTTTAGACTGGCTTCTCTCACTTACCACTTTGTATATAAGGTATTTCTATGTCTTTTAATGATTTGATGTCTCATTCTTCTTATCACTGAATAATATTCTGTTGTACGGATGTACCACAGTTTCTGCACCCCATTTACCTATTGCAGAACATACCAGTTGCTTCCAGTTTTTGGCATTTATGAGCAAAGCTATTATAAACACGCTTGCAGATTTTTATTTGAACATGAGTTTTCATGTTAATTGGTTAAATATCTCAAAGAGTGGTTTCTGGATCTTACAGTAAGACTATGTCTAGCTGTGTAAGAAACTGTCAGTCTTTCAAAGTGTCTGTACCATTTTGCATTCCCACTGCAATGAATGAGACTTCCTTTTTTCTCCACATCCCTGCCAGCATATTATATCATCAGGATTTTTGGTGTGTATGTGTTTTAGCCATTCTAATAAGTATGTAACAGTACTTCACTGTGGTTTCAATTTGCAATTACCTCAAGACAAATTACATTGAGCATATTTTCATGTGCTTATTTACTGACTGCATATCTTCTGGCCTCTGATCTAACCTCTTAAGTGAACTTCATTTGGGAATTCTCTGAAAACCTAAATAAAAAATGTTTTTTTAATGTAAGTCCTCAAACAGTTTTCTTTTTTGGTTGGAGGAACTTCTGAATAAATGTGATAATTAGATTATATTAATTTACAGGGGAAAGACATGCTATTCTGGCTTACATTGACATAATCATGGATATAAACTCAAAGATCCAAGTAATTGTCAGAGGCAAGTGGATACTCTCACGTTAACAGGATGACTCTCCTGCTTTTATCCTACATCTCAGGCCATCAATTCTCTGTCCATTTCTCTAGTCCACTTCCCCTGTGTCTCTCCTTTGGACTCCCACTATAATATGTATAGATTTATATTTCAGAGTCTGTAGTTCCTATTTTGTTCTTTTTCACTTATGTATATGCCTCACACACAATATTGTGAAATTCATAATTGTAATAGATCATGTTTCATTGATCTTTTTATATCCAGCATGCAGAACACTTTTGGATATATGGTGGGCATAACTGAGTCTTTGCTGTCATAAATATTAATATTTTATAGAGACAACAGATAGGAAAAATATCTACTTCTAATAGGAACTTCATATAATGCATGCTATTTTTGTAGGCACCATTTGTGTAGCTTTTGAGCATCAAGTTCCAAGCAAACTCTCAGGCAACTGTGAAGTTTTCTGGGAGAATCCCACTGATAAAGTTTTGTATAATAGCCTACATGGTAACTAGCAAACTTCTCATCAAAAAGCCTGACTTAGACAGAATGTTCAAAAGCATCTTAGTCACTAATGTAATATTTTAGAATTTTCATGATATACACAAATCCATTTTGAAGTTTCTTAACCATTTAATTTATATTTTATCATCCCCCTACCCCTAGAAAATTGTTTCATTTTATTCTAATTTCATTATATTATGTCATCCTTAAACTCATTTTAAAAGAAATGTTATATCACTATTTAAAAGGTGAAACAATTCATTATGTGTCATGGCAAATAATTCATAAACTTAACATAATAAAATATAATAAATGTAAAATTCTAAAAATTAAAAACTGAAATAGAAGTGATCAATATAATTGTTTTCATTTTACCAAGCGCTCTGTAAGTGCTGTGTCATTTAATCTTCGTAATTGCCTTTTTGAACTTTGTGTACCACTCAGTTCATCTTGGTCACTACCACTTGCCTGAGTGAAACTCTGGACAGCACAAACATAGCAGCAAACAAAAAAAGAACAGGCTCTTTTGAAATGATACAGAGATGAGTTTTAATCCTAATATCTAATATCTACTGCTATCCAAATTTATAAAATATAAAAATCTTCACTACTCTTCATTGGGTGGATGAAATAAACATATAAAGCAACAAGCATAGTGCTTAACAAAAAGCAAGCACTCAAAAATACCAGCGATTATTATTGGCATTATTGTTCAATAGATGTACGTAACAACATTAATGGCATTAATGTTCTTAGATTTGAGTTTTAGACAATATTTCCGACATATTTTCTCAGATGTTTGAATACCGATTTTCCTGGAAACAATTCTTAGTCTCAAAGAAGTTACATGGCTCAATTTCTTATGGCTTCTACATTCTAATTTCCCACTTAAATCCCCAGCCTATATACCATTCTGCCACCAGCCAGTTTCCCTGAACTGAACAAGCTCTGTCTCATCTTTGTATCCACTGTCTCCTTCATACACACACACACGCTAGAGAATTCTCTGGTTATTAATCAAGCTTTACATTCTTCACCATCTTAAGTTTTCTTCTGCTTATTATCTGTTGCTACACACTAGAATAAAATATTGATGAGAAAAAGCTATCTGTCTGTTGTGCTCACTGCTGTATTCTCAGAGGCTGAAAGGCCTATAGTAATTAATCAATAAATATTCATTGAATTAATTATCTGACTGTTGTACTAGTCTTGAATACACAGTTGGGTGCATATGGGCCTTCTACTTAAACTCTTGGAAACATGAAGATTGGACAAGTTAATCTTTCTGGGAAGGCCCAGCATCTAGAGAGAAGAATACAACCAAGACTTCAGGCCAGGTAGGAATTCCACCTCTCTCTCTGCTTTTTTTTTTTTTTTTTTTTTTTAACTTTTAAGTTCAGGAGTACATGTGCACATTTGTTATATAGGTAAACTTGCCTCATGGGGGTTTTTTGTACAGACTGTTGTTACCCAGGTATTAAACCTAGTACCCATTTGTTATTTTTCCTGATCTTGTCTCTCCTCCCACCCTCCACTCTCCAATAGGCCCCAGTGGGTGTTGTTCCCTTCTCATGAGTTCTCATTGTTTAGCTTCCACTTATAAGTGAGAAAATGCAGTATTTGGGTTTCTGTTCCTGTGTTAGTTTGCTTAAGGATAATGGCCTCCAGCTTCATCCATGTTTCTGCAAAGGACATAATCTCATTTTTTATGGCTGCATAGTATTCCATCATGTATGTATACCACATTTTCTTTATCCAGTCTACCATTGATTGGCATTTAGATTGATTCCATGTCTTTGCTATTGTGAACAGTGCTGTAGTGAACATACATGTGCATGTGTCTTTATGATAGAATGATTTACATATCCAGTAATGGGATCGTTGGGTCAAATGGTATTTCTGTTTTTACATCTTTGAGAAATCACCCCACTGTCAGTTCTCTTTCTCTTACCAGTTGTATGGCCTTGGACATGCTTCTCAACTTCTCTGAGCTTCAGTTTCCTCCTCTCTTTAGTTATCCTAATGAGATATCTGAAATTGACCAATTATTTTATTTGTTTATTCATTCTGCAAACATTTATTGAATGTCTTCTATCTGCCAGGCACTGTTCTAGCTGGTAGGGATAAGTCAGTAAAAAAAGTCAGACTCATCAGCTCACATTCTAGTGAATTACAATGACAAATAATTTTCTCTTTACAGCCCAGGGTAGAGGAAGTATGGTGGTGGCCATGGTAGAGGAAGTATTGTGTTCTAGTAGCAGGAGTTGCAGGAGTAGTTGATGCTCTTCACTTTTGCTTGTTTCTCATATTAAAATCCTACCAGCCTTTTACCACAGCCTGAGGCCTACTTCCAGAATCATTCATGTTTCTGCATTTGCATGCTCGATGAATCTCTAGATGTGGCATTGGTTCAATAAGGTTTACTATAATTTTCAGGTTTTCCCCAGAATTGAATCTCTTTGACTAACAGTAGTATCTAAAGATAACAAAAATTGTGATAAAATAGACACTACCTATTTTTAATGTATTCATTGATCCTTATTTTCTCCATTAGAATATTATTTATTATTATAAATTTTCATACTCAAAATATCACATTTTGAAAAATTACTTCTGTGCTAAGCACTTTACTAAAAGCTTTTATTACTTTATTTAAACATCACAACAAAAAATATAAAGTCAGAGGAGACAAAAGAAAAAAAGAATAAAAAATAATGAAGCACATCTACAGAATCTAGAAAATAACCCCAAAAAGGCAAACCTAAGACTTACTGGCCTTAAAGAGGAGACAGAGAAAGATATGGGGGTAGAAAGTTTGTTCAAAGGGATAATAACAGTACTTCCCAAACCTAGAGAAAGATATCACTATCCAACTACAATAAGGCTATAGAACACCATGCAGATTTAACCCAAAGAAGACTCCTTCAGGGCATTTAACACTCAAACTCCCAAAGGTCAAAGATTAAGAAAGGATCCTAAAGGCAGAAAGAGAAAAGAAACAAATAACCTACAATGGAGCTCCAATACATCTGGCAGCATACTTCAGTGAAAACCTCACAGGCCAGGAGAGAATGGCATGACATATTTAAAGTGCTAAAGGAAAAATCTTTTATCCTAGAATAGTATGTCCAGCAAAAATATCTGCCAAATGTGAAGGAGAAATAAAGACAGTTCCAGATTAACAAAAGCTGAGGGATTTCATAAATACCAGACCTGTCCTACAAGAAATTCTAAAGGGAATACTTCAGTCAGAAAGAAAAAGACATTAATGAGCAATAAATAATCACCTTAAGGTACAAAACTTACTGGTAATAGTAAGTACACAGAATAAGACAGAATATTGTAACAGTGTGTCTGTGGTATATAAACTAATCTTCAGTAGAAAGATTAAAAGATGAACCAATAAAAATAATATTTTTATGCATCAATAGAAAACTAATATACAGGTATTTAAGTTATTACTATATGAAATCTGTGTGGTTAAAGTGATACACTGTTATCTAAACCACTGCAGATGACGAATAATTTCTGGCTCAGCCATAACCTCACATAGCTCTAAGGTACAAATTAAAGTAAGTATGGCTAAACACACAGCACTGAGAATGTTCAATGTGTAGTGAAGGTTGACTGCAATGCAGCTGTGAGAACAGGCAGCTTAAAGTGTGACAACAACAACGGAGGACACTTCCAAGGAAGACGGTGTCATTCTCAGTGTGAAGAGCTCAGATGCTGGGGCTGCCCCTTCTGTGCCTTCCCTTTAAATAAGGCAGAAATTTCAGTTCCAGGGTTCTTTTGTGGGACCACAATAGACAAGCAAAGCCAGGGGAATGACAGGCAGTGGCTCTGAATTAAACTAAAATAACTTCTTATGGAAAACTCGTGTAGTAGACATTCCTTGAGGCTTTAGAGTCTCCAACACCAGCCAGCTCTATGATTCAATCAGAGTTCCAGGATTCTAGTTTATAAGAGGTGTGCACATACGTGTGTGTGTGTGTGTAACACTTCCCTGATAAATAATTGTGACAAATCATTACAGACGACTGCTACTTCACAGGGTTAAGATATGCCTGCATGACTTTTGGCATGAAGAGAGCTGCAAAGTCCCTGAATGGTCCCTCCAGATCTAGTGCCTAACACAGTGCATGGAACATGGGGACTTTCTATTCTTTTTTTTTTTTTTTCATTCTCAGCCCATGCTGCTTTATTTCTAAAAATACATATATACACGTGCAGAGTTTCCAACACTTTTAACAGTTCCTTTTTACATCAAAGAATTAAATTTCTTCTTCAGAAAGCCCAAAGATGCATAGATTAAAAAGCAAGATGCCTTTTGTAATATTTCAAATAATATTCAGTGAAATTCTTTTTAACATTATACACCAATGGTGTAATGGAGAATATGCAGGACAGCAAACACAGTGAGCAACTCTTATTTGTAAAAGGCAGTAAGTAAAGGAAAGTATGATGTGAATGACAGTCTAAGATAATCTTTCTGTTTATAAGAGATGGGTGGTTTTAAGATAAAGTGCCAAGACTGATACTGTTTAAAGACTGATGATAATGTACTGCCAGAATACCTTTCTTACCCCTGGGTGAAAAATGTTTTTTCATTGATGGAATGACATATCATTACCAAGGGAGAAAAAAAAACTGAAAACTGTAACCCAGCTCCCATTTGTCAATAGCTTCTAATACCAGTGTATTGCTGAATTTCTGGCTTCATAATTGATGTTGGCTTTTCTGATAATTCCTCAGTTTCTGAAATGTCCTCACAATGGGATTACTTTAGAAATTTCCCTACACTTTACAAGTAAAAAGTGATTGATTTAAAAATAAATTAACCAGAGAGATTAATGAATGACTATAACATTACTAATCCAATAATTTAAGTGTTTAGGCAAAAAGTATAAACATGAAGGAATATGAAATTATGCTTCGGAACCCACAAACAATAAATAGCATTTTCAAGCACAGACACGCATGTTCATAGTCACAAGGATTCAGTCCTCCAGATGTGAGTCCTGCTCCTATTTTCTCTACTCTTTCCCCATCAAATTTTTTGTCTCCTCTCCCTCTTTTCCCTTCTTTCTATTGCAAATATGCCCTGTAAAACCTATGAGTGAGAATTTACATTCTTCTGTTTGTTTGTTTTCCAAGGAGATGGTTACAAACAAGAACCAGTTTTATTTGGTCTTTACATCTGCTCTATCAATCAGTTACACTGCATGAAACATACAGGTATTGCAGAGGGTTTACTGAATAAATACACTTCACAATAAAACAGTGATAGCCACTTTCAAACTGGAGGCAGTACACCAGTTGCTTTCCAACAGGTAACCTATATGTGGTTTTTGTGTATCGGGAGCCATGCAAAGTCTTCCAGAAGCTGTTAGGTGTTGCAGGACTAGAAAGAAGATTCATTTGTCCATGGGCCTCTACACAGTGCATAGCAGTTTTCAGCACATAAAGAAGGGTAAATCAACATTACTTAACTTAGTCATATATATGCCTTTTCAAATCTGTCACCCCCAAATATGATTTTATCAACTAAATATTTCACAGGAAAGAAAAAATACCATTTGTCATGAGTCAAGTTCTAAAATAGAGGGATGACATAACAGCAGTATGGAATTTTAAAATTTACATTAGTGGCTTTCAGAGACACGGGGATTTATTTCCAAGACTGTATAAAATGTGGGGATAATGCTGACCAATGTAGGCAATGAATTGTGATGCATGCCTTTTAAATCCCAGCTCTGCACCTCCTAGCTGTGTGAACAGGGACAAGTAATCTATCCTTCTGAACCTAAATTGCCTCATATGTGAAACTGGAAGGAAGACACTTATGTCACAGGGATTTTATGAAACTATCAGTAAGATACATAAAGCACCTAATACATGGTGGACCCTGAAACAGCAATTATTATATATTCTGATATTGTAGTTAAGAGAAACCACCTTCCACCAATATAATTTCATTCTTTTTGTTTGTTTGTTTGTTTTTCTTTTTTTTTTTTTTTTTTTTTTGAGATAGAGTTTCAGTCTTGTTACCCAGGCTGGGGTGCAATGGCACAATCTTGGCTCGCCGCAACCTCTGCCTCCTGGGTTCAAGCAATTCTCCTGCCTCAGCTTCCCGAATAGCTAGAACTACAGGCATACGCAACCATGCCCAGCTAATTTTTTTTGTATTTTTAGTAGAGACGGGGTTTCACCATGTTGACCAGGATGGTCTCGATCTCTTGACCTCGTGATCCACCCGCCTTGGCCTCCCAAAGTGCTGGGATTATAGGTGTGAGCCACCGTGCCCGGCCTATAATTTCTTTATTAAAATTTTAGGAGTTCTGTACAATAAGAAGTTCATCAGATTAAAAAATCAAGGATGTTTCCTTCTGAGATGTAAGCTAGTAGTAAAAGCTATTTGATCAAAGCTAAAGTGAAAACAATCTAAGAGTGTCATGGGTGTTCCCTCGAAGGATGCCTATTGTAGTTTAGGAAAACTACTAACACAATCACTGATTTTCAAACTTGCCTCAAACTATATAACCTGGGAAAAGATGAAAAAAGGGAAAGAGAAACCTCGTATTTTTCCCATCTTGTACTCCCAGAGAATGGCTGGCCCAGAGCCCATGGTCAGAAATACTCTTGTCATGGTGGTAATCTCTCCAGAACTGGCTGAGTTCATTGGTGGTATGAGATGTTTTACCGTGGAACAGGGAATGCAGCCATCTTCCTGATTGCAATTTTGATACCAAACATCACGTGTATGTGCCTTGCTGTCTTCATCTAATGAATCTGTAAAGTTTTAGAACAACTTGGTGACCTTGGAAAGCCTGTTTGGCTTCTGACGAAACTGGCCTGAGCCTGTGGGTACACAGTGTCATCGATAAGCAAACTATCTTCCTCGTGGGCTGGCCTGATGTCTTTGTGGAAAGGAAGGCATCCCTCCAAGACCAGAATTCTCTCATGCATACAGGACACTCCTCCAGATCCAGCCTCATCAAGACCTTGAAGCAGTTTTAAGTATCAATCTTTTTACCCCTTTACAAGGACTTGAAATGAACTCCATTCCTCTGCCTCTGCATAAATTAATGTTGCATTTTCCAGCATTTAGCCAAAGGAGCAGGAGAGCAACTTCTAAGATAAGAAGCTTCTGAAAGTGTTAGGTTATGGAAGAAAAATGTTGCAGAGATGTGTGTGAGAGGAAAGGGGAGGGGAGCAGAGAGAACTGCAGGGACAAATTAAGTAGTGGGGTTCTGCCTATACTGCTGTTTTTGTGGGGTGTTCTCATCAATGAGCCTAGAAGATTCCTTCTCATTCAGCTACTTCCTAGCTGTCAGATACTGGGCAAGTTACATAATGCCTTAGATCTCAATCTTCTCCCTTGTGAAAATGGGATTGACAACACCGCCTTTGAAGAGTTTTCTTTTTTTCTTTTTTTAACTTCTGGGGTACATGTGCAGAACATGCAGGTTTGTTACATAGGTATACATGTGCCATGGTAGTTTGCTGCATCCATCACCCCGTCATCTACATTGGATATTTCTCCTAATGCTATCCCTCCCCATCACTCCACCCCTTGCTATCTCTCCCGTAGCCCCCTCCCCACAACAGGCCCCAGTATGTGATGTTCCCCTCCCTGTGTCCAAGTGTTCTCACTGTTCAACTCCTACTTAGGAATGAGAACATACGGTGTTTGGTTTTCTGTTCTTCCATCAGTTTGCTGAGAATGATGGTTTCCGGCTTCATCCATGTCCCTGCAAAGGACATGAACTCATCCTTTTTATGGCTGCATAGTATTCCACAGTATATATGTGCCATATTTTCTTTATCCAGGCTATCATTGATGGGCATTTGGGTTGAAGGGTTTTCATTAGGGTTAAATGGAAAAGGTACAGGAAGTGCCTAGTGTAGCCTATCCATTGTTCTGTGTCCTATTACACAATGATAAATTCAACTTTATTTTCAACTCTTTCATAACATCCTTGTGCTTTCATTGCATTCAATTATATAATCGTGTTTCTTTCTGAAAGCCAGTGTCTTATGAAAATAAAGTACAATATGTAAATCATAGTGCATGTCCTGCATAGATAAAACCAGAGATCTGAAAACACTATCTCAGGTCATGCTGTATAGTAGGAACTGTGCTACCCTGTGAAGAAGCCACGGAAAATGAATCAGATTTCTGGCCTTCAGGTATATCACAGCTGCACAGCTGTGTTTCTATGGCATCTGGCACCTATGTGGTGTTGAAACAAATGGCAACTACTGGAATAGCTTCAGAATGCAAAGAGAATGTTTTCCCTATAAGTGTCATTTTCGAAAGTTTAATTAATTCAATGATTCTTCAGTAGTACCCTTCTGGTTGTATCAGAGAGTGTGGATGGTGGGTTTACAACGACTAACAAAACATGGCCCTTCCCCTTATAAGTCAACCAATCTAGCACAGGAGACAAACACGTTCATTACATCCACAGGTATTTTCTGAGTGACTCCAGTATATGTTCGCCAGAGATCTGGGCTATGTGGAATAAACCGGTGAGCATGAGAGAAAGATCCCTACCATCAGGAGCCAATACTCTAGCAGGAGCCATTATCAGTTAGGTAGGAGAACAGCAATAAACATCAATAAGTAATTACATAGTCTGTTAGATGCAAAATGCTATAACATAAAGGAAACTTGGACTAAGTAAAAGGGGATCAGGAGTAGCAGTGACAGGGTAGCAAGGAAGAGTGGGCTTAGCAATCCGTCATAAGGTGGCCTGGGTAGGCCTCATCCAGAAGGTGAGAGGTGATCAAGGCCTAGAGGTGAGTGAGGAAGTTATCCTTATAGACATGGGAGAAGAGCATTCCAAAGAGAGGGAATGGCTAGAGCAAAGGCCCTGAGGAGGGAGGGAGCCTGCCTGACAACCCAGAAGCTGCCAAGTCCAAGTCTGCTAGAGATGTGTGACCCATGGGGAGTGATAGGGGCAAAGTCAAAGAAGAAATGGGCCAAATGTTGTAGGGCTTCATAGATTTTGTAAGCATTTAACATTTTACTCTGATCCATAAACACAGGGCTTGGGTTCTGAATTAGAAGTCTCTGCAGGGCGTATATGTGCCACAGTTTCTTTATCCAGGCTATCACTGATGGGCATTTGGGTTGGTTCCAAAAAGGATGAGTTAATGTCCTTTGCAGGGATACAGATGAAGCTGGAAACCATCATTCTCAGCAAACTAAGACAAAAACAGAAAACCAAACACTGTATGTTCTCACTCATAAGCGGGAGTTGAACAATGAGAACACGTGGACACAAGGAGAGGAACATCACACACCAGGGCCTGTTGGGGGGTGGGGAGCTGGGGGAGGGATAGCATTAGGAGAAATATCTAATGTAGATGACAGGTTGATGAGTGCAGCAAACCACTGTGACACGTGGATACCTATGTAACAAACCTGCACATTCTGCATATGTACCCCAGAACTTAAGTATAATAATAAAAAAAAAAGTCTCTGCAGGGTAAAGGGAAAAGGAGGGTAACATCAGGGAGACAGGAGGTAGTGAGCAAAAAAGTGAGAGAAATCAAGGCATGCTGCATCTTTATGAGAGTGGCAGCGCTCACCTGTACATGACGATTCCATGGATCACTGGGGCCACATCCATGACCTGTGCACATCTACACCATTACTCACAAAATCACAAAAGTAGCAGTTCTGTATGCATCCTATCATTTGTCCAGGTAACAAACAAACAAAACAATGAGGGAAGTTATGTTGTATTCCATTCATTCTGTATTTAAGACCTTTCTAGGGAATTAGCTAGTATAGACCCAAAATGAAACCACCTTTGTGTTTGAACAAGAGTGTCCTAGGTACATGAAGGAAGAAAAATTGGGGAACATATGAAGGTTGATGTGAAGGACACAAGTTACGCCACCTTCCCTGGTCCTAGGTCCATTCATATTTCATTTAATATCACTATTAAATAGTTAACAGGTATAATAACAACTATCCTTTGTGATCCATGTAGATTCTATTATCATTCTCATTCAGTCAATATATTTTAAATCCCTACTGGACATCAGATCCCGGGCACTGTGTTGACTCAGAGGAGAACAGACATGTTTCAAGCTGGTTCTCAGTCTTCAAATTTCTCACAAGCTTGCAGATACATCATTACAGAGCTCCTTAATTAAAGCTAATGACAGAATCAAAGTCAAGGAAGCCTGGAAAAACAGACGGGGGTACTTTAATCCCAATATAAATGATGGGCCGGCACAAGGTCAGGAAAGTTTTCTTGGGAGAGGTGAGGTTCTGAGTAGGTAGTCCTATTATCCCCCTTTATACTTGAGAAATATTAAGGTCAAAGATATTAACTTGCCTAAAGCTGGATAGCTAATGAGACAGCGGGATTTAAATTTTAGTTCATATACATTTTAAAACACCATTTTTTTTTTCTCACAGACTACTACCAAAATCATTTCCCCTGGCTCTGCTTTCATTAAGTATTCTGAAAGCTTTTCGGGTATGTTGTAGTACCTCTCTTGACAGCTGGGTCAAGCTGTTAGTACCATCAAGCTCTGAGAAGGTCTTTAACATTCTCCATCCCAGGTAAGAGCAGTTTCTGGAGAGCTCGTCTCTTAGGACTGTACTCCACTTAAAATTCAGTTAGAAATGTCAGCTGGCATGGCTTTCTCACTAAGTAAAGCATCCGACTTCCCTAAGCATGCTTCTGTTGTTCCTGTCAATATCCCATCTGCCTGCCCCTTCCTAACTCTGTAAAAAAGGACAGAAATATATATCCTAGTCTTGTTGGTTTCAGGGTAGATCCTCTCAGCTTTCATATAAGAAGGCAGACCATTCATAAATCAACATCATAGCCTAATGTGATAACAGCATAGAATGTCTTCGTTTCTGTAATCACTTCATTGCATTTTATCTTGCAGGGGAAATGAAAGCTTCAAATCATAAAGTAATGGGAGTGAGAAGTACTCATATGCTCTTTTCACATATTGTCCAAAAGAAGAACATCATGATGGAAAAGACCTTTCACTGGAGTCAGTGAATCTCAGCTACTGAATACCTTACCCAGGAGGTCAACACTGAATATCATCAATGAAGGCCACAACAAACTATAGCTGTGGATAAGAATAATCCTTCTGACAAGATATGGTGATGTTGTGGGTGTGCAGACTAGGGAGACAGGAAGCCCTGAATTCAAACACAAACTCTGCTCTAAGTCCTCATTTTCTCTTCTATAAAATGGACTTATGAACTGTCTCCCTCTCTAAGAGTTAATGGGGTAACAGTTGTAGGACACAGGGCATAACACAGGGCCTCTCACAGGGACTGTACTTAACAAATAGATGTCTTAACTTCATCCCTTTCTTTCTGACTCCAGGGAAAGTTAAATGCCAACATCTTTAAATAGGCGTTACATTTCTACAAGGAAGAATCTTTCCTCTCTCTGTCTTTGGTTGGATTTTGATGGATGGCTATTAATAATTGGAGTAGCCATTTTTAATGGATATCAAAACACCCCCAAGTTTTGTACTTTAAGCAACAATGAATTATTTTGTTCACAATAATTTAGGTAAATTCCAGCTTAGAAGAAGGCAGTGCACAATGACCAAATGATCCTTCCACCAACTGTCCTTCGAATAGGAACAGCAAATTGACCAACTGTCCACACAAATGGGCACCTTTATGAGAGCCAAAAATCAGGTGGGTGATCACAGGACATGGTTTTAACTTCATATCACCAAAAGGGGAAACAAGGAGGGTAGGAAGAAAATCTTGGATTGCTGATGCCACCCATCTCCCATACCCTGGCAGCAGCCACCTGATCCAAAGAGAGAATCTGCATGTGGGGGAGGGAGAGCACAATGATTATGAGACTTTGCATTGGAACTCCATGCTTTCCTGTCACAGTGCAACACAACACGCAGAACTCAGCTGACACCCAGGGAGGGAACATTTAGACCAGTCCTGGCTAGAGGGGTTATCACCTATCCCAGTGGTCAGAACCTGAGTTCTGCCATGCCCTGCTACTACAGGCTAAAGGACTCTGTGGTGCTAAATAAACTTGAAAGGCAGACTATCCCAGACTAACAAAAGCTGAGGGATTTTATCAACACTATATGTGTCCTACAGGAAATGCTAGAGGAAGTTCCTCAATCTGAAAGAAAAGGATGTTAATGATCAAAAAGAAGTCATCCGAAAGTACAAAACTCACTGTTAATTGTAAGTTCACATAAAAACATAGAATATTGTAACACTGTAATTGTGGCATGTCAACTACTCAAGTAAAATGACTAAAAGATGAACATCAAAAATAATAACTACAACTTTTCAAGACATACACGGTACAATATGATATGAGTAGAATCAACGAAAAGTTAAAAATCAGGGGAGTGAAGTTAAAGTGTAGAGTTTTATTAGTTTTCTCTTTTTTAGTTAGTTTATGCAATGAGTGTTAAGTTGTCATCAGTTTAAAATGATGGGTCATATTATTTGCAAGCCTCATAGTAACCTGAAATCAGAATGCACACCACAGATCCAGAAAACATGAAAAGCAAAAAATTAAACCATACCACCAAAGAAAATAACTTTCACTAAAAGAAAGATAGGTAGGAAGGAAGGAAAGGAGGAAGAGAAGACCACGAAACAATCAGAAAACCATAAAATGGTAGAAGGAAGTCCTTACAAATCAGAATTTTAAGAAAACTATACCCAATGATCTCTTGCCTAAAGAAACATACATTACCTATATATACACACATAGACAGTAGTTAATGGGATGGAAAAAGATATTCCATGCCAATGGAAACAAAAAAAACCACAACCAACAAACAAGAGTAGCTATACTTATATCAGATGAAATAATTTCAAGATAGAAACTATAAAAAAAAACAAAGATAATTGTATAATCATAAGTTGCTCAATTCAGCAAGAGGGCATAAAAATTGTAAATATATATGCATCTACCACTGGAGCACCCAGATACATAAAGTGAATAGTATTAGAGCTAAAGAGAGTGAGATACTCCAACACAATAATAGCTGGAAATTTCAAAATACTACTTTCAGTATTGGACAGACTATCTAGACAGAAAATCAAAGAAACATCAGCATTAATCTCCACTACAGATGGAATAAATGTACCTAATAGATATTTACAGAACATTTCATCCAATGGCTGCAGAATGCAAATTCTTCTCCTCAGTGCATGGATCATTCTCAAGGATAAACCATGTGCTAGGTCACAAAACAAGACTTAAAAATTGAAAAAAAAAAAAAAAGAAAAGAAATTATATCAAGTATCTTCTCTGAGCATAATGGAATAAAACTAGAAACAAATAACAAGAGGAATTTTGAAAACTATACAAATGTATGGACATTAAGCAATATGCACCTGAATGACCAGTGGGTCAATGAAAAAAATTAAGAAGAAAATTGAGCCAGGGGCAATGGCTCATGCCTCTAATCCCAGCATTTTGGGAGGCCAAAGTGGTTGGATCACCAGAGGTCAAGAATTCAAGACCAGCCTAACCAACATGATGAAACCCCATCTCTACTAAATATTCAAAATTAGCTAGGTATGGTAGTGCACACCTGTAATCCCAGCAACTTGGGAGGCTGAGGCAGGAGAATCGCTTGAATGTGGGAGGTAGAGGTTGCAGTGAGCCAAGATTGCACCACTGCACTCCAGCCTGAACAAAAAGAGCAAAACTCCACCTCAAAAAAAAAAAAAAAAAAAAAAAAGTTCTTGAAAAAAATGATAATGGAAACACAATATACCAAAACCAATGGAATATAGGAAAATAAGTATTAAGAAGAAAGTTTATAGTTAAAAGTCCCTACTTTAAAAAAAGAAAAACTTCAAATAAACAACCTAACAATACATCTTAAAGAGCTAGAGCAGCAATAGCCAACCAAATCTAAAGTTAATAGAAGAAAAGAAATAATAAAGACCAGAGCAGAAATAAATGAATCGAAAAGAAGAAAACAAAAGATCAATGAACCAAAATGTTGCCTCTTTGAGAAGACAAACAAAATTAACAAAATTTTATTTAAAATAACTAATAAGAGAGAAGACTCAAATCAATAAAATCAGACATGAAAAAGGAAATATTATAACTGATACCATGGAAATTCAAAGGATCATTAGAGGCTACTATGAGCAAATATATGACAATAAATTAGAAAACTTGAAATAAATAGATAATTTCCTAGACACATGCAACCTACAAAGAGTGAACCATGGACAAATCCAACACCTGAACAGACCAATAAGAAGTCACAACTTCAAAGCCATAGTAAAAAGTCTTCCAGCAAAAAAAGCCCAGGATCTGATGGCTTTACTGCTGAATTCTGCTAAATTTTTAAATAACTAGTACTCGAACCATTCCAAAAAATAGAGGAGGAGGAAATATTTTCAAACTTATTCTACAAAGCCAGTATTGCCCTAATACTGAAACTAGCCGAAAGCATATCAAAGAAAGAAAACTAAAGGCCAATATCCTGATGAACATTAATGCAAATCCTCAACAAAATACTAGCAAACTTAATTCAATAACATATTAAAATGATCATTCATCATGTCCAAGTGGGATTTATCCCAGGGATGCAAGGATGGTTCAACATATGCTAATCAATGTGACACCTCATATCAACAGAATAGACAAAAACCATATTATCATTTCAACTGATGGTGAAAATGCATTGATAAAATGAAACATCCCTTAACAAGAAAAAACCCCAAAAACTGGGTACAAAAGGAACATATTTCAACACAATAAAAGCCACATATGACAGACTCACAGCTAGTATCATACTCAATGGGCAAAAATTGAAAGCCTTTCCCCTAAGATCTGGAACAGGACAAGAACGCCCACTTTAATCACTGCTATTCAACACAGCAGTAGAAGGCCTAGCTAGAGAAATCAAACAAGAGAAAGATAGAAAGTGAATCCAAACTGGAAAAGAAGTCAAATTATGATATGATCTTATATTTGGAAAAACCTAAAGATTCCACTAAAAAATTCAGGGAAGTTGCAGGATACAAAACCAACATACAAAAATCAGCAGCACTTTTATATGCCAACATCAAAAAATATGAAAAAGAAATCAAGAATGTAATTTCATTTACAATAGCTACAAATACAATTAAATACCTAGGAACTAGCCTACCAAAGAGGTAAAAGATATCTACAATGAGAACTATAAATCATTGATGAAAGAAACTGAAGAGAACACCAAAAAATTGAAGGATATAATATGTTCATGGATTGGAAGAATCAGTAATGTTAAAATGTTCACAGCACCCAAGGCAATCTACTGATTACATGCAATCTCTATCAAAATACCAATGACATTCTTCACAGAAATGAAAGAAACAATTCTAACATTTATATGGAACCACAACAGACACTGAACAGCCAAAGTTGTCCTGAGCAAAAAGAACGAAAGTGGAGCAATCACATTACCTGACTTCAGATTATACTACAGAGCTGTAGTAACCAAGACAGCAGGTACTGGTGTAAATACAGGCACATAGACCAGCATAACAGACTAGAGAAACCAGAGATAAATTCATACATCTCCAGTAAAATCATATTTACAAAGATGCCAAGAACATACATTGGAGACAAGACAGTCTCTTCAATAAACAGTACTGGGAAAACCGGATATACATATGCAGAAGGATGAAACTAGACCTCTATCTCTCAGCATATACAAAAATCAAATCAAAATAAAGTCCTAAATCTAAGACCTCAAACTATGAAACAACTACAAGAAAAAATTGGAAAACTCTCCAGGACATTAGTCTGGGCAAACATTTCTTGAGTAATAACCCACAAGCATAGGCAACCAAAGCCAAAATGGACCCATGGGATCACATCAAGTTAAAGTTCTTCTGCACAGCAAAAGAAACTACAAAAAAAGTAAGGAGACAATCCACAGAATGGGAGAAAATATTTTCATACTATCCATATGACAATGGATTCATAACCAGAACATATAAAGAGCACAAACTGCACAATAACACAAGAATCTCATAATCCAATTTAAAAATAAGCAAAATAACTGAATAGATATCTCTCAATAGAAGACAGTGCCTGCCATGTGTATACCTATGCAACAATCTTGCATGTTCTTCACATGTACCCCAAAACATAAAACACAATTAAAAAAAAAAAAAAAGACAGTGAAATGGGCTGGGCACAATGGCTCACACCTGTAATCCTAGCACTTTGGAAGGCCAAGGCAGGTAGATCACCTGAGGTCGGGAGTTAGAGAACAGCCTGGGCAACATGGTGAAACCCCGTCTTTACTAAAAAAACACAAAAGCTAGCTGGTGATGTACATCTGTAGTCCCAGCTACTCGGGAGGCTGAGGCAGGAGAATCACTTGAATCTGGGAGGCGGAAGTTGCAATGAGCTGAGTTCGCGCCACTGCATTCCAGCCTGGGCGACAGAGAGGGACTCCGTCTCAGAAAAAAAAAAAAAAAAAAGACAGTGAAATGGCACATAGTTTATGAAAATGTACTCAACATCACTGATCATCAGAGAAATGCAAAGACTACAATGATACATCATCTCACCCCAGTTAAAATGGCTTATATCCAAAAGGCAGGCAATAACAAATGATGGTCAGGATGTGGAGGAAAGGGAAACCTCTTACACTGTTGCTGGGAATGTAAAGTCATACAACCATTATGAAGAACAGTTTGGAGGTTCCTCAAAAGACTAAAGACAGAGTTACCATATGTTCTAGCAATACCACTGCTAGGTATCCAAAGGAAGCAAGTATATAGAAGAGATAGCTGCACTTGCATGTTTCTTCCAGCACTATTAACAATAGCCAAGATTTAGAAGCAACCTAAGTGTCCACCAACAGGTGAATGGAGGGAGAATATATGGTATATTCACACAATGGAGTACTATTCAGCCATAAAAAATGAGATTCCCATCAGTTACAACAGCATGAATGAAAATGGAGGTCATTCTGTCAAGTGAAATGAGCCAGGCACAGACAGACTTTGCATGTTTTCACTTGTTTGCAGGAGCTAAAAATTAACACAATCGAACTCATGGAGATAGAGAATAGAATGACAGTTACCAGAGGCTGAGATGGGTAGTTGGTAGGGGTGAAGTTGTGGGGATGGTTAATGGGCACCAAAACATACTTAGAATAAATAAGATCTACTATTTTATACCAAAACAGAATGACTAAAGTCAACCATAATTTGTTGTACATTTAAAAATAATTAAAATGTATAATTGGATTGTTTATAACACAAAGAACAGATAAATACTTGAGGTTGAGGACACCCCATTTACCTAATATGATTACTATGAGTTGTATGTATGTATAAAAATATATCATGTACTAGATAAATATATAAACCACTTTTTTTTAGAGAGAGAGTCTCATCTGTCACCCCAGCTGGAGTGCAGTGGCTTGATCCTGGCTCACTGCAACCTCTGCCTTCCGGGTTCAAGTGATTCTCCTGCCTCAGTGTCCCAAGTAGCTGGAACTACAGGTGTGTGCCACCACACCCAACTAATTTTTGTATTTTTTAGTAGAGACAGCGTTTTGCCATGTTGACCAGACTGGTCTCAAACTCCTGAACTCCTGACCTCAGGTAATCCACCCACCTAGGCCTCCCAGAGTGCTGGGATCACAGGGATGACCCACCACACCTGGCCCCTAACAAAAATTTAAAATTTTCAAAAAATTTAGCACTTTGGGAGGCCGAGGCAGGCGGATCACGAGGTCAGGAGTTTAAACCAGCCTGACCGACAGGGTGAAACCCCGTTTCTAATAAAAATACAAAAACTAGCCGGGTGTGGTGGTGCACATCTGTAATCCCAGCTACTCAGGAGGCTGAGGCAGGAGAATCACTTGCACCTGGGAGGCAGAGGTTACAGTGAGCCAAGATCGCACCACTGCACTGCAGCCTGTGTGACAGAGCAAGAATCCATCTCAAAAAAATAAATTCCAGCTTGGCTCATCTCGGTTGTTTTGCTGTTCTTGGCTAAGCTTACTTATGCATCTGAGGATAGTTCCCGCTTATGACCTATTTAGTTCTTCTGAGGTCCGAATAGTCTAGGATGGCCTCACCCATATGTTTCACAATGAGATCACTGTCACATGGGGTGAAGGGAATGAATGGGCCATGGATCTTAGATATGACACAAAAGCAGATTCTGAAACACAATCCACAACATAAAAGATTGCTAAATTTGATGTCAACAATGTTAAAAATTGTTCCTCAGAAAACAATAATAGAAGGAAAAGCCACAGACTGGAAAAAAAATCTTTTCAAAGCATATATCTGATAAAGAACGTATATCTATAATATATAGTTATCAAAACTCAACAATAATAAACAACCAAATTAAAATGGGCAAATGATTTGAAAACATGTCAAGTAAGCACAGGAAAATATGCTCAACATCATCAGTAGTTGGGAAAATGCAAATTGAAACCCAAATGAGAAACCCCTACATATCTATTACAAGGTCTACAGTTTTAAAAAGCTGACCATACCAAGTGTTGTGAGAATGTGAAGAAACTGGAACTCTCATTCACTGCCAGTTGAAATGTAAAATGGTACAACCAACTTTGCAAAACGGTGTTTTAGCTACTTAAAAAGCTAAACATACACCTGGTTCAGCCATTCTACTACTATGTATTTACCAAAGAATAAAAAAATACATATATCCATGTACTATCATTTGGATAAGGTTTGTATGTCCACAACCAAAATTCATGTTGCAATTTGATCCTCAATGTGGCAGTGTTGAGAGGTGGGGACTGGTGGGAGGTCTTTGGGTCACGGGGACAGATTTTTCCTCAATGGCTTGGTGCCATTCTCATGGTAGTGAGCTCTTGAAAGGCTGGATTAATTCTCTGAGAATGGATTAGTTTTCACAAGAGTGGACTGTTATAAAGCCAGGATGCCCCTTGGGTCCTCTCTAGTCACATGTGTCTTCTCATTTGACCTTCTCCATCATGTTTTGACCTACACATGTTGAAGAAGCCAAGCAGATGTTCACACCATGCTTCTTGTACTTCCCAGCTGCAGAAATGTGAGCTAAATAAACTTTTTTTTTTTTACTTTTATTTTAGTTCAGGGACAATGTATGCATTTGTTATACAGGTAAACTTATGTCATGGGTGTTCACTGTACAGATGATTTTATCACTCAGGTATTAAGTCTAGTAACAATTATTTTTCCTGATTCTCTTGCTCCTCCCAGCCTCCACCTGCTGATAGGCCCTGGCGTGTTTTGTTCCCCTGTGTGTTCATGTGTTCTCGTCAATTAGTGCTCACTTAAAGGTGAGAACAAAGGGTTATTGGTTTTCTGTTCCTGTGTTAATTTGCTAAGGATAATGTCCTCCAACTCCGTCCATGTTCCTGCGCAGGACATAATCTTGTTCTTTTTTTATGGCTGCATAGTATTCCATGGTGCATATGTACACATTTGCTTTTTCCAATCTACCATTGATGGGCATTTACGTTGACTGCATGTCTTTGCTATTGTGAATAGTCCTGAAATAAACATTTACGTGCATGTGCATTTATGGTGGAATGATTTATATTCCTTTGGATATATACTCAGTAATGGTATTGCTGGATTGAATGGTATTTTAGTTTTTAGGTCTTTGAGGGGCCTCCACACTATCTTCCACAATGTTTGAACTAATTTGCACTCCCACCAACAGTGTAGAAGTGTTCCTTTTTCTCCACAACCTTGCCAGCATCTGCTTTTTTACTTTTTAATAATAGCCATTCTCACTGATGTGAGATTGTATCTCATTGTGGTTTTGATTTACATTTTTCTAATGATCAGTGATTTTCAGCTTTCTTTCATATGACTGTTGGCCACATATATGTCTTCTTTTGCAAAGTGTTTGTCCATATCCTTTGCCTACCTTTTGTTGCTTTTTATTTCTTATACATTTGTTTAATGCTGGCTGTGGGTTTGTCATAGATGTCTCTTATTATATTGAGGTATATTCCTTCAATACCTAGTCTATTGAGAGCTTTTAACATTAAGGGTTATTGAATTTTATCAAAAGACTTTTCTGTGTCTATTTAGTAATCATGTGGATTTTTGTCTTTAGTTCTGTTAATGTGATGAATCACATTTATTGACTTGCATATGTTGAACTAACCTTGCATCCCCGGGATAAAACCTACTTGACCAGGGTGGATAAGCTTTTTGATGTGCTGCTGGATTCCGTTTGCCAGTTTTTTTTTGTTGTTGTTGTTGTTTTGTTTTTGTTTTTGTTTTTTAGAATATTTGCATAAATGTTCATCAAGGATATTGGCCTGAAGTTTTCTTTTTTTATTGTGTCTCTGCCAGGATTTGGTATTAGGATGATGCTGGCTTCATAGAATGAGTTGAGAAAGAGTCCCTCCTTCTCATTTTTTTTTTTTGAATACTTGCAGTAGGGATGGTACCAGCTCTTCTTTGTACATCTAATAGAATTTGCCTGTTAATCTCTCTGGTCTTGGGATTTTTTTGGTTGATAGGCAATTTATTACTACTTCAATTTTAGAGCTCATTTTTGGTCTGTTCAGGGATTCAATTTCTTCCAGGTTCAGTCTTGGGAGGGTGTATGTGTCCAGGAATTTATCCATTTCTTCTAGATGTTTTACTTTATGTGCATAGAGGTGTTCATAATATGCTCCAGTGGTTTCTTGTCTTTCTGTGGGGTCAATGGAAATATCCCTAGTGTCATTTCTGATTGTGTTTATTTGAATCTTCTCTCTTTTCTTCTTTACTAGTCTAGCTAGCCATCTAGTTTATTAATTTAAAAAAAAAAACCCAGCTACTGGATTTGTTGATCTTTTGAATGGTTTTTCATATCTCAATATCCCTCAATTCAGCTCTGATTTTGGTAATTTCTTGTCATCTCCTAGCTTTGGGATTTGTTTGATTTTGGTTCTGTAGTTCTTTTAGTTGTGATGGGAAACTTTCTGATGTGGGCACTTAGTGCTATAAATTTCTCTGTTAACACTGCCTTAGCTGTGTCCCAAAGATTCTGGTATGTTGTTATCTTTGTTCTCACTAGTTTCAAAGAACATCTTTATTGCTGCCTTAATTTCATTATTACCCAGAAGTCATTCAGGAGCAGGTTATTCAATTTCCATGTAATTGTATGGTTTTCAGTGAATTTCTTAGTCTTTGTTTCTAACTTAATTGCACTGTGGTCCAACAGATTGTTTGTTATGATTTCAGTTTGTTTTTTTTTTTAATTTGCTGAAGAGTGTTTTACGTGATTGGGATTTTAGAGTATGCACCGTGTGGTGATGAGAGGAATATATATTATGTTGTTTTCATGTGCAGAATTCTTTAGATATCAGGTCCATTTGATCTAGGGCTGAGTTCAGGGTTCTGAATATCTTTGTTAATTTTCAGTCTTGATGATCTGTATAATATTGTCAGTGTGGTGTTAAATTCTCCCAGTATTATTGCATGGGAGTTTGTCTCTTTGAAGGTCTGTAGTAAACTGCCTTACAAATCTGGGTGCTTCTGTGTTGGGTGCATATATATTTAGGATAGTCAGATATTTTTGTTGAATTGATCACTTTACCATTACATAATGCCTTTCTCTGTCTTTTCTGATTTTGTTGGTTTAAAGTCTGTTTCGACTGAAACCAGGATTGTAATCCTCACTCTTTTCTGTTTTCGATTGCTTTGTAGATTTTTTCCTACACACTTTATTTTGAGCCTATATGTGTCATTACATATGAGATGGGTATCTTGAAGACAGTATACCAATGGGTCTTGGTTCTTTATCTCCCTTGCCACTCTGTGTCTTTTAATTGGAGCATGTAGCCCATTTACATTTAAGGTTAATATTGATATGTATAAATTTGATCCTATCATGATGTTATCTCATTACTTTGCAGACTTGTTTATGTAGTTGCTTTACGGTATCAATGGTCTGTGAACTTCAGTTTTGTTTTTTTTTTGTAGTGGCTAGTAATGGTCTTTCCTTTCCATATTTAGTGTTTTCTTCAGGAGCTCTTGTAAGGCAAGTGCGGTGGTGACAAATGCCCTCAGCATTTGCTTGTCTGAACATGATCTTATTTTTTCTTGACTTAGAAAGCATAGTTTGGCTAGCTATGAAATTCTGGGTTGTAATTTCTTTTCTTTAAGATGATTGAATATTGGCCTCCAATCTCTTCTAGCTTGTAGGGTTTCTGCTGAGAGGTTCACTATTAGTCTGATGGCCTTCTCTTTGTAGGTGACCTGACCTTTCTATTTGTCTTTAACATTTTTTCTTTTATTTTGACCTTGGAGAATCTGCTGATTATGTGTCATGGGGATAGTCTTCTTTTGAAATATCTTACTGGGCTTCTCTGCATTTCCTGAGTTTGAATGTCAACCTCTCTAGCTAGGGGAAGTTCTCATGGATGATATGAAATATGTTTTCCAAGTTGATTCCATTCTTTCAGGGACACAAATCAGTATAGATTTAGTCTATTTACATAATCTTATATATCTCAGAGATTTTGTTCATTCCTTTTCATTCTTTCTTCTCTGTTCTTATTTCATTTTTTAAATGTTGTTATTATTTTTTCAAACAGAGTCTCAGTCAGGCCGGAGTGCAGTGGTGAGATCTTGGCTTACTGTAACGTCTTTCTCCCATATTCAAGCAATTCTCATGCCTCAGCCTCCCAAGCAGCTAGGATTACAGGCATGTACCACCATGCCCAGCTAACTTTTGTATTTTTTGTAGAGACAGGGTTTCACTGTGTTGGCAAGGCTCGTCTCAAACTCCTGGCCTCAAGTAATCTGCCCACCTCAGCCTCCCAAAGTTCTGGGATTAGACATGAGCCACCACACCTGCCCCTGTCTTATTTCAGAAAGCCAGTCATCAAGCTCTGAGATTCTTTCCTTCACTTGGTCTATTCTGCTATTAATACTTGTGATTGCTTTACAGAATTATTGTAGTGTGTCTTTCAGCTCTATCAGGTTGGTTATGTTCTTTTCTATACTGTCTATTTTGTCTGTCAGCTCCTGTTTTGTTTTATCATGATTTTTTGCTTCCTTGAATTGGGTGTCAATGTACTCCAATTGTTCAATGACCTTTGTTTTTATTCATATTTCATATTTTGAATTCTATTTCTGCCATCTCAGCCATCTCAGCCATCTCAGCCATCTCAGCCCAGTTTAGAGATCCTGCTGGAAAAGTGATGTGGTCATTTGGAGGAAAGAATGCTCTGGCTTTTTAAGTTTCCAGGGTTCTTGTGCTGATTCTTTCTCATCTTTGTGCGCTTATCTACCTTCAATCTTTAAGAATGCTGACCTTTGGTGTGTGTGTTTTTTTTTTCTTCTTTTATCCTATTTGATGCCTCTGAGGGTTGATTGTAGTATGAGGCCCATTCAGTGGCTTGGTTTCTGGAAGATTTTATGGAACCAATACACAGCTCCCGATTCCTCAACTGCCTGCTCTAATTCTGGGGGAGTTGAATTGGGTCCTGACTTTGTTCTCTGGCTCCTTTAGGTTTGGAATACACTGCGCTGGGGCACAAGGTACAGCAGCTGTAGCAGAGTTCTAGCAGGTGCCAGGTTACCTGCCTCCCTGCAGGCATTCAATACACTGGCACGCAGAGGTCTGGGTGCTTTCTTTGTACTCTGCAAGCAGGAGTGATTGCTCAGAGTGGGAGATGATCTGCTGTTCTCTATGCAGTGTTAGCACAAGGGTTGGGTACTGGCAGGGGAAGGGCTGCCTGGATCTTTGGTCAGGGGTTGGGGCCGGACTGTACTCCTACACATTGGCCAGGCAAGAAAAGCAAAACTTGCTCATGCAAGCAGGTGCCAGCAAAGTGTGTTTAGAGTTGCTTTGGGCATGGGGGAAGCTGCTGTGTGGGGAAGGAACAGGTGGGTCACTGTGTGGCTGTAGGGGGCTTCCCTGTTGGCGTTGGAGCTCTCCATCCATCAGGCATGGTCCATCACCACAAAAGCTATTGTGTGGGCCTCCACTGCACCCAAGACTGCACTGCAAGCAGGAATGGCCAGGTTGGGGTCCCAGGAGAGGCCAGCAAACCAAGGTGTGCTCAGGTCGGATCAGCCTTGTCTGATGGACAAGACCACCCTGCAGAGTTCAGGTTTGAAAGTTTCCCTAGAGCTAGAGTAGCCTATAACAAGCAAGTCAAGTTTAGAGTAACGGCCATCTCTGGCCATGCTCTGCTACAGACACTTCTGCACCAAACTCTGTGAGCTCCACATAATCTAGTTTGCTGCTCCTACCATTTCTCTAATAGATCTATCTGCTAACTCTAGTGTCTGTGGTGGTTGAAAGGTCTCCTCCTGCTGGGGTTCCAGAGGCCTGTGGTGAAAGTGGGTTGCTCCTTGCCAGTTCAATTCACCCAATTCCCTCAAGCCATGAGGGCCAGGAATGGTTCCCAGTGAGGGGTAGCCCCTTGTAGGGTTTCAAGCTTTCTCCTCCTTCAGCCCAGCTTCTGTGTCTTCCCTCTATTCACTCTCAATGCCTTCCCTCTGAAGATCTCTTAGGAGCACACAAATCATCTGGGTCCCTCAGTGGGAGCCATTCTACCTGGCTTCATCTAATCGGCCATCTTGCCCTCCTCCCCTCTTTTCTTGATACATTACTCAGTCTCAGGTATTCCTTTATAGCAACATGAAACAAATTAAGATACCAAGTAAAAAGTTTTACCTGAAAGTCTATTGAAGCTTTATTTGTGATACCCCTACACTATATATGAAATAACGTAACTGCCCATTAACTGATGAATGGCTCATTGTGGCATAGTCATACAATGGAATATTAAAAAGAAACAAACTATTGATACATGAAATATGGATAAATCTCAGAATATATGACTGAAAGAAGCAAGAAATAAAAACATAGTATATCTGATTCCACTTACATAAAACTCTAGGAAGTGCAAATTAATAAGAAAATAACAGAAGTCAGTTTAATGGTTGTATGGGTGTAAGGAGTGGTGGGCAGGGTGTGAAGAATGAATTACAAAGGGTCAAAAGAGAAAACTTTTAGGAATAATGAATATATTCATTGTCTTGAATGTAGGGATGGTTCTACAAGTCTATGCATATGTCAAAACATCAAATTGCATACTTTTAACACACAAGACTTATTATATGACAACGGCTGTTAAAAATGGCGATGAGGGAAAATTTATGGATAACAAAAGTATTCTTGAACTGGATTGTTGTGATGTTTATGCAACTGGAAACAGTTCCTAATAAATGATCTTAATTTGGGGTGACAATGGGTGATCATTTTCGAATATTAGCTTTAGTGTAGTAAAACAATTTAAAAATTGCTAGATATTCTCCATTTCCTTGGTGATTTGGTAGGCAGAATTTTATGCTGTGACCGGGTATGGTGGGTGATAATAAGTGAGAGGACTGGTCTGATGAGAAGAGATTTTGAAAAAGCTGTATGCAGAATGAAAGAGAGTACTTACTGAGGAAACAAGAAAAGCTTCGCAGGCAGCACACAGGGCCCAGGTGAAGCAAATAGTAAGTACTCCATAAATACCGATTGAAGGAGAAAATAATGTATAAAGTTACTTATACAATTAATATTTATTGAGCACCCAACATGTAACAGGCACTCTGTTAGACACAATGTTTAATTTCAATTACTAATTTCTGCTTCATTCACTTACTATACTGTAATGTTCACTTTTTAAAACCCCAATGGTGGAGATGGATCCAAGATGGCCAATTAGGAGCAGCTCAGGATTGCAGCTCCCAGCGAAAGCACAGAGGGTGAGTGGACGCTGCATTTCCAGATGGATTTTTATTGCCCACAGACCAGGAGATTCCCAGGCGGAGGAGCCCCACAGGTCGCCAGCGCAGCTGTTTTGGTCAGCATGGCTGTTTTGGCTGGGTGCAGTGGTTCTCTGCACAAAATACATGGGTCCAGGTTCTGTTTTAGTTGGCAATTGGAGCTCCTGGGAGACAGAGTCACCCATTAAACTGATTTAAAAAAGGGGACTGAAACAGGGAGCCAGGTCAGGAGATTCCCGGGCAAAAAAGTGCCACGAATCTTAGCATGGCTGTTTCAGCCTGTGCAGTGGGTCACCGCATGGGAAATCACACATATCCTGGCACCTTTTCAACAGGTGACTGGAATACCTGGGAGACAGAGTCACCCGTTCAATAACAACAACAAAAAAGGGCTCTGAGGCAGGGAGCCAGGTAATCAGGCTCAGCTGGTCCCACCCCCACAAAAAAACAGCAATCTGAAATGCTCTGGATAGAGAGTTTCACAGCAAGCACAGCTGAACCCAGGATGATCCAGCTCTGTGGGGGAGGGGAATCCACCATCACCAAGGCAGTCCACCGCTACAGGGGTAGTCCAACATTGCTGAGACAGCCCACCATTGCCGAGGCAGCCTGCCATTACAGAGAAAGTCCGCCATTATAGAGGTGGGCCGCCATTGCTGAGGCAGTTCTAACTATACCCATATAAACAGGACTGCAGGGAAGTTCACACAGCAGCTGGGCAAAGCCCACAGAAGCTCACCAAAGCCTCTGCAGGCAGACAGTGACTAGGCTGCCTCCTTGCTGGGCAGGGAAGCCCTGAAAAAAGACAGCAGCATAACATAAACTCATAAATAAAGCCCTAATTCCCCAGGACTGAGCACCTGGGGAAAAAAAGGTGGGGCGGGGGGGGTTATGAGTTCAGCTGCAGCAGACTTAAACGTACCTGCCCAGCAGCTCTGAATGAACAATGGAGATCACAGCTCAGCACTTGAGCTCCTATGAAGGACAAACTGTCTACTCAAGTAGCTCCCTGATCCCAATATATCCAAAGAGTCACCTCATAAAGGAGAGCTCAGACTGACATCTGTCGGGTTTCCTTCTGGGACAAAGATAGCAGAAAAAGAAACTGATAGCAACCCTTACTGTTCTGCAGCCACTGCAGGTGATCCCCAGGCAAGCAGGGCCTGGAGTGGACCTCAGCAGTCCCACAGCAGAGGGGCCAGACTGTTAGAAGGAAAACTAAGAAATAGAAGGAAATAACTTCATCATCAACAAACTGGACATCCACTCAGAGACTCAATCTGAAAGTCAACAACTACAAAGACGACAGGTGGATAAATCCACAAAGATGGAATAAACCAGCACAAAAAGGATGAAAACACCCGAAACCAGAATGCTTCTCCTCCTACAAGGGATCACAACTCCTCACCAGCAAGGGAAGAAGGCTGGATGGAGAATGAGTGTGATGAATTGACACAATCAGGCTTCAGAAGGTGGGTAATAAGAAACTTCTGTGAGCTAAAAGAACATGTTCTAACCCAATGCAAAGAAACAAAGAACTTTGAAAAAAAGATTTGACGAAATGCTAACGAGAATACACAACTTAGAGAGGAATATAAGTGAATTGATGGAGCTGAAAAACACAACATGAGAACTTCACAAAGCATACACAAGTTTCAACAGCCAAACTGACCAAGCAGAAGAAAGGATATCGAGGTTGAAGATCAACTCAAAGAAATAAAATGAGAAGGCACGATTAGAGAAAAAGTGTAAAAATGAATGAACAAACTCTCCAAAAAACATGGCACTATGTGAAAAGACCTAATCTACATTTGATAGCTGTACCTGAATGTGATGAAGAGAATGAATCCAAGCTGGAAAATACTCTTCAGGATATTATCCAGGAAAACTTCCCCAACCTAGCAAGGCGGGCCAATATTCAAGTCCAGGAAATACAGAGAACACCACAAAGGTATTCCTCAAAAAGAGCAACCCCAAGGCACATAATCGTCAGATTCACCAGGGTTGGAATGAAGGAGAAAATACTAAGAGCAGCCAAAGAGAAAGGTCAGGTTACCCACAAAGGGAAGCCCATCAGACTCACAGCAGATCTCTCAGTAGAAACCCTGCAAGCGAGAAGAGAGTGGGGGCCAATATTCAACATCCTTAAAGAAAAGAACCTTCAACATAGAATTTCATATCCAGCCAAACTAAGCTTCATAAGCGAAGGAAAAATAAAATTCTTTATGAACAAGCAAGTACTCAGAGTTTTCATCACCACCAGGCCTGCTTTACAAGAGCTCCTGATAGAGGCACTAAACATAGAAAGGAACAACCAGTACCAGCCACTCCAAAAACCTACCAAATTGTAAAGAGCATCAACACAATGAAGAAACTGCATCAACTAACAGGCAAAACAGCCAGCTAGCATCAAAATGGCAGGATCAAATTTACACATAACAATATTAATCCTAAATGTAAATGGACCAAATGCCCCAATCAAAAGACACAGACAGGCAAATTGGATAAAAAGCCAAAACCCATCAGTGTGCTGTATCCAGGAAAACCATCTCACATGCAAGGATACACAAAGGCTCAAAATAAAGGGATAGAGGAAGATTTACCAAACAAATGGAGAGCAAAAAAAAAAAAAAAAAAAAGCAGGAGTTGCAATTCTCATCTCTGAGAAAATAGACTTTAAACCAACAAAGACCAAAAGAGACAAACAAGGACATTACAGCTAGTGCCCAACTTACGACCACGATTGGTTCCGACAGACCGGTCGTAACACGATTTGGTCATAAGTTGAGTAGGCTATATGTACAGTACAGTACTGTGAAATGATGTTATAAAAATCAAATTGCTGTACTGAGTCTGGGATAACAGTTGAAATGGTGCACACAGAGATGGTAGTGCTGCCGGAAGCTAGTCCGCACTGTCGTACGCCCAGCTGGGCAATGTTTGCGCTGCCAGACACGGAGCAGTCGTGGCTAGCGACTGTGGTCCTAAAGTCGAATGGTCGTAAGTTGCATAGGTCATAAGTAAGTACCTATACATAATGGTAAAAAGATCGATGCAACAAGAAGAGCTAATGATCCTAAATATATACGCAACCAATACAGGAGCATCCAGATACATAAAGCAAGTTTTTAATGACTTACAAAGAGACTTAGACTCCCACACAGTAATAGTGGGAGACTTTAACACCCCATTGTCAATATTAGACAGATCAACGAGACAGAAAATTAACAAGGATATCCAGGACTTGAACTCAGACCTGGACCAAGCAAACCTAATAAACATTTACAGAACTCTACACTCCAAATCCACAGAATATACATTCTTCTCAGCACCACATCACAACTACTCTAAAACAGACCACATAATTGAAAGTAAATCACTCCTCAGGAAATGCAAAAGAATGGAAATCATAACAACCAGTCTCTCAGACCACAGTGCATTCAAGTTAGAACTCAGAATTGAGAAACTAACTCAGAACGACACAGCTTCATGGAAACTGAACAACTGGCTCTTGAATGTTGACTATATAAACAATGAAATGAAGGCAGAAATAAAGATGTTCTTCAAAACCAACAAGAACGAAGACACAACATACCAGAATCTCTGGGACACATTTAAAGCAGTGTCTAGAGAAAAATATGTAGTAATAAACGCCCACATGAGAAGCAAGGAAAGATCTAAAATCGACACCCTATCTTCAAAATTGAAAGAACTAGAGGAGCAAGATCAAAAAACCTCAAAACCTAGCAGAAGACAAGAAATAACTATGATCAGAGCAGACCTGAAGGAGATAGAGACACAAAAATCCCTTCAAAAAATCAATAAATCCAGGAGCTGGTTTTTCAAAAAGATCAGCAAAATAGACCACTAGCCAGATTAATAAAAAAGAAAAGAGAAAATAATCAAATAGATGCAATAAAAAAAGATAAAGGGGATATCACCACAGATTCCACAGAAATTCAAACCATCATCAGAGATTATTACAAACAACCCTATGCACATAAACTAGTAAACCTGGAAGAAATGGATAAATTCCTGGACACTTGCATCTTCCCAAGCCTAAACCAGGAAGATGCCAAAATCCTGAGTAGACCAATAACAAGGTCTAAAGTTGAGGCAGCAATTAAGAGCCTACCACCCAAAAAAAGCCCAGTTCCAGATGAGTTCACAGCCGAATTCTACCAGACATACAAAGAGGAGCTGGTTCAATTCCTTCTGAAACTATTCCAAACAATCCAAAAAGAGGGAATCCTTCCCAAATCATTTTATGAGACCAACATCATCCTGATACCAAAACCTGGCAGAAACTCAGCAAGAAAAGAAAACTTCAGGCCAATATCCATGATGAACATAGATGAAAAAATCTTCAATAAAATACTGGCAAGCCAATTGCAACAGCACATCAAAAAGCTTATCCACCATGATCAAGTAGGCTTCATCCTGGGGATGCAAGGCTTGTTCAACATATGCAAGTCTATAAACATAATTCACCACATAAACAGAACCAAAGACAAAAACCACATGATTATCTCAACTGAGGCAGAGAAGGCCTTTCACGAAATTCAACAGCCCTTTATGCTAAAAACCCTCAATAAACTAGGTATTGACAGAATGTATCTCAAAATAATAAAAGCTATTTACAACAAACCCACAGCCAATATCATACTGAAAGGGCAAAAAATGGAAGCATTCCCTTTGAAATATGGCACTAGACAAGGATGCCCTCTCTCACCACTCCTATTCAATATAGTATTGGAAGTTCTAGCCAGAGCAATCAGGCAAGAAAAAGAAATAAAGGGTATGCAATTAGGAAAGGAGGAAGTCAAATTGTCTCTATTTTCAGAGGACATGACTGTATATCTAGAAGACCCCATCATCTCAGCCCAAAATCTCCTGAAACTGATAAGCAACTTCAGCAAAGTCTCAGGATACAAAATCAATATGCAAAAATCACAAGCATTCCTATACACAAATAACTCTTGAAGAGAGCCAAATCAAGAACAAACTGCCATTCACAATTGCTACAAAGACAATAAAATACCTAGAAATACAACTAAGAAGGAATGTAAAGGACCTCTTCAAGGAGAACTACAAACTACTGCTCGACGAAATAAGAGAGGACACAAACAGATGGAGAAACATTCCATGTTCATGGTTAGGAAGAATCAATATCGTGAAAATGGCCATATTGCCCAAATTTATAGATTCAATGCTATCCCCATCAAGCTACCAATGACCTTCTTCACAGAACTGGAAAAAACCATCTTAAACTTCATATGGAACCAAAAGAGAGTCCGCATAGCCAAGTCAATTCTAAGCAAAAAGAACAAAGCTGGAGGCATCATACTACCTGACTTCAAACTATACTACAAGGCTACAGTAATCAAACAGCATGGTACTGATACCAAAACAGAGACATAGGCCAATGGAACAGAACATAGCCCTCGAAGGCAACACCACACATCTACAACCATCTGACCTTTGACAAACCTCACAAAAACAAGCAATGGGGAAAGGAGTCCCTGTTTAATAAATGGTGTTGGGAAAACTGGCTAGCCATGTGCAGAAAGCAAAAACTGGACCCCTTCCTGATACCTTACACTAAAATTAACTCCAGATGGATTAAAGACTTAAACATAAGACCTAACACCATAGAAACCATAGGAGAAAATCTAGGCAAGACCATTCAGGACATAGGCATAGGCAAGGACTTCATGACCAAAACACCAAAAGCATTGGCAACAAAAGCCAAAATAGACAAATGGGACCTAATCAAACTCCACAGCTTCTGCACGGCAAAAGAAACAGTCATTATGGTGAATCAGCAACCAACAGAATGGGAAAAAATTTTTGCAATCTACCCAACTGACAAAGGGCTAACATCCAGAATCTACAAAGAACTAAAACAGGGTTACAAGAAAAAAACAAATAAGCCCATTCAAAAGTGAGCAAAGGATACGAACAGACACTTTACAAAAGAAGACGTATATGAGGCCAACAAACATATGAAAAAATGCTTATCATCACTGGTCATTAGAGAAATGCAAATGAAAACTACACTGAGATACCATCTCACACCAGTTAGAATGGTGATCATTAAAAAATCAGGAGACAACAGATGCTGGAGAGGATGTGGAGAAATAGTAACACATTTACACTGTTGGTCAGAGTGTAAATTAGTTCAACCATGTGGAAGACAGTGTGGAGATTCCTCAAGGACCTAGAAATAGAAATTCCATTTGACCCAGCAATCCCATTACTGGGTATATATCCAAAGGATTATGAATCGTTCTATTATAAGGACACATGCAAATGAATGTTCATTGCAGCACTGTTTACAATAGCAAAGACCTGGAACCAACCCAAATGCCCATTGGTGATAGACTGGACAGGGAAAATGTGGCACATATACACCATGGAATACTATGCAGCCATAAAAAAAACGATGAGTTGGTGTCGTTTGTAGGGACATGGATGACCTTGGAAACCATCATTCTCAGCAAACTGACACAAGAACAGAAAATCAAACATCGCATGTTCTCACTCATAGCTGGGTGTTGAACAATGACAACACATGGACACAGGGAGGGGAGCATCACACACTGGGGTCTGTCGGGGAGAAATAGGGGAGGGACAGCAGCGGGTGGGGAGTTGGGCAGAGATAGCATGGGGAGAAATGCCAGATATAGGTGATGGGGAGGAAGGCAGCAAACCACACTGCCATGTGTGTATCTATGCAGCAATCTTGCATGTTCTTCACATGTAACCCAAAACCTAAAAAGCAATTAAATTTAAAAACAAATAAAAATAAAACCCGAATGCTTTTCTACTATTAATTACTGCTAAAGTGAATGTCTCTTTTTAGTTAGGTATCTGCCTTTGAGCACTTTATGTATTAGTTTGTTCAAATATATAATCTCACATGTATGTATTATAATCAAATAACCAGTCTCTCTCCTAGAAATTCATTGTTTTTCATCCTAACAAAATGTCAGTCCTTCACCTGTAACCTTTCATCCATCCCTAACTTATCCCAGATGAATCAGGAAAAAGTGTTGAATTATTGTACATGCTAGCACCTTGACTTCCTGCTACCACTAAACATTTGTTTCCAGTAGGAACACAATGGAATTTACGCTTCTGTGCAGTGGGGATTTGGGGATTCAGGGTTGAGCAGGGTAAACAAGGACCCTGATTTCAGGGAATTCACGGTCTGCTGGGCGAGGTATAAGACAAGTGAATAATCTTCAATTGTGATGAATATGCTATGATGGACAGAATTCAGTAGGCTCTGATGGCACATGACAGGAAACTCTAACCTTGTTTAGGCGGTGCAGTTTCCCAAAGTGAGAGATTAGTAAGTTCAGATGTGAAGGCTGAGTGGCAGTTAGCTGAGTGGAAGCTGGGTGACAAAGTTTTCCAGGGAGAGGAAAAGCATGAGGAAGACCTGTGGGCCAGAGAGAACATTGGGCATTCAAAAAACAGGCTTCTTATCTGGCCCCTGCAGCAGATCACAGAAGATACTGGTTTACTTGGCTTACCACACTTCAAAACTGTGAGGGCCCCATCTGCTCAGTGTGAGTAAGTTAAAGAGCTCTGGCACAGTGTCAGGCCACCTGGGTTCAAATCCCACCACACCCTTTGCCAGCAGCACAACTTTCAGCACATTACTTGAGATGCTTCAGCAAGTGCTTCTGCTTCTATTGTGTAATTAGGAAAATCATATCAACTATCTCATGTCTGAGGATATCTCATAATGGTTCCGTAAGGATTAATTTACACATCAGACAAAAACAGAGCAGTTCAATGAAGAAAGGATAGACTTCTCAACAACTAAATTGCCACATGCAGTTCTAGATGCAAAAAATGGATCCAGACACACACCTTACATCTTTTATCAAAATTAACTCATGTAATTGTTCATATGTAAAACATGAAATTATAAATCTCCTAGAAGATAACATGAAAAAGAATCTAGATGACCTTAGGTTTGGTGATTATATTTTAGATATAATACCAAATGTACAATCTCTGAAAGAAGAAATTGATTTCAGGCTTTATGAAAAATAAAATCTTGGCCGGGCGCGGTGGCTCAAGCCTGTAATCCCAGCACTTTGGCAGGCTGAGGCGGGTAGATCACGAGGTCAAGAGATCGAGACCATCCTGGTCAACAAGGTGAAACCCCGTCTCTACTAAAAATACAAAAAATTGGCTGGGCATGGTGGCGCATGCCTGTAATCCCAGCTACTCAGGAGGCTGAGGTAGGAGAATTGCTTGAACCCAGGAGGCGGAGGTTGCTGTGAGCCGAGATGGCGCCATTGCACTCCAGCCTGGGTAACAAGAGCAAAACTCCGTCTCAAAAAATAAATAAATAAATAAAATCTTGTGCTCTACTAAACATTTTTTTTTTTTTTTTTGAGACGGCGTTTCGCTCTTTTTGCCCAGGCTTGAGTGCAATGGTGCGATCTCGGCTCACCACAACCTCCGCCTCCTGCACTCAGGCAATTCTCCTGCCTCAGCCTCCTGAGTAGCTGGGATTACAGGCACGCGCCACCATGCCCAGCTAGTTTTTTGTATTTTTAGTAGAGACGGGGTTTCACTATGTTGACCAGGATGGTCTCGATCTGTTGACCGTGATCCACCCGCCTCGGCCTCCCAAAGTGCTGGGATTACAGGCTTGAGCCACCGCGCCCAGCTAAACATATTCTTAAGAGAATAAAAAACACACAGAGTAGAAGAAAATCTTTGCAAAATACAAATACAGTTAAGAACTAGTATAAAAAATATACCAAGATATCTTAAAACTCAATAATAAAAAACCAAACAACCCAATTAAAAATGGGGAAAATATAGGTACAGATACCTCACTAAACAAGATATATAGGTAATAAATAAGCATATAAAAAGATGCTCAATGACGTATGTCTTTAGGGAACTGCAAATAGAAACAACAATAAGACAACCACTATAAACTTATCAGAATGGCTAAAATTCAAAACACTGCCAAATTCTGGATATGAAGTGACAGAAACTTTCATTAATTGCTGGTGGTAAGGGAAAGTGGTATAGCTACCTTGAAAAATAGTGTGGCGATTTCTTAGAAAACTATACATGCTCATATCATACAAACCAGCAACTGAACTCCCAAATGACATGAAAATTATTTCCACACAAAAATTTGTGCACAAATATTTGTACTAGTTTTATTCATAATTGCCAAAACTTGGAAGTTTTAGCAATTTTCTGCTGCTTATACATAATACCTAAAATTGTGTAATTTATAAGAAAAGAAATTTATTTTTTATAATTATAGAGTCTGAGAAGTCCAAAGTCAAAGGGCCACATCTGGTGAGGGTCTTCTAGCTGATGTGGACTCTGCAGAGTTCCAAAACAGTGCAGGGCATCACATGGCGAGAAAGCTGAGCAGGCTAGCTCTGCCCTCTCGTTCTCCTGTTATAAAGCCACCAGTCTCACTCCCATAATAACCCATTTATCCATTAATCTGTGAATGGATTAATTCATTCATGAGGGCAGAGCACTCATGACCTAATCACCTCTTAAAGCCTCCCTGACCCCAGTACTGTCACATTGGGAATTAAATTTCAACATAAGTTTTGGAGGTGACCAATATTCAAATCATAGCACAGCCAAAATACTCTTCAAAGGATGAATGAATAAACAAATAGTGGTACATCTATACAATGAAGTTATATTCAATGATAAAAAAAAAACAGGCCACAAAAACATGGAGAAAGCATAAATGCATATTACTATGTTAAAGAAGCCAATCTGAAAGGGTTGTATATGGCATGATTCCAACTACAGCACATGCTATGGAGAGAGCAAAATGTTCAATGATTGAAGTTTCTGGGGAAGAAGAGGGTGAATAGGTAGAACACAGATGATCTTTAGGACAGTGAAACTATTCTGATGATACTGTAAAAATGAATCCATGCAATTCATTTGTCAAAAGCCCTAGAAGTGTAGAACACAAAGAGAAACCTTAATATAATCTATGAAGGTAATAAATCATGTATCAATATTGGCTCATCAACTGTAATAAGTGTACCACACTAATGCAAATGTTAATAATGGATGAGGGGAGTGTGGGGGGAGGTATATGGAAATTCTCTGCACTCTCTGCTCATTTTCTGTAAGCCTAAAACTCTTCTAAAAATCTCTATTAATTTTTTTATTATACTTTAAGTTCTCAGGTACATGTGCAGATTGTGCAGGATTGTTACATAGGTATACACATGCATCCATCCCCGCATCACCTATATCAGTTATTTCTCCTGATGTTATCCCTCTCTAATCCCCCAACCTGCTATAGTGCCCCACCCCCCAACAGGCCTTGGTGTGTGATGTTCCCCTCCCTGTGTCCATGTGTTCTCATTATTCAACTCCCACTTATGAGTGAGAACACACGGTGTTTGGTTTTCTGTTCTTGTATCAGTTTGATGAGAATGATGTTTTCCAGCTTCATCCATGTCCCTGCAAAGGACATGAACTCATCCTCTTTATGGCTGCATAGTACTCCATGGTGTATATGTGCCACATTTTCTTTATCCAGTCTATCATTGATGGGCATTTGGGTTGGTTCCAAGTCTTTGCTATTGTAAACAGTGCTGCAATAAACATATATGTACATGTATCTTTATAACAGAATGATTTATAATGCTAATTTTAAGATTTAAAAATAATTGTCTTCAATACAATATCTATCTTTGAGATATTTGGTGTTGGTCAAATAAACTTGCAAGCATTCCACAAATTATGAGTGCCTGCTATATTCCTGGCACCATTCTGTTTCTAGACTTCTTCATCTAGAAAATGGGAATTATAATGGCAACTATCTCATAAATGACGAGAAACAGTTTAGAAAATTTGAGTTCTTCATGTCCACTGTGTTCTTAGTGTCCACTGTGTTTACTTCAGTTACAGTTCTCCTGATAATAACCTAGTGATTATGTTTATATCTATATTTGCATTAATCTGAGAGGTCATTGCTATACATAACAGAGCCTCTGTCATATATGACCTTGGAATTTGGTATAAAGCCTAGAACCTGGTGTCCAGCAGGTGCTCAATAAATATTTATCGTATGAATGTAAATGATTCCTAATCTGATCATCGCTCAATAAAACATAGCTATTACTTTATGAGCTATTAGTTGGGAAAATTCATGATAAATTAATGAATACAGGCTATTGCTGTCCTCACATTATCTTTACTTAGATAATGTTTTTGTAGTTAATCATTGCTGTTTTTAGGAACTTCTAGTACCAGGACATTCTGGACTTCTTAATGAATAATTTCATAATGTTCACAGGGAAATATGTTACCCTTAGCCCCTAAGCTGACCTCACAGCTTTATTGGACTTTATTTGGTAATACTCTGAAAATGTATCAAATTCAAAATGACTGGTTTTTAATGTAGGTTCTCAAACTGTTTTTTTAATTTTTATTTTATTTTTGATTGACACAGGAAAATTGTATATATTTTGGGGGTATGATGTGATGCTTTGATACACATATGCATTGCGTAAGGATAAAATCAGAGTAATTAGTATATCCATCACCTCAAATACTTGTCATTTCTTTGTGATGAAAACATTTGCCCAAATGCTCTCTTCTCGCTGTTTTGAAGTATACGAGACACTGTTTTTTTACTACAGTTATCCTGTTGTCCGATAGAATACCAGAATTTATTCCATCTAACTGTAACTTTGTATTCATTGGTTTTTTGTTTCCATTTTGTACCTGTTTCACCAGAGAAAGGCCTGAAAGTATGTACCTGACAATTGTTGTCCTTTATAGGGTAAAGATTTATTTCATTTAGGCTTGTACTGACAGAATTAAGGATGTGAACTCAAAGATGAAAGTAGGTATCATGCACAAGTAAACAACCTCACATTAACACAGAAGAGGCAGTTCTCTTGTTTTTGTTTTACTGACTGGGATACTCCTCTATTTCTCTGGTCCACTTCCTCTGTGCCCCTCTGTAGGATTCCCACTGTACACTGCACAGATTTATATTTCAGAGACTATAGTTCCTTTTTAAAGTCCCTTTTCACGGATGTGTTTTACCTCCAAGATCATTAAATCCCTGATTATGAAAGGCTGTGTTTCATTGATCAGTTATGTTCAGAGTACAGATTACTTCTGGAAATATGGTGGGCATGATGGAGTATTTGATGTTTTAATAAATTAATATATTGTAGACTGCAGACAGGAAAAATACTCAATTTTGATATAATGGATACTACTTTTATACCAATGTTTATGTGGCTTTAAAAACACCTGTAGATTTTAAATGTATGCAACTTAATGTGTTAAGAGACAAGTATACACCCATGAAATGATCAAAACGTCATCATTCTCAATGCCATAATCTGATCATTCACCTCTGAAAGATTCCTCCTGCCCCCTTGGCTTTTCTTTCCTTTTCTTGGTAAGAAGATTTAATGAAGATTTGCCCTCTTAGCAAACTTGAGTATAAAATCACAGGCCCTGTATTATATTAGACCTAGAGATCTTATTTATTACACATAACTGAAACTTTGTACCCTTTAACCAACAAACCCCCCATTTCTGCCTTCCCTCAGCCCCTGGCCACTACCATTCTACTTACTATCTGCTTCTATATGTCTGACAATTTTAGATTCCACATACAGTACAATTGAGATCATGAAGTATTTGTCTTTCTGTGATCTGACTTATTTCACTTAGCCTAATGTCCTCCAGGTATATCTATGTTGTCACAAACAGCAGGATTTCCTTCTTTTATAAGGCTAAATAGTATTTCATCATCAACAGACACTGAGGTTATTTCCACATCTGGCCTGTGAATAATGTTGCAATAAACATGGGAATATAGTCATCTCTTCGGAGATCCAGATTTCAATTCCTGTGATTTCTATTCCTATCCAATTTTTTAACACCATGATCCAAAGAGACCATCTTTCCACATTGTGTGATATTGGCATAAGATATATTTTTTTAGCTATTAAGTTCCATTGTTCTATATGTCTATTTCTATGCCTGTACCATACTGTTTTGATTACTGTAGCTTTGTAATACATTATATAATCAGGATACTAGCAGCTCTCTACTTGCTCAGAATTGCTTGGCTATTTAAGGTCTTTTGCAGTTCCAACTGAATTTGAGAACTGTTTATTCCGTACAAAAATGCCACTGAGATTTTGATAGAGATTTCATTGAATTTGTAAATATCTTTGGGAAGTACAGACATTTAATAATATCAATTTAACCAATACATGAACATGAGATGTGTTTCCATTTATTTCTGCTTTTTAAAATTTTTTGTCAATGTTCTGTAGTTTTGAGTGTACAACTCTTTTTACCTCCTTACATTTATTGCTAAGTATTTTATTTGTTATGCAATTGTGAAACAAAGTATTTTTTGAAATTTGCTTTTCAGATAGGTCATTCTTGGTTTATACAAATGCACCCATGGATTTTGGGATCTGTGAGGGTCCTGAAACCAATTTCTCATGAATACTGAGGAATGACTGTATTATGTTGAATAGGAGAGCCAAGAGTGGGCATCTTCTCTTGTTCCTCATCTTAAGAGTAAATCTTTCAGGTTTTCATCACTGAGCATCATGTTAATGTGTGGGTTTTTCCTATATCACCTTTATTATGTTGACATAAGTTCTTTCTACACCTAATTTGTTGAAAATAGCATATACAGATGTTGAATTTTGTCAAATTTTTTTAAATCTATTGAGATGACCATGTAATTTTTATCCTTCATTCTACTCATGTGGTTTATCACATTGATTAATTTGCATATGTGGAAACATTCTTGTATCACATGCATAACTCCTACTTGGTCACGGTATATGATTCTTTTAATACATTTTTTATTTGGCTTGCTAATAACATTTTGAGGCTTTTTGCATCTATATTCATTAGGGATATTAGTCTGTAGTTTTCTTCTGGTGTCTGGCTCTGGCTTTGGTATCAGGGTGATGCTCGCCTCATAGAATAAGGTTGTAAGTATTCCTTATTCTTCTGTTGTTTAAAACACTTTCAGAAAGGTTGGTATTAATATTTTAAATTTTTTAATGTTTACCCAGAACCTAAAGTACAATTCAAAAAAAATTTTTTTTAATGTTTCACAGAATTTATCTGTGAAGCCACATGGTCCTGGATTTTTCTTTGTTGGGATATTTTTTATTATTCTTTTAATGTCATTACTTGTTTTTTGGTATGTTTGGGCTTTCTATTTTTTATTGATGCAGTCTCAGTAGGTTCCATGTTTGTAGGAATTTTTCATTTCTTCTGAGTTATCCAATTTATTAGCATTTAATTGTTCATAATAATTCCTATAACTCTCCCTTCTTTCATTTCTGATTGTATTATTTGAATGTTTCCTTTTTTATTATTAGTCTAGCTATGGGCCTGTCCATTTTATTGATCTTTTCAAAAAAACAACTCTTTGATTTTTAAATTTTTATTAAATTGTTTTTCTGTTCTCTATTTAATTTACTTCTGCTATAACCTTCACTATTACTTCCTTCTGCTATCTTTGACTTTAGTTTGTTCTTCTTTATCAAGTTCCTCCAGGGAGAAAGTTAGCTTGCTGGAGATCTTTCCTCTTTCTTCTTCTTTTAATAAACCATTTATTGTTATAAACTTCCTTCTTAGTACTGACTTGGCTGCATCTTATGTTTTGCTGTGTTGTGTTTTGGTTTTATTTGTCTCAACATATTTACTAATTTCATCTTCAATTTCTTATTTGATCTAATCATTGTTTTAAAGTGTGTTATTTAATTTCCATGTCTTTGTGAATTTTCTTATTTTCTTTTTATTAATGATTTCTCTTTCATTCAGTTGTGATCAGAAAAGATACTTAGACTGATTTTAATCTTCTTAAATGTGTTAAGACTTGATATGAAATTCAACTATGAGATATCTTGGAGAATGTTCCATGTGCACTTGAGAAGAATGATTATTTTTGCTGCTGTTGAGTGGAATGTTCTGTATATGTATGTTGCGTGTATTTTGTCTATAACATTGTTCAGTTCTATATTTCCTTGGTAATCTTCCATCTGGAGGAAAAAGAGGTTCTGCTGTGTACAGTAGGGTGATGACAGTTAACTATAATGAATTCTATATGTAAAATAGCTAGAAGAAAGGATTTTGAATGTTCTCAATATAAAAAATATTCGGTATGATGTATTTGCTAATTATCCTGATTTGATCATTACACAATGTATATACATATATCAAGACATCACATTGCACTCCATAAATGTGTACAATTATTAAATATCAACTAAAAATAAAACTTTAAGAAGGAAATCTTATGTCACTTCTAAAAATACAAAACACATAGTGTTATGTGCTATGGTAAGAATTTTATAATTTGGTGAAATATAAAAATTTAAGTTTAAATATTAAGATTTTGAAATACAAATAAATTTCATTGTTTTTCCTTTTATTAAGAATTCTATAAATGCTATGCTAAGTACTTTTCATAACTGCTTTTTAAATGTTGTACCACTCAATTCATCGTGGTCACTACCACTTGCCTGTTTCTGATTCTGCAAGCACAAAGTCGTGAAAAAAGAACAAGAATTTTGAAATTTGACAGACTGGACATGGGCTTCAATCCTAACACCTGCAATCTATTGTATCCAACCTTATAAAATATAAAAACCCTAACTACTTTTCATTGCAGTGGATGAAATTAACATGGAAAGCAACTAGCACACCACCTAACAAACAGCAGGTACTCAAAAGTATCGGCTGCTATTATTGTTCAATAGATGTGCTGAATAACATTAACATTTTCAGATTTGAGCTTTATACTACATTTTTTACACACTATCTCAGATGTTTGAATCCTTGTGTTCCAGGTAAAAACACTTAGTATCAAAGAAGTTAAGTGGCTCATTTTCTTGCAGATTCTAATTTATCTCTTCAACTCCCAGCCTATATCCCATTCTGACCCCAGACACAGCAAACTCCTCCAGGTCCTCTGAACTTAGCAACTCTCCTCTAACCTCCATAGCCACTCTTTTCCTCCAAACATACACATGCTGTATAATTTTCTATTTGTTAATCGAGCTTTACTTTCTTTACCATTTTACGTTTTCTATATCCCCTTTTCTTTCTCTCTGCACCAGAATGAAATATCGATGAGAGGTTATCCATCTGTTTTACTCACTGCTGTAAGGCCTATAGTAAGTGATCAATAAATAGTTGTTGAATTAATTATCGAACCCTTGAACCAGTCTTGCATACATAGTTTGTCACATATGGGACTCCCATTTTAATTCTGGGAAACATGAAAATTGGACAAGTTAATCTTACTGGGAAGGCTCAGCATCCAGAGAGACCAATACACCCACAACTACTAGAGTCAGACCAGGATGAAATTCTACCTCACTCTCTCTCTTACTATAATAGTTGTATAACCTTGGGCATGCTTCCTTACTTCTCTGGGTCTGTTTCCTTCTCTCATTAATTATCCTCAGGAAATACTTGAAATTATTCAATACTTTCATTCTTCCATTCAGCAAACATTTATTGAATGTCTCTTATCTGACAGGCACCATTTCAGACACTGGGGTATGTTGGTAAATAAGTCACATCTATCAGCTCTCAGTCTAATGAAGGACACAGACAAATAATTGTTTATAGAACAGTGGATTTGCTGCTATGATGGGGGAAAATCAGGGATCTGGTAGCAGCCTTTTGTAGGAGTAGTTGCTGCTCTTCACTTAATCTTTTTTGTTTCAAACAGTGAAGTCCTGCCAATCATCAAGGCCTAAGGCCTGCCTGCTTCTGGAATCATTCCTCCATATTTGTACTTTCACAAGCTCTGTGATTCCATGGATCTTACTTTGGCTTGACAAGGGTATAAGTGTCAACTTCAAATTTTTCCCAGAGGCAAAACTTAATCACTGACAAGAATATTTGACAGGAAAAAGAATGATGATAAAATAGCAACCACTTGGCCAGGCGCGGTGGCTCAAGCCTGTAATCCCAGCACTTTGGGAGGCCAAGGCGGGTGGATCACGAGGTCAAGAGATCGAGACCATCCTGGTCAACATGGTGAAACCCCGTCTCTACTAAAAATACAAAAAATTAGCTGGGCATGGTCGTGTGTGCCTGTAATCCCAGCTACTCAGGAGGCTGAGGCAGGAGAATTGCCTGAACCCAGGAGGCGGAGGTTGCAGTGAGCCGAGATTGCGCCATTGCACTCCAGCCAGGGTAACATGAGCGAAACTCCGTCTCAAAAAAAAAAAAAAAAATAGCAACCACTTATTTTCAAATGGCCTTATGGATTCTGGATTTATTCATTGGGTCACAATCCGTTATTATTATTATTATTATTACTCATTCTCATGTTCAAATGGTCAAATTACAAAAATTACTTTGTGCCATGTACTTTGCTAAATGCTTTCAATACCTTATTTTAAGCCTCACAACATACCTAGACAAAAATTCTATTTTTATGTGCATGTACATATTAAGAAAATAGAATTAAGGAAAGTTTGGAGGGTTTAAAAATCATATAATCAGTAGACATAGGTGATTTAGAGTGCAGACTTGCTTGTAAAACTCATTCTAAACTAAAACAAACCAAGGCTTTTTAGTGAAATGTGACTCAAGGGCTGGAACAGGGAAAGTACAAACAGCCAAGAACATCTTGTTGCACTAGAAAGCAAAGGAAAGTGTTCCAGCTAAGATAGAGATATGAAAAAAACATACAGGAAGTTTCATCGAGCTTTGACTAACCCAATCTGGGCCAATTTGATCATCAAAATAAAATTTGATGGTAATCTATTATTACCCAGTGATTAAATATATACCCATGAGCCCATAATGATATAAGTAAACACATAAATAAGTTAATAAATGAGGAAGATGTGTGTGATGGTTAATATTGAGTGGAACTTGACTGGATTGAAGGATGCAAAGTATTGTTACTGGGTGTGTCCATGAGGGTGTTGCCAAAAGAGATTAACATTTGAGTCAGTGGGCTGGGAGAGGCAGACCCATCCTCAATCTGTGTGAACACCATCTAGTCAGCTGTCAGTATGGCTATAATAAAGCAGGCAGAAGAAGATGGAAGAGCAGACTTGCTGAGTCTTCCAGCCTTCATCTTTCTCCCATGCTGGATGCTTTCTGTCCTGGAACATCGGACTCCAAAATCTTCAGCTTTTGGACTCTTGGACTTACACCAGTCACTTGCCAGGGGCTCTCCAGCCTTTGGTGACAGACTGAAGGCTGCATTGTTGGCTAACCTACCTTTGAGGATTTGGGACTCAGACTGATCCACCACTGGCTTCCTTGATCCTCAACTTGCAGATGGCCTATCGTGGGACTTTACATTGTGATCATGTGAGTCAATTCTCCTTAATAAACTCCCTTTCATGTATCCATATTTCTTATTAGCTCTGTCCCTCTAGAGAACCCTGACTAATACAATGTGAAAACTCTTCGTGACAGTACAATGCCAACTTATTAAATGTTGAAAGGCTCATATCTCTCTCGTGTTCATCGCAGTACTATTAAAAACAGTTAAGATATGGAATCAAACTGTCTGTCAGCAGATGAATGAATCAAGAAAATGTAGGAGATAATGAAATTCTACTCAGCCTTTAAAAAGAAGGAAATCCTGGCCGGGCGCGGTGGCTCAAGCCTGTAATCCCAGCACTTTGGGAGGCCGAGGCGGGTGGATCACGAGGTCGAGAGATCAAGACCATCCTGGTCAACATGGTGAAACCCCGTCTCGACTAAAAATACAAAAAATTAGCTGGGCATGGTGGCACGTGCCTGTAATCCCAGCTACTCAGGAGGCTGAGGCAGGAGAATTGCCTGAACCCAGGAGGCGGAGGTTGCGGTGAGCCGAGATCGCACCATTGCACTCCAGCCTGGGTAACAAGAACGAAACTCCGTCTCAAAAAAAAAAAAAAAAAAAAAAAGAAGGAAATCCTGGCTAAGCATGTGGTGTATGCCAGTAACCCCAGCACTTTGGGAGGTTGAGGCAGGAGGATTGCTTGAGCCCAGGAATTTGAGACCAGCCTGGGCCACATAGAGAGATCCTGTCTCTACAAAAAGATAAAAATTCATATGACATGGTGGCACATGCCTGTGGTCCCAGCTACTCAGGAGGCTGGTTTGGGAGGATCCCTTGGGGCCTGCAGGTCAAGAATGCAGTGAGCCATGATTACATCATTGCACTCCATCCTGTCATTTGTGACAACCTGGATGACATTATGTTAATGGAAGTAACCCAGGCAGGGAAATACAAAGACCACATGATCTTATTTATGTGTGGAATCTAAAAAGGTTGAACTCACGGAAGGAGAGAGTAGAATCCAAGCTACCAGGAAATTGAAAGGAGGTGGTTGGTGAGCAGTTCATCAAGGATGCAAAATTTCAGTTAGATAGGACTAAGTTCAAGAGACCCATTGTACATTATGGTGACTATGGTTAATAACACTGTATTGCATTCTTGAACATCACTGAGAGTAGGCTTTGTGTTCTCCTCACAAGAAATGAAAAGTATGAGAGGTAATGTACATGATAATGAGCTTGATTTAGCCATTCCACAATATATACATATTTCAAAACATCATGTTATACATGATCCATATGTACATTTTTTGTCAATTAAATTAATAAATATATTTTAAAGTAGGAAATGAAGGAGTTATTACAGAAAGGTATCACTTTTCAGCCATCATGCATTAGTGGACTCAGGCAGAATTATAAATGGATGACAAAATGGGATATGCCTATAATCTCCAAGTATCTCATCAGAGAACCCTTAATTTTTAAAGAAAATATGGTAACTTTATTTCACATAACCTGCTGAATAAAACCTTAATCAAGTGATTAAATTTGACATCACCAGTTATGGAATAAATAAGTATTCTCTGCCAACAGATATAATGCACTGAAAAGAAAATACCATAATTTTGTGGTACTCCAGACAAAAATATATAAACTGAATCTAATCATGAGGACAGAAAACCAGGGAAACCCAAATTAAAGGACACTCTAGCAAATACCCATACTTTCAAAAGCTGTTATGGTCATGAGGGACAAAATATGACTTGTTCAAAACTAAAGACCATAGTGAGTTATAATTATAAAAAATAAAAATAAAAAAAGACTAAAGTGAAGTAACTACATAAAATTCATGATACTAGAGGGATCGTAGGTCAGAAAATTAGATAACTCTGTAAAGACAGTATTGGGACAACTGGTCACTTTTGAATAAAATTTGTACAAGATAGATAATAGCACTGTTTCAATGTTAATAAAGATAACATTTTGATAATTATACTGTTTATACAAGACAATGTCGTTATTCTTGGGAAGCAGCAGTGAAGTATTTAGGAGTAAAAGAACATGTCTCTAGCTCACACTCAAATAGTTTAGAGTATATATGAAAATGTGACTGTTTATGCATCTGTGTATTGAGAGAGAGAGTCAGCGAATGTAAAAATATGTAATAAAATGTTAACAGTGGAGGCATTAGGGAGAAGTACAAGTAGAGATTCTTTGTCTCATTCTTGCCACTTTTTTGTAAGTTTGAAATTCTCTCAGAAAAAAAATACCTCCCCCAGGAAAAGCAATGTGAGCTCTGGATACCAACTAGGATACATTCGTGGCTACTTCATTCATCAGCTATGTGATAGCAGAAAAGTTATGATAATTTCTGAATTCAAAGTTTTTGACCTTTAAGAAAGGATAAACATTGAGCTTACCTACCTCCTAGGGCCATGGTAAGGAGTAAACGATGTGATGCACATAATATGTTTTCAGCAATATATTGGACAGAGCGAATACACAAAAGGTAACTCTCATTGATGTTTTTTAGTCTCTGTTTTTAAGAGGACAACATCTGATTAGACAGTTCTGGTTCCAAGGATTCAGGCCTACCCATGTCTCTGAGGTGCCTACCAGAGGTAAGATGCTAAGGTTTTTGAGAGTCATATAATTACTCAATAAAGGATACCTTTCATCCTTATTAAAATTATTGGCCCAAACATTTCTGATCTTAGTATCTGGCCTCTTACCCTTCCACTTAGCTGCCTATGTGTGTTCCTGGAGCCAAACATCCTCATATTAACATCTAGTATGTACTAAGGTCCCTAGGCTTCCATACGTGCCTATATGTTGAATGGGAATTTAATTATTTTCAGCCTTCCTTCTACTAGCCTATAAAATATCTGCCATTCATTTAGAGGCTACAATATGTCATGCACAACAACCCTGGGGAGCAGGTTTTAAATCTCTCTCTCTTTTCAAAGTGAATACACTGGCTCAGAGAGGTGGAGAGACTTTGCCAGAGTCACACAGCCAGTAAGGGGTGGTACATGGAATGCCTCACTGCAATACCCATGGCCTTGCTGCATAAGTGAGCTGTATTCGGCTCTGACACTGTACACTGTTATTAGGCATTATGTTCTCAACCAGACTCTAATCTCAGTGAAGGTAGAGAACACCATTTAGCTCTCATGTATACCCTGGTACCTTCTTCACTCCTAAGCACACAGTAGGTACCCAAGGAATATCTGTTGTCTCTTTAATGTGGAAACAGAAGTTGCTTTTAAACATTTCTAAAAGCCTCTATAACCAAGTTAAATAAGGTTGCTCTTTAAGTGTACTCTAAAAGCTCTGGGCAGAGATGTGATTCTGTAAAAACTGCTACAAACTAAACAAGGTAGATTCGAGTTGTTTACGTAGGTGGCAAAGCTACAAAGAGCAGCAAAGTAGAGATTCTAAACAATGAGCAGGATGGTGGAAACCTCTACTGAGGAGCTAGACAGTTGTGATTAGAGAGGGGACATAATGATTTCTCCAGTTTTATCAATATTTGATTTCACTGTTTTGGGTTGTGGTTACACAGGTTTTCCCTTTATAATTATTCATTATGTATCTTTGTATATCTGTTTTATGTACTTTAAGCTGAAACCAAGGAAAAGGAATAAGAGTGGTCCCAGGTCAAAGAAACACCAAGATTTGAATAAAGGTATTAATATGGCTACATGAAGAATGTATCAGTCAGGAGGGGGTTTGTCAGTCATCCATGAAAGGAAACACTGGTAATGCCCATATAGGCATTGTGTGGGAAAAACAAGGGTCTACACGATTTCTGGTCCCACTGTCAAAGCATTACCTAGTATGAGATGGAAATATTGGATGATGTTAGCCTCACACCATTAACAGACAAAATATATCTATGCAAGATGTGAGCTCTTTCCCCATCTTAATTACCTTAAATTAATTACCTTAATCAGTTTCTCTTCATTTTGTAACATTTGTGTACCAGAAATCAGCTCTTTTTCAGGTTCACACACACACACACACACACACACACACACACACACACACACCCGATCATACCAGGGCACTGAGGTGTTTCAGTGGACATTGTGATTGACTCCCCAGCATTCATTCTGTCTCTCGTTTATCTAAGCCAGTCATGGCAATTCCAATATTCTTGACATCCACTGGTTTTGAAACAGTCATGTGACCTAATTCAGTCCCATATGTTGGAGTTGATCATGGGGATATGTTCTAGGAAGTACTATGCCATGGGTTTCATCTCTTTGAAAAGGTACATTGGAAGAGATATTCCTTTATATCTGTAAACATTACCATGCCAAATCAGAGGCCTAAAAGTGCTTTAGCCATCTTGAGACCAGTATGTTAAGGATACTGAGAGGGACAGAGAAGAGAGGAAAAAAATCTGAACCCTTTAAGGCATCCTTGAGCAGAGTTCCCATGAATGGGATCCGCCTACTTTTGACTTCCAGTCTGTTTTGGAAATAGACCAAATATTTAATGAAGAATAACTAACTGCCGGGCACTACTGTGGGCCCTAAGGATACTACAGCAAACAAAGCAGACAACTGTGTCTCACTCATGGAACTCAGTTTTCCATGTAATTATACAAACAGTAAAGGAAACACATAATTACATCCCACTGTATGTCAGAAGATGATAATGGTATAGAAAAAAATTAGAGGAAGTTAAGAAAGATCTGGAAGGCTGAGCAGTTGGCTAGGGCTGAGAAGTTGGAGAGGATAGGGCTCTCTCACAATGTGATACTGAGCAAAATCTAATAAAGTTGATGGAACAAGCTATTAAATATGTGGAGGAAGAATATCTCAGGCAGAGAGAACAGCCAGTAAAAAGTCTCTAGTTGGAAGTATGACTATTATAGCTAGGGTTGATGGAGTGGGATCTAGTGGGGAAGTTGCTGGATTTCAGAGAAGTAACAGAATATCAGATCACGTAGGAACTTGCAGCCCATGCAAATGCTTTTTTTCTTTTTCTCTCGATGAGATAGAGAACAATGACAGGAGTGGCATGATCTGACACAGTTTTCAAAAGGATACTTCTGGCTGCTGGGATGAGACTAATCATTAGAAACAAAGGTACAGGGAGATAAACCAGTAAAAATGTTATTGCCATAATCCAGGCAAGAAATTGTAGTGGCTTACAATGAAGTGGTATGGTGGGGGGGGGGGCAAAATTGCTCACATTCTCAATATATTTAGAGTGCAGGCCCAACAGTATTTCTAGATGAATTTAATGCCAAGATTGGCACCACAGTTTCTAAGCAAGCACCTAAAAACATAATGTTAACCGAGATGAGGAAAAATGAAAGTAGATGAAATCAGGGGAATGAAATAAGAAATCTGAATTTTACACAGTTAAAATCAAAATGTTCTTACACCTATATTCCCAGCGCTTTTGGGAGGCTGAGGTGGGCAGATTACGAGGTCAGGAGATCGAGACCATCCTGGCTAACATGGTGAAACCCCATCTCTACTAAAAATATTAAAAATTGGCTGGGCGTGGTGGCATGTGCCTGTGCTCCCAGCTACTTGGGAGGCTGAGGCAGGAGAATCGCTTAAACCTGGGAGGCAGAGGTTGCAGCGAGCCAAGATTGTACCACTGTACTCAAGCCTGGGTGACAGAGAGACACTCTGTCTCAGGAAAAAAAAAAATCAGAGTATTTATTTAACATGCATGTGGACTTGTCAAGTGGGCAACTGGAAATAGACTGTGGAGTTTAGGTCAGCTATCTAAACCGGACAGAGATGAGAGTGTAGATCACATATGAAACCACAACACTGGATAAGATCACCAAGGTAATGAGTGTAGGCAGCGAAGATAAGGGGACTAAGGATTGACTTCTGAGGCACTTCAGCATCAAGAGATCACAATGAAAGGAGGAGAATCAGCCAAGGAGATTCAGGAGTTACAGCTCATGAGGTCACAGAAAAACCAAGAGAATATTATAATGAAATTCAGGAAAGAAAGCCCTTCTGGGTAGAGGGAGTAATCAACTCTATACAAAAAAAAAAAAAAAAATTCTTTTTTAGATGGATGATTCCCTCTTGTTGCCCAGGCTGGTGAACAATGCCACATCTCAGCTCACTGCAACCTCTGCCTCCTGGGTTCAAGTCATTCTCCTGCCTCAGCCTCCTGAGTAGCTGGGATTACAGGCCTGTACCACTACACCTGGCTACTTTTTGTATTTTTAATAGAGGCAGGGTTTTGCCATATTGGTCAGGCTGGTCTCGAACTCCTGACCTCAGGTGTTCCACCTGCCTTGACTTCCCAAAGTGCTGAGATTACAGATGCAAGCCAAGGAGATTACAGATGTGTGGGCCCAGCCTAACTCTATCCAAAATCATAAATACGTCAATGAAGGAGAGGACCGTGAAATAGCCATTCAATTTACAAATATTGGTGTCATGGTCACCTCGACAAGAACAGTTTCTGTTTAATGGAAGGTGCATAGGCTTGGCTAAAGTATGATTAAGACAGAATAGGAGGAAAGCAATTGGACACAGTGACCATAGACGACACTCTGTGGAAAGCTTGCAATTAGGGAACAGATAAATGGCACTAAGCAAGTAAAAGGAGTGAAGTAAACAGGTTTTTGGTGTTTGCATTTTTTTAAGATGGGAAAAATAACACCAGTGTGTATGCTGACAGGAATAACATAGTAGAAAAAGTCATGTCATCCGGATGTTACAAATGCTGTAAGATTATGAACTTGCTTTTTGATTTAGCCAGTCTAAGTAAGATTTTTCTGTTGTGTGTAAGCAAAAAAACTGTCATGAACTTAGTGAGCGATTGGCTTGATATGTCTGACTTTTCTGTCTTATGCCACTTGTGGAGGTATAATTTAAATATTGCTCTCTTTCACATGCTTTGAATGATAAATTATATGGTCACAATAATTGGATAGGAAGACTGGTTCTACAACCATAGATTCCAATCCTGGGCCTGCCACTTATAAGATGTCATCTAGGATAAATTACTTAGCTACTATATGTCATATGAAATGTCTTCTTATAAACATAGGGATAATAACGGTACTTATGAATCAAATGAAGTAAATCATTTAAAGAACTTATAGAACTTGCTATATGGTAAAATTTCATAAATATTAAAAGTCTGCCTGCCACATGATAAAAATTCCCTTTTAGAGTAAAGAATGTAAACTGCCTGATTAACTGTTTTCCCTATTCACACATATAACATTAAAATTAATTAATAAACATGCAACTAACAAAGCAAAATTATTCACAGCCCTACTTTATAGGTATGAAAACAGAGAAATAGATCATTTAACTAAGATACAAAGGGAATTAAAATATAATGGTTAATTTACAAACTGTGTCCAGATGCATGGTGTTATGGTTAACTTTATGTGTCAATATGACTGGGCTACAGGATGCCCAGATATTTGAGCAAACATGATCCTGGGTGTGTCTGTGAGAGTAACAAGTTGATTTCATCCTTGCAAGGTCTGCAGCACAGAATACAGTTGATCCATGGCAGACTTACGGAAACTGTGAAATGACAAATGTGTGCAGTTTTAAGCCACTAGGTGTGTGCTAATTTTTTGTGCAGCAATAGAAAACTAATATACAAGTATTTAAGTTATTACTATATGGAATCTGTTGTGGTTAAAGTGATGCACTGTGTTATTTAAACCACTGCAGAGGATGAATAATATTTTTTTGCTCAGCCATAACCTATGTAGCTCTAAGATGCAAATTAAAGTAGGTACAGCTAAACACACAGTACTAAGAATGTTAAATGTTGTGTAGTGAAGATTGATTGCAATATAGCTGCGAGAACAGGCAGCTTGAAGTGTGACAGCAACGAGTGGGGATACTTCCAGGTAAAACGGTGTCATTCTCAGTGTGAAGGGCTCAGATGATGGGGCTGCCCCTTCTGTCCCTGCCTTTTAAATGAGGCAGAGATTTCAGTTCCAGGATTCTCCTGTGGGGCCACAACGGAGAAGCAAAGCCAGGGTAATGGCAAGCAATGACTTTGAACTAAACTAAAATAACTTATTATGGAAAACGCCTGTGATAGACATTCCTTGAGGCTTTAGAGTCTCCAACAGCAGCTAGCTCTGTGATTCAGAGTTGATTCTAATTTATAAGAGGTATATGTATGTGTGTGCATGTGTGTGTGAAAGAGTGTAAAACACTTCCCTTATAAATAACTGTGACAAATCTTTTTTTGTTTTGTTTTTTTTCGAGACGGAGTTTCACTCTTGTTACCCAGGCTGGAGTGCAATGGCGCGATCTCGGCTCACCGCAACCTCTGCCTCCTGGGTTCAGGCAATTCTCCTGCCTCAGCCTCCTGAGTAGCTGGGATTACAGGCACGCGCCACCATGTCCAGCTAATTTTTTGTATTTTTAGTCGAGACGGGGTTTCACCATGTTGACCAGGATGGTCTCGATCTCTTGACCTCGTGATCCACCCGCCTCAGCCTCCCAAAGTGCTGGGATTACAGGGTTGAGCCACCGCGCCCGGCCTTGTGACAAATCTTTACACAGCAAAGCCAGGGTAATGGCAAGCAGTGACTTTGAATTAAACTAAAATAACTTATTATGGAAAACGCCTGTGATAGACATTCCTTGAGGCTTTAGAGTCTCCAACAGCAGCTAGCTCTGTGATTCAGAGTTGATTCTAATTTATAAGAGGTATATCTGTGTGTGTGTGCACATGTGTGTAAGAGAGTGTAAAACACTTCCCTTATAAATAACATGTGACCACTGGCAATGCAGTTAAGATATGCTTGCATGATTTTCTGCATAAAGACAGCTGCAAAGTTCCTGAATGTTCCTAACTAAACCAGAGCCTACCACATTTCATGAAACATGGGGACTTTCTGACTTTTAACCCAGCTCCCATTTGTCAATAGCCTCTAGTACCAGTGTATTACTGAATTCCTGGCTTTATAACTGATGTTGGCCTTTCTAATAATCTCTCAGTTTCTGAAATGTCCTCACAGCAGGATTAATTTAGAAATTCCCCTAGGATTTACAAGTAAAATGTGATTGTTTAAAAATAAACTAACTGCAGAGATTAATAAATGAATATAATATTGCTAATCCAGTTATTTAAGTGTTTAAGTGAGAGGCATAAACATGCAGGAATATGAAATCAAGCCTTTTAACCCACAAACAATGGCATTTTCAAGCACAGAAATGCATCACAAGGATTCAATCCTCCAGATGTAAGTCCTGCTCCTATTTCCTCTACTCTTTCTCCATGAAATTTCTTCTCTCCTTTTCCTCTTTTCCCCTCTTTCACTGCAAATATAGCCTGTGCAGATCATAATTGAGAATTTACATTCTTTTTTGGTTTTGTTTTCCTAGGAGATGGTTACAAACAAGGACCAGTTTTCACTTGGTCTTTACATCTGCTCTATCAGTCAGTTACACTACATGAAACATAGAGACATTGCAGAGGGTTTACTGAATAAATACATTCCATACTGAAACATTATAACAAAAACACCCACTTTCAAACTGTACACCGGTTGCTTTCCATATAGATACCCTAAGTGTGGGTGTGAAGTCACCCACACACAAAGTCAATGACACTGTGTACCCACAGGCTCAGACCAGTTTCGTGAGAGGCAAAACAGGCTTTCCAAGGTCACCAAGCTGTTCTAAAACTTCACCGATTCACTAGATGAAGACAACAAGGCATATACACATGATGTTTGGTATCAAAATTGCGATCAGGAAGATGACTGCATTCCCTGTTCTATGGTAAAACATCTCATACCACCAACGAACTTGGTTGTGTTATCAGGAGCCAAACAAAGTCTTCTAGAAGCTGATAGGTGTCGCAGAACTACAGAGCAGATTCATTTGTCCACGGGCCTCTATGCAGTGCATAGCACAGTTTTCAGCACACAAAAAGCGGTAAATCAACATCACTTGACTTATTCATATATATACATTTTCAAAGCTGCCACCCCCAAATATATTTTGTAAACTAAACTAAATATTTTGCAGGAAAGGAAAAATACCATTTGTCATGCGTCAAGCTCTAAAATAGATAGATGATATTACAGCAGTAAGGAATTTTTATATTTACATTAGTGGCTTTCAGAGACACAGGGATTTCTTTCCAACACTATATAAAATGTAGGGATAATGCTGACCAATGCAGGCAATGGATTGTGATGCCTGCCTTTTAAATCCCAGTTCTGCACCCCCTAGCTGTGTGAACAGGGACAAGTAATCTATCCTTCTAAATTCCCTCATCTTGAAACTGAAAGAAAGATTATGTCACCAGGATTTTATGAAAACTATCAGTAAGATACGTAAAGCAGCTAATACGTGGTGGGCCCTGAAACAGCAATTATTATATATTCTGATATTACAGTAAAGCAAAACCGTTTTCCCCCAAAATAATTTCTTAATTAGAATTTTGTGAATTCCACACAATAAGAAGTTCATCTGACACAAAAATCAAGGATGCTTCCTTCTGAGATGTAGGCTGGTAATAAAGCTATTTGATCAAAGCTAAATCGAAAGAAAATAAGAATGTGATGGGTATTCCCTTACAGAACATACTACTGTAGCGTAGGAAAACTGGCAACAGAACTACTGATTTTCAAACTTGCCTCGAAATAATATGGAAAAAGGCGGAAAAGAGGAAAAGAGAAACCTTGTATTTTTCCCATCTTGTACTCCCAAAGAATGGCTGGCCCAGAGCCCATGGTCAGAAACACTCTATCGTGGTGTTAATCTCTCCAGAACTGGCTGAGTTCGTTGGTGGTATGAGATGATTTACCATAGAACAGGGAATGCAGCCATCTTCCTGATCACAATTTTGATACCAAACATCACATGTATATGCCTTGTTGTCTTCATCTAATGAATCGGTGAAGTTTTAGAACAGCTTGGTGACCTTGGAAAGCCTGTTTTGCTTCTGACGAAACTGGCCTGAGCCTGTGGGTACACAGTGTCATTGATAAGTAAACTATCTTCCCTCGTTGGCTGGCCTGATATCTTTGTGGAGGGGAAGGCATCCTTCCAAGACCGGAATTCTCTCAGACAGGGACTAGCTGTGCATAAAAGACCCTCCTCCAGATCCAGCCTTATCAAGATCTTGAAGCAGTTGCAAATATCAATCATTGTATCCCTTCACAAGGACTTGAAACAAACTCCATTCCTCTGCCTCTGCAGAAATTAATGTTGAATTTTCCAGCATTTGGCTGAAAGAGCAGGAGAGCAACTTCCAGGATGAGGAGCTTCTGAAAGTGTTAGGAGATGGGAGGTGAATTTTGCAGAGATGTGTGTGTGACAGAAGGGGAGGGGAGCAGAGAGAACTGCAGGGGCAAGTTAAGTAGTGGGGGTCTGCCTATACTGCCGTCTTTGTGGGCTGTTCTCATCAATGAGCTTGGAAGTTTCCACCTCATTCAGATACTTCCTAGCTGTCAGATACTGGGCAAGTTACATAATGTCTTAGATCTCCATCTTCTCTTTTGAAAATAGGAATGACAACACTGCCTTTGAAGGGTTTTCATCGGGGTTAAATGAAAAAGGTACATGAAGTGCCTAGTGTAGCCCATCCATCGTTCTGTGTCCTATTACACAACAATGGCTTCAACTTTGTTTTCAACTCTTCCATAACATCATTCTGCTTTCATTGCATTTAATTATATAATCACGTTTCTTTCTGAATGCCACTGTCTTATGAAAATAAAATACAATATGTAAATCATAGTACATGTCCTGCCCAGATAAAACCAAAACCATTTGGGTGATGAACGACTGAGATGTGGAAACATCACCTCAAGTCATGCTGTGTGGTAGGAACTGTGCTACCCTGTGTAGATGCCATGGAAAATGAATCAGACTTCTGTCCCTCAGGTATTGCATGGCTGCCTTTCAATGGCATCTGGTACCTATAAGGTACTGGATTCTGCCTACGCCAGCTGGTACCTATATGGTGCCGAAACAAATGGCAACTACTGGAAAAGCTGCAGAATGCAAAGAGAATGTTTTCCCTATCAGTCTAATTTTCAAAAGAATAATTAATTCAACAACTATTCAGTAGTGCCCTTCTGGTTGTATCAGAGAATGTGGATGGAGGGTTTACAACGACCAACAACACACAGCCCTTTCTCTCACAAGTCTCCCATCTAGCACAGGAGACAAACACATTCATTACATCCACAGGTATTTTCTGAGTGACTCCAATGTATGCTCTGCAGAGATCTGGGCTGCTTGGGATATATCAGTGAGCAAGAGACAAAGATCCCTCCCATCAGGAGCTAATATTCTAGCAGAAGCCATCATCAGCTAGGAGAAACAACTGCAAAAAACATCAATAAGTAATTACATAGTCTGTTAGATGCAAAACGCTATAACAGAAAGGAAACCTGGGCCAATGAAAAGGGGATCAGGAGTATCAGTGACAGGGTGGCAAGGAAGAGTGGTTTAGCAATCCATCATAAGGTAGCCTGGGTAGGCCTCATCCAGAAGGTGAGAGGTGATCACAGTCTTGAGGTGAGTGAGGAAGTCATCCTTGTAGATATGGGAGAGTATTCCAAACAGAGGGAATGGCTAGAGCAAAGGCCCTGAGGCGGGAGGGAGCCTGCCTGACACAACCCAGAAGCTGCCAAGTCCAGGTCCACTAGAGATGTGTGGCCCATGGGGAGTGACGGGGCAAAGTCAAAGACTGAAATGGGCCAGATGTTGTAGGGCCTCGTAGGTTTTGTAAGCATTTAACATTTAACTCTGATGCATAATCAAAGGGCCGCTAAAAGGGGTTTGGGTTCAGAATTAGAAGTGTGTGCAGTGTAGAGAAAAGGGAAAAGGAGGGTGACAGTAGAGAGGCAGGATCAGGTAACGAAGTGGGAGAAATCAAGGCATTCTGCATCTTTATGAGAGTGGCAGTGTTCACCTGGACATGACAAGTCTATGGATCACTGGGGCCACATCCACGACCTGTGCACATCTACGCCATTGCTCACAAAATCACAAAAGTAACACTTCTTTACGCATCCTATCATTTATCCAGGATACAAACAAAACAATGAAGGAGGTTATTTTGAATTCCATTCATTTTGTATTTAAGTCCTTTCTAGGGAATTAGCTAGTGTAGACCCAAAATGAAACCACCTTTGTGTTTGAACAAGAGTATCCTAGGTACATGAAGGAAGAAAAAATTGGGGAACATATGAAGGTTGATGTGAAGGACACAATTTGCCCTGCTCTCCTTAGGTTCATTCATATTTCATTTAATTTTGCTAATTAACAGTTAACAGACATAATAACAACTATCCTTTGTGATCCACGTAGACTCTGTCATCATTTATCATTCTATCAATATATTTAAAATCCCTACTGAACACCAGATCCCGGGCACTGTGTTGTCTCAGAGGGGAACAGACATGTTTCAGGCGGGTTCCTAGTCCTCAAATTTCTCACAAGCTCGCAGATATATCATTACAGAGCTCCTTAACTAAAGCTATGACAGAATTAAGTCAAGGAAGCCTGGAAAAACAGAGGAGGTTACCTTAATCCCAATGTAAATGATGAGCCAGGACAAGGTCAGGAAAGCTTTCTTGGGAGAGGTGAGGTTCTGAGTAGGTAGTCCTATTATCCCCCTTTACACCTGAGAAATATTAAGGTCAAAGATATTAACTTGCCCTAATTCGCCTAAGGCTACATAGCTACTGAGAGAGCGGGATTTAAATTTTAGTTCACTCGCATTTTAAAACACTGTTTTTTTTTTCTCATGGACTACTACCAAAATCACTTCCCCTGGCTCTGCTTCCCTTAAGTATTCTGAAAGTTTCTCAGGTATGTTGCAGTTCCTCTCCTGATAGCTGGGTCAAGCTGTGAGTACCATGAAACTCTTAAAAGGTCTTTAACATTCCCGATACCAGGTAAGAGCAGTTTCTGGAGAGCTCCTCTCTTAGGACTGTACTCCACTTAACACTCAGAAACGTCAGCTGGCATGGCTTTCTCACTAAGTAAAGGACCCAATTTCCCTGAGGATGTGTCTACTGTTCCTGTCAATTGCCCATCTACCTGCCCCTTCCTAATTCTGGGGAAAAAAAAAAAGGCAGAAATATGTAACCTAGACTTGTTGGTTTCAGGGTAGAGCCTCTCAGCTTTCATCCTAGGGATTCTTGAAATGTATATGGAAGCTCTATTCTCTTGGGTGCCTGGATCTTCCAGGCAGAATAAAACTAGAAAGGAGGAAGACCATACCAAAAGCAATGATACATACTGTCTTTGTCAGCAACTCTTAACATAAGGGAAACGTGCCATGGTGAATGCAAGATGATTACCTTTGGACTCAGACAGACCGGGGTGTGGATTCCAGCTCCACCACTTTCTGGCTTGCTCACATTAACCCATCTCAGGTTGTTAATCTGTTCAAGGGGATTTTGATACTTTTCAAGTTTGTTGGTACAAAAATATTAAGCTCATATAAGAAAGCAGACCATCCATAAATCAACATCAAGACCTGGTGTGATGACAGCATAGAATATCTCTGTTTCTGTATCACTTCATTGCATTTTATCTCACAGGAGAAATCAAAGCCTCAAATTGTGAAGTAACATGTGGAAGTGACACAACTATTATTTGCTGGGAGTGAGAGAGGTACTCACATGCTCTTTTCAAAACATTGTTGAGAAGAAGAACATTATGATGGAAAATACCTTTCATTGGAGTCAGTGAATCCTACCTATTAATAACTTATCCAAGAATTCAACGCTGAATGTCATCAGAAAAGGCCACAACAACCATACCTGTGGATAAAAACAATGATTCTCATAAGACATGCTGATTTTGTGAGTGTACAGGCTATGAAGGCACGAAGCCTTAAACTCAAATACAAACTCCACTCTAAATCCTCGTTTTCTCTTTTATAAAATGGACTTATGAACTGCCTCCCTAACAGTTAATGGGATAACGGTTAACTAGGATGCAGGGCATAATACACAGCCTCTCACAGGGACTGTATGCAACAATGTTAGATGTCTTAACCTCATCCCTTTCTTTCTGACTCCAGGGAAAGTGAAATGCCAGCATCTTTAAGTAGACAGGACATTTCTACAATGAACAATCTTCTCTTTCTGTTTTTGGTTGATTTTGATGGATGGTGTCAACGGTTGGAGCAGCTAGTAGTCAATGCATAACAACGTGCCCCCAAATTTTATGCTTTAGACTACAGTAAACAATTTTATTGACAATTCTGCAGGTCAATAATTTCAGCTGGTCTCATCTGAGTGGCTTATTTGCTTTTCATGGCTAGGCTTAGTTATGCATCTGCAGCTAGTGTACTGTTATGTCCTAAATAGTTCTGCTTGTGGCCGAATGGTCGAGGATGGCCTTGACCACATGTTGAACAATGGGTTCACTGTCAGCTAGAGTGAAGGGGAAGAATCTACCATAGGTAACTCATCTTCCAGCTAGCGTGGCTTTCCTCACATTGCTGTTACAAGGTTTCATGAGTAAAAAGAGAGGTGACACCCAGTGTGCAAGCACTTTTCAATTCTCTGCTGGCTTCTGTTCACGTTTGCTATTGTCCCACTGGACACAACAAATTGCATGGCCAAGTCCAGAGACGACGACAATGTGGAAGGACATACAGGCTTCCATGAACAAACTGCAGTTTCACTGTGATGGTCTACTACTACAGTGATTCCTGAATTACACTCTTCATCACTGGAGAAATACTTAAATATGCAAAACCACACAGTGGACTGCTGTTCTCTTAAAAGTGATTTTCACTCTTGTTACACAAGTCATAGCTTTTCTTGCCCTATTACTATATTATTACAGATGAATAATAAAGTTATTAGGTCATTCTTGCATTGCTATAAAGAAATACTGAGACTTGGTAATTTATAAAGAAAAGAGGATTAATTGGCTCACAGTTCTGCAGGCTTTACAGGAAGCTTGGTGCTAATAGCTGCTGAGCTTCTAGGGTGGCCTCAGGAAGCTTACAACGGTGGCAGAAGGCAGGGGGGTGGGCAGGTGCATCACATGGCGAAAGCAGGAGCAACACAGGGGAAGGTGCCGCGCACTTTTAAGTGACCGTATCTCGTGAGCACTCACTATCATGCAGACAGCACCAAGCCATGAGGGATCCGCCCTCATGATCCAAACATCTCCCATCAGGCCCCACTTCCACCACTGGGGATTACACTTTAACATGAGATTTGGGGGAGGACAAATATCCAAACTAGGTCAGCTGTGAAAGTTTGTGGAAAAAGTAATTTAAAAATTCCCTTGGCATTGTATTAAGCCTGTTTTAAGTTGTGGATGTCCATATCCAGACTTTTCCAGTAGGGTTTCAGTCTGTGCCTCTTTCCATGTTATAATGTCCTATTCTTCTTCCCTGCCATAAATATTCCCCTTGGAAGGGACCTATTGCACAGGCACAGTGTCATGTAGAACTGAGGCTGATGGAGTAGACTAGAAAATGGCACCTCTTTCTTGTCAGACAAAGGAGATAGTACCTAGCAATTCTGAAGTAGCCCTGCCCTGTGGCTGGAGCCTGGATTGGCCCCTCCTGCCCCCAGACACCACACCAGTCTGCTAGGTTGGCTAGAGTGTCTTGTGATTTATTCAAATCATGTTTCAAAGCTCTGAGTAGTTCAACCATTTTGTACTACTAAGTCCTAACCATTCTTTAGGACCCCATGGTATTTTATTTATTCTGTGGTGGTTGACAATGCACTTTGGGAGGCCGAGGCAGGTGGCTCACGAGGTCAGGAGTTCGAGACCAGCCTGACCAATATGGTGAAAATACAAAAATTAGCTGGGCGTTGTGGTGCGTGCCTGTAATCCCAGCTACTCATGAGTCTGAGGCAGGCAAATCACTTGTACCCTGAAGGCAGAGGTTGCCGTGAGCCAAGATCAAGCCACTGCACTTTAGCCTGGGCAACAGAGAGTGATTCCATCTCAAAAAAAAAAAAAAAAAAAAAATCAAAGTGTAAAATAGCAGGGAATCTCCATGTGCATGGTTTCCCAAACTCCAAGTGGAGCTTATTCAAAGAGAAAGATAGTGAAGGGTGGAGTTTGTGGAGAATGAGAGATGTCTTGGGCTTTAATGCAGGACTAGTAGATGGGTGGTTCTCTGGTCCTTAAGGTGTACGTGCATCGAAGTGGAAATGGCTGCAAAAAGGAGGCGAGGAGTGTACCAATGAGGAAACTGAGGCACGGAGTGTTCAGGCACATTGTGAACAGGGGTTTATGAAAAGCGTTGAATTACTGGCTGCGCCAAGATGCCAGGCAAGGTGGGAACCTGTTGAAGAAATAAAACTGCATCATGTGACTCAGCAAAGATGCCCGGCTACTCTTCCTAGAATCCTGTGAGTGGTGCTGACAACACCCGGGCCCAGGTCCCATGAGTAAGCCAGAATGGTTCATCATGCGAGGGGATGATGATGACGATGCCCTTGCCCCTGTCGCGTGTAAAACGACTGTATGGTCGGTTTCGTGCAGCGCAGTGGGGAGGGAGAGAAGAAACGTTCGGCCACGCCACAATCGCGTTTGGGTCAAAGGCACACGTGGAAGCATTCGGCCAAAGGCACAATGCCATGAGGTCAATTTCGCTGTGCGCTAAGGTTGTTCCTGGCCCCAGAGGTGCGTGGCGCCTGCGCAGTGGGCCCGAGGCATCACGCGCTGCGGGAACCGGGAGACCCCCGCCCCCTGCACATCGCCCTCCACCACGCGAACGCGCACGTGAACGGGAGCGTGGATGAGCCAGCGATTGCGCCCCTCCTCGCTCAGCCCTTGCCCGGCAGCAGAGGGAGGGAGACGCTCCCCCGAGACGCGGGTGGGCTCGGTGGAGAGTCGCGGGCTCGCGGGCGGCGCCTCCTCCACTCCGGCGGGCCCGGGTCTAGCCGACCGCCCATCGTACTGGCTAACTGGCTGACTGACGCGCCTCACCGCCCCCGCCTCCGCCCGCGCCCCGCCCAGCCTCATCACTCCCTCCGCTCTCCCGGCTCGCGGGCACACTGAGGCTCCTCTCGCTCCCTGCCCCTCGCCTCGGCCCTTTCTCTGCCCGGCACCTCGGCTTCTCCGCGGCGGCGGCGGCGGCTGCAGCCCCCAGCAGCGAGTGGCTGGAAGAGGCAGCCTCGAGGATGAAGTGCAAGCCCAACCAGACGCGCACCTACGACCCGGAGGGGTTCAAGAAGCGGGCGGCGTGCCTGTGCTTCCGGAGCGAGCGCGAGGACGAGGTGCTGTTAGTGAGTAGCAGCCGGTACCCGGACCGCTGGATCGTGCCGGGCGGGGGCATGGAGCCCGAGGAGGAGCCGGGCGGTGCGGCGGTCCGGGAGGTGTACGAAGAGGCGGGAGTCAAGGGGAAGTTAGGCCGGCTCCTGGGCGTCTTCGAGCAGAACCAGGATCGCAAGCACCGAACGTACGTGTATGTCCTGACCGTCACGGAGCTGCTGGAGGATTGGGAAGATTCGGTCAACATCGGCAGGAAGCGCGAGTGGTTCAAAGTCGAAGATGCCATCAAGGTTCTCCAGTGCCACAAGCCCGTGCACGCCGAGTATCTGGAGAAGCTGAAGCTGGGCGGCTCCCCGACCAATGGAAACTCCGTGGCCCCGTCCTCCTCGCCAGACAGCGATCCCTAGTAGGTACCACTCCCGCCCGCCCGCCCGCCCGCGCAGACTTGGGTCTGTCCGCCTCGCTGCAAACGCATCCCGCCTGCAGCACCTCTCGTGCCATGTGCGGTCTCACCGGGAGGAGGGAGGCTTCTTTTGTTTCCTTGGCAGACCCTCTGAATCACGCTTGCAAACTGTCTCCGTTGCCAGGCCCTGTTTTCAGACAGTTCGCACGTTTTTCAGATGCGTTCAGAATCGCTTCTTGGTTCCACTGGGAAATGTTTCGGGAAGCCTAAGCTGCTTGGGGTTTTAGGTGCCTTAACTGCTCACCCTGCTTTTGGGGGGTGTGTGTGGCCGCTTGGCGTCTTAGGTGCCTTAACCCTGCTTGTGGGGGGCGTGGGGGGGCGGGGGCAAGGGGTGTGGGGGAGTGTGCGCGTGTCTGCCTTTGCGCCCTGTGATGTTTTTGATTCTTTTACATTTCACACAGATTCACGGGTGAGCCGGCGTGCGCATTTTCATACCAGTCCTGTGGTTGGTTTGGCAGTGGAGGCCTTTAAAGTCTCACCAGCTTGGTTGTGTGGACATCTTTTAGGATTTTTTTCCCCTTGAGTTGTTTTCTCCTTTGCAGCGTTCGCCCTTGTTGTCACGGAGCCCTTCTGTGGTGGGAGTTGGTTTAAAAGATCAGTTTTGAATTTGTTAAAAAATTAGGGAATTCTACCTCTTGTGCTCTTTCTGCACTCGACAGTCACGTCAGCTTCAGGACTGGGATCTCATTTGCCCCTTTCAGAATTTTTTTTCTATTTCTATGTCGACCATTTGGTTTTCAAAAATTTTTCACAAGTGGTCATTTTTCACTGCTGACTTCAAATGGCTGTTTCCCATGTAGATTAACCTTATTGAATTGACGCTGCTGGGGATCTGCTAGCTAAACACATCACAGAAACTGGACTCACAGAATTTGATTTCCCATGCTCAACTTCCAACTCCCATTGCCCCTTCCTGGATACCACAGAAGAACCATGGTTCTCTCAATTTAAGTTCGTTTTTGAAAGAAAGTGGTCTTCCTCCTGTATTTGAATATGGTGACATTCTGTTTGAACTTCCCTGACTCCTAGCAACCAAAGGAATGGAATCTTTTAGGAAGATGAGATCCCAACTGAGTTACCTCTAGTGATGTTCACCTGGTACAGAGTTGTCAAACTATTAGGATACCTGAACAACCTCTCAATGATAGAGAATAACTGTTTTGTCTCACAGTACCACCTTTAATGGGTGTCAAATTTAAAGCTCTCACGTTTGCCTCAATACTTGCTTGAAGTCAAGAGTCCCATCTAAAATAACTAAATCTCTCTTCTGGAGCTTCCTCTGTTCCCCTAGCCACGCCTGAAATTAGGTAGAAGGAAAGCCTGCTTTGTGGAGAGGGTATTCAAATGAAAAGATCATTCCTAATTTCTAGAACAACCTAGACTATGGCATATCTCTTAAACATTATTGATAGGTATGTGGGGTCCCTCGACTTTTTTTGGTCACTGTTAGGCACTTCCTATTAAAAAATTTGGAGTTTTGCTATGTAAATTCTAGGTTCAACTTCTGGATCTCATCTCCCGTGACATTTGAGGAAAAGCCTAGTTTTTGAAGACAGTATGGGGGAGGGGGGTGAGCAAAGTGGCTCACCGTCTGTAATCCCAGCACTTTAGGAGGCCTGTGCAGGTGGATCACAAGGTCAGGAGATCGAGACCATCCTGGCTAACATGGTGAAACCCCATCTCTACTAAAAATACAAAAAAATTAGCCAGGTGTGATAACATGCACCTGTAATCCAAGCTACTTGGGGGGGCTGAGGCAGGAGAATCTCTTGAACCCGGGAGGCAGAGGTTGCACATGAGCCAAGATCGCACCACTGCACTTCAGCCTGAGCGACAGAGCAAGACTCTGTCTCAGGAAAAAAAAAAAAAAAAAAAAAAAGTATTCTGCTAACCAATAATAAATGTACGTGGATGAAACTAATTTAAATATTTTGTATTCTACAAATTAGCTTTTGAAAAGATACAGTCATTGGTAGAACTGAATATTGCGACTCTTTTTAAATCTTTGATGCCACTGCTTTTAAAATGAGATCTTTTCCATATATAAAATGTATCTAAGTAAATTACATGTAGTTAACAAAATTAATGTTGTCAAGGAATGAGAATAGAAAATGAATAGCTTTTAAAAGCCAAGTAAGTATAACTCATATTCTAAATTATGCAGAATTATCAAATATTATTTACAAGAATTATCTTTGTATGGAAAAACATGTCTTATTTTTAAAATAAACTTTTTAAATTGCATTTTAGGTTTTGGGGTACATGTGAAGAACATGCAAGATTGTTGCATAGGTACACACATGGCAGTGTGGTTTGCTGCCTTCCGTCCCCTCACCTGTATCTGTCATTTCTCCCCATGCTATCTCTTCCCACCTCCCCACCCCCCCGTCCCTCCCCCATTTCCCCCCAACGGACCCCAGTGTGTAGTGCTCCCCTCCCTGTGTCCATGTGTTCTCATTGTTCAACACCCGCCTATGAGTTGACATTTTCTATTCCAATAATCCAAATCAACTAACAGATATTATCAGTAACCTGAAATTAGTTAAAGTTTACACTAACAGCAGAGAAATGGATTATTATTTTATTTCATACATAAGACTACCTCCAGATAAAATAACACAAATACCTGGGAGGTTTATCTTATATATGCTATTCTTAGAGATAATAATATGCAGTTTTAAGTTTTGACTTTTGAACTATTTGAAAAATATGAAAAGTACAGTGTTGATAATAAACAACTCGTATGAGTTGTTAGCCTGTAAATATATGTTGTGTATTATTCTGTGTCATTTGGATTAAGTACTGTTACTTACTAGGAATTCCTTCAAGGTCCAGATATCTTCAGTTTGTGTGATTTGTAAAACTCCCAAGGCTTTCATTTCTAAATTAACAACAAAACACTTTACAGTTACCATACTTTAAAATAAACTTTCAAGTCACATAGGTAGTTATTAGTGCAGCCTAGAAAAAAAGGGGAGGGGGGCAAATAGCCTTTCATTTTAAAAGAGTAATCCAAAAATTTCAGGGTAAAATAGTTGACACAGAGGTAATCCAATGGTGTCTATAATCTGTATCCTCTAAATGTTTGATGCGCCATGGGATTTTCTCCTTACAGACTCATTACATAGTACTTACATATTATTTATGTGAAGAATAAAGGAAAAATTTACAGCTGAAATTTTCAGCTTATACCCTCTCAAATAAAAACAGTACACGGATCAAAAGTAATTAAGACTTTCAGATATTATGTAGAAATTTGTTTTCAGCATGTTTTTAGAAGACTGATTCCCTACCCCTATCCCCCACTGAGCAAGTGCCTACATTTTCTTATCCTAAAAAAAATTTGAAGAAGACATGTTGGAGTAAAGGTAATTTCTATATGCTTGACGTAGAATTTACTGTGGATGGTTAACATATTTTCTAAGAAACCTATGTTTTGTTGATCAGGTCATCTTTTAAAGAAGTAACCCTGAAAGGGATTGAAGGGTGGCTATAAATATTTTTAAGCCCTTTATATAGTTTCGTTTGAGAGAATCATTGTAAAGATTTCAACATTTTTGTATTTAGAAAAATCAATAAAAATTGAAGTGTGTAAGTGAAAGAACTTGTAAAGTAACAGCAACATTAGAAGGCCCTTGTGGGATAGATGGCTTAAAGGGCTCTGATGCTGGAGCTGCTCCTTGTCTCACTTGCCTTTAAGTGAAGTTCAATTGTAAGAAAAAACATTTCTTCCCTCAATAGTTGTTGGCTGGGAAAAGGGAGGTTAGAGCTTACAGTACTAACAGCTGGCCAGAGTTTTCTTTTTCAGAGTTCCTTTTGTGGAAGCACCAGGCAAAACAGATATTCTCAGCATTATTCTCATATTGCAATCATCTTTTCTGAATGACTCTTGGCCTATTAGAATAACTTTTTGAGGACTAGGACCCAGACAGAATCCTCCCCAGATCCTCAGAGCCTAGAACAGTAGCTGGAATTTGGAGACATTTGTCATTGATCCACAGATTAGAAATGTCTACTGCAAGTGTATTCCTGATTTCTCAGCTTCATAATGTACCTGGGACAATCTGTTATTCCCTCGGGCTCTCGTCTGGCCTCACAGTGGAACTACACTGGATAATTCACTGAAGGCTTTTCTAGTTCAAAGTGGTTGATGAGCCATAGTAGGTGTTCAATAAATATTTGTTTACTAGAGGAATTGATGAACCGATAAAACCCTATTAATAAGATTGTTTTTTTTTTAGGTGAATGGCATAGATGTTCAGATTTACATTGAAAGAATCAAGTATGTGAACCCAATGACGAATGGAATTGTGAAGCACAGATGAGCTATTTCGCACTCCAAGGACATAGCTCATCCTATGCTTTTGGACACTTCTTCCCTGTTTATTACAGTAACTGTTCTCCAGGTTGTTGCACTACCACTGTATCGTACAGAATTCTAACATGGCACCTGTGGCCTTTTTTGTGCTTTTATGATTATGTGTCTGTATTTGCCACCTGATTATATGCCCTTGAACACAAGGAACTTGTTTCCTTAGTCTTTTTTATATATCTAGCACATAAGATATTGCTTAGAATATGGTAGATATCACTGAAGATTTAAGTAATTCATATTTTGTAATTATACTGAATGGTTAAACAATCTGTTTCTAATCTGTCTAGTATATATGTGACTTTTGCTTATCAAGTGTCACACAACTGCTTCAAGGCAGCTGTGAGATAGTAGAAAGCAAAAATTTGTCTGTGTCATTCCAGACATGTGCCTCCAGATGGCAGTATACTACACCATCTATAAAATAGATTAGCAAAGCCAGGCACAGTGTAGTGCATCTGTAGTCCCAGCCACTCAGGAGGCTGAGGCAGAAGGATTGCTTGAGCCCAGGAGTTTTAGTCTAGCCTGGGCAATATAATGAGACCCCATCTCCTAAAATATTTGCCCAAGCATCGAACCTAAATTTGACCATGCCCCTAGAAATAATTCCTAGTCTTTAGAAAATACAGAGGGCAGAGAAACATTATTTTATACCATGGAGATGAGATCAGCAGAATCCAGACTATAAGGAACTACAGAACACATGACCCAGTTTCTTCTTTAAATAATTTACAAGGATGAAAGAAAGAGATGAAGGATGAACCTATATATTAAAAGAAACTTAAGAGACATATTAACCAACTGTATGGATCTTATTTGAATTGTGATTTGACCAAACTGTAAAATGAATACATTTATGAGACAATCGGAGTTATTTGAACATTGGTGAGATATTTGGTATTAGGATAATGGTTTTATCATTATGTTAGAAAGAAAGGTCCTCATCTACGTTCTCAAACATTTGTGGTTGAAATGGTATAATTCCTGGAATTTGCTTCAAAATAGTAAGTCTGGCTGTTAAGTGCATTGGAAATACTGATGAAAATAAATTGGCCTTGATAATTGTTGAAGCTGGGTGATAGCAAACATGATGGCTCATTATGTATGTTCATCTCTATTTTTGTATGTTTCACATTTTCCATAATAAAGTTTATAAAAATAATTACTGGAGTTCTTATTAAGGCTAATATACGAGGTAATGAAAAAAGGAAAAATTTTAGATTGTTTAAAAAACATTGGCTGTGGCATATGCTTCTGGCCCAAGAGGTCAAATGCCCATAAAGAGAAGGGAGAAATACCCTGGAGTGGTTAGCAGTTCCCTTGTTGTAGACCAGTGTTAGCAGTTTTTTCTTTTAATTTGGCCCACTGAAATAGGAAAAGCTAAATTCTTATTTATTAATACTGGAAAATAATAATGGAATCTTATATGCTGTTGAACAGGAGTTTTGCCTATGCCTACATACCAGTTCATACAAATGTGAAAAATCAAAGAGGTGGGGTCTCCAAGGAGCATGTTTATGGAATTGTATAAAAACCTATATAAGCCACTTTAAAAAATAGTTTTTAGGGGAACAATAGCTGTAGATTTGTTAGTTGCACATAAGTTTAAAGTTATATTTGAAGGTAGGTAAAACAGGAAATTAAGCAGTTAACACTCCTGACTTCAGTGAACCACTTTGCATTTCACAGACTGCAGATACCCCTTCAGTTCTAGACTGTGCTTAAAATTCTGTAAAGGCTAAAACCTTCTAGATCAAAGTTTGTGAAGCTGTGTTTATTACATCAACAAACATGGAGTCTGTCCTCACGTTTTTGTGAGTCAAGAAAGAACAGGCAGAAAGTGAACAGCATTAAAGGCCCCTCCTAGGGAAGATGAATTCCTTCTTAAGCGTGAAGTACTGAAGCTGAAGCTGCCCCTTCTACTTCTTTTAAGTGTATTCCAATTCAAAGACCAAGTAGCTCCCTAGAACCAACTGTTACTGGGAAACGGGGAGGTGAAAAGTTTACCTTAGAGCCCTTTACCAGTCATAGCTGGGCAGAGCTTTCAGTTCCAAGATTCCCCTGTGAGAAGGCACCATGATATACCAGAAAAACTTTCATCAGGTTTTCCCTGAAAGTTTTCTAATTTGAGTCTACTCTGATTATAGCAGATTTTTTTTTTTTAAGTTTGGAGGTAAGCAGAGCCAGGGAAGCTGTAGTTGGTGGATGTAAATTAAAACAATTAGTGATTTGGAATCCAAAAAGCTATAGCTCAAAACTCTCTTGACCAGAGGCTGTATGGCCTCTGTCAGATTAGTTTACCTCTCTAATTTTCGATTTTTTCATCTGTAAATCTGTGGTAATTATAGTCCCTACTTTTGTAAGTCACTGCTTCTGAGAAGCCCTTCTTGATCCTTTTTTTTTTTTTTTTTTGAGACGGAGTTTCGCTCTTGTCACCCAGGCTGGAGTACAATGGCGCGATCTCGGCTCACCGCAACCTCCGCCTCCTAGGTTCAGGCAATTCCCCTGCCTCAGCCTCCTGAGTAGCTGGGATTACAGGCACACACCACCATGCCCAGCTAATTTTTTGTATTTTTAGTAGAGATGGGGTTTCACCATGTTGACCAGGATGGTCTCCATCTCTTGACCTCGTGATCCACCCGCCTCGGCCTCCCAAAGTGCTAGGATTACAGGCTTGAGCCACCACGCCCGGCCTCCTTCTTGATACTTTTTGAAAAAGTTCTTTCTTCATAGAGATGGGATCTTGCTCTATCACCCTGATAGGAGTGTGGTGGCATGATCATAGTTCACTGCAGCCTCAAATTCCTGGGCTCAAGCAATCCTCCTGCCTCAGCCTCACGAGTAACTGGGACTACAGGTGTGTGCCACCACACCTGGCTTTTTTTGTTTAGTTTTTGTAGAGAGGGAGTATCGCTATGTCGCCTAGGCTGGTCTCAAACTCCGGGGCTCTAGAAATCCACTTGCCTTGGCTTCCCAAAGTGCTGGGATTACAGGCGTGAGCTATCATGCCCAGCATGTTTTCTCATAGTTCTTATCAAAATTATACTTATTAGCCTGGATGTCTCCTCCTTTGTAAATTCTGAGGTCCACTGGCTCTGAGACCCAGACTGGGTTGTCTCTGTGTCTGCTCAGAGTCTGGCACAGAGCTTGGAATATGGCATCCCACAGATGTTCCTAACATGTTTATTAGATAAATCGTTGTCATATCTCCTACTTGTGAAAAACACATTGGTGTTATTTTACCAGGTATTTGTTTACCAGAAAATATGAAAAATTAGATACCATAAGACTGTGATCTCTGATCAAGTTTCTCTTTTAAGTTTCCCTTTATTGGGAAGAATATTTAATCCATAAACCATGCCTTTGTTTTTCAAGATTTTCTAATACCAATATATTCCTAACTACTTAGCTTCATAAGGTACTATGTGATACTCCCTTAGGTGCTAAATTGGCCCCACAGCTGCATTTGATAATTCACTGAAGGCTTACGGCTTTCCTAATACAAACGATTTAAGAACATGGTAATCCTTCAGTATTTATTTAATGTAAGAACCTTTAAATAAATATAAGTATCCTATTTTAATTCACAGGTAAAAGACATAGATGGCAATTAGGATTATATGGTAACAAGCTCATATAGACAAGGCCAAGGCCTGACTGATTTGACTGGTAAAGATTGACTGGTACAAGGAACCACTTTTAGATTGAGACAGTTTCTTACTTACATAAACAGTACAAAGAAGAATGAACCAACGAGGCCAACTCCCTGGGTCCATGTCTCACATACCCTAAAAGACAAAAAAGAAACAAAAGGGGCTGGATGACTATAATGCAAGTTGTGGGATACTCCCTGGCTGAGGGTTAAATCTATACTGTGGCTGAGTGGTTTTATATTCTACAGCTCTCTTCTAAACGGCACAGGACAGAAAGCTCCATACCTCATCGGAATCTGGCAGGTGATGAGAAATTCATGTAAGATAGCCTCTCAGGAGAGAGAGGGAAGTAACTGGAAGAAGACCTTACAGCAACTCCTTACAGCTTCCGATCTTTTCATGTTCTGGGAGTATCACAAGGCATTTAACCAAAACTCAGATTAGCTGCAGTTCAAGCCTATATAGATACACACAAGGGTGCCAGGCCATTACGGAGGAGCCATTCCGCTACAACTCCACTCCCTTTCATATATCCACCTAAGGATTCCTTTTACAAATATAAGCCACCTGTTGTGGCCACTCTCAAGATAAAGAATAGACCCTATGCAAAATTTGGTTCAGATATCAAAAGTGATAATACCATACAGATATCAACAGGGTATTCAAAGGTTTATTATGCGCATAACGAGGTTTTTTTGGGGAGAGTAAGGCAGGCTTCCAAAGCTGATCTGAAAATGTCTTGATAGAGCTACAGTTTTTAATGGCGTTCAGGGGTGCTGGGGTGAGGGTTCCAATGTGCAGCTGGGGCTTGGTCTGAAACACCTTTCAACAACAAAGGAGAGAGTCCCCAGGAATTTCAAATGCAGGGCTTAAGGAGAACCAGGGTGAGGCTTAAATGCTGTCAGCAGTCAAAAAAAAAAAAAAAAAAAGGCCGGGCGCGGTGGCTCAAGCCTGCCTGTAATCCCAGCACTTTGGGAGGCCGAGCCGGGTGGATCACGAGGTCAAGAGATCGAGATCATCCTGGTCAACATGGTGAAATCCCATCTCTGCTAAAAATACAAAAAATTAGCTGGGCATGGTGGTGCGTGCCTGTAATCCCAGCTACTCAGGAGGCTGAGGCAGGAGAATTGCCTGAACCCAGGAGGCGGAGGTTGCGGTGAGCCGAGATCGCGCCATTGCACTCCAGCCTGGGTAACAAGAGCGAAACTCCGCCTCAAAAAAAAAAAAAAAAAAAAGACAGCTTCCTTATTGCGATTTACTCCTGATGTTTGAGAAACAAAATGTACTATGTTTTTGTAATTGAATTTAAACAGATTTAAATAAGTCTTTATGGTGCTCCGTGAGGTCTGTAGCCTGATATCTATAAGATGGAAGTGCCATCAACTGACTCTTTCTAGAGCTCAGTACTGTGTATTCTGAGAAGTGAAATGAATGCCTTGGTTGCAATAAATAACATCTGGAACTCTGACGGCAATAAGAAATAATGTCTGGAACTCTGACGGCAATAAGGAACGTCTTAATGAGGCCTTGTGCTATAGTTTTATTATATGCAAAGGCATGTGTGGTATTGACTTATATTTGGGTATCTGAGGCAAGAGATTCCCAGAGTTCCATAACCCAAAAGGGACATCGGATACGGAATTTATGTTGCTGCCATTGGTCAAACCAGACAACCATATAATTGGCAATAACCTAAGAGTCTAAATATTTACAGAGGGGGTCAATTAGTGACCAAGGCATCCACTGTTAAGATAACGGCCTGAAGTTTGGCCAACTGTACTGATCCTTGGGTCCAGTTCTTTGTCAGAGACATCCTAACTAAGGGATTTAAAAAAAAAAAAAAAAGCAACAATCCACTGAGCTCCATTATGTGTGATTATGACAGTGTATCCATAAAGTGGACAAACTCCCATTATTCTTCATTCTGTTGATTCTACAGGGGTCCCTAAGTAGAGAGTCTGGTAAAGGGGTGGCTTCATCCAGCACCATGGCATCTGGCAAAGGACTGAGGACAGGGGAGGCCAACCCCACCTGTAAGTGTGATATGCCAGGAAGCCCAGATTTGGTTCTATACTGTAACAAAGAGACTTTGGTAGCTACAAGTTTGTAGGGTGCTGCTTCCAAGACCCAAAGCATAATTAGCTGGAAATGGAAGTTTATGAGTCGAGGGTCTATAAGAGCCTCTATTTCCATAAGACTCCAGTATGTAGCCAGCAGTTGCCACTCTAACTATATATATATATATATATATCCATATCTCATAAGACCTATGAAAGCAGTTTCTTACATCAGTAGGTCCTGAGCAATTTACGGCCATCATGGATGGTACAAAGACTCCAAGAGGCATTGGAAGAGGTTGCTAAAGACTCTACAGTGAAGAAGTCTCAGGGTGGGAGTGGCACTAATATGGTTGAAAAAATTCTAGAGTATTTTGCTGGGAGGGGGGCCCACTCAAGGTGGGCCTATTTTGCAAGTAGTAGCATAAATGGGCCAAAGTAAAAATTGTAAATGAGGAAAATGTTGCCTCCAGAACCCAAAAAGGCCTAAATATGTTGGGCTTGCTTTAATGTTGACAGGGATGGAACAGCCCACAGTTTACCAATAATTTTCAGGAATTTAAACATGGTGGCAAGGCTTTGTCCTATGCATGGTAAACAGTCCATCCCCTTTCTGTGAGCTCCTTCTTAGAATATTTGTATGTCCTGAATGAGTGTTCTAAAGAAATCTCTTAGAAAAGGATGCCATCAATGTAGTGTCTTATCAGTGCTCCTGGAGAAAATTAGATGCAGTTAAGGTCTTGCCTGCAAAGACTGTGAGATAGCAGAGCTGTTGAGGTACCTTCTAAGTAGTCAAGGTAAAGGTGTATCATTTCATTTTGGAGGGGAAGGAAAACAGGCAGAGGGGCTATTGAAATATGCACTAAACAGAATGTATTAACCAAATATACAATAGCAAAACATTTATCAGTTGCTGATTGGATGGAGTAAATAATTTCCATTATAATTACGATTAGGGGGTCTTACTTGCTGGGACCACAGCAGAAAGGCTGTGGTAATTCATCAAGATGTCTCATTCATTCTTTCCAAGTTGAGGAACAGGCCAAATTAACCTTTTAAATGGAGCAGCAGTGGAAATAATCACCCTCTTCTCTAAATAGACCTTGTAAAATGGGTTTCAATCCTTTGAAGGCTCTATCTCAGGCGTCCCCAAACTTTTTACACAGGGGGCCAGTTCACTGTCCCTCAGACCGTTGGAGGGCCGCCACATACTGTGCTCCTCTCACTGACCACCAATGAAAGAGGTGCCCCTTCTTGAAGTGCGGCGGGGGGCCGGATAAATGGCCTCAGGGGGCCGCATGCGGCCTGCAGGCCGTAGTTTGGGGAGGCCAGCTCTATCTTGAGCTAAGAGCCATTGTCTTGTCAATGTCTAACTGACAGTGAGCTCTCTTAGCTCTGTACATTGTGGGTGAGTTTTTCACGGAGGCCCATTTCCTTGAGTCAGTTTATAAATGCCAAAGGCTTAATAAAATTTTGATTATTATTTAATGAGTCTGAGAGTCAATGCCCACTAGTGGATATTTTAGGGCAATGGATGCTATAACCATGGGGAATTTAGTCAAGACAACAATTATTATGGTTAAGGGGAGACCTACATGTTTGTTCTCTATTTTATGTTCAGTAACTACCCTAAGATTATAGGAGTTACCATGTGTATTAGGGTTCTCCAGGGAAACAGAATCAATAGGATGGGTATACATATACAGAAGCAGATTTATTATAAGGACTTAATGAGATTATGGCGTCTAGGGTGAGTCCCAAATCTGCTATGTGGACTGGCAGCCTTGAGACACAGGGGAGTTCATGGTACAGATGAAGTCCAAAGGCGGTCTGTTTGTTAGAGTATTCCCCCTTGCTCAGCGAAGCCAGCAATTTTGTTCTACTCAGGCCTTCAGTTGATTGGCTGAGGCCCACTCATATTGTGGAAAGCCATCTGCTTACTCAAAGTTCATCGATTTAAATATTAATTTCATCCCGAAACACCCTCCAAGTTGACATATAACATTGACCATCATGGGTCCACCCCTTGTCAAATTGGTACCCATACACATCTTAAACCATACTTTGTCCCCCGCAAAATACAATAATAAGGCCATACTTCTACTTAACATGATACAACTCTCCTGCATGCAATGGAAAATGAATTACCTTTTCCCCAGAAGAAGACGCAAAGTCTTTGCATTTAATTTCTTTGATACCTCATAAATACTGTGATAAAAAGTTCATACATCTTGTGTTACATGAAAAGGGAACAAGAATGCCCATGCCTATGTCCTGGATGGTACTGCCTAGGTTTTCTTCTAGAGCTTTTATAGTGTTAACCCTCATGTTTAAATATGTAATCCATCTAGAGTTAATTTTTGTATAAGGTGTAAGAAAGGGATCCAGTTTCAGCTTTCTGCATATGGCTAGCCAGTTTCCCCAACACCATTTATTAAATAGGGAATCCTTTCCCCATTGCTTGTTTTTGTCAGGTTTGTCAAAGATCAGATGATTGTAGTTGTGGGTGTTCCTTCTGAGGCCTATATTCTGTTCCATTGGTCTATATCTCTGTTTTGGTACGAGGACCATACTGTAGCCTTGTAATATAGTTTGAAGTCAGGTAGTGTGATACATCCAGCTTTGTTTTTTTTGTTGTTGTTGTTTTTGTTTTGTTTTGTTTTGCGTAGGATTGTCTTGGCTGTGCAGGCTTTTTTGGTTCCATAGGAATTTTTAAAGTGTTTTTTTTTTTCCAATTCTGTGAAGAAAGTCAATGGTAGTTTGATGGAGATAGTATTGAATCTATAAGCTACTTTGGGCAGTATAGCCATTTTCACAATATTGATTCTTCCTAACCATGAGCATGAAATGTTTTTCCATCTATATGTGTCCTCTCTTATTTCCTTGAGCACTGGTTTGTAGTTCTCCTTGAAGAGCTCCTTCCATGCCTTATTAGTTGTATTTCTAGATATTTTATTCTCTTTGTAGGGATTGTGACTAGGAGTTCACTCATGATTTGGCTCTCCATCATTGGTGTATAGGAATGCTTGCGATTTTTGTACATTGATTTTTTTATCCTGAGGCTTTGCTGAAGTTGCTTATCAGCTTAAGGAGATTTTGGGCTGAGACGATGAGGTTTTCTAAATATGTAATCACTTCATGACTAAAACACCAAAAGCAATGGCAACAAAGGCCAAAATAGAAAAGTAGGATATAATTAAACTTAAGAGCTTCTGCACAGCAAAAGAAACTATCAATAAAAAGCAACCAATAGAATGGGAAAATATTTTTGCAATCTACCCATCAGACAAAGGGCTAATATCCAAAATCTACGGAGAGCTTAAACAAATTTACAAGAAAAAACTAACCCCATCAAAAAGTGGGCAAAGGATATGAACAGACACTTTTCAAAAGAAGATATTTATGTGGCCAACAAACATATGAAAAAAGCTCATCATTACTGGTCATTAGAGAAATGCAAATCAAAACCACATTGAGATACTACCTCACACCTGTTAGAATGGCAATCATTAAAAAGTCAGGAGACAACAGATGCTGGAGAGGATGCGGAGAAATAGCAACGCTTTTATGCTGTTGGTGGGAGTATAAATTAGTTCAACCATTGTGGAAGACAGTGTGGCGATTCCTCAAGGATCTAGAAATAGAAATACCATTTGACCCAGCAATCTCATTACTGGGTATATACCCAAAGGATTATAAAGCATTCTATTATAAAGACACATACACACATATGTTTATTGCGGCACTGTTCACAATAGCAAAGACTTGGAACCAACCCAAATGCCCATCAATGATAGACTGGATAAAGAAAATGTGGCACATATACACCATGGAATACTATGCAGCCATAAAAAAGATGAGTTCATATCCTTTGCAGGGATATGGATGAAACTGGAAACCATCATTCTCAGCAAACACAAGAACAGAAAACCAAACACCGCATGTTCTCACTCATAAGTGGGAGTTGAACAATGAGCGCACACAGACACAGGAAGGGGAACATCACACACACAGGGCTCGGGGGTTGGGGGCTAGCGGAGGAATAGCAGGGGTGGGGAGGTTGGGGAGGGATAGCATTAGGAGAAATACCTAATGTAGATGACGGGGCAATTGATGCAGCAAACCACCATGGCACGTGTATACCTATGTAACAAACCTGCACGATCTGTACATGTACCCCAGAACTTAAAGAATAATAAAAAATAAGTTTTTAAAAAAGAAAAGGAGATAATATAGGGAAGAAAACAAAGATATTTGCTACACACAATGTACACACATAAAAGTATGCAAACACAAATGAACAAAATAGGGTGAAAATACTCATAGTGATTGCAGTCTTCATTTCTGTAACTGGTCACATAGTACCAGCTGGTATTTATAATTACCTTAATCCACTAGTGATTATGTATTCCCTTTACCTTCAGCAAACACCTCAGCTGGTCATAGTTCTTTATCTGGTACAGTGACCCAAACCTTCATTACTAAAGACATTAGTAGTCTTACTTGAATGAGGCTGTTGTAGTTTACCATTGGTTTTAATTATAAGACATGGTAAGACTAAGAGATGTCCTGGTGATCCTCCTATATTGCAGACATACTCTTCCTTACCTCCATTGAGGAGTAGTAATCTGGTTTCCTCAGTAGTCAGAGTTACTCCAGCTATCAGAGTAAGTCTTTTCTTTGCCTGTTGATTCAAATGCATGAGGATTCCAAAGTGGCCAGGTGGCAATCTTAACTTCCAGATCAATGGAATAATTCTATCTTCTGGCGGAAGCATTCCTCCCTTTAGTTATCAAATAAGACTTCTAGGCCAGCAGAGTACAAGGTTGTTGGAAAAGGAAGCAAAAAATTTGCTAGTGTGTCACAAGGCTCATTACCCAGTGGTATCACTCCCATTTCCCTTCCTTGATTACTGGACATGTGAATCCTCGCTATTAGAGAAACAGCACCATATACTGGACACTGATTGCGTGCATAATATGTCTCTTGGGAACTTCGCTCTAGCCCTGCAAGGTATTGTCACTTAGCTTGCAATCTTCAAAAGGTCACTCCACTGTTCTGTCAAGCTAGGTACTTCAAGATGATGGGGAACTTGGTAAGAGCAGTGAATTTCATGAGCGTGAGCTCATTTCAGCACTGCATTTGCTGTGAACTTAGTTCCTTGATTAGAAGCAATACTGTATGGAATGAAATGATTGTGAATAAGGCATCCTGTAAGTTCATGGATTGCAGTTCTGCAGAAGCATTGTATGTAGTGAAGACAAACCAGTATCCAGAGTAAATGTTTCTTCCAGTTAGAATAAAATTCTGCCTTTTCATAATGGAATTTGCTATGGTTTGAATGTCTCTCCAAAATTAATGTTGAAACTTAATCCCCAATGTGGCAGTATTGAGAGATGGGGCCTTTAAAAGACAGAGCCCTCATGAATGAAGTAATTCATTCATGGATTAATGGATTAATAGGTTATTATGAGAGTGAAACTGGCAGCTTTACAAGAAGAGGAAGAGAGACCTGAGCTCCATGTAAGCACACTCCTCAGCTCCCTCAACATGTGATGTCCTGCACTACCTTGGGCATACAAAAACAACCTCTACAGGAGTCCTCAACCAGCAAGAAGGCTTGCACCAGATGCAACCCCTTGACCTTGAACTTCTCAGCCTATATACCTGAAAGAAATAAATTTCTTTTCTTTATATATTACCAAGCTTTAGGTATTCTGTTGTAAATAAACAAAAAAATAGTCTAACACAGAAGTGGTCGAACGTTATCAACCTGCCATCATGTAGGCAGCTGATCACCCTGGGAAATAGTGCCATACTGGCAACTTGGTGTTGGTCTCTGATGCTGGTATATTGGGCACTCAGCAGCAGTTGTAGCCAGGTCAGCCTTGGTGTTACTGAGTCCATGCCTAACCTCTATCCCTGCCACCATGGCCATTTTGTTCACAGGCCCATTGCATGATGATGGAGTGACTGGGAAAAGAGGCTGATTGGTATCCAAAGAAGAGGTCATCCTATCCACTTGATTATGAAGATTCTTCTATACTAAGGTCACCCTTTGGTAAGCATTCATGCAAGATGAAATATCTTCACAATTTTCACCCAGAGAAGTCTATCGACATCGCTTTTTCCCAACTTGCTCATCACCAGTTGTCCAGTCATGTTCCCTCCAAGTCCCTGACCATCTGGCCAAAGCATTGGCTACAGCCTGTGAATCAGGATGTAATCTTATGTCTGGCCATTTCTCCTTCTAATAAAAGTGAGCAAACAGTTGTATTCCTTGTAGTTCTGCCCACTACGATAATTTTCCTTCACTAATGTCCTTCAGGAATGTTCCAGGAAGGGGATGCAGTGCTACAGCTGTCCATTTTCAGGTGATGCCTGCAGATCATGCAGAATCATCTGTAAATTAGGTCTGAGTCTTCTCTTCCTCTACCAACTGATCATAGGGTATTTATGTCTCCAGGACCTGCTTGGGAATAAATATATACATACATATATATATATATATATATATATATATATATATATATATATATATATGTCATCCCCATTTCTCCTTCCAATAAAAGTGAGCAAACAACTGTTTGCTCACTTTTATTGGAAGGAGAAATGGCCAGGCATAGGATTATACACACACACACACACACACACACACACATTCAACTTCATGGAGTGCTGCTGTGCACACCCAACTTGATGACCTAGTGGATCAAATAACACTGATTTTATGAATGGCAGTTCAGGTCCCATGGTTACTTGGGGGCCCATGGTTAAATGTTCAGTCTCTACTAAGGCCCGGTAGCAGGCCAAGAGCTATTTCTGAAAAGCAGAGTAATTACATACAGAGCACGGCAGGGCTTTTCTCCAAAATCCTAAGGGCCTGCACTATGGTTCACCTATAGGGGCCTGCAAGGGCACTGTAGTAGTCCATTTTCATACTGCTGAGAAAGACATACCCGAGACTGAGCAATTTACAAAAGAAAGAGGTTTATTGGACTAACAATTCCACATGGCTGGGGAGGCTTCAAAATCATGGCAGAAGGTGAAAGGTACATCTCACATGGTGATAGACAAGAGAAGAGAGCTTGTGCAGGGAGACTTCCATTTTTAAAACCATCAGATCTCACGAGATTTATTCACTATCATGAGAACAGCATGGGAAAGACCTGTCCCCATGATTCAGTTACATCCTACTGGGTCCCTTCCACAACGTATGGGAACACAAGATGAGATTTGGGTGAGGACACAGTCAAACCATATCAGGCTTCAAACAGCATGCCTATCTGACACTGTCACTTCAAGTACCATTGGACTACTGGATCATATGGCCCAAGTGGCAGAGAAGCTTGTAGAGCAGCCTGGACTTGTTGTAGAACCTCTCTGAGTTCCACAGTCAAGCAAATTAACATTCCCATCATCTCAATTTTGTTGTTGTAACAAAAGTACATAAAGTCAACTTTCTTCACAAATTACCAGTATATATTATTAACTATAGTCCTCATGTTGTGCACTAGATGTGTAGACATTCATCCTACATACCATAATTTTCTATTCCTTGACCTACATCTTCTCTATGTTCCTCTTTATTTTGTTGCAAGAGGGGCTGGATGCAACAACTTATCCTTCACCTTAGAAGGGATATCTTGACATGTTTCACATCACTGGACCCCTAGAAATTTCACTAAAGTAGAAGGCCCATGAATTTTTGTCAGATTTATTTCACACCCCCTGGCATATTAATGTGTTACCAATAAGTCTAGAGTGGTTGCTACTTCTCATGCACTAGGTCCAATCAGCATAATGTAGTCAATGTAATGTACCAGTGTGATTTCTTGTGGAAGGGAAAGATGATCAAGATTCACACAAATTACATTATGACATAGGGTAGGACAGTTTGCATACCAGATGAGATGTGTTAATTTGCTCAAACAATGAAGCCACACTGAAACAGCAGCTGCATTGGAGTCACCACCTGATTAACCTTATGGTAGTCCACTGCCATTCTCTAATTTCCATCTGTCTTCTGCATAGGCAAGATATTTGAGTTGAATACAGATGTGGTGAAATTCACCACAACTGCATTTTTCAAGTCCTGGATGGTGGCACTAATCTCTGCAATCTTTCCAGGAACAGGGTATTGCTTTTGGTTTACTATTTTTCTAGTGTATTAGTCCATTACCATGCTGCCCAAGCGTGAACTGCCCAAGATGGGGTAATTTATGAAGAAAAGAGGTTTAATTGACTCACAGTTCCACAAGGCTGGGGAGGCCTCAGGAAACTTACAATTATGGCAGAATGGGAAACAAACACGTCCTTCTTCACATGGCGGCAGAGACAGTAGTGCCAGCAGCGGATATGCCAGATGCTTATAAAATCATCAGATCTTGTGAGAACTCATTATCACGAGAATAGCATGGGGCAACTGCCCCCATGATCCAATTACTTCCCACCAGGTCCACCCAATGGCATGTGGGGATTATGGGAACTATAATTCAAGATGAGATTTCGATGGGGGCATACCCAAACCATATCACCTAGGTAGAGGCAGTTCTAGCAGCTTCCATCTGTCCTTTTCCACCATAATAGCCCTCACTGCATAGGTCATTCTTTGGGATTCTGCCAGTTGCTGAGTATATCTATTCTAATTATTCATTCTTAAAATGTGGAAATAATCATAGGATGGCCTCAGGGACCCACTGGGTCTACTGTGAGATGTATCTGAGCTAAAACTCCATTGATCACCTGACCTCCATAAAACCTTACTCTGACAGTGATGTTTTAGGTCTCCTGGAACTAGTGTTAGAGCCGATATATAGTCGTCCTTGCAAGATCTGATTATTTTCTTTTCTCCAATGCACAGTTATCCTTGGCAAAAGGCTGTAGGTTCATTTGGGAAAGGTTGGGAGATAGATTAATAACATTCATTTTTGGCAGTGTTTTAGGGTCCTTCCTCAAGGGAATCTGGCCTCCTTTTCAATTCAAGAGTTTTTGTGTCTATGAACTGGCTCAAATCTGAGAATTGACTGAGGAGCTATGACACTATTTTTATGATTCAGGTTACATGTTTGTTAATTTGACCTAAAGTTTTCTGATTATACAGATCAAGCCTAACTTTAGTAGACTTCTGTCTTTGTCCACTCAGACTGCTCTGATAAAATACCATAGACTGGGTTGTTTTAACAACAGACATTTATTTTTCATAATTCTGGAGTCAGACTTTTTTCACATGACCCTATCAGATATTCCAATTACTTGTAGTGATAGGCACATACACCAAATCTGTTCTGTTTGTATTATGCAACATTGGATTACAGTGACCATGACTGTAACTCATAGGAGGATGATTGAACTCATCTGCAGGACAGACTTCAGCCACTTGTAGTCAAGGCAGTTAAATATATAAAAGCATAGAAAAGAGCCAACAATAACAAGATGAGGCTAAAGAGAAACATATCAGTGTCCAAAATGTTAATAGTTTCAAGTGGAGGCTGTTTCTGGAGTCAGTAGACATTATGAGGTTTGTGAGAATTCTTAGGATTTTTTCTTGGCCAGAAGTTGTGAATGGTGGTGACATGAAATTGGCCAGATGCCCTGTAAACAAGAGCTGACAGAGAGATTAATGGTCTCCCTTCCAACTCTTGACCACCCGGGGTCAATGGTGTTTTCTCCCCACCATTCATGGTTGTGCTCTTTCCACAGCCACAAGACTGATGTGACTTGTTTCTGCAGCAATCACTTCACTGTTTTTCCAGTCCTCCCAATGTCTTGCCCACTCCATATCTCTGACCTCATCCCTATGTGGTTCAGAAGTTTCTTCTTCATATTTCTTGTACCATCTAGATTATTTCACAGTCCCTGACATGTGGGTCATGCCGAGATCAACTTAGGAATGGTCATTTCATATTTATGATCAGTATCATCAATGTCCATAATTGCCCAAATACAGCCAGATAGCAAAAGAAGCATTAGGTTAGTCTCCCACCCCCACAGCTGACAAGTTCTAGTAGCTTGATTTCCCAGGAGTAGGTGTAAGAGTGAAACAGGTAGAGTGAGAGAAGAAAATTATGGTATTTTCTTACAGCCAACCTGGACTTCCTTTCTCACTCTTCGGCCTCATAATTAAACATTTTATTTAAACAGGAGTTACCCTTCTGAGGAATTACCACGTTTAGAGCCCAAAGTGCCTGTCTTAAGTGTGTGCTCCACTGGGATCTGAGCCTTGGTTAACCAGTTGTCTTTTTCATTTTCTCCTTAAAGAGTCCACTTTATCTTTCAGTGGCACCTGCTGCCTGGAAATTATATGGCGCATAAAATATCCAGAGAATATCTATATGGCTGCCCACCATTTGTTACTTTTTACTATAAAGGCTGTACCAGTGTCTGACCAGATGTGTTCAGAGAATCCAAATATGTAACATAGTGCATCTTAGAGTCATTGAATAATATGGCCCTCATTTTCTAGGTTGATAAGAATGGCAATGCCATACCTGAAAAGTTGTCTATGGAAGTGAATGGCTAGTAGTAGCCTCAAGAGGAGGGTAGGATGTGCATATTTTCTAGGATTGACCAGGTTTGGTACCTCTGCCTATGTGCCCCAAAGCTTCCTTTGCCATTTGGTTATAAAAGCTTTCCATCCGAACACATCTGCCAGGCTTCTAAGTCTCATGTTCTGTAATCACTAGGTCTTGTGTTTTTGGTCCAGTCCTGAATTGTAAATAGATTATTGTACCGTATGTAATGCTATATTCAGGTGGATGCCCTACACAGGTGTCCTTTTACAGGTAGTACAGATTTGATCATCTTGCTGTTGTCACTGATGTTCATCCTCAAAGCATCCTTTGTCATGGGTATCCATGTGAGTCATTAACAGAGGTTTTGATCCTGTGCAGTTTGCTGCTATGTTGTCTCTGCTGGGACTGAGACTTGATCATCCAATCATCCTACTGCCAGTTACTACACTGCCAGGCTCTTGACTCCTGTTCATAAGTCAATGAAAAATATAACAGAGTGCATTTTGGGGGATGTTTTCCAAGGAAAACAACATGAAAATATGTCACTAAATAGACATCCCTTCTTCATGAGCAGTTACAGTACATAGTTTTCTTTGGAGATGCAATACAGCAGTGACCCAGCACATCTCACTGGTTTTGAACTTAGCTAATCCATCTGTAAACCAGGCCTAGGTGTCTTCAGGAACCCCAGTGTACTGCAGCCCTCAAGAAGCCTAAGGTGCTGGCACAGATCCTACATCTAAGACGGCCACATCTAGAACATGACCAGCCAACATTTCATGTAACTGTGAGACTCTGTAATGCCCAGCTTACTTTTTCCTGGATATAAAACTTCCACTTAATGATGGATGCTTGTTTGTGCTATAGTCTGAATGTTTTTTGTCTCCTTCAAATTTCATATTAACACTTAATTCTGCAATGCAACAGTATTGGGAGATGTGGCCTTTGGTGGGTGATTGAGCCCTGAGGGTAGAGCTGTTATGGGATTAGGTGCCATTATAAAAGGGCTAGATGGAGGGAGCTCATCCCTTTTTCGCACTTCCACTTTTTGCCATGTGAAGACACAGTGTTCCTCCCCTTCAGAGGATGCAGCAATTACCAGACAACCAAACCTGCCACCACCTTGATGTTGGACTTTTCTGCCTCCAGAACTGTGAGAGAATAAATATCTATTTGTAAATCGCCCAGTCTATGGTATTTCGTTATAACAGCACAAAGGAAGACATTGGGCACATCTACTTTGTTGATGTTCTCCTTTCTGACCCACCTCACAATAGAAATGTCAGGGTGTCACAACAGCTGCTGCTTTGTTAGTCTCTCAGAGTCTACCAGCAACCAATAACAACCAATAAGAGGCTGTCAAATGGACTATACCAGGTGATCGTGCCAGCCAAGTGCTATGTCCCAAACCCCAGAATGCGCCATTGCCTAGTGTATTAGTCTGTTTTCATGCTGCTGATAAAGACATACCCAAGATTGGGCAATTTTGGAAAGAAAGAGGTTTTAATGCACTCACAGTTCCACATAAATGGAGAGGCCACAATCAAGGCAGAAGTCAAGGAGAAGCAAGTCACATCTTGCATGGATGGCAGCAGGCAAAAAGAGAAGGTGTGCAGGGGAACTCCTCTTTATAAAACTGTCATATCTCATGAGACTTATTCACTATCATAGAACAGCATGGGAGAGACTTGCCCCCATAATTCAGTTACTTCCCACCAAGTCCCTCATACAACATGCAAGAATTCAAGATGAGATTTCGGCGGGGACACAGCCAAATCATATCACCAGTGACCAAATTGTTTTGGCATAAGCACCAGTCTGTTTAACTGTCAATTACTGATGCTTGTGGCTCAAAGAGCTTTTTAGAACTGACTGGCCTGAGTGGTAAATCTATACAGATTCACAGGACAGATACAAGATTATGTAGTTTCTTTAATCATCTCTGCCTCCATTAGTCCTTGATTAGTATAGTGACATCCATTTCCCATCCCAATATCTTTATTGCTTTGCAGTTACTACATGACTAGACTGGGAAAGTCTGGAAGTCTGACAGGCTTCCAGTTGTAAACTCACACTACTAGCACTGTTCCAATTGTGTCATTTCCCCAGAGGAAATATCTCTTGCAACCATGAAATGTTACAACCACTTGAGTGTATATTGGTCTCAAAGGACCCATATATAAGATTTTATAAGTCCGTTGTCCAAACTGAGATTTATTTCCAAATCTAGTTAATTTTCAGGCTATATTAATTTCCTATTGCTGCTACAACAAATTAGTACAAACCCAGTGGCTCAAAAAATACATACATTTGTTCTATTACAATTCTGGAGATCAGAAGCCTAAAATTAAGGTGTTTGTAGGGTTGCATTTTTTTCTGGAGGCTTCTGGGGATAATCTATTTCCTTGCTTTTTCAATCTTCTAGAGGCCACCTGCATTCCTTGGCTTCTGGCCCCTAACTCTATCTTCAAAGCCGGCAGCATAACCTTTTCTCTCTTCTCTGACTTCCTGACTCCCTCTTATAAGAATTATAATGCCTCTTGTGATTATATTGGGCCTGCATGGATAATCCAGCATTATTTTCCCATCTCAAAATTTGTAACATAATCACATCTACTAAGTTCCTTTTGCCATGTAACATATTCATAGTTCCTGGGGATTAGGATGTGAACATTTTGGGGGACAGCATCATTCCATTTGCCACACTAGGCATGTCCATGGATGCTACCCAGCATCACCGTGGCTTGTATCCCAGTGTTCAAAAGAGCTAAACAGGTTTGGCAACCTTGGTTGCTGTCAAGTCAGCAGTACACCTTGACCAGTATATAAGGCCTCCAGTCCTACTTAGAGAAGTAGGGACCTTGGCCTCTGCCCTAGTTCTGATTTTTTTTTTCTTCAAGTGGGGCAGGATCTGGGTTAAGAGGTAGTGTTGAAGGTGCTGGATCAACACTAGCTTGAACAGCACAAATTTCATCAAGGATTCTAGGTCCTCTAGGTCCTCCTGTTTGTCCACAGTAAATGCCAAAGCTAGCTAAGGATTCTTCCCTCCTACAGCCAGGACCTTTGAATTCTGTGGTCCTCCTGTGGCCTGATAATGAGAGAGAATTTCCCTCATGGGAATATTATCAATCTCCTGGGGGACCCTGGCATAATAGCCAGGTCTACAAGGTACTATTGTCTGGATCGTCAGTTGGTTTCCTGAAGGACATTTTCTTAGTCCTGTGTTGTGTAGCATATTGTTTCCCAGGAGCTTACGAGTTTTCTGGAGGCTATGTCTGGGGCACAAGAGAAGATTTTTATTGCCACTGATAGCCTAGTGGTGCCAATTGAACAAACCAGTGAATCTGATCCTGTATGACTATCTCATCCCCTAAGAACTCTTGTTCTCCATTATAAATCCAGGCTCAGGTTACTTTAGCTCTAAGGGAAGTTATAGCTGCCCCTGCTCTCACCCGTAGGTGTTTATCAAATGACAGAAACTCATCTCAGGTTGGTCACTGTTTCATTATGAATGTAAAGACCTACTGCAACAATTCTTCACTGGGCTGGCCGTACTCTTCTATGTCAATGTTACCAGCCAATGTGTATGTGGTCAGGCTGGCTTGGAGCAGGGAGCCAGTCTTTAGATGACTGAGTGATTTCCATTCCTTCTCATTTATAAAAACTGGCATGACTACCTCATCTGCTAGTCAGAGAAGCCAAGCCCCTGTAGTGTTATTGGTATTCGTTCAAAGCTTTCTCCAATTTACCTAATTTCTAGCTTATTATAAGAGCGGATCTCGGCACATGTATGAGTAACTGACTGCCCTTGATTATCAGGGAACATTTTCTCTGCAGTTATAGCCACGGATTAGAGGAAAACAGTTCTGCTTTCCCAATGGCACAGAAGAATGGATAATAACCATGGAATACTTCTTTTTAGCTTCATGGAGTCCCTCTCTTATCTCTACCAATGCAGTTCATCAGGGGTCTCAGGGATGATGGTCAAGAACCACTTGTCCCCTTTTATTGCCAAACGCTTCAGTAACCAGGTCTGCTACTGCTCACCAATGTTCTATACCTGGCTACACAGCTTGTGGGGTCACAGCTGTCTTTTCTCCAAAAAGGCATTGTGACTTTATAGGCTTCTAGAAAGAGGGGGCTAAAAATTGGAAAGGAGTCAATTTGTCAGGAACAGGTAAGGCCAAAGTTCCATGTAGTGTGGCCTCTTTTACTATATACAAATGGCCAAATTTTGTGGGAGTTACGGTTTTTCTATCAGGAACATACTGATATTTAGTTTGCAAAACACAGTAGTTTTTCTTTTATGCCAGAGGGATTCAGTGTTGTGAAGCTACCTACATTGTTTTAAGAAATTTTATTTGATAAGCAGGCCTTAAATTTTGGGGGAGCTTATCAGTTTTTCCTGTAGCTGGGTACCCAAGGCTGCTGATAATGAAACTGTTAATTTGTCAACCAACAAGACATCGTTTATAAGTGAAAACTTTGGACGTCAGAGGACTTTCCTAACACTTTATAAACATTCAAAATTTAAGTATATAACCTATTTTAAACCAATTACACATTTTTACAACTATATACACAATGGATCATCTCAAGCCTCACTCAAGTTACGTTTTTTCTGTCTCCATAGCAAGTTTTGCCCAAACTCTACTAGGCACCTTTTTTTTTTTTTTACAGAAACACAGAGCAAGAGGCACCTCCAGAGATACAGGGTAGCTGGGAGCTCAGAGAATGGGGGAATAGGGTGGCACAGGGGGAGCAACTTGCACCAATAAATGCACCTTTGCACTTACTTTTCTGTGGTTGTAAGTGGCCATTCACTGGGTTTCAACAAATATACCCTTAATAACATCAAAGCATCCATTGAGCAGCTGGTTTCAATCTTACTTCTAGCCACTTGACCTCCAAATGTTTATCAGCAGGTAACACGGTAACACTATGGGATCCCTGGGAGTCCTGTCCCTTAACAAGGCTCATATAGCCCCTGTGTGAGGACCCTTACTTCTCCTCCCTCCCCTACCTCTTAGGTAAGGGCTACATTCCCAGATCCTGGGAGTCTTATCCTTCCTAACGTGGCCTATGTAATCCCTTAATAGGAGGACCCTCCTCCACCTTTTGCCCACCACATAGGCAAAAGGATGTGCTACCAGATGTCAAGGAATCTATCTTTTCACTTAACCAGGACTGTTCAGCTCCATGCTTTCCAAAAGGACATTGTAAATGTACTGGCTTCACATTGACACAAAATTTGTCAGGCTCACAAATAATAATAAGGCAAAGCCAAGGCCTGACTGATTTGACTAGTAAAGGTTCAAGAAGCTGCTTTTAGATTAAGGCAGTTTAGTACTTACATAGACAGTGAAAGAAAGATTACCCAAATGTACCAGATTCCTGTGATCCTTGTCTCACACACCAAAAGGGATGACACCAAAACAAAAGGGACTGGGAGACTAAAACACAACTTGTACAGTACAATGTCACTGAGGAACTAAATCTAGACAGCAGTTAAGTGATTTTATATTTTGCAGCCCTATTTTGAAGAGGATGGGACAGAAAGCCTCTTACCTCACCAGAACCAGGAAGTAGATGGGAAACTGTCTCATGACAGCCTCCTGGGGAACTAGGAAGGTAAGAGATCGCCTTATAGCCGCTTCTTATAGGCTTCCCATTCTCTTGTGTTCCATGAGGATCATAAGGCACTCTTTTAGGACCCAGATTAGCTGTGGTTCAAGCCTTTGCCAATGTGGATACATAGAGGGCACAAGGGCACCATGACAGAACCATTCCCCTAGGGGTAAAAACCATAGATGTGAACCCAGTGATCCACAGAATTACTAAGTCTGTTTAGGCCTTTCACATTTAAAATGAGGCATATCTCATTTTCCTCCTCCTCATTTAGCCATTCATTCTCAATCTACTTTGCTGTCTCTTTTATTTTTCCCCTCCCTGCTCAACATTTTACTCTATACGAACTTCAAATTCACAACATATACTCCTTTAGTGTACTTTTCTGTTTGTGTTTGCTCCCTCACTAGCTTCTGAAATGTTTGTGGAGAAAGATTCCATTTCATTGGCTTTTACATACCCAGTAGACATCACACTGAATAAAATACAGTAGACTATTTGTTGACTTAAAATTAATTTTAGCATTGACACTAATTGAAAAAAGATCCCATCCAATCTGGAATTAGTATGGTAGATGATTTCTCTGTATGTACTATATGTGTCTTGTTTGTGATTTTGGTGCCTCAAGTGCTATATAAATTCTGTTAGGCAAGTGAGTTATTTGAGGACTAGAAACTGGACTCAATTTGCTACGTCTGTCCTCACAGTGACTAGCTCAGTTCTCAATACAAAGTATGTTAAGCAGCATTTCTACCACTTTAGCAGTTCATTCCATCTCTATGGTTTTTGTCTCATCTACACATGGCCTGTATGTAATATTTTTTTTATTTCACCATTTAATTGCCCCTGCACCTTTGTCAAAAAGCAATTGATCATATTTGTGTGGGTATATTTCTGGTTTCTCAATTTTGTCTCATTGATTGATTTGAATATTCTATTGCCAATGCATACTGTCTTGATTAGTGTAGTGTTAAAATGAGTCTCAGAACCAGGTAATGTGGGTCCTCCAAGATTGTTCATTCTTGTTCAAAAAGATTTTAGCTACACTTAAAATATTTTCTACATCTTTTACATATAATTAGGTTGTCAATATCTACAAAATTTATGATGAGATTTCTAATGGGATTGTGTTGCATCAGTAAGTTAACTCCAAAAATGAATCCTCTGGATACTGAACAATATTATTAAATAAAAATAAATTTAAATGTTAATATATCCACAGATACTCACATCCTCAGCATCCCCTCACAGAATATACCCTCCAATCCTATGGATGCCTCAAGGGTTCACTCACTAGTTCCAGGGGTTGGTATTTCCAGTCATAGAACCTCTTTAGGGGATGCAATGAATCTGAGTTAGGGCCACCATGGAAATGGGAAAGAACTGTTCCTGAAGCTGGAGAAAAGGACAGTACTTACTATCTGAACCCAAAGGAACTTTGAACTTCCCATAACATGATCTCAGAATTTTTTCTGAGCCAGCGAGACACAGCAGATGGCAGACCAGATCGAAAAAATATGAGATCACCTTGGCTTACTCTCCTTGAAGGGGAAGATATTCTACCTTCATGCCTCTGAGGTTCTAGGAGAGATCACAGTCTCACAGCCTCTCCTAGAAAAAGAGGTCCCTGTATATCAAAATCTACAACTCTGAAGAAAACCTACCAAATTCCAAACTTCCCCTCTCCCACATGTTCCCCAGAGAAACACCCCAACAAGGCCTCAATAATAAAGTGGTTAACACCAAGAGGACATATGTCAAAAGAAATATAGATCCAGATTTCTTTTCTAAGTTCTAAGATAAAATGTTCTCTAAAAACCTAACATTAATAGGAGGAGGACTGGAGACGATGAGAAAGAAGAAAGCTTAAGGGTAGAACATGAATCAGATAACAGAGACCTTTTCTTTGTCTTTTATAAATATGGAAATAGGGCTCATCAATCTAAAATAATCAAAAAGATCAGAATCTAGTTTAAAGACGGGTTATTCATGAGCAAAAGTTGAGGACAGGCTCCCCAAGGAAGCACAAGCTCCAAAGAATGGAAGTCAGTATTCCAAAGTGTAGAAGTTCAGGATCGTTTATATAGACAAAGTTCAGGGAAGTTTCACAGCATTTCAGTAACTTTCTATGTAAAGCTTCAGGCACAGTAACAAAGATCTTTTTAGTTGAGGTGGTCCTGTTATTTCATGAAAGGTATAATTAACATTCCACAGTGAAGATGAAACTGTCATGGAGTTCCTATTCAGGTGCCATCTTGTTCGAGTTAGGTGCTGGACAATAAAGGAGGCAGTTAATCTGTAACAAAGTTCAGTGATTGGAGGGCGGGAAGTTTAGTCTCTGGTCTTTCCTAGTCATTTACAGAACAATAACGATGAGAACAAAAGTTAAGCTATAAGCTGTCTGTGAAGTAGAGTTATAATCATGCTATGTGACTCAGATTACAGTCACATCTCGCTCAAGGCTTAAAATGTTTTGGGGGTTCTCAACCCAAATGCCCATCGATGATAGACTGGACAGGGAAAATGTGGCACATATACACCATGGAATATTATGCAGCCATCAAAAACGATGAGTTCACGTCCTTTGTAGGGACATGGATGAACCTGGAAACCATCATTCTCAGCAAACTGACACAAGAGCAGAAAATCGAACACCGCATGTTCTCACTCATAGGCGGATGTTGAACAATGAGAACACATGGACACAGGGAGGGGAGCACTACACACTAGGGTCTGTTGGGGGGAAATAGGGGAGGGACAGCAAGAGGTGGGGAGTTGGGGAGAGATAGCATGGGGAGAAATGCCAGATACAGGTGATGGGGAGGAAGGCAGTAAATCACACTGCCACGTGTGTGCTTATGCAACAATCTTGCATGTTCTTCACATGTACACCAAAACCTAAAATGCAATAAAATAAATTTTTAAAAAATGTTTTGGGGGTTCCAATGGCTTTTTAAAATTCCAATGGCTTTTAAATGTTATTCATTTTCACATATCCCCCTTTTTCATCAAGATCTTTCAAAGATTAGAAGGAGCAAGATTACATGAAAAAAAAAAGATCTTTCAAAAAAAGTATAGATGAGCACTATAGCTTTGCCTCCTTTTATGTTCAGAAGTTCAGTCTCATGTCACTAGGAAGGTTCTTTCCTAGAATGTCACTTGCCATGGCAAAGGGAAACTGAATAAGCCATAAAGTTGATAGGCCAAATTTAAAGAAACATGAAAAAAGTGATTTTGTGACCTGTGTTAGGCTAAACAGATACATTTTCAATTAATACAATTCTTTGGGCAATCATTATTCTAATCTTTTTAGTCATGCATTGACTCCATTGAAAACAAATGCTGTAACAGCAGTGTAGATGAAAACAGGACAAAACACAACATATGATTATAATTCCCAAGATAAATAACAGTTTTTGCCACCAAATTCCCCAAAATCCAAACAAGCTGCTCAGCCAATTGCTTGGAGAGGGTTTTGGACCTGAAACGTTGGTTAGTTGGGTTTTCATGCCATCATTTAATTTAGTGATGTTATTTGATTCATCTGGGATACAGACACAATGTTCAGTTTTTATGATAGTGCAGGTTCCCCTTGGACAACACTGAATATGCTTAAAGCCATACAGTTCCGTAATATACCATTTCTCACAAGAGTAATTTCATTATTTAATAACAAAATACACATGCAGCTATCATTTAGTGCCTTTTGTGTATAATTGGTTAGGGTCTTTACATGGCAAAATAACATGCTTAATACCTAGTTGTGGTGTGAAGATGGAAGCTAAATGGTCATACCAATGGGACACAACAAATCCAACAAGATTGTAAATGAGGAAAATTTGAAGGTTTTGACAAGGCATGAACTACTTAACCTTGTCCCCAACCATAACCAAGGGAACACTGTCCTAACCTTCCTGGGGGTAACCATGACCATAGGTTAATGCCACATACCCAAGACATTCTATTTGGAGCTAACCAATAAATACATGGTTATTGTGCCTATTCAGTGTTATGCCAATCAGTACTTTTTAACATAATGGTGTTGATACAATATTCTTTGCGTATCCATCCCATAATTCTAGTGCTACTGGGCCAGGTATCTTTAGTATGATTTCTCTCTTCCCAACATAAAAGGATAAGCTGGCTGAGCTGACCAAAGGAGGGGTTAAGCCAGATAAAATGATCCCAAATTTGTTATACCATCCTGAAATAGTGTTGTCTTACATTTTAATTGGGGCAGTGTTGTTTCATACATCAGTTGGGGTAGTGGCAGCATTAAAGCTAATGAACTAATTTCTTGTACTGAGAAGCTTTTCCCATGCCCCTTTTCTGTAAAGTACTAACAGGCCAATTATCAACATTATCCTTAATTATACTAGTGTCAAGCACCAATGACTGGTTTTGAAAAAGATGGATATATTTCTGATGTTTTATCCACTCTTGTCCTAAGAGAGGAGATACTCACCACAGAAGGTTAGAAATACTGGAAAGGGGCATAAGACTACATATCCATCAAGCACCTTTTTGTTACCTATTATATAGTCCTGGGCTCATTGCAGAAAGAGGTTTGCTTCCTAAGCAACAGCTGGTGATAGTAGTGCCAACATGGGAGAAATAAGGACAAAAGGAAAGTAGTGGGAGCTTGTAAAGAAAAATCTTTCCCATCTATAAATAATGGTTATATTAAGTATTCATTTAGATAGGGGCCTAATCCAGAGTCTTGTGTTTTCACTGTCTATATCAGATGTTATCCTCTTCTTGAACTGGCATCAACTTATTTTAAGTTGAAGGACACTTTCTGGGGAAACGGTCTACTAAGGAGATGAAACATTCTTTAGAAGAGAAATGTGGATCTAGGTGGTAGCGGCCCCTCCACTTTGGTTGGAAATAGTCTTTTAAAAGATTCTGAGGAGGGGGCATGGCCAAGATTGCAGACTAGAAGCAGTGGCATACAGAGGCTCCCATTAGAAAAAAAAAAAAAAAAAAAAAAAAACATAATAAGCTTGTGAGTCCTTTACCAGCAACCAAGGTATTCAGGTTCTCTTATCAAAATTGACTAGAAGGCTCGCATGACCCATGGAGAGAAGGAAGAGCAGTGTGGTGCAGCAGCCCACCTGAGAGCCACACAGGGAAGGGGAACCCCCTCCTCTGACCCAAGACAGGTAGTAGGTGAGCGTGCTACCCAGCCAGGAAAACTGTGCTTTCCCACATAACTGTGCAACCTACGGATTGGAATATCCCACTCACAAACCCATGCCACCACCCCAAGCCCAGAACACGCAGATTTTTACTGCCTCTCAGCTGGTATCTGCTTAACCCTACCAAACTCCTGAGGAGAGGGGTGACAAGCACTGGCTTCAGGTGCCTGCTAAGACCTTTGAGGTCTTTCGGGGTGGGGCAGCAGCCATCACTGGGACTCACAACTGCCTAACATGCTAAGCTCCCTGAGCAGGGAAGGGCAGCACCCACCTCTATAGCCCCAGGCAGTACTTTTCCACTGCTGGAGCAAGGGAGGCTAGATAGGTTGGTCCCAAGACTTGTCCCCACAGCCAACAAACAGGCTGTGGTAGTCTGAGGCCAGAGGGTCTCTTCAGGCCTGAATCTGACCCATTCTTCCTCATTGGTGGGGCTTCCCTGCATGAGCTCCAATAACTTCAGCCAGAGGTTCAGGGACAGAACCCAGATATCCCTGGGCCTGAGCCCCTAGAGGGAGAGGTAGTCCCAGTCTCTGTGGACCAACAGACTTAGCCTTTTCTCCTGGTGGTTCTGAGGAATCTGGGCAGCCCAGATGAGTGGGTTCCCCCTCAGCAAGGCACACCCCGCACCTCCACCAAGGGACAAAGTACTTTGTTACACAGGTCCTGTTCCCCATGCCAGCCAACTGGGTGAGACCCTCTAAAGGGGATTGTAAGACACCCAATACAGGAGTGATCCTACTGGCATCAGGTTGGTGCCTCTTGAGGTAAGAGGTCTCAGGAAAAGAAGCAGGCACCCATCCCATCTGTGCTATTCTCCAGCCTCCTTGATTGACATCTCCAGGTGTGGGAGGGAATCAGATGAATAGGGCCTGAAGTGAACCCCCGGCAAACAGCAGCAGCCCTACAGAAGAGGGACCTGACCATTGAAAGAAAAACAAGCAGAAAGCAACGACAGCAAAAAGCCCCCATAAAAACCCCATTCAAGGGTCAGCAGCCTCAAAAGCAAAGCTAGACAAACTCACGAACAAGAGAAAGAATCAGTGAAAACAATGCTGAAAACCCTTTAAAAGGCCAGAGTGCCTCTTCTCTTCCAAATGATTGCAACGTCTCTCCATCAAGGGCACAGAACTAGACATACGATCAGATGGATGAAGTGACAGAAGTAGGCTTTAGAAGATGGGTAATAAAAAACAAAGATGAGCTAAAGGAACATGTTCTAACACAATGCAAAGAAGCTAAGAACTTTGGTAAAAGGTTAGAGGAATTGCTAACTAGAATAACCAATTTAGAGAGGAACATAAACGACCTTGTGGAGCCAAAAAACAGAGCATGAGAACGTAGTAAAGCATACACAAGTATCAACAGCTGAATCAAGCAAGTGGAAGAAAGGATATCAGAGTTTGAAGACCACCTTAATGAAACAAGACATACAGACAAGACTTGAGAAAAAAATGAAAAGGAATGAACAAAGCCTCCAGGAAATATGGAACTTCATAAAAAGACCAAACCTATAATTGATTGGAGTACCAGGAGGAGAAAAGGAGAATGGAAACAAGCTGGAAAATACACTTCAAGATATTATCAAGGAGAACTTCCCCAACCTAGCAAAACAGTACAACATGCAAATTTAGGAAATACAGAGAATGCTACTAAGATACTCCAGGAGAAGATCAACCGAGACACATAATCATCAGATGCTCCAAGGTCAAATGAAGGAAAAAATGTTAAGGGCAGCCAGAGAGAAAGGCAGGTCACCTACAAAGAAAAGCCCATCAGACTAACAGATCTCTCAGCAGAAACTCTATAAACTAGAAGAGATTGGGGGCCAATATTCAACATTCTTATAAAATTTTCATCCCAGAATCTCATATCCAGCCAAACTAAGATTCATAAGTGAAGGAGAAATAAAATCCTTTCCAGAAAAGCAAACGCTGACAGATATTGTTACCACTAGGCCTCCCCTGCAAGAGTTCCTGAAAGAAACACGAAATATGTAAAAGGAACACCAGTACCAGCCACTGCAAAAACACATAAAAATATGAAGACCAAGGACACTACAAAGAAACTGCATCAACTAGTGTGCAAAATAACCAAATAACATCATGATAACAGGATAAAATTCACACACAAGAATACTAACCTTAAATGTAAATGGGCTAAATGCCACAATTAAAACACACAGACTGAAAAATTGGATACAGAGTCAAGACCCATCGGTGTGCTGTATTAGAAGACCAATCTTACTTGCAAAGACACACAGAGACTCAAAATAAAGGGATGGAGGAAAATTTACCAAGTAAATGGAAAGCAAAAAAAAGCAGGGGTTACAATAGTAGTATCTGACAAAACAGACTTTAAACCAGCAAAGATGAAAAAAGACAAAGAACAGCATTACGTAATGATAAAGAGAACAATTCAATGAGAAGAGCTAATTATTCTGAATATACAGAATATACCGAATACAGGAGCACCCAGATTCATAAAACAAGTTCTTAGAGACCTACAAAGAGACTAGGAATCCTGCACAATAATAGTGGGAGACTTTAACACTCCACTGTCAGTATTAGATCAACGAGACAAAATTATCAAGGATATTCAGGAGTTGAACTTAGCTGTGGATCAAGCAAACCTAGTATATGTCTACAGAACTCTCCACCCCAAATCAACAGAATATACATTATTCTCAGTGTCACATGACATGTATTCTAAAATCAACTACATAATTGAAAGTAAAACACTCCTCAGCAAATGCAAAAGAAGTGAAATCATAATGAACAGTCTCTCAGACCACAGTGCAATCAAATTAGAACTCAGGATTAAGAAACTCACTCAAAACCACACAATTTCATGGAAATTGAACAACCTGCTCCTGAGTCACTCTTGGGTAAATAATGAAATTAAGGCAGAAATCAAGAAGTTTTTTGAAACCAGTGAGAACAAAGAAACAACATACCAGAATCTCTGGGACACAACTAAAGCAGTGTTAAGAGGGAAACTGATAGCACTAAATGCCCATATCAGAAAGCTAGAAAGATCTCAAATCAACACCCTAACATCACAATTAAAAGAACTAGAGGCAAGAGCAAACTTATCCAAAAGCTAGCAGAAGACACGAAATAACTAAGAGCAGAGAAGAATTGAGATAGAGACACAAAAACCCCCCCCCCAAAAAAATCAATGAATTCAGGAACTGATCTTTTGAAAAAATTTTAACAAAATAGACCACTAGCTAGACTAATAAAGAAGAGAGAAAAGAATCAAATAGATACATTAAAAAATGATTAAGGGGCTATCACCACTGACCCCACAGAAATACAAACTACCATCAGAGAATACTATAAACACTTCTACACAAATAAACTAGAAAATCTAAAAGGTCCCTGGGCAAGATGGCCAAATAGGAACAGCTCCAGTGTGCAGCTCCCAGTGAGACTGACACAGAAGGCAGGTGATTTCCACATTTCCAACTGAGGTACCTGGTTCATCTCATTGGAACCGGCTGGACAGCGGGTGCAGCCAAATGAGGGTGCGTAGAAGCAAGGTGGAGCATTGCCTTGCCTGGGAAGCACAAGGGGCCAGGGAACTCCCTCTCCTAGCCAAGGGAAGCCATTAGGGACTGTTTCCTTCAGTCTGGCCCAGATAATGCACTTTTCCCACAGTATTCACAACCCACAGACTAGGAGATTCCCTCTGGTACCTATACAACCACCAGAGCCCTGGAATTCCAGCACAAAACTGGATGGCCATTTGGGCAGAAACTGAACTAGCTGCAGCAGTTTTTTTCATACCCCAGTGGCATCTGGAATGTCAGTGATATAGAACTGTTCACCTCCCTGGAAAGGGGGCTGAAGCCAGGGAGCCAAGTGGTCTGGCTGAGCAGGTCTCATCCCCCAGAGACCAGCAAGCTAACATCAACTGGCCTGAAATTCTTGCAGCCAGCACAGCAGTCTGAGCTTGACCTGGGTCATTTGAGCCTAGTGAGTGAAGGGGCATCCAAGCCCATTGCTGAGGCTTGAGTAGGCAGTTTCAACCCCACAGTGTAAGCAAAGCTGCCGGGAAATCCGAACTGGGTGAAGTCCAACACAGCTCAGCAACTGCAGGCACTGTCTCACTAGATGTCCTCACTGGGCAAAGCATCTCTGAAAAAAGGCAACAGCCTATAAGGGACTTATAAGTAAAGTCTCCACCTTCCTGGGACAGAACACCTGGGAAAAGGGGTGGGAGTGGGTATAGCTTCAGCAGACCTAAATGTTGCTGCCTGGCAGCTCTGAAGAGAGCAGTGGATTTCCCAAAACAGCATTCAAGCTCTGATAAGAGACAGACTGCCTCCTCAAGTGGCCCCCTGACCTCTGTATATCCTGACTGGGAGACACCTCCCAGTAGGGACCAACAGACAACTCATACAGGAGAGCTCTGGCTGGCATGTGGCAGGTAATCCTCTGGAATGAAACTACCAGAGGAAGGAACAGGCAACAATCTTTGCTGTTCTGCAGTCACCACTGGTGATTCCCAGGAAAGCAGGGTCTGGGGTGGACCTTCAGCAAACTCCAGCAGACCTGCAGCAGAGGGGCCTGACTGTTAGAAGGAAAACTAACAAACAGAAAAATAATAGTTTCAACATCAACAAAAAGGACATCCACTCAGAGACACCATCCAAAGGTCACTGACCTCAAAGACCAAAGGAAGATGGGAAGAAACCAGTGCAAAAAGGCTGAAAACTCCAAAAACCAGAATTCCTCTTCTCCTTTAAGGGATCATACCTCCTCGCCAGCAAGGGAACATAACTGGATGGAGAATGAGTTTGATGAACTGACAGAAGCAGGCTTCAGAAGGTGGGTAATACCAAATTTCTCTAAGCTAAAGGAGCATATTCTAACCCAATGTAAGGAAGCTAAGAACCTTGAAAAAAAGGTTAGACTAAATGCTAACTAGAATAACCAGTTTAGAGAATAACATAGACAACCTGATGGAGCTGAAAAACACAGCATGAGAACTTCATGAAGCATACACAAGTTTCAATAGTTGAATCAATCAAACGGAAGAATGGATATCAGAGATTGAAGATCAACTCAATGAAATAAAGCAAGAAGACAAAATTAGAGAAAAAAGAGTGAAAACGAATGAACAAAGCTTCTAAAAAATATGGAATTACGTGAAAAGACTAAATCTACATTTGATCAGTGTATCTGAAAGTGAAGGGGAGAATGAAACCAAGTTGGAAAACACTCTTAAGGATATTATCCAGGAGAAATTCCCCAACTTAGCAAGGCAGGCCAACATTCAAATCCAGGAAATACAGAGAACACCACAAAGATACTCCTCGAGACGAGCAACCCCAAGACATATAATCATCAGATTCACCAAGGGTGAAATCAAGGAAAAAATACTAAGGGCAGTCAGAGAGAAAGGTCGGGTTATCCACAAAGGGAAGCCCATCGGACTAACAGTGGATCTCTCAGCAGAAAACCTCAAGCCAGAAGAGAGTGGGGAACAATATTCAACATTCTTAAAGAAAACGATTTTCAAACCAGAATTTCATATCCAGCGAAATTAAGCTTCATAAGCGAGGGAGAAATAAAATCCTTTATAGACAAGCAAATGCTGAGAGATTTGCTTGTCTGTAAAGGATTTTATTTCTCCCTCCCACCAGGCCTGCCCTACAAGAGCTCCTGAAGGAAGCACTAAACATGGAAAGGAACAACTGGTACCAGCCACTGCAAAAACATACCAAATTGTAAAGACCACTGATGCAAGGAAGAAACTGCATCAACTAATGGGCAAAATAACCAGCTAGCATCATAATGGCAGGATTAAATTCACAGATAACAACATTAACCTTAAATGTAAATGGGCTAAATGCCCCAATTAAAATACACAGATTGGCAAATTGGATAAAGAGTCAAGACCCATTGGTGTGCTGTATTCAGGAGATCCATATCACAGGCAAAGACACACTTAGGCTCAAAATAAAGGGATGGAGGAAGATTTACCAAGCAAATGGAAAGCATAAAAAAGGGGGGGTTGCAATCCTAGTCTCTGATAAAACAGACTTTAAACCATCAAAGATCAAAAGAGACAAAGAAGGGCATTACATAATGGTAAAGGGATCAATGCAACAAGAAGAGCTAACAAACCTAAATATATATGCACCCAATGCAGGAGCATGCAGATTCATAAAGCAAGCTCTCAGAGACCTACCAAGAGACTTTGACTCCCAGACAATAATAATAGGAGACCTTAACACCCCACTGTCAATATTAGATCAACAAAACAGAAAATTAACAAGGATGTCCAGGACTTGAACTCAGCTCTTGACCAAGCAGACCTAATAAACATCTACAGAACCCTCCACTACAAACCAACCACATAACTGGAAGTAAAATACTCCTCAGCAAATGCAAAAGAATGGAAATCATAACAAACAGTATCTCAGACCACAGTGCAATCAAATTAGAACTCAGGATTAAGAAACTCACTCAACACCTCACAACTACATAGAAGCTGAACAACCTGCTCCTGAATGACTACTGGATAAAGAGATGAAAGCAGAAATAAAGATCTTCTTTGAAACCAATGGGAACAAAGACACAACATACCAGAATCTCTGGGACACATTTAAAGCAGTGCATAGAGGGAAATATATAGCACTAAATGCCCAACAGAGAAAGCAGGACAGATCTAAAATTGATACCCTAACATCAAGTAAAAAGAACTAGAGAAGCAAGAATAAACAAATTCAAATGCCAGCAGAAAACAAAAAATAACTAAAATCAGAGCAGAACTGAAGGAAATAGAGATACAAAAAACCCTTCAAAAAAATCAATGAATCCAAGAGCTGGTTTCTTGAAAAGATCAACAAAATAGATAGACCACTAGCCAAACCAATAAAGAAGAAATGAAAGAAGAATAAAACAGATGCAATAAAAAATGAAAAAGGCAATATCAGCACCAATCCCATAGAAATACAAACTACCATCAGAGAATACTATAAACATGTCTGCCAATAAAACAGAAAATCTAGAAGAAATAGATAAATTATTGGACACTTAGACCCTCCCAAGACTATACCAGGAAGAAGTTGAATCCCTGAATAGACCAATAACAAGGTCTGAAATTGAGGCAGCAATTAATAGCCTGCCAACCAAAAAAGTCCAGGACCAGACAGTTTCACAGCCAAATTCTATCAGAAGTACAAAGAGAAGCTGGTGCCAATCCTTCTGAAACTATTTCAAACACTAGAAAAAAAGGGAATCCTTCCTAACTTATTTTATGAGGCCAACATCATCCTGATACCAAAACCTGGCAAAGACATAACTAAAAAAGAAAATTTCAGGCCAATGTCCCTGATTAACATTGATGTGAAAATCCTCACTAAAATACTGGCAAGCCAAATCCAACAGCACATCAAGAAGCTTATCCATCATGATCAAGTTGGCTTCATCCCTGGGATGCAAGGCTGGTTCAACATATGCAAATCGATAAACATAATCCATCACATAAACAAAACCAAAGACAAAAACCACATGATTATCTCAACAGATGCAGAGAAGGCCTTTGATCAACAACCCTTCATGCTAAAAACTCTCAATAAACTAGGTATTGATGGAACGTATCTCAAAATAATAACAGCTATTTATGACAAACCCACAGCCAACATTATATTCAATGTGCAAAAACTGGAAGCATTCCTTTCGAAAACCAGCACAAGACAAGGATGCCCTCTCTCACCACTCCTATTCAACATTGTATTGGAAGTTCTGGCCAGGGCAATCAGGCAAGAGATAGAAGTAAAGGGTATTCAAATAGGAAACTAAGAAGTCAAATTGTCTCTATTTGCAGATGGCATGATTATATATTTAGAAGACCCCATTGTCTCAGCCCAAAATCTCCTTAAGCTGATAAGCAACTTCAGCAAAGTCTCAGGATACAAAATGAATGTGCAAAAATCACAAGCATTCCTATACCTACACACCAATAACAGACAGAGAGCCATATCATGAGTGAACTCACATTCACAATTGGCACAACAAGTATAAAATACCTAAAAATATAACTTACAAGGGATGGGAAGGATCTCTTCAAGGAGAACTACAAACCACTGCTCAAGGAAATAAGAGAGGACACAAACAAATGGAAAAACATTCCATGCTGATGGTTAGTAAGAATCAATATAATGAAAATGGCCATACTGCCCAAAGTAATCTATAGATTCAATGCTATCCCCATCAAGCTACCACTGACTTTCTTCATAGAACTGGAAAAAAAACCCTAAATTTCAAATGGAACCAAAAAGGAGCCCTATAGCCAAGACAAGTCTAAGGAAAAAAAAAAAAAAAAGCTGGAGTCATAACACTATCTGACTTCAAACTATACTACAAGGCTACAGTAACCAAAACAGCATGGTACTGGTACCAAAACAGATATATAGACCAGTGGAACAGAACAGAACAGAGGCCTCAGAAATAATGCCACACATCTACAACCATCTGATCTTTGACAAACTTGACCAAAAAAAGCATAGGGAAAGGATTTCCTATTTAATAAATGGGTTTGGGAAAACTGGCTAGCCATATGCAGAAAGCTGAAACTGGATCCCTTCTTTACAGTTTACACAAAAATTAACTCAGGATCGATTAAAGATTTAACCATAAGACCTATAATCATAAAAACCCTAGAAGAAAACCTAGGCAATACCATTCAGGACATAGGCATGGGCAAAGACTTCATGACTAAGACAGCAAAAGCAATGGCAACAAAAGCCAAAATAGACAAATGGGATCTAATTAAACTAAAGAGCTTCTGCACATCAAAATAAACTATCATCAGAGTGAACAGGCAACCTACAGAATGGGAGAAAATTTGTGCAGTCTACCCATCTGACAAAGGGCTAATATCTAGAATCTACAAAGGACATAAACAAATTTACAAGATAAAAACAAACAACCCCATCAAAAAGTGGGCAAAGGATATAAACAGACACTTCATGGCACATGTATACCTATGTAACAAACCTGCCCATTCTGCACATGTACCCCAGAACTTAAAGCAAAATTTTAAAAAAATAAAAACAAAAAAGGAAAATCTAAAAGAAATGGATTAATTCCTGGATGCATACACCCTATAAAGATTAAACCAGGAAGAAGCTGAATCCCTGTATAGACCAATAACATGGTCTGAAATTGAGGCAGAAAAAAAAGAAAAGAAAAGCACAGGACTAGATGGATTCACAACTGAATTCTACCAGAAATACAAAGAGGTGCTGGTACCATTCCCTCCGAAATTATTCCAAACAAGTGAAAACAAGCAACTCCTTCCTAACTCATTTTGTGAAGCCAGCATCATCCTTTTATCAAAACTGAGAAGAGACACAACAAAAAAAGAAAACTTCAGACCAATATCCTAGATGAACACTGATGCAAAAATCCTCAATTTAATGCTGGCAAACTGAATCCAGCAGAACATCAAAAAACTTATCCATCATTATCAAGTCAGCTTCACCCTGCAATGCAAGGCTGGCTTAACCTATGCAAATCAATAAATGTAATCCATCACATAAACAGAACCAAAGAGAAAAAACACATGATTGTCTCAATAGATGCAGAAAAGGCCTTTGGTAAAATTCAACAACCCTTCATGTTAAAAACTCTCAATAAACTAGGTATTCACGGAACATATCTCAAAACAATAAGAGGTATTTATGACAAACCACAGCCAATTTCATGTTGAATGGGCACAAGCTGGAAGCATTCCCATTGAAAACTGGTACAAGACAAGGATGCTGTCTCTCACGACCCCTATTCAACATTGTATTGCAAGTACTGGCCAGGGCAATCAGGCAAGAGAAAGAAATAAAGGGCATTCAAATAGGAAGAGAGGAAGTCAAGTTCTTTCTGTTTCCAGATGATGTGGTTTTATATTTAGACAACCCAATGATCTCGGCCCCAAAATTTCTTAAACTGATAAGCAACTTCAGCAAAGTCTTGGGATATAAAATCAATGTGCAAAAATCACAAGCATTCCTTTACACCAACAATAGGCAAGCAGAGAGCTAAATCATGAATGAACTCCCATTCACAACTGCTACAAAGAGAATAAAATACCTAGGAATACAGCTAACAAGGGATGTGAAGGACCTCTTCAAGGAGAGCTACAAACCCCTGCTCAAGGAAGTAAGAGAGAACACAAGCAAATTAAAAAAGATTCCATCTTCATAGACAGAAATAATCAATATCATGAAAATGGCCATACTGCCCAAAGTAATCTATAGAGTCAATGCTATTCCCATCAAACTACCATTGAGATTCTTCACAGGATTAGAAACCAACTATTTTGAATTTCATATGGAATCAAAGAAGACCCTGGACAGCCAAGACAATCGCAAGCAAAAAGAACAAAGCTGGAGGCATCACGCTACCTGACTTGAAACTATAGTACAAGGCTACAGCAACCAAAACAGCATGGTACTTGTACAAAAACAGGTATCTAGACCAATGGAGCAAAATGGAGACCTCAGAAATAACACCACACATCTACAACCATCTGATCTTCAACAAACGTGACAAAAACAAGCAATGGGGAAAGGATCTCCTATTCAGTAAATAGTGCTGGGAAAACTGGCTAGCCATATGCAGAAAACTGAACCTGGATCCCTTTATACAAAATTATAAATCACTTTATACAAAAATTAACTCAAGATGGATTAAAGATTTAACCATAAGACCTAAAACCATAAAATCCCTAGAAGAAAACCTAGGCAATACCATTCAGGACATAGGCATGGGCAAAGATTTCATGACAAAAACACCAAAAGCAATGGCAACAAAAGCCAAAACTGACAAATGGGATTTAATTAAGCTAAAGAGCTCCGTACAGCAAAAGAAACTATCATCAGAGTGAACAGGAAACCTACAGAATGGGAGAAAATTTGGCAGTCTACCGATCTGACAAAGCTCTAATGTCCAGAATTTACAAGAAACTTAAATATATTTGTAAGAAAAAAAACAAACAACCCCATCAAAAAGTGGGTAAATGATACAAAGAGACACTTCTCAAAAGAAGACATTTACATGGCCAACAAACATATGAAAAAAAGCTCAACATCCTGATCATCAGAGAAACGCAAATCAAAACCACAATGACATACCATCTCATGCCAGTCAGGATGGCAATTATTAAAAAGTCAAGAAACAATAGATGCTGCAAGGCTGTGGAGAAATTCCAATGCTTTTACACTGTGAGTGGGAATGTAAATTAGTTCAACCATTGTAGATGACAGTATGGCATTTCTTCAAGGGTCTAGAACCAGAAGTACCATTTGACCCAGCAATCCCATTACTGGGTATATATCCAAAGGAATAAGAATCATTCTACTATAAAGTCACATGTACACATATGTGTTTATTGCAGCACTATTTACAATAGCAAAGACATGAAACCAACTCAAATGCCCATCAATGATAGATTGAATAAAGAAAATGTGGTACACATACACCATGGAATACTATACAGCCATAAAAAGGAATGAGATCATATCCTTTGCAGAGACATGGATGAAGCTGGAAGGCATCATCCTCAGCAAACTAACACAGAAACAGAAAACCAAATGGCACATGTTCTTACTCATAAGTGGGAACTGAACATTGAGAACACATGGATGCAGACAGGAAGACAACACACACAAGGGCCTATTGGAGGATGGGGGGCGAGGGGAGGGAATTTAGAGAATGAGTCAGTAGGTGCAACAAACCACCATGGCACACATATACCTATGTAACAAACCTGCATGTTCTGCACATGTATCCCATTTTGTTTTTAGAAGAATTTTTTTAAATGCTGGGGAGAGGGCAAAGCAAGATGACTGAATAGAAAGCTGCCTGATTGCTCCCTCACCTTGCCCACCACCACCAGCAAGAACACCAAGTTAGCAACTGTCTACACACACAAAAAACCACCTTCATAAGAACTGAAAATCAGTTGAGTTCTCATAGTACCTTGTTTTAACTTCATATCACTGAAAGAGGCACTAAAGAGATAGAAAAAGCAGTCCTGAATTGCCAACACTACCCCTCGCCTCCCCTACCCCAGCAGTGGTGGAATGGTGCAGAGATTCTCTCTGTGCTGGAAGAGAAACAACACAACAATGTTGAGGCATTGAACTCAGTGCTGTCCTCTTAGAGCAAAAAGGAAAATCAGACCAAATAGAGCTGACGCCTCTCCACGAAGGGAGCATTTATACCAGCCCTAGCCAGGGGTGAATCACCCATCCCAGAAGTCTGAACTTGAGTGCCTACAAACCTCACCACCAAGAGCTACACCACTTTGTGTCTCCAAATAAACTTGAAAGGCACTCCAGAACATAAGGAGTGAAACTCTTAGGCGGGAGATGAGTCATAGGGCTGAACTAAGCCCAGAGACAGTGGACTAAGTGGTAGGGGCAGGGGGACTCGACCTACTGAGACATGAGGAGTTAGGGCAGCCAAGGAGTGCTGACATAGCGCCTCCCCTAAGCTGCACAGCTCATGGCTCCAAAACAGACTCCTTCCTTCATTTGAGGAGAGGAGAGGGAAGTGTTGGGAGGACTTTGTCGTGCATCTGGGATACCAGCTCAGCCACAGCAGCACAGGGCACGGGTCAGAGTTGTGAAGTCCCCACTCCAGGCCCTAGCTCCTAAATAACATTTATAGACACACTCTGAGGCAGTAAAACCACTGCCTTGAAGAAAAGGACCCAGTCCTGGCAGCATTTTCACCTACTAACTGAAGAGATCTTGGGCCATGAATAACCAGTAGTGATACCCATGTACCACATCAAAGGCCATGGGTGAGCCTCCGACATGTGCTGGTTCCAGGTACTAGCACAGCAACAGTGGGGCAGGCGCCAAGTGGGCTCTTGGGGTCTCTGATTTCAAGACTTGATGCTTAAATGGCATTTCTGGACCTGCTCTGAGACAGAATGTAGCTCACTTCCCTGAAGGGTGAGTCCCAGGCCAGGCAGCATTTACAACATGCTGACTTAAGAGACCTCAGGCCTTAGGGGAACATTAGTGGTAGTCTGGCAATACTCGTCTTGGCCAGGGTAAGGGGTAGCTACAGGGTAAGGTTCCTTTGAGGGAAGAAAGGGAAGGATTGCGTATTGTGATTGAAGTGCCAGCTCAGCTGCAATACAATAGCATACCAGGTAGACGTCTAAGGTTTTTTATTCTAGTCCTTGACTCCCTGACATCACTTCTAGACCCACCCAAAGCCTGGGGACTTTGATGCTCTGAAAGGAAGGACACAGCACAATCCTGGCTGACTTTGCCACCTGCTGATTATAGAACCTCAGGGCCTTTGGTGAGCACAGGCAGTAGTCAGGGAGTGGTTACAGCAGGCCTTGTGCAAGGCCCAGAACTTGGCTGGCTTCAGGTCTCACCCAGTACAGTCTTACTGGTGGTGGCCACAGGGTGCCTGGGTCACTCCATCCCCAGCTTTAGGTGGCACAGAACAGAAAGAGAGAGACTCTGTATGTTTGGGAGAAATTAATGGAAGAGAACAGGAGCCTGTGCCTGGTAATCCAGAGAATTTGCCTGGATCTTGTGCAAAACAATCAAGGTGATACCTCTATGACTCTGCAAGAACCACAGTGTTATTGGGCTTGACATGCCCCCCCTAAAGCAGACACAGCTTAGATCACAACACCCAAGCCCTTTCCAACATCTAGAAATCCTTCCCAAAAAGGATGGCTACAAATAAGCCCAGAGAGTGAAGATTACAATAAATACCTACACTCTTCAATGCCCAGACACTGGAGAACCTTTACTAGCACCAATACCATCCAGGAAAACATGATCCCACCAAATGAACTAAATAAGGCACTAAGGACCAGTCCTAGAGAAAAAGAGATATGGGATCTTTCGAGAAGGTAATTCAAAATGGCTGTTTGGAGGAAACTTAAGAAATTCAGATAACACAAAGAATTAATTCAGAATTCTATCAGATACATTTAACAAAGATATAGAAATAATTTAAAAGAAGTAGAAATTCCAGAACTGAAAAAAATCCCATTGGCATACTGAAAAATGCATCAGAATCCTTTAATAGCAGAATGGATCAAGCAGAAGAAAGAATTAATGGGCTTAAAGGTAGGCTATTTGAAAATACATAAAAGAGACAAGAAAAAAGAATAAACAATGAAGCATGCCTACAAAATCTAGAAAATAGCATCAAAAGGAAAATTCTAAGACATTGGTCCTAAAGAAAAGGTAGAGAAAGAAATAGGGGTAGAAATTTTATTCAAAGAGATAAAACTTCCCAAACCTAGGGAAACATATCAATATCCAAGTACAAGAAGGTTATAGAACACCAAGCAAATGTAACCCAAAGAAGACTACCTTAAGATATTTAATAATCAAAATCTCAAAGGTCAAGAACAAAGAAAGGATCATACAAGAAGCCAGAGAAAGGAAACAAGTAACATACGATGGAGCTCCAATACCTCTGGCAGCAGACTTTTCAGTGGAAACCTTACAGGCCAGGAGAGAGTGGCATGACATATTTAAAGCACTGAAGAAAAAAATATTTTACCCTAGAATAGTATATCTGGCAAAAATATCTTTCAAACATGAAGGAGAAATAAAGACTTTCCTGGACAAACAAAAGCTGAGGGATTTCATAAACACCAGACCTGTCCTACAAGAAATGTTAAACTGAGGACTTTAATCATAAATAAAAGAATATTAATGGGCAATAATCACCTGAAGGTACAAAACTCACTGGTAATAATAAATACAAAGAAAAACACAGAATATTATAACATTGTAACTATGGTGTGTAAACTACTCTTACCCTAAGTAGAAAGGCTAAGCAATAAACCAATTAAAATAATAACTACAACAAAATTTTTCAAGACATAGGCAGTACAATAAGATATAAATAGGCCGGGCGCGGTGGCTCAAGCCTGTGATCCCAGCACTTTGGGAGGCCGAGGTGGGTGGATCACGAGGTCGAGAGATGGAGACCATCCTGGTCAACATGGTGAAACCCCGTCTCTACTAAAAATACAAAAAATTAGCTGGGCATGGTGGCTCGTGCCTGTAATCCCAGCTACTCAGGCTGCTGAGGCAGGAGAATTGCCTGAACCCAGGAGGCGGAGGTTGCGGTGAGCCGAGACCGCACCATTGCACTCCAGCCTGGGTAACAAGAGCGAAACTCCGTCTCAAAAAAAAAAAAAAGATATAAATAGAAATGGCAAAAAGTTAAACAACAGAAGAACAACAAAGTTAAGGTGTAAAGTTTTATTTATTTGTATTTATGTAAATAGTGTTAAGTTTTTATCAGGTTAAAATAGTGAGTTATAAGATAGCATTTGCAAGCCTCATGGTAACCACAAACAAAAAAATATACAATGGATACACCAAAAATAAAAAGCAAGAAACTAAATCATATCACCAGAGAAAATCACCTTCACTCGAGAAAGACAGGAAGGAAAGAAAGATGAAAGAAAAGGCCAGAAAACAAATACCAAAATGGCAGAAGTCCTTACTTATTAATAATGACATTGAATATAAATAGACTAAATTCTCACATCAAAAGACATAGACTGGCTGAATGGATGAAAAACAAGACCAACTGATCTGTTGTCCTCAAAAAACATACTTCACCTATAATGACACACATAGACTGAAAACGGAGAGAAAATGATATTCCATGGCAATGGAAAACCATATTTTGTGTTTTGTGACCTATCATATGGTTTATTCTTGAGAACATTCCATGTTCTGTGGAAAAGAATGTGTATTCTCCACATTCTTTTGTAAGAACAGGAATAGCTATATTTGTATCAGGCAAAATGGATTTCAAGACAAAAACTATTTGAAAAGACAAAGAAGGTCAATGTTTAATGATAAAGGGGTCAATTCAGCAAGAGAATATGACAATCTTAAATATATATGCCCCCCAACACTGGAGCACCCAGGTATATAAAGGAAAATCTATTAGAGCTAAAGGAAGAGTTTACCCCCAATGCAATCATAGCTTGAGACTTCAGCACACCACTTTAAGCATTAAACAGATCTTCCAAACAGAAAATCAACAAAGAAACATGAGACTTAATCTGCACTACGGACCAAATGGATACATTTTCAGAACATTTTATCCAAGAGTTGCAGATCTAATATATATTTATAGAACATTTCATCCAAGAGCTGGAGAATATACACTCTTTTCCACAGAACATGGAATATTCTCAAGAATAAACCATATGTCACAAAACAAGTCTTAAAACATTCAACTAATTGAAATAATATCAAGCATCTTATCTTACCACAATTGAATAAACCTAGAAATTAATAATAGAGCAATTTTGGAAACTATACAAATACATGGAAATTAAGCAATATGCTCCTCAATGACCAGTGGGTCAATAAAGAAATTAAGAAGGAAATTGAAAATTATCTTGAAAAAAATGGTAACAGAAATACAATGTACCAAAACCTATGGGATACAGCAAAAGCAATATTAAGAGAGAAGTTCATAGCTATAAGGGCTACATCAAAAAAGAAGAAAATCTTCAAATGAACATTTTAATAATGCATCTTAGAAAATCTAGAAAAGCAAGAGTAAACCAAACCCAAAATTAGTAGACGAAAAGAAATCAATAGATCTGAGCAGCAATAAATGAAATTGAAACTAAGAAAACAATACAAAAGATCCATGAAACAAAAGTTGGTTTTTTGGAAAGTTAAACAGAATTGGCAAACCTTTAGTCAGACACAGAAAGAAAGAAGATAGAAGTAAATAAAATGAAATATGAAAATGGAGACATAATAACTGATACTACAGAAATTCAAAGGATTATTAGTGGCTACTATAAATGACTATATACCAATAAATTAAAAAATCTACAAGAAATAGACAAATTCCTAGATACATAAAACCTACCAAGATTGAACCATGAAGAAATCCAAAACTTGAACAGACCAATAAGAAGTAATGAGATCAAAGCTGTAATAAAAATTCTCCCAGAAAAGAAAAACCCAGGACCTGCTGGCTTGATTGCTGAACTCTACTAACATTTAAAGAATTAATATCAATCCTACTTAAGCTTTTCTGAAAAACAGAAGATGAAGAAACACTTCCAAACTCATTCTACGAGGCCAGTATTACCCTGATACCAAAACCAGACAGACACATCGAAAAAAAGAAAACTACAGGACAACATCTCTGAGGAATATTGATGCAAAATTCTCAACAAAATACTAGCAAGCTTAATTCAACAAACGTGAAAAAGATCATTCATCATGATCAAGCAAGATTTATCCCTGGGATCCAAGGATGGTTCAACATGTGCAAATCAATCACTGTGGTACATTATATCAACAGAATGAAGGGCAAAAACCATATGATCATTTCAATTGATGCTGAAAAACATTCAATAAAATCCAACATCTCTGCATGATAAAAACCCTCAAAAAATTGGTTATAGAAGGAATATATATCAACATAATAAAAGCCATATATGAAAGACACATAGCTAGTATCATACTGAATGAAGAAAAACTGAAAGCCTTTCCTCTAAGATCTGGAACACTACAAGGATGACCAGTGTCACTGCTGTTATTCAACACAGTACTGGAAGTCCTAGCTATACCAATCAGACAAGAGAAATATAGAAGGCAAACAGTTACCACAAAAAAAAAAAAAAATCTTTGTTTACAAATTATATGAGCTTATATTTGGAAAAACCTAAATACTCCAAAAGAAAGGTATTAGAACCGATAAACAAATTCAGTAAAGTTGTAGGATACAATGTCAACGTGCAAAATCAGTGGCATTTCCATATGCCCATAGTGAACAATGTGAAAAAGAAATTAAAAAACGAATCCTATTTATAATAGCCACACATAAAATTAAAAAGCTAGGAATTAAACAGAGAAGAGAAAGATCTCTTTGAATAAAAACATAAAACACTGATGAAAGAAATTGAAGAAGTCACCAGAAAATGGAAAAATATTTCATGTTCATAGATTGGAAAAAATCAGTATTGTTATTGAAAGAATACTGTCCATGCAACTAAAGCAATCTACAGACTCAATGCAATCCCTATCAAATTACCCATGACATTCTTCACAGAAATAAAAAAAGCATTTCTAAAATGTATATGGAACCCTAAAAGACCCAGAATAGTCATCTAGGTGCAGTGGCTCACGCCTATAATCCCAACACTTTGGGAGGCTGAGGCGGGTGGATCACCTGAGGTCAGGAGTTCAAGACCAGCCTGGCCAACATGGTGAAACCCCATCTCTACTAAAAATATGACAAAAGTTAGCTGGGCATTGTGGCGGGTGCCTGTAATCTCAGCTACTCGGAAGGCTGAGGCAGGAGAACAACTTGAACCCAGAAGGCAGACGTTGCAGTGAGCCAAGATCACGCCATTGCACTTCAGCCTGGGTGACGAGAGTGAAACTGTCTCAAAAAAAAAAAAAAAAAAAAAAGATCCAGAATAGTCAAAGCTATCCTAAGCAAAAAAAAAAAAAAAAAAAAAAACAAAACAAAAAACAAAACAAAACAAAACAAAAAAAACTGGAGGAATTACATTACCTTACTTCAAATTATACTAGAGATACGGTAACCAACTCAGCCCGGTACTAGCATAAACACAGACACATAGATCAATGGAACAGAATAAAGAACCCAGAAACAAATCCATACACCTACAATGAACTCAGTTTTTATAAAGGTGTCAAGAATATACACTGGGGAAAAGAATATCTTCAATAAATGGTGCTGGGAAAATTGGATATCCATATACACAAGAATGAAACTAGACCCTATCTCTCTCTCTGTCTCTCCATATAAAAAATCTAGTCAAAATAAATTGAAGACTTAAATCTAAGACCTGAAACTATGAAATTACTACAAGAAAACATTGGGGGAAATCTCCAAGATATTGGTCTGGGCAAAGATTTCTTGAACAATACCCCATGAAGCACGGACAACCAAAGCAAAAATGGACAAATAGGATCACATCAAGTTAAAAAGCTTCTGCACAGCAAATGATACAATCAACAATGTTAAAAGACAACCTGCAGAGTGGGAGAAAATGTTTGCAAACTACCCATCTAACAAGGGATTACTAATCAGAAGATATAATGAGCTCAAACAACTCCACTGGAAAGAAACTAATAATCCTATCATAAAATGGGCAAAAGATTTGAATAGACACTTCTCAAAAGAAGACATACAAATGGCAAACAGACATATGAAAAGGTGTCCAACATAACTGATCATCAAAGAACTGCAAATCAAAACTACAATGAGATATCTCACAACAGTTAGAATGACTTATATACAAAAGACAGGCAATAACAAATGCTGGCCAGGATACGGAGAAAAGGGAACCTTTGTACACTGATGGTGGAAATGTAAATTATTAAAACCACTATGGACAATGGTTTGGAGGTACCTCAAAAAATAAAATTGAGCTACCATATGATTCATCAATCCCACTGTTGGTATATACTCAAAAGAAAGAAAATCAGTGTATGGAAGAGATATCTGCACTCCTATATTTGTTACAGCAATTTACAACAGCTAACATTTGGAAGCAACTCAAGTGTTCATCAACAGATAAATGGAGAAAGAAGATGTGGTACATATACCTAATAGAGGACTATTCAGCCATAAAAATGAATGAGATCCAGTGATTTGCAACAACATGCATGGAACTGGAGATAATTGTGATTGAATAAGCCAGACAGAGAAAGACCAACATCACATGTTCTCACTTACTTGTGGGATCTAAAAATCAAAACAGTTGAACTTATGGAGATAGAGAGTAGAAGGATGGCTACCAGAGGCTGGGAAGGATAGTGAGGGCTTGTGGGTGGGGATAGTTTATGGGTACAAAAAATAGTCAGAACATAGAAGACTATTTGACAGCACAATCGGGTGAGTATAGTCAATATTAATTGTATATTTTTTAAAAACTTAAAGAATATACTTAGATAAAACTTAAAGAGTATACTAGGATAAATCCTTAAGGGGACAAATACCCCATTCTCCATGACGTGCTTATTGTACATTGCATGCCTGTAGCAAAACATCTCATGTACCCCACAAGTATGTATACCTACTATGTAGCCACAAAAAAATTTTTTTTAAAGATGCCATTTCCAGTAGACAAAATCTCCTGGTTGAAAATTGTGGGTCTTGAATTCTTTATTTCCTGGGAGCCCACTATAAAAATAATATTTTACTAGGTTATGATTTTTAGTTAATAAGGTTAGAACAATAAGTAAGTCTGTCTCCCCTTGCAATTATGGAGTTACAATGTCCTGGGGTAGACTCATAGGTCTTCTAGTTGTTATTTCCAATGGGGACAACAGTTGTTTTCCAAAAGGGGCTGATCTGAGGTTAAGCAAAACCAAGGGAGGAGCATTCAGCCATGGAATATTAAGAACTTCTGCTATTTTTGGCAACTGAGTTTTAATTATTCCATTTGTACATTCCACCAATCCAAATGATTGGAGATGATATGCACAATAAAAGTGTTTCAGGATGGGTCAAATTTTACATACTGATTGAACTATCTGTCCAGTGAAGTGAGTGCCTCTGTTGCTCTGAAATTCCATATGAACTCCCCATGTTGGAATAATTTTTTCTACGAGAATTTTACTTGCTATTAAGGTCATTTCTTCTCTGAATGGAAATGCTTCTATTCAACAAGAAAACATGCAAATCATCAGTAGAACAGAGTTGTATCCTTGTGATAGTGGCAGCTAAATAAAATCCAATTGCCATATTTCAAAGGGGCCTTCAAGTAAAGAAAAATGTCCTTGGGAACTGTGTTAATGTTTTCCTGGATTCTATTTTGGGTAGATATGGCATCGATTGTATGCCTCATGAGCTATAGTCAGAGAAAGTTTCAAAAAATACTGTTTTCCACAAGCAACCATTTTATCAGGCCCCCAATGAGTGAAATCACATACATAGGTAGAAATGACGAACGTAATTCAGCAGGAAGTATAGGCAAGTTTTTTTGACCCCTACTATATCTAATCTTTGGGAGAGTATGTTCCTTCTTTTGTTTTCCAACTTTCCTGTTTGGATTTTGGAGTTCTAGATTTAGTTCATTTTATGTCAAATTCAGGTGCCTTTCAAAAAAATACATTCTCTTTTTTAGAGTGCTTCTTTTAAATTTAACATAAATTGCTGTTCTTGTTTAGATACATTTAGAGCAGCTCTTTTTGTTACCTTATCAGCTAGATGATTTTCTTTGCTTTCTGGAGTATCTGATTTGGAATGACCTGGAATTTTAATAATGTCCAGTGATTTGGGTAATAACATGGCTTCTAATAATTATGAAATAATATATCTATTTTTATGGGCTTCCCAGAAGTTAAAAATTCTCTTTGCTTCCAAAGCATTCCAAAATTATAAGTTACTCTAAAAGAATATCTGCTGTCTGTATGAATATTAGCATTTATTATTTTCACCAATTGACAGGCACTGATTAATACTATCAATTCTACTTATTGAGCTGAGGTGACTTCTGGAAAGGAAGCACTTTGCATTTCTTTGGTTAAATATACTACTGTATAGCCTGCACAGTAAGTCCCTGATTGATCTTTTAACTAAGATCCATCTATAAACCAAACAACATCAGTGTTAGTAAGGGTTATCTCCTGCAGGTCTGTTCTAGGAGAGAGAAGCTTGTCAGTTAAGATTATATAATCATACAGCATCGCATCTGAAGGCAGAGACCAAAGGGTGGCAGGATTTATATTATTGCACCTAGAGACTGTGAAGTGAGGTACACAATGAAGAACTACATAAAAAGCTAGTCTACTGACAGAATAATATTGAGTGTGATTTGAATTCAGAAGTGCTTCCACAGAATGTGGAATGAAAACAGTGAGGGGAAATTTCATCACTATTTTTTCAGTTCTTGTTTTTGTGGGTTTTTTTGTTGTTTTTTTTGTTTGTTTGTTTTTTGTTTTTGTTTTTTTCTAAAAGAGCAGTGGCAGTTACTGTCTTCAGGCAAGGTGGCAATCTTTTAACCACGGGGTCCACTTGCTGACTACAGTATCCTAGAGGTCTATTTTGGTCTCAGTGTTTTTTTGATATAACACCTAAAGCATTTCCCTTATTTTCATGAACAAACAATGAAATGGGATATAGATGCTAGGGCACTTATAAGGCTCTTTATAATCTCTTCCAATGTTAATGAATTTTCCTCAGTCCATTCCAGGGGATCTGGTTTGTATTTCTTTAAAAGAGTATATAGAGTTCAAGAGTTTTGTTTTGTTTTAAAGCTTGGAATCCAATTTGTACAGTATGCTGCCAGTCTCCCAAATCCTCTTAGTTGTTTCTTAGTTTGGGGAATAGGAAGGTCAATATTTCTTTTATTCTATCTTGGTGGATAAAAAGCCCTTCCCTTGATATTAGATGACCCAAATATCTTACCTGTTTTTGACAAAACTGATACCTTTTTTCCTTTGACACCTTGCATTCCTTTAAGGCTAATTGTTGTAATAAGTGAATCCCATCTTCTATAGAGGCTTCCTTATCCTCTGAACGGAGAAGCAAATCATCTATGTATTGTATTAAAATAGATTTATTAAGAAAGTCAATATCTGAGAGATCTGCTTCTAATATTTTTTAAAAGTTAGTTGGACTTCCAGTGAATTCCTAAGGTATGAGTATCCATATGTATTGTTTGTCTTCCCAAGCAAAGGCAAAGAGAAATTGAATGTCCTTATCCGCAGGAATACTAAATAATGCACTATATAACTTAATCACAGTAAAGATTCACATTAGGTAAGGATAGCAGTCAACACTTTGGCACTAGTAGATGGTGAGGTATGATTATATTGTTAATTGATCTCAGACTCTGTAGAAACCTCCATCCTTGGCCGGGCGCGGTGGCTCAAGCCTGTAATCCCAGAACTTTGGGAGGCCGAGGCGGGTGGATCACGAGGTCAAGAGATCGAGACCATCCTGGTCAACATGGTGAAACCCCGTCTCTACTAAAAATACAAAAAATTAGCTGGGCGTGGTGGCGCGTGCCTGTAATCCCAGCTACTCAGGAGGCTGAGGCAGGAGAATTGCCTGAGCCCAGAAGGCGGAGGTTGCGGTGAGCCGAGATCGCGCCATTGCACTCCAGCCTGGGTAACAAGAGCGAAACTCCGTCTCAAAAAAAAAAAAAAAAAAAAGGAAACCTCCATCCTTGGAGGGGAGAAAGCTGTTTTCTCAACCAAATCTCCAAATAGCATTTGTGGTCTCTCAAATTTATATTCCCAGAATTAAGGATACAAACCTGAAATCAACGAAAATAATCAAAGGGCTAGAATGGAGTGGGTTGGGTGTGGAAATTCAGTTTTATCTTAGTAGTGCTAAGACAGAAAAATATAGCTATAAATGCTTACATTAAAAAAGAAAAAATTTCTCATCTATGACCTAACGTTATACCTTAAAAAACTAGAGAAAGAACAAGCTAAACCAAAGCTAGCAGAAATAAAGAAATAATAAATATTAGAGCAGAAATCATTAAAATAGAGAATATAAAAAGTAGAAAAAAAAATCAATGAAGCCAATAGTTGGTTCTTTGAACAGATCAGTGAGACTGACATATTGAGCTAAAGAAGAAAAGAGACAAGATTCAAATAACTAACAGCAGAAATGAAAGGACAAGTGATTTTGTAGAATTAAAAAGCATTAAGAAATAGTATGGGCCAGGCGCAGTGGCTCACGCCTGTAATCCCAGCACTTTGGGAGGCCGAGGCGGGTGGATCACGAGGTCAAGAGATCGAGACCATCCTGGTCAACGTGGTGAAACTCCGTCTCTACTAAAAATACAAAAAAAAAAAAAAAAAAATTAGCTGGGCATGGTGTTGTGTGCCCGTAATCCCAGCTACTCAGGAGGCTGAGGCAGGAGAATTGCCTGAACTCAGGAGGTGGAGGTTGCAGTGAGCAATGGGTATTCCCTTTTCTCTGCATCCTTGCCAGCATTCGTTATCTTTCATCTTTTTCATAATAGTGACTTTAAGCCATACTGCCCAAAGAAATTTATAGATTCAATGTTATTCCTATCAAACTATCAACAGCATTCTTAACAGAACTAGAAGAAACTATTTTACAATTCATATGGAACCAAAACAGAATCCGAATAGCCAAGGCAATCCTAAGCAACAGAAAAAAGCTGGAGGCATCACGTTATCCCACTTCAAGCTTTACTACATGGCTACAGTAATCAAAACAGCATGGTACTGGTACGAAAACAGACAGACACATAGACCAATAGAAAAGAATAGAGATTCCAGAAATAATGTGCACACTAACAGCCATCTAATCTTCAACAAAGCTAACAAAAACAAGCAATGGGAAAAGGACTTCCTATTCAATACATGGTGCTGGGATAACTGGCTAGCCATATGCAGAAGATTGAAACTGGAACCCTTCCTTATACTATATATAAAAATCAACTCAAGATGTATTAAACACTTAAATGTAAAACCCCATACCATAAAAACACTGGAATATAACCTAGGAATACCATTCTGGATAGGAACTGGAAAAGACATGACAAGACATCCAAAGCAATCGCAACAAAAGAAAAATTGACAAATGAGTTCCAGTTAAACTGAGGACCCTGTGTAGAACAACAACAACAACAAAAACTATCAACAGGGTGAATAAATAACCTATAGAATGGGAGAAGATATTTGCAAACTATGCATCTGATGAAGGTCTAATATCCAGAATCTATAAGAAACTTAAGCAAATTTACAAGAAAAAAAAACATTAAAAAGTGGGCAAAGAACATAAACAGACACTTCTCAAAAGAAGACTTGCATGCATGCAGCCAACAAGCATAAGTAAAAAAGCTCAATGTCACTGATTGTTAGAGAAATGCAAATCAAAACCACATGAGATACCATCTCACACCAGTCAGAATGGCAACTGTTGAAAAGTCAAAAAATAACAGATGTGGCCGGGCGCGGTGGCTCACACCTGTAATCCCAGCACTTTGGGAGGCCAAGGCGGGTGGATCACAAGGTCAACAGATCGAGACCATCCTGGTCAACATGGTGAAACCCCGCCTCTACTAAAAATACAAAACATCAGCTGGGCATGGTGGCGTGTGCCTGTAATCCCAGCTACTCAGGAGGCTGAGGCAGGAGAATTGCCTGAACCCAGGAGGCGGAGGTTGCGGTGAGCCGAGATCGCGCCATTGCACTCCAGCCTGGGTAACAAGAGCGAAACTCCGTCTCAAAAAAAAAAAAAAAAAAAAAAACAGATGCTAGCAAGCTACAAAGCTACAGAGAAAAAGGAACATTTCTACACTGCTGGTGGGAATACAAATTACTGCAACTACTATGAAAGACAATATGTCAATTCCTCAAAGAAATAAAACAGAACTATCATGTGCCTCAACAATCCAATTACTGAGTATATACCCAAGAGAATACAATTTTTTCTACCATGAAGACACATGTATGTGTATGTTCACTGCAGCACTATTCACAATAGCAAAGACATCAAATCAGCCTAAATGCCCATCAACAGTAGACTGGATAAAGAAAGTATGGTACACATGCACCATGAAATACTAGGCAACCATCGAAAAGAATGATATCATGCCCTTTGCAGGAACAATTGATGGAGCTAGAGGCCATTATCCTTAGCAAACTAACACAAGAACAAAAAACCAAATGAAAACCATGTTCTCACTTATAAGTGGAAGCTAAATAATGAGAACAAATTGACAAATTGACATTAAAAGGGGAACAACAGACACTGGGCCCTACTTGAGGAAGGTGGGAGGAAAGAGAGGATTAGAAAAAAATAATTATTGGGTACTGTGCTTAGTACCTGGATAATGAACTAACAGGTACACAAAATCCCCATGACATGAGTTTACCTATATAACAAACTTGCACACGTACCCATGAACCTAAAATAAAAGTTACAAAGAAAAGACAATAGCCATTTTAATTGGGATGAGATCATATCTCATTGCAAAACCTGTGAGATACAGTGAAAGAAGTACTAAGAAGAAACTTTATACTTATAAGTGCCTATATCAAAAAACTAAAAAAATTTCAAATCACCAACCTAATGATGCCTCTTAAAGAACTAAAAAAGAGCAAGCCAAACCCAAAATTAGTAGAATAAAAAACAGGGCAGAAATAAAATAGAAATAAAAGATACAAAAGATCAATAAAAAAGTTGGTTTCTTGAAAAGATAAACCAAGTCAGAAAACCTTTAGCCAGACCAAGAAAAAGAGAAGACCCAAATAAATAAAATTAGAGATGAAAAAGGAGACATTACAAACCAATACCTCAGAAATTCAGAGGATCATTATAGGCTACTATGATAAATTATATGCCCAAAAAATTAGTAAATCTAGCAGAAATTGATAAATTCCTAGACATATGCAACCCATCAAGATTGAACCATGAAGAAATCTAAAATCAGAACAGACTAATACAAGTAATGAGAAGCTGTAAGTAAAATGTCTGCCAGCAAAGAAAACTCTGAGATCCAATGGCATCACTGTGGACTTTTACCAATAATTTAAAGAAGAACTAATAGCAATTCTACTCAAGCTATCCTGAAAATAGAGGAGCAGGGTATATTTCCAAACTCATTCTATGTGGCCAGTATTACCCTGATACCAAAAACAGTAACTCATCAAAAGAAAGAAAACTACAGGCCAATATCTCTGGTGAATATTGATATAAAAGTCCTCAACAAAATGCTAGCAAACAAAATTCAACAACACATTAAAAATATCCTTTATTATGACTAAATGGGATTTATCCCAGGGATGCAAGGATGATTCAACACACACAAATCAATCAATGTGATACATCCTATCAACAGAATGAAGGGGAAAATCTATATGATCATTTCAATTGATGCTGAAAACACATTTGATATAATTCTACATTCCTTCATGATAAAACTCCCAAAAAAACTGAGGATAGAAGGAACATACTCAACACCATAAAAGCCATATACGACAGACCGACAGTTAGTATCACACTGAATAAGGAAGAAACAAAAGCCTTTCCTCTAAGAACTGGAACATGATAAAGGATGTCCACTTTCAACACTGTGCCAGAAGTCCTATCTAGCACAATCAGACTACAGAAAGAAATAAAGGGTGTCTAAATTGGAAAGGAAGAAATCAAATTATCCTTGTTTACAGATGATATGACCTTATATTTGGAAACACCTAAAGACTCCGCCCAAGACCTATTAAAACTGATAAATTCAGTAAAGTTCCAAGATACAATATCAATACACAAAAATCTGTAGCACTCCTATACGCCAACAGCAAACAATCTGAAAAAGAAATTAAAAAGTAATCTCATTTACAGTAACTGCAAATAAAATTAAATACATAGGAATTAACTTGACCAAAGAAGTAAAAGATCTCTACAATAAAAATAAAACGTTGATGAAAGAAATAGAAAAGAACACAAAGAAATGGAAATATCTTCCACATCCATGGATTGGAAGAAGTAATGAGGTTAAAATGTTCACAGTACCCAAAGCAATCTACAGATTCAATGCAATCCCTACCAAAATGCCAATGACATTCTTCACAGAAACAAAAAAAAAGTCCTAAAATTTATGTGGAATCACTAAAGACCCCAATTAGCCAAAGCTATCCTGAGCAAAAAGAACAAAACTGGAGGAATTATATTACCTGACTTCAAATTATACTTACTACAGAGATACAGTAGCCAAAACAGCATGGTACTGACATAAAAACAGACACATAGACAAATGGAATAGAAGAGAGAACAGAAGAGGAAAGGACAGTCTCTTCAATAAATAACGCCAGAAAAACTGAATATCCATATGCAGAAGAATAAAACTAGACCCCTATCTTTCAACATATACAAGAATCAAATCAACATGAATTACAGACTTAAAACTAAGACCTTGGACTATGAAACTACTAAAAGAAAACTTTGCGAAAACTCTTCAGGACATTGGACTGGGCAAAGATTTCTGGAATAATACCCCATAAGCACAGGCAACCAAAGCAAAAATGTACACATGGGATCACATCAAGTTCAAAAGCTTCTGCAAAGCAAAGGAAACAATCAAAAAATGAAGAGACAACTCACAAAATGGGAGAAGATATTTGCAAACCATCCAACAGGAGCTAAATAACCAGAATATAGGCCAGGTACAGTGGCTCAAGCCTGTAATCCCAGCACTATGGGAGGCCGAGGCGGGCAGATCACGAGGTCAAGAGATTGAGTCTATCCTGGCCAACATGGTGAAACCCTGTCTCTACTAAAAATACAAAAATTAGCTGGGCGTCGTGGCATGTGCCTGTAATCCCAGCTACTCGGGAGGCTGAGGTAGGAGAATTGCTTGAACCTGGGAGGCAGAGGTTGCAGTGAGCTGAGATTGTGCCACTGCACTCCAGCTTGGCGCCTGGTGACAGAGTGAGACTGTCTCAAAATAAATAAATAAATAAATAACCAGAATATATAAGGAGCTCAATATCTCAACAGCAAAAAGTCTAACAATTCAATTAAAATGAGCAAAAGATCTGAATTGACATTTCTCAAAATAAGACATACAAATGGCAAACAGACATAGGAAAAGGTGCTCAACATCAATGATTGTCAGAGAAATGCAAATCAAAGCTACAATGAGATATCATCTCACCTCATTAAAATAACATTTTTTTCCCCAAAAGATAGACAACAACAAATGCCAGCGAGGATGTGGAGAAAAAAGAATCCGCACACACTGCTAGTGGGAATGTAAATTAGTACAACCACTATGATGAACAGTTTGGAAGTTCCTCAATAAACTAAAAATAGAACTATCATATGATCCAACAATCCAACTGCTAGATATATACCCCAAGGAAAGGAAATTAGTATATCAAAGAGGTATCTGTACTCCCATATTTATTGCTACACTATTCACAGTAACCAAGTCCCTGAAGCAACCTAAGTATCCAGATGAACAAATTAACAGATTAAAAAAAAATGTGGTACACGTACACAATGCGGTACTACTCAGCCATGGAAAAAGAATGAGATCTTGTCATTTGCTCCATGGATGGAACTGGAGGTCATTATGTGACGCAAAATAAGCCAGGCACAGAAAGGCAAACTTTGAATGTTCTCACTCATTTGTGGGAGCTAAAAACTTAAACAATTGAACTCATTGAGATAGAGAGTAGAGTAATGGTTACCAGAGGCCAAGATGGGTAGTGGGTGGGAATGAGTGAGTGCTGATGATAAACAGGGACAAAATCATAGAATCAATAAGATCCAGATTTGATAGCACTACAGGATGGTAGTCCACAATTTATTATACATTTTAAAATAAATAAAAGTATATAATTGCATTGGAACACAAAGAAAGGGTAAATGCCTGAGGTGATGAATACCTTATTTTCCCTGATTACAATGCATTGTATTCCTGTATCAAAATATGTACCCCATAAATACACACACCTAGTATGTACCCACAAAAATTAAAATTAAAAAAAAGGAAAACCATCAGCTTGTGAACTTATGATTTGCATAAATTTATGTATATTTACTGGCTTCCAGATCAGAGCACAACCAAGACTTACTATAGCTACTAAAAGAATGTGTAAGTCAAAAGGTGCATCCGCTGGGTGCAGTGGCTCAAGCCTGTAATCCCAGCACTTTGGGAGGCCGAGGCGGGCAGATCACAAGGTCAAGAGATCGAGACCATCCTGGTCAACATGGTGAAACCCCATCTCTACTAAAAATACAAAAAATTAGCTGGGCATGGTGGCGCATGCCTGTAATCCCAGCTACTCAAGAGAATTGCCTGAACCCAGGGGGCGGAGGTTGCGGTGAGCCAAGATCGCGCCATTGCACTCCAGCCTGGGTAACAAGAGCGAAACTCCGTCTCACACACACACACACACAAAAAGGTGCATCCCTGGTTGGTTGTTCAGGAATGGAAGCAAACATTAGCAATTCCCTTCTGAATAGTGGACTTACCTTTAGTCTCATGCTCTTACTGGGAAAAATGTAGATACAGGTATGTTAAGTGTAAGTTAGCTCTTCCCCACCCCATCGTCTGGCTCCTATGCCACCATAGCCAAATATTTTTCACTCTATACCAACCTAGATCTAGAAATCAGACTTAGCTTCAGGTTCGTTCTATCCTACATACGTACACACACAACACACACTCCTTTCATGCTCACCAGATGTGAGGCTTAGAACTTCTGCAGGCATCGTGGAAACTTCAGAATAAGAATGAATGAGAATAAGAATGAGGATTTCAGTAAATCGGCAATCTCTTGCATCTCCTTTCTCTGACACACTGATATAAACCTTTCCATTATGTAGTCCCTACCTGTAGTCTTTCCTGCCTGCTAGCTCATTCCTTCTGGATGTCCCTCCCCACCCTACCCCCTAGGAACCAAAAATATCATCCTCTTATATTCTGTTCTATCAAGCCTCAGGAAGTTCTGAGATGCCAAGAATAGGAATTGGGAAGGAAGGTTACAGTAGAGGTGACATGATATATGTCTTTGAGTCCTTAGCAGGGCATTCAAGGGTCCTCATAATCTTACTCTTGTTAACCTCATTAAAATCATCTCCCTACACCTCTTCCATTCACATTTAACACATACATTTGTAGCTCCCCTTCACCCACACACCATTCTATTTCCAATCTCTGAGCCATTGCTCATACAATTCTTTTGTCTGAATTACCCCCACATTCCTTAAACCATCTGCTTATCCATTTACACATAAATGAAGTGCCACCTCTTCCAGAAAGTCTTTACCATAACATTTACAACACTCTAATAAAATTATCTGTTTATGTGTTTGTCTCTCCCACTAGATTGTAAGAGCTTGCAGGGCAGAGCTATTTCTCTGATTTTCCTCTCTAAGCCTCACTCTACTGTAGGTGTTTAATAAATATCTGCTTACTGTACAGTGTCAATGAAATAGAATAGAAGGGGCAACAATTTTGAGGGAATGGAACAAGGGGAGTAGAGTATGTGTGATGTAGAATCACACATACTTGGATTTGAATCTCTGCTGCCAAGTTCACAGCAGAGGAGCTTGACCGAGCTCATATGTCCTCCTCCACGTAGTGAATTGACGCATGGTGCACTTATGAGTCAGTAAGTGGGAGAGAGAAACACATGACTCCAGGGTCAGACTGCCTGGTTCGCATCAGCTTCACTACTAACTTCTAGTGTGACCATTAGAAATTTTCTGACCCTCTCTGTACCTCAGTTCTCTCATTTGAAAAATAAGCTCCATAATAATTCATCTCTTAGAGCTTCTGGAAGAATTAAATTGAGATGAAACTGGTCACAACTACATAGGCATCAAGATGAGGGAGGAAAAAGAAAGAAGAAGAAAAAAATTGGGATGAAACCTGATAGAATAGCAGTGTACAAACGTTAGACGGTCATTAAAGTTAGCAATTATTATTACGTAAAATAGGGATAATACTACTTATTTCAAAGGTGATACAAGAATATATAGTGGATGAGTAAATGATAGTTGTTACCATTAATTGTATACATCAAATAAAGAACATTTATGTATTTTTACAAAGAAACTAAGTAGAGAGTAACTGAGGTAGGAAAAATAAATTCTGAGAACTAAAATATCATTCTAAAACTCTACTTAAAACAAAAATCTCAGCCGGGCGCGGTGGCTCAAGCCTGTAATCCCAGCACTTTGGGAGGCCGAGGCGGGTGGATCACGAGGTCGAGAGATCGAGACCATCCTGGTCAACATGGTGAAACCCCGTCTCTACTAAAAATACAAAAAATTAGCTGGGCATGGTGGCGCATGCCTGTAATCCCAGCTACTCAGGAGGCTGAGGCAGGAGAATTGCCTGAGCCCAGGAGGCGGAGGTTGCGGTGAGCCGAGATCGCGCCATTGCACTCCAGCCTGGGTAACAAGAGCGAAACTCCGTCTCAAAAAAAAAAAAACAAATCTCAGGCTGGACATGGTGGCTCACACCTGTAATCCCTCCTTTGGGAGGCCAAGGCACACAGATCACCTGAGGTCAGGAGTTCAAGACCAGCCTGGCCAACATGGCGAAACCACATCTCTGCTAAAAGTACAAAAAGTAGCCCCACATGCTGGGGGATTCTTGTAATCCCAGCTACTTGGGAGGCTGATGCACTAGCATCACTTGAATCCAGAAGGTGGAGGTTGCAATGAGCCAAGATGGCACCACTGCACTCCAGCCTGGGTGACAGAGTAAGACTCCGCCTCAAAAAAAAAAAAAAAAAAATCTCACCCAATCCTGGTGAATTTTCAGCTTCACTAAAGAGAAGAAAAACAAAAGGGGATTTAACATTATGCACTAACACATGTAGTGTTATGACATAGTGTTATGAAAATAACATAGGCTTTGGAGTCAGATAAGACACACCTGCACTCCAATCCTGGTCCTATCACTTAAGTCATTGTTTCCAATAAAGTGTATTTGGGATCTTTCCTTGGAAGATGTCTTCCAATAAATTACTTCACTGTATTCAGCAATTTTTTTTAACAATTCCAAGGCAAGAAGTGCCTGGAGCTGGTGGCTGAGATTAAAAACGAATGACATTGTCACTAAGAGTGAGCTCAGGGTAATGCAAACCGCATGAGACACTGGGACCAGACAGACCTGGGGTTGAAAACGGTTTCCACCTCTGCCTTGCTGTGAGACCTTGGGCAAGTTACATAACCTCTCTGGCTCTCAGATAACTCTTCTGTAAATTGGGATGATAACAGTATCTACTTCACAATCACATCCTCTGAGAGGAGCTTATGCTGATCCTACCCACCTACCTCTGGCTGTGGTTAAGGGATCTTAGTCTGTGTCCCTAAAGCCCACTGTTCTTGTTATTTTACAGATGAAAGGCATAGATGTCATTATGGATTACACTGAAAGAACAAAGAATGTGAACCCAAAGATTAGTGGAATTGTCAAAAACAGATGAGCCCTACACTCATAAGGAGACAGCTCTCTCAAGTTTCCTATTTCTTCTTTGACCATTTATCCCCAGTCCATCTCAGTCTGCAGCTTTTCTCTTTGTGTCTCAATGTGCATTCTCCTTATACTCCTAAAAGACTTCTAATTCTTCACTTTAAGCCCTTTCATGTAATTTTTCTGTGTGTATGGTTACCACACAAGACTGTGAGACGCTTGAGGAAAAGATTGAAGTTATGTTGGCTTTTATCCATCCAGCAACTAGAACACTTCCTGAATCTTGGCACAAAAACTAATAAATCCAATGAAAACTAAAAACTTACTGAAAAAAATTAGAAATATGTATATATTATATACATACACACACACATATATATAATATATCCAGTTTCTTTCTGCTGTATTATTTCAAATAAATTCTTGCATTTACTCTCCGCTGCATTTAGGATATATTATTCCCTTTTTTAAAGTATAAGATTACTGGGAACCAGAGAACTTCGGAGCCATTTCCATGGTTACAGGGCCGGTCTGTAACAGAATGAGCATGGAAACTCTTGGTATATAATGTCAATGCACACAAGGACGACAGCATAGGCAATCTCCAGGTATGGTGGACAATGTAAAAAAAATATCTCTTGGAGAAGGAGCTGCAAATATATTTTACCAACATGTTATACCAGTAAAGCTCTCATTTTGAAATAAGGGGAAGGGTCTCGTAAAGTCATCTTCAACAAGTGGCCAATTTTGGTAATACAAACAAAGCAGCAGTCCAGTAAGTTCTTAGAACCGGAAACTCCCCTCCCCCCCCCAAACACCCACCTGAGCCGCCCACACTGCAGGGCCACGACTGGGCCGGATTTACTTTCAGGGCTGAGGATGCCATGGGCAGCGTAAGAAAGAGAAACGCCACCCAGCCCTGCAGCAAAGAGCAACCCAGGGTTCCCTCCTCCGCTTGCTCCTCTCCCCGACCCCTGCCATACCTTCTGCGCAGCCACCTCGGTCACCTGGCGCCAGGGGCGCTCCGCAGCCTGCTGTCCGAGCCGCGGTCGGGAAGCTAGTGGTAGCAAAGAGCACCACCGAAAAGAAGCTGGCAGGCTAGCGAGGCCGGCTCCAAAGACCCACAGCTATATGCGCCGCTCCCAACTCGCGGGTCCGCGGCGTCCACCAATGAGATGAACCTGGGCGCGCAGTGTCTGAGGCTTCAGCTGCTAGAGCGCCGCTAAGGTCCTACTGGCCGCCTTCTGGTAGCTGGGCCTCGTTTATTGTATCTGGGGCTGCCGCTGAGGCGCGGTTCAATTTGAAGTCTGAGCCCCTGTAGGCCCGTGAATGCTGGATTACAACTGCAGTTTGTGCCAGAAGCAGCAGCACCTACGCTCCACTTAGCAACCTCCGGCTTCACGCTCCTCCTGGGCACGGAAAGCATGAGAGCATTATCACCGACCCAACACACACCGGCGCTAAAGTTTCCGCGGCAGGTGTGGGTTGAAGAGTTGCCGCACAGCCGTCTCTGACGCCAGCTGTACGACCTCACCCCTCACTGCCTGGACAAGGGAACATTTTCCTAAAGGTAAAGCCCATGAACATGTAGAGGACCCCTTACTCTCTTGCTAGTCCAGATTCAGCCCGAAGCAATTCAGGAAATTTACCATTTAAGTGACTTCTTAGATCGGTCTTTCAGAGTAGTGGCTTACCTTGCAACCTCAATTCTCTGATAAGTTTTTTATTTAAGCCATTGATTCAGTTTGTTCAGCTTTTTCTTGTTAGAAGAAGGAGGTGGGCTGACAATTTTCAACTTCTTTACAATGAAAGAGCTGAAACCAGAAGTCTCACTTGTGACCATTTTGCAATATACTACAATCTGTATAAGCCCGGTGATTTAGAAATATGGCAAATGCCTGAGAAACAGAAAAAAAAGTTGAACGTTTTCTCAGGGAGCCAGAGCAGGAGTGAGGGCGAATATGGATTTAGAATCAAATGATTTCTGGTTTCATTAAAGGCTACTATTATTATTCTTTAAGAACTTTTAAGGTCATGTATGTATGTTATTTTGAGAAAATTAAAGAATAAGTGATGCATTTTATGTAGAAATAATCTGTAGAAATTCTACATAGAAAAATACATAGAAATGCCAAGCTTAATTTCAAGAAAAATACGTAGAAATGCCAAGCTTAATTTCAAGATTAAATAAATGCTCAAAAATACATACAATTCCTAAAACAGTTATTACCACTTACTGTTAATGTTAGTTGTGACTGTTTGTAAATTAACATGCACATTTTACTTTTGATCCAGCTATTACTGTTTGAACATTAATTGGCTTAAGCAATAATTTTTAAATTGCACTTAGCAAAATTTAGAGGAAACAATGCAAGGGAAGGGACTATATTCCCAGTTCCCAGATGAAGACACTAAAGCTCAAAAGATTAGGTAAATTGCTGAAACTCAGACACTAAGTAAGTGGTGGAACTGGCAGTCTCACAAATCCATCTGATGTTATGTATACCTTCTCTCTCTACACATTTTTGAATAGCTATGCCTTTATCAGCAAAATGGTGTTACTGTTCTACTAGGATTGGGAACCAAAATTACTGATAAAAGCAAAGGAGAGTTGAATACAATCTTTCGATTCTTTTGAGGAATCACAGACCCCTAAACCAACAAAAAAGTGATTTAGAGTCTAGAAGCTAAAGTGATTTAGAGTCTAAGAAGACAGAAATCTTCCAAATTTGTTTAATGAAGGAAGTCTAAACTCTGATTCCAAAACCTGGCAGAGGTAGTCCACCACACACAAAGAAAGATGTGGATCTCTCTCACTTATTAACTTACGTTTAATTTTTTATTAATAAAGTTTAAGTGCATAAAATTCAACAGTATATATAAATCTATCATATCCTGGTAGTTTCCTAGTCATGAGAACATGGTGTAATACTAGGAAATATTTTAATTAACCCATTATAAGTCAAAGGAGAAAAAATCCTATCATCTGAGGTACTGAACAAAGAACTCAATAAATTCAATCAAACTGATGCACTCTGCAGTCATTCTAAGTTCTTGTCTACTAAAATCCTCGGCTACTACACATCCACAATCCCTTCTATGAAACTGTTGGGACCAAATGGTTCAGAATTTGTCTCCCATACATACATAATATCCACGTCAAGGCCTGTAGTAATATTGTGGAATCTAATGCAATGATATTTTTGCAGTGAAACATACCAATATTCACTCCAAGATCTAAAAATTACAAATAGCATCTCATCAGTTCAAATCAGGATTTATGGACAAATTAGTCAGGAAAAGTATGTTTTTCAAAGCACTTTGGATGTTAGACTTGCCCGTAAGGGATTGTGAGTCAATCATATTTCTGTCAACTCTTCTTGCCTTTCATACAATTTTTTTCTTTCCGTTATCTTTTTTATCATTTAAATACAACATTTAAATAGAATATTGTGTAAATCATATAGGACAACAAATTGATGATGTTTTACAAAGTGAACCCTTGCATGTAATAACAGTAAGACTAAAATATAGAACATTACTGGCACCCCAGAAACCTGTGTTATGTCCATACCTAGTCATTACCCCTGAAAGTTAAGCACTGTTCTGACCTATGTTACTATAGAATAGTTTTGCCCGCTTTTTTTACTTTACACAAACAGAATTATAAATTATGTACATTTTATGCCTGGTTTCTTTTACTCAATATGAATGCTTTTGAGATCTGTACAATTTGTTGCATGTAGGGAAATTTGCTTGTTTCGGTCCTGAATAGTATTCTGTTGTATGAATATACTACCTTTATTCATTCAACTGTTGATATATATTTAGATTGTTTCTAGTTTGTGACTATTTCCAATAATGCCACTGTGAACATCCTTATGATGTCTTTTGGAATACAGGTTTATGTATCTCTGTTGGATATATACTTGTGCACTAAGCAGAATTATAAGATGATCTCCAATGACTCCTGTCTTGGTATAATCTCATTCCATTGGGTGTGGGTGGAACCTGTAAATATTTTGAGATCTCACTTTTATGATTATATTATTTCACATGGCAGAAAGGATCTTAGAGATGTAATTAAGGTCACAAATCAGTTGCCCTTAAAGTGGGTGAGCAAGACCTACCTAATTAGGTGAAGACTTACAAGGGCCCAAGTTTTTGCTGAAAGATTTGAAACATGAGAGCATTTGTAGGGGCCACATGACAAGGCACTGCAGGTGTCCTCTAGGTGATGAGTTGCTGTCCCCTATTGACAGCCAGCAAACGAGTGGAGGGGCCTCAGTCCTACAGCTACAGGGCACTGGACTCAGCTGGCAACATAGGTGGGTCTGCAAGGGCTTCTTCCCCAGAGACTCCAGAAAGGAGCACAGGAAGTCCAAGAGCATCTCACCCTGTGAGATCTTGAGCAGGGAAAGCAGTAACACAGTGCACAGAACTCTGACCTACACGACTGTGAGCAAATAAATGAGTGTTGGTGCAAGCTAAGACTGTAGCAATGTGTTTCACACCAATAGAAACCACTATAGATTTTGATATCTGGACGTGAGGTGTAGTCACTGTAAATGCCTTAAAATGGGCCGGGCGCGGTGGCTCAAGCCTGTAATCCCAGCACTTTGGGAGGCCGAGGCGGGTGGATCACGAGGTCGAGAGATCGAGACCATCCTGGTCAACATGGTGAAACCCCGTCTCTGCTAAAAATACAAAAAATTAGCTGGGCATGGTGGCACGTGCCTGTAATCCCAGCTACTCAGGAGGCTGAGGCAGGAGAATTGCCTGAACCCAGGAGGCGGAGGTTGCGGTGAGCCGAGATCGCGCCATTGCACTCCAGCCTGGGTAACAAGAGCAAAACTCCGTCTCAAAAAAAAAAAAAAAAAAAAAAAAAAAAAAGCCTTAAAATGTGGATGTGGCTTTGGAACGGGATAGCAAGCAAAGGCTGGAAGAATTTTGAGATGCATGGTAGAGAAATCCTAAATTGCCTTGGACAGCTGTTAGTAGAAGTCAGCTGGAGATCCAAACGTTTTGGGACTCCTCTTTTCTGCCTTCCATCCCCTCCCATATAAAACAGAATATTTATAGATGTTATCCTATGCCCATCCCATCATTGTATGTGGTGGTGTTGGGGGAAGATAGCTTGTCACTTTAGTGCTGATGGTCCGAAGTTGGAGAGGGATTTTTGCCCTACGAGTTTTACTGGATAGGATCATACCCAGGAATCTCATCTGTTCATGATTCAGATGATGAGATTCAGATGAGCTTTGGAATTGAGCTGATGCTGTAATACAAAGAAATTTGGAGACTGTGGGATGGATTTAATGTATTTTGTATGTGGGAAAGACTGGATCACTGAGAGCCAGAGGGCAGGCTGAGGCAGGCAGAATTCTAAGATGGCCTCTAATGATCTCTGATCTACATGAACTTCTTCTGTTGAGTATAAGAATGACCTGTGAATATGATGAGATACCACTCCCATTATTATGTTACACTGTATGGGGAAAGAGATCTTGCAGATGAATTATTCTCCCAAATCAGTGAACGTCAAAATAAGGAGGTTGGCCTGTGTGGGCCACACTTAAGTAAGTGAGCCCTTAAGACGGCCTGAACCCTTCCTGGAGGAATATGTAGAGCTCTACGTGGCAAAGAACTGCACGAGGCCTCTAGGAACTAAAAATGGAACTGAAATCTGCCAGTTATCTGAATGAGTTTGGGAATGTATTCCTCCTCAGTCCCCAGAAAGAAACACAGACTGACTGACAGATAGCACAGGCTGATTTCATCCTGTGAGACCTGAACAGAGTACCAAGCCATGCCATGCATGGCACTGTAAACCTGTAGAACTGGGAGCTTAAATAAATGCACAGTGTTAAATAAAAAAATAAAGCCATTAAATTTGTGATGATTGGTTATGCAGGTATAAAAAAGTAACACAGGTGGAATTCCTGGGTTATAGAAAATGCATAAATTCAGCTTTAATAGGTACTGCCAAGCAGTTTTCCAAGGGTACTAATTTACACTCCTACTGGCAGTTAGAGTTTCAATTCCTCTGTACCCTCCCCAGCTCCTCATATTGATAGGCATTCTGGCTATTCTGATAGATGTTTGCTGATGTCGTCTTGTGATTTTAACTTGCATATCCATGGTGACTTATTTTGGGTAGTCTTTTGTTATTTGTCAGTTTAATATCCTATTTTGTGAAGTACCTGTTGAAATACTGTGCCAGTGTTGAATTGCATTTACTTTTATTCTTTATTCTGTACATAAAACGTTTTCTGAATGTGTGCGTGCATGAGTGTTTAGCTGTAGTTAATATTTTCCTTTATCATTAGTGGTTTTTCTGTTATTTCAGATATAATTTACTCCAAGGTCATCTAGATATGCTTATATATTATTTTCTAAAAGCTGTATCTTCTGGAATTGATTTTTGTGTATGGCATAAGTTGGGAGCCAAAGTTATTTTTGCTACATGGCTGTATATCCCATTTGTCCAATTCCACTTACTTAAATGATTAACTTTCTCCCTGAGCACTGTATTGGTATCTTTTGTAAATGAGGTGACCATACTTGTGTGTCTGTTTGTGGACTCTTTTCTTGTCCTATTGGTCTATTTATCTATATTTACCTAAACATATATATATTTATTCCTGCATAAAAAAATTCTTGTATACAAATCATATCTTGATTATTATGGCTTTTCTGACTAAAAGTTCTTCAGATTTCTTCTTCTGGATGGCTTTGGTTGTTCTTAGATCTTTGATATCCATACATATTTTAGAATCAGTTTGTTGATTTCTATTTTCAAACAATCTGTTGAGATTTTGATTTGCAGTGCATTGAATAGATTATTTGGATGAGAATTTTCTCTGATTTAATTTTCATAATATTAGACTAATCTACAAACATGACATATCTCTGATTAATGTAGGGCTTCTTTATTTAAGAAATGTCATGTTGATTTCCGGACAAAGGTCTTATGAATTTTTTATTAGATTTGTTCCTAGGTATTTGATATTTTCTGACGCTATAGGAAATGGCATTTTTAAATTTTTCCTTTATAATTTTTACTGCTAATATGTGGAAATACAATTCCATTGTGTAATATTGACCTTATGTCCAGTGATTATACCAAATCATTTATTAATTCTAATATTTGATATATTCTTTAATTTTTTAATATAAAAAACACGTTGTATCTTTTATTTTTTGAAGAGCTGAGAAATCTTTCCCCGCAAACCCTAAAACACAAGCATCCATATCTTATTTACTGCAAATGGGAAATGCCTATTACCAAACCGGTCACCAGAGCGGTAGTGAGATTGCTATGACCTGGTTAGTCAACCACACTACTCTTTATATATCAGCTATACTGTGTTATAAATCAGTTTTTCTTTATTTTAAACAAATACATAAATATTTAGAAATTAATGATTGTATTAGAAGTTTGAACATCTCTGATAGATTATTGTGGAATATTTCTTCATCTAAATGAGCTGAAATTACAGACCTTAAATTTTATAAATTCTTAGCAATCAGGCCAGGCCTGGTGGCTCATGCCTGTAATCCCAGCACTTTGGGAGGCCGAGGCAGATAGATCACTTGAGCTCAGGAGTTCATTTCTGAGTTATCTAAATCTGTACTGCAAGGTTTGCCAAACTTCAAACAATTGGCATTTTGGACCGACCACATAATTCTGTGTTGTTGGAGACTCGCCTGTGCATTAAAGGGGTTGAGCAGCATCCCCGATGCCTATATACGAAACACCAGTAGAACTCCTCCTCCCAATTATGGCACTCTTCAGACATTTTCAAATTTCCCCTGGGGGGAAAGTGCCCCTAGCTGAGAACAACAACTGTACTATGGTGAACAAAATTTTAATAACTAGGTAAATGTAAAAATAGATAGACGTAAATAGTACATACAGTGCATCATGGGTTTGTTTGTTTTTTTAATCTCATAGCCATTTTCCTATGGCATTAAAAACTTTTCAAAAACATCCTGTAAAATCTATATAAGTTTATTCTATAGGCATCTAGCATCCTACTGGAAATTGAGGTTGTTGCAGATTTTTAAAAATAACGGATGCTATAATAATCACCTTTGAGCATATAACACTGTGAACATGTATGAGTTTTTTTTTTTTTTTTTTAGAAATTCATGCCTGGAGAGGAATTATGCATTTCATGTAAACTTTTTATATGTGTCATCATATTATCAAATTTTCATCTTGGAAGGTGCTATGAATTTATAATTCTATCTGGTAGTATATAAGAGAGCTTGTTTTCTTACAATAGCTTAAAACCTGATTAAATGTAATTGTTTTCAGGAATATAATAGCTGTATATTCTTAGAACAAGAGTGATATATGCTCATTGAAATCATTCAGAAGATGAAGTATGAAAAGAATGAAAAATCACCCTTTCAGATTTTTTTAATGAGCACATAGATACATATACACTTTAAAATGGAACAGAGGCAAAGAGAAAGGAGAGAGTATTGAAGACAATAGAGTTAAAAAGAGGGGCTTCTTTACAGTTTGAGATCTTAGAAGATAGCAAAAAAAAAAAAAAAAGAAGAAGACATATATATATATATATTCCTTTAAAGAGAGCAAGGGTAGATGGGGAACATTTTAATTATTACTAAGTCAGGGACCATGACTAAGGCCCACAGAGATTCAAGAAAGGAGGAAAACTCTCAGTAAATTGAAATGACTCCCAAGAGGAAAACTGGATCTGTAAAACTGGTGAAAGTTGAACTACAGAACAAAGGGAATAGCTGTAAGTGGGGTTCATACCCCAAAATTCCTAGGACTATACATGGAATAGTGGTTAACATTGTCATAACAGAATCACTGATTCTCACCATCTTCCTGATCTTTCCAACTGAGCAAGTTTTCCCTGTTTTGGTTAGTGGCACCACCATCCATAAAAATATAGGATTCATCATTTACTGCTGTCCTTCTCTCATGATCTCACAGCCATTCAAGTTTCAGCTGAAGTCCCAGACATCAAGGAACACAGATAATCCATCCCCACTGTCTACTGTCTGAATTCTAGCTCTACAAAATCCCTGGGAATGATAAAATGGATATTGTTTCACGACACCAAATTGTGGAATAATGACGAGCAGACATTCTGTTCATTTTTCTTCTTCACTTACATCCATCCTGTATTTTATCAAGATTGCAGTTTCCATATTCCATTCTTATTCAATTCCCATTCCATTCTTTATAAACTGTATTCTGTATTTCATTCCAAATCTCATTCTATTCTTTTCTGGTATTTAAAAATCTATGCTGCATATTTCATAGTTCAATTATTCTAGACAATTGCACACTTTGTTCCATTCTATATTCCTTCCAATTTTGATTTCCTTTTTTAAAATATTTTATTTCATATTGTACTTCATTCCTTTTCTCATATATTTTTCTTTTATTCCATATGACATTAGATATTTGTTTCCATTTGCTGTTCATTCCATTTTCCCATTAAATTCCACTAAATTTCCAATATTCCATTCCACATCCTGTTCAAACCCATGTTCTACTCCCCATTTTATTCCACTTTCCATTGCAGTCTCCATTTCATCCCATCCTGCATACCATTTCAAATCCATTTTCCATCCTATAGTATTTAACACTCCAAATACCATTCCATTCTGTTTTTGAGTTGCATTTCAGCCCAATTGTTCAACAATTCCATTAAATATCCGATTTTATTCTGCTAAAAATATTGTAAGTGACATTCAGGGGACTGGTTTGCCAATATTTTTAATCAAAGAATAACAAATGTGGCTGGGCATGATGGCTCATGCCTGTAATCCCAGCACTGGGAGGCCAAGGTGGGCGGATCACCTGAGGTCAGGAGTTTGAGAGCAGCCTGGCCAACATGATGAAACCCTGCCTCTACTAAAAATACAGAAACATTAGCCAGGCATGGTGGCATGCGCCTGTAGTCCCAGCTACTCCAGAGGCTGAGGCAGGAGAATTACTTGAACCTGGGAGGCGAAGGTTGCAGTGAGCCAAGATCACACCACTGCACTCCATCCTGGGAGACAGAGCCAGACCCCATCTCAAAAATAAAAATAAATAAATAAATAAGTACAAATATGCATAGACTTGTACCAAGAATTTTCTCTTCTGGGAATTTATCTACAATGACACATTTAAGGATATGAACAATTTTTAATGAGATAGATGTATCTCACAATGATGTAAGATGCTGGAAACTACACAAATGGTGGCCAATATGGGAATGTTTGAAAATGTAAGCCTCTATAAATGGAGTATTTTGTGATTTAAAGTGGTCTTGTAGAAATTTGTTTACTGACATAGAAAGTGTACTTTCTGGAACCCAAAGCAGATTGCAACACAGTACTTACGGAGAAACTATTCCATTTCACACAATAAACAATTTTTTAAAACTATGAAATATATATGAATGGCCTTTCTACCAACATCTAAGTAAAAATTTCCAGCATTTGTCCATGGGTGCACGAGGACTTAGGAATAGTTTTCCTACATTTGCTTTTCTGTTTTGAGTACTGAACATGACCCCTTTTGTAATAAATAATGACTAAAAATTAGTGTCCAAATATTAAACTCAAAGTCTGTACATCACAGCCTATTTATATTAATAGGAACTAGAGACCACTCCAAATAAATTAATGTGTGTTCATTAGCAGATTACTACACAGCCCCTACAAATATTTAAGGACGGTATTACCTTAGGCAATCCCAAACAGTGCCTGGGGGGACAAGGCAGGGAGAAGCATCTGACTGTTAAGTTCTAAATCCCCCTCTGGTGTGTGGGACCTGAGGGAAGCAGCAGTGCTGAACATCCAGAGCCAAGACAGTGTGGGCCCCCTGCCTCTTCTCGCCTTCAGGCCTCTGTGCAACCCTGAAACCGACCAGACCCCACGTGGAGTCATCTAGATGCCTAGAGGAGTTTTGGAGCGATCCCTTGGGCGTCATCCATGGGCCCATTGTCCTGACCAGGTGCGAGGAGGGACACCTGGCTAGGAGATAAAACCTGCCGGCCAATGTGGCATTTCTTTCAAATGACCATTTAAGCCTCAGCCACGATTTGGGGTGACTCAAATCGTTCACGTAAAAAACACACACACACATACACACACACACACACACACACACACACACACACACACACGTCTTAGGGAACCCGTTTGAGGAGAGGAGATTCACACTATTGACCCAGCGGCCAGGGTCGAAGGGTCAAAGGGTCGACCCCCGGGGGCTGGAGCACACACACCGGGTTGAATACAGGTGCCTGGCTCCGGGTTGCACGGCTTGGAGTTGGATGGCTCGGGGGGAGAGAGGAGTCATGTGACATTTAGCTCACCAATCAAAGGCAAGCACTGGCTGGGCTCCACCCACCTTCTTGCTATACCAGCTCGCACTCTCCTCCGGCAGCAGTAGCAGCCGCGCTCCTCGCTCTCGGAGGGAGAACCTGCCATTACGGTCACCCAGTCCAACATGGAAACCGAGCAGAAGCACCAGCAGGACAAGGTGCCGGGAAGACCAAACAAGGAAGCCACCCCTGCCTCCGGGGATGCCTGCAGGACCGGGAATCAAGATCCTGCTGCCTCCATTCCCACGGTCTCCAGCGATGCGTCTCCCTCGGGCGCCGCCGCCCTGAGCAGCAGCAAAGCCGGTTCTACCGCTGCCGCCATTTTCACTGCCGATGAGAACCCGGGGCTGCCCATCATGGCTCCTGTTTCGGCGGAAAGGCATTCTGACCTCCAGGCCTGCTGCAGTCTTCACGAATACCTTGGATGTGAGGTGCCTGAGGGGGGCAGCCAGGCTGCTGTGGGGCCACCCCCGAAGGCCACTGGCCACGCCGAGCACCCAGCCGGGACCAAGAGCCCCTGGAACAACCGTCGTAGGAAGCAGCCCTGTGGCAACCCGGTTGCCTGGGCTCAGAAGCCTCCAGGGCGGTGTCTGTTTCCTAGGCTTTTGCCGCTGCCTTCTCCGGGGTCCCAGCCCAGCAGCCGTCGCTATTCCCAGGCTTCTACGTGGAGTCAGGCAACCCAGCCAGGCCCTGCACTCCTAAGCCGTGCCTCCGAGGCAAGGCCTGCTAGCCAAAGTTTCATCACCCTGCCAGCTTCTGCTCGCCACAGATACGCATCTGGTCCAGGCCCTGTCTTCCGACGCTGCACCGCCCCGCCAGGCCTGCCTTTTCCACCATTTGCCATTCATCTAGATCCTGCTCGTCTAGGCCCTGAATCTGCGCTAGACTCGGCCGCCGAAGGCCGCGCATCTGCGCCAGACTCGGCCGCCGAAGGCCGCACATCTCCGCCACGCCCCGCTCGCCGCAGCCGTGCATCTGCGCCAGGCGCCGCTCGCCGAGGCCGTGCATCTGCGCCAGGCCCTGCTCCACGAGGCCGTGCATCTGCGCCAGGCGCCGCTCCGCGAGGCCCTGCATCTGCGCCAGGCCCCGCTCCGCGAGGCCGTGCATCTGCGCCAGGCGCCGCTCGCGGAGGCCGTCCACCTGCGCCAGGCCCCGCTCCGCGAGGCCGTGCATCTGCGCCAGGCGCCGCTCGCGGAAGCCGTCTAGCTGCGCCAGGCCCCGCTCCGCGAGGCCGGGCATCTGCGCCAGGCGCAGCTCGCGGAGGCCGTCCGTCTTCGCCAGGCCCCGCTCCGCGAGGTCGTCCGTCTGCGCCAGGCGCCGCTCGCGGAGGCCGTCCGTCTGCGCCAGGCCCCGCTCCGCGAGGCCGTGCGTCTGCGCCAGGCCCCGCTCGCCGAGGCCGAGCATCTGCGCCAGGCGCCGCTCCGCGAGGCCGTGCATCTGCGCCAGGCCCCGCTCGCCGAGGCCGAGCATCTGCGCCAGGCCCCGCTCGCCGAGGCCGAGGATCAGCGCCAGGCGCCGCTCCGCGACGCCGTGCATCGACGCCAGAACCAGATCACCGCAGCCACGCTCTCCGAAGAGTTGCTTCCGGGTCAGGCCCTGTCCTCCGAGGCCGCACATCCGGGCCAAGCCCTTCGCTCCAACGCGGTGGCCATCCGCCAGGCCGTGACCGTCGCAGCAGCACAGCAAGGTCAACCCCTGCTCGTCGTAGCACCAGCATGACGCCAGGCACTGGCCGCCTTCTCAGCCGCCGCTCTGTATCTGGGCTAGCTGATGAGAATCCTTCCTGTGGGGCTGGGTTACGAAGGCTTGCCTTTCAGAGCAGCTCAGGCTCTCCTGATTCCGAGGTGCCAAGCAGTCCTTCCCCACCTGTTTGGCGTGCAGTCCGTATGCGTGCCTCCTCACCCTCACCCCCTGGGAGGTACTTCCTTCCCATCCCTCAGCAGTGGGATGAGAGCTCCTCCTCCTCATCCTCCCCAAGTAGGCCTCCTGGCACAAGTCCCTCCTCCTCCCCGACTAAGATTTCTGGGCAGGGTTCCTCTTCCTCTTCCCCTGAGTTTTTGGGCCTGAGATCTATCTCCACTCCTAGCCCTGCTAGCCTTAGGCGTGCCTTGTTGCCTGAGCTTTATGCTCCAAGCCCTGTCCCTCCAGAAGAGCAGGCAGAAATAGAGAGCACAGCTCATCCCCCAGCACCACCTGAGCTGTGACCTTCTGTGAGCATCCTCTAAGACTCACAGAAGGAATCAGCATCTACTTTGTCAGTGGGCTGCCTGCCCTGTAGTTACCTGCGAGGTCTCCCAAAGTTCTAGCTGTTAACCAACATTCTGCGTAGTTTTGAAGCCTCCCCTCCCCATGACTCCACCACCTAGCACTTTGTTGGCCTTTGATTCTGGCCCATCGTCTTCCTCAAGAGTTTGCTTTTGCCCTTGAGCTGAGACTTCTGTTTTCCAAGTTGCTTTCTGTTATGAACTGTTTTAATTAGTAAAGTGTTGATTTTGTTTTAAAAATGTAGAGGTGTGTTTTTTATTGCGATTCAAAAAATCGTTAATCCTATATCCTATTTAGAGGATTAAAGAAAATTGTTAACATACTAGCTTACCCTTTGGGTGAGAGAAGAAATAAAATACTGTTCTAGTAATAATTTTATTCCCACTGATTGAAATGGGGATATGTGCAGGAAGTTGCTACTTAGGCTGTATATACCCTCTTAGCAGAGGTGATTAGCAACTTGGGCAAGAAAAGGGGGCAGGGTTTAACCCAAGGTGATTGGAGAAAAGGAGGGGTGATGGAGACATCCAGGGTTCAGGAAAGAAGCAGGGCATGATGAAGTGTGGGGTGAGAGGGAGGGGAAGATAACCCAGATGGGAGTAGGGAAGCTGGGAGAAAGATCCAGATCAGGAAATGGGGAACAGCAGGACTCAGGAGCTTGAGAGGGGAATGTCTCAGTTTCTAAAGGGAAAAAAAAGTATATGTGTGGGGAACGGGCTTCTGAAGTCTCTGCAGGTGGGGAGAGTCTGGGAAGGTGATTCAGGGCTAATAACTTGGGAAAATGGTCAGACATTTAGTGAAAATATGTTTTGATCTGTAATCTTAGTGTAACAAAAATAATTGTAACTAAGTTTGAGCAGATATATGAGGGTGTGTGTGTGTGTGTTTGTGTGTGTAGACATTTGGAGAGATATATGGGCATACACCATGCTCTGAACAAGTTGTATATCTGGTTCTTTAATAACTGGTGATATGGTCTTCTATATTCTACAAGTTCCACATTGACCATATAACTACTTTTGTAATTAAACTCAGCTATTTTTCAAAAATTTAAGGTGTAGGCGCATAATAGAGACCACATTAAAAGAATAGAGTGAAAAAATAAAAAGCAAACCAGCAAAAGAAACTCCCTTTCACTCTTTCTCATATTTCTCCTCTCCTTTGCTATTCTGGTATGTGAACAGTGCAGGCAGAGACCTGGCTAAAAAGTGCCCTAGTCGCAATTTGGAGGGTCCTGTTCAGGTCTTGATTATGCTTTATTAACACCACAAAGCTAAGAGTCCACAGGGACAAGTGGGACCTGTGTGCCCACCAGGTCCCAACATCCTGCCACTTTTATAGAAAATGTTTCAGGTACCCTCATTCTTCAAGACTGTTTCTCCAAGTTCCTTCCTAAGGAAAGAACACATTTTAAAAGCTCTCGCTCTGTTTTATTTCTTTTTCTTCAGTAATTCTAAGTATCCAAAGACTAAGACAAGAAGTAGACAGTTTCAGTGCAGCAAGTCACAACCTCGCAGTATTGGAGGGCCTACATTTATTCCCATTTCACAGACGTGAAAATTGAGGCTCAAAGCAACTTGGTGATTTTCCAAATCTCATCACTAATAGAGCTTGGCTCCAGAGTCAGAATTTCTGGGTTTGAATTCTGTTGTTCCTATTGATTCACTGTGTGACCCTGGGCAAGTTAGTTAACCTGGGATCCAAAGCTTCTGCATTTGTCAACTGGGCACAGTAAGAGTGCATCCTCTAACATTATTGTAAGGATTAAAATGGATGGTCCATATTAAGCGCTTCCAACAGTGTCTTGTACAACGTGAGTGCCCAGTAGAAATGCTTCTTAATCTGAATAGGATTATGATCTTGTGGCCAGACTGCCGCTTTTTAGGAAAAACCAGAACATTTTACTGGTCTTTCCTAAAACAACAATACCTTGAAAATCTACAGTGGCTGTTTCAAAAATGGAGAGGGACAGTCTTTATTGTACTTAGTTCTTTAAAATATGAAGGTATTTCCACAAGCTATTGAGCAATGTTTTTACCAATCCAGAGGCCACTGCGCAAAAATGTAAAAAAAACAAGGATTGAGCCTCGGAGGCACAAACTCTAGGAATTTAACAAATTTATACTTGCAGTAGTTACGTGAATGCTTCTGAGAACAGTAATTTTCCTCCCAGCATTGTTTGTATCTTCTTTAAAATATTGATTTTAATGAATGAATGGAATACACCAAGGATTAACATTATTGACTGCAAGGTGTCTTCATTCAGTACGTGGCATGCAGATATAACAGGTAAAAATCATAGTACACTTGTATATGTTATATAAATATATGTATACTAACTCAATTCACAGGACAACCTTAAGAAATAGATGTTCATATTGAGCCCATTTTATAGATAAAGACATTGAGGAAGAGAGGTTATATAAAACATAATATGGAGGAAAGACACATTGAACTGTGGACTCTCATGACCCTTTGAGAGGTTATTAACTTCTTTTGTGAGTAAACTGTATGATACGCTCCTGCAGAGAGTACTACTGTTTTGCCAAGTGTGAAGGTAATGGTTTGGACATGTTCATTTACTATTTATTATGAGAAATGGTGTTGGTTTTGTATTGTGTAAAGTTACTCTATCAACCTAAACTTCATATGGAAGGTGAAAAATTCTAGCCCAATCACATTAACTCATGTCACTCGTGAAAATAATCATAGCAGGAGGTTATAATTGATTGTGTAGGAAAGGTTTATCTACCAAGAAGCAGGAGCAAGTTTGGAAAGTAACAGCAACATTATAGGTCTTTCCTGGGAATTTGTGTGCCCTATCGTAGTTTCCCTTTGTGTCCCCCTAAGTGGTGTCCAGTCCCCAGAAACAGCTGTGAACTGGGAAAGGGGCGGGGTGAAAGGCCCATTTCAGAGCCCTGCACTCCTCACAGCTGAGCACAGCTTTAACTCCAGGGTTCCTCTGCGGGGAACCTGGAAGTACCCGAAAATCTTTCAGCTGCCTTTCCCTGGAAGTTGCCACAATCAGCTACTATACTGAACAGGGCTGGTTTTATGGGCACGTGACCTGTACAGTTGCACAGGCCCCTGCTTGCTTTAATGATGTGTTGTTGCCATCTTAAATGCTTAATGATTTTTGAACCAGTTGTTCCACATTTTTATTTTTCACTGGACTTCACCAATTATATAGCTGATCCTAAAACTGTTTTTAACACTTTAAAAAAATATTTCTAGCAAGCAGAGCACCAGGAAGTGTAGCTGGTGGCTGGTAATAAAAACAGATGACATTGTCATAAGAATGAGCTTAGGGTGGCCGGACGCGGTGGCTCGCGCCTGTAATCCCAGCACTTTGGGAGGCCGAGGCGGGCGGATCACGAGGTCAAGAGATGGAGACCATCCTGGCCAACATGGTGAAACCCCGTCTCTACTAAAAAATACCAAAATTAGCCGGGCTGGTAGCACGCGTCTGTAGTCCCAGCTACTCGGGAGGCTGAGTCAGGAGAATTGCTTGAACCCAGGAGGCAGATTGCAGACAGCCGAGATTGCAACACTGCACTCCAGCCTGGCGCCTGGCGACAGAGCAAGACTCAGTCTCGGGGAAAAAAAAAAAAAAAAAACTGAGCTTAGGGTAAGGCAAACTGCATGAGACGCTGGGGTTGGAGAAGACTAAACTTGAAATTTGGCCCCACCTCTGCCTTGCTGTGTGACCTTGAGTAAGTTTCATAACCTCTCTGACCCTCAGTTTCCACACCTGTAAATTGGGGATAATAATATCGACTTCATTTTCACAATCTCTGCCTGTGCTAATCCTGTCTACCCATCCTTCTGGCTGTGGTTTAGGATCCTTCCTCTGTGTTCCCAGAGCCTCTTGTTCTTACCCTTGCCAAAGCCCTCATTACATCATTTTGGAAATTATATTTCTGCATAACCATCTTCCCACTAGACTATGGGAGCTTTGATGACTTGAATGAGCCTGGATTTTCCATGTGTCCCCAGAACCCAGGGGCCCTGGGCCTGATAGGCAGAAAGAATTGTTTCTTGGCTTAATAGTAATAGTACAAGCTACATGCTCTATAAAAAATAACAACTAATTTACAAAATATGTGTTGGAAATAATATATAAGAAGTGTGTAAACCCAAGATATTTCCCTATCTAAATTTTCTTCACTGAGAGAGGGCGTGGGCTTTTATCCTTTTCTCAGAACCATCAAGAACCAGTGTTTTCCTGATATCTTAACTTCATAGTGTAACTGGCACCTTCTGTTACTCCCTCAGCCTCGGATTTGGCCTCACAGCGGGTCTGCATTGGACATGACACTGAAGGCTTCACAAACACAGTGTTATTGATGCTAAATAGGCTCTCAAGAAATATTTCTTGAATAAATGCCTTGTTAGATTAATAGAAGCCAGCTAATTACATTATTTTATTTTATAGGTAAAAGGCTTAGATATCATTTGGTCTTATATTGGCAAAACCGAGGACATGAGCTAAGAAGTCAGTGGAATTGTGAAATTCAAGTGAGCATGTTCACACATACACAAACAGCCCACTCTCCTGGTATTCTGTTTTTCTATGACCACTCATCTCGTCAGTTTCACTTTCTTCTCCTCTCCTGTGTTCCATTTTCACAGTCAACACACTATACTGCAAATGCCATCAGACTCATCACATACAGACTTTTATCGAGCTTCTCAGATTCTGTGACTGCCTTCCCAAACATAATGTGAGATTCTTGAGGGCAAGGAACATGCTATCCTGGTCATTGCAAAAAACAGAATCCAAAATAATGCCTAAAATATGGTAGGAGTAACTGAATTGTTGAATTAATTAATATGTTGTGACACATATTAAAAAATACCTGCCTTCCAATTTGGAGGTCGTTGTGTAGGCATCATTGTTCTGTAGACACTATCTGTATAGGCAATATGTGTGAGGCTTTGTTCTGTCAGTTACCAGGTACACTGTGATATTCAGCTGTAAGGAATTGAAAGAGAATTATTCCAATTCCTCTTTCTACAGCACTTTGTATAGTAGGTAGTACAGTTTTCAATACACACCTTAAATAAGGATAGTGCTTCACAAACTACAGGCATTCATAAGAAAACTTCAGGATTTTAAAAAATTTTCCTTCTTTTTGTCGTTCCCTTTCTTTCCTTTTTACTTTATCCCCCATTACCTTTGCCTCTTCTCTTTCTCCTCCAACTTTCCCTCCCTCTCTCCCCGCTTCTCCTCCTTCTTTCCTTCCTTCCATTGTATGGATATTTCACAATTTTAATTTATCCAAACACATGCATGGATACTTAATTTGTTTTCCTGTTTGGTCTATTACAAATAAAGCTTCCATGAATATTCACATACAGATACTTGTATATACAAGCGTTCTTTCCTCTTGAGTAAATACCTAACAGGGAAATAGCTGGGTCATGGTAAATATTTGTTTAACTTTTTAAGAAATGGTCAAATTGATTTTCAAACTGTATGTGGAGTTTTATATTCCCACTGGAAGTGTATGACTCCAATCCCTCCACAGCCTTGCCAACAATTGATGGGGGCAGACATAAAAATTTTAGACATTCTAACAGGTGTGTAGCAGTATCTCATGGTGGTTTTTTTGTTGTTGTTTTCTGTGTGTGGGGGGGTGTGTGTGTTTGAGATGGAGTCTCACTCTGTTGACCAGGCTGGACTGCAGCAGCGCTATCTCGGCCCACCGGTGGTTTTGTTGTTTTGTGGTGTGTGTGTGTGTGTGTGTGTGTGTGTGTTTGAGACAGACTCTCTGTTGACTATGCTGGAATTCAGTGGCGTGATCTTGGCTCACTGCAACCTCCGCCTCCCAGGTTCAAGCGATTCTTCTGCCTCAGCCCCTGAGTAGCTGGGACTACAAGCACGTGCCACGACGTCCGGCTAATTTTTGTATTTTTAGTAGAGACGGGGTTTCGCTATCTTGGCTAGGCTGGTCTGGAACTCCTGACCTCAAGTGATCTGCCCACCTTGGCTTCCCAAAGTGCTGGGATTATAGGGGTGAGCCACTGCGTGTGGCCTCTCTTGTTTTTAATATGAATTTTCCCAAGGGCTAATGATGTTGAATATCTTTTCACATGCTAATTTGTAAATACAGTGTCAATTATTTATTGGGGTGTTCGTTTTCTTACTTTGAGTTCTGAGAATTATATATTCTGGATACAAGTCTTCTATTAGATATGTGACTTGCAAATATCTTTTCTCACTCTATTGCTTATCTTATTTTTATAGTGCCTTTTGAAGAGCAGAAATTTTTAATTTTAATAAAGTCCAATTCATCAATTTCTTTTATCAGGCTTTTGGTGTTAATATCTAAGAAATATTTTTCTTACTCAAGTTCGCAAAGTTTTTGTTCTACATTTTTCTCAAAGTTTTTTATATTTAACTCTCATATTTAGATCTAAGTTAATTTTTAGATATCACTCAATGTATAGATCAACATTCATATTTTACTTTTGGATGTGGTAACCACTGATTCCAGGACCATTTATTGAAAAGATTAACCTTTTCCCACTGAAATGCTTTTGTACTTTTGTTGAAAATCAATTGACCCTATATTTGCTGATATTTCTGGACTCTATTCTATTACATTGAATTTCAAAGAACCAGTACCACACTTTCTTGATAACTGTTACTTTAAGTCAAAAAGACAGTTTCTTCTTTTTCAAAGTTGTTCTGGCAATTTCAGCTCTTCCATAATTCTATAAGAATTTTAGAGACAGCTTATCCATTTAAAAAAAACTCCAGCTTTATTAAGTATAATTGGAGATACACTACCCCACATATATTAAGTACACAAATTTGATATGTTTTGACATACATATATACCCATGAACCATCACCACAATCGAGATAATCAATATAGTCATCAAACTCCAAAAGTTTTATCTTGCTTAACTGTAATCTCCTCCTCTTTTCCTATACCCTTACCCTGTCCCTAGGCAATTAATTATCAGCAGTCTGTCACTACAGATTAATTTGCATTTTCTAAAATTTTATATAAATGAAATCATACAGTATGTACACTTTCGTGCTCTCACTTCTTTCACTTAGCATACTTATTTTGAGATACATCCATATTGTTGCATATATCAATACATTACACCTTTTTAATCAATGAGTGGCATTTTATGTATATATCAACATTTATTAAATCATTTACCTGTTGAAGGACATTTCGGTTCTATTTAATTTTTGACTACATTTTTTACTCTTACAAACTACTATGAACATTTTTGCGTAAGTTTGTGGACATATGCTTTTCTTTTTCATGAGTGAATAGTTAGGTGATGAATGACCCAGGAATGACCTCGCCGCCTGGCGCCCGCCCGAGCTGCCGCCTACTCGTGCAGAGTCCGAGCTCCCGCCCAGGAGGCGGCCAACGAGACGGTGTCTCAGAGCTGGTCCCCTGGGTCTGCGCCTGGGTCAGGACGGGGTCGGATGTGAGCCTCCTCTTGGAAGACGATTTGGCCGAGCAGAAGGTGGAGAGCACCGGAAGGTTCTAAAAGTTGCTGGTGACATTTCTTGCCAATTCTTCTAACACTGTCTAGGGAAAAGTTCCTAGCCTGTTGTGTGCAAAACAGTCAACACAAGTTTTTAATTTTTTATTACAAAAAGGTAAAGTTCAAAACAATATATATATATAATATAATAGGCATATGTTTAATTTTTTAAGAAACCTCCAAATATTTTTCAAAGTGTTATCATTTTACACTCCCACCACCACTATATGAGGTTTCCTGTTCCCTTACATCCTTGCCAAACCTTAATATGGTTTGTGTTCACAAATTTTCACATCCTAGCTGTGCAATGGTAGCACATTGTGATTTTAGTTTGGATTTCCTTAATAAATAATAAGGTTTATCTTTTTTATGTGCTTATTTGTCAATAACATATTTTCTCTTATTTTTATTTTTATTTTGTTTTTTTTTTTGAGACAGAGTTTCGCTCTTGTTACCCAGGCTGGAGTGCAATGGCCCGATCTCGGCTCACCACAACCTCCACCTCCTGGGTTCAAGCAATTCTCCTACCTCAGCCTCCCGAGTAGCTGGGCCTACAGGCTGTGCCACCATGTCCAGCTAATTTTTGTATTTTTAGTAGAGACGGGGTTTCACAATGTTGACCAGGATGGTCTCAATCTCTTGACCTACTTAGTGATCCACCCGCCTCGGCCTCCCAAAGTGCTGGGATTGTAGGCGTGAGCCACCACGTCCAGCAATAACATATTTTCATTTGTTAAGTGTACAACAACGAATGTGAACCTGAAATAGCCAGTCCTTCAAGATGGATTTTGAGTGGCTAACAGTACCTAAATTTAAAATACAGCCAAATAGCCATTTGCTGACTAAAGGTCACACAGGTACTCTGAGTTTCCTAGAAAACTCACGCCTATGTTTGACTATGGGACTTTCAGAGCTCACCTGAACCAACCAATCAGAGCCCACCTGCCTTAGCCAATGAGAGCTCAGTTGTATTGACCAGTCGGAGCTCAGTTGCGTTCACCAATCAGAACCAAGCAAGTTTGAATCCTTCATTTGTACAAAAGATCCTGACTGGGAATCTCGGTAGGAACTTTCTCTATGAAAGCCAAAACCGTCTCTTTGTTCTCTGTAATACACTTTGGTTGTACACAGAAGACTGTGTCTGTTTGCAAACCGTTCATAGGAATTAAGTCTTTCCTCCAAATTCCTTTTTCAAAGAACTTTGTTTACATTCTTGGTGTCAGAAACAGGATTTGTAGCGATCCCCAACTGCTCCCAGTGCTGTTTGAGACAAGGCATAAGCGCCTGCAAGAGCCTCCTGAGGTCAGTTGTCCTCTTGCTAGTGCCAGGGCTTCGGTGATGGGCTGGGGTAAGTTCTCTCAAATTCAGACCTCCTACCCTTTGTTTAAGGTCTCAGAGACTTTATTCCTTTCCTGTAGGTTCCCTCCATCCAGACCCCAGAGGAGATCTTCCTTTTTTCCCCTGGCTGGGATGGGAGGTGGGGGGCTTGGGAGGGTTGCCTTCCCAGCCTGTTCCCCCTATCTGGACTTTGGAGGGGCCATTCCCTGTTGACCCCAGGTTTTGAGGGGGCCTTCCAATTCTCAGCCAGTTCCCTCCATCTGGATCCCAGAAGTGACCCTACCAGTCACCCCAGTTTTATAGGGGGTCCTTCCCAGTCCAACTTAGCCGGTCTGTAAGGTTTTATGGGGATGCTCATGCTAAGGGGACTGACAGGGATGCATTCATCATGTCAGTGCAATGGGAAACCCATATTTTAAGTTTTTCCCTGAACAGTGCCTTCTGGCACTCCAGCTTGATTTACGAGCAAAAATTATGGTCCAGGAAGTTGTAATTGGCTAGATCTCTGGACAAAAATTATGCAGGACAATCTTAAACTTTATTGGCCAAATGGGGCTTCTTTGAAATTCCAAAACTTGCCTATGTGCAGGCACAATTAGAAGAAATAAAACATTGAATGTTCCAAAAACAATAAGAAACCTTTTTTTTCAACCAGTACTTTGAAAGTTCGAAATGAAATCAAGGGGCTACCATTGCCTCTTTTAGGGAAAATAATTCCCAATTGAGTGAGTGCCTTAATGAAATAGAAAGAATTGCTTGTCAGATTGAAACAAAAGCTGAAAAAAAGAAGCCTCCTCTGGAAGAATCTTCTTCCACTAGCCTCCCATTGCCCGCCACTCGGCCTTTTATTTGCACCTTTTTTTCAGACCTCTGCTTTACCTTCGCTCCCTCCTTCCTCTTTTACTCTTTCACTTTGAAGGGATTACATTTTCTCTAGACTCATCTGTATGTTTTCTTACAAATTCTGTGATAAATTCCTATGATTTTATGTTACCTTGTTATCCATTTCAATCTTCCTCTAAAACACCCAAACTACTTGAAAAAGCTTAAATTTTCTGTGCTTTGAAATGTATATTTGTCACCCCGTTCTCAAAAATTCAATAAAGGCATCAGTCATGTGGGACAGTTAAATATCAGCTTATTCCATTTCCAGAGAGCTAATTTGAATCTAACTGTTCTTTAAACTATGAGTTTTATCTGACTCATAGCTACAGGCTTACAATTAAAGCTATAATATCTTTTTTGTGTGTCTGCCTGTATATGTGTATATATATATATATATATGTGTATATGCATATATGTCTGTATTTATATATATGTGTGTGTATGTTTCAATATACACACACATATATATTTATATGTGTGTGTAAATATACACACACATTTATATGCGTGTACATTTAAATACACATATATGAATATATGTGTGTGTGTATATTTAAATACACATACATATATAAACACATATATGTGTATATTGTCTATAGGACCAAATTGGCTTATAAATAAATGAGTACTCATAAATTAAGCAAATAAATCCAAATACTTTTTAAGTTCATGTGACAGCAATCTTTTGGTGGATGAGACTGGTCTAATATTGTTGGTTTGATGGCAATGGTTATATCTTCTGAGTCATTAAAAAATACATATATATATTTAACTTTGAGGTTCTTTTATACTTACCTGGCATACAGTAATGTAAAATTGGTTGATAGAAAATTTTGCGTGGGATAGTGGCTAGATTTTCCTAGTGTCTCATGAAGTCTTCCAGATGTAATTGTTAGGAGTGAATGAATTGAATGGATGTAAATAGATAAAAGTTTATAAATGAACTTTTGAAAATGGTTATGTTTCATAATATGTTTACGTGGGAGGATGTTCATTGAATTAGATCATTTCCAGATAAGATGTAATTCTGAGACATTGGTTGCTGAATATGAGTTCAGGCTCATGGGCTTGTTTTTTGAGAAAAACAAAAGTCATTTGAGTCTATTGGTAAATATGTCCTGCTCTGTATTAAAAAGATACTCTGTTAGTGTATGTTTCTGGAAATTGTAAAATGTGTATTCATGGATTGTTGGTACATGATTGACAGTTAAAAGCTACTTAAGTCCCAGGTTTTCACTGAAATTGGGGTTACTAAGAGTTAACATTTTAATTAATGTTTGTGATTAAACAGGTGAGAAATACAGTCTGTAAGCGTATGAGGAGGGTAGTATGTATTTTTGGTAAGGAAGATTGAAGAGAAAAGAGAATAATTTTTGTATAAGAAATAATCTTTTGTGGTAAATTTTTGTCGTAAAGTGACTGGTTAAGAGAGAAAGTATAGTCTCCTCTCCGCCAAACCGCTGCCGAGCCGCCATTATGGATACCAGCCGTGTGCAGCGTATCAAGTTGGCCAGGGTCACCAAAGTCCTGGGCAGGACCCGTTCTCAGAGACAGTGCACGCAGGTGCGCGTGGAATTTATGGACGACACGGGCTGCTCCATCATCCGCGACGTAAAAGGCCCCGTGCGCGAGGGCGATGTGCTGGCCCTGTTGGAGTCCGAGCGAGAGGCCCGGAGGTTGCGCTGAGTTTGGCTGCACATTGGGTTTTGGATGCTGGATTCGACCACTTGAGATGGAAATGGTGTGTCACGATCTGGTCCTTTATTTTATGCTGCCACACGTAAATTGAGATGGACCTGTAAATAAAGCCTTTGTGATACCAGTTTACAAAAAAAAAAGAGAGAGAGAGAGAGAGAGAGAAAGTATAGGAGAAAGCAGAAAATCTAAACATGTCATAAATTGTCTAAGAACATTAATTTATGAAAAGAAAGTCTCTAAAAGGAATTTTCTGTGTGATCAGATTGGCTACAATTGAAAGGAAATTTTTTATTCATCTTTCTGAGGACTGAGCTTTGATGTTTAGAAATGCACTGATGCAGAATTTTAAAATCTAGTCCCCTGTGTCACAACAAGGCTTTCTTAAAAATTGATTTTCTCTCAGTAAAGTTACAGGATGTTTTTATTTTTAATTCCAAAATCTCTTCCCTTAACAACCATCCTGTAAACTATAAACAGTTTTTACTTATGCCACATGTCTTTCTCAGATCTACCTAACTTTCCTAGTTTCAGGTTCGAAATGCAGCTGTCCTTCTTACCCTTGAAAAGGTGTATTGTTTTGCCTGGCTGGGATTATAATCCTCTCCTTCAACCTTTTCATCACCTTCGGTAATTTTGTCTCCAGTTCTAACACTGATGTAATGGCCTAACGCTAAAGGGTTCATCTTGAAAGTCTAGAAAGGCAGTGTTTCCTTCAGTACAACGTGATTGTGTACTTTTGACTTCTGATGTTTCTGAATTGTTCCATGTAACTGGGAAACTTCCCATGCTGTTATTAAAGTCCATGTCTTACCCTCTGCTCAAGGTACTAGTTTTCTTGTTTCCATCCCTCTTTAATATAGTGTACACCCATAACCTTGGACATACTTTTCCTGTGTCTGATTAAACTCAGGTACCTTTTTCATCAAGTTTAACTTCCAGGTTATGTAAATGGGCTTTCCATAAGGAGAAGCAACATACTGCGGGAGGTTTTCTTTTCTTTGCCTTTTTGGTAACTGGCCTAGGAAACAAAGATTCTGTTTTACCAAGATAATTTCCTGTGCTTCATTCTTTATTAGGTTTTTGATTATATTGGAAAACTAACTTTCAAAAGAGTTCAGGTTTCTACATCCTGAACATCCAGAATGTTTATAGCATTCTGTATTGCTTTTGAAGTCTTTTGGTTATCACTCCGGTTAAGAAAATAAATATTATTTTACAGCATCTGTGATTCTGTTTAATTAAGGACTTTGAGCCTTTTGACATCTTTGGCGGGTATCCACAGGATCAAAATGCTAAATCTTTTTGATCTAAAGCTAACTTTGAGATTTTCTAGCTGGGCCTTGAAGAACATAAAAAAATGTATCTCTCCAAAACCTAAAATGCAATTTAAAAAGGAAAAAGAAAAAGAAAAAAAAAATGTATCTCTCATCTTGGGAAATATTAAATGATTAGACTTACATGGTAAATGTATGGGAAACATTGTTCATTGATAAGCGATGCTGGATCCTTTCCCAGTTACACTTATTGGTATATTATTATATTTCAAAATTATAGGTTCATAAAAATCTAATATTCAGTCATAAATCTGGATATTAATATGAGTATTCCAAAAAATTACATGAAATTTGTAAAAGTCTGATGGTCCTGATGTGAAGATGTCAATTATAGTTATGGTTGTTATCTTAAAATGCTGCATGTAGTAGAGGTGGCCTAATTTCTTTTACAACTGTAAACTCTCATCAGATTTTTTGACCATGACTGTTCTGGGTTTTTGCCATCCACAGTTAATGTTTTAATTCCTCTCTGGAAGCATTTGTAATCAGCTATAGTCCAAAATTGCTTTTCATGGAATTGCTAATCAAGATTGAGGAAAATAATGGATGATAAATATATTGATGAGTGGACAGAAACTGTGTGCTGATTGTCATGTTCTGATTTGACTCTGTCGAGTTCTTGTGGCCTACATGTGTCCATGTAGCTCCTGTTTGGGAGCTGGAGGAAGCCTACAGCACTTTTAGCTGCTACCCAGCATTTGTCCCAGGAGTCCCTTTAGTGGTCAAAGTATTGCTAATTGGCACATAAAGCTACCTGTTAAGCAATTTTTAATGCCACTTCTTAGTGTTGTTTTTGCCTGGTATTAGAGAAAAAAGTGGATGACTAGTTTTCTTACAAGTTGAAAGGATTTAAAATACGGTTTAGTGTAAATTTTCTTGAGTACAAAGGCATTCTTGACATGTGTGAGCCTAGAAAAGATAATTACCCCTTTACTCAGCTTGCTGGGTGTCTGGTTCAGAGGCTGAGTACTGCTGAGAGTATTTAGAACTTAGGCAACTGGGAACTAGAGAGTAATGGCTGCTTTGGTTTGGATGCTGATTGCGATATTTCTCCCCTACGGGAAAAACAGATTGAGTAAAACGAAATAGATTACATGAAATTAAGTAATTGACAAGGATAATGTTTTTATTACTTATTTAAAAGATTTTTTTCCTTAAATGTTTTGTTCTCCAGATTTAATAAAACTTTCTTTCATAAGCTATCTATAGTTAGCAATAATTTGGTAAAGTATCTTTTTATGAAGAGGTGCTAGCATTTGCTTTTTCTCCCTAGTGTATCAAAAATTCAGAAACTATTCATAAGTATTCTTATTTTTATTTATATACGTTCAATAAAAATTTGCTTTCTCTTTATAAGCAGGATATAATTGGAAACATTGGTTATGTTATCAAGGTTTTGACTGAAATGTCATATTTAAGAATAAGCATAAAATACCTGGTTTTGAGAGTTCCCCAACTTAGTGAATGAGTAGATATTGTCACTTCCTGGAGGGCCCAAGAACCTTAAGATTTTGAGTAACATTTAAAGCCTGTGGCACGTTGGTTTCTAGCCTCAACAGGTTTTTAAATCTGGGATTCCTATATGATCAATGTGGAGATAAAAAGTTATGTTTCTGAAGAAAAACTAAAGTATATCTGTTATTAGATTGTAGCCCTATGCATTGTTTTTAAGTTCTTACTTACCTGCAGACTGGAGTAGATCCTGAATTATCCTAATTTGTCTAATATTTGGCTACAACTAATCCTGATAAAGTATCCCATCCCTCTTCCCCCAAGCAAAATTAGACATACTCTGCGAACATTAAAGGGACATCTCCTCTACTTAAAACTAACCAGGTATTAATTAATTAATTATGTATTGAAATTGGAGATGAACTAGTCAGATCTCTGGTTGATGCAGGAACTACTCTGCCTGTCCTTAATCCTGACGCACTTTCCGCATGCCCTCTCTGGAGTTCTGAATTTATCCAGATGGTTGGGGTAGCCAACTAACTTATGATGGTTCCTAAATCTCTACCTATCCCCTTGTAGCTTTGGCCCCTCACTCTCAGTCATTGCCTTTTGCTTATCTCATTGTCGCACATACACCTCATGGGAAGAGACTTTTTAGAAACTTACCATGCATGTATTTCCTTGTCCAAAAGGAGGAAATAAGTTATAAGTTTGAGCTGTTCTTGCCAGGAGATTTTGTCACAGAAATGACTTCTACCTAAGTTTCCATCTGTTCAGTTAGTCTCACTAATGCTACTTACCCTGATCTCCGAAAGCTACCTGAGAGTCTTTGGGCACAATTCAGCACAAATGATAAACCCTCAAATTATGATCATGATAATGGCAGACATTCCCAAGAATGCCATTTACTCAGATGGGATAACCCTAGTGAAGGCGCTAGATGAGGACGATTTCTGGAATTCTGATTTGTACTAGGCTCTGCTTGGGATGAATATATGATTCAGAAACCTTTACTACATTGTTAACAGAATTGCCTGCGCCACTACCTGAACTATCAGAGTGTAACAAAAGTCCTTAGACTTCCTTGCTTGTATGGCCCTAGACAACTGCATGACTATTACCTTGCTGTACAAGGTGGTGTTTGTGCTGTTACTAACACTTCCTGCTGCACCTGGGTAAATATTTCCAATCAGGTTGAATTAGAAACATCTAAGATCTTAATCTCTGAAAAGAACATCTTCACAAAGCCTCCTGGATGGCTTAATGGGCCAAATTTCTGATTTTCAAATATTTTCGGCTGGCTTCCCACGGGATCCCTTCTATGTCCTAACCTACAAATTTTAATGATCCTCTCATATTTGGGCTAAGCATTTGACTCCTGTTTAAAATTTTAATTTTTTGAGGGACCTCCATACTGTTTTCAAAAATGACCGTACTAACTTACAATACCACCAACTGTATGCAGGGTTCCCTTTTTTCTACATCTTCATTAACATTTGTTATCTTTCATCTTTTATAATATCCAGTCTAACAGCTGTGAGGTGACATCTCATTTTGGTCTTCACTTACATTTCTTTGATGATTAGAGATGTTGAGCACTTTTTTGTATATCTGTTGGTCATTTATATGTCTTTTTATATTTTTTTACCGTTTTTTTTTTTCTTTTTTAGAGACGGGGTCTTGCTCTATCACCCAGGCTGGAGTGTAGTGGCACACACAATTGTAGCTCACTGTAACCTCAAATTCCTGGGCTCAACCAATCCTCCCACTTCAGCCTCCCAAGTATCTAGGACTACAGGCACATGATACTATGCCTGGCTAATTTTTAAAAAATATATAGAGAGATGGGTTCTTGCTGTGTTGGCTAACCTGATCTTAAACTTCTGGCCTCAAGTGATCATCTCACCTCAGCCTCCCAAAGTGCTGGAATTACAGGCATGAGTCACCATGCCTGGCCTTTTTTTTTTTTTTCTTTTTCTTTTTTTTGTAGAGACGGTGCATATGTCTTTTTTTGCAAAACATCAATTCAGGTCCTTTGCCCATTTTTAAATAGGGATATTTATTTTCTTGTTATTGAGTAGTTTTGAGTTCCTTGTATATTTTGGATATTAGCCCCTTATCTGATAAATGATTTGCAAGTATTTTGTCCTTATTTGTGAGTTGTCTCTTCACTGTGTTGTTGTCTTCTTTATTGTGTAGAAGGTTGTAGTTTGATGCAATTTCGTTTATCTATTTTTGTTTTCATTGCCTGTGCTTCTGGGGTCACATACAAAAAAAAAGAACTCTTCCTATACTGTTACGGAGCTTTGTCCCTATGTTTTCTTCTAGTAGTTTAACAGTATCATGTCTTAAATTTAAGTCTTTAATCCATTTTAAGTTGATTCTTCTGAGATAAGAGTCCATTTTCATTCTTCTACATGTGAATATCAGATTTTTTTCCAGTACCATTTATTGAAAAGAATGGCTGTGATCACATTGTGGTTAGTACTCTGTGTTGTGTAATCCTATTTTAAAGATTATATTACTTGGTTTGTTAAATATTTTTAAATTTTTGCATCTGTGTTCATGATGGATATGTGTCTACAGTTTTTTCTTTTAATATCTTTGGTTTTCTATAAGAGCAATGTTGGCGTTATGTAATGTGTTGGGAAGTAATACTCCCTGTTAAATTTTCTGGAGGAATTTATATAGACTTGTTATTTCTTCCATAAATGTTTGGTAAAATGCAATACTAAAATCATGTGGTCCCGGAATTCTCTTTGTGAGAACGTTTTTAACTATAGCCTCATTTTTTTTTCACTTTTTGTTTTATTATGCTTTAAGTTCTGGGGTAGATGTGCAGATCCTGCAGGATTGTTGCATAGGTACACACATGCCATGGTGGTTTGCTGTCTCCATCCCCCTTGTCACCTACATCAGGCATTTCTCCCAGTGTTACCCCTCTCCCAACCTACCCGCCCCCCACTGTTCCTCCCCTAGCCCCCTAATCTCCCAACAGACCCCAGAGTATGATGTTCTCCTCCCTATGCCCATGTGTTATCATTGTTCAACACCTGCCTATGTGTGAGAACATGCAGTGTTTGGTTTTCTGTTCTTGTGTCAGTTTGCTGAGAATGATACAGCATCAGTTTCCTTAAATAGCTATAGGGATGTTCAGCTTCTGTATTTCTTCTTGAGTAAGCTTTGATACTGCAAGACTTTCAAAGAATTTGCACATTTCTTACAGATTGTCTAATTCATTAGCATTAAATTGTTATTATTTCCTTAAAATCATTTAAATATCTGTAGAATCTCTGATGATGTTTCTTCTTTCTTTCCTGATATTAATTTCTATTTTCTTTCCTTTTCTTGATCATTGTGATGGGAGGTTTATGAACTTTATTGATCTTCTCAAATAATATTTTTTGAGACAGGGTCTCATTTTGTTGTTGCCCAGGCTGGAGTGCGGCATGATCATGGCTCACTGCAGCATTAACCTCCCAGGCTCAGGTGATTCGCTCACCTCAGCCTCTTGAGTAGCTGGGACTACATGCTGCATGCATGACCACACCTGCCTAATTTTTGTATTTTTTTTTTTTTTTTTTGTAGAGACGAGGTTTCATCATGTTGCCCAGGCTGATCTTGAACTCTTGATTCAAACCATCTGTCCACTTTGGCCTCCTAAAGTGATGGAATTACAGGTGTGAGCCACTGTACCCAGCCCTAAAATAACTATTTTTAAATTTCATTAATTTTTTTTACTGTTTCATTGACTTTTTTTACTATATTTTTATTTACTGATTTTTTACTTTTTTTATTTTTTACTTTTTTGTAGCAGCTTAAAAAATAAAGAATAAAGATCAAAACAAAAATCAGTGAGATAAGGTGCAATAACATAGGAGGGGCAAAATCAAACGTTTAAACAGTAAAACTCTTCAAAAACTGTTTTACTTCAGGCCGGACGCAGTGGCTCAAGCCTGTAATCCCAGCAGTTTGGGAGGCCGAGGTGGGTGGATCACAAGGTCAAGAGATCGAGACCACCCTGGTCAACATGGTGAATCCCCGTCTCTACTGAAAATACAAAAAATTAGCTGGGCATGGAGGCGCGTGCCTGTAATCCCAGCTACTCAGGAGGCTGAGGCAGAAGAATTGCCTGAACCCAGGAGGCGGAGGTTGCAGTGAGCCGAGATCGCGCCATTGCACTCCAACCTGGGTAACAAGAGCGAAACTCCGTCTCAAAAAAAAAAAAACAAACCAAAACTGTTTTACTTCTACTATGTTATTACATCTTACTTCACTGATCTTTGATTTGATCTTTACTCTTTAAAGTGCTTGATTTGGATTTCATTTGCTCTCTTATTTTCTTGTATTTTAAGGTGGAAACTGAGACCATCAATTTCAACTTCTGTTCTTTTCTCTTTTTTTTGAGATGGAGTTTCGCTTTTGTTACCCAGGCTGGAGTGCAATGGCGCGATCTCGGCTCACGGCAACCTCCGCCTCCTGGGTTCAGGCAATTCTCCTGCCTCAGCCTCCTGAGGAACTGGGATTACAGACACCTGCCACCATGCCCAGCTAATTTTTTTTTTTTTTTTTTTTTTTTAGTAGAGACGGGGTTTCACCTTGTTGACCAGGATGGTCTCGATCTCTTGACCTCGTTATCCACCTGCCTCGGCCTCCCAAAGTGCTGGGATTACAGGCTTGAGCCACCGTGCCCAGCCCTGTTCTTTTCTAATATTAGATTTTATTGCTGTAAAATTTTCCCTAAGTAAGGCTTTACTAAATCCCACAAATTTTGAAAGAAAGTGTTTTCATCTAGTTCAAAATGTCTTTTGACTTTTCTTTAGATTTCTTGTTAAATTCAGTGATTGCTTAGAACTGTCTAATTTAGTTTCCAAATATTTGGAGATTTCCCGCATAACATTCTAGTATTGATTGCTGTTTTAATTCCACTGTAGTCAGATGACATACTTTTTATGGCATGCATTTAAATTTATTGAGACTTATTTTATGGTCCAGAATATGGTCTGCCTTGGTAAATGATTTGTGTGTAATTAAAAAGATACATTCTTCTGTGATAGGGTCCAAAGTTTTATAAATGCCTTGATGGTGTTGTTCAAGTATTCTGTATTCATACCGATTTTGTATTTTCTTGTTTTTTTGTTACTGTTCATTTTGTTTTTGTTTTGTTTGTTTGTTTTTGAGACAGAGTCTTGCTCTGTCACCCAGGCTGCAGTGCACAATCTTGGCTCACTGCAACCTCCACCTCCCGGGTAAGTGATTCTCCTGCCTCAGTCTCCCAAGTAGCTGGGATTGCAGGCACCTACCACCATGCCCAGCTAATTTTTGTATTTTTAGTAGAGACGGGGTTTCACCATGTTGTCCAGGCTGGTCTCAAACTCCTCACTTCAGGTAATCTGCCCGCCTCGGCCTCCCAAAGTGCTGGGATTATAGGCATGAGCCACTGCACCCAGCCTATTTCCTTGTTTTGTAAATTATTGAGAAAGTAGTATTGAAATCTTAGACATATTTGTGAAAATTTCTATTTGTCCTTTTAGTTTTATCATCTTTCCTTAATTTATTTTGCAGCTCTGTTCCTAAGTACATACATATTTAGGATTTTATGTCTTAATGTATTGACCACTTTGTTACAGTGAAGCGACCAAGTGATTCTCTTTGTTCTTGCTCTGACGTATACACTTTGTTGGTTTAGTAATGTAGCCACTCTAGCATTCTTTTGATGAGTGTTACTTTTCCAGATTTCTCTCTTTATGTAATTTATGGTTTAGTATTTAAAGTGAGTTTCTTGTAGGCCACATACAGATATATCAGGATATTTTTCCCTTATCTGATGATCACTACCTATTAATTAGAGTGATTAAATAATATACAATTTAAAGTGATTACTGATATGGTGGATTTAAATCTACCATCTTGATATTTTTATCTATTGATCCAATCTGTTATCTGTTTCCTTTTCCCTTTTTCTCTGATTTCTCTTGGATTAAGAGCTTTTTCTTCTTCTGACATACAATTCTCATAATAGTCTTCCTTTTAAAGTGTACAATTTAGTGGTTTTTAGTCTTCACCTGTGCCCTGGAGTTGGGAACAAGAACCTGATTTTCCAAGAAAAACACCACTCTTCAAATGAGCACTGGACAAGGATAGCAGCCCCTGATCTTCTTAGCTGCCCTTCCCGCCATGGAACCTTTGCTCTGTAGAGGAATGAAGGGATGTGGGTCAGAGGCAATCAGTGCCCCAGTATTCTGTTTTATCTGGGATTCCAGCTTTTACCGTATAAATTGAGGCTGGGTGAAAGAAGGGAACTTTATTCCTCTCATCGGCTACTGCCTGGAATACAGCTTCCATCTCATGTAGCTGAGACAGAGGAATGCCCTTCTTAGGGTGAAACCATAGCCCCAGGCTGGGAGCTGGAGGGAGAGGGCCCCTTGATTTTTGGCTGCACATGCCTGGAGCTGAGCTTCCATAACATGGAGCTGGAGGTGGAGAGTAATGAACAAACTCTTAACTCTTCTTACCAAGATTTAGTTAAGTTTTCTTGAATGAATGTTTATCCCTTTGTCACATGCCCTCAAGTTATTTTCCATAGAGTTCCAATGTTTGCTTGTTTGTCACATTTACCAGTTAAATAGTTGGTTTGCTAGGTAGAGGGTAATCTGAGCTCCTTCCTCTGTCATTCAAGAAGTCTCACCTTAGTAATCACTTCTTTATTTTTTCTGCACCAAACTCTTCTTTCTTTGAGTACCTTTTTTTTTTTTTTTTTTTTTGAGATGGAGTTTCACTCTTGTTACCCAGGCTGGAGTGCAATGGCGCCATCTCGGCTCACCGCAACCTCCGCCTCCTGGGTTCGGGCAATTCTCCCACCTCAGCCTCCTGAGTAGCTGGGATTACAGGCACGCGCCACCATGCCCAGCTAATGTTTTGTATTTTTAGTAGAGACGGGGTTTCACCATGTTGACCAGGATCGTCTTGATCTCTTGACCTCGTGATCCACCCGCCTCGGCCTCCCAAAGTGCTGTGATGACAGGCTTGAGCCACCGCACCCGGCCCCTCTTTGAGTATCTTGAAAGACATAAATCTTAGACTTTTATTATTGCCTCACAGAACACTAATTTGGGTAATTCCCATTGATCTTTCTTCAAGTTCACTAATTCTTTCTTTTGTCATTTACTTTCTGTTGTTAGGTCCATCCAGTGAATGTTTTACACACATTAATATGTTTTTCTGTTCTTAACTTTATATTTTTTAAAATAGTTTTTATTCTGTAGATAACTACTTTTTCATTCATTTCAAATGTGTATATTTTTAACCTCATGGAACATATAGATATACCAGCTACTTTAAAGCCTTTGATAATTCCAACATTGGTCATCTTATAATTGGCATTAATTGATTATTTCTTTGATAATTGATCATATTTTCCTGCTCCTTTATATGTGGTATAATTTTGGTTTGTGTTTGCAAATTTTTTAATATTCCATTGTGAGAGTTTTCATATGGGATCTTGAAGATGGAGAGTACCTGTGCAATGATTAGGAAACACAGGGTGGAAATAAAGATTCTATTACTTATAGGTTTTGGGGGGTCCATGACACATGTGGAGACTATGCACACTGAGGTCAGGGAGTACATGGAGAGAGATTGAGAGAGAGAGAGAGAGAGAGGAAGAGACACACCAGCAAGTACACTTATTGAGGTTACGACAGTTATCCAAACAGATTTCCTGAGGGGTTTTTTAATTAGTGGATTTAAAGCAAACACACAAGAGTTCCAAGAGGTCACATTGTGAATGAGAATTGGTCGCTGTGGCATACCTGCACGATCCATGAGGGTATGTGGGTCAGTGGGGCCAAACAGCTTATATCTAGCTGTCCCTTAGGAAAATGGTTACTAGAAGGAAATTGTATAAGGCAGATATCTGTATCAAATACATTGAGAAACTAGGGAGGTATAAAACTGGAAACTGTGCCAAGGGTGACTAAACCCTGCTTCTGGTATGAGAAAATTAAACTTACATATAAAATGGACATCAAGGCAACAGAAAATTATAAGATTTTACTACATAAGCCATTAATTAAGTCTGTTAAAATAGTCTGAATAATACTGATTTTTGTTTCTTTGTTTAGCAGTCAATCAATCTAGTTAAGTTCAGACTGCATGTTCTCTCCTTTCTTTTTTAAATTTATTCTTAATTATGAATGCCTAATCATTGTATATAATAATGGAGTACAAGTGATGTTTAGATACATGTAATGATTAAATCAGAATAACTGAGGCCTCCATTACCTCAACCATCTAACGTTTGTTTGTGTTAGGAGCATTCCAATTCCACTTTTTAAATTATTCTAAAATATACAATAAATTATTGTTGACTCTGGTCACCCTATTGTGCTACTAAATACTAGATCTTATATGTTCTGTTGTTTTGCACTATCCCCACTTTATTCTCTCTTTCTCTCTCTCTCTCTCTCTCTCTCTCTCTCTCTCTCTCTCTCTCCCCCTCTCCCTCTCTCTCTCTCTCTCTCTCTCTCTCTCTCTCTCTCTCCCCCCTACCCTTTCCAGGCTCTGGTAACCATCAATCTTCTCTCTATGAGTTCAATTTTTTTTTTTTAAGGCTAGTCAAGTGAAGCAGTGGGAGTGGAGAAGGAACAAAGAAATCTGCAACTGGTTGTGATCAATTAGTTGTAAACACTGCTGCACTCGGACCAGCCTATGAGTTCAATTTTTAACATTTTTAGCTCCCACGTATAAGTGAGAACATGTGGTATTTGTCTTTCCATGCATGTCTTATTTCACTTAACATAATGTCCTCCAGATCCATCCATCTTCTTGCAAATGACAGAATTTCATTTTTTTTTTTTTTTTTTTTGAGACGGAGTTTTGCTCTTGTTACCCAGGCTGGAGTGCAATGGCGCCATCTCGGCTCACCGCAACCCCCACCTCCTGGGTTCAGGCAATTCTCCTGCCTCAGCCTCCTGAGTAGCTGGGATTACAGGCACACGCCACCATGCCCAGCTAATTTTTTGTATTTTTAGTAGAGACGGGGTTTCACCATGTTGACCAGGATGGTCTCGATCTCTTGACCTCGTGATCCACCCGCCTCGGCCTCCCAAAGTGCTGGGATTACAGGCTTGAGCCACCGCGCCTGGCCTATTTCATTCTTTTTTATGGCTGAATAATATTCCATTGTGTGTGTATGTGTGTGTGTGTACATATACATTTTCTTTATCCACTTATTCATTGATGGACACTTAGGTTGATTCCATATCTTGGCTATTGTAAGTAATGCCAAAGTAAACAAGGGAGCACAGATACCACTTTACTATATTGATTTCCTTTCTTTTAGAAATATATAGCCAGCACCGGGATTTCTAGATCATGTGGTACTTCGACTTTTAGTTTTTTGAGAACTTGCCTACTGTTCTCCATAGTGGATATACTAATTTACATTTCCACCAATAGTATTTGAGGGTCTCCTTTCTCCACATCCTTAGCAGCGTTTGTTATTGCCTCTCCTTTGCATAAAGGCCATTTTAACTGGAATAAAATGGTATGTCATTGTAGTTTAGATTTGCATTTCTCTGATTATTAGTGATATTGAGCATTTTAAAATATATCTGTTGGCCATTTGTATAATATATCTTCTTTTGAGAAATGTCTATTCAGATCTTTGCCCATTTTTAAATTGAATTATTTGATTTTTCCTATTGAGTTGTTTGAGCTTGTTTGATTCTTTTGGATTTGTTCTTTTTGTTCAGGATGGTTTGGCTATGCTGGGTCTTTTGTTATTCCATATACATTTTAGGATTACTTTTTCTGTGAAGAATATCATTGGTATTTTGATGGGGATTGCACTAAATCTGTAGATTGCTTTGGGCAGTATGGTCATTTTAACAATATTAATTCTTCTAATCCATGAGCACAGGATGTTTTACCATGTATTTATGTCATCTGCAATTTTTTTCATCAGTGTTTTATAGTTTTTCTTATAGAGATCTTTCACTTCCTTGGTTAAATTTATTCCTAGGTATTTTAATTTTTTGTAGCTATTATAAATGGAATTGACTTCTTGATTTTGTTCTCGGCTAAAACACTGTTGGTGTATAGAAATGCTACTGCTATTTGTATGTTGATTTTGTATCCTACTAAATTCATTTATCAGTTCTAACAGTTTTCTGGGGGAGTCTTCAGGTTTTTCTAAATATATAAGATCATATTAGCAAACAAGGATAATTTGACCTGTTCTTTTCCAATTTGGATGCCCTTTATTTCTTTCGCTTACCTGATTTTTCTGGCAAAGAATTCCATTACTATATTGAATAAAAGTGGTGAAAGTGGGCATTCTTGTCTTGTTCCGTTTCTTAGAGGAAAGGCTTTCAACTTTCCCCCATTAAGTAAGACGTTGGCTGTGGACTCGTCATATATGACCCTTATTATTTTGAGGTATGTTATTTCTATTCATAGTTTGTTGAAGATTTTTATCATAAAGGAATGCTGATTTTTTTTTTTTTTTTTGAGACGGAGTCTCGCTCTGTCGCCCAGGCTGGAGTGCAAGGGTGCAATCTCGGCTCACTACAACCTCCACCCACCACATGCAAGCAAAGGAAGGCTGAATGTTACCAAATGGTTTTTCTGCATCTGTTGAGATGATCAATTTTTTTGTCCTTAATTCTGTTTGTAGGATGTATTACATGTATTAGTTTGCATATGTTGAACTATCCTTGTATCACTGGTGTAAAAAACCCACTAGATCACAGTGTAATATCTTTGATGTGTTGTTGGATCTGTTTTGTCAGTATTTTGTTGGGGATTTTTGTGTTACTTTCATAGGGACAATCATCTGTAGTTTTCTTGTTGTATTCTTGTCTGATTTTGATATCAGGGTGATACTGGCCTCATAGAAGAAGTTAAGAAGAATTCCCTTCTCCTTGATATTTTGGAACCGTCTCAGAAAGACTGGTGTTAGTTTTTCTTGGTATGTTTAATAGAATTTGTCTGTGAATTTATCTGGCCCTGGGCTTTTCTTTGTTGGGAAATTTTTAATTACTGATTTAACATCACTATCTCACTACTTCTTATTGACCTGTTTGGGTTTTCTAATTCATCCAGGCTCAACATTGGGAGGTTGTGTGTCTCCAGGAATTTAGCCATTTCCTCTAGGTTTTTAAATTTGCAAGTGTATAGCTGTTCATCATAGTCTCTAGTGATCCTTTGTATTGCTTGGGTATTGTTTGTCATGTCTCCTTTTCATTTCTGACCTTGTTTATTTGCACCTTCTCTCCTTTTCTTTTAGTCCTGCCAGCAGTGTATCAATTGCATCTTTCCAAAGAACACATGTTTTGTTTCATTAATACTGTGTATTTTGGGGGGAGTCTATTTTATTTAGCGTTGCTCTGATTTTGTTATTTTCTTCTGCTAATTGTGGGTTTGGATGGTTCTTGCTTTTGTAGTTCCATGAGTTTGATTGTTATGTAACATGGCTAGCCTAAAAGTTAGAACCTGAGAAATGCCATTTTGTAAAAGACACAGCTGTTCTTAAAATAAGTTGTAACGGCTTCCCCATTCTCTTTGCAATAACTGCTGACCTTGGCTTCTGTGAAAAGTTCTTGCTTTTGCTTATCAATAAGTGCTGAAAAGTTGCTTGCCCTTCATCCCCCCACCCTGAAACCAGGATGTGGGTTTTCAGCTTAAAAACCCCTCTCCCCCTGAACTTAGGGCCACGGGTTGGAGAGACGCGAGTCCTCCGTGGTCGCGGGCAATAAATGACCCTGCAATTTGGCATACTTTTGTCTTGGTGTTGACTTCCTATGCTCGGTCCTGTACAACAGTTAGGTTGTTAATTTGTAAACTTTCTACTTTTCTGATGCAGGCATTTAATGCTATGAGCTTGCCTTTCAGCACTTTTTTTTTTTTTTTTTTTTTTTTTTTTCCTGTATCCTGCAGCTTTTGGTATGTTGTGTTTCCAGTTTCATTTGTTTTGAAAACTCGCAGGAAGGTCTTTTTTTCCCCTGACTCACAGGCAGTTGTTTTTCTCCTGACCTTTTTCTGCTGTCATGCTGGCCTATTTATTTAGATGGTTTATAAATGTTTTGTTGAAAAATAGAGATTTCAGTTAATATACTGAATACTGCTCATCCTACCCTACCCCCGAGTCTTATTATTGCAAATTATTTCCCCTTTCTGTAGTGTTCAAGGGACATGGATGAACCTAGAAACCATCATTCTCAGTAAACTGACACAAGAACAGAAAATCAAACACTGCATGTTCTCACACATAGGCGGGTGTTGAACAATAAGAGCACATGGACACAGAGAGAGGAGCATCACACACCGGGGTCCGTTGCCAGGGGCTAGGGGAAGGATAGGAGGGTGGGGAGGGAAAAAAAAAACTAATAGCTTGCTGTGGTTGCTGAATGTGGTATAGATTAAAATGGAAAGAGGCTGGAAAAAAAATCTCTGATGCTACTTGTCAAATAGGCACAGCCTTGGGTATACCCACAGTCACACTGGAGTGACACTGGTTTTGTTAGAGCTCTCTTTGACTATTCTTTTACTTCACTACCCAGCTGGTAAGCCCTACAAATTAATGATTGGTTGTTTTATGATCTTTAGTAGTGCTTCAGGACTTAAATTGCTGTACAGACTAATCCAATAAAACTCAGGCTCTTCTGAAGAATTTCCTGTGGACCATGATTGAGATTTTTTTCCTGAACCCTCCTGGGCTCTTGCAGCATATTTTTCACAGGCTCTTTTATCTCTCCAGGCCAAATCTCTGAGTCATGACCCTGGAGGTGGGGTATAGAAAATGACATGTTTCTCTCTGAGTGATATTTCACTTTAGCAGCTGAATGCTCAGTGGGTATGTACATAAACTCACCTCAAATCATCTTGACTTGTCTCTCCTAGTGTGGAACCATTGCCTTACAGGAGTGATTGGATCACTGCCAAGGGTGATTTGGACCTCAATATCCTCAGTGGCACTGTGTCCGAGATGGAGATTTCACCCAAGTGGTGTTCAGATCGAAGAAGGGAAACCCCACCTCTCAGCTACACACATCTGGAACTTAGTCTTAGTAAAAGGTAGCTGGGGGAAGGATAGGAAATACTGACATCTACCCTTTCCGCAAAGATTGGCCTCTAACTGGGAGTTTGGGGGAGAGGAAGTGCTGTGCTCTTGGCTGCAGCAGTGCAGCAGTCTGGACTATAGTTCCCATGTTACTGATCTTGGAAAGGGGAAAGAAGTAGCAGATTTCAGCTTGAACACCTCAGACTTACCATTTTTATCAACCTCTAGTAGATTTCCTTGAATAAATGCTTTTTCGTTACTTACATGCCCCCCAGGACCACTTCTGGAGACTTTAAATGGCTGTTTATTTATAATATTTTTTTACCATTTTCACTAGGGAGCAGGTCCATGGAAATCCGCACACTGCCATGCCAGGAGTAGAACCCTGATAGTTCTCCTTTTAATAAAATTCATATTCTGACTGAAAAATAACTTACGTAGTGATAAGGTGACTCAGTCTGGGTTGCTATAACAAAATACTATAATTGAGTAATGTATAAGCAATGTAAATTTACTTTCACGTTTCTTGAAGCTAGAAGTGCAAGATCAAGGTGCAACCAACTTCAATGTCTGCGGAGAGTCCAATTTATGGTTCACAGATGGCAGTTTCTCACTGTGTCCTCTTCACATGGTAGAAGGGGCTAAGCAGTTCGCTGAGGCCTCATTTAAAAGGTCACTAATTTCATAATGAGAGCTCTGCCCTCATGATCTCATCAACCCAAAGGCTTCACGTCCTAATACTATCACAATGACTAGGTTTTCAACATAAAATCTTTGGGGAGACACAAACATCCAGACGATAGCATAAAATATAAAAGCAAAAGAGAATATGAGGGAGACAGAGAGAGCATATGATGTAGAAAATAATAAAAATATTTAAAATGCCACAGTCAACATTTTATTATTCATATTTCCAGACTTCTGTCTATGCATACACACACAGATTTCTTTATAGAAATGGGATTAGGTTATACCTGCTGTTTTTTAAATTGCTCTTTTCATTTACAAAAGAAGGTAGATGTATTTCATGTTAAGTAATATATGCACTTCATCATTTTTAATGTCTTCGTAATATTCCGTTACACTGATGTACTATGTTTATTTAACCAGCCCTCTTCTGATCAACATTTAGGTTGTTTTATGCATTGCATTATGACAGGGTATTTGAAAAATAAACAAGGCATAATTTGCTGGGTTTTTTATCAGTTAGGTAAAAATCAGTGGGTAGTCTATGACCCAGTCAATGTGCTTGGATGTTACTGAATTCTTTAACATGCTTAGGTAATAACAATTTGTTTAAAAGCTGTAAAAAAATACACTCAAATAATCTTTTTCTCCTGTGTGTGCTGTACAAGAAATTACTTACCTGGCCTAACAAACAGAAAAGCTCATCACACTTCAATCTCTCTCCTCCCTTCTTTCTCCTGCTGTACCCACCCCCATCCTGACAGGATCCTGTCTCTTCACCATGTTCTTTCCCTATAGAGCCATTCCTGCTTTGTTATATAAAGACATCCCTATGCTGCAACACTCTGCTCCCCAAGAAAATTGATTATTGTCTGGCATCTTGCTACATCAGTGTCCATCAGGAGACAGAAGCTACACCCATTATTTTATAATACAGCATGAGTTTAAAAGGTAACAAGCTGTGAAGTCCTTAAGTAGGTAACTGACAGGAAAAAAAAGAACTGGAAGGTACCATGAAGGGAGCAAATGCATGAAACAGGTATAACCCTCAGTGCAGAGGAAGCAAAAGAAAGCAGCTGGAATTATTAAAACTTGGAATCTTAAAGAAGGAAGCTAGATGGAACTGGTGTTTCTTTGTTTGGAGAAGGATCCATGTAAATCTGAGACCGGGTTATCTGAGGAGAGGTGCTTCTCAGACAGTGTTAGCATATTTGAGCTTGGAAGAGGGGCACTTCCGAGCTGAAAGTCAGACCTCTAAGAAGAGGGAACTGGAAGACTATTTCTACTGTACCTGAGCTCAGAAGAGAGGTCCTGTTGAGCAGAATTTCACACCTCAGAGGAAGATGGTCTGCTAACTGGTGTTGGTGTTTCTGAGCTCTAAAGAGAGGTCCAGGAAAACAGTTTTGGGGCACATGACCCAAAAATTTTAACCCCGGGTATATAATCAAAAGCATTTAAAACTGGTTTTCAAGCAAAAACTTTTACACAGATGTTCATAGCATGCCTATTCACAAGAGAAAATGTGAAAATCCAAATGACCAACTGTGATATATTCATATGATGAAATATGTATAAAAGGAATGAAATGATATGTACTACAATATGAATGAATCTCAAAACCATTATGCTAAGTGAAAGAAGCCAGACACAAAAGGCCACAATAATGTATGATTCTACTTACATGAAATATAAATAACAGCCAAATTTATAGAGAAAGAAGGCAGATTAATGGTTGACAAAGACTAGGAGAAATGGAGAGTGACTCCTTAATAAGTACAGAATTACCTTTTGGGGGATGAAAATGTTCTGGAACTAGATTGTGGTGATGTTTGTGCAATGTTAGCCTACTAAATACCACTGAGTTGTATATTTTAAAATGGTTCAAATGGTAACTTTTATGTTATATGTATTTACCCTAATGAGAGTAATTAACTAATTGCCCTGATTAATTAAAGGGCAAGGTAAATGGGCTAAGATCCATACCCTTGAGTAATATTACCAAGTTGCATATAGAAGGGTGGGTTGGAATTGAGGGACAATATCTTAATAACTGACGTATACTCAATGCAGTTTGTCTGTCAGAGGGAAAAAATGATGTCTGCCAGAGGATCCTGCTTAGGGGATCTGGCTCTCACTGATATTAATCGTGTGGCACATAGTTTACATGTTACTAACTTACAATAGTTAGAACAAGTCTGCCACCTGAGATACTCATCCAGTTTTGGGGTGGATCCCACCCCAAATCCAGCTTCCCAGCCTTAATTCAAGGCCCAGACTCTGGTGAATTTTCCTACTATGTAAGATTGATATAATACACCAAATTAGTTTCTACAGAGAAACTTCCAAGCTCAACATGCACCTTCTCTTTCCAACCATGCTCTGAGTTAGTTAAGACTGAAGTAGGGTCTCTAGATTTACATAGTCCTGAGGCAGGCTAGGCAGTCAAGGAAGTGATCACGTCCTTGGGATGCAGTAACCATGACGACCATACAGTCAACACAGTAAGCCCCAGCATTCTCATTGTAGTTAATTAAGCTCATTCAAGCAAAGCTATCTCCAGTAGGAGCTTTCCACTTTAGAGAGCATTTGCATTTTTATTTTACCTGTCCTCAGACTGACATATTGCTCATTGTAATAGTAAAAAATACACCCCTGAGTGGAGATTTAAGATGCTGAGAAGACACGCGACCTATGAACAAGTATGTACAGGTACAGCACATGTGCACCCAGAGGACCACCCAGACAGAACCTGCTTACTAGTAACACATTTTCTCATCTCCTTATAATCATGTAAGACTCTCAGAAAGGGAGTTTCCCCAGTAATAATCGGCACTGTTCTCATTTTTATGAACAGCCCACCCTGAATTCTGTCTCTGGGTGTACTCTCTGTTCTGCACTTAACTTTCAAAATATTATTTTTCCTTTGCAATAAATTGCATTATGTTGTGTCTCCTTTTCTGTGTGTCTCTTGTTTAAATTATTTTAATCTAAAAAGACAGGAACCAAGGGCAACATTTCTGGTCCCGCGACCTGGAGAGAGGTTGGTCCACTTCATTGACCAGTTTCCCTTCACTCAAGGCGAGTACTATGACAGTCCCAGACTACCTGATTATGAAAATGGGAGAAGGTCCCTTATCCCCCTAGCAGGGCGCGCAACAGGGGTGTGGCTCGCTTCTTTAGTGCCCCGCTGCTCAAACCCTTAGGGGGAGCATACAGAGGAGCAGGTTGTGGGGAGCGTTTTTGGCCTCCGACCCCTCAGCAGCGTCTAGGGTTGATTGTTTACAGCTCCAGAAGCAGCAGTGGGCGTTTGTTACACTGTGCTCTTCCAGCTTTGCCATCTGCAGGTGTTTTGTGTTTATCAGTTCAATTAGACCTTCTGCCTTATCACAAGGACAGACGGCTTTGTGTATCCCGGGTTCTTGATCTAGCGTACTGGAAAAGTCGGATCACACATGCGCTTGGAGGATGAGTGCAAGGTTTTTTGTTTTGTTTGTTTGTTTGTTTGTTTGTTTGTTTGGCTAGTCAAGTGAAGCAGTGGGAGTGGAGAAGGAACAAAGAAATCTGTAATTGGTTGTGAGAGTGCAAGGTTTTATTGAGTGATGGAGTAGCTCTGAGCAAGGTGGATGGGGAGCCAGAAGAGGGGGGATGGAGAAGGTGGTCTTTCCCTGGACTCAGGCCGCTGACTCTCCTCCAACTGCCCCCAGCCGAATTCCACGTAGTCCCTCCCCAGTGACCTGCTGGCATCTGCTGGTGTTAGTGTCTTCCTCTGCTCCTCTTGACGTCCAGCCTCTTGTGCCTGTGTCCATTAGGGTCTTGGGGTTTTACGGGTACAGGATGAGGGGCGTGGTGGGCCAAAACGCATCGCTTTGGGTGAGAAAATGGAAAAGCCTGTCCTCATTTAGGTCCGTGGGCACAGGCCTGAGGTTGGAGCCCACACCAGGGACCTGCCCTTCTCTTCCCAGCAGTTCCCTGCTCCTCCGGTTATCACTGTTACTGTTTTCGCCAGCACGGTTTCAGTGAAGTTCTGGGGGAAAAGTTTTTTTTTTTTTTTTTTTGAGACGGAGTTCCGCTCTTGTTACCCAGGCTGGAGTGCAATGGCCCGATCTCGGCTCACCGCAACCTCCGCCTCCTGGGTTCAGGCAATTCTCCTGCCTCAGCCTCCCGAGTAGCTGGGATTATAGGCACGCGCCACCATGCCCAGCTAATTTTTCGTATTTTTTTAGTAGAGACGGGGTTTCACCATGTTGACCAGGATGGTCTCGATCTCTTGACCTCGTGATCCACCCGCCTCGGCCTCCCAAAGTGCTGGGATTACAGGCTTGAGCCACCGCGCCCGGCCTCTTTTTCTTTTTTGAGACGGAGTTTCGCTCTTGTTACCCAGGCTGGAGTGCAATGGAGCGATCTCGGTTCACCGCAACCTCCGCCTCCTGGGTTCAGGCAATTCTCCTGCCTCAGCCTCCTGAGTAGTTGGGATTACAGGCACGCGCCACCATGTCCAGCTAATTTTTTGTATTTTTAGTAGAGACGGGGTTTCACCATGTTGACCAGGATGGTCTCGATCTCTTGACCTCGTGATCCACCCGCCTCGGCCTCCCAAAGTTCTGTGATTACAGGCTTGAGCCACCGCGCCCGGCCGGAAAAGTTTTTAAGTTGTCTGTATTGCTTATATTAATATATGGGCTGCTCTTCTTTTGAATGTTGCTTCTGTACCAGTCATAATTATCCTAACCAAATGAGTTGCTCTCAACATTCAGTATTTGCGTTATTTTGCTCCTTAGTTTCACATCTTTCAGGCCACATTTCAGACTCGGCGCATTTGTTGTCCCTCCAGCAGCACTCGACTGCTACCTAGTGGTCATTGTGAGGTACTTGCTGATCGAGTTTTCTGTTTACAAAATTTTCTCCATTTTCAAGGGCAACAGTAACAGTCACCCATCCCTTCAGGCTTTATGCATTTTCAAACTCCTTCAGATTCTTCTTCAGTAGTCCTTCTTTGCTGAACAAAAGATGCACAGTCATGTAGACGCCCACTTGCCAAGATTTCACCCGTGAATTTCAGGTATTATAATTGGCAAACCAGAGAGATAAGGAAAGGCTTGTTGGGGGAGACATCCCAGCTCCCCCTCTAGCAGCAGGGGCCATCTTGCCTGGGCCTGGAGATGTCCAGTGTCAGTGAGACTTCGGATGATGCATAGCAAATGCTCATTACCTCCTAAGACTTCGGTTTTATCGGATTCAAGGGGGCTCCCTGGACGCCATTGTGGTCCAGCTTTGCTCTTAGGGACACCTATGACCTCCTGGATTTGAATATATGTTTCAAGCGGAACCTCTTACTCCCTTAGGTTTAGTCCTATCCTCTCTATTGGAATTAGCGGGGTTAGCTATGGAAGGTGGAGCCCTGGGAATCCAGCATAAACTGTCTCAGGAGACTGCAGTGGCCTCGCTAGACTCCAGCAACAGCTAGAATCCCTGGCTGCTGTCTCCTCACAGCTAGACAAGGAGGAACATGTTTGTATCTAAGAGAAAAATGCTGTTTGAATATCAATCAGTCCAGTGTGGTCCAAGAAAATATTAAAAATATTATCGAGGCCGAAAAAAAAATTGAATCTTTAGGAACTTCTGTGGGAACTTAGAAGCAATGGCTATTATCTGCCTTGCTTCCTTTAATGTAAGTGCCACTTATTGCTATACTTGTAGCCTTAACTTTCGGGCTAACTTGGTTTAAAATTCTAACTGATTTCTTGCTCTGTAGCTTACAGCAATTCCAGGAGCAGGACCACACGATGGTCTTGCAAGGCTTCCAACCTTTAGCTGCTAATGAACTATCTCATGTCTTGCCCACTGGTCCCATGAATGACATGGCTTACGTTTCATTAGATCCGGCAAGAATAGACTTTAGGGCCCAGGCTAGGCAGGGACAATGCCGCAGTCAGCAGGAAGCAGTTCCAGACGAAATGACCTAGCCCCCCAGTCTCCCATATGATTATGGGCCCTAAAATCTCTTAGGTGGGGAATTGAGACAGGATAGGTGGTTGAGGAAGTGAGCATGTCCTCGGGATGCAGCAACCATGGCGACCATACAGTCAACGCAATAAGCCCCAGCATTCTCATTGTAGTTAAGCTCATTCAAGCAAAGCTATCTCCAATAGGGACTTTCTCCTCTAGAGAGCATGCACATTTTGATTTTTTTGCCTATCCTCAGACTGACCCTTTGCTCACTATAATAGTAAAAAAAATACACCCCTGGGTGGAGATTTAAGGTGCTAATGAGACATGTGGTCTATGAACCAGCATGTACAGCTACGGTGCATATGTACTCAGAGGGTCACCCAGAACATCCTTAATAGTAACGTCTTCCCACCTCCTTATGAATAACCATGTAAGACTCCCATAAAGGGACTTTCCCAGTGATAATCAGCACTGTCTCATCCTTATGAGCAGCACACCCTGAATTCTCTCTGTCTCAGGGTGTACTCTCTATTCTACACTTAACTTTCAAAATATTATTTTTTTTTGCAATAAATTGCTTTATCTTGTATCTCCTTTTCTGTGTGTCTCTTGTTGAAATTATTTTAAACTAAGAAGACAAGAACCAAGGTCTCACAGCAGCCATCAACAGTCCCAAATCCATAAACCCCAAGGATTTTTTCCTGACAACTGATTTTAGCTTCTCTCTGGACTATAGCTAGTTTGTAGTATAATTACGGGCTATATATTTTGAAGATATGGCATAATTCTATTTCCAATTAATAGAAGTACCCTAGTCCAGGGAAACTTCAAATCTAATCACACAAATTACAGTAATCTCACTACTGCAATTCTATTTATAATCAACATAATTGTATTAACTCTAGTAGTAGAGGTAGAGATGTGGGGTTTTCTTTATGACTTTTAATTTTTCATATTTTCTGTCTAAGATTATGAGTCATTTGGAACTTCAGTAGACCCTCAGTTCATCATGTAAAATAATCCAAATTATGTATGTCTTCCAGCTGTAGTTTACATGTCAGCGAAGAACACAAATGGGAAGTATCTTAGAACACAAATTGAACGTATCTTAACTCCTTCCTTCAACATTTGCTGTAACGGGTGTTACAGGAATAGTGATAAAAACAGAACAAAAGCTCAGGGGAATACAGAGAGAAAAAGACAGGTACACAATGACACCACACTTCGATCAGTGTTATACAGAGATAAAGATACTAGGGTGTACGTTCACAGAAGGTGGGTCTTTTTCCTTCTCTGGTGGATCAGTAAAGACAGCCTAAAGGAAGATATATGTCCCTAAATTTTGTAATATGAGAAAGGCTTAACTAGAGATGCAGTAGAAGATATTTCTAATGAAGAGAATAGTAGTTGCTGGAAAATTCAGAGTTGTTTGTTTAAATTAATGATTTCTAATCGGAAAATATTGCCCTCCTTCTTCAGGGGCATTTGGTAACAGCTAGAAATATTTTTGATTGTCACAACTGGGATTGTCACAGGGGCATTTGGTAACAGCTAGAAATATTTTTGATTGTCATAACTAGCATCTAGTAGGTAGAGGAGCCTGGGATGCTGTTAAACATACCACAATGTACAGTACAGTCCCCCACAATAAAGAATTATCTAGCTCAAAATGTCAATAGAACCAAAATTGAGAAATCCTGGTTTAAATAGACCATGAAGCAATGATAGAAATGTTTCCATTACCACCCACACAAGATTGGGTGATATAGAGTCGTTCTGCAGATGCTCGATTCAATATAATGTGATTTGCTGTAATAAACAGTAATTACTCATTTATTAAGGCCTTAATTGTGTCAAAATAAAAAACTATACTCGACAATATTATATTCTCTGCAGGGACATATCATGCAGCTTTACTTCAAAAAGCAGTTCATCAAACACTTTGCCAGGTAAGATATAGAGACAACAGATAACCACAAGAAAAGATGATCAACATCTTTAAGTTGTTGGGAAAATTCAAATTCAAATCACAGTGAGACAGCACTATACACCCACTAGGGTGACTGAAATTAACAAGTGGCTACACTAAGTGTGACAGTGATGTGGGTTTATTGGAACTCTCATATACTGCTAGTGGGAATGTAGAATTATACAACCACTTTGGAAAATAATTTGGTCATTTTGTAAAAATTATTTACATAGCTAATTATCCAAAAAATATAAAAACATCTGTATATACAAAGATTTGTTCATGAATGTTCTAATAGCAGCTTTATTTGAAATAGTCAAAAGTTAAAAGCAGTCCAAATGTTTATCAATGGCAAATGGATAAACAAACTGTGGTATATTCATAAAATGAAATACTACTCAGTAATTAAATGTATAGAACTACTGATACATGCAAAAACATGAATGAATCTCAAAATCTGCTGAGCGAAAGAAGCAAGACAGAGTAAATACTATATGATTCTATTTACGTAAAATTTTAGAAAATGCGTAGCTCATGGCTGTAATCCCAGCACTTTGGGAGGCCGAGGCGGGTGGATCACGAGGTCAGAAGTTCGAGACCAGCCTGGCCAACATAGTGAAACCCCTTCTCTATTAAAAATACAAAAAAAAAATTAGCTGGGCATGGTGGCACAGGTCTGTAGTCCCAGCTACTCAGGAGGCTGAGGTGGGAGAATCACTTAAACCTGGAAGGCAGAGCTTGCAGAGAGCCCAGACCACGCCATTGTACTCCAGCCTGGGTGACAGAGTGAGACTCCGTCTAAAAAAAAAAAATTTAGAAAATGCAAACTATAGCGTCATAAAGCATATTAATTGTTACCTGGGAACAAAGGGGCAGGGAAGGTAGGAGGAAAAGATTATAAAAGGCAATGAAGAACATATTGGGTGTGATCAACATGTTTATTATCTTGATGATGGTGATGGCTTCACATATCAAAATTTATCAAATTGTACACTCAAAATGTATATCATTTATTATATGTAAATTGCAACTCAGAACTGTTAAAAATGTGGTTCATAATATTACCAAACAGTTTGATCAGCTTACAAGTTAACATCTCTCTCTAATCACTATTAACTTATTTTTCAATGGATACATACAGATGTACATATTGTAGGGTATATGTGATTATTTATTTATTTATTTATTTATTTTTGAGACAGAGTTTCTCACTCCTGTCACCCAGGTTGGAGTGCAGTGGCGTGATCGCGGCTTACTGCAACCTCTGCCTCCTGGGTTGAAGCAATTCTTCTGCCTCAGCCTCCAGAGTAACTGTTATTACAGGCTCACACCACCACGCCTGGTTAATTTTTGTATTGTTAGTAGAAACGGGGTTTCACTGTGTTGGCCCGGCTGGTCTCCAACTGCTGACACATGATATTTTGATACATTCATATTATGTATAAAGTTTAAATCAGGGTAATTGAGATATCCACCACCTTAAATATTCACCTTTTCTTTATGCTAGCAATCTTCAAATTATTTTCTTCTAGTAATTTTGAAATGTATAATAGATTGTTAACTAGTCACTCTACTGATCTATGGAACACTAGGCTTTATTTCTTCTATAAATCACTGTATATTTGTACCCATTAATCATCTCTATTTATCCCCCATTTTTCTGTACCCTTCCTGGCTCCTGATGACCACCAATGCACTCTCCATCTTCATGAAATCCACCTTTTTAGCTTTCACACATGAATAAGAACATATGATATTTTTCCTTCTATGCTTATTTGACTTAACATAATGACCTCCAGTTCTATCCACGGTGCTGCAAATGCTAAGATTTCATTCCGTTTATGGCTGAATAATATTCCATTTTGTATATAAACCACATTTTCTTTATCCATTCATCCACTGATGGGCACATAGGTTGATTCTGTATTTTGGCTATTGTGAATTGTGCTGCAATAAACATGGGAGTGCAGATACCTCTTTGATGTACTAATTTCGTTTCCTTTGGAGATAATAACGAGTAGTGGAATTGCTGGGTCATATGTCGGTTCTACTTTTAGTTTTCTGAGGAACTTCTATACTGTTTTCTATAGTAGCTATCCTAATTTATATCCCCACCAACAGTCTATAAGGATTCCACTTTCTCCCATCCTCACCAGCATCTATTATTGCCTGTCTTTCAGAAAAAGATTGTTTTAACTGAGGTGAGATGGTATCTCACTGTGGTTTTGATTTGCATCTGATGATTAGTGATGTTGAGCATTTTTTCATATGCCTGTTGGCCATTTGCATGTCTTTTTTTTTTTTAACATGGAGTCTCTGTCACCCAGGCTGGAGTGCAATGGCATGACCTTGGCTCACTGCAACCTTCGCCTCCCGGGTTCAAGAGATTCTCCTGACTCAGCCTCCTGAGTAGCTGGGATTACAGGCACGCACCACAACGCCTGGCTAATTTTTGTATTTTTAGTAGAGACGGGGTTTTACTGTGTTGGTCAGGCTGGTCTCGAACTCCTGACTTTGAAATCTACCCGCTTCGGCCTCCCAAAGTGCTGGGATTACAGGCATGAGCTACCGTAACAAGAGCGAAACTCCGTCTCAAAAAAAAAAAAAAAAAAAAAAAAATGTAGAATCTCAGGCCTACCCTATCCTTACTTGAATCAAAATCTGTATTTTAACAAAGACCTCCATGAGATGTGTATGTACATAAAAGTTTGAGAAGCACCTATGATAATAACTTTAGTTGAGTCTATTTCTTGTTTTCATTTGGGAGCCCATCTTATTTTTAAATGTGATTTTCATATAGCTGCTCTGATTTTGAAGTCAATCCTTTGATTACAGTATTATTTTTCTTATATTCAGGTTCTACTAGTTGCCTCACCTTTTTCACCATGTGTGTCCAAATGGAAATGGCTTATTTCCTGCTGATTTTTCTCTCGCTTCAAAATGTGTAAAGGCTGGAATATGAAATACTTTTATCAGAGGTCATGGTATAGTCACAACACAAGTATTAGGGTAGATGGAAGTGATGGGCATTTGGAGGATACATTGCAGTTGTCCTACAGATGCTGTTACCATATTGAGTGTTTTGAAAATCAGAGTTATTGAGACATACTGACCTACAGAAACAGGTTAATATACATTGAGTAAATTCCATCTGTCGTGAGCAATTCTAAGACGACTGCATACATTAATTCATTAATCTTCAAATGTATAATGCTGAGTTAGCTGATGTTATTCTCAGTGTTTCTTAGAGGCATAGAAAGCTGAAAACAACCGTCCTAACACTGCATAACTAGTAAGTGGCAGGGAAAATCCAAGTTGCCCAAGAACAGAGATCTAATTTTAAATACTATACAATAGACAGATTTCCTATATCTAGTTTGTTCAGAAGTAAGAAATAGCTTAACAATTACTAAGACTATTAGTTTTCTCCCTTTCTCACCCTATGTCAGGGAGAGGCTCTGTTAAGGAAGCTTATGGTCACAAGATCTCATTACAAATTCAGTCATGTCATATAAAATCAATTTTTGTTAAACATTTTACTTTGAAATCATTGTAGATACACATTCAGTTGTAAGAATAATACAGAGAAATCCAGTGTTCCTTTTATCCAGTTTCCCTACAATGATATCATCTTGAAGAACTATGGTGTAGTATCACAACCAGTATATTGACATTGATATAATGCACTTATTTTATTACAGTTTTACTTATATTCATCTGTGTGTGTGTGTGTGTTTAGTTCCGTGAAATTTTATCACATGTGTAGGTTCATGTACCCACTACCAACGTCAAGATATAAAACAGTTCCATCAGCACAAGGATCCTTTGTGTTGCCCCTTTAAAACCATACCCATTTCCCTTCACACCTTTGTCCTTACCCTAGGAATACTCTACAAATGGAATCATATGTCTGATGAACATCTGTTTACAGGCTTTTATGTGAACATGAAGGTTTCATTTCTTTGAGATGAATACCTAAGTGTTCAACTGCTGGGTTGTATGATAATTACTTATTTAGTTTTGTAAGAAATTTCCGAACTGTTTTCATGATCATTTTAAAATACAAATTAATCAAACAGGTTCAGAAGAAATTGATTAGGGTAAATGTCTGTAAGAGAAAATATAAAAGGAGCTGGAAGAGGCAATAACAAATTCTTGCACATTTAATCTTGTCTTAGGGTCTACTTATCTAAGGACTTCAATGAGTACATGAGTGATGCTTGTGGACACCTTCTTCACTGAGCCTATAGTTCAGCTGGGAAGTCAGCCTGTAATGACATTGTACATTACTGAAACCGAAGGCAGTTTGAGCAGAAAGGTTTTGGAGTCAGATATATCCTGTGATACATCTTTTTGGTTTTGTGAGCAGTGAGATAATCTATGCTTCTAAACCTGATTGATTCAGATGAGGAAAACAAAACCTACCTCAAAGGGTTGTCATTAGATATCAGTGTGGTATACTAGTCTCTCAATAAATGCTTACTACTAGTACTAATAGTACACTACTCAGAATGTAGAATGAAAAATAATTAAGTACTGTCCATGCCATCTAGACAGCACATACAAAAGACCAGTGTCTTTTTTTAAATTATAAGTTCTGGGGTACATAAGCAGATCATACAGGACTGTTACATAGGTATACACATGCCATGGTAGCTTGCTGCACCCCCGACATCTACATTAGGTATTTCTCCTAATGCTATCCCTCCCCAATCCCTGCACCCCCTGCTATCCCTCCCCTAGACCCCTCGCCCCTCAACAGGTCCCAGTGTGTGATGTTTCCCTCCCCTTGTCCATGTGTTCTCATTGCCCAACACCCACTTATGAGTGAGAACATGCAGTATTTGGTTTTCTGTTCTTGTGTCAGTTTGCTAAGAATGATGGTTTCCAGCTTCATCCACATTCCTGCAAAGGACATAAACTCGTCCTTTTTTATGGCTGCATAGTATTCTGTGGTGTATATGTGCCACATTTTCTTTATCCAGTCTACCATTGATGGGCATTTGGGTTGGTTCCAATTCTTTGCCATTGTAAACAGTGCTGCAATGAACATACATGCACATGTGAAAGACTAGTGTCTTTAGTGCAGATTAGATGTTGACCTGAGGATGTGACAGTCTGACAGCAGGAAAAACATAGTGTCTGATAGCCTATGAGAATATTAAGTGGTAGCTAATTGTGTGAGAAATAGCTGAGTTGTTAACAATAATTACACTAATAATCATGAGAGCTAAATTTTATAGAGTGCTCAATATGTGCCCAATACTCTTGAAAGCAATTTATGTGCAATGCCATGTGTAATCCTTATAACAATTTTATGATGTATAATTATCCTCATCATATAGGTGAAGAATATGAGGATCAGAGATTAAGTGACTTGCTTATGATCACAGAGATCCTAGCATGTAGCTTGACTCCAGTACCTGACTTTGAAATGCCAATTCAACAATCACTCTGTGAGATATTGACCTCCCTTAGCAATTCTGACCCTCATATTCCCCATAGGTATAATGAGGAAGAAATACGACATACCTCACCAGGAAGTTGTGAGGCTTAAATAAGGAAATATATAAAGTACCGGCACTGTGTAGATATTCAACAAATGAAAAATATTACCGTTATCAGTTATGTTACATGACACTCCCATCTTGTGCCATATAGACACTCAGCAAATCCAGGGAAATCTTAGTAAAAGCTCAGGTAGGTTCCATTGGCAATAAAACCACTGAGACTTCTTACACAAGGCTTACAGTTCCCAAAGGAATTTTTCCCTCCTCCACATGCTAAAGACACCACCATGCTCTCAGTCAGTCTGAGTTCAGGCATACCACAAGCCAAAACAACCAAGAGCTAAGTCTTTCCCTTTGCAGGTAAATGGGAATGAGGTATGGGGGAAACTTACCGCAGAACTGCAGACAGGCTACCCAGGGAGGGAAGATATAGAGGCCAGGGTGTATGTGTGTGTGTGTGTGTGTGTGTGTGTGTGTGTGTGTGTGTGTGTGTGTGTTTAGTTCCATGTGTTTTACCATCCCCTTGTATCGCTGAAACCCTGCCACTACCAGGGACTTTAGTTACGCAAGGAGCTGGAGAACAAGATCCAAGGAGAGGCCTAGCCCCATGATAAGAAAGGAATCCTGCTGCCTCATCTCTTCAGGGTTACCACTTCTTTTGGCCATTTCTTATCGATCTTTCAGTGCCCAGCTTAGCCATTACGTCCTCTTTATAAAGATCTCAAGTACAACCATCTCACAGTCATATTAAATTTACAAATCACTCATAACCACTTGGCAAATATAACCTATTGGAAGTCTGAGAGTTCAAACAGGCTAGGTTATAATCATAAATCTTTCACTTTTTACTTCTGTGAACTTTAGAAGTTTCCTTTTTCTTTGTAGTTGAAAAGAAGCGTATTTTAATAGCTTTTTCTGGTAATTCAGATATTCTTTTTGGATACTACATCAAAACTTGAGAAGTGGTAGTTTCTTAAAAGTTAGTCACAAGGGAATCAAACCATATCAATGAAATTTTTATACTGTTACATTAATTTCATTAGGCTATCTTGTACTTTGAATGTATCCTTTACCCATGTATGATCTTGTAACCTCATGACTGATTATTTGGGAAAGGTTAAATGACTGAATTATACAAATCTAATTTTAGAAGATTTCTAAGCCTCTCTGAGCTTCATTTTCTGCAAAATAGGAAAATAATGACTTGTAACACATTCGATAAGCGATAAATAACTAAAAATATAAACAAAACATGCAAAGGATTGGTAGTCCTATGAACAGAATTAAGCCAGAATAAGCAGATTAGTGAGTGTCCCTAGTGAGAGGCAATGAAGCTGAGAAAGAGCAATGTGGGTTTCAGGGAACCTGACATGATTTAGTATGGCCAGAGAGGGAACGTGATATGGAGTAGGGGTGTCATGGTGAGAAATGAGGAAATATAATCCACTGGTCTGACCAGTTGGATGGATAGAGTGGTAGGAGATGGGAGCTACATAGAGAGGTGAAGGAAGAGTTGAGAGATAGAGAGAAGTGAGGGAAGGGGGTCAATTTAGGGAGACTTCCATGTTACTAGCTTGACTAGGGAGAGGAAAAGATTAATGGAGACGAAATGGTGCGTATTATCTGATGAGTCAATCAAAAGAGGAAAGAGGCTCAAACTCGGAGTCAGCACACCTGTCATCCTTTTTTTTTTTTTTCTACCTTTTCCTGAATATGTGACTTGGATTACAAGAGAGCTGAGACATTCTATTTTATTGCAGGTAAATAAGACAAAAACACCTCAGGTGAGGAACAGAAATTTGCTGTTCAAACCATAGAACTATGCATGATCTCCCACTCTAATAACTGAGCACTTTGTGCTTTCTGTGCTTGACGTCATTTAATCCCTACAAGATATTGTCCTTCTCATTAAGGTTAGCTTTTGTGTTTCAAAAGGACTTAAAAACCTAAGGTCTAGATAGAAACCAAGTTTCCATATTGGCTATACAAGGCAATGTGCCACGGGATCATGAAAAGATTACTAGAGTTAAGAGCTAGATGGAAGCATCAGGAGATGTGTTCAAAACAGCAGTCAGGGCATCACTAACTGAAGGAAAAGAACTCAGGGAAAGTTGCCAAGTTGCTAAGGCATTATTACAGCAGGAACCACTACCTTGAAGACTCCACGGTCTTCAGTATCAACTAGCCTTGAGTTTGCGTCTTTGGTCTGCTGAGTAGTAGCCGTGTGATGACAGTTGACTGCATAAGAAAATGTGGTATAGGCCGGGCACGGTGGCTCAAGCCTGTAATCCCAGCACTTTGGGAGGCCGAGGCAGGTGGATCACAAGGTCGAGAGATCGAGACCATCCTGGTCAACATGGTGAAACCCCGTCTCTACTAAAAATACAAAACATTAGCTGGGCATGGTGGTGCATGCCTGTAATCCCAGCTACTCAGGAGGCTGAGGCAGGAGAATTGCCTGAACCCAGGAGGCGGAGGTTGCAGTGAGCTGAGATCACGCCATTGCACTCCAGCCTGGATAACAAGAGCGAAACTCCGTCTCAAAAAAAAAAAAAGAAAAGAAAAGAAAATGTGGTATATATGCACCATGGAATACTCTGCATCCATAAAAAAAAAATAAAATACTGTCCATCCAGGGACTGTGGAGATTAATGCCACCATCAAAGATCTGAACGATGGAAGGGTGGTAATTCCTAGCACATCCCTATTCAACTCTCTTGTTTGGCTTGTGCAGAAGACAGATGTTGGAGAAGGACAGTTAATTATCATAAGTTTAATCAAGTGGTGATTCCAATTGCAGCTGCTGTACCAATGTTGTTTCGTTACTTGAGCAAATTAACACACCTTCTGATACCTGGTATACAGCTATTGATCTGGCTTTGAGTCCTGCTACCAGCTTGTCTGGTTCTTCAGCTTGCAGACTGCCTATCATGGGGCTTCACCACCTCTGTGATTGTGGGAGCAGATTCCCCCTAATAAATTTCCTTCCATACATTCTACAGGTTCTGTCTCTCTGGAGAAATCTGACTAATACAGTATCCATTCTTTGGCAGGTGAATATCCAGCTGTCCCTGCATCATTTTGGAAAACACTATCTTTTCCCCCACAAAATTATCTTGGCCCCTTTGACAAATTTACTTCTTCCCTTACTTTATCAAAGAGTTTGTGAAGGATTGATATTAATTCATATTTAAATGTTAATTAGGATTCACCAGTAAATCCATCTAGACCTGGGAATTTGTGTGTGTGTGTGAGGGGGAAAATTCTGGAATTACTAATTTAATCTTTTTGTTTGTTATAGGTTTATTCAGATTTTCTATTTATTCTTGTGCTAGTACTAGTAATTTGTGTTGACAAATTACTTGACAGGAGTCTGTCCATTTAAGTTATATAATGTGCTGGCATGTACTTGTTTATAGCTTTCCTTATGATACTCTTAATTTATCTAAGTTTGTTACCGTTATCTTCTCTTTTGCTCCTAATATCACTAATTTATGTCTTCTTTTTTCTTGGTCATTCTAGCTAAAGGCTTGTCAATTTGTTGATCACTTTTAAGAAATAACTTTTGGTTTTGTTATTTTCTATTTAGTTTATTTGAAGTCTAATGTTCATCTTTTCTTTCCTTCTATTTGCTTTTGGTTTAGATTGCTCTTCTGTTTCTACTTTATTAAGGTTAAAGTTTAGGTTATTGATTTGAGAACTTTCTTTGCATTTTATAGAGATTATTTTTGTTCTAAACACTGCTTAAGGTGCATCACGGAAGTTTGATATGTTGTTTTGTTTTCATTCATCTCAACATCTTTTCTAATTTCCCTTTTGATTTCTTCTAAAATGTTTCTAATTTCCCTTTAATTTCTTCTAAATTAAAAAATGTAGGAGTACATTAATTTCTGCTTATTTTTGAATTTACAGATTTTCATTTTACTACTGTTTTTTTTTTTTCCTTAAACACTTTGAATACGTCATTCCACTGCCTTCTGTCTTCCATGATTTGTGATGAAAAGTCACCTATAAGTCATATTGCAGGGTACCCTATATATGATGAGCTTTCTTCTCTTGCAGATATCAAGAGTTTATTATATGTCCCATATTTCTTTGATGCTCTAGTCTTTTATCTTTATTCTTATTTCTGTCTGTTCTTCAGGCTTGCGAAATCTATTGTTATGACTTAATATAACAAACTACTTTTCTGCCACAAATGAGGTGTTCTCTTTCTGTTTGGAGCCTCCCTCCCTCTGTCTCTGTCTGGGGGAGCTTCTTCCTTCTTTCTTGCCTATTAAACTCTCTGCTCTTTAAAACCACTCCACATGTGTCCGTGTCATTCACCTACATCAGCACAAGACCAAGGACCCTGGTGTTCCTCCCTGCATTGGAGTCGTATCATTTTGGTGCATTGGCTGGGAATTCATTCATCAGAGCAGTGAGTACGGAATGAATCTCAACCTCAAATCTGTCCTCCAATCTCAAGGCTCTTTTCCTGCTATCCTGTCACCAAACTTTCCCTCTTTCTCCATCCATGGTCTCTTACTCTCTCTGTGTGTCAAATGTGCAGGAATTTTTATAGTTCAGTTTAGTCTTGATACTGTCCCATCGGCAGGAAAATGGCCATTCGGTTCCCACATTCCTTTAAGGTACCAATTCTGTCTCTGATTAAGACAGTACGTAAGTAGTAAGCAGATTTTAAGTTCGGAAGTTAACCAGCACCATTTTTCTGAAGATAAATGCTTTAGCACAGGCCATAATAGCAGGCAATCTAGAGCATTGTCTCCATTAAAGGAGCCTTGCCCAAAGACAACACAGTCTCTCCGAAGATCCATTTTTCAGGGAGCCAGGCAAACCACGTAGGTTTAGGAAGTCAAGGGGATAACACAAGGTAGATAAGCTAAGGTTGTGTAGGTAAAGCATGGTTAGTCCCATCACTTAGTTCATCTGATCCCATGGCTTGCAGGACCACATCTACAACCATGGGTGGCACATTTAACAGGGTGCCAGGACCCAGGAACCATAGAGGGAAAACAGTCAGGAGGACGCTCCACTGTCTGCTTCTCCACCCTGGGTCATACAGAAAGGAAGGAGACTAAAAAGGCACTTTTATTCTCACTTCTCCTTCTAGATGGTAACATTATCTTCAGCTTGCACCCCTCTGGAGTGCACTTTGAAGCACTGGAAATTCCTTAACCTCAGGACTTTGAAAAGTGACACATTTTCTTTTGCACACAGGCATGGCATTTTTAGTAAACCTTTGCAAGTGTTTTTAAGATCAACCCAGCTCTTTTAGTGATCATATCAGGCAGGCCAAAAGAGAAGAGTTCCGCAAAGTTAGAGATGCAATTTCCAGAGGAACAATATGAGGATCATCCTTATTTAGGGCTCCTTCAAGTTCCCTTCTCGTTACAGCGCCTTAGGCAAAGGGAACTTAGGTCGATTTTCTGACGACTCTGATAGGTATATAGAAGCCTTCCAGAATTTAATTCAGGTGTTGGACTTCACATGGAGGGATATTACGTTGCTCCTAAACCAGACCCTCACAGCAACTGAAAAGCAGGCAGCCCTGCAAGCAGCAGAGAATTTCAGAAATGAGCAACGTATCTCCTCTAATACACCAAAAGGGAAGAAGACAGATAGGGAAAGTGAAGAAATAACAGAAACACCATTCCCAATTAGGAGGGAAGCAGTTCCGGTAAACAACCCTGACTGGGACCCCAATAACTCAGGAGATGAATGGAAAAAGAAGCACTTTTTTTTTTTTTTTTTTTTTTTTGAGACGGAGTCTTACTCTGTTGCCCAGAGCTGGAGTGCAGTGGTGCAACCTTGGCTCACTGCAACCTTCTGCTCCCGGTTTCAAGCAATTCTCCTGCCTCAGCCTCCTGAGTAGCTGGGATGACAGGCGCCTGCCACCATGTCTGGCTAATTTTTTTGTATTTTTAGTAAGGGGGGGTTTCACCATGTTGGCCAGGCTGCTCTTGAACTCCTGACCTTGTGATCTGTCTGCCTTGGCCACGCCCAAAGTGCTGGGATTACAGGTGTGAGCCACGGGCGCCCGGCCTAAGAAGCGCTTTTTAAGATGTATATTAGAGGGCCTACGGAAAACCAGGGCCAAACCTCTCAATTACTCTAAACTGTCTCTGATAGACCAAAAGCCAGATGAGAATCCTGTAGCCTTTATGGAAAGGCTGAGAGAGGCAATAATCAAATGCACCTCCTATCCCTTGATTCAGTCAAAGACAGCTCATCCTAAAAGACCAGTTTATTACACCGGCAGCTCCCGGTATCAGAAGGGAGCCACAGAAGCAAGCTATAGTACCAAACAGCACGTTAGAAAAATTCCTGAGACTAGCCACTTCAGTCTTTGACAACAGGGACCAAGAAGAGGCCCAAAAGAAAGAGAAAAAGCTCAGGAGAAGCACAGAGTCTCTGGTAGCAGCTTTGCGGACTTGCCAAGTCCGGGATCCCGCTAGTTGCTATCGGTGTGGCAATTCAGAGCATTTTAAGAAGGAATGCCCAGGCAGCAAGACGAAGCCATTTTGACCCTGTCCAGCCCGTGGCGGAAATCACTGGAGATGGAACTGCCCCCAGAGATGGAAGTCACTGGGTTCAGGACCAGTCTCAGAGATGATCCAGCAGGACTGATGGGTCCCGTGGCTCAAACCCCAGCTCCAGCAGCTCCAACTGCCATTGCAGCACAGGAGCCCTGGGTGATTCTGGAAATTAAAGGAAGGAAAGTAGACCTCCTTCCAAACACTAGACCTAGTTTCTCTCTTTTCTCCTGTCTAATTCAGGCCTCCCCTCTTCCCATAACAAGACTGTAAGGGGCATCTCAGGAAATACTCTAATCCAGTATTTTCTCAACCTCAGTTGTAGTTAGGAGGACCTATTTACACATACTTCCAAGCCATTGTTATGATAGCTCTACCAGTCTGAAAAGCCTCCAAATCAATCCCGGGAAGTAATTTAAGTGTTTACACTCCACATAATTTGGCAGGATCACTGTCCTCTAGAGGGAGCTCTTAACTTGCAAACAGCCAGTAAAGCAAGAAGTACATAAGCAGGATAAGCAGCAGCAGCTCTAAATAACGTCTCTCCCCGGACACAAGGGCTCAATTATTTGAGCTAATAGCTTTTACGAGCGCACTTGAATTAAGCAAGGGAAAGATAGCTAACATTTACACTGACTCCAAGTATGCTTTGCTGGTTCTCCATGCTCATGGTGCCATTTAAAAGGAAAAACATTTTCTTATCACTAGCAGATCTTCTATAAAAATGTCACTAGCAAATGAGCACGTTATTAACCTCAGTTTTTCTTCCATGAGAAATAGGCAGGGATACATTATAAGGAACATTAAAAGGGAAAAAATAAGGTAGCCCAAGGAGATAGATTAGCAGATCAAGCAGCTAAGTCAGAGGCAAGGAAGCCTCAAGGCATCAACACAGTTTAAGCCCCTCCTAATCTAGGAAGGCTCCATAAGAGAAATTAAACTTCAGTATTCTCCTGCAGATATAGAATAGGCCACTTCTCGAGGGCATACTTTTCATCTATCAGGATGGGTAGAGTTAGAGGATGGCAAACTCCATTTGCCAGCCTCCAGCCATTGAAAAGTCCTTAAAATCCTTCACCAAGCTTTTCAGTTAGGAAAGTATAAGACTTCTCAATGTGCTCAAAGATTATTTTCAGGAAGGAAGCCTCTAAACTGGTTACACATGTGACTTCTCCAGCTCATTTCCAACAGGAATCGACACAACTCGCAGAAGCACAACCCCAGGAAATAGAACCACCTTTCTTTAGCCCGGGAAATTTGGTATTAGTGAAAACTCTCATCTCTGTCTCCTTCTCTAAGCCAAGCTGGAAAAGGTCCTACACTGTTCTTCTTTCAACTCAACCCCCTTGGCAGGACAGGTTACAGGAATCGACTCCTGGATACATCACACTCAAGTCAAAGCCTAAAAAGCTGAGGGAGCAACGTCTGACAGCCCAGAGGAACGTCCTGAATATCAATGTGGAGAAACAGAAGATCTTAGGCTGAAAATCGTAAAAGATAAGTAACAGAGGAAGGGCTACTCATCTTACTCAGTTCAACTCCTACCTCACCAGATACTTTTTATTATTTCTGCCCTTTCCTTTTAAAATTAGTCACCAAACATTAGAACTTATTTTTAACCCATATGTGCAGGGAGATTTTAATGACACGTGGGATTGCATTTGTGACTTTGTAGATCCCTAAAGGGAAATGTTATATCTTGGCAAGTAAAATTTTAATTTTAAACAGAAATTATTTACTCTGCCACTCCTGTGGGAATTGTTATAGTCACGCTACTATTTGCAATAGAGAACTATACACTGTGGCACCCACAATGTGGAATTCTGGTTGTAAAATTCTAATTGCTGTAATATTTTGCCTGATTATCCTTATAAAATAATTAATTGCAGTAAAGATCTAGTCAAGGTTGTTTTGCTTATAGCAGGAAACTAGTTATGGATAAGAAGCAATCATGAAAATTTTACTATCATCAATAGGACTTTTTACTGAATGTTGGTGATACGATGCACTGGAAGCTATGAAAAGGTTATAAAAAACAGAGATTTTACATAAGGAAGGGTCTTATATGGTAAATTGTTGTCCTAAAAGGAAGTGATTGGTTGTTTAAAGGAAGGATGTTTAGAAGACAAGAAAGTTTAAGTATGTTGTAAGAGGGTATGTGAAAGTCATGAAACTAATTAATTAAAGGAAATTAAAGGAAAGGAATTGTCAAGATTAACACAAAAATTATTTTAGCCACCCAGTAACATATTTCTCCAAATTATATTGCAAGTTATAAAAATGGCCTAAGCCTAAAGTTATTCTCTCATGGCAAGTTAAGGGGGAAATGTATGCTTTTATCAAGGAAAAATGTTACCTTTATGTTAACGTTTCTGGTAATGTTGACGTTTCTGGTAATGTACAGCGACATCTAGTGGAGACGACGGATATTGCAATCCATTGATGTAACAGGTATTGAACTCGGTTATGGTTTATAGGACCCCCCACTAACGGTGGTAATCTTAATACTCGTATTCTAACCCTATATTTTAAACCTTCTTGTAAAATTTATCTCTTTTCACCTAGAAGCAAACTCCAAATGGCGTTGCAAGCAGAACCACACATGGACACGCCATTCTTCCGAGAACCCTTAGATCAACCTCAGGAAAAGGCCCAGTTGCTGTTCCCCCACATGATGCTTCTTTTCAGCAGGATGTAGCTAGAAGGAATCGTCACCTAACACCCCCTAACAGCAGTTAGGTTTACTTCTCTTGAGGGAAGAATAATACAGGAGTTATTAAGGAATAATTTTAGGCATATAGAGAGTTCTCAGTAAGGCATTTTATTTGAATAGAAACAGCTCCTGAAACATTTCTTAATAGAAAGGTCCTTGAAAAAAAACAGGCCGGCCAGTACTGATATGCAAATGCAGGTGATTAGAAACTAGGTCCTTCCAATATGGCAATTCCCAGACTAATCTCCGTGTCACCAAGTGTCATGGCTGCCTCCAGATAATTCCCCACGTGCAGGACATCAGGCAGCCCACATTTGCATATTAAAAGACTAGGGTGGGAAGGCCAGGTTTTCCACTGGCTACCTAAATGACACATCTGGTCAAACCAATCCCCTGGGCCCTATGCAAATCAGACACCGCCTCCTCCAGCCTCCCAATATAACCAACTACTTTTCTGCCTACACCGGATTTTCTCTCTCTGCTTGGAGCCCCCTACTCTCTATGGGGGAGCTTCTTCTTTCTTGCTTCTTATTAAACTCTCTGCTCCTTAAAACTATGTGCCCTTGTCATTTATCTACATCTACATCAGGAACACCCAAGGACCCTGGTGTTCCTCCATTCACTGGAGCTGTGTCAATTGAAGATATTGTACTTTTTTTTTTTTGAGATGGCGTCTAGCTCTGTCCCCCAGGCTGGAGTGCAGTGGTGCAATCACTGCAACCTCCACCTCAAGTGGTTCTTCTGCCTCAGGCTGTCAAGTGGCTGGGATTACAGGCACCCACAACCACCCCCAGCTAATTTCTGTACTTTTAGTAGAGACAGGGTTTCACTGTGTTGCCCAGGCTGGTCTCGAACTCCTGACCTCGTGATCCGCCTGCCTCAGCCTCCCAAAGTGCTGGGATGACAAGCATGAGCCACTGTACACAGCCAATATTGTACTTTTAAACTTTAGGTTTTGTATTTCATTCTTTTGATAGAATTCTTACTTATTGATTGATACTTTCTATTCAAGGATTCACTGTCATCGTACTTTCCTATGAGTTTTAAAACATAATTTACCTCAGTTCTTTGAAAATACTCATAGTAGATATTGCATTTACCTGCTAAGATAACATCTGGCCCACTCAAAGATATCTTCTGTTGTCTGCTTTTTTCCCTGTGTATGAGTCATACTTTTCCTGTTTCTTTGCATAGTTCTTAATTTTTTGTTTAAAATTGACATTTTAGAGACTATATTATAATAACTCTTAATATTGAACCCCTTCTGGGGCTAGTTGTTGTTATTGTTGTTTGTCTAGTGACTTGGGTGGACTAATTCTGTGCAATCTTATTTCTTCTACCCAGTGCAGCTCTAATGTCTCCTGCTCAGATTTTTCTTTTTAATTGTAAGCCTTGCTAACTAGCAGTTGTCCCTGGGTCGGCATAGCTTAGTAGTCAGCCACTGATTGGCCAGAGGTTAACCTTAAGGTCTCTGAGCCACTGTGTTGTTTCACAGCTTATGAATTAGCCCCTCAGTCAGCCAGGAGGCTGTAGCTCCTGGCTCATAAGTTCTCATTCCAGTCATTTCTAAGAATGTGCTGACTCAGGCAGATGCACTGTCCTGTATGAGTGTGATTTTGGTGGCCCTCTTCGCCTATTTATATCACTGAACTCCTTTTTAGATTCCAGGCTGATCTGCCTCTATTGGTATCACATTCTGATTGTTAGCTGATTGCTCCATTGTATTAGGCCATTCTTTTTTTGCTATAAAGAAATACCTGAGACTGGGTAACTTATAAAGAAAAGAGGTTTAACTGGCTCATGGTTCTTCAAGCTACACGAGCATGATGCCGGCATCTGCTTGACTTCTGGGTAGGCCTCAGGGAGCTTTCACTCTTGGCGGAAGGTGAAGCAGGGGCAGTTATGCCACATGGCCAGAACAGTAGCAAGAGATAGAGTGGGAGCTACCACACACTTTTGAACAACCAGATCTCATATGAACTCACTAATCACCAAGGGGATGTTGCTAAGCCATTCGTGAAGGATACATCACCACGATCTATGCACCATTCTCCAGGCCCCACCTCCAACATTGTGGACGACACTTCAACATGAGATTTTGTGGGGACATATATTTGAACTATATTATCTATTGTTTTCAAAAGTGCCCTGGACTCTCCATGCTCTGACTCAAGTAATGTTAACCCCCTCAAAAAGGACCAGCAATACTTCTTGGTGTACCCTCCTTTCCCTGGGCAAAACCTCTTCATTATGGGGTGGAAGGTGGAGTTGAATGTGTAGGCTTGTGTGGCTACTTGGCTCCCACCACTTGCTCAATATAGATTTTCCACAAGTATGAAAGTAAATACAAGTCCAAAAAGGGGAGAAAATTCAACTTCATGGCACAGCACAGGAAAGAGGCCCCCTCCATCCCTTTCCTTAGAGCATATACTTTAGGCAACTTTTAATTATGAATCCTTTCTCTGCTCCTTCTGAGGAAGGAGACCCAGGCGTCTAGGATCACCTCCCCCTTGACTTCCACACTGCATTTCAATAGAAGAAAAGGCTGGCCGACTGAATCACCTTCCTATAAGCTAGCAGGTGTGGTATGGGGGAATCTGTCCGGAAGACGCTGTTTTTACTTAAACAAGATCAAGCCCCCACTCCACTCCTCCATCTAGAGACCAGAAACCTTTCACATGTCATTCCTTAAACTGTAAACCCAAGACCCTTTCACATGTAATTCCTAGAACTGTAAACCCAAGACCCTTTCATATGTGATTTCTAAAGCTGTAAACCCAAGACCCTTTCATATGTGATGTCTAAAGCTGTAAACCCAAGACCCTTTCACTTGTAATTTCTAAGGCTGTAAACCTAAGATCCTTTCATGTGTAATATCTAGAGCGTAAGCCTATATAAAGGCAGAGCTTCTCTTTGTTAGGGGAGCTTGGCCATTTGGACAAAACATAAAGCCTTGCTCCTGGGCCGTAATAATAAAACCTCTTCCTTTTCTAGGTCGGTGTCCGAGAGGTCTGTTTCTCGCGGCTGCTCCTGCTTCGTTTGGTTCCCTGACCGGGAAATGAGTTTCAGTTGGCAGACAGCCGGAGAAGCCTCTCAGACGGTTTGCCTAGCCCTTTGGAGCATCCCTATAAGGGGCTCCCGCCCGCTGGGGCGACACGGTTCCTGAGAGCACTCCTGGGTAGGTATTTGCCCACTGGAAAGCCTTGCCGGAGTGAAGCAGGAAAGCCCCCGCAGTGTGGATCCACCCAGTGGCTGAACGGGTACTTGGAATGTCTGGACAACAGAAACACATTAGGATTGGTCCGGGGAAACTTGCCCACCTCCTTTAGGTGGAAGTGTGACCTGATCACCCGTGTGTGCCAGATGTGGCACTTTTGAGCTTGGTGCGCGCGCTCTCTCTCTATCTCCTTTTTGTAACTAACCTTGGAAGCTTTTGCTTATGGTTTCGATTTGGGTGGAGGGAGAAGAGTGATTGTGTGTGTGTGTGTGTGTGTGTGTGTGTCCAACTGGACTCATCAGCCATGAAATGTGGAAATACCGGGCCCATTAGAAGGGACCTCATAGCTCGAGCAATTTGTAGGGCTAGTTGGAATTAGAGACAGCCACATAAGGCTGAGTGGAGGAGCCTTTGCCATCTAAGTGTTGTAAAAAGATTGAAGTGAACGTAAGTCGGAGAGTGTGTACTGTGTCTCGCTGGGTGGGAACTGCTGTGGCTGGAGTAACACTCTCTTAACTGTGGGAATTGTTTCTTTGGCACGTAGGCATGGGTGAGGCTCATAGCAAACCCACTCCTTTAGAGACCATGCTGAAAATTTTCAAGAAGGGATTTAGTGGAAATTATACAGTAGCTATGACACCAGAGAAATTAAGGACTTTATGTGAGGTAGATTGGCCAGCATTTGGGGTAGGTTGGCCCCCAGAGGGGACCCTCGACAGGTCTCTTGTCTTCAAAGTAAGGCATGAGGTTGTATGTGGCAAGCTAGAACACCTTGATCAATTTCCGTACATAGACTCTTGGTTGCAGTTAGTTTTGAACCCTCCGAAGTGGTTAAGAGGACAGGCAGTGACTGTTTTAGTGGCCAAGGGACAGACTGCTAGGAAAAATTCCACCCCCCCTCCCACCGAGAGACGCGGACTCCCAAGGTCTGGCGCCTGGCCGCGGCAGAGTCAGTGGCAGAGACACGGACCTCAAGATTCTGGCAGATCCCACAACAGAAGAGTTTTTGATACCAAGAAGCCACAGGCTCTCATTGACTTACTGCAAACCATTATTCAGACTCATAACTCCACTCCTGCTGACTGCCACCAGCTGCTTATATATCTTTTTAACACGGACGAGAGGCTGAGTGAAGCGTTTCACATGCATACTCCTTTTCATCCTGAAAGCCCTGAAAACCAACACATGATAAATATGGCGTTAGTCAGTCAGTGTACAGAAGACATTAGATGAGAATTGCAGAAACAGGCAGGATTTGCAGGCATGAATACTTCATAGTTACTGGAGCTAGCTAACCAGGTGTTTGTGAACTGAGAAGTGGTGAGCCATAGAGAAAGTCGCAGAGAAAACCAGCGTCAGGCTCGGTGAAATGCCATCTTGATAGCTGCCGTTATTAGAGGAGTGCCCCCAAGAGTGTGGGAAAATGGGGGTTCCTTGAAAGCCCCGCAGTCTGCCTGCCTGCGCCTGCAATGCAATCAGCGCGCTTGGCATTGAAAGGACAGGTGTCCCCAGCTAACAGGAAAACAGGGCAATCCTAAACATGAGGATCCAGACGAAAGTGGAGGAGCTCTGTTCAGTCTAATGGAAGGGCCACTGGACTAAAGGAAGGGCTCATACACCCTCAAAGAGCCCAAGGTCCGGACGACAGCTCTGTAACCCCCCCATCAAAGGAAACAAAACTTATATCGTTAGAGCTAGTAAGGTGTTAGGAAAACAGACTTCCTTGTACTTGCTGGACTGCCCCTGCCCACCTTCTCTGGCAAAACTTACTGTGCAAATTAAGGGCTACAACTATCACATTCAATAATGAGGACTCCCTGCAGCTAAGACTGCCTCAGGCAGGGGTTATCCAGGCTCTCACTGTCCCTCGGGAAGGAGGGTAGAGACCTTCCCTAACCAGGGATTGAAGACTGGTATTTCCACCCAGGCCAGGTCAGGGCTTGTGTCTGGTTAATCCGACTACAGTGACTTTGCACCCACTCGCACCTGACTTGTGCATACAGTTGGGATTATTGCCAGCAGAGGATAGTTGGTTCACTTGATTGGACTTAAAGAATACTTTTTTAGCATTGGACTGGCCTTGGAGGGTCAAAACTACTTACATTTCAATGGGAAAAAAATCCAGAAACAGGTGTGACCACCCTGGTATACTTGGACCTGGCTTCCCAGGGGCTCAGAAACTCTCCCACCATCCTTGGGGAGGCACTAGCCCGTGACCACACGCCAGAAGGTTCCTGCTAAGGACTTAGGCTACATGCTGATCCTATATGCTGATGACCTTTTATTGGGACACCCCATGGCAGTCGAGCGCACAAAAGGAACAGATGCCTTACTTCAGCACCTGGAAGACTGTCGCTATAAAGTGTCTAAAAAGAAAGCCCAGATTTGCTGAGAGCAAGTGCAATATCTGGGTTCACCATCTGGAAGGGGGAACACAGCCTAGGAGCAGAGAGGAAGCAAGTTATTTGCAACCTGCCAGAATCCGAGACTAGAAGGCACATGAGGGAGTTCCTGGGAGCTGCGGGTTTTGTAAATTGTGGATTTCAAACTTCGCAGTACTGGCCAAACCCTTACAAAAAGTGACAAAGCGGGGCGGGGAGAAGACAAGACACCCTTTGAATGGGGCAGAAACTAAAAGTGAAACTTTTGTCAGCCCTGGCTTTGGGGCTATCCAATTTAACAAAGCCTCTCATGCTGTATGTGTCAGAAAGAGAGAGAGAAAAAAAAGGAATGGCAATTGAAGTTCTGGCATCAACTCTGGGAAGAACTTAAATATCAAAGCACCCCACACAGTAGTGACCCTAATGAATACCAAAGGACATCATTGGTTAACAAATGCTAGCCCTACCAAATACCTGAGGCTGCTAAAGTGAAAATCTCCGCATCACCACTGGGGTCTGTGCAACACCCTAAACGCTACCACTTTGCCCCTGGTGCCAGGAAGCCCATGAAATAACCCATGTGCTTCTTCTAGATCTCATCGCCAGGTTTGGACTGCCACTGCGCATTGGATCAGGCAACAAACCAGCATTTGTGGCGAGCTTGACCCAGAAGACGGCAGTGGCCTTAGGGTATTATAGGGTATTACTTTGGAAACTGCACGCTGCCTATTGCCCTCAGAGTTTGGGAAAAGTGAAAAGAATGAACCGGACCGTCAAAAATAGCTTAGGGAAAGTGTGTCAGGAAACAGGATCAAAGTGGGTTCAGGCACTTCCCTTGCTGTTATTCAAAATTAGATGCACTCCCTCTATGAGGACAGCATATTCCCCCTACGAAGTCTTATATCATAGGCCCCCTCCCATACTCCGGGTACTCCCGGGAACTCCTCGGGAGTGGGGAAAGATTGAGTTAGGATGCCAGTTACCAGCTCTAGGGAGAATCGCTTAGGGTATTTCAACCTGGATAAATGAAAGATGTCCTGTAAGCTTATTCTCCCCAGTTCATCCTTTCTCACCAGGTGATTGCATTTGGATAAAGGACTGGAATGCAGCCCCTCTAAAGCCATGGTGGAAAGGACCCCAGACTGTGATCCTGACCACACCCACAGTTGTAAACGTAGAGGGAATCCCAGCCTGGATCCACCACAGCCGTGTGAAAACCGGCAGCAGCTGAGACTTGGGAAGCTACAACAGACCCTAGGCAACGACTCCAGAATCACCTTAAGAAGGACAACAAGCCCTGCTTCAGCCACATCCCGGAAGCTGGCTGGTTCACACATGGCCGAAGCATGAGGAAATTCATCGTGGGACTTGTTCTTCTTAATATTTGGACTTGTACAGTAGGGGCATTAATTTTGAAGAATGCTCTCAGCATGTACACCAGGTTACTGAGGTAGGATGTAAAGTTACTGCCATTCTTTTGTTCTACAGTTACTATGAATGTACAGGAACACAGAAGAGAACCTGTTTATATAATGGTACTCAGTATAAGGTGTGTAATCCAGGGGACGGACAGCCCGATGTATGCTACGGCCCATCAGAGCCCCCTACACATACGACTTTTGAAATTAGACTCCTAACAGGGCGATGGAATAGCCCTACTAAATTAATAGCTAAAACAGAGGAGAACGGACGCCCAAAACAGATTACACTAAGGTTTGATGCCTGTGCCACCATCAGTGCCTATCATTTCAGTAGTGGGGGCTGTGGTCCCCTCGGATGGGAACAAAGTTATACAAAAGAGCATAAGTATAATGCCAGAGAACCTACTGGTGCAGTACTTGCATTTTTGGGTCATGCGTCATCTGGGCTACTTGGAAAAATAACACAAATAATCCCGTTCATCTTGTAAAAGAGAGAGACACCATTCCAAGGAGTAATGTCCCTTGTGTCTCAGGACATTGTAACCCAGCAGAATTAACAATCACAAACCCCCAAGACCCTAAATGGGAAAAAGGGGAGAGTGTAATGTTAGGAATTGATGGGAAAGGGCTTGACCCTGGAGTCAGTATCCAGATTCAGGGAAAAATCCAAAAACACTCAGCCCGGCCAGTACCAGCACTTTTATGGTGTATTAAATAAGCCAGTGCTGGAACTTCTGAAAAAGACAAAGAACTTGTTCCTCCAATTTGCTGAAAATGTGGCCCATACCCTCAATGTTACTTCTTGCTATGTATGTGGAGGGACGACTATGGGTGACAGGTGGCCATGGGAAGCCCGTGAGTTATTACCCTCTGACCCTGTTCCTGACCTGACCTCAGTTCAAAGGGTTCAAACCAACAGTTCTGGGTTTTAAAGGTTTCAATTATTGGACGATATTGTTTGGCCAGAGAAGGAACAGATTTCACTATTCCAGTTGGAAAGCTTAGCTGCATAGGGCAGCGACTGTATAATGGAGCAGTGGACACTGTAACCTGGTGGAGCTCAAACTATACAGGAAAAAACCCCTTCCTTTTCTAGTTCGGTGTCCCAGAGGTCCGTTTCTCGCGGCCGCTCCTACTTCACTTCGAAAGATATGTAAATATTTTTAAGCTGTTAAAATTTACAGGAAGCCATTGTTTTGGACTGACCTCCTGCACTAGGTCCCAACAGTCAAGAAAAAAATAAAATAGAGACTCTCGTGTTAAATGCCACATCATCAAACTAAAACTTTAAAGAAGCAAACAGATTCTAAAACAGATCGGTTTTTCCTGAAAACAGGAGATTCTAGTCTACCTGTTTCAGCATAATAAGGAAGTCTCCTCTGCTTTAACCCTTTTTAAAAAGTAACCCAAAGTAACCTGATGTTAACCCATCCGTTTTCTTTTCCAATTGTTCTGCTTCCTTGTTCCCACCTTTCCATACTTACTGTTCTGCCACTGCCCATTGGGAGATCTCATTATTTGTAGAATGGATGCTTCCCCAATTCATGAATCACAGATAAAAGCAAATTAGATCTACAATTAAATTTGTTCTAACTTTGTCTTTTAACAAAGCTAAATAAGCCTTTGGCCAGCTTTAAAACACATCAATGTCTTTCTCAAGAACCTGGCTGACATCTCTTTGAAATGTAAACATCAAAGAGGATAGCATCCCTATCTCCTTGGGAATTTAATGTAGGTGTCTGGTTTCAAATTACAGCTACCTAGGTATAATAGAATTATGAGTTTTACAATTTCTTTGGATAAAGGCAATTAGCAAAGACAAATGGCCACCCCCAATTACCAGGTGAATTTAAAATGAACTATGTGTAACAAATGCTGCTATTAAGTCCTCTCATATGAAGACGACTCTATCTTGGGAACATGTATGTAATAGGTTATATCTACCTGGGCTATATAAAAAGATGATTTTTCTTTCTGTCTTTGCAATCTCTTTGGCAGTTTGCCTGTGATGCACATCACATTGTGTTTTAATGCCTATTCAATAATAAAACTGTTTTCCTTCTTTTCTACTTTTGTGTACAGGTTTTCTGGATTGGCAGATTTTGTTCGTAATTATGTTTTCCCAACACAGGCACCTGGGGAAATTGAGTACTGCTAATGGACTGCTGAACCAAATGAAGAGCTTTTTTGCAACATTTATGTTATAGAGGAGACGGGAACAGGCACTCAGCTGCTGCTGCTCAGCTACTAAATCTGAAATCGTTCTTCAGGAATACAAAAATGGAGGTGGGGGTTCTGGGGCAGCCCCTGTGGCTCAAATACCAGAACTTTCTGCTATTCCTACTGAGTTTCAGTAGATTGTATTGAATAAAAGTTTCTTGGCCAGGCCCAGTGGCTCACGCCTATGTTCCCAATGGAGGCTGAAGCGGGCAGGTCACCTAAGGTCAGGAGTTTGAGACCAGCTTGACCAACGTGGTGAAACTCCATCTCTATTAAAAATGCAAAAATTACCTGGGCATGGTGGTGGGTGCCTGTAATCCCAGCTACTCGAGAGGCTGAGGTAGGAGAAATGCTTGAACCCAGGAGACAGAGTTTGCAGTGAGCCAAGATCACGCCATTGCACTCCAGCCTGGGTGACAGAGCGAGACTCCATCTAAAAAACAAAAAAAAAGTTTCTCAATTAGTTGTAAGCCCTTTGATCAATCTCCAAAGACCGTCTGGTTTCAAGTATGTTTTTCTAGGGGAAAAGATTTGCCTAGCTCCTCATACCACCATTCCAGAAGTCCTAACCCTGAATTATGTTTGCAACTTCTTGTGAATCCTGAATTATTTTAAAATAAAGAGTTTAAGAAATAAAAAGTTAGTGTTGCCCAGCATGACCCAGGCAGTGTCCTCGATGCTGGATTTACAAAGACCAGTAAGGACAAAACTGACACAATGATATCAGTACGTCATTTAGCAAGTAGCAAATGTAATCATTCATTCAGTAAATACTGGGCACTGTGTTCGGTTCTGGAGATACAGATATGACTCAAGCGGGGCTTCAGGCCTCAAAGACTTCGCATTCTAGTGGATGGACAGACAAACCTGTGGATAGAAGGTAGACGATTCTGCCTCCATGTAGAATTGTGCCTACATGAAGTTGTGAGGAGAGCTATTACATAAATAAGCATGGAAGACCTTGGGAAACAGATGAGGGCCCCTTAACCTAGGTAGACATGAAAGAATTCTCAGAGGAGATAATGTTCATGAACTAGATACTATTATGATCCTCAACGTTAGATTAGAAAACTGCAGATCAGGGAGGTAAAGTAACGTGGCTGAGATCACATGGATAGTAAATGGCTGAGCCAGTTTTCATTCACGGTAATGCGGACTCCCAAACCTCATTTGTTTTACTTGACTGCCACCACTTAGATTTTCAGTGGCTCTGTTTGCTTCAAATATTTTTTTTTGAAATCTGGTATGTTTTATGATCTATGGGAAAGTCGGAAAGATACTCCCTATCTATTGGTTTAAGTACAGCTCCTCTGAGTTCTAACTACTAGGCCCTGACGCTGTATACAATTCTAAGCCCAGTCTAGACACTAAATGTTTTTCTTTTCTGCAGACTGTCAAAAGCTGACTGATTGACTTCAACCTTGAGCGTTACTTTTTGTTCTGTTACACCCACTTTTAAAAGCAATTTTAACTTAATGCCCTTTCAAAATCCAATCAAATTAACAGTATAATATGGATTTTCATAAAGATCCCAGAATGTCCTGCTCTGGAACAATATCTAATTGACTATTCATATCAATGTAAACTGGACTTGGAATGTTATAAAAATCCTGCTCAATAGCATATGCTAAACTATTATCATTTTCTTTCAAGTACAAATCAACTTTTCTGAGACACAATCCTGCTTTGTCACCCAAGTTGGAGTGCAGTGGTGTGATCGCAGTTCACTGCAGCCTTGACTTACAGGGCTCAAGTGATCCTCCCACCTCAGCCTCCCAGGTGGCTGGGACTACAGGCGTGCACCACCACTCCAGGCTCATTTTTTATTTTTGTAGAGATGAGAGTCTCACTATGTTGCCCAGTCTGGTCTCAAACTCCTGAGCTCAAACAATCCTCCCAAAGTGTGGGGATTACAAGTGTGAGCCACCACACCCAGCCAAGATTTTTAATTTAAAAAGGCCAATTATAAACATGCCCCACATGAGACTCCAAAAAGGTAATTTCTGGACTTCATGGCCCAGAAGTAGTAGTATCCTAGAATGAAAACAAACAAAGCTAAAACTAAATCCTTTCCTCCCTCCGTGTGTGTGTGTGTGTGTGTGTGTGTGTGTGTGTGTGTGTGTAGCACTGACTGGTATATTTTCAAACATTTTTGACCTTTGTTTCTGGAAAACTTGCTTAACCTCTCTGATTCTTGGTTTCCCCATTTTACAGAACAGGACAACTACTTCTCAGAGTTAATGTGAGGATTAGGTTTCATAATACACGGAGACATGTTTTTGGGAACTACAAAGGGCTGTATATGTGTTATATACTCCCCTGGGAACATTTGGTGCACACAGAAATTTTGGTGAATCACAGAAAAAGCGATTTTTATAAAAGCAGCTTCTCCAGCTCAATCCCTAACCGTGAGTGTTTAATAGATTTTATTGTACCAATGAGTTTATGCAAACTTACCCCATTCGGAAGTCATAATAAATGAATGTCTGATACCACACTAGGAACTTGAGATTCAAATGGATGAAATAGCATTCTTTCCATAAGCGAACTCATGGTCTAGTAGGGGAACGCTGGAAACAAATAACTACAAGTATCGTGACAGGGTACACAGAAGTACATGCCTGGTACAGTGTGGGATACAGGTAGGAGAGGTACTTCCAATTCTTTTTACCCTCTCAGGCTCTTGTTCCATTGATCACCACATCTTCCTCTGCCTTCATTCTCTCCCTTTCTACTGGCTCCTCCCTGTGATAAAATAAGCCATGCCACCCTCTTGGTCACAATCACAGTTTAGTGAGTGAGTCAGATAAGTACTTTAGGCAACTGCAGGATTCACAGTGGATTTTCATCTTAAAGTTAAATTGGAAGTATGGCAATAGAGTATTGATATGGTGAAGTGTATCTTTAGTTACTGCCATTTTCTGATTAACTTGGTGAATGACAAGTCACCAAGGACCCTAGGAGAAGGGAAAGTATTAGGAGCCGGAGGCTTTGCAAGGTCACAGATTCAGATTTAGATGAATGAATTATTACATTGTTTAATGCTTCATACTTGGCATGAAGTAGGACAAGATAATTGTAGAAGAAGAAAACTAAGTTCAATTCCTGGCTTTGTTGTACATGAGCTCTATGACCTTGGGAAATTTTCTGTGTGCTGAAGATTCCATTCACCCAACATTATTGATAAGATTAAAAACATCAGAATTCATAATACAGCACAATGGCTGAGAACACAGCCTCTGGATTTGAAACAGTGCTACCCTCCCTTTATCTGCTGTAGGACAGTGAGCGAATTTTAAATTCTTAGTGTTCTTGTCTATAAAATGGCATATTACTGACCTCACAAGGTTTTTATGACAATTCGGTTGCTTAATATATTGAATAGCATAGTAGAGTACCTGGTATATAGCAACCACTAAATATTTGCTAAATACATTCAGATTATCTATTTCAAAGTTCATTGCAAATTTCACAGGATATAAAAATTGTTAATTCGTTGTTATTATGCCACTATAATCTCTTCCAAAATTCTGACTTTGGAAGCCGTGGCATGTCTTCTAGCTTCGAATTATCTTTAAAGTGAAACTGCACTGTTGAATCCTATGGCTCCTGGAAGTACTTGTCTGATTCTCCAACTAAATAGTAACAGAGATGATAGCATGGCCTAATTGGGACAACTAATCTGTAGGTATCTGATCAGTCAATGTAGTCCTCAACAAGGGTCAGTCAATTTCCTACAGCCAGGGGAGCACAGCAGAAGCTTCAGAGCACTGGAACCACAGATTGCCCTGCTGAGGATGTGGCCCCCACACTGAAGGTCATGAAAAGACCTGATAGCTCCAAGTTTGTTCTTCTTTCCTTCAGGACTTCTCCCTATACGCCACCATCAGACATTCCTCTCCATCTCATTGCCTGTTGGCATCAGACACATACACATACCATTCACTGGCAGTTAGGACTAATCATGAGACAAACTTTGAATATATGGATTGAGAGCTTCTTGAAGTAAGATGAGTATAAAATCCAAGTAAACATGTTCAAATAGAGGCGTTGCTTTTGGAATAAAAGCAGTCAAGTTTTGTTCAGTTTGGCATTGAGCCGTAAGAAACAGGGCCATGTTAAATAGAGCTTCTATGTGTCTGTAGCCATGTATCACCACACACATGTTTTCCAGCCTCACCTGGGGCCCCCAACTGCTGTCCTCTTCTTTCCTCACTTGCTCTTCCTATTCTGCACAGAGCTATGTCAATACTGCCCCCACTTTCTCTTAACCGCTAATATTAACACTTTCTCACCTTATACTCAGTGGATGACTCTAGTACCTCTTCAAGGGAAATGAATATTTCAGGTGTAACATACCTTAGTTTCATAATACAAATCTACCAAGCTTCCTTGTACCTATCCAGTTTTTTTCTCCTTCCCTCCTGGTACAGTGGAGGAGGTAATCGTCGACCCACCCACCCCCACCATCTAAGATAAATTCCTTCACTGTGTTTCGCATCCCAAGTCCTTGTTCCATTGATTACTACATCTTCCTATACCTTCAAGGCTTTCCCTCTCTAAGGGTTCCTCCTCATCAACAAATAAAGGTGCCCAAGTCTCTGACACCTTGAAAACATTAAAACTCTCCTTCAATCTGACTTTACTTTTTAGGTACCATCCTATTTCTTGCCTCTGTTCAATAGTTAATCAAACCATTTGAGTGAATTATTTACTCATTGAATTCAGATCCTTATCCCTTACTTATTTCTCAGCCCACTGCCATCTGCTTTACCACTCTGCCACTCTATTGACAGTTTTCATTAATGATATTTTCTGTCATCGCCACTATAATACTCCATATTCTTCAGAACTCCCTCCTTAAAATATTATATACCCTCAATTCTTCTCTTGATTTTGATGACTGCTTTTGATGACTCCTTTGTATGCAATTCTCCCTCTGCTCATCACAGAAATGTTTTTCGTTAACAGCTTTATTAAGACATAATTACATCTGAATTTGTTTCCAGATACAGGTAAATTTAAAATATATCTGTAATTGCATACCATAAACTTCACCCAGTTAAAGTGTATAATTCAATAGCTGTTAGAGTATTTACAAAGTTCTATAAACATCATCATGATCTAATTTTGAACATGTTCATCATCATCAAAGGAACCCTGTGCCCGTTAGAGGTCAATCCTCTTTCCCCTTTCCGCTAGCCATAGGCAAGCATTACTCTACTTTCTGATGCTATAGATTTGGCCGTATTAGACATTACATATAAAACAAATATTATACAGTATATAATGTATTGTGTCTGGATTCTTACAGTTAGCATAATGTTTCCAAAGTTCATCTGTGTTATAGCATCTGTCAGTATTTCCTTCCTTTTTATTGCTAAATAATATCCCATTGTATGGATATACTACATTTTCTTTATATAGTCATAGTCTATGGACATTTGACTTGTTTCTACTTTTGGCTATAGCGAATAACGCTGCTATGATTATTCATGTACAAGCCTTTTTGTGAAACGTTTTCATTTCTCTTAGGTGGATACTTCACAGTAGAATTGTTGGGTCATAAGGTAAGCTTACTTTACACTCTAAAGGACTGCCAAACTATTTTCTGAAGTGGTAGCAGTATCTTGTATTCTCCCCAGTAATGAATGAGGGCTCAGGCTTCTCTACATCCTCACTAAGTCCTACTTTTAGTCTTTTTGGTTATAGCCATTCTAGTGGGCGATAAGTGGCTTCGCCTTGTGGTTTTTAATTAGCATTTCCCCAATAACTAATAATTATTATTAGTCAAGCATTTTTTCATGTGCTTATTGACCACTGATGTATTTCTTTGGAGGAGTCTATCCAAATCCTTTACTCAATTTTTGCCTTATTATTGACTTTTAAGCATTTTTTAATATTCTGGATACAATCCAGGTTGCTGATCATTTTAAAGAGCAAACTTTTATTGTTGTTGGTTTTCTCTATTGTTGTTCTATTCTCCATTTTCTTTATTTTCATTCTAATATTCAGTATTCCTATTCTTCTGCTTATCTTGTGTTTTGTTTGCTCTTTTTCTGTGGAGATTTATTTATTAATTTTTTTATTTTTATTTTTTTTAAGACAGAGTCTTGCTCTGCCGCCGAGGCTGGAGTGCAGTGGTGCGGTCTTGGCTCACTGCAACCTCTGCTCTGGGGTTCAAGTGACTCTTCTGCCTCAGCCTCCCAAGTAGCTGGGACTACAGGCACATGCCACCACGTGAAACTAATTTTTGTATTTTTAGTAGAGACGGGGTTTCACCATGTTGGCCAGGCTGGTCTCCAACTCCCGACCTTGTGATCTGCCTGCCTTGGCCTCCCAAACTGCTGGGATTACAGGTGTAAGCCATCGCGCCAACCCTTTTCCTGGAGATTTAAATGAGTTACCCTGTAAGTACTGCTTTAGCTGCTTCTTGCTGTGGTGTTTTGATTACATCCATCTTGAAATATTCTCTAATTTCCACTGTAACTTCTCATTTGACCCACAGGCTATTTAGGAATGTGTTGTTTAATTTCTGCATACTTGTGAGTTTCACACATTTCTGTCATTGATTTCAAAATTAATTCCACTTTGGTTAGAGAACATAATTTGTATGATCTCAATGTTTTTAAATCTATTGAGGCATGTTTATGATCTAACATATGATCTATTTTGCAGAAAGTTACATGTACTTGAAGGGAATGTATATTTTATTGTTGTTGGGTGGAGTTGTCTTTAGATATCTCTTAGTTTAAACTGTTTTATAGTGTTGTTCCCTTGTTGCTACTACTAGCATGGAACCACCAAGCCCCTCTTAATTGCTCACCAGTAAGATATTCATTGTTTTCAACAACGCTTTCAGGCATTAACTTCTCCAGATTTTGTTTCCAATAAATTCAGTCCTTTCAGGCAGAGAGATTCTGTGCTCTATGCCCTGTCTTTCTACATATATAGAAACTCTGGACAACTGTACCTGAGCTGGGTGCAGATATAGTAGACCACTTCTCCTACAGTAACACCCTACTCTATTAGTGGACACTGAGGAGAGATGGTAGCCTCTGGTCATTTCAGCTTGCCAATCTCCATGTAGAAACTTTACCTTACAAATACACTGACACAGAGGAGAGTGGGAACCCACTAGCCTTAGCTTATCACACCTGAGGCAGAGGCCTCACCCTACAAGTGAGAGCTAGTCCTCCAGCCCAGATTTGCCTGCCTGGACTAGCACTTCTGCAAAATGGGGCTGTGGAGGTATAAGAAACTAGTGGCTTTCTCCTCCTGGGTCAAACTATAGATTAAGAACTTGACGGCTAGGAGCCCCCATCTTCTTGGTCATATCCACATGTAGTAGAGGTCCAGAGTAGAGCTTGTCATACGAGGCTGGAGGAGACAGAACAGCTTGTAGCTCATATATAGAAACTCTATATATCATATATACAAACTCACAGATTCTAACCATTTTTGCTAAAATTTAGTAATTTTCTTAAATGTTTCTGCATTTGTTGTATGCCCTCATGACAATTTCTAAAGACTTGGTGTGTGTGTGTGTGTGTGCGCGCGTGTGTGTATGTGTGACATGGTAAAAGCCCCATAAAACTGCATACCTCAACCATACCTCGGCTTTCTGTTGAAACTGCTCTCTATAACCCAACTGTGAATAAGTAAATAAGGACTGTAATTTCCACCCTACCCAGGCAATGTGTAAAGAAATGCTAATCTTGACTTTTGTGAACCACTTAAGTAACAATCAGAATGTTAAAAGTCCCCTGGCCCTCGGAGTGGGAGTGTCCGGAGCCCCTCACCCTCATCTCCGTCCAGGAGGTCATTTACAGAATCCACTAGCCCTCAGAACATCTGAAGCCCCTCACCCCCACCCCTGCCCCTCACCCTCACTCTCGAGGTGGTTTTACGGGTATAAGAGGTCTTGACACCCTCCTTTCGGGGCCACGGGTTGGAGAGATGCAAGTCCTCCGTGGCCGCCGGCAATAAAAACCCTGCAATTTGGCACACTTTTGTCTTGGTATTGACTTTCTATGCTCGAGCCAGTATAACATATGCATGCATCTGTGCATGCACACATAGGTGCCACCGAATCATGGTGTTTCTCTAGGAAATGGGTTCACCAAGATCCTCATGTAACTATAACCAAAACGCAGGTCAGACACTGCCATTTGCATAGTCCGATTAGCAAGTGCAAGCTCTGGTAAAGAGACTTTTGGCCATGTTTGGTGGCTCACACCTGTAATCTCAGTACTTTGGGAGGCTGAGGTGGGTGAATCATGAGGTCAGGAGTTCGAGACCAACCTGGTCAATGTGGTGAACCCTCGTCTCTACTAAAGATACAAAATATTATCCAGGCGTGGTTAATCCCAGCTATTTGGAACCCTGAGGCAGGAGAATCGCTTGAATCTGGGAGGTGGAGGTTGCAGTGGGCTGAGATGGTGCCATTGTACTCCAGCCTGGTGACAGGGCAAGACTTTGTTTCAAAAAGAAAAGAAAAGAAAGAAAGAAAGTAACTTTTTATTCCAAAGCAAGCTTAGGGGAAGAAATACAGGCTTCCCGTACCACTTCACTTTTGGAGCAGAAAGTGGACTCTTTTAAAAGGGGATCTAGCATGAATGACACGCAGGGGAGGAAGCAAACAGGCAGGTGTCTGGATGCTTACGTTGGTGCCTTATGTACGAGGTACCAAAGTGCCAAATTGGTGCCTTTGTGGGCAGAACTAGGTTGTAAAGATGGCCAAAACTCTCCGGGTGGGAGAGAGTGTCATGGCAGGCATACTTAGGGTTGTAAATTGACTGTTGTCCCTCAAGGCAGTCTCCCGGTGGGAGAGAGCTCTGCTCTGGAGCTTCTAAGAACATAGTTAGATGAACTTGCCCTGTAGGGAGTGTCTGATGAAGGGGAGATAAAAGGTTATAATTGCATTTCCAAAGGGCTTCGCAAGAAGTGGGCAATGGGGAAATGGACAAAATAAGAGAAAATAATAATAAATAATAATAACTCATTTTCTTTCTCTTAGAAATATGGGGGTACTCAATTGTAATTTCCCACTGTCAAGTTCCATTTTATTTCTATGAGATTTGAGTGCCATATTCACTCTGACTACTTCCTGCTGAGAAAGGGCATAATAGTCATTGGTTTTCAAAATGAAACTGATCTGCTTGGAGTTGGAAATATTCATAAGTACCCAGACTTAACAGATATTTGTTGGAACATTATGGTGTGAAGTCTGAAGAGTCTCTGGGAAAGCCTGTCTTGCAATCCCATACAGAGTGTGCAATCGCAGTAAACTCCACAACAGAGAAATATGCCTATCCCTGCAATCAGCGCCAATGTTACAAGCAGCTTTTTCTACCAAGATGGTCCTGACCTGAACCAGTATACCAACCATTGATCTATTGACAATATTGTATCAGACATAGGCTTGAGTTGTTGGTGCATGTTTTGCAAAGCTAATGAGACATTTTCCCAAATTACCTGGAATGTATACACAACAGTTAGTCTTAATTATCATGCAGGTTCCCTACTGCCAATTGTAACTGGACATGATGACAAGATGGTTAAATATGTATTTAACAGGTTACAGGAAGAGTTATGAATATTCATGAAGGTGGTCATAAGTCCTGTCTAGTTCTTGAGAATGGATTAGTTTAGTTAAATAGCTGTGTCCCATCCAGGAGGTGGCACTGTAGATGGGCTAGGTGTCTGTATGTGATGAAGGCAAACAGATTTTGAATAAGAGGCATTTCTATGGAAACAGAGGAAAAATAAAGGTTAATGTTGGGCACAATTTTCCAGATGTTAGACTCATGGCATCTTTACTTACAGAGGAAGAAAGTTGTGGCAGCCTGACATGTTTTTCTGGCCTGTAATACAAGGAATAATGTAGTAGCAATTTCATTGAGTTCAAATGAGGAAAACGGAAGAAAAAATTGAAAGTGTTTGTTTAGGGACATGTAGCCCAGAAAGAATTCAGGATTTAGTCCAAATTGCAAAAAACAATAAAAACTCAAAAGCAATGGACAAGAATAGAATCTAACAACAGGTGTACTATAGCTTTTTCTGAAACATGATTTTTCTCTCTGTAGTCCCCATTTTTACTAAAGACAAATCATAGTAGGATAAATGTATTTGCAAAATAAGGTTTAGTCTTATTATGCTTGGCCTAATTATTTGCATCAAGTACAGCAAGAATAATTATTTGCCATATAAGCTCCTTTGCAAATTGGCTTTGCTGGAATTTTTATTTATAAGGAATCTTAGATTAAACTTTTAAAGCCTCAAGCCCAGCTACAGATTTATCTGTGCCTGCAAATACCTGAATGGATTGAGTGAGTTCCTCTCCTTTTGAAGTCCCAAGATAACTTGGGGCTCCTGAGCCTGTCAGAAAATGACCTTCTTTACTTGCCACAGGTCAGGAAACCCTGTACAGGGACTGCATGGACAATGTATCAGGCCAGTTTTTCCCAAGGGGCTTTAGTTGACTCTATAAGTCAACTTTGATTTCTTAAAGCCATCTGTTCATATCTGAAAGTATGCCAATCCAATTAAAGCCTTGGTAAAATAACCAGTGTCTGCAATGGTGTCCTGTTACAAGATAGAACAGATTCTTACTGAATTTATATAAATAACTATACTGCTATAAACTAATTATACTTACAAATAGTTTTCAAAATCTGGGGAAATCAGGTAGAGAGAAATAAATATGCTTCAAATTTTTCTCACACGAGTGTACTTTTACCCAATTGTTAAAATCTATAAATAGCTCAAAAGAAAAAAAGATTTCTGGACTCTGAGAAGCAAAAGAATTAGCAATGCATCAAACAAAAAGTCATGAAAAGATTAAGTCTTCCATTAGTTCAGCCTATGTAATTAACTCCTGTTCTGCTCAATATTCATGAACATATCAGCTCTCTATGGGAGTCTTGGAAGTCTTTTTTTTTTTGTCCATTCAAGTCTAACAATCTCCAAAATTATTAGAAACCTGCGTTTGACAGTACGTGTCAGAATCCTATAGCTGATTATAAAACTGCCTTTGAAAAGAAGTAAAATTAAATAACAATTATGGATGATAAAAGTCACAGAATACTCACAGATAAAGACACAATTGACAAGGAAATCTGGTCATCTCTGTGTCATACAATAATTTAACATAGCAATCTTAATTATTACTGATAACATATACCGAGACATAGTAGAATTAAGAGAACCTTATACGATTCTGGAAAACATACCAGTAACATGAATATAACCCAAAGAAAGAAAGTTAAATACCATTTTATATGTGACAGTGCTTCCTGTATGGCTTTAATATACCAAATAAGCCAAATATATTTCTTTTGGACTTCAGGAGACCTAATAAAAGAGTTAACCAGGTCAAAGAAAAGCTTAATTTAGAATTTGACTTTGGAAAGTTTAATATCAAAGCTTTAAACGCCTGATATTACAAAATAGATTCCCAGGTAACTATAGGTTATTTATTTAACCAAAATAACTCAAAAGTTTTTTAAAGGAAAAATTTTTTTTTTTTTTTTTTTTTTTTTTTTTGAGACGGAGTTTCGCTCTTGTTACCCAGGCTGGAGTGCAATGGCGCGATCTCGGCTCACCGCAACCTCCGCCTCCTGGGTTCAGGCAATTCTCCTGCCTCAGCCTCCTGAGTAGCTGGGATTACAGGCACGTGCCACCATGCCCAGCTATTTTTTTTGTATTTTTAGTAGAGACGGGGTTTCACCATGTTGACCAAGATGGTCTCGATCTCTTGACCTCGTGATCCACCCGCCTCGGCCTCCCAAAGTGCTGGGATTACAGGCTTGAGCCACCGTGCCCGGCCAGGAAAAATCTTTACTCATTGACAGAGGGTAGACTCAGCTTTCCGAGCAAAACCCAATAAAGACAGCATGAGGACAACTGAATCTCTTTTTTCTCCCTTCTTTTTTTTTTTCTATCATTATTCAAAAGGCAAACAAAAATATTTCATTATCTTTTAATATCACATGAAAATCTTGTTCAAAAGAGTAAGCCAAATTTCACCTTTGCATTTAGTGTACTATTAATGTTAAATCCAATTCTTAATAAAACATTATAAACAAATCTATCCAATCCTAGTTTGACCATAATGTAAAATTTCCATAAGCCTTTCATAAAACACTTTACAATTTTCTATTAAACAGCAGAGCTATACTCTAAGAAGACCTTGTAATTCCAACACATGGGCCCAGATTCTGGAACTGCATCAGTGTACTTTTATTTTAATGTTTAATTTTTGGAAAAACTAAATAACCTCCTTCAAATCTTTTACGACTTGCTTAAGCTCTCAGTTTCGTCCTATTATTCTTTTAGCTTAGGACAATCCTTAAAAATCTCTCAACTAGACAAAATTACATTTCCTTTAACAAAAACCATAATTACATGCCTTCTTATAAGCTTTTACTAAAAATACATTCTACTTTCCTTACACACCTTGCACGTAAAACTGTTTCTACAGTAGTCTCAATTACATGTTACAATGTTAACTCTCAGCAACTTTTATTTTTGGTGAAAAACCTGGTAAATAAGCAATTTTAATCACATATCAATCAGATTATAGAGCCTAGGACAAAGACAGAGCTGCAGACAATGTCTACTCTTCCCAGCCTAGCCAGGGAAACTGGCTAACTCTATGTCCCCAGGCCTTAACTAGATAATCTAATTGGCTGTAAAACAGACAAGTAATTATTAAAATCATAGAAGCAGTTCATGACCTTAAAGCATCTAGAAAACAGTATCTAACCTGTCTAATTTAGACCAAATGTCTAAACGTTGAAGAGAGTTTTATCAATAACCTTGAAAACTACATTTATTTACTAAAGATTACTAGAGTCATGTGAACTAAAAGATATTACAGTTTTTATTTTTCTAGCAAAATATTTTACTTACGCACTTATTTTTCTTTAAGCCAATTATTTAGAGCTCTTTTATATAAGCATTACACATACAACACATATACATACACAGACAGAAGCAGACTTGGTAGGGTAATAAAATACTAGATAACAAGAGGAAGGATGATTGGACAGGAGTAAATGGAGAATCAGACAGAATTCTACTGACTGAGAAGTTTTTAGAGGGCAAGTACATGTATTGTTTTAAAATACGTTAAATATGTGTACATGTATTGTTTTAAAATAAAACAATACATGTATACATATAGCTCAAACATCACCTTTAAGTCAATTTCTAACTACAGAGCTCTCAAAAATATATATATTTTAAATCTTTTATTAACAGATTTGAGCTAGGATGAAGGGCCAATATTTCTGACTTTTAATTTTTTTTTAAATAAAGGTAGCCTCCTACATGAAATCAACAAGCCTTAACCAAGGGTATGACTTAACAATAGGTGCATGGGGTATTTTCAAAAAGATAGTAAGTGATTTTCAAAAGCTCAGAGAAAGGAAAATTTCAAGACAGGAAATCAGAAGCTGTCCACAGAAGGAGGAAGAATCAATAAATGGCAAAAAGACCCACAAATAACAAACCAGAATAGACTCATCTCCTAAGCTGGGAATTGCACCTAGGCTGTCATTGTGAAAGGCCAAAGCCTAAACTACTGAGCTATGGCATGGACCACATGCCACTACCCTTTCCAGAAGGACCTAGAGCAGTCATTTTTGAGCTTGCAAAGGATTTTTTTTTTTTTTTTTTTTTTTTTTGAGACGGAGTTTCACTCTTGTTACCCAGGCTGGAGTGCAATGGCGCAATCTTGGCTCACCGCAACCTCCGCCTCCTGGGTTCAGGCAATTCTCCTGCCTCAGCCTCCTGAGTAGCTGGGATTACAGGCATGTGCCACCATGCCCAGCTAATTTTTGTATTTTTAGTAGAGACGGGGTTTCACCATGTTGACCAGGATGGTCTCGATCTCTTGACCTCGTGATCCACCCGCCTCGGCCTCCCAAAGTGCTGGGATTACAGGCTTGAGCCACCGCGCCCGGCCCTGCAAAGGATTTTAATTGCTCACAAGAATTAAGGCTAGACATGACATTATCATGTACCGTTTTTAGATCCAAGAGTCAAAGCCCTGTAACTTAACAGCACAAGGTCTTAAAAAGCAATACAGAAAGTTACATGTATAACCTTTTCAACTCCATAATTTGAATTAACTTTTAGATAACTTTTTAATTACACAAAATTATTTTTTTCTCAATAAGAACCCAGCTTCTTTGGTACATTTTATGTAAACCTAGGAAGCAAGAAGTCCTGAACTGTCTATCAGATACTAGCAGTTTATAGATGAGAACCGTTCCACAATTTTTAGAACGTTTCCCATATAATAACCCCTTTTTAATTGGAAATGACCCAAACATCCAATAAGCATCCGAAACAAAGAATTCTAAGATTTTAAAGTATACAGTAAGTCTACTTACAAGCATTTATGTCATTTACATGTACCCAACTTTCCCATTTCTTTTTTTTTTTTTTTTTTTTGGGACGGAGTTTCGCTCTTGTTACCCAAGCTGGAGTGCAAGGGCACGATCTCGGCTCACCGCAACCTCCGCCTCCTGGGTTCAAGCAATTCTCCTGCCTCAGCCTCCTGAGTAGCTGGGATTACAGGCACGTGCCACCAGGCCCAGCTAATTTTTGTATTTTTAGTAGAGACGGAGTTTCAGCATGTTGACCAGGATGGTCTCGATCTCTCGACCTCATGATCCACCCGCCTCAGCCTCCCAAAGTGCTGGGATTACAGGCGTGAGCCACCGCGCCCGGCCAACTTTCCCATTTCTAACAGTTTATTTAGATTATTTCTGAAACACTGAGCTATTACACAAAGGTGGTCATTATGTAATGTTATTTCCTTGTTAACCATTCTAAGACCTATGAACATTAGGTGTTTAAGTAAGAACCTTAAAGGTAAACATGTGGGCATTTTGCTCATAACTCAGAAGTTATCATTGAACTAATAACAAATTAGTCTCTGTCAAAAAAAAATATACAAACTCACCGTTTTATAAAAGCTGAATCCACACTATTCTCTCATGAAATTGGAACTTGTTTACATGGCTAAACTTTGTTTGCCGCAATAAATCTTGGTAAAGCAGTCTTTGTGGTGGCTTTTTCTTAAAAAGAAACCTTTTACTCTTTTTCCCTTCAGTTTCAAATGAATTTCCAATGTTTACATTCTAGTTAGACCACAAATAATGGGTCCTATCTCAGTACCAGCAGCTTAGTAGTAACAGATTTAAAGCAGACAAAAAAGAAGAGAAAGGTATAGCCTGGCAGGCCTCCATGCAGAAGCCAGCTTTTACAAGTGGGGCATGAGAAAGAGGAGGGTAAGAAGGTTTTACGAGTGGGGAATGATAAAAACGATGAGTTTGTGTCCTTCGTAGGGACATGGATGAACCTGGAAACCATCATCCTCAGCAAACTGACACAAGAACAGAAAATCAAACACCGCATGTTCTCACTCATAGGAGGGTGTTGAACAATGAGAACACATGGACACAGGGAGGGGAGCATCACACACTGGGGTCTGTGGGAGGGAAATAGTGGAGGGACAGCGGGGGATAGGGAGTTGGGGAGAGATAACATGGGGAGAAATGCCAGATACAGGTGATGGGGAGGAAGGCAGCAAATCACACTGCCATGTGTGTACCTATGCAACAATCTTGCATGTTCTTCACATGTACCCCCAAACCTAAAATGCAATTTAAAAAAAGAAAGGATGTAAAGTGACTGAAAGGAAACTTGGGAGCCTTCTAGCCATCACACAGTGCAGGGTCACTACCCCCACCATTCTCATTCATCTTCCATTAAGGAGAGCCTCAGTGCCCCAAGGAGAGGCTCTCCCAAATAGTCAGAAATGTGAAATAGGAGGTGGAGAGGAAAGGGATCAGAGCCCATACATTTACACTTGGAAACGAACAGCATGCTTCCAAATGAATCACCAATCAAAGATTTGGGTGAGGTCCTGAATCCCCCACCCCAGTTCCAAATAGCTCCACAGGCAGCTGAATCCAAGCTCAGCAAAAGCTCCTTTGATGCTGCACAAACACATGTAAATGTATAAAATGATGAAATGGTGTCACCACCAGCCAAGTCTAAATAAAGCAGGGCCCCAGCAGCACCCTAAAAGAGGCAGAAGGTGGTAAATGCACTCTCACTCACTCACTCAATTCCCGAGTTTGCTGGCTTCTTCAGAGGTCACTGTCCTTGTACCAGTGAAGCATTGAAAGCAGCAGACATCATGCTGGGAGGTAAAAAGCAGGTTCACCAAGAACAAAAGCCTTTCTGGTAGCTGTTGGGAAGTTCCCTAATGGTCCTGTTATAGGTCTGGTAGCCAAGAGCAACTGGCACTCGTAGGCAACCCCACGCCTCACCCAGTGGTAAAATCAGGCTGACAGGCTTGGATCACCTAGAGAACACAGAACTAGGTCCCCACATGGGCCACCAAAATTATAACCGAAGTGCAGATTCAATTGCTGACCACTTGCACAGTGCAATTAACAAAAGCAAAGTCTGGTATAAAGAAAGTGACCTTTTATTCAAAACCTAGCTTCGGGGAAGAATTACAGACTTCCTTAAAAGTACGGCTTCACTTTTGGAGCAAAAAGGGTGCGCTTTTAAAACGGGGCCTAGCACAAATGGCATGTAGGGGAGGAAGCAAACAGGTGGGGGTCTGCGTGCTCATTGTGTTGCTTCATCTACCAGGTAGTCGAGTTGGCTTCTTCATGGGCAGAACTAGGTTACGAAGGTGGCTGAAATTCTCCAGGTGGGAGAGAGTTTTGTAGCAGGCATACCTTGGGTTATAAATTGACTGTTGTCCTCATGGCAGTGTCCTGGTGGGAGAGAGTTCCCCTCTGGAGCTTCTAAGCACAGTCAGGTGAAATTACCTTGTAGGAAGTGAAGCAGAGGTAAAAGGTTATAACTGCATTTCTAAAGGGCTAAGCAGGAAGCAGGGAACAGGGAAAAATGGAAGAAATAGAAAAGGAGTGACCAAAATAAGAAAAAAACTAATAACTCATTCTCTTTTTCTTAGCTACGTGAAGTACTCAGTTACATACCATCTGGAAGTCCTTAAATGTCGACACTACTCAGAGAGATCTTCACTGTCCTCTCTCTAACACCCTCTACTGGATGATCTCATTTATATCCTCTTCACCTATTGCTCATCCACTGATAACTCCAAAATCTACATTTCCGCTCATTCTTCTTTCCTAGGCTGCACATCAGGGTATCTCCAGCCTTTTGAACATCTCCAAGTTAATGCCCCTTGGGTACCAGAAACTCACATTTATAAAATTAATCTCACATTCTTCTCAGGCCTGCATGAGGAGAAGAAGTACAGGCTTCCTGCCTTAAAAGTACCGCTTCATTTTGGAGCAGAAAGTGGGCGCTTTTCTATTTTTCCTCTATGAGGTTCCATCTAAAGGAATGGCGCACCATCAACTCAGTTCCTCCAGCCAAATATTCTAAAAATATATCCATTATATCCATACCTCTTTTTCATCTCCGACATCCAATTAATCAATATATACTCCTTTAAATGCCACATATTTATGTCTTTTTTCTTTTAGACAAAGCCTTGCTTGGTCACCAACACTGGAGTGCAGTGGCACAATCATAGCTCACTGCAGCCTCAAACTCCTGAGCTCAAAGCAATCCTCCTGCCTCAGCCTCCCAGATTGTTGAGATTCCAGGCATGAACCACTGTGGTGCCTGGCCCACATATTTCTTAAGTGTGTCTACTTCTTTCAACATAGTCAACACCCTAATTCAGGTCACCATCATTTCTCACCCGGACTATTAACCACAGCTTCATCTTAGCCCCTTAGCAAACAATTTTCTGCTATTCGGATTGATGTCATGTCTCCTTTCCTCAAATACCTGAACAAGTCACATTAGACTCTCTATAATCTGGCTTTTTCTTACCCCATCAGTTTCATCTCCAGAAGATCCCTTCTTCTCTTTTATACCCTTAGGCTACATTATTCTAGACATAATGAGCAAGTTCCTTCTGTTCCCCAAAGCACCATATTTTATCTGTCTTCCAGAACCTCATATTTGTTCTTCCTTCTCTGTGGAATACCATTTCCCTACTTCTACTGGCTAAATCCCATTTATCCTTCAGATGTCAAATTACATGGCATTTTCTCCAAGAAACTTTTTCTCTTCTCCCTCACTTTGTATAGGTTAGTTCCCTGAACTATGAGCTAGCAGAGCCGACTGAATCCCCACTATCATAAAAAATACTTAGTATATTTTGTTGGAATGTGTAATCTGTCTCCTCAATACACTGAGAGTTCCATAAAGACAAGAACTATGTCTGATTTGCTCAACCCACATACTCTGAGGTAGCAGGATTCTTGGCCTAAAGTTCTGAATAGCTTTATCACAGCTAAAGCACAGTTTTAAGGATGGAGGCACTAGATCAATGCAAATACTTGACTATTTATCTACGAGGTTAAAGCTAGATGGAAAAATACAGCTTAAAGAACTCAAAATTTTACTGACTGAAACACGATGAAGACCCCTTCTTCATACAGTAATTGTACTAACATTTAATTCAGGATTAGAAAAAGGTCATTGTAAATGGTCTTGGACAGCAAGTGTTTCTGGAAAAGGATTCCTTGCTCCAAATCAAATGTAACAGTACATATATAAACATAGATTTTGTGTATATTTAAGGTATATATGTTATGAGATACATATAGATAGTAAAATGGTTACTATAGTGAAGCAAATCAACATATACATCATCTCACATAGTTACACTTCTTTTTTGTTTTTGTGGCGAGAGCAGCCATTTTTTATGGCAGAATGGCAACAGCATTCTAAATACCTGGTTATCTCATCCCAGCTTTGTTCCGTATTGGAATTGTGACCTATATCATTTTACCTAACCTTGCTGAGACTCAATTTTCTCATCTGAATTGGAACTAACAGAATTTCTCCTACCTGCCCCCATCTGACTTTGAGCTCAAATAATTTATGTGAAAATAGTGTAATAAATTTTTCTTTAAAAATACATTAGGAATGAGCTAACTCCTAACATGTCCACTAGGGTGCGTGATGCCGCAACTGGAACCATCTGCTAAGAACGACTTGGCAGTCTTACTATGTGGGTCTTCTTTATAACAACCAAGAAATGAGATCTAAGTTTGAGTAAGTAGATAAAAGAAAAATAATTGTTACCAACTCTGCCCTCAGCCCTCTATCCCCTCAGCAATGACCCAAAAATCTAAACGCTCAGAGGTCCTGGCCCGCTTCTTCACATTGCTGTGAAGGCTTACATTGCTGTGAAGGTGTTAATGGATGTTTTCGGACCATGGATGGGCTTTTCACTTCTCCATGTTTACCATCCGGTATAGAGGAGGACCACTGAATTCACTATGAGAGATCGTCATCATCTTCACCAAGAGAGCATGAGCTTTTGAGTAAGATAAAACTGAATTTCCATTCCCAACCCACCACATTCTAGTCCTTTGATTCATTTCATTGATTTCAGGTTTATAACCTTAATTCTGGGAATAGAAATAGACACCTCAGGTGCTATTTAGAGACTGAGTTGAGGGAGCAGTTTTCTCCTCTCCTCAGGTATGGGAATATCCATGTCCATAATTTGAAATTGCAGATTCTCAGGTTTTGGTAGCGGTAGGGGTTTAAGGATGGAGGGATTTCTCTAGGCCATTTGGAGTCAGCCTGTGTCAGAGAACTAGTCTAGCAACAAAACCTACAAAGCATCTGACCCTTCTACTATACACTGTGAAGTAGTCGTACATTGTATTTTTTTATTACATTTCCCTCACATTATCTGGTAATCTTCAGTAAAATCTCATTAAAAGTCACGGCTTAGACTCTGATGGTGCTGTAGGAAATTAGGGAAGGGTGTGGGTACATTATGGGGTAAGAAGGTAGAAAATGGAGAGCAGGATTCCCTTTTGAGTCCACAGTGGTGGTATCCTTATTTACCACTTGGATACCACTGTGCCCAGAGGAGCAGCAACTTCATGAGGGTCAGGGCCTGCAGAGGCAGTGCTACTGTGGCTTGCTGAGAAGTCAGAGATGACGAAAACTTTCTGGAAAAGAGGTAAACAAATAACAGGCCCACTTTTAGCAAATACACTGCAATTGTGTGATTTATTACAAGAGCAGTCCCTCCGAATTGATAGCTCGTCCCCAGCCTCAGTGCTTGGTAAAAAAAAAAAAAGTCTGTGTGCCAATTAGGAGACAAAAACAAACACAAAACAGGCCGATTCCACCCTGCACCAGGTCTTGGTGAGTAGAGGTTGCTCTAGATTTCAGACCCACGTTTTCTGCTGTGCTTTCTGTACTTGTGCAAGGTAGAAGCAGCAAAAATTCCGTCATGGCTCTCTGAGCATTAGCCTAAAACATTCTAAGAAATAGTGAGATGCCTGTATGGCGTATGCTTAACAATAAAAAGGTCATGGATTATTTGGAAACATTCTGGTGGATGAGGCACACTGTGCTATCCTTGTTTGAATTATATATATTTATACTTATAAATAGAAAGACTGGAAATTATATTTATATATATATTTAAACGGTTATTTGTGTAAAAGGCTTATGTGTGATTTTTTTACATTTAATTTTAATTTTTAATTTGTGGGTACACAGTAGGTATATATATCTATGGGGTATTTTGATACAGGCATACAATGTATAATAATCACATAAGGGTAAAAGGTGCATCCATCACCACAAGCATTTATCCTTTGTGTTACATGCAATCCAGTTATACTTCTAGTTATTTTTTTTTAAGTAAAATTAAATTATTCAGCATAGTCACCCTGTTGTGCTGTCAAATAATAGATTTTATTCATTTGTGATTGTGGAGTTTTCAAAATTTTCTGAAATTAAGATGAATTAATTTTGTTATTAGAAAAAAAAATGCAGTGCTTTTTTAAATGAAGGTAAATAGTAGAATGAGCATTCCCACTGGAAACCTAAGCTTACATCCACCACTAGAGTTTAAAGTTTTCTGGTCATGTGTGACATACTGATGGGGCTAAAGTCCTTTGGCACATACAACTGGGGGCTTTTTAAGGAAAAATTCACACTAAGGGAAAAGCAGCCTGCAAACAAGTTTAGTTCAAGAACAAAAGCTAGGTTTTCAGAGAGGAGGAATGAGTCCTTCTGGGCTGTGGGTCTTCTGACAAGCCTTCCGCACTTAAGTCTAGGGAGAGAGGGGGCCTACAAGTAAACTCGGAAGCATATACTTTTTGCAATTTTTATTATGGAAAATTTCAAACATATACAAAAGTATAGAGAATAGTATAATGAACTCTCAAACACCCACCACACAGCTTCAGCAATTACCAATGCGCGGCCAATCTTGTTTCATCTATGCACTCAATTACCCCACTCTCAGATTATTTTGAAGCAAATACCAGTAGCTATCATTTCACCTGGACATTTTTCAGTACACTTCTTTAAAAGATAAGAACATCTTTTTAAACAACGTAACCACAGTACCGTATCACAATTTAAAAAACAATAAATCAAGAAGTTACATTTTTATTTCAAATTATTATTATTTCACTGGTATCATGAGGAAGAGTGTAACACTAAAATGGAGTCCAAGCTTTTATTGATGTAATAGCTTTATAACGTGAAGGAAAAAACATCAAACACACTACCATATTAGAGCCATTTTGGGTCATTTGTAAGGAGCTGGAAGAGACTGCTGACATCACATATCCCATGGCAAAACTCTGCAAGATTTCCTCTAAACACCTTTCTTATTTTCTTAAAGTTGTTCTCCTGGAGGCAGCTGATCCAAGTCCTCTTTTTTAAAAAAAAATCCTTCATTTTGTGTTCCCCTCTTACAGCAGCCTCTTTCCTAAATGCCTTTCCCAAGTGACAACAATTTTGCCCTCTCTCAGCCCTCTGCATTCTCATATGCAGGAACTAGGTAGGATAAGGAGTTAGCTGTGTGCGCTGGAAAAGGTATGAAAACTACAGCCAAACGATCAGTGAAAGAAGCAAAAGAAACCTAGACAACTAAATGGCATAATTAACTTTGGAAACTTCCTATGATATAGCCTGCTAGCTCTGGCATCCAATAATACAGCATGTTACATCTGTAAAATGAGGATGTTTTCCTCAAAGAGATGTTAAGATGACATGTAAGAAGTGGTTAGGGCAGGCATTACAAAACAAAATGTTTTATATATCATTTTAAAATCTATTTTTATAAAAACTCACAACATTATCTTGCATCCACTGTATTTATTTTTACAATTACCTTTATAGCAAGTGATAGTTTTTGAATAAAATTTTAAGCAAATCATCAACAGTACAAAAACACTAGAGTTGTTACACGAAGGACTGATTCTACAAAACGTTACCCTAAGGTGATGGCATAATCTTAAAACTGTGCAGCTACTGTGTGGTATGACATAGAAATAGGAATAATAATTCTTGTCCTCAAACATCTTACAACTGCCTTGAAATATTTCTGAAACACCTGATACACAAAAGCCACACACATGGTGCCTAGATAGCATATACTCTACTAGCACCAGATTGGAAGGGGAATGTTTTGCCACACGGTGATTACAAAATATTAATTGAATCAAAGAACCTTCAGTGATGCCAACCATACTTCAAGTAGTATCTCAGATGCAGGATTTGCAAAGAGTAAGGAAAAATAGTCTTCGCTCTCAAAGACATCATAGTCTAATAAAGAAGGCAGACACATCAAAAAAGCACAACAAAAGGCCATGTTATAGTACAACAACCAGATCAAGAGTCAGTGGTATAGACAGGGAAGGAGTGTCCCAAGATGTAGGAAGAAATCAGATGAGCTGTCTTCTTCGGAACACAGAAGTGCTCACCTGAACTTGACAATTCCACTCATCACTGGGTTCACATCAATATTAGCTTCAGCACAATTCTGAACATCTTTGCTGTTCATCTAGAAAAACAAACCAACATACAATTAGCAGGCTTATGTTAATAATTCCTCCAACTAACAAATCTGTCAGGGTTTATTATGTACATCAACCACTTTTGATCAAGCACTTCCCTTCCACAGAATTACCTAATGCAGATGCAATGAGTCTGGGACTATGGGCGGGCACCACCACATCTGACTAATTTTTGTAGTTTTAATTCATTAATAATTAGAAGTAGAGACAGGGTTTCACCATATTGGCCAGGCTGGTATCCAACTCTTGACCTCAAGTGATCCCCCTGCCTTGGCCTCCTCAAGTGCTGGGATTACAGGCGTGAGTTATAAAAGTGTTACGTTTTAGCACAGTCAGCACAGTGACTTCCACTTCTTATAGTGCTGTTTGCCCAAACATATTTAAAATCTGCTAAATACCATTAGTATTAATAGCTTATCAAGAGACCACTACCAGGAAAATATTGATCAAAGTCTTTCTGAGAGTACCTGGTGGCTCCCCCACATTTTCTAAATGTAAACAAATTGGCATTCTTATACTAGCCTTTTCAAATTATTTTAGAATTTCTTCCCTTTCATTTGTTTCTTTAAAGTGTAGTCAACAAATTTTACATTTAAACACACACATATGTTTCTTGAAAAAATTGTATATATTATAGACAGCACCAATTACATTTCCAGTATATGCATCTATATTAATCTGTTTTCCTCTTTATATATTCACAAGAATAAAACACTTGACCAGCTGAAAATGTAAGCTATTTATAAAACATGCAGAAAATAAATCTCTGATTCATGTCTGCAAACCTCAATTGTCTGTGTAGAGTACTCTTTTTCCTTTCTTTATCAAGCGAGGGCTGTAAAATTTCGGTGTACATTTTCCTGCTATCACAAAAGAAAATATGTACAAGTGAACTCTAATACTCTTAGAAGGAAAAAAATCTCAACTGTACATCAATCTTTGGAGCACTGAGGTGATAGAAATTTTCTATATACCACCTCTGTTCTCAAGAAATGTGGTGCGGCCAGGTGCAGTGGCTCAGGCATGTAATGCCAGCACTTTGGGAGGCCGAGTTGGGCAGATCATGAGGTCAAGAGATCGAGCCCATCCTGGCCAACATGGTGAAACCCCATCTGTACTAAAAATACAAAAATTAGCTGGACGTGGTGGCGTGCACCTGTAATCCCAGCTATTTGGGAGGCTGAGGCAGGAGAACTGCTTGAACCCGGGAGGCGGAGGTTGCAGTGAGCCAAGATCACACCACTGCACTCCAGCCTGGCACCTGGTGACAGAATGAGACTCTGTCTCAAAAAAACTGAAAAAAAAAAAAAGAAAGAAAGAAAGAAAGAAATGTGGTGCCACTGTTCCGAAAACAAATCTTGTAACACATTTAAGTATGGGTAAACAAAATACAAGTCTCAGTTTCTCAAAACAGTTTCTGCACTAATGCTTTTAAACCTGAAACTCCTGACTTAGTTTTGAAGAGAAAAAAAGAATCTCCTTGGTATTCTTAACTATTTTGATGAGGCTAAGTTCCAGAGAAAATTTTTTCAAAGACTGCTTAATTTAAATTGACAATACGTCTTGAAAAGTAGCATTACATGTTCTAAGTGTTTCTGGAACATAAAAAGGAAAAAGAAAAACCACAACATATTTATAAGCTAACAATTTTTAAGAGTGGGTTACTATGAATACTGTACATTATTTTTTACTTTGTCAGATACATAAGAACCAAATAAGATCATGCATAATTACTTCTAATGATAGCAAGTACAAGTTAAGTCTCCAAAGTATTCGTGACAGTGTTTCATGTGGAATAAATTTTACTACAAAAATATCCAGAAAATACAATCTAGTATATCTCCTAGGTCAATATTAATGTAGAATTAAGAACCTTGTGAAAGAACTAGGTTATTGAGGAAAATTTTAAGATCTATTTGAGACTGCATAATAAAAGTCAATTTGTCTGGAATTTAAAAGCGTGTTTCAGGGTGATGAAATAATCTGTACAACAAATAACCACGACATAAGTTTACCTATGGAACAAACCTACACTTGTACCTCAGGAATTAAAAGTTAAAAAGTATTTTTATAAAAATATGAGGTTCAAATATATATATCACTTTGTTACAAGAAAAATAGAAAAATACTCCATATTTGATCAAGCCATGTAATTCAGATAATAAAACTGCTATAAGTTTTAAAAAGCCACTCTTTTTTAGTTTACTCTTTCCTTTGATAGCATTAGTGCAGAAAATGTTTTGAGAAACTGAGATTTGTACTTTGTTTACCTATACTTCAATGTGTTATCAGATTTGTTTTCTAAACAGTGGCACCACATTTTAAAAAGTGCAACGGCACCCCCTGTTTAGCAGGATAAAAAATATTAATTATTTGTGAAATTACAATGCATTCCAAATAGAGAAATATTTCAGTGTTCTGAATGGTAAAATACAAAAAGCACACAAGGGGGCAGAAAAAAAAAAGTAGAGACAGTTACAAAACTAACTATTCTATGGTATTAAAAAGACAGGAGAGCAAAATAATGAGTAGGAGGTTTTTGGATTACAGGCAATGTTAATTTCCTGTTGTAGATGCTGGTCACCTGCACCCAGAATAGGCTGTCCTGTGAGACAAAACAATTACTGTCTATCATTAAGAGAAATTGTTCAGGTATCCTAATAGTTTGACAACTCTGTACCAGGTGAACATCACTAGAGGTAACTCAGTTGGGATCTCATCTTCCTAAAAGATTCCATTCCTTTGGTTGCTAGGAGTCAGGGAAGTTCAAACAGAATGTCACCATATTCAAATACAGGAGGAAGACCACTTTCTTTCAAAAACGAACTTAAATTGAGAGAACCATGGTTCTTCTATGGTATCCAGGAAGGGGCAATGGGAGTTGGAAGTTGAGCATGGGAAATCAAATTCTGTGAGTCCAGTTTCTGTGATGTGTTTAGCTAGCAGATCCCCAGCAGCGTCAATTCAATAAGGTTAATCTACATGGGAAACAGCCATTTGAAGTCAGCAGTGAAAAATGACCACTTGTGAAAAATTTTTGAAAACCAAATGGTCGACATAGGAATAGAAAAAAAAATTCTGAAAGGGGCAAATGAGATCCCAGTCCTGAAGCTGACGTGACTGTCGAGTGCAGAAAGAGCACAAGAGGTAGAATTCCCTAATTTTTTAACAAATTCAAAACTGATCTTTTAAACCAACTCCCACCACAGAAGGGCTCCGTGACAACAAGGGCGAACGCTGCAAAGGAGAAAACAACTCAAGGGGAAAAAAATCCTAAAAGATGTCCACACAACCAAGCTGGTGAGACTTTAAAGGCCTCCACTGCCAAACCAACCACAGGACTGGTATGAAAATGCGCACGCCGGCTCACCCGTGAATCTGTGTGAAATGTAAAAGAATCAAAAACATCACAGGGCGCAAAGGCAGACACGCGCACACTCCCCCACACCCCTTGCCCCCGCCCCCCCACGCCCCCCACAAGCAGGGTTAAGGCACCTAAGACGCCAAGCGGCCACACACACCCCCCAAAAGCAGGGTGAGCAGTTAAGGCACCTAAAACCCCAAGCAGCTTAGGCTTCCCGAAACATTTCCCAGTGGAACCAAGAAGCGATTCTGAACGCATCTGAAAAACGTGCGAACTGTCTGAAAACAGGGCCTGGCAACGGAGACAGTTTGCAAGCGTGATTCAGAGGGTCTGCCAAGGAAACAAAAGAAGCCTCCCTCCTCCCGGTGAGACCGCACATGGCACGAGAGGTGCTGCAGGCGGGATGCGTTTGCAGCGAGGCGGACAGACCCAAGTCTGCGCGGGCGGGCGGGCGGGCGGGAGTGGTACCTACTAGGGATCGCTGTCTGGCGAGGAGGACGGGGCCACGGAGTTTCCATTGGTCGGGGAGCCGCCCAGCTTCAGCTTCTCCAGATACTCGGCGTGCACGGGCTTGTGGCACTGGAGAACCTTGATGGCATCTTCGACTTTGAACCACTCGCGCTTCCTGCCGATGTTGACCGAATCTTCCCAATCCTCCAGCAGCTCCGTGACGGTCAGGACATACACGTACGTTCGGTGCTTGCGATCCTGGTTCTGCTCGAAGACGCCCAGGAGCCGGCCTAACTTCCCCTTGACTCCCGCCTCTTCGTACACCTCCCGGACCGCCGCACCGCCCGGCTCCTCCTCGGGCTCCATGCCCCCGCCCGGCACGATCCAGCGGTCCGGGTACCGGCTGCTACTCACTAACAGCACCTCGTCCTCGCGCTCGCTCCGGAAGCACAGGCACGCCGCCCGCTTCTTGAACCCCTCCGGGTCGTAGGTGCGCGTCTGGTTGGGCTTGCACTTCATCCTCGAGGCTGCCTCTTCCAGCCGCTCGCTGCTGGGGGCTGCAGCCGCCGCCGCCGCCGCCGCGGAGAAGCCGAGGTGCCGGGCAGAGAAAGGGCCGAGGCGAGGGGCAGGGAGCGAGAGGCGCCTCAGTGTGCCCGCGAGCCGGGAGAGCGGAGGGAGTGATGAGGCTGGGCGGGGCGCGGGCGGAGGCGGGGGCGGTGAGGCGCGTCAGTCAGCCAGTTAGCCAGTACGATGGGCGGTCGGCTAGACCCGGGCCCGCCGGAGTGGAGGAGGCGCCGCCCGCGAGCCCGCGACTCTCCACCGAGCCCACCCGCGTCTCGGGGGAGCGTCTCCCTCCCTCTGCTGCCGGGCAAGGGCTGAGCGAGGAGGGGCTCAATCGCGGCCGCGTCCGCGCTCCCGTTCACGTGCGCGTTCGCGCGGTGGAGGGCGAGGGGCGGGGGCGGGGGTCTCCCGGTTCCCGCAGCGCGCAATGCCTCGGGCCCACTGCGCAGGCGCCGCGCACCTCTGGGGCCGGGAACCTCCTTAGCGCACAGCGAAATTCACCGCATTGTGCCTTTGGCCGAATGCTTCCACGTGTGCCTTTGACCCAAACGCGATTGTGGCGTGGCCGAACGTTTCTTCTCTCCCTCCCCACTGCGCTGCACGAAACCGACCATACAGTCGTTTTACACGCGACAGGGGCAAGGGCATCGTCATCATCATCCCCTCGCATGATGAACCATTCTGGCTTACTCATGGGACCTGGGCCCGGGTGTTGTCAGCACCACTCACAGGATTCTAGGAAGAGTAGCCGGGCATCTTTGCTGAGTCACATGATGCAGTTTTATTTCTTCAACAGGTTCCCACCTTGCCTGGCATCTTGGCGCAGCCAGTAATTCAACGCTTTTCATAAACCCCTGTTCACAACGTGCCTGAACACTCCGTGCCTCAGTTTCCTCATTGGTACACTCCTCGCCTCCTTTTTGCAGCCATTTCCACTTCGATGCACGTACACCTTAAGGACCAGAGAACCACCCATCTAGTACTCCTGCATTAAAGCCCAAGACAATTCTCATTCTCCACAAACTCCACCCTTCACTATCTTTCTCTTTGAATAAGCTCCACTTGGAGTTTGGGAAACCATGCACGTTGAGATCCCCTCCTGTTTCACACTTTGATTTTTAAAAGACTCCCTGCGTGAGACTCCAGCAAGGCCACTTGCTGCTCTCTCACCTCTCTCTCTGGTCATACTGTCCTCTCAGCCAGGAAATGGTAACCCACCGCCAAAAATTTAACAACCTAGAGCTTTCCTTCTCCTTTTCATTTATTCTTGGTGTTTCCTCATCTCATAGTAGCCCTCTGAGTTCCCCTGACTTTGGTTGCACCTTGGTCTCTCTCTTATTGGCACCCTGTTGGCATCAGCCAGGGGGTATCATGAAAGCCTCCTTTGTCGATGAAGTAATTCCTTCACCCAGGGCAAATGGACTCAAATGGAAATGGAGAAACAATTGAGTTCACTTTCCAGGATCTGCTCAACTCCACTTATAATCAGAATCACCAATAAAAATGCTCCTATTACCAAGTGCAAGCAATATCTGCACTACCTAGACCGTAATATGACAAAACGCTGTGGGTTGTATATGAACAAAATTATAAAATACACACATAAAAAGAGTGACCTCAATAGAGACACTACTGCTCCTCACCATATTTTAAAGATGGATGGATGGTGGAAGAGCATTTGAAGGAATTCAACACCTGGGATTAAAAACAAACTAAGAAAGTGTACTTAACAGGCAATATTTCTCAGGGTTCTCAAATTCACAAACACACAAATTATGTTAAACAACTAGGGAAAACTGCATTACAATCAGGAGCAAGACAAATCTGCCTACTGTCAAAAATATTGTTAAATATTGTCTTACAAGTTCTTTCTAGTGGAATGAGTTGTAAAGAGAAAAAAGTAATATATATATTAGTAAAAACACAAAGTTGTCATTATTTGTAGATGATATGGAGATCTTGAGAAACAGCTAAGAAAAAAATGTAAATTAAATCCCTATAAATGGAAGAATAAAATATTATGATTTAAAATATCAAAAGCTTTCATGCATACCAGCAATATCATGTAGGAATTAAAATGGGAAATGATGACATCCGACTTGGCACTATCGACCGCCACAAAACAAATAAAATACTAAGGGTCCTAAAAAATATGATTAGGACTTAGTAGTACAAAATGTTTGAACTTCTACTCAGAGCTTTAAAACATGATTTGAATAAATCACAACTCACTCTAGCCAAGCTAGCAGACTGGTGTGCTGTCTGGGGGTGGGGGGGTGCCAATCCAGGCTCCGGCCACAGGGCAGGGTTGCTTCACAATTGCCGGGTACTATCTCCTTTGTTTGACAAGAAAGAGGTGCCATTTTCTAGTCTATTCCATCAGCCTCAGTTCTACATGACACTGTGCCTGTGCAATAGGTCTCTTCCAAGGGGAATATTTGTGGCAGGGAAGAAGAATAGGACATTATAACATGGAAAGAGGCACAGACTGAAACCCTACTGGAAAAGTCTGGATATGGACATCCACAACTTAAAACAGGCTTAATACAATGCCAAGGGAATTTTTAAATTACTTTTTCCACAAACTTTCACAGCTGACCTAGTTTGGATATTTGTCCTCCCCCAAATCTCATGTTAAAGTGTAATCCCCAGTGGTGGAAGTGGGGCCTGGTGGGAGATGTTTGGATCATGAGGGCGGATCCCTCATGGCTTGGTGCTGTCTGCATGATAGTGAGTGCTCACGAGATACGGTCACTTAAAAGTGCGCGGCACCTTCCCCTGTGTTGCTCCTGCTTTCGCCATGTGATGCACCTGCCCACCCCCTGCCTTCTGCCACCGTTGTAAGCTTCCTGAGGCCACCCTTGAAGCTGAGCAGCTGTTGGCACCAAGCTTTCTGTGGAAACTGCAGAACTGTGAGCCAATTAAACCTCTTTTTTTAATAAATTGCCCAGTCTCAGGTATTTCTTTATAGCAATGCAAGGACAGCCTAATAACTTTATTATTCATCTATAATATTATAGTAATAGGGCAAGAAAAGCTATGACTTGTGTAACAAGAGTGAAAACCACTTTTAAGAGAACAGCAGTCCACTGTGTGGTTTTGCATATTTAAGTATTTCTCCAGTGATGAAGACTGTAATTCAGGAATCACTGTAGTAGTAGACCGTCACAGTGAAACTGCAGTTTGTTCATGGAAGCCTGTATGTCCTTCCACATTGTCGTCGTCTCTGGACTTGGCCATGCAATTTGTTGTGTCCAGTGGGACAATAGCAAATGTGAACAGAAGCCAGCAGAGAATTGAAAAGTGCTTGCACACTGGGGTGTCCCCTCTCATTTTGTGCTTAAAACCGTGTGACAGCAATGTGAAGAAGGCAGGGCTCACTGGCTGGTGAGATATCTATGGCGGATTCTTCCACTTCACTCCAGCTGACAGTGAACCCATTGCCCAACATATGGGTGAGGCCATCCTAGACCATTTGACCGCTAGCAGAACAGTGCACTAGCTGCAGATGCATAACTAAGCCTAGCCATGAACAGCAAATAAACCACTCAGATGATACCAGCTGAAATTACTAACCTGCAGAATTGTGAACAAAATAATTTACTGTTGTCTAAAGCATAAAATTTGGGGGCACGTTGTTATGCATTAAAAACTAGCAGCTCCAACCGTTAACCCCATTCATCAAAATCAACCAAAAACAGAGAAAGAAAAGGTTGTTCATGTTCATTGTAGAAATGTCCTGTCTACTTAAAGATGCTGGCATTTCACTTTCCCTGGAGTTAGAAAAAAAGGGATGAGGTTAAGACATCTAACATTGTTGCATACAGTCCCTGTGAGAGGCTGTGTGTTATGCCCTGCGTCCTATTTAACTGTTATCCCATTAACTGTTAGGGAGGCAGTTCATAAGTCGATTTTATAAAAGAGAAAACGAGGATTTAGAGTGGAGTTTGTATTTGAGTTTAAGGCTACATGTCTCCATAGCCTGCAACATGTCTTATAAGAAGGAATATTCTTATCCACAGCTATGGTTTGTTGTGGCCTTCGTTGATGACATTCAGCGTTGTTCTCTTGGGTAAGGTATTCAGTAGCTAAGATTCACTGACTCCAATGAAAGGTATTTTCCATCACGATCTTCTTCTTCTGGACAATATGTGAAAAGAGGATGTGAGTACCTCTCTCACTCCCAGCAAATAATAGTTTTGTCAATTCTAGATGTAACTTCATGATTTGAGGCTTTGATTTCCCTTGCAAGATAAAATGCAATGAAGTGATACAGAAACAGATATTCTATGCTGTCATCACACTAGGTCGTGATGTTGATTTATGGATGGTCTGCTTTCTAATATGAGCCTAATATTTTTGTACCAGCAAACCTGAAAAGTATCAAAATCCCCTTGAACAGATTAACAGGCTGAGATGGGTTAATGTGAGCAAGCCAGAAAGTGGTGGAGCTGGGATCCACACCCCGGTCTGTCTGAGTCCAAAGGTAATCATCTTGCATTCACCATGGCACGTTTCCCTTATGTTAAGAGTTGCTGACATAGACAGTGCATGTCATTCCTTTGGTATGGTCTTCCTCCTTTCTAGTTTTTTTTTTTCCAGCCTGGAAGATCCAGGCACCCAAGAGAATAGAGGTCCATGTAAATTTCCAGGATCACTAGGATGAAAGCTGAGAGGATCTACCTTGAAACCAACGAGTCTAGGTTACATATTTCTGCCTTTTTTTTTTTTCCAGGGTTAGGATGGGGCAGGCAGATGGGCAATTGACAGGAACAGTAGAAGCATCCTCAGGGAAACTGGGTGCTTTACTTAGTGAGAAAGCCATGTCAGCTGACATTTCTAACTAGACTTTAAATGGAGTACAGTCCTAAGAGAGCAGCTCTCCAGAAACAGCTGTTACCTGGGATCGGAAATGTTAAAGACCTTCTCAGAGCTTGACAGTACTCACAGCTGGACCCAGCTATCAGGAGAGGAACTGCAATATACCTGAGAAACTTTCAGAATATTTAAGGGAAGCAGAGCCAGGGCGATTTTGGTAGTAGTCCATGAGAAAAACAAAACAAAACAAAACACTGTTTTAATGCAAATGAACTAAATTTAAATCCCGCTCTCTCGGTGGCTATGCAGCCTTAGGCAAATTAAGGCAAGTTAATATCTTTGTCCTTAATATTTCTCAGGTGTAAAGGAGGATAATAGGACTACCTACTCAGAACCTCACCTCTCCCAAGAAAGCTTTCCTGACCTTGTGCCGACCCATCATTTACATTGGGATTAAAATACTCCCCCCAACCCCGTTTTTCCAGGCTTCCTTGACTTTAATTCTGTCGTTAGCTTTAATTAAGGAGCTCTGTAATGATTTGTCTGCAAGCTTGTGAGAAATTTGAGGACTGGGAACCAGCCTGAAACATGTCTGTTCCCCTCTGAGACAACACAGTGCCCAGGATCTGGTGTCCAGTAGGGATTTAAAACATATTGACTGAATGAGAAGGATAACAGAATCTACATGGATCACAAAGGATAGTTGTTATTTTACCTGTTAACTATTTAATAACAATATTAAATGACATATGAATGAACCTAGGTCTGGGGAAAGCGGGGTAACTTGTGTCCTTCACATCAACCTTCATATGTTCCCCAATTTTTCTTCCTTCATGTACCTAGGACACTCTTGTTCAAACACACAGGTGGTTTCATTTTGGGTCTACACTAGCTAATTCCCTAGAAAGGACTTAAATACAAAATGAATGGAATTCAAAATAACCTCCTTCATTGTTTTGTTTGTATCCTGGACAAATGATAGGATGCGTAAAGAAGTGCTACTTTTGTGATTTTGTGAGCAATGGCGTAGATGTGCACAGGTCGTGGATGTGGCCCCAATGATCCATAGACTTGTCATGTCCAGGTGAACACTGCCACTCTCATAAAGATGCAGAATGCCTTGATTTCTCCCACTTCGTTACCTGATCCTGCCTCTCTACTGTCACCCTCCTTTTCCCTTTTCTCTACACTGCACCCACTTCTAATTCTGAACCCAAACCCCTTTTAGCGGCCCTATGATTATGCATCAGAGTTAAATGTTAAATGCTTACAAAACCTACGAGGCCCTACAACATCTGGCCCATTTCAGTCTTTGACTTTGCCCCGTCACTCCCCATGGGCCACACATCTCTAGTGGACCTGGACTTGGCAGCTTCTGGGTTGTGTCAGGCAGGCTCCCTCCCGCCTCAGGGCCTTTGCTCTAGCCATTCCCTCTCTTTGGAATGTTCCTCTCCCCTGTCCACAAGGATGACTTCCTCACTCACCTTGAGGCCTTGATTACCTTCTGGATGAGGCCTACCCAGGCCACATTATGATGGATTGCCAAACCCACTCTTCCTTGCCACCCTGTCGCTGCTACTCCTGATCCCCTTTTCCCTGGCCCAGGTTTCCTTTCTGTTACAGCGTTTTGCATCTAACAGACTACGTAATTACTTATTGATGTTTTTTGCAGTTGTTTCTCCTAGCTGATGATGGCTCCTGCTAGAATACTAGCTCCTGATGGGAGGGATCTTTGTCTCTTGCTCACTGGTATATCCCAAGCAGCCCAGATCTCTGCAGAGCGTACATTGGAGTCACTCAGAAAATACCTGTGGATGTAATGAATGTGTTTGTCTCCTGTGCTAGATTGGTTGACTTGTAAGGGGAAGGGCCGTGTGTTGTTGGTCTTTGTAAACCCACCATCTGCACTCTCTGATACAGCCAGAAAGGGACTACTGAATAGTCTTTGAATTAATCGTTTGAAAAATGACACTGATAGGGAAAACATTATCTTCGCATTCTGCAGCTATTCCGGTAGTTGCCATTTGTTTCGGCACCCTATGGGTACCAGATGCCGTAGAAACACAGCTGGGCAGCTGTGAGTTACCTGAGGGACAGAAGTCTGGTTCATTTTCCGAGGCATCTTCACAGGGTAGCACAGTTCCTACCACACAGCATGACTTGAGGTGATGTTTCCAGATCTCAGTCGTTCATCACCCAAATGGTTTTGGTTTTATCTGGGCAGGACATGTACTATGATTTACATATTGTATTTTATTTTCATAAGACAGTGGCATTCAGAAAGAAACGTGATTATATAATTAAATGCAATGAAAGCAGAATGATGTTATGGAAGAGTTGAAAACAAAGTTGAAGCCATTGTTGTGTAATAGGACACAGAACGATGGATGGGCTACACTAGGCACTTCATGTACCTTTTTCATTTAACCCCGATGAAAACCCTTCAAAGGCAGTGTTATCATTCCTATTTTCAAAAGAGAAGATGGAGATCTAAGACATTATGTAACTTGCCCAGTATCTGACAGCTAGGAAGTATCTGAATGAGGTGGAAACTTCCAAGCTCATTGATGAGAACAGCCCACAAAGACGGCAGTATAGGCAGACCCCCACTACTTAACTTGCCCCTGCAGTTCTCTCTGCTCCCCTCCCCTTCTGTCACACACACATCTCTGCAAAATTCACCTCCCATCTCCTAACACTTTCAGAAGCTCCTCATCCTGGAAGTTGCTCTCCTGCTCCTTCAGCCAAATGCTGGAAAATTCAACATTAATTTCTGCAGAGGCAGAGGAATGGAGTTTGTTTCAAGTCCTCGTGAAGGGATAAAAAAACTGATACTTAACAACTGCTTGAAGACCTTGATGAGGCTGGTTCTGGAGGAGGATGTTTTATGCACAACTAGTCCCTGTCTGAGAGAATTCCGGTCTTGGAAGGATGCCTTCCCCTCCACAAAGACATCAGGCCAGCCCACGAGGAAGATAGTTTACTTATCAATGACACTGTGTACCCACAGGCTCAGGCCACTTTCATCAGAAGCAGAACAGTCTTTCCAAGGTCACCAAGTTGTTCTAAAACTTTACAGATTCATTAGATGAAGACAGCAAGGCACATACACGTGATGTTTGGTATCAAAATTGTGATCAGGAAGATGGCTGCATTCCCTGTTCCACGGTAAAACATCTCATACCACCAACGAACTCAGCCAGTTCTGGAGAGATTACCACCACGATAGAGTGTTTCTGACCATGGGCTCTGGGCCAGCCATTCTCTGGGAGTGCAAGACAAGAAAAATATTTACTTCTTTCAGTCTTTTCCAGGTTATTTACTTTGAGACAAGTTTGAACATCAGTAGTTCGGTTAGCACTTTTCCTACACTACAGTAGAATATCCTATGAGGGAACAGCCGTCAAATTCTTAGATTCTTTCACTTTAACTTTGATCAAATACCTTTCACTACCAGTTTACATCTCAGAAGGAACCACCCTTGATTTTTGTGTCAGATGAACTTTTCATTGTGTGAAATTCACAGAATTCTAATTAAGAAATTATAGCTCGAGGCAGGTAGATAACCTGAGGGCAGGAGTTCAACACCAGCCTGACCAACATGAAGAAACCTCTTCTCTACTAAAAATACAAAATTAGCAAGGCATGGTGGCACATGCCTGTAATCCCAGCTAACTGGGAGGCTGAGGCAGGAGAATCACTTGAACCCGGGAGGTGGAGGTTGCAGTGACCTGAGATCGCACCATTGCACTCTAGCCTGGGCAACAGAGTGAAACTCCATCTCAAAAAAAAAAAAAAAAGAAAAAAAAGAAAAAGAAAGAAAGAAAAGAGAAATTATATTGGGGAAGGTGATTTCTCTTTACCACAATATTAGAATATATAGTAATTGCTGTTTCAGGGTCCACCATGTATTAGGTGCTTTACATATCTTACTAAAGTTTTCATAAAATACCTCTGACTTAAGTTTCTTTCTTCCAGTTTCACAGATGAGGAAATTTAGGCTCAGAAGGACAGATTACTTGCCTCTCTGTTCTTACAGCTAAGAAGCACAGACTTGGGATGTAAAAGGCATACATCACAATTCATTGCCTATATTGGTCAGCATTATCTCCACATTTTACACCATCTTAGAAAGAAATCCCTGTGTCTCTGAAAGCCACTAATCTGAATTTTAAAATTCCATACTGCTGTTATGTCGTCCCTCTGTTTTAGAGTTTGACTCTTGACAAATGGTATTTCTCCTTTCCTGTGAAGCATTTAGCTTACAACATTATACTTTAGGGTGAAGATTTGAAAATGTCTGTATGTGTCTAAGTTAGATAAAGATTTACCCCTTTTTGTGTGCTGAAAATTATGCTATACACTTTGTAGAGGCCCATGGACAAATGAATCTGCTTTCTAGTCCTGCGACACCTACCAGCTTCTAGAAGACTTTGCATGGCTCCTGATACACAAAAGCAAGTTTCCTATATGGAAAGCCAACGTTGTACTGTCTCCAATTTGGAAGTGGGTGCGTTTGCTATCAGTGTTTCAGTATGAAATGTCTTCATTCAGTAAACCCTCTACAATGCCTATGTGTTTCATGTAGTGTAAATGACTGATAGAGCAGATGTAAAGTACAAGTGAAAACTGATTCTTACTCATATCAATCTCCTAGGAATACAAAACCAAAAAAAAAGAGTGTCCATTCCCAACCATAGTCTGCAGAGGGCCTATTTCCAGTGAAAGAGGGGAAAAGAGCGAGAGGAAACACAAAATTTGATGGAGAAAGAATAGAGAAAATAGGAGCAGGACTCACATCTGGAGGACTGAATCCTTGTGACTTTGAACATGCGTGTCCGTGTTTGAAATTACTGTTATTTGTGGGTTCAGAGGCGTAATTTCATGTTCCTGCATGTTTATGCTTTTCACCTGAACACTTAAATAATTGGATTAGCAGTGTTATAGTCATTCATTAATATCTCCAGTTAATTTATTTTTAATCCATCACTTTTTACTTATAAAGCCTAGGGGAATTTCTAAATTAATCCTGCTGTGAGGACATTTCAGAAACTGAGAGATTATTAGAAAGGCCAACATCAGTTAGGAAGCCAGGAATTCAGCAATACACTGGTACTAGAAGCTATTGACAAATGGGAGCTGGGTTAAAAGTCAGAAAGTCCCCATGTTTCATGCACTGTGGTAAGCTCTGGGTTTGACATGAATATTCAGGAACTTTGCAGCTGTCTCATACAGAAAATCATGCAACCGTATCTTAAGCCCAGAGCCAGTGGTCTGTAAAGATTTGTTACAGTTATTTATAAAGGAGGTGTTTTACACTCACACACACACACATGCGTGTGCGCACACACACACACACACACACACCTCTTATAAATTGGAATCCTGGAACTCTGATTGAATCACAGAGCTAGCTGGTATTAGAGACTCTAAAGCAGGCGTCCCCAAACTACGGCCCAGAGGCCGCATGCGGCCCCCTGAGGCCATTTATCCGGCACCCCGCCTCACTTCAGGAAGGGGCACCAATTTCATTGGTGGTCAGTGAGAGGAGCACAGTATGTGGCGGCACTCCAACGGTCTGAGGGACAGTGAACTGGCCCCCTGTATAAAAAGTTTGGGGACGCCTGCTCTAAAGCCTCAAGGAATGTCTATCACAGGGGTTTTCCAAAATAAATTATTTTAATTTAATTCATAACCACTGCCTGCCATTCCCCTGGCTTTGCTTGTCTGTTGTGGCCCCACAGGAGAACCCTGGAACTGAAATCTCTGCCTCATTTAAAGGGCAGGGACAGAAGGGGCCTCACTAGCATCTGACCCCTTAACACTGATAATGACAGCGTCTTACCTGGAAGTGTCCTCTCCTGTTGCTGTCACACTTCAAGCTGCTTGTTCTCATGGCTATACTGCAATGAATCTTCACTACACAACATTTAGGATTCTCAGCACTGTGCGTTTAGCTGTACCTACTTTAATTTGCACCTTAGAGCTACGTAGGTTATGGCCAAGCCAGAAATTATTCTTCATCTTCTGCAGTGGTTTAGATAAGGCGGCACATCACCTTAACCCCAACAGATTCCATATAGTAATAACTTAAATACTTGTATATTAGTTTTCTATTGCTGTATAAAAAATTATGATACACTTAGTGGTTTGGAACAGCACACATTTATCATTTCAGTTTCCATAAGTCTGCCATGAATCATCTGTGTTCTCCACTTAGGGCCTTACAAGGCTGAAATCAACTTGTTACTCCCACAGAGACACACAGGATCATGTTTGCTCAAATGTCTGGGCATCCTGTAGCCCAGTCATATTGACACATAAAGTTAACCATAATACCAAGCATCTGGACACAGTTTGTAAACTAACCATTATATTTTAATTCCCTTTGTATCTTAGTTAAATGATCTACTTCCCTGTTTTCATACCTATAAAATGGAGCTGTGAATAATTTTACTTTGTTAGTTTCATGTTTATTAATTAATTTTAAGTTTATATGTGTGACTAGGGAAAATAGTTAATCAGGCAGTTTACATTTTTAACTCCAAAAGGGAATTTTTATCATGTGGCAGGCAGACTTTTCAATTAGCAATAATCGCGCCTCGGATAAACCTCATTGGCTACGATACTGCCACTGCGCAAAGCTCAGACTTTTAATATTTATGAAATTTTACCACATAGCAAGTTCTTTTATAAGCTCTTTAAATGCTTTACCTCATTTGATTCAGCAACACGCCACAAGTACCTTTATTATCCCCATGTTCCTAGGAAGACATTTCATATGAGACGCAGAAGCTAAGTAATTTATCCTAGATGACATCTTGTAAGTGGCAGGCCCAGCATTGGAATCTATGATTGTAGAACCAGTCTTCCCATCCAATTATTGTGACCATATAGTTTATCATTCAAAATATATGAAAGAGAGCAATATTCAAATTACGCCTCCACAATTGGCACAAGACAGAAAAGTCAGACATATCAAGCCAATTGCTCACTCACTTTGTAACAGTGTTTTTGCTTGCACACAACAGAAAAATCTTACTTAGACTGGCTAAATCAAAAAGCAAGTTGATAATCTCACAGCATGTGTAACATCCGCATGATGTGACTTTTTCTCCCTCTCTACATTATTCCTGTCAGCATATACACTGGTGTTATTTTTCCCATCTTTAAAAAATGCAAACACCAAAAACCCGTTTACTTCACTCCTTTTACTTGCTTAGTGCCATTTATCTGTTCCCCCTGACTGCAAGCTTCCCACAGAGTGTTGTCTACGGTCACTGTGTCCAATTGCTTTCCTCCTATTCTGTTTTAATCATACTTCAGCCAAGCCTATGCACGTTCCATTAAACAGAAACTGTTCTTGTCAAGGTGACCATGACACCAATATTTGTAAATCGAATGGCTATTTCACAGTCCTCTCCTTCATTGGCATATTTATAATTTTGGAAAGAGTTAGACCAGGTGCAGTGGTTCATGCCTGGAATCCCAGCACTTGGGGGGCCAAGGCAGGTGGATCACCTGTGGTCAGGAGTTCAAGACCAACCTGGGCAACATGGTGAAACCCTATCTCTACTAAAGATACAAAAATTAGCTGGGCCTGTTGGTGGACACCTGGAATTGCAGCTACTCAGGAGGCTGAAGCAGGAGAATCACTGTAAACCTGAGAGGTACAGGTTGCAATGAGCTGAGATCATGCCATTGCACTTCAGCCTAGGCAAGAGTGAGCGAAATTCTGCCTAAAAATTTTTTTTTGGATAAAGTTGATCACTCCCTCTACCCGGAAGTACTTTCTTTCCTGAGTTCCAGTACAGTACTTTCTTGGTTTTTCTGTGACCTCATTAGCTGTAACTCCTGAGTCTCCTTGGCTGATTCTCTTCCTTTCATTGTGATCTCTTGGTGCTGAAGTGCCTCAGAAGTCAATCCTTAGTCCCCTTATCTTCACTGCCTACACTCATTACCTTGGTGATCTTATCCAGTGTTGTGGTTTCATATGTGATCTACACTCTCATCTCTGTACAGTTTAGATAGCTGACCTAAACTCCACCGTCTATTTCCAATTGCCCACTTGGCAAGTCCACATGCATGTTAAATAAATACTTTGATTTTTTTTTCCTGAGACAGAGTCTTTCTCTGTCACCCAGGCTTGAGTACAGTGGTGCTATCTTGGCTCGCTGCAACCTCTGCCTCCCAGGTTTAAGCGATTCTCCTGCCTCAGCCTCCCAAGTAGCTGGGAGCACAGGCACATGCCACCACGCCCAGCCAATTTTTAATATTTTTAGTAGAGATGGGGTTTCACCATGTTAGCCAGGATGGTCTCCATCTCCTGACCTCGTGATCTGCCCACCTCAGCCTCCCAAAGTGCTGGGAATATAGGCGTGAGAACATTTTGATTTTAACTGTGTAAAATTCAGATTTCTTATTTCATTCCCCTGATTTCATCTACTTTCATTTTTCCTCATCTCAGTTAACATTATGTTTTTAGGTGCTCACTTAGAAACTGTGGTGCCAATCTTGGCATTAAATTCATCTAGAAATACTGTTGGGCCTGCACTCTAAATATATTGAGAATGTGAGCAATTTTGCCCCCCTCCACCATACCACTTCATTGTAAGCCACTACAATTTCTTGCCTGGATTATGGCAATAACATTTTCACTGGTTTATCTCTCTGTACCTTTGTTTCTAATGATTAGTCTCATCCCAGCAGCGAGAAGTATCCTTTTGAAAACTGTGTCAGATCATGCCACTCCTGTCATTGTTCTCTATCTCATGGAGAGGAAAAAAAAAAAAAAAAAAAGCATTTGCATGGGCTGCAAGTTCCTACGTGATCTGATATTCTGTTACTTCTCTAAAATCCAGCAACTTCCCCACTAGATCCCACTCCATCAACCCTAGCTATAATAGTCATACTTCCAACTAGAGGCTTTTTACTGGCTGTTCTCTCTGCCTGAGATATTCTTCCTCCACATATTTAATAGCTTGTTCCACCAACTTTATTAGATTTTGCTCAGTATCACATTGTGAGAGAGCCCTATCCTCTCCAATTTCTCAGCCCTAGCCAACTGCTCAGCCTTCCAGATCTTTCTTAACTTCCTCTAATTTTTTTCTATACCATTATCATCTTCTGACATACAGTGGGATGTAATTATGTGTTTCCTTTACTGTTTGTATAATTACATGGAAAACTGAGTTCCATGAGTGAGACACAGTTGTCTGCTTTGTTTGCTGTAGTATCCTTAGGGCCCACAGTAGTGCCCAGCAGTTAGATATTCTTCATTAAATATTTGGTCTATTTCCAAAACAGACTGGAAGTCAAAAGTAGGCGGATCCCATTCATGGGAACTCTGCTCAAGGATGCCTTAAAGGGTTCAGATTTTTTTCCTCTCTTCTCTGTCCCTCTCAGTATCCTTAACATACTGGTCTCAAGATGGCTAAAGCACTTTTAGGCCTCTGATTTGGCATGGTAATGTTTACAGATATAAAGGAATATCTCTTCCAATGTACCTTTTCAAAGAGACGAAACCCATGGCATAGTACTTCCTAGAACATATCCCCATGATCAACTCCAACATATGGGACTGAATTAGGTCACATGACTGTTTCAAAACCAGTGGATGTCAAGAATATTGGAATTGCCATGACTGGCTTAGATAAACAAGAGACAGAATGAATGCTGGGGAGTCAATCACAATGTCCACTGAAACACATCAGTGCCCTGGTATGATTGGATGCGTATGTGCGTGTGTGTGTGTGTGTGTGTGTGTGTGTGTGTGTGTACCTGAAAAAGAGCCGATTTCTGGTACACAAATGTTACAAAATGAAGAGAAACTGATTAAGGTAATTAATTTAAGGTAATTAAGATGGGGAAAGAGCTCACATCTTGCATAGATATATTTTGTCTGTTAATGGTGTGAGGCTAACATCATCCAATATTTCCATCTCATACTAGGTAATGCTTTGACAGTGGGACCAGAAATCGTGTAGACCCTTGTTTTTCCCACACAATGCCTATATGGGCATTACCAGTGTTTCCTTTCATGGATGACTGACAAACCCCCTCCTGACTGATACATTCTTCATGTAGCCATATTAATACCTTTATTTAAATCTTGGTGTTTCTTTGACCTGGGACCACTCTTATTCCTTTTCCTTGGTTTCAGCTTAAAGTACATAAAACAGATATACAAAGATACATAATGAATAATTATAAAGGGAAAACCTGTGTAACCACAACCCAAAACAGTGAAATCAAATATTGATAAAACTGGAGAAATCATTATGTCCCCTCTCTAATCACAACTGTCTAGCTCCTCAGTAGAGGTTTCCACCATCCTGCTCATTGTTTAGAATCTCTACTTTGCTGCTCTTTATAGCTTTGCCACCTACGTAAACAACTCGAATCTACCTTGTTTAGTTTGTAGCAGTTTTTACAGAATCACATCTCTGCCCAGAGCTTTTAGAGTACACTTAAAGAGCAACCTTATTTAACTTGGTTATAGAGGCTTTTAGAAATGTTTAAAAGCAACTTCTGTTTCCCCATTAAAGAGACAACAGATATTCCTTGGGTACCTACTGTGTGCTTAGGAGTGAAGAAGGTACCAGGGTATACATGAGAGCTAAATGGTGTTCTCTACCTTCACTGAGATTAGAGTCTGGTTGAGAACATAATGCCTAATAACAGTGTACAGTGTCAGAGCCGAATACAGCTCACTTATGCAGCAAGGCCATGGGTATTGCAGTGAGGCATTCCATGTACCACCCCTTACTGGCTGTGTGACTCTGGCAAAGTCTCTCCACCTCTCTGAGCCAGTGTATTCACTTTGAAAAGAGAGAGAGATTTAAAACCTGCTCCCCAGGGTTGTTGTGCATGACATATTGTAGCCTCTAAATGAATGGCAGATATTTTATAGGCTAGTAGAAGGAAGGCTGAAAATAATTAAATTCCCATTCAACATATAGGCACGTATGGAAGCCTAGGGACCTTAGTACATACTAGATGTTAATATGAGGATGTTTGGCTCCAGGAACACACATAGGCAGCTAAGTGGAAGGGTAAGAGGCCAGATACTAAGATCAGAAATGTTTGGGCCAATAATTTTAATAAGGATGAAAGGTATCCTTTATTGAGTAATTATATGACTCTCAAAAGCCTTAGCATCTTACCTCTGGTAGGCACCTCAGAGACATGGGTAGGCCTGAATCCTTGGAACCAGAACTGTCTAATCAGATGTTGTCCTCTTAAAAACAGAGACTAAAAAACATCAATGAGAGTTACCTTTTGTGTATTCGCTCTGTCCAATATATTGCTGAAAACATATTATGTGCATCACATCGTTTACTCCTTACCATGGCCCTAGGAGGTAGGTAAGCTCAATGTTTATCCTTTCTTAAAGGTCAAAAACTTTGAATTCAGAAATTATCATAACTTTTCTGCTATCACATAGCTGATGAATGAAGTAGCCACGAATGTATCGTAGTTGGTATCCAGAGCTCACATTGCTTTTCCTGGGGGAGGTATTTTTTTTCTGAGAGAATTTCAAACTTACAAAAAAGTGGCAAGAATGAGACAAAGAACCTCTACTTGTACTTCTCCCTAATACCTCCACTGTTAACATTTTATTACATATTTTTACATTCGCTGACTCTCTCTCTCTCTCAATACACAGATGCATAAACACAGACATATTTTCATATATATATATATATTCTAAAGCATTTGAGAGTGAGCTAGAGACATGTTCTTTTACTCCTAAATACTTTAGTGTTATTTCTTGAGAATAAGGACATTGTCTTACATAAACAGCATAATTATCAAAATGTTATCTTTATTAATATTGAAACACGTGGGATGCTGTGGCTCACACCTGTAATCCCAGCACTTTGGGAGGCCAAGGTGGGCGGATCACGAGGTCAGGAGTTTGAGGCCAGTCTGACCAACATGGTAAAATCCCGTCTCTACTAAAAAGACAAAAATTAGCTGGGCGTGGTGGCACGTGACTGTAATCCCAAGTGCTTGGGAGGCTGAGGCAGGAGAATCGCTTGAACCTGGGAGGCAGAGGTTGCAGTGAGCTGAGATCGCACCACTGCATTCCAGCCTGGGCAACAGAGCAAGACTCTGTCTAAAAAAAAAAAAAAAATTGAAGCAATACCATTACCTATCTCGTGTACAAATTTTATTCAAAAGCGACCCATTATCCCAATAATGTCATTTATAGAGTTTTCTAATTTTCTGATCTACGATCCCTCTAGTGTCATGTGTTTTATGTAGTTTTACTTCACTTGGGTCTTTTTTTAATTTTTTATTTTAACTCACTATAGTCTTCTTTAGTTTTGAAGAAATTCTCAGATTTTCTTTGTATTTCATGACCATAACAGGTTTTTAAATTATGGGCAACTTACTAGAGTGTCCTTTAATTTGGCTTTGCCTGCTTTTCTATCCTCATGATTCGATTCAATTTTGTCTGGAATACCACAAAATGACAGTATTTTTTCTCCATGCATTCCATCTGTTGGCAAAGTACTTATTTATTCCATAACTGGTAATTTGAAACTTAATCACTTGATTAAAATTGTATTCAGCAGGTTATGTCAAGTAAAGTTACTATATTTTGTTTGAAATTTAAAGATTGCGTGGCGAGATACTTGGAGACTGTGGACATATCCCATCTAGTCATCCACTGGTAATTCCACCTGAGTCCACTAATGCATAATGGTTGAAAACTGACGCCTTTCTATAATAACACCTTCATTTCCTACTTTAAAATATAATTATTAATTTAATCAACAAATAAAAATCATATATATGGGTCATGTATAACATGATGTTTTGAAATATGTATACATTGTGGAATGGCTAAATTGAGCTCATTAACATGCACATTACAAGTTATAGTTATTTCTTGTGAGGAGAACACAAAGCCTACTCTCAGTGATGTTCAAGAATGTGGTACAGTGTTATTAACCATAGTCACCATAATGTACAATGGGTCTCTTGAACTTAGTCCTCCTATCTAACTGAAATTTTGCATCCTTGATGAACTGCTCACCAACCACCTCCTTTCAATTTCCTGGTAGCTTGGATTCTACTCTCTCCTTCCATGAGTTCAACCGTTTTAGATTCCACACATAAATAAGATCATGTGGTCTTTGTATTTCCCTGCCTGGGTTACTTCCATTAACATAATGTCATCCAGGTTGTCACAGATGACAGGATTTCCTTTGTTTTTGTTTTTTTAGAGACAGGGTCTCACTCTGTCACCCAGGCTGGAGTGCAGTCATGCAATCATGGCTCATTGCATCCTTGACCTCTGGGACTCAAGGGATTGTCCCAACTCAGATTCCTGAGTAGTTGGGACCACAGGCGTGTGCAACCATGCCACATTATTATTATTATTATTATTATTTTGTAGAGACAGAGTCTCACTATGTGGCTCAGGCTGGTCTCAAATTCCCGGGCTCAAGGAATCCTCCTGCCTCAGCCTCCCAAAGTGCTGGGGGAATGGGCATACACCACCATCCTCAGGCAGGATTTCCTTCTTTTTAAGCCTTGATAGAATTCCGTTATCGCCAACATTTTGTTGATTCATTCATCTGCTGATGGACACTTAGTTTGATTCCATATTTTAACTGTGTTGAATAGTGCTGCAATGAACACGGGAGTTATGAGAAACTTTCAACATTTAATAAGTTGGCATTGTACTGTCATGAAGACCTTTCCCACTGTATTAGGGTTCTCCAGAGGGACAGGACTAATAGGATATATGCATATATGAAAGGGAGTTTATTATTATTATTTTTTTAGAGATGGGGTTTCACCTTGTTGGTCAAGGTGGTTTCGAACTCCTGACCTCAGGGTGATCCACCCACCTTGGCCTCCCAAATTGCTGAGATTACAGGCATGAGCCACCATGCCTGGCCTGAAAGGGAGTTTGTTAAGGAGAATTGACTCACACGATTACAATGCAAAGTCCCATGATAGGCCGTCTGCAAGCTGAGGAAACAATTGGAGGATCAGTCTGAGTCCCCAAACCTCAAAAGTAAGGAAGCCAACAGTGCAGCCTTCAGTCTGTGGACAAAGACCTGAGAGCACCTGGCAAACCAGTGATATAAGTCCAAGAGTCTCAAAATTGAAGAACTAGGAGTCTGATGTTCCAGGGCAGGAAGCATCCAGCACAGAAAGATGAAGGCCAGAAGACTCAGCAAGTCTGCTCTTCCATTTCCTCTTGCTTGCTTTATTATGGCCATACTGGCAATTGACTACATGGTGCCTACCCAGATTGAGGGTGGGTCTGCCTCTCCGAGCCCACTGACTTAAATGTTAATCTCCTTTGCAACACCCTCACGGACACACCCAGGAACAATATTTTGCATCCTTCAGTCCAATCAAGTTCTCACTCAATATTAACCATCACACACATCTTCCTCAATTGTCTACTTATTTATGTATTTACTTATATCATTATGGGTTCATGGGTATATAGTCACTGGGTAATCATAGATTACCATCAAAATTTATTTTGATACTCAAATTGGCCCACATGGCCGGGCGTGGTGGCTCACGCCTGTAATCCCAGCACTTTGGGAGGCCGAGGAGGGTGGATCACGAGGTCAAGAGATCGAGATCATTCTGGTCAACATGGTGAAACCCTGTCTCTACTAAAAATACAAAAAATTAGCGGGGCATGGTGGTGCGTGCCTGTAATCCCAGCTACTCAGGAGGCTGAGGCAGGAGAATTGCCTGAACCCAGGAGGCGGAGGTTGCGGTGAGCCGAGATCACGCCATTGCACTCCAGCCTGGGTAACAAGAGCGAGACTCCGCCTCAAAAAACAAAGAAAGAAAGAAAGAAAGAAAGAAAGAAAGAAAGAAAGAAAGAAAGAAATTGGCCCACATTTGGCTAGTTGAAGCCCTTGAAACTTCTTGTGTGTTTTTGTCATATCTCTATCTTAGCTGGAACACTTTCTTTTCTTCTTTTCTAGTGCAACAGGATGTTCCTGGCTATTTGTACTTTCCCTGTTCCAGCCCTTGAGTCAGATATTTCTCTAAAAAGCTTTGGTTTATTTTGGTGTACAATGATTTTTACAAGCAAGTCCTCACTCTGAATCACCTGTCTCTACTGACAATATGACTTTGAAACCCTCTAAACATTCTTTAATTCTATTTACCCAATATGTAAATGCAAATAAAAATAGGATTTTTGTCTAAATATGTTGCGAGGTTTAAAGTAAGGTATTGGGCCGGGCGAGGTGGCTCATGACTGTAATCCCAGCATTTTGGGAGGCTGAGGCGGGCGGATCACCTGAGGTCAGGAGACCAGCCTGACCAACATGGTGAAATCCCGTCTCTACTAAAAATACAAAATAAGCTGGGCGTGGTGGCGCATGCCTGGAATCCCAGCTGCTTGGGAGGCTGAAGCAGGAGAATAGCTTGAACCTGGGAGGCACAGGTTGCAGGGAGCCGAGATCATGCCACTGCATTCCAGCCTGAATGAAACTCCATCTCAAAAAAATAAGTAAAATTTTAAAAAAATAATAAAATAAGGTATTGAAAGCATTTAGCAACGTACATGGCACAAAAGTTGTTTTTGTAATTTGACCATTTGAACATGAGAATGAGTAATAATAATAATAATGGGTTGTGACCCAATGAATAAAATCAGAATCCATAAGGCCATTTGCAAATAAGTGGTAGCTATTTTATCACCATTTTTGTTACTATCAAATACTGTTGACAGTTGAATGAGTTTTGCCTCTGGGAAAAATTTGAAGTTTACACTTAGAGCCTTGTCAAGCAAAAGTAAGATCGGCAGAATCACAGAGCTTAAGAAAGTACAAATATGGAGGAATGATTCCAGAAGCAGGCAGGCCTTAGGCCTTGATGATTGGCAAGATTTCACTGTTTGAAACAAAAAAGATTAAGTGAAGAGAAGCAGCTACTCCTACAATCCCTGCTACCAGAACCCCGCATTTCTCCTATCATAACTGCAAATCCACTGTTCTATAAACAGTTATTTGTCTGTGTACTTCGTCAGACTGACAGCTGATAGATGTGATTTATTTATCAACTTATCCCCAATGCCTAAAGCAGTGCCTGTCAGATAAGAGACATTCAAGAAATGTTTGCTGAATGGATGAATTAAAGTATTTAATAATTTCAAATATTTGATGAGGATAATTAATGCTAAAGGAAACTGAGACTCAGAGAAATAGGGACGCATGCCCAAGGTCATACAACTTTTTTTTTTTTTTTTTTTTTTTTTTTTGAGACAGAATCTTCCTCTTGTCACCCAGGCTGGAGTGCAATGGCGTGATCTTGGCTTACTTCAACCTCCACCTCCCAAGTTCAAGCGATTCTCCTGCCTCAGCCTCCCAAGATTACAGATGCCCACCACCACATCTGACTAACTTTTTTGTATTTTTAGTGGACACAGAGTTTTATCATGTTGGCCAGGCTGGTCTCAAACTCCTGACCCCAGGTGATCCACCCACCTCAGCCTTCCAAAGTGCTGGGATTACAGGCATGAGCCACTGTGCCCAGCCCAAGGTAATACTACTATTATAGTAAGAGAGAGAGTGAGGTAGAATTCTATCCTGGTCTGACTCCAGTAGCTGTGGGTATTGGTGTCTGTAGATGCTGAGCCTTCCCAGTAAGATTAACTTGTCCTATTTTCATGTTTCGGAGAGTGCAAGTGGGAGTTCCGTATGTGCCAAACTATGTATGCAAGACTGGTTCAAGGGTTCGGTAATTAATTCAACAACTATTTAATGATCACTTACTATAGGCCTTACAGGTTCTGGAGATACAGCAGTGAGTACAACAGATGGATAACTTCCTCTCATTAATATTCCATTCTGGTGCAGAGAGACAGAAAATAAGGGATATGGACAACTGAAGATGGTAAAGAAAGTAAAGCTTGATTAACAAATAGAAAATTACCCAGCATGTGTGTGTTTGGAAGAAAGAGTGGATATGGAGGTGAGAGGAGGCTTGTTAAGTTCAGAGGATCTGGAGGAGTTTGCTGTGTCTGGGGTTAGAATGGGACATAGGCTGGGAGTTGAGGTGAGAAATTAGAAAGTGGAATCCTCAAGAAAATGGAGCTACTATTTATCTATCTATCTATTTATTTATTTTTATTGCATTTTAGGTTTTGGGGTACATGTGAAGAACATACAAGATTGCTGCATAGGTACACACGTGGCAGTGTGATTTGCTGCCTTCCTCCCCTTCACCTGTATCTGTCATTTCTCCCCATGCTATCTCTCTCCAACTCCCCACCCCCCGTCCCTCCCCCATTTCTCCCCAACAGACCCCAGTGTCTAGTGCTCCCTTCCCTGTGTCCATGTGTTCTCATTGTTCAACACCCGCCTATGAGTGAGAACATGAGGTGTTTGATTTTCTGCTCTTGTGTCAGTTTGCTGAGAATGATGGTTTCCAGGTTCATCCATGTCCTTACAAAGGACGCGAACTCATCGTTTTTGATGGCTGCGTAATATTCCATGGTGTATATGTACCACATTTTCCCTGTCCAGTCTATCATCGATGGGCATTTGGGTTGGTTCCAGGTCTTTGCTATTGTAAACAGTGCTGCATTGAACATTCGTGTGCATGTGTCCTTATAGTAGAATGATTTATAATCCTTTGGATATATACCCAGTAATGGGATTGCTGGGTCAAATGGGATTTCTAGAAAATGGAGCTACTTAACTTCTTTGAGACTAAATGTTCTTACCTGGAAAACAGAGATTCAACCATCTGAAATAATGTGTAAAAAATGTAGTGTAAAGCTCAACTCTGAAAACGTTAATGTTATTCAGTTCATTTATTGAACAATAATAGCAGCTGGTGCTTTTGAGTGCTTGCGGTTTGTTAGGCGGTGTGCTAGTTGCTTTCCATGTTAATTCTGCTTCCAGAATCACAAACAGGCAACCAAGATGAATTGAGTGGTACGACATTGAAAAGGCAGTTATAAAACTTACTTAGCATAGCATTTATAGAATTCTTAATGAAAGGAAAAATAATGAAATTTATTATATTTCAATCTTAATATTTAAATTGATTTTTATATTTCATTAAATTAATTTATAGAATTCTTACTCTAGCACATAATACTATGTGTTTTGTATTGTTAGAAGTGACATAAAATTTCCTTCTTAAAGTTTTATTTTACTTTTAGTTGGCATTTAATAATTGCATACACTTATGGGGTGCCATGTGATGTCTTGATAATATGTATACATTGTGTAATGATCAAATCAGGATAATTAGCAAATACAGCATACCAAATATTTATTATTTTTTTATATTGAGAACATTCAAAATCCTCTCTTCTATTTTACAATATAGAAGACATTATGTTTAACTATTGTCACCCTACTGTATACTAGAACATCACAACCTCTTTCTCCTCCAGATGGAAGTGCAACAAGGAAATATAGAAGTGAACAATTATTGAGTCCAGCTTGGCCATAGAGATCCTCACCCAGGTGGCACTGAAGGCATTAAGAAGCAGACACCCAGGCCGGGCACGGTGGCTCAAGCCTGTAATCCCAGCACTTTGGGAGGCCAGGGCGGGTGGATCACGAGGTCAAGAGATCGAGACCATCCCAGTCAACGTGGTGAAACCCCGTCTCTACTAAAAATACAAAAAAAAAAAATTTAGCTGGGCATGGTGGCGCGTGCCTGTAATCCCAGCTACTCAGGAGGCTGAGGCAGGAGAATTGCCTGAACCCAGGAGGCAGAGGTTGCGGTGAGCCGAGATCGCGCCATTGCACTCCAGCCTGGGTAACAAGAGTGAAACTCCATCTCAAAAAAAAAAAAAAAAAAAAGGCCGGGCTCGGTGGCTCAAGCCTGTAATCCCAGCACTTTGGGAGGCCGAGGCGGGTGGATCACGAGGTCGAGAGATCGAGACCATCCTGGTCAACATAGTGAAACCCCGTCTCTACTAAAAATACAAAAAATCAGCTGGGCGTGGTGGCTCGTGCCTGTAATCCCAGCTACTCAGGAGGCTGAGGCAGGAGAATTGCCTGAACCCAGGAGGCGGAGGTTGCGGTGAGCCGAGATCGCGCCATTGCACTCCAGCCTGGGTAACAAGAGCGAAACTCCGTCTCAAAAAAAAAAAAAAAAAAAAAAAAAAGAAGCAGACACAAGAAGCAGACACCCAGATAGAACAGCAATGTGGGACTATCCTGGGGCCAACAGCTTTCCGAATTGAGAGCCTCCGGGGCTGACAACATTCCGTGCTGATGGCCTCCAGCAGACTCTGACCCATGTATTTTTTTTTTTTTTTTTGCGTAGTAGAAATTCATTTATTCATTCAAAGAACAGGTATTGATTGCCAATAATTTACATGGGACTATTCTAAGCATTTAAATCTACAGGGAAAAATAGAAACAATAAGAAATCTTTCAGTGAATATGATGGAAATTTCTAAAACCCTTAGAAAAGATGGCTGGGCTATGAATAATGAAGTCTAGGCCCTACTGGCCAAACCTCAATAGATTATTTAATCTATACTTGACTTCCTTCATCATAAAATAGATACAGGTGAGGGGAAGGAAGGCAGCAAACCACACTGCCATGTGTGTACCTATGCAACAATCTTGCATGTTCTTCACATGTACCCCAAAACCCAAAATGCAATAAAAAAATAGTTGACCCATGTATTTATTCTCTCTGAACAGGTGATTATTATTAACAAACAGGTGTTCTGTGTTTTCTCATAGAACTAAGATAAACTAGGTAGGCAACAGGTGCCTGCTTGCCACTGATCAAGGACAAACCAAAAAGTATTCTCCATGATGGAGCCACAGGGGAGGGTCACATAGCCCATGCTTAAAGAATTGTTTTAACCGGCGTATGATACACATATACTGTTTTGCTACTTTAGAATGCCCCAAGCAGTTTTCCACCTTCGAGGAGGAGAGAAGTGGCAGAGGCCCAGGTATTCCTTGCCATCGTTCTCAACAAACAATGTATTTTATCATACACTCAGCATTTCTCAGCAAACAATGTTATAGACAAAATAGACCTAACACACATATGCAGAACATTCCACCCAACAGCAGCAAAAATAATTATTCTTCTCAAGTACACATGGAACATTCTCCAAGATATCTCACGGTTGAATCTCAAATCAAGTCTTAACAAATTTAAGGAAGTTAAAAATCAATCTAAGTATCTTTTCTGATCACAACTGAATGAAACTAGAAATCAGTAATAAAAAGAAAATGAGAAAAATCACAAATGCATGGAAATTAAATAACACACTTTAAAACAATTAATGCATCAAAGAAGAAATTGAAGATGAAATTAGAAAATATGTTGAGACAAAGGAAAACCAAAACACAATACAGCAAAATATAAGATGCAGCCACGTCAGTACTAAGAAGGAAGTTTGTAACAATAAATGGTTTGTTAAAAGACGAAAAAAGAGGAAAGATCTCCAGTAAACTAACTTTCTCCCTTGAGGAACTAGATAAAGAAGAACAAACCAAAGTCAAAGTTAGCAGAAGGAAGTAATAATGAAGGTTATAGCGGAAGTAGAGGAAGTAGAGAATAGAAAAACTATTTAATAAAATTTTAAAAACCCAAGAGTTGTTTTTTTGAAAAGATAAATAAAATGGACAAGCCCTTAGCTAGACTAATAACAAAAAAGAAAACATTCAAATAATACAATCAGAAATGAAAGAAGAGACATTCCATGGCTGGGGGTAGGGAGTGTTATAGGAATTATTATGAACAATTAAATGCTAATAAATTGGATAACTCAGAATAAATTGAGAGAATCATAGAAAAGGGCACCCACTGAGGCTACATCAATAAAAAACAGAAAGCCCAAACATACCAAAAAACAAATAATGACATTAAAAACAAATAATGACAATAAAATAATAATCAAAAATGTTCCAACAAAGAAAAATTCAGGACAAGATGGTTTCACAGAAAAATTCTGTGAAACATTTAAAAAAATTAATACCAATCTTTCTAAAAGTCTTGAGACAACAGAATAATAGGGAATACTTACAAACTCATTCTATGAGGCCAGCATCACCCTGACACCAAAGCCAGAGTAAGACACTAAGAAAAGAAAACTACAGACTAATATCTCTGATGAATACAGATGCAAAAAGCCTCAAAATATTATTAGCAAGCCAAATATAAAAATGCATTAAAAGAATCATATACCATGACCACATAGGAGTTATGCGTGTGATACAAGAATCGATCCACATATGCAAATTAATCAATTGGAAAAACCACATGAATAGAATGAAGGATAAAAATTACATGATCATCTCAATAGATTCAGAAAAAAACATTTGACAAAATTTAACACCTCCTTACACTAAATGTTTTCAACAAATTAGGTATAGAAAGAACTTACCTCAGCATAATAAAGACCATAGAGGAAAAACTCACAATTAACATGATGCTCAATGATGAAAACCTGGAAGATTTACTCCTAAGATGAAAAACAAGACAAGGATGCCCACTCTTAGATCTCCTATTCAACATAAGATAGTCATTCCTCAGTATTCATGGGGAATTGGTTTCCATGGTTACATTTGTATAAACCAACAATGACCTATCTGAAAAGCAGATTTCAAAAAACAATTCTATTCACAACTGCATAACAAATAAAATACTTAGAAATAAATGTAGGTGGCCAGAAGTGGTAGCTCATGCCTGTAATCCCAGCACTTTGGGAAGCCAAGACAAGCAGATCACCTGAGGTCAGGAGTTCAAGACCAGTCTGACCACCATGGAGAAACCCTGTCTCTACTAAAGATACAAAATTAGCCAGGCATGGTGGTGCATGCTTGTAATCCCAGCTACTCAGGGAGGCTGAGGCAGGAGAATCGCTTGGACCCAGGAGGCAGAGTAGCAGTGAGCTGAGATCACACCTTGCACTCCAGCCTGGGCAACAAGAGGGAAACTCTGTCTCAAAAAAATAAATAGGCTGGGCAGGGTGGCTCACGCCTGTAATCCAAGCACTTTCGAAGCCAAGGCGGGTGGATCACCTGAGGTTGGGAGTTCAAGACCAGCCTGACCAATGTGGTGAAACCCCATCTTTAAAAATATTAATAATAAAATAATAAATAAATAAATAAATAAATAAATACAAATAAATGTAGCTAAAGGAAGTAAAAGTGTCATACACTGAAAACTATAAAACATTGACAAATGATTTTTTTAAAAATCAGAAATACATGGAAACATATCTCATGTTCATGTACTGAGAAGAATTGATATTATTAAATGTCCATACTTTCCAAAAATATCTAAAGATTCAATGCAATCTCTATTAAAATCTCAATGGCATTTTTGTACAGAATAAATAATCCTAAAATTCAGAAAACCCTAAATAGCCAAGGAATTTTGAGCATGTACAGAGCTGGAGGTATCACATTCCCTGGTTCCATAATGTGTCACAAAGCTACAGTAATCAAAACAGTATGATACTGGCATAAAAGTAGACATATAGAACAATGGAACAGAATAGAGCACTCAAAAATAAATCTGCTGGGTACCAAGATTACACAATGTGGAAAGATGGTTTCTTTGATACATGCTGTTAAGAAAATTGGATCGGAATAGAAATCACAGGAATTGAAATCTGGATCTCCAAGAGATGACTGTATTCCCATGTTTATTGCAACATTATTCACAGTAGCCAAGATATGGAAACAACTTCAGTGTCTCTTGATGATGAAATACTATTCAGCCTTATAAAAGAAAGAAATCCTGCTGTTTGTGACAACATAGATGTACCCGGAAGACATTAGGCTAAGTGACTTAAGTCAGATCACAGAAAGACAAGTACTGCATGATCTCAATTGTAATGTATGTGGAATCCAAAATTGTCAGACATATAGAAACAGACAGTAGAGTGGTAGTGGCCAGGGACTACGAGAAGGCAGAAATGGGGGGCAGGTGTTGGTTAACGGGTACAAAATTTCAGTTATGTGTAATAAGTAACATCTGTAGGTCTAGTGTGTAATACAGGACCTATGATTTTATACTCAAGTTTGCTAAGAGGGTACATCTTTATTAAGTGTTCTTAACACGAAAAGGAAAAAAACTAAAGAGGGCAGGAGGAATCTTTCAGAGGTGAATGATAAGATTATGGCATTGAGAGTGATAATGTTTTGATCATTTCATGGGTATATACCTGTCTCTTAACACATTAAGTTATACACATTCAATATCTACAGCTTTTTGTTTTTGTTTCTTTTTTTTTAAAAAAAAAAGCACCATATAAACGTGGCTATAAAAATAGCATCCATTATTTTTCCTGTCTGAAGTCTACAACATGTTAATTAATTAAAACAGCAAATACTCAATTATGCCCACCATATTTCAAGAAGTAATCTGTACCCTGAACCTACCAGGATCAATGAAACACGGCCTCTCATAATCAGAAATTTCTCTATCTCTTCTTAGAGGTAAAACACATCAATGAAAGGAAACTTTAAAAAGGAACGGTAGGCTGGGCACGGTGGCTTACGCCTGTAATCCCAGCACTTTTGGAGGCCGAGGCAGGCAGGTCAGCTGAGGTTGGGAGTTCAAGACCCAGCTTGACCAACATGGAGAAACCCCATCTCTACTAAAAATACAAAATTAGCCAGGCATGGTGGCACATGCCTGTAATTCCAGCTACTTGGGAGGCTGAGGCAGGAGAATCGCTTGAATGTGGGAGACAGAGGTTGCAGTGCGTCGAGATTACACTATTGCACTCCAGCCTAGGCAACGAGAGTGAAACTCCGTCTCAAAAAAAAAAAAAAAAAAAAAGTCCAGAATGTACTAGTACTAGAAGTCCCTAAAAACAACAATGATCAACTACAAAAACATTCTCTAAGTAAAGACAATCTGAGGACAGCAATAGCCTGTATTCATTAATTTATCGTGAATTTTCCCAACTAATAAATAGCTTATAAAATCACAGCTATGTTTTATTGGGCAATGATCAGATTAGGAGTCATCCACATTCATACAATAAATATTTATTGAGCACCTGCTGGACACCAGATTCTAGGCTGTATGCCAAATTTTAAAGTTGCATGTGACACAGGCTCTGTCACAAATATCAATGACTTCTCAGATTAATGAAAATACAGAGATAAACAGATAATTACTACATTATTATCAGGAGAACCAAAACAGACGTAAACACAGTGGATACTAAGAACAGAGAAGGGAATGCTAACTCAAATTGTCTAAACTGCTTCTCATCATTTATAATATGGTTGCTATTATTGGCCCCAATTTTTAGATAAAGAAACCTAGGAGCAGAGAAAAAGGTGCAGGAATATAGCAGACACTCGTAATTTGTGGAATGCATAAAAGTTTACTTTCCCAACACCAAATATCTCAAAAATAGATATTGTACTAAAATCAATTACTTTTTATTTCAAAATTAATAGAAGATTTCTAGAAGAATTTTAGGCTTGCAGAAAAATGAGCAGAGAGTACAGAGAATTTCCATATACCCCCACACGCTCCCCTCCTCCATTATTAACATTTGCATTAGTGTGGTACACTTATTACAATTGATGAGCCAATATTGATACATGATTATTAGCTAAAGTTCATAGATTATATTAATATTTTCTCTTTGTGTTTTACACTTCTATGGCTTTTGACAAATATAGTACATGTATTCATCATTACAGCATGATACAGCATAGTTTCACCATCCTGAAAATCCCCTATACTCAACCTATTTGCTCCTCTAGCTTTCCCCGGAAACTTCAGAAAACTACTGAACATTTACTCTTTCCATATCATGTCCTATAGTCAGAATCATGCCATATATAGTCTTTTCAGACTGGCTTCTTTAACTTAGCAATATGTATTTAAGTTTCCTCCATGTTTTTTATGGCCTGATAGCTCATTTCTTATTCTTGAATAAAATGTCACTGTATAGATGTACCACAATTTCTTTCTTCATTCCCTTATTCTTCATTCACTTCTTATTTTGGTGGTATTATGGTTTGAATATTTGTCACTTCCAAAACTTAAATGTTGAAAATTTAATCCTCAGTGTGGCGTACTAGTACTAGGGGGAGGCTTTAAGAAGTGAATGGGTCATGAGGGCTCTGCCATCATGAATGAGTTAATTCATTCATGGCTTGACGCATTGATGGGAGTGAGACTGGTGGCTTTATAAGAAGGAAAGAGAGATCATAGCTAGCCTGCTCATCTTTCTCACCATATGATGCTCTGCCCTGCCTCAGGACTCTGCAGAATACCCACCAGCAAGAAAGCCCTCACCAAATGTGACCCCTTGACCTTGGACTTCTCAGCCACTGTAACTGTAAGAAATAAATTACTTTTCATATACATTACCCAGGTCCAGGTATTAGGTATAAGCAGTAGAAAATAGACTACGACAGGCCACTTCCAAGTTTAGGCTGGTACAAATATTTGTGTACAAATTTTTGTGTGGATATAATTTTCATCTCATTTGGGAGTTTGATTGCTGGATCTTATGGTAAGAATATGCGTAGTTTTATAAGAAATTGTCAAATTGATTTCTAAAGTAGCTGTAGCATTTTACCTTCCCACCAGCAATGAATGACAGTTTCTGTTGCTCCGCATTGAGCATTTGACAGTGTTTTGAATTTTAGCCATTCTGATCAGTTTATGATGGCTTTTTATCATTGCTTCAATTTGCAATTGTATGAAGACATATGCCATTGAGCATTTTTATATGCTTATGTGCTATCTGTACATTTTGTTTGGTGAGGTATCTGCTTCTGTATTTTGCCCATTTTTAAGTTGGTTGTTTGGTTTTTTATTGTTGAGTTTTAAGAGCTCTTTGTATATTTTGGATATTAGTCCTTTATTGGTTATGTGTTTTGCAAAGATGTTCACCCAGCCTGTTCATTAAGTGTGTTTTGTAGAGCGGTTTTTATTTTCAATAAAGTCTGAAATCATTTTTTCTTTCAGAGATTGCACATTTGCTATTATATCTAAAATATAATAGTCAAACCTAAGTTCACCAATATTTTCTCCCCTGCCAGCTTCTAGAAATTTTATAATTTTGTGTTTTACATATTAACAATCACATGGGTTACTTTTGATAAAAGATGTAAGGTCTATATCTAGATTTTTTTTTTTTTTTTTTGCATGTAGAACTGCATGCAAGCAGTTCATTGTTGAGAAGTTTGTCCCTTCTCCACTGAATTGCCTTTCTTCTTCTGTGTAAGATGGGTTGACTATGTTTGTATGAGTCTATTGCTGGGCTCTCTATTCTATTCTCTTGATCTATTTGCTTATTCTTTTGCAAGTACTAGGCTATCTTGACTACTGTGCCTTTATAGTAACTTTTAAAGTTGGGTGATGTCAGTTCTCCAATTTTGTTCTTCTTCAATACTTTCATAGCTATTCTGATATTTTGCCTTTCCATGTAAACTTTAGAATCAGTTGGTTGATATTGACAAAATAACTTACTGTGATTTGGATTGGAATTGCATTGAATCTATAGATCAAGTTGGGAAGAACTTAATTACTCAACAATATTAAGTCTTCCTATTTATTTACATGGGATATTTCTCCATCTGTTAAGTTCTTCTTTGAATTCTTTCACCACTGTTCTGTCATTTTCTTTATATATATCCTGTAAATATTTGGGTAGATTTATACTAATTTTTACTGAAAATGTAAATGGTATTGTATTTTAAATTTCAAATTCAAATATTTCATTGTGTGTATATAGGAAAGCAATTGACTTATTTTTTTTTTTTTTTTGAGACGGAGTTTCGCTCTTGTTACCCAGGCTGGAGTGCAATGGCACGATCTCGGCTCACCGCAACCTCCGCCTCCCGGGTTCAGGCAATTCTCCTGCTTCAGCTTCCTGAGTAGCTGGGATTACAGGCACGTGCCACCATGCCCAGCTAATTTTTAGTATTTTTAGTAGAGACGGGGTTTCACCATGTTGACCAGGATGGTCTCGATCTCTTGACCTCGTGATCCACCTGCCTCGGCCTCCCAAAGTGCTGGGATTACAGGTGTGAGCCACCGCACCCGGCCCGCAATTGACTTATATATATTATACTTGTATCTTGCAATTTCATTGTAATTTATTATTAGTTCCAAGACTTCTTCTATTGCTTCTTTAGAATTTTCAACATACACAATTATGTCATCTGGATACAGACAGTTTTATTTCTTCCTTCCCAATTTGTATGCCTTTTATTTCCTTTTCTTGTCTTATTGCATTGGCAAAATTTTGCAAGTGTCCAGGAATTTATCCATTTCTTCCAGGTTTACTGGTTTATGTGCATAGAGTTGTTTGTAGTAATCTCTGATGGTGGCTTGTATTTCTGTGGAATCTGTGGTGATATCCCCTCTATCGTTTTTGATCTCATCTATTTGATTCTTCTCTCTTTTCTTTTTTATTAATCTGGCTAGTGGTCTGTCTATTTTGTTGATCTTTTCAAAAAAACCAGCTCCTGGATTTATTGATTTTTTGAAGGTTTTTTTTTTTTTTGATTTTTTGAAGGTTTTTTTGTACCTATGCAATAACCTGTGGGTTGTGCATATGTACCCCAGAGCTTAAAGTACAATTAAAAAAAAATAAAAAATTGGTCAGGCGCAGTGGCTCAAGCTTGTAATCCCAGCACTTTGGGAGGCCGAGGCTGGTGGATCGTGAGGTCAAGAGACCGAGACCATCCCGGTCAACGTGGTGAAACCCCATCTCTACTAAAAATACAAAAAATTAGCTGGGCGTGGTGGCACATGCCTGTAATCCCAGCTACTCAGGAGGCTGAGGCAGGAGAATTGCCTGAACCCAGGAGGCGTAGGTTGCGGTGAGCCGAGATCGTGCCATTGCACTCCAGCCTGAGTAACAAGAGCGAAACTCTGTCTCAAAAACAAAAAACAAAAAACAAAAAAACAAAAAACAAACAAACAAACAAACAAAAACAAAAAAAAAAAAAAAGAAAAAATCTTAGGATATTAGAAATGGAAAAAAAAGAAAAGAAATTCCATTTGACCCAGCAATCCCATTACTGTGTATATACCCAAAGGATTATGTATCGTTCTATTATAAAGACACATGCACATGTATGTTCATTGCAACACTGTTTACAATAGCAAAGACCTGGAACCAACCCAAATGCCCATCAATGGTAGACTGGATAAAGAAAATGTGGCACATGCTGGGCGCAGTGGCTCAAGCCTGTAATCCCAGCACTTTGGGAGGCCGAGGTGGGTGGATCACACGGTCAAGAGATCGAGATCATCCTGGTCAAGGTGAAACCCCGTCTCTACTAAAAATACAAAAAAAAAAAAAAAAAATACAAAAAATTAGCTGGGCATGGTGGCGTGTGCCTGTAATCCCAGCTACTCAGGAGGCTGAGGCAGGAGAATTGCCTGAACCCAGGAGGCAGAGGTTGCGGTGAGCCGAGATCGCGCCATTGCACTCCAGCCTGGGTAACGAGTGAAACTCCGTCTCAAAAAAAAAAAAAAAAAAGAAAAGAAAAGAAAATGTGGCACATATACACCATGGAATTCTATGCAGCCATAAAAAACGGTGAGTTCACATCCTTTGTAGGGACATGGATGAATCTGGTAACCATCATTCTCAGCAAACTGACACAAGAACAGAAAACCAAACACTGCATATTCTCACTCATAGGTGGCTGTTGAACAATGAGAACACATGGGCACAGGGAGGGGAATATCACACACTGGAGTCTGTTGGGGAATGGGGGGCTAGGGGAGGTACAGCCGGGGACAGGGAGGTTGGGGAGGGATAACACTGGGAGAAATGCCTGAAGTAGGTTACAGGGGGATGGAGACAGCAAACCACCATGGCATGTGTGTACCTATGCAACAATCCTGCAAGATCTGCACATCTACCCCAGAACTTCAAGTACAATTTAAAAAAAGAGAGAGAAATCATGCTAGTTCTGAGTTGTTTGCAAAATAGACTTTAGTCTTATACTTGGCCTGATTATTTGCATGAAGTGCCGCAAGAATAATTATACACAGGCCTTTTAGATTGGCCTTGATGGAACTGTGTTCCACAAGAAATCTCAGGTAAGACCTTTTAAAGCTGAGCCTAGCCATGGGTTTGTATCCTCAAATACATGTGAGTTGGGTGATCCTCTCCTCAATGTTCCTCAAAGTTCCCAAGATAAACTTGGAGCTCCTGGACCTGTTAGAAAGTGTCATTCTTTACTGATCACAAGTAAAGAACACCATACAGGGACCGTGTAGACGAGGGTGTGAGGTCAGTTTCCCCAAGGGGCTTTAATCAGCTCTGCAGATTGAGCTTGACTCCTTAAAAGGAAGCATACCCTTCCAGTCAAAGCCTTGGTAAAACAACCAGTTTCTTCAATTACATACTGTTGCAAAAGAAAATGGATTCTTATTGCACTAGGACAAACAACTATATCACCATAAGTTAAGAATACTCACAGATACTTTCCAAATACCAGAGGAACCAGGCTGAGAGAAACAAACATGCTCCAAATTTTGTTCACAGGAGTATATTTGCTAAATTATTAAGGGCGATAAATAGTTCAAAATAAGTTTCCTTGACCCTGAAGAACAAAACAAGGATCAGCAATATTCCAAGCAAAAATAAAAAAGCTTGCTTCAGTTTCCTGAGTTCATTCTGTTGGCCCTTGTTTTGCTTGATACTCATGAACAATTCAGCCTTCATGAGTCCTGTATGTTTTTCCTTTATTCCAATGTCACGATCTCCAAAATGATCAGAAACCTGTATTTGAGAGCACGTGTCAAAGTTCTATAGTTTATTATAAACCAGTTTTTGAAAAGGATTAAAACAAGACAATTGTCTGTGAATAACAAAATATCTAGGGTAGTTACAGTTAGAAACACAATTGACAAATAAAGTTTGGTTATCTCTGTGATTTACAATAACTTAACCTTAATTATGATTGATAGCATATACTTTAGACATTAGAATTTGGGCCAGGCATGGTGGCTGACGCCTGTAATCCCAGCACTTTGTGAGGCTGAGGCAGGCAGATCACTTGAGGTCAGGAGTTTGAGACCAGCCTGACTAACACGGTGAAAACCCATCTCTACTAAAAATACGAAAATTAGTCAGGAATGGTGGTGTGCACCTGTAATCCCAGCTACTTGGGAGGGTGAGGCAGGAGAATCACTTGATCCCGGGAAGCGGAGGTTGCAGTGAGCCATGATCACGCCAATACACTCCAGCCTCGGTGACAGAGTGAGACTCTGTTTCAAAATACAAAATAGAAAAATAAATAGACATTAGAATTTTGGAAATTCCGTTAGAATTTTGAGCTGGACAGTTCCCAAAAACCAAAAAACAGTGTATAGCCTTGAAACACTTAGCAAACCTTGCATCTGACCTGCATAATTTAGTCCACCTATTTACATTTTGATGACATCTGCATTTTACCAATAATCTTTAAGGCTGTTTTCATTTCTTAAAGATTAAAGTCACATGAACTGAAAGGTACCACACCTTTTATCTCACCTTTAAAAAATATTTGATCCAAGTGCTTATCTTCCTTTAGGCCCAATTGATTAGAGTTCTTTTTACAGATCACATACATAACGCATATATAACTACCCAGACACGCAGAAGAAAACCCAGTTGCCTTACGATCTTTCATCAGAGGAGAGGGATCTGTCCACTTTTAATTCCTGGGGTTCTATGAGGGAAATAGAGGTCTCTCGCCTCATACATGCATTGAGAGTGGCAAGGCAAAATCAAGAAAAATAATTCAGCTGACTGAGGGGAAAAAAAAAAAACAACAACCGTTTTTCCAACAAAACAAGATACAAGAAAAGAAAACATAAAGGCCTTTTACATATAGCTATAACTTGGATATCCACTTTTAATGAAGCTGAGCGCTCCTTAAGAAAATCACCTTAGGCTGGGGCGTGGTGGCTCACACCAGTAATCCCAGCACTTTGGGAGGCTGAGGTGGGTGGATCATGAGGTCAGGAGTTCGAGACCAGCCTGACCAATATGGAGAAACCCCGTCTTTACTAAAATTACAAAAATTAGCTGGGTGTGGTGGTGAGCACCTGTAATCCCAGCTACTCAGGAGGCTAAGGTAGGAAAATCACTTGAACCCAGGAGGCAGATGTTGCAGTGAGCCGAGATTACACCATTGCACTCTAGCCTGGGCAACAGAGCAAGACTCCATCTCAAAAAAGAAACAAGAAAAAGAAAAAATCATTTTAACTCTGTTATTATCTGACTTTAGCTGTGCCAGTCAGCCAATATTTCTGGCTTTCAAACTTTACTTAAGTCTCAGAGAAAGGACAATCCAAGGTGGTTCGTGGAGGGGAGGTGAATCAACAAAAGGTCATGCAGATACCAAACCAGAAAGGACTCGTTCCCTAAGCCAGGACTGAATCCGGACCATGGCAGTGAGAATGCCGAATCCTAACCACCAGAACACCAGGGAGAGAAGCTTAATTGCTGTTGGACGAAGCTGGACTCCCTAGCTGGAAAAGCAGGAGAATCCACCGGATGCATGGCAGGGAGCACAGGTCAGCCTGCTGTTGGCACCCTTGGGCCATGCATTCAAACCCTGGCTGCGAGGGGAGTAGAGGGGCCACCATGCCCCACTCCGTCCTGCACACACCTGCAGCCACTGGGGCTTGCCATTTCCTCTACCCTCAGAAGAGGTCCGAGGAGAAAAAGGCTTAGAAGCAAAAGGAAAAAAGACTTTTTGTTTTGCATGATGCTCACCCTTCCTCAAGCCGCATGTTGGGTGCCAGAAAAGGTAGGAAAATCCAGGTTCTTGTCACACAACCAGGAAATGTTAGGCTCGCAGACACTTTGAAGGGTGAGGGGAAATGGAATGTACTGGGTGAAAAAGGAAAAAGAGAAAAACTTTCAGCAGAATGAGAGAGAAGCCTGTTAGCCGGCTTCTGCCCCACCACACAGGAACTCGGGAAGCCAGGTCCCCTCCCCTCTGCAAACAGCGTGAACTTCTATGTCTCCACCCAGCTGGAGATTCTCTGGGACTGACAGTCCTGTTTTTCAGCCTTCAGACTGTTTTAGGTTTGAAGACAAGATTTTGCCAAGGCAGGGCTGGAGGGTGCCTTGGCTCGCTCCTGTCTCTATCAAAACCAAGTAATAGACCACTATAAAATAGAGAAATCAAGCAAAAAAAAAAAAAAAAAAAAAAAAGATGCTTTGTTTATAGGAATTTCCATGAGAAATCGTCGTAATGGATGGATTTTTTATGTGTTTGCATTTCGAGACATCCCCTATTTATTTGTAAGTATGAAAATTATTTCCTTACCAAATACGGATCTTTTATGTTACTCGGTATTTTCCTTCTACTCAATAATAATCAAGAGTCATAATGATAAACATGATTACTTTCTAGGTCCTGATTACATTTCTGCTACAATAATTTTTTTGGTCCAATTTTATGGATGAAGAAAATATGGTTTATCAAGTAATTGCCCCAAGGTTAAGAAATAGGAAAGCATAGATTTGAATCCATGTATGCCTTTCCAGATCTTGTATTCTCTCCGTATTTCCAGTTAACATATTGAGGGTTCTGAGAAAACTATCAGAGTTGTGGCCCATTTCAGGGAGTGGGTGGTCTAGAGATAACATATAGGAAAACTGTCATATTCCTGTTCCTGATACACAGGTTTCATTTGCCGTTCATCGCACACAGCCTTACCTGGGTGAAAAACACAAGTAAAAGCTTGAAATTTTACTTGATGGTATTTGGTGAAGGTTTATGATTATAACCATCTGGAATGAACCAAGGTCTAATTACAGTTCAAAGGTCAGTCAAAGTAAACTCTGATAGCATGATTGATATATGCAACACGAAAGATTACAGATTATTTTTTTCTTTCTCAGCAATTCTCCTACCTCAGCCTCCCAAGTAGCTGGGATTACGGGCATGAGCCACCACACCCAGCTAATTTTTGTATTTTTTAGTAGAGACAGGGTTTCACCATGAGGGCCAGTCTGGTCTTGAACTTCTGACCTTGTGATTCATCCGCCTCGGCCTGCCAAAGTGCTAGGATTACAGGCGTGAGCCACCGCACCTGGCCAACACCTAGCCACTTTTAAATCAAAAGCTCAAATAAAGAACCAAGTCAGAAGTCTGAATACAAAAAATTTTGACTTTCCTATACAGCAAATGAGTCATGTACATAGAACTGTTGGATATGGGCCACGCTTTGTGGCTGATGCCTGTAATCCCAGCATTTTGAGAGGCCGAGTTGTGTGTATGACCGGAGGTCAGGAGTTCGAGACCAGCCTGGCCAATATGGTGAAACCCCGTCTCTACTAAAAATACAAAAAATTATCCAGGCATGGTGGAGTGTGCCTGTAGTCCCAGCTACTCGGGAGGCTGAGGCAGGAGAATTGCTTGAACTCAGGAGGTGGAGATTGCTGAGATTGCACCACTGCACTCCAGCCTGGGTGACAGAGTGAGACTCCGTCTCAAAAAAAAGAAAACCAAAAAACAAAAAAAACAAAAAACTCTTGGATATAAGCTATGAAAAAACTTGCCAAATGGAATCACATCATTTTTCAGAGGGAGAGACTGATGAAAATGTATTTGATCAACCAGAATATACTGACACCAAGTATTTGTTAGGTGCTGTGCTAGGTGTGGAGGGCATGAAGACAAATTATATAGAGTTTCTACCCTCTAGGTTTTTTTTTTTTTTTTTTTTTAAAAGAGGAAGAAAGAGAAAGAGGAAGAGGGAGAGAGGATGGGGGTATTGCTTTATTGCCCAGGCTAGAATGCAGTCTAAATATGGGTATGCCTATAATTGTCCTTAATAATGGAGACATGAAAGAAAATGAGGGAAGAGAATAACAAACAAGGAGCCAACCAAGATTTCATTTAAACTTCTAAATTGATATGATGTGGTACTGATAAGAGTGTATATTTTGTATATTTAAAGTGGCGAGTTCTATAAATGTTAATTACATTTACTTGTTCCAGATCTGAGTTCAAGACCTGAATATCGTTGTTAATTTTCTGTCTCATTGATCTGTCTAATATTAATGTTGAAGTCTCCCACTATTATTATGTGGGAGTCTAAGTCTCTTTATAAGTCCTGTATGTCTAGGTATTCCTGTATTGGGTGCGTATATATTTAGGATCTTTAGCTCTTCTTGTTGTTGCATTGATCCTTTTATCATTATATAGTGTCCTTCTTTGCTTCTTTTGATCTTTGTTGCTTAATTGTAACTTCTGCTTTTTATTTATTTATTTTAGCTCTCTGTTTGGTTGGTAAATCTTTCTCCATCCCTTGTTTAGAGTCTTTGTGTATCCTTGAATGTGAGATGGATCTGGATGCAGCATACTGATGGGTTTTAGTTTTTTATTCAAATTGCCTGTCTTTGGATTGGGGGATTTAGTCAATTTAAATTTAGAATTAATAATAATATATGTGAGTTTAATACTGTCATTAGCTGGCTATTTTGTCCATTAGTTGATGTAAATTCTTCATTATATTGATGCTCTTTTTAATAATTTTTTTAGAAAGGCTGATACTGTTTGTTCCTTTCATATGTGTAGTGGTTTTTTCAGAAGCTCTTGCAAAGCAGGCCTGGTGGTGATGAAATCTCTGAGTGCTTGCTTATTCGCAAAAAACTTTATTTTTCCTTCACATGTGAAGCTTAGCTTGGCTGGATGTGAAATTCTGGGTTGAAAGTTCTTTTCTTTAAGGATGTTGAATATTGGTCCCCACTCTCTTCTGGCTTGTAGGGTTTCTGCTGAGAGATCTGCGGTAATTCTGATAGGCTTCCCTTTGTGGGTAACCTGACCTTTCTCTCTGGCTGCCCTTAGTATTTTCTCCTTCATTTCAACCCTGGTGAATCTGACGATTATGTGCCTTGGAGTTGCTCTTCTTAAGGAATATCTCTGTGGTGTTCTCTGTATTACCTGGAGTTGAATATTATCCTGCCTTACTAGGCTGGGAAAATTTTCCTGAATAATGTCCTGAAGCGTATTTTCCAGCTTGGATTCATTCTCTTCGTCACATTCAGGTACACCTATCAAGCGTAGATTAGGTCTTTTCACATAGTCCCATATTTCTTGGAGACTTTGCTCGTTCCTTTTTATCCTTTTTTCTCTCGTCTTGTCTTCTTGTTTTATTTCATTGAGTTGATCTTCGACCTCTGATATCCTTTCTTCTGCTTGATCAATTCGGCTGTTAAAACTTGTGCATACTTCACGTAGTTCTCGTATTGTGTTTTTCAGCTCCATCAATTCACTTATTTTCCTCTCTAAATTTTGTATTCTTGTTGACATTTCGTCAAACCTTTTTTCAAAGTTCTTAGTTTCTTTAGATTGTGTTATAACAAGTTCTTTTAATTCACAGAAGTTTCTTATTATCCACGTTTTGAAGCCTGCTTCTGTAATTGGAACCCACTCGTTCTCCATCAAGCCTTGTTTCGTTGCTGATGAGGAACTGGGATCCCCTGCTGAGGAAGAGGCGTTCTGATCTTGGGTATTCTCAGCCTTTTTTGACCGTTTTCTTCCCTTCGTTGTAGATCCATCCATCTATGGTCTTTATAATTACCGTCTTTGTAATTGGGTTTCTGAGTGGACGTCCAACTTACTGATTCTCAGCGCCGAAATCCGAGCAACCCACTGCACCGACTAAATCAGCGGCGTTAAGATTGAGGGTGCCTTTCCGACTCTGCACCGAGAACCGACGCTCCGAGGCGCCGGCAAAACCGCCTCGCCGGTCACAAGAGTCGCGCTGGCGACCCGTGGGGCTCCTCCGCTGGGAATCTCCTGGTGCGTGAGCAACAAGAATTCATGTGAAGGTGTGGCGTCCTCTCCTTCTTTGCGCTTTCAGTGGGAGCTACAATCCCGAGCTGCTAGTGATCAGCCATCTTGGATCTCTCTCCTCTACCCTCTAGGTTTTTAGAGTCTAGTTAGGGTTGGGAAAGAAACATAAACAGACAAATCATAATCTTTCTTGATGATCTTTTCTGTGCTATAAAGAATTTTTTTTTCTCAATAATGCTTCAGTTAGACATCAGTGACGCCGAGGGGTTAAATGACTAAGATTGCAACTGGTGGAGCTGGGACTTAACACATAAGTATGTTTGCACTAAAGCCAATCTGGTTTCCATTCATTATGGCAACAGTTTACTTATGTTATATGTAGTGCCATTTATAATTCCCAGTGAGAAACTCATCTTGTTTCCCAAATGATTCACACCTGAAACATCCAGGCACACAAAATGACCAACATGATCAAAGCTCAAAGTGTTCTGAAACCAACAGGCCAGGTGTCCATATTATTGACTATTTTTTGTGTTAGGAAGGGGTAGTTAGGTTAGAAAGTGAGAGCCACAATATTGAGCCCTTCTGCGAAAAGCATACGTTTTTGGTTGTGAAGGCAGCCGTTATCCCCGTGTTTTTGCCATCTCATTGGGAACCAATCCTGAGAGAGCAGTTTCTCAAAAATAGCTGTTATCTAGAAAAGGGGAGGCGAAAGGCCTAACTCAGAGCCTTGAGCTACTCACAGCGAGGTCGAGCTTTTCACGTCAGGTTATCCAGTTGGGAGGCCCTAGAAACAGCTTCTTTAAAAACTTCAGCAGATTTTTTTCAAGTAGCGTTATTAATAGAAGAGCCATGAGAAATGTTTTGGTGGCCATAAATAAAAACATACTTGCAGATTGCAGTCAACAGACCCAGAATTGAAAACTGAGTTGGCCAGTAGATAGTTGTTTTGTATTCATTCTAGAGCAATTCAAGACACATTGTATTCACTTCATAAATATTCATTGATTCAATTGATATATTTGTTTCTCCCTATTAGACTGTGAGACCCTTGAGGGTAAAGGCCGTCTATCACTAGTCTTTGTAAATCTCACATCCAGTTCACCGCCTAAATTCCATTAAGTACCACTGAATTTTAAATTAATTATTCTTTGGTAAGAAACTCTGATAGGCAAAACATTCGCCCAATGTGAACATAATACAGAAGATATTATTGATGTAGGCACCATGTACTTTGTTGGTTGTGTACCAAGCAGACTCTTCTAATTAGCTGAGCGTCTGTGAGGGCAAAGGTGTCTGACGCCTCTTTGGCAGTGCACGGTAGCTGACATATTACAGCACATGTAATGATTTACTGCAGCATTTCCGAGAGCTTTATCATTTGAGCATCACTCAGGGTTTTTGCTTCATCTGTGCAGTCCGTATGTTTATTTACTTAACATGTTTCTGTGGTATTTTTGAAATAAAAAGTATCACTTGAAATGAAACATTATGATGAAAAAACTAATAACAAAAAATAATGCTATTAAATATTTTTTTTTTTTTTGAGACGGAGTTTCGCTCTTGTTACCCAGGCTGGAGTGCAATGGCGCGATCTCGGCTCACCGCAACCTCCGCTTCTTGGGTTCAGGCAATTCTCCTGCCTCAGCCTCCTAAGTAGCTGGGATTACAGGCATGCACCACCATGCCCAGCTAATTTTTTGTATTTTTTTTTAGTAGAGACGGGGTTTCACCATGTTGACCAGGATGGTCTCGATCTCTCGACCTCGTGATTCACCCACCTCGGCCTCCCAAAGTGCTGGGATTACAGGCTTGAGCCACCACGCCCGGCCTGCTATTAAATATTTTTAAATGAAATTAAGATTTGGTACAAGTAGTAGTAAGCTACTAATGTGTATTGCACTAACATTTTATGTATCTTCTCTCTTTCAATCCTCATGATAGCTCTTCTAAAAAATATTTTCCCATTACCACAGATGAGATTAAGATCTAGATAAGTTAGGTAACAGCCCAGCCTCACACAGCTAGTGTAAGGGAGGGTCAGGACTCTAAATCTAGCTTTGTTGCAAATGCTAAAGCTAACATGGGATGCAGTATAGACAGTCCTTAACTTTATTATTCTCAAGTGATTCCTCCTGGCTCCTTCCCCTTTTTCTTAAGAATCCAGTTCTCCTTGGTTCTCAGACTCTTACCTGTGTACGCTTTCAGCAGCTCCTCCTCCCACAAGTCATTCCCAAACCTTCTGGCCCACTGCCATAACCCAACACCAAGGTCTGCTAGAGCAGAGGAAAAATGGATACGTTTTCATCTTTTTGAGAACAAAAAACAATTGCTATTCATAACTTACTGAGAACTATTAAGGAGTGAGCATCCTGAGGAAGGTTCTTTGTGATCTGGTTTCTGGGCACAAGAATGCAGATAAGTGCTTCAGGGAGAGATTGAAATTGTCCTCCCTGTGCAAAAGTCTGGGAGAGGAGATGGAGTTTGGAGATTGCTGTGAGGTCAGGGAGGAAGGGAGAGAGGGAAAGAGCTGAGACCGAGCTTTGGTCTGCAGGAAATGTGGGAGACAAGGGAGGGCACAGGGCCAGACTCATGGTGGGTACGCAGTAAATGCCCTTGAGATTTAACTAGGGTGAGGTGTGGCAAGTTGTGGGTATTCACATAAAGAGAAACTTGCTTTCCAAGTTGAAGCTGTGACCAGGCCTTTCCCTTCTGGTTCACAAATATCTTTTCTCTGTTTTTGTAAGCTGGGTAGCTGAATCAAGGACGTTTGAAGCAGGTATGATTTAGGGCAAGATTTGGTCCAAGGAATAATGGATCCAGGACTGGTAACTGAACCCAAGGGATAGAATATGCAGTAAAAGAAAGAAGAAAGGGAACTATATGGTTTGTTGAAACCAGAACCACTTTTCCCCTAAGCCAACTGTAAAACCTAAAAACAGAACTCTAACTTTCCCTCTGCCTTTCTATGTAAAAACTGGCCATAGAGAAATGATCTGTCCAACCTTATTTGACTGTAGCTCATAAGACCCCCATTCGAGAGAGGTAACTGCCACATACCCAGAAGGGAGGAATGCTGCTCAGAGAGGCCAAGAAGAATCTAGACAGACAGGCCTTGCTGACTTTCCCCTCTTAGTCTATTTGCATTAGCTCACACTTTTTTTGCCCAGTCATATTTCTACATGGCTGTCCATACTTTGTTGAACTTAAACATGGACAAAATGGACAACTTCTTTTGTATCTCTGGGTCTTCATTCTGAAGGCTCTTGTGCATACATGCTGAATCCATTCGTATGCCTTTTCTCCAATTAATCTGTCTTCTGAGAATTGGTTTTTCAGCAAACCCTCAGAGGGCCAAAGGGAAAACTCTCCCTTATCCCCTACAGCATCCACTCTCCACTGTGTCAAATGATTTATTTATATTATTCAATGAAATCTTCAGAGTAACTCTGCAAGGCAGATGTCCCCACACGACAGATGAGGAAATAGGTTCAGAATGATCTGAAGCAGTTCAGCCCACCAAAGTGGTATAAAGATTATTTTAGCTTGAACCCAGGAGACGGAGGTTGCGGTGAGCCGAGATCACGCCATTGCACTCCAGCTTGGGTAACAAGAGCGAAACTCCGTCTTTAAAAAAAAAAAAAAAGATATTTTAGGCCGGGCGCGGTGGCTCAAGCCTGTAATCCCAGCACTTTGGGAGGCTGAGGCGGGTGGATCATGAGGTCAAGAGATCAAGACCATCCTGGTCAACATGGTGAAACCCTGTCTCTACTAAAAACACAAAAAATTAGCTGGGCATGGTGGCACATGCCTGTAATCCCAGCTACTCAGGAGGCTGAGGCAGGAGAATTGCCTGAACCCAGGAGGCAGAGGTTGCGGTAAGCCGAGATTGTGCCATTGCACTCCAGCCTGGGTAACAAGAGCAAAACTCCGTCTCAAAAAAAAAAAAAAAAAAAAAAAAAAAGATTACTTTAAACTGAAAGTATCTGAGAACAGACAGCAGCAACAGAAATAAACATTACCTAAATTTAAGCAGAACCTTCTGAAAATACAAAAACAATTGAGCAATTGATTCTGAAGGAGTTTCCTATTTGTATTAAGACTGATCCCTTAGCATTGAGAAATGTGAATGTAGCTCCATAAACCTCCCCAGGGGGAAATTTCCAGCCCAGGAAAAAGATAAACTGCTCATTTTCATTAGCATCAAAAAACCAGTAGAACCTTCCATACTTTCACATTGAAGCCCTAACCTCTCCTTTGTTAAATGAGTATATAATTCTCCTTCTCCGGCTTTTTCAGAAAGTCACTCATTATTCAGTGGTCCCACGTGCATGTTAAAATAAACATTGTCTTTACTCCTGTTCAGGTGTCTATTGTCAGTTAATCTGCAGGCCCTGTCATTTGACTATTGAAACTTTAGATGATAGAGGATAGATAGAACAGTGTAGTTCCCTAGAACAGCAGTCCCCAAACTTTTTGACACCAGGGCCAGGTTTCCTGAAAAACAATTTTTCCATGGGGTGGGGAGTCAGAGGAGGGAGTGGTGGTGGGTTAGGCGGATGACTGCGGGATTAAACTGTTCCACCTCAGATGGCCAGGCATCAGATTCCCATAAGGAGCATTGCAACCTTGATCCTTTGCATATGCAGTTCACAGTAGGGTTCATGCTCCTATGAGAATCTAATGCCTCTGCTGACTCTGCTGATCTGACAGGAGGTGAAGCTCAGGCCATGATGCTCTGCATGACCATTGCTCACCTCCTGCTGTGTGGCCTGATTCCTAACAGGCTGTGGACCAATACCCATCCATAGCCCAGGACTTGGGGACCCCTGCCCTAAAAAAACACCCAAGAGCAACCGTAGAACTGTCCCAGTACCTATCCAGGGTTCTTAAACCTCACATAATCATGATCCAGGCCATAGCTCCCAAACCTGTTGAAGCTGAAGCAAACTTTGTACCTGGGTGGGCATGGGAAGAAGCTGTGTCCCTACAAGGAGTAGAGTAACAGTTAAGACCAGTAAGTGGTCACTTTACAGAATTATCTTCTGTCCTAGAATCTTCTGGGCAGTCGCAGACCCTGGGGAAAAGATGACTTGAGTCAGGACTATTTGTCAGGGCAGCTAGGGCAGCCTTTGGATTCAGGGAGACCACACCGATTGAAGGCAATTCACTTGACATCCCTTAGCCTCAGTTCTGTAAAATGCAGATACTCTTTAGCTATTGCCAGAGATCTTGTAGGGAAGGGGGATGATACTAGACAAGTGTTTGCCACAGCAAATTTAGCTTATAATATTAGCAGTACCTCTGGAAAACTTTTTAAAATTTTAATATTCTTTGTAGATAACTGTATCTCAACATGTTAAACATATCCAACACATACACACACACATAAATGCATGTAGAAAATAAGAAAAATATTTTAAAAAATTAATCCTTCCAATATTTGCTGTTTTAAGCAAGCTGCAACATATAATATTGCAATTAGAATTTAGACAACTGTTATATTTCTAGAATTTTGGCAAATTTTGGTGCTCAGATCAACTATTCACATGTAAAGCAATGCAAAATGTTATGATAAATAACATTGTGACCTAGACTTTTGAGGATATTTGTCTTCAGTGATTAATTGTTCTTATAAGAAACTAAGAATTGATTTTTTTTGTTTTGTTCTAATTCAAAAGCCATCAGAAAGCCCTGGAATCATTCTAATACTTCATGAAAAAGAATACTTACTTAACCTTTTCTTTTTTATTTATTTTTATTTATTTTCTTAGAGATGGGGTTTTGCCATGTTGCCCAGGTTGGTCGCAAACTCCTGGCCTTGGGTGATGCTCCTACCTCACCGAGTCAAAAAGGAGGAGATTGGCAAGTGGCACACTATTAATATGCATTTATGTGTGTGTATATATGTATGTATAATTGCACTTTTGATTCTGGGGTACATGTGCAGAACATGCAGGATTGTTGCATAGGTAACTACATGGCAATGCGGTTTGCTGCCTCCATCCCCTGTCACCTATATCTGGCATTTCTCCCCACGTTATCCCTCCCCAACCTCCCTAACCCCTGCTGTCCCTCCCCTATTCCCCCACAACAGACCCCAGTGTGTGATGCTCCCCTCCCTGTGTCCACATGTTCTCTGGAAGGGGTCCAGATTCAGTTTTCTGCACATGGCTAGCCAGTTTTCCCAACACCATTTATTAAACAGGGAATCCTTTCCCCATTGCTTATTTTTGTCAGGTTTGTCAAGGATCAGATGGTTGTAGATGTGTGGCAATGCCTCCAAGTCCTCTGTTCTGTTCCATTGGTCTATATCTCTGTTTTGGTACCAGTACCATGCTGTTTTGATTACTGTAGCCTTGTAGTATAGTTCAAAGTCAGGTAGCGTGATGCCTCCAGGTTTGTTCTTTTTGCTTAGGATTGTCTTGCATCCCAAGCTGACTAAGACATAGAGGAAGCCATTAACAACTGAACATCAAAATTTTTTTCACTGTAAAGCGAGAATGAGAATAATTTCACTGAAAAAATGCTCTTAAGGCTTACTAGAATAACACAATGTGAGAGCGCCTAATACTGTGCCTAGCTCACAGGTGCTCAAAGAATGTTTGTTTAGAGTCATAATAATAACAAAATAGCTGCTTTCAACAATAAAACAAGATCATTACTATTCTCCTTAACTACATCTTGAATTGAATCTACTCTGTATGAGCAATAAATACCATTTTTACCAAGATATTTCTATGTGGATCTTTCCCTAAAGATATGTTTAAAAATTAAATTTGCACAGAAAACCACAGGCTGACCAGGTTCTCAGTGGCACGCCTTAACTCATAGTTATCCAACCTTTCTAAGTCACAGGCCCTATTAAACAGGTTTCATAAAAGCTAAATTTCAAGTTTTTTAGGATAGAAGCAAAATCTGATGGCACATTTAGCAGAGTCTAACACATGGTGCAAACACAATGTATGGTACTTACAGAGTGGTATAATTCACACCGTAAAGCTTTCTTTACTGGAGAATGGGGCTGATGCCTTCCCCTGCACCCCCACAAGGACATCAAACAAAATCGAGAGAGATTATTTACTTACTAGTGGGATATAGTGTACTGACAGAGACTCCACAGATCAGTTGCCCTGAGGGTACACATGTCGTTCCAGGAATTTCATGGGTTCTTGAGATTTAAAAAAAAAAAAAAAAAAAAAAAGCTCATATGAATATATTTTTGCCTCCAAATATATGATCAGTAAAACAGATACATTCTTTGTTCATTTGTAAAAGCTTCAAATCCATCCTGTACAGTCAGCCTATTCTAGAGAGATGCTTCATTTCATTAGCAGGCACCAAGTTAGAGTGGTTATGACCACAGGTTCTGTTTCAGGCCTTACTCTTTTGTAATCTGTTTGGAAGGAACACATCTTTTTCCTTTTATTTTATTCAGACTGTGTATTTCAGGGCCATCTTTTCCACTAAATGGAGACCTGTGTTTAGAGTTGAAATTACGAGAATGTACTCTAGAAGACGACACCAAATAGACGTTTAGTTTATGAGCTTCTCTACAGCTTTAATAGTTTCCAGTAACAACCTACGTCTCAGAAGGACTCATCCTTGACATTATTTTTTTTTATTTACTTGCCTGTTTTGTGCAATTGCCAAGATGCCTGTAAAGAAATTCCAACTGTGTGTGATACACTTTATGTATCTGCAGTATAACACCTAAAGTTAAGGCTATTATGTGTTGCCTTGACATCTGGTGACACTGAGAGGGCTTCAAATGACCTAACCATGAATTTCCTACCCTACTCTGTTCCTATGAATCAAGTCCATAGCCAGATAATGCTTCTTATCAGGTGGACCAGGCACAGTTCCTGCTTATCCCTGAGTAGCAGGTTTCAATTTTCTGCCTGTCCATGGAATTATTTAAATAAACCAATCAAATCTTCCCATGGGAAACAGAGGGCACCCCACCTTCTTAATACCAAATGGACTGCTTCCAACAGCCTCTGGTTGTCCAAATGCAACCCCATTTGGCCTGCATGTCTTGAGGTATCTTCCTTCCCAGGTTGTGAATATATGTGATAATAAACTGTTGTCAATCTCATTTGTTCCATATTAAGTGTCATGTGCTTGGCCAACCCCATAGCCCAAGGTTGGGAATACTTCCTCATTGATGGAATAAATAGGACACAATCTTACTGTTGATTATTAAGATCCTGTGACATAGGTATCTTTATTCCAATTTCAATAATGAGAAAATCAAGGTTCAGAAAATAAGAAAGAATTTCCCCCCAATCACATAGCTGAGAAGCTTCTAACCTGGGATTTGAACTCAATCCTTTTATACTTCAAAATCTGTGCTCATGTTAACCAACGTATTTCAAGTATTTTTTAAACATTGAGAAATTCTGTTTCTCTTAAATATGCAATGTAATAAACTTATTTTAAAGAGATCATTTTTTTTGAGACTGAGTCTCACTCTGTCACCCATGCTGGAATGCAGCGGTGAGATCTTGGCTCACTGCAACCTTCACCGTCTGGGTTCAAGCAATTCCCCTGCCTCAGCCACCCAAGTAGCTGGGACTACAGGTGCCTGCCACCACGTCTGGCTAATTTTTGTATTTTTAGTAGAAACTGTGTTTCACTTCACCATGTTGGGCAGGCAGGTCTCAAATTGCTGACCTCAAGTGATCTGTCTGCCTCAGCCTCTCAAAGTTCTAGGATTACAGGCATGAGCCACCATGCCCAGCCAAAGACATCGTTACTATTTATTTATTTACTTATTTATTTGAGATGGAGTTTTGCTCTTGTTGCCCAGGCTGGAGTGCAATGGCACAATCTTGGCTCACTGCAACCTTCACCTCTTGGGTTCAAGTGATTCTCCTGCCTCAGCCTACCAAGTAGCTAGGATTCCAGGTGCACATTACCACATCTGGTTAATTTTTGTATTTTTAGTAGAGATGAGGTTTCACCATTTTGGACAGGCTGGTCTAAAACTCTTGACCTCAGGTGGTCCACATACGAGAACTTCGCGAAGCATACACAAGTATCAATAGCTGAATTGTCCAAGCAGAAGAAAGGATATCAGAGTTTGAAGACCACCTTACTGAAATAAGACATGCTGACAAGATGGAGAAAAAAGAATGAAAAGGAATAAACAAAGCCTCCAAGAAATGTGGGATTTCATAAAAAGACTGAACCTATGATTGATTGGAGTAACAGAAGGAGATGGGGAGAATGGAAGCATGCTGGAAAACACACTTCCTGTCCATGGAATTCCATCCAGGAGAACTTCCCCAACCTAGCAAGGCAGGCCAACATCCCAATTCAGGATGTACCATTAAGATACTCCATGAGAAGAGCAACCCCATGACACATAATCATCAGATTCTCCAAGGTTGAAATGAAGGAAAAACTGTTAATGGCAGCCAGAGAGAAAGGCCAGGTCACCTACACAGGGAAGCCCACCAGAGTAACAGTGGACCTCTCAGCAGTAACTCTACAAGCCAGAAAAGATTGGGGGTCAATATTTAACATTCTTAAAAAAAATTCAATTCATAATTTCATATCTAGCTGAACTAAACTTCATAAGTGAAGGAGAAATAAAATTCCTTCCAGACAAGCAAATGATTAGGGATTTCGTTACCACGAGGCTTGCCCTGCAAGAGCTACTGAACGAAGCACTAAACATGGAAAGGAAAAGCTAGTACCAGCCACTGCAAAAACTCACCAAAATACAAAGACCAACACACTATGAAGAAACTGCATCAAGTAGTGTGCAAAATAACCAAATAGCAGCATGATGACAGAATCGAATTCACACATAACAATACTAACCTTAAATGTAAATGGGCTAAATGCCCTATTAAAAGACACAGACTGGGCCAGGTGCAGTGGCTTATGCCTATAATCCCAGAAGTTTGGGAGGCCAAGGCGGGCAGATCATGAGGTCAAGAGTTCAAGACCAGTCTGGCCAACATGGTGAAACCCCGTCTCTACTAAAAATACAAAAATAAGCTGGGTGTGGTGGCGTATGCCTGTAATCCCAGCTACTTTGGAGGCTGAAGCAGTAGAATTGCTTGAATCTGGGAGGCTAAGGTTGCAGTGAGCCGAGAACTTGCCATTGCACTCCAGCTTGGGTGGCAGAGTGAGACTCCATTTCAAAAAAACACACAAACAAAAAAAGACACAGACTGGCAAATTTGATAAAGAGTTAAGACCCATCAGTGTGCTGTATTCAGCAGATCCATTTCATTTGCAGAGACTCACATAAGCTCAAAATAAAGGGATGGAGGAAAATTTACCAAGCAAATGGAAAGGAAGAAAAAAAAAAAAAAAAAAAAAAGCTGGGGTTGCAATCCTAGTCTCTGACAGAAGAGACTTTAAACCAGCATAGATCCAAAAAGACAAAGAATGGTATTACACAAATGTAAAGGGAACAATTCAACAAGAAGAGATAACTATTCTAAATATCTATGCACCCAATAGAGGAGCACCCAGATTCATAAAACAAATCTGAGTCTCATAGAGATCTACAAAAAGACTTAGATTCTCACACAATAATAGAGGGAGACTTTAACACCCTACTGTCAGTATTAGACAGATCTATGAGACAGAAAATTAACAAGGATATTCAGGACTTGAACTCAGCTCTGGATAAGTAGACCTAGTAGATGTCTACAGAACTCTCTATGCCAAATGAACAGAATATACATTCTTCTCAGTGCCGCATGGCACTTATTCCAAAATCGACCACATAATTGGAAGTAAAACACTCTTTTGCAAAAGTACTGTAATCAAATAGTCTCTCAGACCACAGTGCAATCAAACTAGAACTCAGGATTTTGAAACTTACTCAAAATGACACAGTTTCATGGAAATTGAACAACCCACTCCCGAATGACTCCTAGGTAACTAATGAAATTAGGACAGAAATCAAGAAGTTCTTTGAAAGCAATGAAAACAAAGAGACAATGTACCAGAATCTCTGGGACACAACTAAAGTAGTGTTAAGAAAAAAATTTATGGCACTAAATGCCCACATAAGAAAGCTAGAAAGATCTCAAATTGACACCCTAACATTGCAATTAAAAGAGATAGAGAGGAAAGAGCAAACTAATCCAAAAGCTAGCTGAAGACAAGAAATAACTAAGATCAGAGAAGAATTGAAGGAGATAGAGACATGAAAACCTCTCCAAAAAATAAACAAATCCAGAAGCTGGTTTTTTGGGGGAAAAAAAAAGGTAGACCACTAGCTAGGCTAATAAAGAAGAGAGAAAAGAACCAAATAGACACACAAAAAAATGATAAAGGGGATATTACCACTGACTCAACAGAAATAAAAACTAACATCAGAGAATACTATAAACTCCTCTACACAAATAAGCTAAAAAATGTGGAAGAAATGGATAAATTCCTGGTTGCATACACCCCACCAAGACTAAACCAGAAAGAAGTTGAATCCCTGTATAGACTAATAACAAGCTCTGAAATTGAGGCAGCATTTAATAGCCTACCAACCAAAAAAAAATGCCCAGGACCAGATGGATTCACAGCTGAATTATATCAGAAATACAAAGAAGAGTTGGTACCATTCCTTCTGAAACTATTCCAAACAATTGAAAAGGAGGGAATCCTCCCTAATTCATTTTATGAAGCTAGCATCATCCTGATTCCAAAACCAGGAAGAAACACACAAAAAAACGAAAACTTCAGGCCAGTATCCCTGATGAGCATCAATGTGAAAATCCTCAGTAAAATATTGGCAAACCAAACCCAGCAGCACATCAGAAAACTTATCCACCACAGACAAGTCAGCTTCATCCCTGGGATGCAAGGCTCATTCAACATATGCAAACCAAGAAACATAATCCATCACATAAACAGAACCCAAGACAAAAACCACATGATTATCTTAATAGATGCAGAAAAGGCCTTTGATACAATTCAGCATCCCTTCATGTTAAAAGCTCTCAATAAACTAGGTAGTGATGGAACATACCTACAAATAATAAGAGCTATTTATGACAAACCCATGGCCAATATAATACTGAATGGGCAAAAGTTGGAAGCATTCCCTTTGAAAACTGGTAAAAGACAAGGATGTCATCTCTCACCACTCCTATTCAACATTGTATTGGAAGTTCTGGCCAGGACAATCATGCAAGAGAAAGAAATAAAGGGTATTCAAAAAAAAAAAAAAAAAAAGCAGAGGAATTCAAGTTGTCTCTGGTCGTAGATGACATGATTTCATATGTATAAAACCCCATAATCTCAGCCCAAAAACTTCTTGAACTCATAAGCAACTTCAGCAAAGTCTCAGGATACAAAATCAATGTGCAAAAATAGCAAGTATTCCTTTACACCAACAATGGGCAAGCAGAGAGCCAAATCATGAATGAACTCCCATTCATAATTACTACAAAGAGAATAAAATACCTAGGAATACAGCGAACAAGGGATGTGAAGGACCTCTTCAAGGGAAACTACAAACCACTGCTCAAGGAAGTAAGAGAGAACACAAACAAATAAAAAACATTCCATCCTTATGGATAAGAAGAATCAATATTGTGAAAATGGCCATACTGCCCAAAGTACTTCATAGATTCAATACTATTCCCATCAAACTACCATTGACATTCTTCATACAATTAGAAAAAAAAACTATCTTAAATTTCATATGGAATCATAGAAGACCCCATATAGCCAAGACAATCCTAAGTAAAATGAACTAAGCTGGAGGCATCACACTACCTGACTTCAAATTATACTACAAGGCTACAGTAACCAAAACAACATGGTACTGGTACCAAAACAGACATATAGACCAATGGAGCAGAACAGAGGCCTCAGAAATAACACCAAACATCTACAACCATCTGATCTTTGACAAACCTGACAAAAACAAACAATGGGGAAAGTACCTCCTATTCAGTAAATGGTGCTGGGAAAACTGGTAAGCCATATAAAGAAAACTGAACCTGGACCCCTTCGTAATACTTTATACAAAAACTGACTCAAAATGGATTAAAGACTTAAGTGTAAAACCCAAAACCGTAAAAACCCTAGAAGAAAATCTAGGCAATACCATTCAGTACATAGGCATGGGCAAAGACTTCATGATAAAAATGACAAAAGCAATTGCAAGAAAAGCCAAAATTGACAAATAAGATCTAATTAAACTAAAGAGCTTCTGCACAGCAAAAGAAACTATCATTAGAGTGAACAGGTAACCTACAGAATGGGAGAAAAATTTTGCAGTCTACTGATCTGACAAAGCTATAATATCCAGAATTTACAAGGAACTGGAACAAATCTACAAGAAAAAAACAACAACAACAACAACAACAAAAACAAAACATCAAAAAGTGGGCAAAGAATGTGAATAGACACTTCTCAAAAGAAGACATTTATGTGATCAAAAAATATATGAAAAAATTTCAACATCACTGATCATCAGAGAAATGCAAATCAAAACCACCGTGAGATATCGTATCATGCCAATCAGAATGGCAACTTAAAAAGTCAGGAAACAATGGACGCTGGTGAGGCTGTGGAGAAATGGGAATGTTTTAACATTGTTGGTGGGTATGCAAATTAGTTCAACCACTGTGGAAGACAGTATGGTGATTCCTCAGGGATTTAGAACCAGAAATACCATTTGACCCAGCAATTTCATTACTGGGTATATACTCAAAGGAATATAAATCATTCTACTATAAAAACACATGCAGACGTATGTTATGGCAGCACTATTTACAATAGCAAAGACATGGAACCAATCTAAATGCCCATCAATGATAGACCAGATAAAGAAAATGTGGTACATATACAGCATGGACTACTATGCAGCCATAAAAATGAATGAGATCATGTCCTTTGCAGGGACATGGATGAAGCTGTAAGCCATCCTCCTCAGGAAACTACCACCACATGTTCTCACTCGTAAGTGGGAGATAAACATTGAGAACACATGGACACAGAGAGGGGAGCAACACACACCAGGGCCTGTTGGAGGGAACTTAGATGATGGGTTAATAGGTGCAGCAAACCCCCGTGGCACACGTATACCTATGTAACAAACCTCCACGTTCTGCACGTGTATCCCCTTTCTTTTAGAAGAAATTTTAAAAATTAAGAAAAAAATAAAAAGTAATTTTAAAAAAAGATAGCTGAAAGCATAATTCTTCCTCCATCTCACAAAGGTTGAAAACAAATTTCCCTGTCACGACATAACAAAAACATGGATATGGTTCAAGTTAAAAGCTGTTCTAAATTAATCTGATAGTTGGCTGGAGAATCTGGAGAAAGGTCCTGGAGGAAGGAGCTAGTGGAAAGTCTTAAAAGGGAATTAGATTATAAACTTTGCAAAGCCTATTAGTGAGAAAGGAAAAGGTAATAAATTGTAACTATTGGGATAATAATCCATGTGGGGGCTGGCTATGTAAGTCTTATGCATACTTAATATAATCCTGGGATTGAATTGTTGATCTGGGAATAGAGCTTGTGATAATATGTGTTTATTATCCTTATAATCCCTATAGGATCTGTAGAAACATCCCAGCTTTCATTCCTGATACTGGTATTTGGTGTCTTCTCTTTTGTTATTGGTCAGTGTGGCCAGAGTTTTATTCATTTTATTATCAAAGACCCAGCTTTTATCCAGGCATGGTGGTGTCCCTGTATTCTCACCTACTTGGGAGGCTGAGGCAGGAGGATCGCTTGAGCCCAAGAGTTCAGTGCTGCAGTGCTCTATGGTCTCACCTGTGAATAGCCTTTGCATTCCAGCCTGGGCAACATAGCAAGAAAAAAAGGAACTAGCTTTCAATTTTATTAATTATCAGTCAATTATAATAATTTCTGCTCTTTATTATTTCCTTCCTTCTGCCTTCTTTGGGCTAATTTTGTTTGTTTTTTAGTAGTTTTTTGGTAACACTCACCAATTTTGTGTCCAACTAATGATTTTTAGTAAATTTACAAAGTTGTGCAAGTGTCACCAAAATCCAGTTTTAGAACATTTCCACCCAGCACTATTTACAATAGCAAAGACATGGAACCAATCTAAATGCCCATCAATGATAGACCAGATAAAGAAAGTGTGGTACCTATACAGCATGGAATACTATGCAGCCATGAAAATGAATGAGATCATGTCCTTTGCAGGGACACGGATGAAGCTGTAAGCCATCCTCCAACCTGCAATTCCCCAACATTGCGGTCAATCTCCGTTTCTACCTCCAGTCCCAGATAATCACTGAAATTTATAAATTTTCATTTATCAATTTGCCTTTTAAGGTCCCTGCATACAAATTAAATAATGCACTATGCAGTCTTCAGTGTCTGGCTTCTTTCATTTATATAATGTTTATGAGGTTTGCCCGTGTCATGGCATGTATTGGTCCTTAGTTCGTTTTATTGCTCAATAGCATTTTGTATGACTTCGCTGCTCTGTGTTGTTTATATACTCAGATTTATAGACATTTGGGCTATTTTCAGGTTTTAGCTATTAAGAATAATGCTGTTACATACCTTCATGAACAAGTCTTTAGGGAACATATGTTTTCATTTATCTTGACTAAATTCCTGGGAGTACAACTATATGGTAAATTTATGTTTAGCTATTTAAGAAATCGCTGGACTGTTTTTCCAGCATGGCTCCATCATTTTACATTCTGACTCACAATACATAAGGGTTCCAGTTTCTACACATGCTCATAAACACTTCTTAATTGTTTGTCATTTTGATTACAGTCATTCTAATGGTGTGAAGTGGTTTAGATTTGCATTTCCCTAATAAGTAAAGATGAGCTTCTTTTTATATGCTTTTTTGATTTAGTATTTGTACATCTTCATTGTTAAAACTTTATTACAGTCTTTTGATCCTTTTTAATTGGCTTATTTGACCTTTTGCTATTTAGTTGTAAGAATTTTTTATATGTTTGAGATACAAAACCTTATTAGATATAATTTGCATGTATTTTCACTAGTATGGGGCTTGTCTCTTCTTTTTCCTTCACGATCTTTGGATGTTTGGAAATATGGGGTAGATAAAGCACAACGCGTTGTCTATCTCTTTTGTAGATTGTGTTTTTAGTGTTGTACACAAGGTACCTTTACCTAACCTTAGGTCGTGAAGATTTGATTCTATGTTTTCTTCTAAAAGCATTATAGTTTTAGCTATTACATTTAGAGTTACAATCTGTTTCAAGTTATTTTTTGTATTTTTCTCTTATGCTATTGTGAATGGCCTTCCTTTCCAAAAACTCATTTTTGATTGTTCATTTGTAATATATAGAAATACAGCTGATCTGGCCGGGCGTGGTGGCTCAAGCCTGTAATTCCAGCACTTTGGGAGGCCGAGGTGGGTGGATCACAAGGTCGAGAGATCGAGACCAACCTGGTCAACATGGTGAAACCCCGTCTCTACTAAAAATAGAAAAAATTAGCTGGGCATGGTGGCGCGTGCCTATAATCCCAGCTACTCAGGAGGCTGAGGCAGGAGAATTGCCTGAACCCAGAAGGCAGAGGTTGCGGTGAGCCGAGATCGTGCCATTGCACTCCAGCCTGGGTAACAAGAGCGAAACTCCGTCACAAAAAAAAAAAAAAAAGAAAAAGAAAAAGAAATACAGCTGATCTTTTATCCTGCGACTTTGCTCAAGTAGCTATTAGTTCTAATACTTCTGTGTGTGTGTGTGTGTGTGTGTGCGCGCGCGTGTGTGTGTGTCTTAGCATTTGCTTCATCAAGATTATGTTGTCAGCAAACAAAGTCAGTTTAACATCTTCCTTTGTAATCCAGACACCCTTTATTTGTTTTTTTCTGCCTTCTTTCACTGGGGAGCACCTCCAACACAGTGTGGAATAGAATTGGTGAGAGCAGCTGTCCTTACCTTGTTCCTGATCATAGAGGAAAACCATTCAAACTTTTACCATTAATTATGATATTAGTAGGTTTTTCATAGATGCTCTTTATCAGTCTCAAAAAATCCCTTTGGTTACTATTTTATTCAGAGCATTTCTTATCATGAATGAACACTGGATTTTACCAAATGCTTTTTATGTATTTATCAACATATTCATGTAGATTTTGTTCTTTATTAATATGGTATATTATATTAATTACATTTTTAAGGATAAACCAACCTTACATCCCTAGTACTAAGCTCACTTATTCACGGCACGTAATCCTTTTTAGATATTGCTGGATTTCACTTACTAATGTTTTGTTTATTGACTTTTAAATCTATATTCACAAGAGGTATTTGTCTGTTGTTTTCTTGTAATGTAGTTGGTTTTGGTGTCAGGGTAGTGTTGACCTCATAGAGTAAGTTGAGAAGTGTTTCCTCTTCTATTCTCTGAAAGATTATGTAAAAATTTTTTACTTATTTAAATATTTGGTAGAATTAAGCAGTGAAACTACCTGGTCCTGTGCTTTTCTTTGTGGCAAGGTATTTTAATTAGTACTTTCTTTGATTTCTTCACTTGTTTATTCTGATTTTCTATTTCTTCCTAAATCACTTCCAGCAATTTGTGTCTTCCTAGGAATGTGTCCATTTCATACATTTTTAAATTTGTTGCAATAAAGATGATCATAGTAGTCTCTATAATCCTTTAATTTCTCTAAGGTCAGTATTGATGTACCCACCTCCATTTCTGATTCTGGTCATTTGCATCTCTTCCCTTTATTTCTTGGTCAATCCAGCTAAAACGTTGTTAATTTTTTAACAGTCTTTTCAAAGAAGAGACATACAGTTTCATCGATTTTTGTTACAGCTTTTGTTTTCTAATTCATTGATTTCCAGTTTAATCTTTGTTGTTTCTTTTTGACATTTGCTTTGCATTAAATTTGCTCTTACTTTTTCTAGTTTACTCAAAGCTTCAACTACTGATTTCAAAAGTTTTTTCTTCTTAATATGAGCATTTATTGCCTTCATCTTTCCTCTAATCCCTGTTAACTGCACACCAAAGTTTTATTTTAATGGTAACATCTTGCAAAACTGTAATAAAATTTCAGAAGAACGATATTGATATTGACATTGGCAAAATCCGCACACCTTATTCTTATTTCCCCAGCTTGTCTGTACTCATTTTTTTGTGTGTGTTTATGCATTGGGGTCTTTTTTTTCTCTGTCCCCAGGCTGGAGTATGGTGGTGCCATCTTGGCTCACTACAACCTCCACCTCCCAGGTTCATGTGATTATCCTGCCCCCCGTCTCCTGAGTAGCTGGGATTACAGGTGCTTGCCACTATGTCTGACTAATTTTCGTATTTCTAGTGGGTGGAGTTTCACCATGTTGGTCAGGCTGGTCTTGAACTCTTGACCTCAAGTGATCTGCCTGCCCTGGCCTCCCAAAGTGCTGGGATTACAGGCATGAGCCACTGCGCTTGGCCTGTGCATTTGGTTCTATACATTTTTATGACGTGTAGATTCATAAATTCATGTATTTGCTATCAGAGTCAAGATACAGAACAGATCCCAGCAGTGCCCTTTCATAACCACACCAACCTTCTCCCTATCTCTGCCCTAGCCCTAAGCCCTGGCAACTACAAATGTGTCCTCCACATCTGTAATCTTGTCATTTCATGAATGTTATGCAAATTGAAAACTAAACGATGTGATCTTTTGGGATTAACTTTTTACATTCAGCATAATTATCAAGTAATTATGTCTATCAGTAGTATACTCATCTTTATTGTTGCATTTTATTTCATAGTTTGGCTAACTTAGTTTGTTTAACCATTCACCCATTGAAGTATGACTGGGTTATTTTCAGTTTAAAGCTATTATAAATAAAGTTTCTATGAACAGTTGTGTAGAGGCTTTTATGTGAACATCCTTCCATATCTCTGGCATATGCCTAATAGTGAAATTGCTGGATTATTTAGTAATTGGCTGTTTCGCTTTATAAGAAACTCAGTTTTCCAGACTGGCTGCATGCTTTAACAACCCTACCAGTCATCTACCGTTGATCCAGTTTCTCTGCATCTTTGGCAGTATTTGAGGTTATTATTTTTCATTTTAGTCATTCCGGTGGGTATAAAATATTATTACATTGTGATTTCAGCTTGTATTTATCTGATGAGTAACTATGTTTAATATATGTTTATCTGCTTATTTACCATTCTGTATATCCTCTTCAGTTAAATATCTGTTCATGTTTTATACATTTTCAAATTTGACTGTTTACTTTTATACTGTTGAGTTTTGAGAGTTCTTTATTTTTCTGAATTTTTGTCATTTTTCAGATTTGTTGTTTGCATATATTTCTCCCATGTTTTAATGTCACTCATTATGTCTGATAATTTTTCTTGTTCCAGAATTTGTTTTGTCTAATATTATTGTAGCCACTCCAGCTTTTTTTTAGTAGGTTTTGCATAGTATACATTCTTTATCCTTTATTTTTAACTTATCCACACCATGATATTTAAAGAGGATTTCTTTTAAATAGAGTACAGTTGAGTCTTCTTTCCTTTACCTAAATTAACATATATTTTAATTGGTGTGTTCTTACCACTTACATTTATTATAATTACTGATTTGGTTCTACTACTTTATTGTATGCTTCTTGTTGCTGTTTTCCCCATCCATTTATTTATTTTTCTGTTCAACTTTTTCTTTCTTATTTTAGATTATTTGAATATTTTAATATGTTATTTTATTTATCTCTTGGTTTTGTAATTGTCTCTCTGTATTACATTTAAAGTGGTTATTCTAGGGGTTTTGTATATGTTTACTCTATTTTTCAGAATCCACTTCAGTTAATATTATACAATTTCAAGTAAAATCGCTCCTTTTATGGTATCGTTGTCGTATGTATTATATCTACAGACTTTAATAATGTCAGTCAATGTTGTAAGTTTTGCTTTCTACAGTCAAATGCATTTTTCAGACTCAAGAGAATATTCTATCTATCCAGACATTTACCATTTCTTTTTATTTTTCTTCATTCTGAAGTTCAGTTTCCTTCTCTGATTATGGTCTTTCAGTGTGAAAATCTTCCTTTAACATTTACTTTATCCTGACTTTTCAGGAAAAAAAAAAAAAAGATGAATGTGTTCCTTCCATCTGAGAGTGTTACTGTTTCATTGTTATCACTTAAGGGTGTTTTTCGTTTTTGCTGCACATAGAATTCCAGATTGACAGTTATTTTCTTTTTCATTTTTTTCTTCACTTTCGTTTGGAGTTCCAGGGTACATGTGCAGGACATGCAGGTTTGTTACATAGGTAAACGTGTCCCATGATGGTTTGCTGCATCCTTCAACCCAACACCTACGTATAAAGCCCAGCGTCCATCAGCTATTCTTCCTGATGCTCTCCTTCCCTAAAACCTCCTGACAGGCCCCAGGGTGTGTTGTTCTACTCAATGTGTCCATGTGTTCTCGTCATTCAGCTCTCACTTATAAGTGAGAACATGCGGTGTTTGGTTTTCTGTTCCTATGTTAGTTTGCTGAGGATAATGGCTTCCAGCTCCATCTATGTCCCTGCAAAGGACATGATGTAGTTCATTTTTATGGCTGCATGACATTCCATGGGGTCTATGTACCATGTTTTCTTTATCCAGTCTATCATTGATGGGCATTTGGGTTGATTCCATGTCTTTGCTATTGTGAATAGTGCTGTGATGAACATACATGTACATGTAGCTTTATAATAGAATGATTTATAATCCTTTGGGTATATACCAAAGGGACTTCTGGTCAAATGGATTTCTGCTTCTAGATCTTTGAGGGATTACCACATTGTCTTCTACAATGGTTGAACTAATTTACACTCCTACCAACAGTGTAAAAGCATTCCTTTTTCTCTGCAACCTCGCCAGCATCTGCTGTTTCTTGACTTTTTAATAATTGCCATTCTGACTGGAGTAAGATGGTATCTCATTGTGATTTTGATTTGCGTTTTTCTAATGATCAGTAATGTTGAGCTTTTTTTCATATGTTTGTTGGCTGCATGAATGCCTTCTTTTGAGAAGTGCCTTTTCATGTCTTTTGCCCACTTTTTAATGGGATTGTTTGGTTTTACTTTTTGTAAATTTGTTTAAGTTCCTTGTAGACTCTGAATATTAGACCTGTGTCAGATGCATAGTTTGCAAAATTTTTCTCCCATTCTGTAGGTTGTCTGTTCACCCTGTTGATAGTTTCTTTTACTGTGCAGAAACTCTAGTTTAATTAGATCTCATTTGTCAATTTTTGCTTTTGTTGCAACTGCTTTTGGGATTTTCGTCAAGAAATCTTTGCCTGTGCCTATGTCCTGAATGATATTGCTTAGGTTTTCTTCTGGGGTTTTTATAGTTTTGGGTTTTACATTTAAGTATTTTATCATCTTGAGTTAATTTTTTTAATAAGGTGTAAGGAAAGGGTTCCTTTTCAATTTTCTGCATACGGCTAGCCAGTTCTCCAAGGACCATTTATTAAACAGGGAATGCTTTCCCCATTGCTTGTTTTTCAGATTGACAGTTATTTTTTTCTCAGCACTTTAAAGATGCTGCTCTACCACCTTCTGGCCTCTGTGGTTTCTAAAGCATAGCACGCCGCTATTTAAATCATTTTCCCTTTGTATGCATTGTATTACTTTTTACTGGCCATTTTCAAGGTCTTCCTCTATCTTTGGTTTTTAGAAGTTTGATTATGATTTTTCTGGGCATAATTTGCTTTGAGTTTATAATTTTTGAAATTAGCTGAGCCTCTTGAATCTGTAATTTTGTCTTTCCCCTAATTCAACAAGTTTCAGAAATTATTTCTCCAAATATGTTTTCTACACCAATATCTTTTCGCTCTCCTTTTGGGAGTTCAATAAATACCACAATTTCTGAGTTGCTGTTCATTTTATATCAATCGTTTTACTCTGTATCCATGTGATTGCATAATTTCTATTTATCTAACTTTAAGTCACTGACCCTGTATTTATCATTGCCCATTCTTCCACCGAGCTCATCCAGTGAATTTTAAAATTTCATATACTGTGTGTTTGATTTATAAAATTTCTATTGGGGTTTTTCAAAAACTATATTCTTCTGCTTAGAATTTCTGTCTTTCATTTCAGCAGCATTTATCCATACTATTCCTTCACCGCATGGAATATGGCTATAATGACTTTACAACTTTTAAAAAATATTTGGCAATTCCCAGATGACAAATCTGGGTCATCTTGGGGTTGGCATATGTTGCCTTTTTTTTTTTTTACATTGTTTTTTCAAATTTTCCTGATTCTTGATATTTAGTATAAATTTAGGCTGTGTTCTTGGCATTTTGAATATTATTTTCTTAGAATCTTAGTCCTATTAATAGTCTCTGGAGAATGCTGACTTTTTTAAAATTTGGCTTAGCTAGACCAATCTGGTTAGATTCAGACTAAATGTTCTGTCTCACTTTCTTTGCATTATTATTCCATTTTCAGTTCAGTTTGCAAATATATATATATATACTATTCTGCTTTGACTGTCCCATAGACACACCTCTCAGTATTTAGTTTGAGACTTGAGTGGTGCTTTATGTAATATAAGGTTCAAAATAGTTTACTATGCTGCTTTGGCTACATTCCATGAATGTACAACTTAACAGAAAGCCTGAAATTTATGCATATTCATTCACAGCATTAGAAGATTCCCCTTGCAAGCTCTTTCCTCTTTAAGATTCTCCCTCTCCTGCCGGGCACAGTGTCTCACGCCTGTAATCCCAACACTTTTGGAGACTTAGGCAGGAGGACCATGAGGTCCTGAGTTCGAAACCAGCCTGACCAACATGGTGAAACTCTGTCTCTACTGAAAATACAAAAATTAGCCAGGCATGGTGGCCCACACCTGTAATCCCAGCTACTCAGGAGGCTAAGGCAGGAGAATCGCTTGAACCTGGGAGGTGGAGGTTGCAGTGAGCCGAGATCGTACCACTGCACTCCAGCCTAGGTGACAGAGCAAGATTCTGTCTCAAAAAAATAAAAAATCTCCCTCTTCATATTCTCTGATTTTCAGGAGCCCCTTTTATCAATCCTCTGTCCAGAATGATAAGGTTCTTTTGGATTTTTAATCCCTCATGACACTACAGGGGAACTCTTCGGTTGAAAGTTCTCTCTAGCTGTGAATGGCACAGGACTTTCAGGTAAAACACCCACCTCCTCTTTCCCAAGTAACAGCTGTTTCTGGGGTGCTCTTCTTCTGGGGGATGTACCCCATTTGATGAGCAAGACAGGCGAAACAGCTCCGTTTCCCAAGTCCTTTTAACTCTGTCAGGTACTCAATTCTCTCATATAGTGTCTCTCATTTATTGATCAGGCTGCATATTCCAACCTCATCAATGAATATTTGGAAAGATGAAACTCAATTTTGTTGGTTTCAGAGATCTTCTTAGCTTTAATGAAGAATATTTTACAGAGATGCTATGCCCTGTGAGGTGCTTGTATTTTTCAGCAAAAATTGTGTTGGAGGTAGATGACTACCTCAGGAATAAATATATCTATTAATATCTCTCAGCGACTCTAACATAATTATTGTTGTCATTCAAAACTGAGTCTTCATATACATACAGTGGAATGAAAAATGGTCCATTGCGCTCAAACTAACAGCCTGACAAAAAATTGTGCTTAGCAGCATAATGAAATATTTTCCCACTTTTAAATAATTTTTAAAAATACATATTTAGCTTTCCCAATAAAAAGCTAATTTGAAAAATAATCTCCTTATACGAGTCTATAGCAGATGACTTCTCATCCGTGATTCTTTTGGGGACACCCTGACTTCTTTCCGATATCTAAGTCCTTGAGCTAGAATTTTAAAACAATTTTAAGCATTGTGACATCTCTCCAGCCTCCGTTCTTCACAATAGCCTCCTTGAGAATAATGCAGATAGCCACCACTTTCTGATACATTGCAATTTAAAATCTTTATCTCTTTCGCTTTTACTGTAACAAAGTCAACATGACTTTGACTAAACAAAGTCATGAAAGCTTGCTTTCTGACCAAAGTAATTTATTGTATCTAAAGGCAAAAGGCAAAATGCAAACCGAAATTGGTAGTTAGGCATAAAATGGACTTTTAAAGAACAATGCTAGCTCAGCGCCTGTAATCCCAGCACATTGGGAGGCCAACGCGGGCGGATCACCTGAGCTCAGTTCAAGACCAGCCTGTTCAAGATGGCGAAACACCATCTCTACTAAAAATACAAAAATTCACTGGTTGTGGTGGCGGGTGCCTGTAATCCCAGCTACTCAGGAGGCTGAGACAGAAGAATCGCTTGAACCTGGGAGGCAGAGGCTGCAGTGAGCAGAGATGGCACCATTGCATTCCAGCCTGGGCAACAGAGCAAGACTCCATCTCAAAAAAACAAAAACAAAACAAACAAACAAACAAAACACAATGCTGTCCTGTTTCCCAGTACCTACTCCACTTCACTAAACTTGGAATCCAATGTTCACTACTTTTCTAAGTATTATACTGGAGTGTGGAAATTTTATTGAAAAAATGTGTAGCTACCAGACCGATCCAGGCCAGAAACCCAGAAATAATTTTTTTTTATTTAACCATGTGCATTCATTTTAGGCAGACTAGATGGACACACATAGGTTTGCACACACACATACACATGGTACAGTAAGAGGGTCTCATAAAAATTCAATGCTGGAAATAGTTGTTTCTAAGCTGGAGGGCACTGTGCCAAGCAAACATGGATGTCTGAAACCCCTGAATACTGATTTTAAACCAATTGACTCTTTTTTTTTTTTTTTGAGATGAAGTCTCACTCTCACCCAGGCTGGAGTGCAATGGTACTATCTCTGTTCACTGCAACCTCTATCTCAGGGGTTCAAGCGATTCCCCTGCCTTAGCTTCCCAAGTAGCTGGGATTACAGGCATGCACCACCACTTCCAGCTAATTTTTGTATTTTTAGTAGAGGCGGCGTTTCACCATGTTGGCCAGACTGGTCTCGAACCCTGACCTCAGGTAATCAGCCTGCCTCGGCCTCCCAAAGTGCTGGGATTATAGGCGTGAGCCACTGTGCCCATCTCTCACAGCAATCTTGTGTTAAAAGAAAGACTTTAGCTGAATTAAATTTAAAGAAGTTGAATTGAGCAATGAATGATTCGCGAATCAGGCAGCCCCCAGAATCACAGCAGATTCAGAGAGACTCCAGTGCAGCCACATGGTGGAAGAAGATTTATAGACAAAAAAAGGGAAGTGTCATACAGAAATTTGAAGTGAAGTACAGAAACAACTGGACTGGTTACACCTCCCTGTTTACCTTAATTGAACACAGTTTGAACACTTAGCAGTCTATGAGTGGTTGAAGTATGGCTGCTGGGATTGGCCGAGACTCAGCTATTGTTACAGAGCATACTCCTAAGTTAGGTTTTCAGTCTTGTCTACCTGTTATGTTAGGTTACAGTTTGTCCACAAGGACTCAAATATAGAAGTACGGAGTCCTTTTCAGGCCATATTTAGTTCGCTTCAACACTTACAATGCAGGTACTATTATTTTCTAAATATCACTCTTGAAACCGAAGGACCTCAGTCAACTTAAGCAGCTAGTAAGTGGTGGTGTTGAGATTTGAATCCAGGCATAGGTTGGCCCTAGTACCCATCATTTGAACCCACTACAGTGCACTATTGCCTCTCCATTTGTGAAAAGGAAATAAAGATGGAAACTCATTTTTATGCAGAAATACAGATAGAATTTTAAAAATACCCCTCAGAAAACCTTACACAACACTTTCTGCTAATAGCAGTCATTCTCTTTCCTTCCCCCTCTCTCTCCTTCCCTTTTCCCTCTCCAGTCCATCAAATCCTTGCTATGGAATATCACGCACTCCTAAATCCATCTACTCCTTTGACATTCTTGGACCACAACCTTAAAGTAAATGGCCACCCTAGGAGAGCTGGGGTTAAAACCACAGAGAAGAGTCTTCCTGGTATGCTAGAGTGGCTGCAGTCCTAGAAGGCTTTCTGGAAAATGGAGGTGATTGGTTACAATAAGTTTTTCTGAAAACAAAATGTCATGGTTGTCAGGTTACTGATAAGGGGACTATTAGGGAAACTGGGTCCCAAATGTATTCTTAAGTGGAAAGAGTAGGGAGTAAGGGTGCAGTACGTGAAAGGAAGGTGGGTTTTCCTGTATGCTAGATATAATGGCCTAATTATTTCTACTACATGCAAAATACATCACTGTTTCTTGGGATCCGCAAACACTCAGGCCCTGGGCACAGAAGACGGCTGTCCCCCTTAGAGTGACAATTGGAAATGATAGGTAATTCACAGGAAAAAAAAAAAGTACAGAAGGTTACAGGGAACAGGATGGCAAAGGGACAGGTTGGAGAATCTGTTTTTTAAAAGAATACTCTGGTTGGTGGTCAAGGGCTGGAAGTAGAGAAGAGTGGAGGGGTTGAAGAGGATTAGCTTCACTGTGAAAAGAGCTTTATAGGTTATTTCTAGTACAGTACACTCCTGTGGGAATAAATGTTCATTTGAATTTTTGTGAAATTCTAAAAATAGTTTCTAACATTCACTTGGTAAAGAATTCAGTGACTTTCCAAGTGAATAAGTATATTGATCAATAGATTCCCAATCCATTTTTACCTAAATGGCAGCACACTGTACACACTATTCTGTAACCTTGCTCTTTTGAATTAGACAACCAGAAAAAAAAAAAAAAGCCTGTTTATCAAAATGGGTGGTGATTAAAAGAATTATTCTATGTCCAAGAAATTGAATATAATGGAGATATTAGAAATGATGATGCAAGCATATATTGACATTAAAATTACATTCATTTTCTAAGGTCAAATGAGAAAAGCAGCTTTTGAAATAGAGATGTGTGTGTGTGTACATGCGAACGCAGTTAGAAGGTTAGAAGGATATATAAACACACAAAAATGGTTGACTGAACATCTCTGAATGATGGTGTTACAGATGATATGTTGCTCTATTTTACGTGCGTTTTGTAATGTTTGGGATTTGCTACCATTTGAATTGATTACATATTTAATTTTTTAATTATATAATACTTTCACAGAATGTTTTATAATCAACAAAAAACAAAAGTATAGATTAAAAAGTCCCCATCCTGCCCCAAATCCCTAGCTCCCTGGTTCCTATTCCTGGATTAGAAAATTCAACATTCAAATGAATAAAACAAGTTTCTCATGCCTGGAAGTCTTATTGCAGAGAAAGCATTCTAACCGAAGTGTCTTTTGATGTCAGAGGGCTCATTTCTTGGAACCCCTAGAGACAGAAACCTTCTGACATCAGGAAACACAGACATGCTGAAGAGAAGTTAGCCAAGACACGGGCTTCCCAACGAAACTATCCAGAATTTAGTGTGTATATAGAGAGGCAGGAATGCTGTATTAGCAAATAAGCTCAATATATCATTGTCAGAGCTACGAGAGAAATCTGTTCTTTGTGTGAACCAAGCTCTCTCTGACTTGTTCAGGGCCTCAGATATACTGTTCCCACTAACTGGAAAACTTGCCCTCCCCTTTCCACCTGGCTGTCTTTTTACTATCCCTTCAAGTCTCAGCTGATAAATCTCTTGCTCTAAGAGGCCAGCCTAAACTAGCAGGGATTTTCATCCTTTGCTCTCTCAGAGCACTCTGAATTTTGTGTATCTCAGAGAGCACATATACCCTTTGCTGTAGCTTCTTTTTTCTTTTCTGTCTCTTAGAAAACAGCACAAACCCAGCATGGACCTTGTTCATTTTTGCACCTTAGAATCTAACATGATGCCTAGCCAGCCGGTTTGGGAAAATCTACCTCATTTGGGTCCCAAAGACCAATATGAAAACTTTGTTCCCATCATTTCCTTATCATCCAACATAGGTTAAAGCTGTTTGAAAGTCACAAATAAAGGAGTTGACTTTTTAGTGGATGGAAAATGGTGAAAGTTTATTACTAATCTCTTCAGTGGACCAAGATGTTACTCAGGCTTTAAGAATGTAATTAGAAATAGAATTTGAGGGCAGGAGGTTTTTGGAAATGGTTTTCTTACTTCTAAAAAGAGACACGCAGGAGAAAGCAGCCTTCTCTTTCTTTTCTTTTTTTAATTAAGAAAACACATTGGTTTTTCTATTACTCAAGGTTTAATCAAGTAAACAAAACCAGCGGGAGATATACAGATACACACACATATACATTCAAGGGACTGGCTTACATAATTGTGGGCGCTGGCTATATAAGTCTGAAATCCATAGAGTAGTTGATCAGGAAGTAAAGATCACAAGTAGGCTGGAACCTCCTCAGGTATGGGATGGAGCTGGTTTCTATGGGTACAAGTGTCTCTTTTCCCAAGGAAGGCCTAAGCCCCCTTTTAAGGCCGTCCAACTGATTAAGTCAGACCCACACAGGACAATTCCTCTAACTCAAAGTCAACTGATTAGGGTGTTCTATCTAGCACATCTGGAAAATCCCTTTGCAGCAGAACCTATATTCATGTTTATATTAACTGGGAGAAGTGTGTAGGCCATAGAATGGCTGCTACTTCCCTTTCATCTTCTAACTCACTCAAGAGATTATCTCTAGTAGCCCACTTATCCAGAAACATAATGGAAAGTTAATTCTGGGGAATACAATTGCACCTACCCAAATTGACACACCACAGAGTTATATCCTCCATAGAATATACCATCCAGAACTTTTCCCAGACCTTGACGAAAGGTAGACTTGTTTTGGGAGATGAGCAAAGGAATTATGAAAGTTTATTTCTTCTTTGTTTTAGGCCGCCTTCTTTTTCTAATGGATGAAGTTGTGCCTAGAATTGGTGCCTGGAAATCTTATTGCAGAGAAAGCATTCTTTAAAATATATATATATACATATATATATATATATATATATATATATATATATATATATTTCTTAAAATGCAGGATTGTTGCATAGGTACCTACATGGCAATGCAGTTTGCTGCCTCCATCCCCTGTCACCTATATCTGGCATTTCTACCCATGTTATCCCTCCCCAACCTCCCTACCCCCCGATGTCCCTCCCCTAGTCCCCCACAACAGACCCTAGTGTGTGATGCTCCCCTCCGTGTGTCCATGTGTTCTCATTGTTCAACACTCACATATGAGTGAGAACATGCGGTGTTCAATTTTCTGTTCTTGTGTCAGTTTGCTGAGAATGACGGTTTCCCGATTCATTTAGGTCCCTACAAAGGACACGAACTTGTCATTTTTTTATGGCTGCATAGTGTTCCATGGTGTATATGTGCCACATTTTCCTTGTCCAGTCTATCATCGATGGGCATTTGGGTTGGTTCCAGGTCTTTGCTATTGTGAACAGTGCCGCAATGAACATATTTATGCATGTGTTTTTATAATCCTTTGGATATATACCCAGTAATGGGATTGCTGGGTCAAATGGAATTTCTATTTCTAGGTCCTTGAGGAATCGCCACACTGTCTTCCACAATGGCTGAACTAATTTACACTCCCACCAACCTGGTAAAAGTGTTCCTATTTCTCCACATCCTCTCCAGCATCTGTTGTCTCCAGATTTTTTAATGATCGCCATTCTAACTGGTGTGAGATTGTATCTCAATGTGGTTTTGATTTTCATTTCTCTAATGACCAGTGATGATGAGCGTGTTTTCATATGTTTGTTGGCCTCATAAATGTCTTCTTTTGAAAAGTGTCTATTCATATCCTTTGCCCACTTTTGAAATGGGTTTGTTTCTTTTTTTTCTTGTAAATCTGTTTTAGTTATTTGTAGATTCTGGATATTAGCCCTTTGTCAGATGGGTAGATTGAAAAATTTTTTTCCCATTCTATTGGTTACCAGTTCACTCTAATGATTGTTTCTTTTGCTGTGCAGAAGCTCTGGAGTTTAATTAGATGCCATTTGTCTATTTTGGCTTTTGTTGCCAATGTTTTTGGTGTTTTAGTCATGAAGTCCTTGCCAATGCCTATGTTGAATGGCTTTGCCTAAGTTTTCTTCCAGGGTTTTTATGGTGTTAGGTCTTATGTTTAAGTCTTTAATCCATCTGGAGTTCCTTTTAGTGTAAGGTGTCAGGAAGGGGTCCAGATTCTGTTTTCTGCACATGGCTAGCCAGTTTTCCCAACACCATTTATTAAACAGGGATTCCTTTCCCGATTGCCTGTTTTTCTCAGGTTTGTCAAAGATCAGATGGTTTTAGATGTGTGGTGTTGCCTCCAAGGCCTCTGCTCTGTTCCATTGTTCTATATGTCTGTTTTGGTACCAGTACCATGCTGTTTTGATTACTGTAGCCTTGTACTACAGTTTGAAGTCAGGTAGCGCGATGACTCCAGCTTTCTTCTTTTTACTTAGAATTGTCTTGGCTATGTGGGCTCTCTTTTGGTTCCATATGAATTTTAAGGCGGTTTTTTCCAGTTCTGTGAAGAGGGTCATAGGTAGCTTGATGGGGATAGCGTTGAATCTGTAAATTACTTTGGGTAGTATGGACTTTTTCACGATATTGATTCTTCCTAACCATGAGCATGGAATGTTTCTCCATCTGTTTGTGTCCCCTCTTGTTTCCTTGAGCAGTGGTTTTTAGTTCTCCTTGAAGAGGTCCTTTACATCGTTTGTTATTTGTATTCCTAGGTATTTTATTCTCTTTCTAGCAATTGGGAATGGCAGTTCCCTCTTGACTGGGCTCTCTTTAAGTCTGTTATTGGTGTATAGGAATGCCTGTGATTTCTGCATGTTGATTTTGTATCCTGATTCTTTGCTGAAGTTGCTTATGAGTTGAAGGAGATTTTAGGCTGAGATGATGAGGTCTTCTAAATATACAATCACATCATCTGCAAATAGAGACAATTTGACTTCCTCCTTTCCCAATTGAATACCCTTTATTTCTTTTTCTTGACTGATTGCTGTGGCTAGAACTTCCAATACTATATTGAATAAGAGTAGTGAGAGAAGGCATCCTTGTTGAGTGCCAGATTTCAAAGGGAATGCTTCCAGTTTTTGCCCATTCAGTATGATATTGGGTGTGGGTTTGTCGTAAATAGCTTTTACTATTTTGAGATATGTCCGTCAATACCTAGTTTATTGAGAGTTTTTAGCATAAAGGTTATTGAATTTTGTCAAAGGCCTTCTTTTTTTTTTTTTTTTTTTTTTTTTGAGACGGAGTTTCGCTCTTGTTACCCAGGCTGGAGTGCAATGGCACGATCTCGGCTCACCGCAACCTCCGCCTCCTGGGTTCAAGCAATTCTCCTGCCTCAGCCTCCTAAGTAGCTGGGATTACAGGCACGCGCCACCACGCCCAGCTAGTTTTTTGTATTTTTTTTTTAGTAGAGATGGGGTTTCACCATGTTGACCAGGATGGTCTCGATCTCTCGACCTCGTGATCCACCCACCTCAGCCTCCCAAAGTGCTGGGATTACAGGCTTGAGCCACCGCGCCCGGCCGAGGCCTTCTTTACATCTATTGAGATAATCATGGTTTTTGTCTTTGGTTCTGTTTATGTGGTGGATTACATTTATAGACTTGTGCATGTTCAACAAATCTTGCATCCCCAGGATGAAGCCTACTTGATCATGCTGGATAACCTTTTTGATGTGCTGTTGCAATCAGTTTGCCAGTATTTTATTGAACATATTTGCATCTATGTTCATCACGGATATTGGCCTGAAGTTTTATTTTTTTGTTGAGTCTCTGCTGCATTTTGGTATCAGGATGATGTTGGTGTCCTAAAATGATTTGGAAAGGATTCCCTCATTTTGGATTGTTTGGAATAGTTTCAGAAGGCATGGTACCAGCTCCTCTTTTTATGTATGGTGGAATATGGCTGTGAGCCCATCTGGACCTGGGCTCTTTTGGGTTGGTAGGCTATTAATTGCTGCCTCAACTTCAGACTTTGTTACTGGTTTATTCAAGGTTTCATCTTCTTCCTGGTTTAGGCTTGGGAGGTTGCAAGTGTCCAGGAATTTATCAATTTCTTTCAGGTTTACTGGTTTATGTGCATAGAATTGTTTGTGGTAATCTCTGATGGTAGTTTGTATTTCTGTGGAATTGGTGGTGATATTCCCTTTATCATTTTTTATTGCATCTATTTGATTCTTTTCTCTTTTATTTTTTATTAATCTGGCTATCAGTCTGTCTATTTTGTTGATCTTTAAAAAAAAACAGTTCCTGAATTTATTGATTTTTGAAGGGTTTTTTTTGTCTCTATCTCTCTCAGTTCTGCTCTGATCTTAGTTATTTCTTGTCTTCTGCTAGCTTTTGAGTTTTTTTTTTAATCTTGCTCCTCTAGCTCTTTCAATTTTGATGATAGGGTATCTATTTTTAGATCTTTCCTTGCTTCTCATGTGGGCATTTACTGCTATAAATTTGCCTCTAGACGCTGCTTTGAATATGTCCCAGAGATTCTGGTACATTGTGTCTTTGTTCTCATTGGTTTCAAAGAACATTTTTTTTCTGCCTTCATTTCATTGTTTATCCAATCAACATTCAGGAGCCAGTTGTTCAGTTTCCATGAAGTTGTGTAGTTTCGAGTGAGTTTCTTAATCCTGAGTTCTAACTTGATTGCACTGTAATCTGAGACACTGTTTGTTATGATTTCCTCTTTTTTTGCATTTGCTGAGGAGTGATTTACTTCCAATTACGTGGTCAGTTTTAGAGTAGGTGTGATGTGGTGCTGAGAAGAATGTATATTCTGTGGATTTAGGGTGGAGAGTTCTGTAGATGTTTATTAGGTTTGCTTGGTCCAGATCTGAGTTCAAGTCCTGGATATCTTGTTAATTTTCTGTCTCACTGATCTGTCTACTATTGACAATGGAGTATTAAAGTCTACAACTATTATTGTGTGGGAGTCTAAATCTCTTTGTAGGTCGTTAAGAATTTGCTTTATGTATCTGGATGCTCCTGTATTGAGTGCATATATATTTAGGATCATTAGCTCTTCTTGTTGCATTGATCCTTTTACCATTATGTAATGCCCTTCTTTGTCTGTTTTGATCTTTGTTGGTTTAAAGTGTATTTTATCAGAGACTAGGATTGCAATTCCTGCTCTTTTTTTGCTCTCCATTTCCTTGGTAAATCTTCCTCCATCCCTTTATTTTGAGCTTATGTGTGTCCTTGCTTGTGAGATGGGTTTTCTGATTACAGCGCACTGATGGTTTTTGACTTTTTATCCAATTTGCCAGTCTGTGTCTTTTGATTGGGGCATTTAGCCCATTTACACTTAAGGTTAATATTGTTATGTGTCAATTTGATCCTGCCATTTTGATGCTAGCTGGTTGTTTTGCCCATTAGTTGACACAGTTTCTTCATTGTATTGATGCTCTTTACCATTTGGTACATTTTTGGAGTGGCTGGTAGTAGTTGTTCCTTTCTATGTTTAGTGCCTCTTTCAGGAGCTCTTGTAAGGCAGGCCTGGTGGTGACAAAATCTCTCAGCAATTGCTTGTTCGTAAAGGATTTTATTTCTCCTTCACTTATGAGGCTTAGTTTGGCTGGATATAAAATTCTAGGTTGAAATTTCTTTCCTTTAAGGATGTTGAGTATTGGCCCCTACTCTCTTCTGGCTTGTAGGGTTTCTGCTGAGACATCTGCTGTGAGTCTGATGGGCTTCTGTTTGTGGGTAACCCAACCTTTCTCTCCGACTGCTCTTAGCATTTTTTCCTTCATTTCAACCCTGATGAATCTGACCATTATGTGCCTTGGTATTGCTCTTCTTGAGGTCTATCTTTGTGGTGTTCTCTGTATTTCTTGGGTTTGAATATTGGCCTGTCTTGCTAGGTTGGGGAAGTTTTCCTCGATAATATTCTGAAGAGTGTTTTCATTCTCTCCATCACATTCAGGTACACCTATCAAACATAGATTAGGTCTTTTCACATAATCCCATATTTCTTGGAGTCTTTGTTCATTTCCTTTCATTCTTTTTTCTCTACTCTTGCCTTCTGGTTTTATTTCACTGAGTTGATCTTCATCCTCTGATATCCTTTCTTCTGCTTTGTTGATTCAGCTATTGAAACTTGTATATGCTTTGTAAAGTTCTCGTGTTGTGTTTTTCAACTCCATCGGGTCATTTATATTCTTCTCTAAGCTGTTTATTCTAGTTAGCATTTCATCAAACCTTTTTTCAAGGTTCTTAGTTTCTTTGCATTGGGTTATAACATGTTCTTTTAGCTCAGAGAAGTTTGTTATTACTCACCTTCTAAAGCCTGTTTCTGTCAATTCATCAGACTCATTCTCCATCCAGTCTTGTTCCCTTGCTGGTGAGGAGTTGTGATCCCTTGTAGGAGGAGAGGCGTTCTGGTTTTGGGCATTTTCATCCTTTTTGTGCTGGTTTCTTCCCATCTTTGTGGATTTATCTACCTGTGGTCTTTGTAGTTGGTGATTTTCAGATGGGGTCTCTGAGTGGACCTCCTTTTTGTTGATGATGAAGTTATTTCTTTCTGTTTTTTAGTTTTGCTTCTAACAGTCAGGCCCCTCTGCTGTAGGACTGCTGGAGGTACACTCCAGATCCTGCTTGCCTGGGGATCACCTATGGTGGCTGCAGAACAGTAAGGGTTTCTGCCAGTTTCTTCTTCTGTTATCTTCGTCCTAGAAAGATACCTGCTAGATGTCAGCCTGAGATCCCCTTCATGAGGTGTCTCTTTGGATATACAGGGGTCAGGGAGCTGCTTGAGGAGACAGTCTGACCCTTATAGGGGCTCAAATGCTGAGCTGTGAGCTCCCTTGTTTCATTCAGAGCTGCTGGGCAGGTGTGTTTAAGTCTTCTGCAGTGGAACTCATAACCATCTTTTTTCCCAGGTCCTCTGTCCTGGGAATGTGAAGCTTTATAAGTTCCTGACGTGCTGCTGCCTTTTTTCAGAGATGCCCTGCCCAGCTAGGAGGTAGCCTAATCACAGTCTGCCAGTAGAGGTGTTGCTGAGCTGCCATGGGCTCTGACCAGCTGCTGTGTGAACTTCCTTGCAGTTTTGCTTATAGAGATATAGTTAGAACTGCCTCGGTAATGGCGGTCTGCCTCAGTAATGGCGGACTGCCTCGGTAATGGTGGACTGCCTCTGTAATGGTGGACTGCCTTGGTAGTGTTGGACTGCCTCTCTAATGGCAGATGCCCTTCCCGCCACAGAGCTGGACCGTCTCAGGTCCGGCTGCACTTGCTGTGAAACTCTCTATCCAGAGCTTCTCAGATTGCTGGGTTTTGTAGGGGTGGGACCTGCCAAGCCAGATCACCTGGCTCCCTGTTTCAGCCCACTTTTTTTCAGTTGAATGGGCAGCTGTCTCCCAGGCATTCCACGTGCCAGGTGAAACAGCTACCCAGATTTGTGTGAGTTTTTGTGCGGAGACCCACTGCGCCAGCTGAAACAGCCATGCTGGAAACTTGTGGTGCTTTTCAGCCCAGGAATCTCCTGGTCTGTGGGCAGTAACTCATTTGGAATTGCAGTGATCACTCACCCTCTTTGTTGTTCTTGCTGGAAACTGCACTCCAGAGCTGTTCCTATTCGGCCATCTTGGATCCCTAACCTTTAGGATTTTTAACATATCCAAATACCATATCTCACAAGAGATCTCACAAGAGATACGATATTTGGATATGTTAAAAATCCTAAAGGTGATACATAAATGACCAAGATCTGGGAAAAGCTACTTTGATTTACTGTGACAGTTACCATATGCAATGTCTCAGTAAAAGGGATCAAAGTTCTTCGTCCTCAGAACCTCATAACTCACTACAAGTGTTCATCTGGTACCTGATACACAAAGCTACACATTAGAACTAATAGTGGTGGCACTTGTTTTTCTAATTCCATACTGGGTTAGGGAGCTGGTTTTCCTATCAGTGTCATTACTAAGGTTAATTAATTCAACAAATGATCAGTACGCCTATCAGGTTCCAACCAATGACCTGTATGCCGAATCTGTAAATACCAAGAAAATATGGTATTTGTCCTATCTACAGAAACAGGAGAACACAAAGAAGGGGCATAGAGAAATAGGAGATAAGTGAAATAGACAGAGAAGATGAGCAGAACTATCTCTTGTGAATACAAGAATGCTTACCTATACTTGACAATTCCATTGATCACTGGGTTCACACCTTAAAATATATCTATGTAAGCCTGAATGATACTTATGCATTTTACCTATAAAATGAAATACTCTAATTAGCATGCCTATATATACCCATCGCTCTGCATGTGGGAAGCAATCATTGAATTATTCAGTTCAATCCCATTAGGAGGAAAATCACACTAACAGATATACTCAGATACATTAAGAAATGAAAAATTCTGGCTGGGCACGGTGGCTCATGTCTGTAATCCCAGCACTTTGGGAGGCCAAAGCAGGTGGATCACCTGAGGTTGGGAGTTCAAGACCAGCCTGACCAACATGGGGAAACCCCATGTCTACTAAAAATATAAAATTAGCCAGGCGTGGTGGTGCACACCAGTAATCCCAGCACTTGGAAGGCTGAGGCAAGAGAATTGCTTGAACCCAGGAAGCAGAGTTGCAGTGAGCCAAGATTGCACCATTGCACTCCAGCCTGGGCAACAAGAGTGAAACTCTGTCTCAAAAAAAAAAGAAAAGAAAAGAAAAGAAAGAAAGAAAGAAATCAAGAATTCAAGAATATACTGGTTCTGAAAATTTGGGAAGTATGGGGTTGAAAGACATAGACCCTTCTCTTAGTGAGGAAAATTGGAGTTGAAAGATGTCCTGTAGTCACTTATTTAAAAGATTATTGCCAACTAACACATAATCAGTACAAAAACATCTAAACTCTATTGAGTGTGTAGGATGTTCCATATTCTTCATAGAATAAATGTTTACTGAAGACCTTCAGGGCACTAGATTCCAAGCACTGCAGGCACACATGATGATTCAAGTTTGGTCCCAGGCTCAAAGAGCCCACAGTCTAATGGAACAGATAATTAAAGTACTGATGTGTGGGAAGCAGGAAAGCTGTGAGAACAGAGGATGTGGGGAAAACGGAGGTGGGCCCCTTTAATCCATGTGGTCCCAGTAGGGAGCTTGTTTAGGAGGTAGGTGCTATTATTATCTCCATTTGCCTGATGAGAAATTAACAGAGAGAATAATAAGTGGTATATGGCAGGCACTCAATACACATTCGTTTAAGGAATAAATGGTTGTTAAGCAACTTGCTCAAGAAAACACAGCTAGCTAGTGCTTGAGTTTGTTTTCAACTGCAACTCTGTCTGCCTCAAAGCCCTGTGCTGCTTCCAGTACACTGATGTCTCTCTTTGCCAGTAATGTCACTTATTATAACCACTATAACCCTCACTTTTCCTGGATATGCTTGTTCCTAATTTCTTAAAATCAGTCAAATACTGTGTGGTCTATGATCGGGTGCCAATTTCTGAAGACAGCATGCTGCAAGACTGTATTTTCCTGGTGCCTGCCCATAGGGAAACCCTTGAATGAAAGCTCCGCGTGACTGTGAATGGTACCAGGCTGTGAGGTAGGGCTCTCTCCGCAACCTTTCACAGCCACCACAGACTGTGGAGAGCTACTCTCTCTCTCTGAGGATTCAACCTCACATAGAGAGCAGTGAGAGAAGGGGCAGGTGCAGTTTCCAAGCCTTTCACAGTGGATGAGGCACCGAACTTCCAGAGAAGATGCTTCTAATGTCACTGTTATTTTCTGAGCTGTCTGGTCTTTCCACACATTAAAAAGCTAGGAAGGTGTACTGCATGCCTCTTGACTTCAGGAAAACTCCTTTTAGTGCTGACTCAGAGGCTCCTGTCACATTATAAGGGTGATGGGTCCTGCTGAAGTTTTAGATGGTCCGGGAGGAAACGGTGTTGCCAGGAAGGTGGCTATCTCATCAGGAATACCATGGCTTACTCTGCAACTCTATGGAAAGGATGCCATAATCCAAGACTAGGGTGTCATCTCAGGCTGTGAAATGTAACATGTCTAATTATAAACAAGACTGTTAACTCTTTGCTTACCTGTTCTGCCCTCCTTGAAATGAAACTATCCAGTCTAGGTCTGTCTAACTTCAAAGCCCTTTCTCTTATCTGAAAGTAAGAGATCCCAAAAGTGTGGAACACAGAAAACTGGTGATAGTCATAATAACTTTAGTGCTACTTGGACATTAAAATTTTAATAGTTATGTATGTGTTTTATTTTTTTAGTAAACATATAGTATATCACAGCCACATCAAGATCTTTGTGTGGTGATTGGGGAAGAACGTTAATTTTACACACTCCATGGAAAATCACCATAACATTTCCCTTCCAGATATCTGATCTTTCCTTCAGGTTTCCTACTGTGGTGGCAATTGCCCAGTTTTTTCTCTCTGTTTAAATCTTTCATCCATTATCAGACTTCTTGTTTCCCCAAGAATAGAAGCCATCCTTCTGTCCTCCCCTTCTGTCATCTGTTTTTACAGAAGCACAATCTAAGCTTACAGTTTGCATTCTTTCAACCAGAAACCATTTCTGCAATAAAGGACCCTCTTCAGAACACAATCTTTGGCTGACAGCAGGATATTGTAAACAATGTTTTTTTTTTTCTCTCTGAGAAAGCATCTAAACAAAAGAAATTATAACTGTATTTCAGAAAAAAAAAAAAAAAAAAAAAAAGCCATACCTCATCTCATTGGGTGTCCTGAGCATTTTGCCACGGGATCTGGGGAGAGGTCTCTGGGATGAGAAGTTGGCTGATAGTGTTGATAGTGTTCAGATCATAAATTCCGTGAAACTGGGTCGGAGAGAATGTTGGTGGATAATTAAGCTGACAATGGCCTATGCTGCTTCCTTAGCAGTCTTTGTGGGCTTTGGCATCATATGACTGTGGGTGTCCATCCCAAATCTGTGGCATAGCAGATTTGGGCTATCTTTTCTAACTTCCTTGGTCTCAGTTTTCTCATCTTGAAAAACGGAAATGGTATTATGCATTCTGAGTTGCTTTACGAGGATTGGATGAGAGAATACATATGAAGTGTTTAGTAGTGTGGAAATCTAGTATTTATTTCATTTTAATAAAAAGAATGAAGAATAAATAAAATAATTAATTGAAGTGAATTGATTTAAGTAATTAAAGGAAATTTTTCAATGAAAAATGTAAAAAATAATTTTTAAACATTTTTTTTTTTTTGAGACAGAGTTTCACTCTTGTTACCCAGGCTGGAGTGCAGTGGCGCGATCTCGGCTCGCTACAACATCTGCCTCCTGGGTTCAAGCGATTCTCCTGCCTCAGCCTCCCAACTAGCTGGGATTACAGGCATCTGCCATCAGACATGGCTAATTTTTTGTATTTTTAATAGAGATGGGGTTTCACTATGTTGGCCAGGCTGGTCTCAAACTCCTGACCTCAGGTGATCTGCCCACCTCGGCCTCCTACAGTGTTGGGATTACAGGTGTGAGCCACTGCGCCAGGTCTGTATTTCTTTATAAAGTTATCTTTCCTACCCTGATTTTCCACTTTTATAGTTACATATGTTATTTTAAAATAATTTCAATTTTATGTAATTCTGTTTCACTGAAAATATTAGAAAAAAACAGCACAGTCTATGGCCACACCACCCTGAACATGCCCGATCTCGTCTGATCTTGGGAGCTAAGCAGGGTCGGGCCTGGTTAGTACTTGGATGGGAGACCACCTGGGAATACCGGGTGCTGTAGGCGTATATAAAAAATAAATAAATAAAAAATAAAAAATATTTAAAAAGAAAAAAGAAAAAAACAGCACAATGGTATCTATAATTGTAAAAAGTCTTAAAAGTGGTGAATGCGTTACTGAGTTCTGAGAAATGTTAACCCAAGTTATGTCCTGTGGTTTACGCTGTGCTAGCTAGGATGAGGGATGTCACTGAAAAATGAATCAGAATTCCCTGCTCCCTCTGTACCTCATATGCAATGGAAAACTTTACTTGGCATCTAATACAAAATATCGAAATTATGGTACCTAGTGTACTAATCCCAGATAGGAAGAGAGTTTTTTTTTTTTTTCTTTCTTTCTTTTTTAAAGATGAGGTTTCACCATGATGGCCAGGCTGGTCTTGAAGTCCTGACCTCAGGTGATCCACCCACCTCAGCCTCCCAAAGTGCTAGGATTACAGGCATGAGCCACCGCGCCCGGCCTGGAAGATAGTTTTCTTTGGCTATGAGTAGCACAGTAAAATATCAATTAATTCAATAAACACTCAATAATGCTTACTGTATTTCAGTCTAGATTTCCTGAGGTCTAGTGGGTAAAGGCTGATGCATACCCAGAACATAAAATGGCTCACTACGTGATGAATTAAAAGTCTTTGCCAGCCGGGCCCAGTGGCATATGCCTATAATCCCAGCACCTTGGGAGGCCAAGGCAGGTGGATCACCTGCGGTCAGGACTTCAAGACCAGTGTGGACAACATGGCAAAACCCTGTCTCTACCAAAAATACAAAAATTAGCTGGGCGTGGTGGCACATGTCTGTAATCCCAGCTACTCAGGAGGCTGATGCAGAATACCTTGATCCTGGTAGGCAGCGGTTGTAGTGAGCCGAGATTGTGCCATTGCACTGCAGCCTGGGTGACAAAAGCGAGACTTTTGTCTCAAAAAAAAAAAAAAGTCTTTGTCTGGCACATCAAGAAGACAACTACCAAGAAGAAGAAAAATTCAAATAGATTGAAAAGGAGTTACCGCAGGAGTATGAGGAAAACCAGGAAAATCATCTCCTTGTGAGTGTGAAAATGTTCACTTATGTTGGCAGTTTCACCGGTCATTGGATTCACATATTTAATTCTGTCAAAATGATATCTATGAATTTAAACTCTGACAAAAAATAATACAATTGCTAGGCTTGTATTAACTCAACATGTTTGTCTCTTCCAACAATATTTATTAAAGACTCATTGTGAATCACAGTTTGCATTTGAGAAAGTTTTAGTAAATCATCTAATGGGCTCTCACCCTAAGACCAGATCAGTAAATAAGACAATAACGAGTTGACCAAGATTCATTAAGAGGCACATACGTTAGGTGTGGAAGGTCTGGAGGGTTCTAAACACGGGGTATGCATGAAAGGCCCAAATTCCCCTCTAAGTGAAGAGAAGTTGGAATGTGGTGGTGGAATACTAGTTATCCTTTACTGAGGAGTAGGTCACACAACAAACATTTACTGAACATGACGGCTTTTTGGACACGGGGAAGATCCAAGCCAAGGCTACAAAGCGCTTTTAGTCTAGTGGGCAGACAGTTATTCAGAAATGTAATTGACAAACATTTTGATGAGAATGCCGACAGAGCTGAGAAGATGAGTCACTGGAAACACAGAGAAAGGCCTCTAAAAACCAGGCTGAGGGTGCGTGGGTGTGATCAAGCTGTACAAAAGCTTAGTTTGGTCAGGGACACAGAGCTAGGTAGCAGTGTGATCAGTTTTCATCACTGGATCAGCCTGAATCCAATGCTCTGTGCTCTTTATTCCAAGTTCACGCCTACAACAAACCCATCTGTTTTCTTTTGGAACTTAAAGGTGCACTTCCCCGGCTGTGCTTTCACTTTCCGTCATGCTTCCTTCTCCTTTCAGACTCGCTGTAAAGTGAAATAGTTGACCCCAGGCTGCTGGCTTCAGAGCAGCAATTTTGAGCTCTATTCTAGCACTTTACCGGGTGCTCTTTTCTGCTGGGTGCTGAGATTTTTCAGGCATGAACCCTATTGGAAGCATTGCACATGTCTCATCAGGAAGGGCCGGTATACTTCAGCAAGTACAATATAAGTGAAGTGTAGTCATAGTCAGTGGATAGAGGTCTGGCTTTGGAGACAGATCTGCATGCAAAACCCAGCTCCATTCCCTACTACCCAAGTTACTGAAGAGGGTAGTTACTGAAACTACCCTGTTTCCTCATCTGTAGGAAGCAGAGAAGGAATTGATAAATGTCTCTCAGAGTAGGTTGGGAAAGAAAAATATGCACTCGTTGAAATTATCTGTTTATGTTTCTGCCTGTTAGAGTGTAAACTCCCAGAGGACAGGTATACTGTCTGAGTCATCTCTGCGCCTTGAAAACTCCAGAACCATGTCCAGCCAGAACAACCTCAGCACATTTTTCTTGTGTAGAGTTGAATCAGGCCTCAGCTGCTTCTGCTCCAAAGTGATGGGGCTTACTCTGAAGATCCTTTCTTGCATCCTAGAGGTCTATGGATACTACTCATGTGCCAACGTTGATGAGAATCTCCACAGAGGTAGGTAGATTTCGCTCCATTGTGACTTTTGCCATGTCTGTTTCCATTTGAATTTTTGAGCTACACTTGGATACAGCTGAACCAGAAATAATTCCTTGCTCTCTCTACCATGTTAAATTTTATACACAAACAATTCAAGAGGCAGGTCTAGGGCCTTTTAAAGGTATAAGGCTTTATTGGCAGAAAGACTAGAATGTAAACAACAAAAGCTTTCCTTACTCTATGTACCAATAGCAAGCCATAATATGTCTATTTTAGCCCTAATCCCATTGTACTGTAAACAGTGGTAACGTGTTTGTCTTATTAACTGAACTGTGAGCTTCCAGAGGCCGGGAAATGTATTTATTCCTGTTTATTACTCTTTTTATTCCCAGCACCCATGACAGTGCCAGGCACATAGAGGACATTCGATAAATGCTTCTTGAGTAAATGAATGACAGCATTTGTGACTTTTATATAAGAAACGTACAGAGGACGTGGCAGGCTAAGAGTGGTTCTAACGCAATCCTGATGTCACACAACTTGCAAGTAAGAGAGGCAGAAGCCTCTAGATCTGCTCGAATCCAGACGCCTACAGTCTTAGTTGCATTGACATTACTAGACTCTGGGACCCCCCGCAGCTTACCTTGGCTGCTTTCCATGGTACTCAGAATTCAGAAAGGAGCCGTGTTTAGGATGGACTTTGTGGCCAAGGCTGGTTCGTAGATGAGACTATTCATGCAAGTAGTTACTATTCACTTAATATGATTAGTTATCTCTCTAGGTGCTGGGGATTCAGCAGTGAGGAAAACGGACACTGTTCCTTGAGTAAATGTCCCTGCTCTATGACAGCTTGTATTCTAGTTCAAAGAAACAGAAAACAAACAAGCAAATACACGACGAGGCTCACTCAACAATGTTGTATGAGAATTAATTGTTGTAAGATAAGAATTTAGCAAATTGAAGAGGAATTAAATACATGAAAGTCAACAACATAGTATCCTCTTATTTATCTTATGCATGTAATTAATAGCAAGTGGTATTTTTGAATTAAATATGTGATTATATAAGTAAAAAAGTATAAAGATTATTGAGTTTGGGGAACAAATATCTGATTAAATAGCTATTGCTTCAAGTCTCTTTCACCAACTCACACAGCTTCTGAGAACAGAAAAATACTTTAATGGAGAGAACGTCTGAGTGACACATTCTTTCTCTAGCTGTGATATCATTACAGATTCCGCCTTGTTAAATTATATAGAATTTTAAATGCAAACTGAGCCCTTGTAAACTAGTCACCAGGTATTTTATGCGTACTTACTATGGAGTTAACATTAAATTGGGTACCAGAGGTACAAGAGAATGCTAAATCATTCACTGCCTTCAATGATCATGTAGCTCTTCTGGGAAGACAATAAGTATTGACCTTTCATCCTGGTAGAACTCAAGACAGTTTGAATTACAGTGAAGGGAATGGGGTCTAGACTCATAAATACCCTTGATCATAACTTACTGGTTTTGTGACTCTGGATATGATCTTGCACTCCTCAGAGCTTACTTACTCTTGTGTAAATTAGAGATAAGGAAATCCATCTTTTGGGATTATCAGGAAGATGATAAATGACTGCTATACACAGTAGAATCACAGTATTACTCTTATACATTGTGTGAGCATCAAAGATTAGCATAGAGCTATTGGTATAGATTAGGCATTATGACTCGTCTATACTTTCATGGTCAGAAAATGGGAGTGGAAAATAATTAAATGTAACCTGACCCATACAAACAAGACAAACAGAAATCCTTAGAGTAGGTTAAATAGTGGTCTAACAATGTGATGGTCTAGCTAGCACCAGGAAACATGGAGTCTAGCAACACAGTAGATTGGGAAGGTGTTAGCCACTAGGGTCGGGAATAATTGTTAGGATGACAAGTGTGTGTTTGAGGGATGACTATGTATGCTTCAACACCCATTTTAATGCATAGAACAACATTATAAGGTAGATAGTGTTTTATGCCCCATTTACATAGAAAGTAACCTGAGACTCAGAGGCCAATGAACTTGCCGAGAAATACCCAGCCAGAAAGAAAGAGGTTATGATTCAAATTTAGGCACTCTGATTCCAATACTTACCACCTACCTTCGGCTACTTTTCTAAATGTTTCACATGTACTATCGAATGTAATCCTTACAGTTACATAATTCTTTATTAAAAAGTACAGTTTTCACTGAGAAAGAAGGAAGGATTTGCATACAAAAAAATTCAAGTCCAGAAATTCTAATATGACAGGTGCCGGGAATAGTAACATCCAGCCTACTTCCAGCCTTTATCTCCCTCTCTCCTTCCTTCCTTTCATTTCTCTCTACCTCCTTCTCGCTCTCTCCCTCTCCTACCCTCCCTCTTTCTTTCTCTTCCCTTCCATCCCTCTCCATTCCTCCCCATTCAAATCCAGGCTATAGAATATTACCAAGGGCTCCTTTAACATTCTTTTGCCATGAAGTTAAAAAAATGGCTCCTACAGAGGAAAGGGTTAATTAAGACCATAGAGAAGAACAGTTCAGCAAGCATACTAGAGTTTCTGCCCCTGTAAAACATACCCAAAGATGATGGTGACTAGCTGGAGCCAGGGATTCCTGGAAAATAAGAACTTTACTTTTAGGACAAGGGACTTGAGATTTAAAGGAAAAGAAATGTTAGGGAAACTGAGCTGTAATTTTAGTCCTGGGGTCAGTTGGAAAAGGAGTGGAGAAGGTAGGGTCATCTTTGTAATGGACTGGTTTGGTTCTGTCTCAGGGTTACATGAATCTGTAGGTAGCTCATACCAACTCGCTAGAGCTAATGATTAAAAATAAAATTATAGACTGGGTGCGGTGGCTCACACCTGTAATCCCAGCACTTAGGAGGCCGAGGTGGGCGGATCACCTAAGGTCGGGAGTTCGAGACCAGCCTGACCAACATGGCAAAACCCCGTCTCTACTAAAAATACAAAATTAGCCTGGTGTGTCAACGCATGCCTGTAATCCCAGCTACTCGGGAGGCTGAGGCAGGAGAATCTCTTGAATCCGGGAGGCGGAGGTTGTGGCGAGCCGAGATCAAGCCACTGCACTCCAACCTGGGCAACAAGAGTGAAACTCCAGCTGTCATAGTGCCTTTTCTCACACTAGCATGCCAGGTACTGAAGTGGGCTCCTGGATATAGAAACGACCAAGGCGTCGCTGACCTCAGAGCTCATGGTGTGTTGAGGAAGACAATAAAACAAGAAACTACAGCAAACAGTGACAGGTGCTCACAGCAGTAGGGAGATTCTAGATGTCCTGACAATGTACATCACGACGGGGCAAGATATAGCCTTTCAAAGGAAGAGATACACCATCTAAGATACAACAAATAGAAGTTAGGTGAAAAGCAAAAGTAAAATTTTCCACAGAGTGAAATAACATATACGAGGTCTCAGAAGCTGGAGAGAATGTGACATGGATGAGGATCAGACCTCTATCCTGGCCCCAATGTTAGATCATAAATTATATTTGTTTACTTTCTGTTTTCTGTGAGATATTTGAGGGTAAGGACACTATCCAATTCTTTCGAAATCCCAAGTACCTTGTACATCGTCTGACATATTATTATCCAAAAAATACTCACTATGCACCAGTCACTGAAGTAGAACTGCTATCGGGTTTTAATAACATCCAGAATTATACTTATTTAGAAAGCATGTAACTTAAAACTATTTCCTGCCAATGGTAGGAAATTCTGAAAAAAATGATTTACAGTTTGAGAAAAGAGAAGTGGAGGAAACTATTGGCCGGTGTTTTTGAAAATTTTGGAACATCCCTTACACTTGCACATTAATATGTCTGTGAATTAACCTGTTTAAAAATGAATAAATAAAATGGATTAAATCGATTGTAGCTATGTGCTCGAATGCCTGTTTATGTCCATACATGTACAAATGTATATCCTCGAATTTCGCATTGAGGTTTATAAAGAAACACATTCTAAGTAAACATTAGCTATATATTCTCACACATGTGTACTCATAGAGATGGCCTAGCTCCTCCACCCCTTAATCACATCCTCAGTTTACCTTTCCCATTCCCTGCTTCAAGGCCTTATTTCTCATTTTCTCTAACCATCCCTTCCGATGTCACTTGCAAAGTTCACTGCTCTGGAACCACTTGTCGGTGCGAGGAGACCGGGTCATTTGGTGTGTGTGGGATGCGGGGGGAGTTGAAGGTATTGGCCAGATATACACTGATAAATACCTAGCAAGCATCTCTCCAAGTGCAGTTCTAACAGGAATTTTGGGTTTTAACTTATTTATGTTAACAAGTAAAGAGTCAGACAACAAAGAACCATACAGAACTTCATTTATTCATCAAGAACTTCACTTATTCAACAATGGCTCTAGTGACTTCTTTGGCAAATTGAACGATGGTCTTTAAATATAAAAAATAATCGTTTCTCAATTTTGTATGCTAATGTATTCACAATGTAATGGCTACAGACACAAAACACATTAAACTTTAATCAGTATTATTAACATTTCCTACATAATTTCATGAATTCTAGCCAATCAACATAACAACAAATGAGGGCCTGATTTCTGGGTGCTGTAAATTCCCCCACCATGGTTTACTTCAAGCTACCAATGCAAAGTAACTGAATACACGCCTGAGAAGAGATGAGCAGGGACACACTACTCCACAAGACTTCCACAGTACAGATGAAAAGCACAAATACCTTCAAGAACATAGATAATAGTAAAATGTAACAAGAGAAATAGGAATCCATTTGTTTTGAGTGTTTTATCTTTGTTGTTAATATAATCCATTTTATTGTAAGTTCATCTGTCACAGTCAAAGCTGCCTGATTGGACACGACTAGACGCTGGAAATACACTGCTGTAGGTTCTATTGTTAATAGTCTAAATACTCCAAGATGTCATTTAGCACAAGAAAAGAAAACTGGAAATAAAACTTGGGAGCAATGATTTTATGAAAGGTGTCCTATTTCATAAAAAGGACACAGAAAAAAACAGTGACTCTTTCTCTGCTTGATTCTATTCTTCCTGGTTGTAATTCCTAGAATGCTTATTATAGAGGAAAGCATCCTAACTACTGGGCTTCTTTCCCAGAGACTCTGAGGAAGCAAGCATCACCCCATTCCCTTTGAATTTCTCAAGGGTTAACAGTAAAATCATCCAACAATGTGCCATTACTTATAATGTCCACTGGAGGGCGATATACTACCGCTGGTACCACCTTCCACAGCCCAGCCTGCAAGGACTAACTTTAGTTAAACTTAATAATGTAATTACAAGTCCTCATAGCGCAGAACACCTAATACATAAAAGAAGCCTTTTCAGTAGATGTGAAGAGAAAGAGGAGAAGATGGAAATGGCACCAACCCTGGCTCCACCTCCCATTTCTTTACCTGTGACTCCAGGGCAGACCAGATTCCTAGGGTTCCTGTAATGCTTCCCCTCCATGCTGACATGTGACTAACAGGACACAGAGCTAATGGTTTCACCTAGAACATGGGGCGTCTCTTTTTAAATTTTTTTTTATTTTTTGAGATGGAGTCTTACTCTTTTGCCCAGGCTGGAGTGCAATGGCGTGATCTTGATTCCCTGCAACCTCTGCCACCCCGGTTCAAGCAATTCTCCTGCCTCAGCCTCCCAAGTAGCTGGGAGGATAGGTGCCTGTCACCGTACCCGGCTAATTTTTGTAGTTTTTAGTAGAGACGGGGTTTCGCCATCTTGTCCAGGCTAGTCTTGAACTCCTGACCTTGTGATCCACCCGTCTCTGCCTACCAAAGTGCTGAGATTACAGGGGGTGAGCCACCATGTCCGGCCATGACTGATCTCTTTAGGTTCCTGTGTTTCTCATCCTGGAGAGACGATGAGATTAGGAGATGAGTGTTATTATCATAACAATCTTAGAGAGGAGGACACCAAAACTGAGGCCCAAATAAGTTTATTAACTGACACAAGAATAAACTTACTAACTGGCCTCTCCTCTGGGCTCCCACATCACCCCACTTTTTCCTAGTCACACTGTTTGGAGGCTGACAGTTCTCTTTCTCATCCACTAGATGGAAGCGATAGGGCCTAGAGACTGTGTTTTTTGGTTCGTCGCTCTATCTTAGCATGAAAAAAAGTGCCAGGCACCTGGGATGCATAAAGTGGAGGAAGGCTAGCAGAGAATAGGGTATGAGGTGGGAGAGAATGAGATTCTCCCTCATCACCAGCAAGGATGAGTGAGGACAGGCAAGAAACAGTGGATGTTGTCTGATAAGTCAGTTAGGAGGAGAAAGGTTATGCAGCACCCTACGGACTTACCTCCTGTTCCTCCTACCCTGTCACTGGATTGATCTAAATCTCACTTTAAGTGCCACAAAAAAAAAAAAAAAAGCACCTGAGAGGATATCCATGAAAGTGTCTAAATCCTAGGATTGAGTTCAATCATGACCCTTGGTTCTATTCCTCAGTATCCTCACCTAATAATAGCAATCATCACAGCAAATTCTTGAGTGTCTGCTGGGCACCAGCCACTGTGCCAGCAGATTGCACACACATCCTCATTTCATTCTCACAAGGAAGATGATGGTGGTGTTTTACAGATTTTTTTTTTTTTTTTTTTTTTTTTTTTTTTTTTTTTTTTTTTTGAGACAGAGTCTCCCTCAGTTGCCCAGGCTGGAGTGCAGTGGCGCCGTCTCGGCTCACTGCAACCTTCCCCTCTAGAGTTCAAACAATTCTGCCTCAGCCTCCTGAGTAGCTGGGATTACAGGTGCCCACTACCACACCCGGCTAATTTTTGTATTTTTACAGATTTTACAAAACTGGACAGTAGTATGTAGAAGAGTTGGGTTTTCAGCCCAGGCTCAAATGCCAAGCCCTTGCTCTTTCCTTGAAGTAAGAGATGCCTGAAGCATGGCACACTGGCCACTGTCATTCATGGCTCACAAATATTCATTTACAATTTTGAAGTGCAGGACATACTTTTGTGCAATAGAAAAAGGACAGCTAATACATAAAGTAACATTAACTTTAAAGCCCCCTTTGGAAATGCCGGGAAAAACACTGACTTCCAGCAACCTGTGGTAAAACCTCCCAAAGACCCCCTTAAACACCTCTTCCTTTCCCCTATACTCCTTGCTGGATCCAAGGCGCTCGTTGCTTTTCTTTCTCTTCATTTCTTTCTCAGTCACCCCCTTCACCAACAGCTTGTTCTTCCTCAGGGTTTAGCCCCTCTCCCATTCCTTCTCACCAGCACAGCACTTAATCTGTTTTCACTTTGTTGAAAAGGTAAACCAAGTTAAACAATTCTAATGAAACATGTACCGAGGAGACACAGACAGCAAATAAAATATGGAAAGATTATCCAGGCAGCTGGTACAACAATGCAGACATTTATTTGAAGTTTGCGCCTTTGAGCTATTATTATTACACTGAAAGTTGGGAAAAAGCTAAACATCCATCAGAGAAGGTTGATTATATAAATTATGAAAGATCCATAATTTTTAATTCTATGAAGCCATAAAATGATAATATTGATATGTATCATTGAACCCACCACTGAGGTTTGATAAAAATTTCAAATATGAAGAATTACATATAAATTAGAGCTGATTTTGTAATATACAGCATAGAAATACATACTTTTCTATTTATTAAATGTTTACTAATTTATGAATACTTAACACATGTATAAGATAGGTATTTAGAAAGATTAAAGAGGGCATACAACACATAGACGTTTCTCATTCCTGTCTCCCATCTCCCTTCCCAGAGACAGTTTCTAAATCAAAACAGAGAAAAACACTAACATCATTTGTTTAGTAAGAGCAATGAGGTATGCAATACTAATGAATCTTAAAATATATCATATTAAAAACACTAACTGAATATCTAAGTAGTGAAAACGTGAATGTTTGTCTAAAACACCCACATGCGCACACACACACCATAACGAGTGGAAGACGTCCTGGCAACATGTTTACAAACGGTTTGTGTGTTGCCGTCCTACACACCAGACGCAAAGCGCTGAAAACAACAAGCCTGTTCACAATAGCACCAGGAACGTACAGTACGCGGGAATCATCGGCAGGTGATTTGTGACAACCGTACGCAGAACAGTAAAAGCGAGAGATACAATCAACGGATGGCTGGAAAAAGCAGAGACACTCTTCTTGCTAATGGGATTGCAAGGTTAATGTTGTACACAAGATTAAAGTTGTGTTCAAGGTTTGGAACGTCAGCGAGTTCACTGAAAACTAGCGGAGGGGAAGGGCAAGCCCTGGAAGGGAAACCACGGTTTGACCAGGCCAGAAACACCTCGCTCACAGCGTGTGATCTGTGCAGGTAGCCGGAGGCTCCGCGCAGGGCCGCCCGGCCGGCCGGTTTCGGGCGTGCTTGCGCTGTTCCTCTCTGCGCGGACAGTCACTGTTGCTGTTCGCGGGGACAGGCAGGGGCTGACTGGGAGGACGTCTTGGGGATGGCCTTGCGCTCCTCGGCGTCCTCCTTCTCCGGGTCGCCCCCGCCGACCTCCTCGATGACCACGCTGCGCACGGTGCCCTCGTCCAGGCAGTGCGGGGCGACGCCGTAGACGCGGGGGTCGGAGACGGCGGCGTGGAAGCTCTGCACCCCGCACCTGCTGCAGAAGCTGTGCAGCGCCGGGTGCGTGTTGGAGCGGTAGGTGACGATGCTGTCCGCGCCCTGGAGCAGCGTGAAGCGCGAGGCCGGGACGAGGAAGTGGCGGTGCTGCTTCTTCCTGCACAGCCTGCAGCTGCAATCCACGACGCGCAGATCCGCGGGGGCCCAGACCGCAAAGCGGACCGCGCCGCAGTGGCAGCCCCCGGTGTGATGGACGAGGCCCGGGTACTCGAAGGTGTCCAGCAGGACCTTGGCGGCGCCCTCGCAGCTGAGACCCCACAGCTTCCTGAACTTCTCCCAGCGCTCCCGCTGCGTGCCCAGGTCCAGGTCCTGGGGGGACTCGGCTGGCGCCGGCGGGTCCGGGGGCGGCGTGGAGGGCACCGGTTCTCTGGGGCGCTTCTCTCTGACCCGACGCCACCGGCGCCTCCGCCGCGACCTTCCCAGCCACCTCCTGGCCGCCAAGTGACTCACGACCCCGAATCTGACACGGGGGCACTGCGCGCGGCTGGCGCCCATGACTGCGACGGCCGCGCAGGCGGCGGGAGGATCCCCGGGCCGCTTTCGCCTCCGCTGCTGAGCGCGGTTCCTGACTCTGCCCATGGCGCCTGCAGCCTCCGGAGCGCGTGCCCACGCCCCTACCCCCATTTCCTCGTCAGTCACTGAGCAGCCTCCTTGTCTGCGCCGGCAGGATTGGCCACTTGTTGAATGTGATGTAAAGAGACCCTTCCCTTGACCCTATCACAACAGCCTTTGCTGGCCTGAAATTCTGACTGAGCCTATCGGTTGCCCCTTCTCCTAAGTGTTATTTTCTATTGTTGATTCAAATCATCAGCCTAACCTTAACATATTGAAACACTGAAAATACAGTAGACCTGTTAGTTAGCATGCAGTAGTAGGTAGATCAGCTTAAGAATTATTCATCTACTATAGAAGAGGCAGAGTCATACATAAAGCCTTGGGAGGTGAGAATGTGTGGTGTTTAAGTAGTTGTACCAAAGTTGAGTGTAGTAAAAATGACGACCCACAGTAGTATGTTCCATCAGTGAACGCAACCAGAGAAACTGAATGTTAACCTCAATACAGATGAAAAAAAGTCACGTATTTAAATCCATCTTCTAAGGACAAGAGGTAAAAGAAGAAACCGTACATTTATTTTTGCATCTGTGCCAAGAGCAAATTAATAGATCTGGCAGGCATGAATATGAAGGGAAGACTTCGTTCTTAGGAGATTGATTTGGTTGATCGATGGGCATGGTCAGAGGAGAGACCCCACAAAACAAGCACAGATCCTCTTTCCTAGGGTGCAATGAGCACCGTGGAAAACAGTGAAGAGTCTTAGGAGAGCTGCTTCTTGTGAGCTAAGTAGTAACATCCACACACATAGGCTTTAAGCAGAGATACATCCATCTACTCACAACATAGATTCAATGATGTCGTATGTATCTATATGCATGCATATGTGCATACATTTGTTCAAAAACATTTAAAGTAAGATACATACATTAATGTCATGTTGTCTCAATTTTTCAGCACTCACATTCTAGGAATAAAGACATAATTTCTTCTTTTTGAAGCTCAAGATGATGTATTTACTTATTTTGGTAAGTTCGGTGGTACATGTGCAGGTTTGTTACATGGATATGTTTGCGTAATGGTGAGGTGTGGCGTTCCAGTGTACCCATCTCCCAAAGAGTGAACATCGTCCTCAGATGGTACTTTTTCAACTCTCATTTTCCTTCCACCCTCTCTGCTTTTGTAGTCCCCGTGTCTATTATTTCCTTCTGTGTCTGCATGTGTACCGATTGTTTGGCTCCGACTTAAGGGTGAGAATTTACTTTTCTGTTTTTGAGCATTTTATTTAGGATAATAGCTTCGAGCTCCATCTATGTTGCTGCAAAATACATGATGCCATTCTTTTTTATGGCTGTGTAGTATTCCATGGTGTATATGTAGCATAGTTTTCTTTCTTCAATCATCTGTCAATGGACACAAAGTCCATGACTTCACTATTGTGAATAGTGCTGCAGTAAACATAACGGTGCAGGTGTCTTTCTGATGTAACGATTTCTTTTCCTGTGGGCAAATACCCAGTAGTCAGATCGCTGGGTCAAATGGTAGTTCTAGTTCTAATTCTTTAAGATTCTCCATACTGCTTTCCATAGAAGTTGTACTAATTTCCACCAACAGGATATAAACGTTTTCTTTTATCTGCGTCCTTGCCAACATCTGTTATTTTTTGGCTTTTTAATAGCCTTTCTGACTGCTGTGAAATGGTCTGTCTCTCCTTGTGGTTTTAACCTACATTTCTCCCATGATTAGCAATGCTGAGCATTTTTCAAGTATCTGTTAGTCGTTTGTATGTCTTCTTTTGAGAAATGTCTGTTCATGTCCTTTGCCCACTTTTTAATGGGGTTATTTGGGTATTTTTTTAATTGTTGATTTGTTTCAGTTCCTTATAGATTCTGGATATTAGTCCTTTGTCAGATGCATTGTTTGTGAATATTTTCTCCTGTTCTCTAGGTTGTCTGTTTACTCTGTTGATTTGCTTCTTTTCCTGTGCAGCAGCTCTGGAGTTTAAGTCCCATTTGTCTATTTTTCTTTTTCCTGCATTTGCTTTTCAGGTCTCAGTCATAAATTCTTTGCCTAGGCCAGTGTCCGGAAACGTTTTTCCTAGGCTTTCTTCTACGAGTTTTATAGTTTCAGGTATTATGTTTAGGTCTTTTAATCTATCTTGAGTTAATTTTTGTGTGTGGTGAGAGATAGGGGTCCATATTCTTCTGTGTATAGTGCTAATTTTCCCAGCATCGTTTGTTGAAGAGGGTGTCTTTTCCCCGTTGTTTATTTTTGTTGCCTTTGTTGGAGATCAGTTGGTTATAGCTATGTACCTTTACTTCTGAGTTCTCTGCTCTGTTTCATTGATGTGTCTATTTTTCTACTTGTATCATGCTGTTTTAGTTACTATACCCTTGTAGTTATAGTTTGAAGTCAGGTAATGTGATGCCTTTGGCTTTCATCTTTTTGCTTGTGACTGCTTTGGCTATTCAAACTCTTTTTTGGTTCCATATGAACTTCAGAATGTTTTTCAAATTCTGTGAAAAATGATATTGGTCATTTGATAGGAATTACATTGAATCTGTAGATTACTTTGGGCAGTATGGTCATTTTCATGATATTAATTCTTCTAATCCATAAGCATGGGATGTTTATTTGCATTTTTACTGTTGAGTTTGAGTTATTTGTATTCTGAATTGTATTTCTTTGTTAGATACACGGTTTGTTAATATTTCCTTCTAGTCTGTACTTATTTTTTCATCCTCTTCACAATGGTCTGAGAACTTTTTAAAATCACACAGATTTTCTCATTTTTTTTTCCTCAAAGTTTTAACATGATCCACTTTCAATTAATTATTGTTATTATTACTTTTTTGAGACAGGGTCTAGCTCTGTCACCCAGGCTAGAAGGCAGTGGCCCAATGTCTGCTCACTGCAACCTCAGACTTCTGGAGCTCAGGTGATTCTTGCACCTCAGCCTCCCAAGTAGCTGGGATTACAGATACACACCACCATGCTTGGCTAATTTTTGTATTTTTTGTAGAGACAGGGTTTCACCATGTCACCCAAGCTGGTCTTGAACTCCTGAGCTCAAGCAATCCACCTGCCTCAGCCTCTGAAATCGCTGGGATTACAGGCGTTAGCCAAAGCACCCAGCCCAGTTTCAGTTAATTTTTATATAAGGCGTTAGGTTTAGATCAAGCCTTTTTTTTCTCTTCTTACTTTCTGTTTTTTTCCCCCCATGGGAATGTCCAATTTCCTCAGCACCATTTTATTGAAAGAGTTATCCTTTCTTCACTCCTGTAATTGCTTTTCCACCATTGTAAAAAATCAGTTGAGCATATTTATGTCAGTCTATTTCTGGATTCTCTATTCTGTTTCATTGATCTGTGCATCCATACCTGTACCAATACCACACTATCTTGACTAATGTAGCTATATAGTAAGCCTTATTATCAGATAGCATAATTCCTCAAATTTCGTTCTTTTTCAAGATTATTTAAGCTATTCTAGGACCCATGTCTTTCCATGCAAATTTAAGAATAAGCTTTTCTGTGTCTACAAAAACTTTACTGGGATTTAGATAGAAATTGCATTAAACCTGGAGATCAATTTGTGGAGAACTGACATCTGTACTGTATTGAGTCTTCCAATCAATTAACAAGTGTACTTCATCATTTATTTACTTCTTTGATTGTTTTCATCAGTATATTGTAATAATGTTCAACATACAAATACTATCCACGCTTTGTTAAATTCATACAAAATCACATAGCCTCGGTGACTTAAACAACAGAAATTTATTTTCTCACAGTTCTAGAGACTGGAAATCAGAGATCATGGTAAAAGCATTGCCAGATTCTGGTGAGGACTCTCTTTCTGTGCTCAGATGACTTTCTCTATGCATGCACAGAGAAGAGGTAGGGGGGAGAGAGAGAGAGACAGAGAGAGAGAGAGAGAGAGAGAGGAGAGGGAGAGAAACAAAGAGAGAGATCCCTTTCTATTCCCATAAACCTAGGAATCCTATCAAATTAGGAACCCATCATTATGACCTCATTTAACCTTAATTATCTCCTAAAGGCCTCAGCTCTAAATATACTTGCAATGGGGATTAGGGCTTCAACATATGAATTTGGTGGGGAGAGGACAGAATTCAGTCCATAGCACGAAGTAATTTGTTTTCTTTACAGTAATTGTAAATGATACTGTGTTTTTAATTTGCTTTCCTCATGTTCACTGTTACTATAAAGAAATAGGATTAATTGTAATGTGTTGATCTTTTATCTTGTGACATGGCTGGATTCACTTACACTAAGTGCTAGAATTTTTCTCTTTATTGATATTAGGACTTCTTGCTAGACTCCTTGGAAATTTATACATAGACAATCATGTCATCTGCAAATAGAGATAGTTTTATTTTTTTCCTAATTTGTATAACATTTTAAAAATCTTGCTTAGTAAAAGTGGTGAGATCTTAAACCCTTGCCCTGTTCCCAATCTTAGGGGAAAACATTTAGTCTTCATCATTAAGTATATTAGCAGTTTTCCTGTAGATGTTCTTTAGCAAGTTTCAGTATTTTTTGGCTTTTGTCAAACTCTCTTTCTTCATCTATTGACAGGATTTTTCTTTATTTGCTTCTGGTGTGTTGAATAACACTGATTGACTTTTGAATGTTGATCCGGTAGCCTTGAAACCCTGGAATAAATCCCAGTTTGTCATAGGAATATTTTTAAATATATTTTTGGGTTCATTTGGTTAGTGTTTGTTGAGGACTTTTGTATCTCAATTCATGAGAGATATTACTCTATAGTTTTCTCTTTACATTGACTTTGTATGGTTTTGGTATCAGGGTAATACTGGCCTCATAAAGTGTTTGGGGAGCTTTTCTTCCTTTTCTGTTTTCTCCAGGAGATTGTTTAAAATTGGTATTAATTTTTCTTTTAAAGATTCACAATATTCCAGTGAATGTTGATTATAATAAGAAAATGAAAAGATATGGCTTTGGAGATTGCTTTTTATCAGGAGCTTTTAATAAAAGATACTTCTTTTTAATTGTTAGGGCCCTTCAGAGGACCAATGGCACAGTAGTGAGTGTTGGTGATTCGTGTTTGAGGAATTTGTCATAAATTACTTAATTATCATAATATCCATTAATTATGCTCTTTGTATAGTTTTCAAAGTGGTTACTCTGGATTTGCATGCTCTATAGTGATACTCCTATTTAATTACTGATATTGGTAATTTGTGTGTGTGTGTGTGTTTTTTTTTTTTTCGTTTTTCATTCAGTCTGCTAAAGGTTTATCAAAGTCGGTGATTTTTTTGAAGAACCAACTTTTTGTTTCATTGATTTTCTCTATATTTTTATGTTTTCAGTTTCACTGACTTGTGTTCTTGCCTTTATTTTTTATTTGTTTGTTTGTTTATGTATTTATTTGAGATGGAGTCTCCATCACCCAGGCTGGAGTGCAGTGGTGTGATCTTGGCTCACTGCAACCTCGGCCTCCCAGGTTCAAGCAATTCTTCTGCATCAGTTTCCCAGGTAGCTGGGATTACAGGCGTGCGCCACCATGCCCAGCTAATTTTTGTATTTTTAGTAGAGAAGGGGTTTCACCATGTTGACCAGAATGGTCTCGATCTCTTGACCTCGTGATCCACCCGCCTCGGCCTCCCAAAGTGCTGGGATTATAGGTGTAAGCTGCCACGCCAGGTCGGTGTTCTTGTCTTTATTATTCCTTTCCTTCTGCCCATATTTTAAATTATACTTTGCTTTTATTTTTCTATTTTCTTGATGTGAGACCTTAGGTTATTTTAAAAAAAACATTTTTTTTATTTAATGCTATAGATTTTCTCAGCATTTCTTTGGCTGTATCCTACATATATTCATATGTTGTCTTTTCTTTTCATTGTTTATATATATTTTAATTTTAATTTTGAGATTTCTCTTTGACCCATTTAATACTTAGTAGTGTGTTGTTTAATTTCTACATATGTAGAGATATACCTGTTTCAAAAAATTGATTTGATGATTGATTCCCTTATGGTTACCTATTCATTCTGTTGACTGTTTCCTGGGTTTTCTTTCTTGTCTTTTTTTTTTTTTTTTTGGCTGTGATTTTGGTGTCATGCCCATGAAATCATTGCCTAAATCAACAGCATAAAGCTTTTTCCTTATGTTTTCTTCTAGAAGTCTTAAAGTTTGGAGTCTTATGTTTAAGTCTTTAATCCATTTCGAGTTTATTTTTGTACATATTATGAGATAAGAGCCCAATTTCATTCTTTTGTATGTGGATAGCTGGTTTTCCCAGAACTGTTTTTTGAAGAGACCATCATTTTCTCATTGTGTATTCCTGGCACCCTTGTTGAAGATCACTTGACTGTATACATCTGGTATTATTTTCGGGTTCTCAGTCCTGTTCCTTTGTCCAAATTTGTCTGTTTTTTTTTATGTCTGGTTTTGGGTTTCATTTTGATTTCCAAACAGGGTCTCACTCTGATGACAAGGCTAAAGTGCAGTGGCATAATCACAGCTCATTACAGTCTTGACTTCCCAGGCTCAAGCAATCCCCTCACCCCAGCCTCCAGAGTAGCTGGGGCCAAAGGTGCATGCCACCACACCTGGCTAATTTTTTTACTTTTTGTAGAGATGGGGGTCTCTCTGTGTTGCCCAGGCTGGTCTTGAATTCGTGGGTTCAAGTGATTCCCCCCACTTTGGCCTCCCAAAGTGCTGAGATTACAGGCATGAGCCTCCACACCTGACCTATATGTCTGTTTTTATGCCACTACCATACTGTTTTGATTACTGTTGCTTTATAATACATTATGAAATCAGTTTTGTTCTTCCTTCTCAAGATTGATTTGGATATTTATGGTCTTCTGTGGTTCCAGATGGAGTTTAGAATTATTTTTTCTATTTCTATAAACAAACATGCCATTAGGATTTTGATAGGGTTTACACTGAATCTGTAGACAGCTCTGTGTATTAGGGATATTTTAACACTATTAAGTCTTCAGATCCATGAACACTTCCATTTGTTTGTTTCTCGTTTAATTTTCTTCATCAGTATTTTGTAATTTTCTGTATACAAGGCTTTCACCTCCTTTGGTAAGTTTATATCTATGTATTTTATTGTTTCTGGTGTTCTTGTAAATAGGTTTGTTTTCCTAATTTCCTTTTTAGATAATTTGTTATTAGTGGATAGAAATGCAGTTGATTTTTATATGTTAATTTGTATCCTGCAATTTGGTTAAATATATTTATTAGTTCTAACAGTCTTTTAATGAATCTTTAGGGTTTTCTAAATATAAGAGTATATCATCTGCAAAAGGGACAAATTTACTTTTTACTTTCTGACTTGGTTCCCTTAAATCATGGTTATTATTATTTTTTGCCAGATTGCTCTGAATAGGACTACTGGTGTTATGTTGAATAGAAGTGGTGAAAGGGATTCCTTACCTTGTCCTGATCTTAGAGGAAAAGCCTTCATTTATTCACTATTAAGTACGCTGTTAGCTCTGGACTTTTCATATATGACCTTTATTTGTTGAGATAATTTCCTTCTGGAATGCCCATAAGTCATATATTGGATTGCTCGATAGTGCTCTATGTGTCTCTTACGCTTTCTTCACTATTTCATCACTCTCCTGTCTCTGCTTGAGCTCCTGCTAAGCAGGAAAAAAGAAGGTGCTTCCTTTTGCCTTTCAAGTGTCTTAAGGCGAGTTATGGAGAATCCAGAGCAATGGGGCAGAAATTGTTTCCCCTGATTTTTTTCCAGCCCCGCCGTCGCTAGCGAACTTTCCACTTTATCTCTGCCAGTGCAGACAAGATTGGGCTGCCTTCTGCCATTGTGTGGAGGAGCAGGAGCCATGAATCTGGGTGGAAGGACAGCAGATCCCAGCCCAATTGACGTACTGCCACTGGGTAAACAGGAGACACCAGGCCTGGATTGCCTTAAGGCACTGGGATAGGGCCAGGACTCACTGGATGTAGGTAGCTGTCTGTCAATGGGTAGAAGATCAGGATACGCCAGCCTTAAGCTGCCTTCTGCAGTTGAGTGGAGTGCTGAAAGACACTGGGCCAGCTGGCATTAGCATTTCAGGTAGAAGGGCTCATCTCTGGCCTCCTGGTATGGGGCAGAGAGTATGTTGACCTACCTGGGTCCGGCTGTTACTGCTATGGGCAGGTCTGATCCTGTCATTGCTGCTGGCTGGGGTACGTGTGGGGAATGGATTGGTCTTCTCTCCTCCAGCTTTGCTGATACAGCTACTGCCAGCAGATCAGCCAGCTGCTGCCACTGAATATGAATCTCCCTGCTAAGCTCCTGCTAAGCTTTCCCTTTCCTGAACCTTTGTTCAGAGAAAGCAGGCTTTTCTTTTACATTTCTTTCTTTGTTTGTTTTTCTATTTGTGGTCTAACCTATTGACAGTTTCTGGGTTGCACACCTCCCAGACACCCAGTCTGGGATATACGAGTGCTATAAAGAAAACCTGGGGAATTCACTGTGGCTCCTATCCAGTCTACCTTCTTCTTCCTATTTTTGAGAATCTGTTCAATTATTTTCAAGATATTTAGTTGTATTTAGGGGGAAGGTACAAGGAAAAGGAAACCTATGCCGTTGTCCCAGAGCCAGACTCAAACAACTAAGTTTTGACATGCTACAATCTAAATATCTTTATTTTTTCCCCCTCTAGGTTGCATTTCTGGTTCCAGCTAAGAAAGTTTTGAAAAGCTGCTTTTTAGACAAAATAAGCCCTTACCCTCAAAGGAAAGTTGCTCCTGAAATGCAAGCAGAAATCAGTGGTAAGTCATACAGCAAATATCTAAAGCATTTTAGACATTCGGTTTTAGAGAGTTGTCCAGGGTCTCCTCTACTCACCTGCAAGAAAGAAGGTCCTTCCTTTTGCCTTCCATTTCAGACAATTGTCTAGGGTCTGTTCTATGCATTCCAGAAAAGTTGGAAGCCAAGGTTCTACTAGTTCTCCAAGTATTATTCTGGAACTAGTAGACTTTTATTCAAACACTTATAGTTCCAGGACATAGTAAGGCAAGAAACACAGAACATAATAAAGATGTGGTGTTGATCTCAGTTGCAATGAGAATTTCTAACACCCAGATAATTGTTTCTAAGTATCATTTCATGATGAAAGGAGCCAGGGGTCCTTGGACAAACCATTGATTCCAGGGATGAAGTATGGAAAGCGTTAAGGTTAATGTGGAACGTCTTTATGGGATAGAAAGTAAGGCAGCACTCAAAAAATTACACAGACTTGTCAAAAGGATATAGAACCAGCTTGAATGGGGCTCACATTGCTAGGAAACTTGAACTTTAGAATAAATAATTATAGGCCGGGCGCGGTGGCTCACGCCTGTAATCCCAGCACTTTGGGAGGCCGAGGCGGGTGGATCACGAGGTCAAGAGATCGAGACCATCCTGGTCAACATGGTGAAACCCCGTCTCTACTAAAAATACAAAAAAATTAGCTAGGCATGGTGGCGTGTGCCTGTAATCCCAGCTACTCAGGAGGCTGAGGCAGGAGAATTGCCTGAATCCAGGAAGTGGAGGTTGTGGTGAGCCAAGATCGCGCCATTGCACTCCAGCCTGGGTAACAAGAGCGAAACTCCGTCTCAAAATAAATAAATAAATAAATAAATAAATAAATAAATAAATAAATAAATAATTATAACAATGAGTTATAAAAAATTGAATAAAATAAGAATCCATTAATCTGCACTATAAGTAAATGAAGGAAAAACTCTTGCTTACAGTAGCATCCCATCTAATAAGTGTAGAAGAAATGATGCAGTTAGAAAAACAGTTTTACAAGTATCATATAATAAGTATCTAAGACCAGAATCATTATTGGACACTAAAATCAGTGGATGAAATCTTTGTTATTAATGGGATATTTACACATTCTCAATGCATCTTCCACAAAATAGTTAATAATTACAAAGGAAAAATAATCGATTTGCATTGGAGTAAGCTGGTAGACACCACTTTAACCACGTGATCAGGTTGCCAGAATCAATATTGGGGCAATCCAAATCATAATCTGGCCTTTATGATGTAACAAGAAAGACATGTGTGATGTTCACACCATATAGCCTAACTTAAATAGAATCACGACAAAACAATCAAATAAACCCCAAATGAAGGACACTCTACAATATAATTAGCCAAAACTAGCAGAGTGTCGTGGTTCATGCCTGTCATCTCAGCTGCTTGGGAGGCTGAGGTGGGAGAATTGCTTGAGCTCAAGAGGTTGAGGCTTCAGTGAGCTATGTTCATACCACTGCACTCCAGCCTGAGTGACAGAGTAAGACTCTGTCTCAAAAAAAAAAAAAAAAAAAAAGTTATCCCAAACGACTGAAAAACAACCAGATGTAAAATAATAAAAAAAACCTGAGAAACTGTTTTGGAGTGAAATAGACAGTAGTGACATGACAGTTACATACAAGGCATGATGCTGAAATGGACCTTTCATCGGGAGAAAAATGCTATAAAAGGCACTATTAGGAAAATTGGTGAAGTTCATATAAACTCTGTAACTTAGATTTTTCATCAATGCAAATTTTCTCATTTTGATAGTTATATTTAGCCTTAGGAACCATAATGAAGTATTTAGGAGTGAGACATAAAATCTGCGGCTTATTCTCAAATGGTTCAGAAAAAAGTTACATGAGTGCTTATTTGTGTGTATGTATGTGTGTATGGAGAGAGAGGGAGGGACGAAAGGAGAGCTAAGAAATCAGATGGTAAAATGTTAGCAACTAAGGAATTTGAGTGAAGGAGTAAAGGGTGACTGAATTTCTTGTATCACCCTTATTACATTTTTATGTTTGAAGTCACCTCAAAACAGAAAGTTCAATTTTTTTTTTCTAATCATACATCAGAGACTGCCTGGATGGAGCATATGTGTACACAGACATGTGTGCACTTGCACACCCATGTGCATGCATGTACACCACACACACACACACACACACACACACGAGTTTCAGGTAATTAAATGCTGGAACTATGAGTTCCAGTTTGGTGATGCTATGCCAAGTAAACCATGATGTCTGAAATTTTTGAGCACAGATTTCAAACCAATTAGCTCCAAACCTATATACACATAAATTTAAATGATAACATCATCATCTTTGAGTACGTATAATATCCTTGGCACTGTTTTAAGTGCCTAAAATGAATTATGTTAGTTTTTACAAGACCATTACGAGGTATCCTCTGACATGAGACAGTTGATATGATTTTCCTAATTCCACAACAGAAGAATTAGAAGCACTTGCTGAGGCATTTCAAGTAATGTGTTGAAGGTCATAGTGTCAGCAAGAGGTGTGGTGGGATTTGAACCCGGTGGCCTGACACTGTGCCTGTGCTCTTTACCTTACGCTAAACACATGGTGCCCTCATAGTTTTGAAGTGGGGTGTGGCAGGTAAATCCATATCCTTTGCAATCTGCTATGGGGGCCAGGTAAGAAACCAGTTCCTTGAATGCCCCATGCGCCCTTTGGCCCACAGGACCTCATCATGCATGCTGTTCCTCTGCCTGGACAACTCTTCATACACCTTCCACTCAGCTAACTGCTGCTCACCCTTCACATCCAAACTTACTGGTCAGTCACTTGGGGAAACTGTATCCCATAAATAAGATTACAATTTCCTGCCACATCCATCAGAGTCCACTGAATTCTGCCTGTTGCACAACATATCCATCACAGTTGAAGATTATTTACTTGTTAGTCTCCCCCAGCAGACTGTGACTTCTCTGAACTCAGGGTCCATGTCTGCCTTGCTCAGCCCTGAAACCCCAAATCCTCACTGCACAGAAATGTGAGGCCCACAGAGCTGAGAGTTGAAACCAGGGAGTTATTATGGGAATACTGGGGTATGTAGGAGTAATTCGTCAACATCCTTTTTCTATTCATTCAAGTCAGGCTAAAATGGATGAAAAGGATTTTCATTGCCCCGGAATGAAAAATGATAGAGGAGGAGAATGCTGGGAAGATGGACACCTAAGAACAGCTCAGGACTTCAGCTCCCAGAAATGCAAATCAAAACCACATTGAGATACCATCTCACACCAGTTAGAATGGCGATCATTAAAAAATCGGGAAACAACAGATGCTGGAGAGGATGTGGAGAAGTAGGAACACTTTTACACTGTTGGTGGGAATGTAAATTAATTCAACCATTGTGGAAGACAGTGTGGCGATTCCTCAAGGACCTAAAAATAGAAATCCCATTTGACCCAGCAATCCCATTACTGGGTATATATCCAAAGGATTATAAATCATTCTACTACAAGGACACGTGCACACGAATGTTCATTGCAGCACAGTTTACAATAGCAAAGACCTGGAACCAACCCAAATGCCCAACGATGATAGACTGGATAGGGAAAATGTGGTACATATACACCATGGAATATTACGCAGCCATCAAAAACGATGAGTTCACGTCCTTTGTAGGGACATGGATGAACCTGGAAACCATCATTCTCAGCAAACTGACGCAAGAGCAGAAAATCAAACACCGTATATTCTCACTCATAGGTGGGTGTTGAACAATGAGAACACATGGACACAGGGAGGGGAGCACTACACACTGGGGTCCGTTGTGGGGAAATTGGGGAGGGGCGGGGGTGGGGAGTTGGGGAGAGAGAGCATGGGGAGAAATGACAGATACAGGTGAGGGGACGGAAGGCAGCAAATCACACTGCCATGTGTGTACCTATACAACAATCTTGCATGTTCATCACATGTACCCCAAAACCTAAAATGCAATAAAAAAAAATGATAGAGGATAAGATTAATTAGTCTGAATGAATCAAGATCATATTCAGTATTAGGGAAAAGTAAGGGAAAACAAAATTTAAGGGCAAGGTGTTTATGGGAAATGTTTCCTCATTCTTAAAAACAAAAACAAAAACAAAAACAAAAAGAACTGCACTAAAGAGAATACTAGCCACTCATTCTGTTGGACTCTGCTGTGCTAGGATATGGTATCCGAAACTGTTACTATAGATGAAAGTATCAACCAGATGCCAAGGACTTTCTTCCTGTGCCATATGGAGACAAGAATCCGCTGCCTGCTGACTTCTGATCCTTCTCCCTGATTCTCATCCGTGCCTTTTAGTGTCTGCAAAAAGATTCAAAACTGCTAAGAGCTATGTTTGTTCCTACGAAGTTCCACTGGAGGGCGCAATATTATTACTGCAACCCACTAGTAGAACGTGCCCTGTTAGGGCTAACATGAATAATTTACAGCTCATTTTTATAAGCTCTCTTAGGCCACCCAAGAGAGAAAACAGTTTTGTGCCTTAGATGAAAGGACAACACATGAAATTATAAAAATGGCAACAATCCTTTTGTTCACCATCTCCCACAAGTCCTGGTTGCTTCTTCTGCAAATCAATGATGGCTTAAACAAAGAACGGTATTAAAGATTCTGCGGTCTTGCGCAGTGGCTCACGCCTGTAATCCCAGCACTTTGGGAAGCCGCGGCGGGCGGATCACCTGAGGTAAGGAGTTCAAGACCAGACTGGCCAACATGGTGAAAAATGCAAAAACTACAAAAAATTACCCGGACGTTGTCGCTACTAAAAACACAAAAAATTACCCGGGTGTGGTGGCGGACACCTGTAATCCCAGCTATTCAGAAGGCTGAGGCAGAGAATCCCTTGAACCCCAGAGGCAGAGGTTGCACTGAGCTGAGATCAGGCCACTGCACTCCAACCTGGGTGACAAGAGCAAAACTCCGTTTCAAAAACAACAACAACAACAACAACAAAAAGATCTTGCTAACCTGTGGCAGGTCTGTTTGAGTCATTCTGTATTCTTTCCTAGGAAAAGCATGAGGATTAAGGGCTCAGAACTTGTCCATGACAAGGTCTCAAAACTCGTCTTTCAAAAAAAGCCAGGCTTGGCTTGTGGGTGGCTCTGCCCAAGAATTATTATCATCTGCCAAATACCATCTAGTAGTTGATCAGGGGACAACTTCCAGGAAAACACAGCTGCAAGTCTCTCTGGCATTTCATGGTTCTTCACCCAGAGGTGAAAGACAGCCCCAGAGGTGAAAGCTCTGAGGCAGGCTTCCCCCGTTTCCAGGTAACTGTTATTTCTGGGGAACTCTTAGTATACCCCACCTAGTGTGCAGGAACACGAAGGGAAGCTGCAACCTTGAGCAAAGCATCCCTGAGCAAAGTTTCTAATATGTCTGATGTAATTACATGTGTACATTATTCTTCTTTACAATAACCGCTATAATACAGTATGCTTTCTTTTGCTTCACTCTGAGCTTGGGCAAGTCACTCACCCTCTTTGAGTGAGTTTCCTCATTGCATAGTGCGTGGAAATGTCACCTATCTCACAGTCTACTGGAATTTGCCACAGTACCTACACATTTGTCATAGTCATATTTTTTTTTTCTCTCTCAACAATATCTTTCAGGTACCAGCTATGTGCAGGACATCATTCTATGCACTTGAGATACAGCCGCAAATAAGAAAGACAAGATTCCTGTGCCCGTATAGCATACATTGTAAGGGGAAGAAAGCGAGACATCACATAGTTTAAATATATGTATATTTCAGACATCGATAAATGTTAGGCAGAAAGTGAAGTCACATAGCGGAATGGAATGTGAGAAGGCGTGAAAGGAGCTGCTTGAGATAGAATGTCCTTTAAAGACCTGTGCAAAGAAGTGACACTGAATGATAAGGATCCAGTATGTGAAAATTTGAGAGATCCATGTTTCAGCAAGTATAATGTCCCTGAACTGATTTGATTGGTGTGTTTTAGGGACTAAGGGAATTTCAGGCTGACTGGAGAATGTTGGATGAGAGGAAGACTAATAGGAGAGGAAGCTGGAAAGGTAATGAGTGGCCAGTTCCCACAGTATTGTAAAGACATTTGAATTCAATTTTATTTTCAGGGCATTGAGGAACGGTTAGAGGAGTTTGAAACAAGAGAGGGATGTGATTTGATTTTCATTCTAAGAATCTCATGGGTGGATGAAAGTGAAGGGTCAAAACCATTTTCTGAAAATACTAAAACGTGGTTGGCCATTTTCATTATGTTGTCATTTGCTCTAATGGTGCAAAAGCAATGGTGGGTAAAACTGCTACGGTCAGCACAAATCAAGGTGGTGGCAGTGGCTGAGCCCCACACTACTGTGCTGGTTGTCCAATTCCTCATTGCCACATAAAAAGAAACTTACACACACCCCTTCTATACATATATATGTAATCAAATCTCAACCCTTGAGTATACATCTTTCTTTTTAAATTTTATGCAGGGTTTTTTTTGTTAATTGCATTTTAGGTTTTGGGGTACACATGCAAGATTGTTGCATAGGTACACACATGGCAGTGTGGTTTGCTATCTTCCGTCCCCTAACCTGTATCTGTCATTTCTCCCCATGCTATCTCTTCCCACCTCCCTACCCCCCCGTCCCTCCCCCATTTCCCCCAACGGACCCCAGTGTGTAGTGCTCCCCTCCCTGTGTCCATGTGTTCTCATTGTTCAACACCCACCTATGAGTGAGAACATGCGGTGTTTGATTTTTTTGTTCTTGTGTCAGTTTGCTAAGAATGATGGTTTCCAGGTTCATCCATGCCCCTACAAAGGACACGAACTTATCATTTTTCGTGGCTGCATAATATTCCATGGTGTATATGTGCCACATTTTCCCTGTCCAGTCTATCATAGATGGACATTTGGGTTGGTTCCAGGTCTTTGCTATTGTAAACTGTGCTGCAATGAACATTCGTGTGCATGTGTCCTTATAGTAGAATGATTTATAATCCTTTGGATATATACCCAGTAATGGGATTGCTGGGTCAAATGGAATTTCTATTTCTAGGTCCTTGAGGAATCACCACGCTGTCTTCCACAATGGTTGAACTAATTTACATTCCCACCAACAGTGTAGAGGTGTTCCTGTTTCTCCACATCCTCTCCAGCATCTGTTGTCTCCAGATTTTTTAATGATCGCCATTCTACCTGGTATGAGATGGTATCTCAATGTAGTTTTGATTTGCATTTCTCTAATGACCAGTGATGATGAGCTTTTTTTCATGTTTGTTGGCCTCATGTATGTCTTCTTTTGCAAAGTGTCTGTTCATGTCCTTTACTCACTTTTGAATGGGCTTATTTGCTTTTTTCTTATTTTAGTTCTTTGTAGATTCTGGATATCAGCCCTTTATCAGATGGGTAGATTGCAAAAATTTTTTCCCATTCTGTTGGTTGCTGACTCACTCTAATGATTGTTTCTTTTGCTGTGAACTGAACCTGTGAGGGACCTAGGTTGCGTGCTCCTTATGAGAATCTGATGCCTGATAATCTGAAGTGGAAGAGTTTCGTCTTGATACCATCCTTCCCCCACAACCCCATCCATGGAAAAATTGTCTTCCCCAAAACCAGTCCCTGGTGCCAAAAAGGTTGGGGACCCCTGAGCCAAACTAGCTGGGTTTTTTCTTCTTGGAATTGCATTTTTACTTGAAAGGACCAGTGGGAGACAAATTGGTTATTCACATGTGGGTATCTGAAAGATGTTTTCTTGAAAATAAACAAAGGGAGCTTTGTTTCAACAAAAACACAACTTACAGCATTTACTGCCAATGATAAAACTGGAACTTGAGCAAAAGTTAGAATTTTTGGAAAACATGAATCTGCCGTTATAAGCTTGATACCTGCACAATACTAGAGATTATTCTGATGATGTCAGGGCTATTGTTAATGAATGTGATTTGAAATTAGTTTGTGTAATTCTTTTTAGATTTTTATTGTGGTAAAATATATATAACATACAGTTTACCATTTTAACCATGTTAAGTGTAGAATTCAGTGGCATTACGTACACTCCTGTTGTTGTGCACCATCACCTCTGTCCATACCCAGAATAGTTTATCAAACCAAACTGAAACTCTGTTCCCATTAAACAGTATCTCCCCATTACCCCAGCTCCTGGTAGCCACTACACTATATTCTATCTCTATGAATTTGATTGCTCGAGGTGACTCACATAAGGTAAATCATACAGTTTTTTGTGACTACTTCATTTCATGATGTAAGGTTCATCCATGTTGTAGTATGCATCAGAATTTCATCCCTTCCTAAGGCAGAATAATATTCTATTGTATGTATAAACTACATTTGATTTTTTATTCTAAGAATTCATGGGTGAATAAAAATAAAGGTCCTTTTTTTCCTTATTACTCAATTTTTAAGTTTTGTTTTATGGTTTTTGGTTTGTTCGTTTTTTTGAGACAGGGTCCTGTTGGCTCTGTCACCTCAGGCTGGAGTGCAATGGAGCAGTTGCAGCTCACTGCAACCTCTGCCCCCTGGGATCAAGTGATCCTCCCACCGCAGCCTCCTGAGTAGGTGGGACTACAGGTGTGCACCACCATGCCCGGCGAATTTTTTTGTGTGTTTTTTTCTTCTAGAGACAGGGATTCATCATGTTTCCCATGGTGGTCTAGAACTCCTGGACTCAAGCGATCTGCTGGCCTTAGCCTCCCAAAGCGTTGGGATTACAGGCATGAGCCACTGGGTCTGGCTGTTTATGGGTTTTTTTAATTCAATTTTTCTTTTGGATACAGGGAGTAGATTCACACATTTGTTACATGGGTATATTGCACCCAGTTAGTAAGCATATTACCCAATAGATAGTTTTTCAACTCACAGTCTTCCTCTAGCCTTCCCCATCTAGTAGTTGGTGGTGTCTACTTTTCTCACATTTACGTCCATGCTTGCTCAATGTTTAGCTTCTACTTATGAGAACATGCAGTATTTGGTTTTCTGTTCCTGCATTAATGTGCTTAGGATTATTGCCTCCAGCTCCATTCATGTTGCTGCAAAGGACATGAGACATGACTTCATTCTTGTTATGACTGCATAGTATTTCATGGTGTATATGCACCATATTTTCTTTCTTTAATCCAGCATTGATGGGCCCCAGGGTTGATTCTACATCTTTGCTATTGTGAATAGCACAGCGATGAACACATGAGCACATGTGTCTTTTTTGTATAATAATCTGTTTTCCTTTGGATACCGTATTAGTCTGTTCTTACATTGCTATAAAGAAATAGTCGAGACTGGATAATTTATAAAGAAAGGAGTTTTATTTGGCTCATGTTTTGGCAGGCTGTACAAGAAGCATAACACTGACATCTGCTTTTGGGGAGGCCTCCAGATCTTACAAGAACTCACTGACTATCTTGAGGACAGTACCAAGAGGGATGGTGTCAAACCATTCGGGAGAGATCCACCCCCATGATCCAATTATCTCCCATCAGGCTCCAGCTCAAACACTGCAGATTGCATTTCAATATGAAATTTTGTTAGGGACACATTCAAACTATATCAGGTATATTCCCAGTAATGGGATTGCTGAGTCGAATGGTAGCTCTGTTTTAAGCTCTTTGAGAAGAGATCCTGTTTTTTAATCCATCTGCTGAAGCAGGAGGGGCAGGGAACAACCACCGAACTGAAGAAGGAAGTGGCTTTTTATTTGGCCAGGATCTGCGGGGGGCTAGAGCCTCATTCACCGAGTTCCCCGAGCTACAGCTTCTTTCCCTCTTTATAGGCCTATAACGCTAAAGGAGAAACTGAGGCGGAACTATGTCATTGTCCATTTGCTGGACATCCGACCTTGCAATCTTTTGGCTTCATTGATTTGCTAATTCATATGCAGCACGAGCGGGGACCAGCAGGGGAGGGCGCTTATGGAGACAAGACAAAAGCAACAATGTGTTTGTTGGCAGAGGGGTTTCCAGGAGGGAGCCTGGTCCGTGGAGATGTGGGGGCGTGAACCTGTGCCAGGATTCAGCGGCAGGGATAACATTCATTTGCAGCTCTTTCAAGGTTAACAGATAGCAGAGACGCTGGGAACTAAAAAGGGAGTCATTTTCCCAGCTCTTTGATATTTTACTTTTTTTTTTTTTTTTTTTTTTTTTTTGATTCTTCACCCTCCTTCCCATCTGGAAGGGCGGGGAGGGGAGGGAGTAGGTGAAATTAAAGGAGGCGAGGGGGGTCCCCCTCTCACTGCCAATCTAAGTCCTTTCCTTGACAACTTTGATCCACTTACATTTTAGGTAATTACTGATAAGGAAAGGTTTAGTAATTCAATTTTTACCTGTTTTTGTATGTCTTACAGCTTTCTGGTCTCTCATTTCTGCCCTTACTGTCTTTTTGTGTGTTTAATTGATTTTTTTTGTAGTGATACATTTTGATTTCCTTCTGACTTTCATTTGTGCATATTTTGTAGATATTTTATTTGCGGTTATTAGGGGAATTACATAAAACATCCTAAAACTATCGCAATCTATTTTAAATTTACGACAATTATTTGAAGTAGAAGTGTGTTAAATCCCACGAATTTGCCCCCTGGAGATGCAGCCTTGTGACTTTTCACATGAATCTGTACTGGCTTCAGCTGTTAACAGAAATGTTTCTCAGTAGTCTATCAATTCTCTTTTTCTACCAAATATAAGAAACACTTTAGTTTACTATTTTTAAAGTGGTCCGCTAGATTTTGAAAATACTGCTTTACAGGACAGCTCAGTGAAATGGTAAGAGTGTAGCTACTGTGGCTTAAAATTCTCTGGGTGTATTATTAAAATCCTAACCAGGATAGGATTAATTTGAACTGAGTGCTCATCGTGTGCCAATTTCAGAAACATAGAAAATATATTGATGGTGATGGTGGCCATGTCAGTGTTGATTTAATTATTTCTGAAGCGATAGATGTTATTTTTTATTTTATATATATATATATATATATATATATATATATATATATATATATATTTTGAGATAGAATCTCCCTCTGTCACCCAGGCTGGAGTGCAATGACGCAGTCTCTGCTCACTGCAACCTCCACCTCCCCGGCTCAAGCTATTCTCCTGCCTCAGCCTCCCAAGTATCTGGGGTTAAAGGTATGTGCCACCATGCCCAACTAATTTTTTTGGTGTATTTTTAGTAGAGACAGGGTTTTGTTGTGTTGGCCAGGCTGGTCTTGAACCCCTGACCTCAGGTGATCCACCTGCTTCGGCCTCCCAAAGTGTTGGGATTAGAGGTGTGAGCCACTGCATTCAGCTGTGTTAAAATTCTATGTAAACAGGTTGTTTATTAAACTGTCTGACACATATATATTGTTCAAATATAGTTAGTGAATGGATAATTTTATGCAGGATTTGCTTTTTGAGTCAGCATTTATGAAACATATAATACGTGCCTGAAACTGTCCTGGGCACAAAGGATTCACAAATTACATTAGACAGGTTTATTACTTGAAATAGGCTTATAGTCCAAAGGCAAGGTCAGCCATCTACACACATAGAATGTATTTATCTGCTATTAAGGCCTGAGTAGAAATCATTCCTTCATGTTCGCTCTAGTACCCAGGATATCATACGTGTTGTTCCTATTTCTTCTGTGACAATTCTTACCCCTTCTCTATACAGATAACTTCTTCTGATTCTTAGGATACAGCTTACACATCACTACCTCTATGAGGCTTTAGAATCTTCCCCACTACCAAACCAGAGGAAATTTTCATCCTGTCAAGTGTCAGAAGATCCCAAATTCCCCTATCATAATCATTTACATCACAGTTCGTTGCAATTTCTTGTGTTACTTTATGTTGCTTCCAATAGACAGTGAGCTCCATAACATTCTACCTTACTCATTATCTTATCTTATTGCTTATCTCAGACCTTAGTACACAACCTAATATAACAGGTGTGAGGAAACATACTACCTTAGCTAGATTTGTCAGGCCATAGAATGGGAAATAAAATAGATCCAAAATAATCTGCCAACATCATCTAATCATAGATGAGAAGGCACAGTGAAAGATTTTGCACTTTTACTGAATGGAACATATTTTAAATACCTTTCCTGAGATATAATTGACATACCATAAACTTTACATGTTTAAGTTGTCAATTTGAGAAGTTTTGAAGTTTGAATGCATCTGCGAAAACATCACTCAAATAAAGGTAATAAAGACATCGATCATAACCAAGAGTTTCCTCATGGTTTTCTACAGTCTATACCCCTCACCTCTATTTCTAGCCGGCTCCGATCCCTGCCTCAGATAATCGCTTACAGGCTCTTCATCTGTATAAATTGGTTGGCATTTTCTAGAATTTTATATAAATGGAATCAAGTAGTGTGTCCCCATTCATCTGGCATCTTTTCCTCACCATAATTATTTTAATGATGTTGTTCCATGTGACAAAAGTGTATTCATTTTATTTTTGAGTAGTATTTAATTGTACAGATGTACTGCATTTTCCTCCCTCATCTATTGCTGTTTCTAGTTTGCGGCTACTAAAAAGAAGCTGGTATGAGTATTTAAATATACACGCTCATTCACATAATGAATATGTACTTTCATTACTCTTGCATAAATACCCAGAGTTGTAAAGACTGGATCATACGACAGGTATTTGTATAACTTTAAAAAAAAAAGCTGCCAAACTGTTCATCAAAGTGGTTGTGGCATTTCACATTTCACCAACAATGTATGAGAGTTCCTGTTTCTTCACATCCTCAAGAACACTTGGTGTGGTCAGGATTTTTAGTTTGAGATATTCGAATAAATATAGAATTGTCTGTCTTTGTGTTGTAATTTCCGTTTTCCTAATGACTAATGATGTTGAGCATTTTATGGGCTCATTTGCTGTTCATACATCTTCTTACGTAAAGCATCTGTTCATTTTTTCCCCATTTAAAAATTGGCTTGCTTGTTCTCTTGTTATTGAGTTTTGAGAGTTCCTTATGTATACGAGATACAAGCCATTTGTTAGGTATGTGATTTTCTAATATTTCCTCTAGTTCTGCGGGTTACCCCTTCTTTCATTTATTGATGTCTTTTGAAGGACAGAAGTTTTTAGTTTTAATGAATTCTGATTTATCACTTTTCTTTTATCAAGTTTTTTGAGTTTCGTATAAGAAATTGTTGCCTACTGTATGGTCACAAAGATTTTTCTACATTTTCTTCTAAAAGTTGTATAGTTTTGCATTTTCATTTACATCTGTGACCCAATTAATTTTTGGATAGGTTGTGCTGCGTGGGTACAGATAACCAGTTCTTCCAGCACTGTTTATTGAAGAGATTATCCTTTTTCACTGAATTACATTTGCACCTTCGTTGAAATCCAATATTTTTGCTCATATTGGTACCATTGCTATACTATCTTTATTAGTGTACCATGCTACTGTAAATTGTCCAAATTTGTTCTTTTTAAGTCATTTTGGCTATTTTGCATTCTTTATAACTTCATATGAAAGTTAGAATTAGCTTCAAAATAGTCTGTTGGAGTATTTGTTTAATCTGTGTTTATGGATCAATTCAGAGATTAACAAACTTGAAAGCCGGGCACGGTGGCTCAAGCCTGTAATCCCAGCACTTTGGGAGGCTGAGGCGGGTGGATCACGAGGTCGAGAGATCGAGACCATCCTGGTCAACATGGTGAAACCCCGTCTCTACTAAAGGTGCAAAAAATTAGCTGGGCATGGTGGCGCGTGCCTGTAATCCCACCTACTCCGGAGGCTGAGGCAGGAGAATTGCCTGAACCCAGGGGGCGGAGGTTGCGGTGAGCCGAGATCGCGCCATTGCACTCCAGCCTGGGTAACAAGAGCGAAACTCCGTCTCAAAAAAAAAAAAAAAAAAAAAAAAAAAAAAAAAAAACTTGAGTCTTCCATGTGAATATTACATATCGATCCATTTATTTAGATCTTCCTCAAAATCTCTCAGTCCAATTTTCATTGTATAGATTTGCCCACCTTTTGTGAGATTTATCCCTAAGAATTTCATGTTTTTAATGTTATTATCATGTTGGTGTTTTTATTTAAATAGCAAATTGATTGTTACTAGCATATAGGCAGGCATGTGACTTTTGTAGATAGATATAGTAATCTTCATAGACTAAAGAGACAGTTTCACTTACTCCTTTCCAAGTTTTTTTTTCTAACACTTTTATTAACATTTTTTCTTGTATCATTGCACTAGTTAGATCATCCAGTGGACAACATATTTGTCCACTTTTTTCTTATTTTAGGAGGAAAGTACTCAATCTTCATTACTACATTTCAAGTTACCCGTAGGTTTTTCATAGATGCCATTTTTTTTATCAAGTTGAGGAAGATTGCTTCTGTTTCTAGTTTGCTAAGAGTTTTACTAGGAATAAAAATGCTGGATTTGTCAAATGATGTTTCTGCACCTATTGAAATGACTTTAAAAAATCTGTTAATATTGTGAATTCCATTGATTTGTTTTTCTAAGGTTAAACCACCTTTGCATTCTTTGGTCATGATGCATTAGCCTTTTCCCCAGGTGATGCTGGCCTCATACAATGAGTTGGGAAATATTCTATTTCTTCAATTTTCTGGAAAAAAATTGTGTAGGTGGCATTATTTCTTCCTTATATGATTAGTAGAATCCACAAGTAAATCTATTTGGGCCTTTGATTTTTTTTTTTTTTGGAAAGTTTTAAAGTATACATGTAATGTACTGAAGAGTGTTTTCATCACCTCCTATTTACCCCATTAGTGAGGGAGGGATTCCTGCCTAGGTTTATGGAAACAGCTGGCATATGACATATGACACCGGACAGATGAGACTGATAGCAATTTATTAGCAACATATACTCACAATCCGAGAGAGGGGGACATCATGTACCATACAGTGACACATGAAGTGTTGCACTCAGAAATAAAGTGGAAAACCAGTGCCTGTAAAAGGCAGAGTTTGTCCTATTGTTAAAGTGCCCCAGGTTCACATGGGAGGATGTGATTGGGTTGTTTCAGCAACTCTAAAGCCTGACAGAGAGATAAGACCTGCTACTCAGAGATAAGCAGGAGCTACATCTGGTCTGCTCCATAAGGAGGATTGTTTGGCCATGGAACCTTATTCATGGGAGCAGAGAGGGAAGGGAACTTGTGGATTCAACATTCAAGATCCTCCCAATTTCACCAGACTTCAAGGTAACACATAATATCAGACCTTAATTTTAGGCCTCACACCACAAATAGATACAGAGCTAGTCAGATTATCTATTTCTTCTTGACTAGACTAGTACAAAGGTAATAAAGATACTGACAAATAAATTGACTGAAATGGAATTGAATCAGGAATCAATAACAAAAAGATACTGTGAAAGTCTACAAATACCTGAAACTAAACAACATACTTCTAAATAACCCATGAGTCACAAGAATAAATTAACAGGATAATCATACATTATCTTGAAGTGAATAACAGTTTATCTGTTGTCTCTCAATGAATTTCTCTACTATATTCAAGTTATTAAATGTGTTATAGTTTTTTTAAAATAATCTTTCTCTATTTTTTAATATCTGTAAAATCTATGGTGATGTCACACTTCTCATTCCTGATCTTGATAATTTTTGTCTTCTCTCTTACTTTTCTGATCAATCTGGCTAAAGATTAATCAATATTTTGATCTCAAAAACCTTGCTTTTGGTTACATTGATTTTCTCTAATGCTTTTCTGTTATTTCACTGATTCCTTATCTGATTTTTGCTATTTTTTTATACTCCTAATGCTGTTTTATTTGATCTTTTTTTTTTTTTTTTTTTAATTTGAGACGGAGTTTCGCTCTTGTTACCCAGGCTGGAGTGCAATGGCGCGATCTCGGCTCACCGCAAACTCCGCCTCCTGGGCTCAGGCAATTCTCCTGCCTCAGCCTCCTGAGTAGCTGGGATTACAGGCACGTGCCACCATGCCCAGCTAGTTTTTTGTATTTTTAGTAGAGACAGGGTTTCACTATGTTGACCAGGATGGTCTCGATCTCTCGACCTCGTGATCCACCCGCCTCAGCCTCCCAAAGTGCTGGGATTACAGGCTTGAGCCACCGCGCCCGGCGCCCAGCTAATTTTTTTGTATTTTTTTAGTAGAGACGGAGTTTCACCATGTTGACCAGGACGGTCTCGATCTCTTGACCTCGTGATCCACCCGCCTCGGCCTCCCAAAGTGCTGGGATTACAGACTTGAGCCATCGAGTCCGGCCTTTTTTTTTTTTTTTTTTTTTTAAGGAATCTTACTCTGTCACCCAGGCTGGAATGCAGTGGTGTTCTCTTGGCTCACTGCAACCTCCATCTCCTGGGTTCAAGTGATTCTCCTGCCTCAGCCTCCCAAGTAGTTGATATTACAGGTGTGTGCCACCACACCCAGCTAATTTTTTTTAGTATCAACAGAGTTTCACCATGTTGGCCAGGCTAATCTTGAACTGCTGACCTCAAGTGATCTGCCCACCTCAATCTCCCAAAGTGCTGGGATTACTGGTGTGAGCCACCGCACTGAGCCTTTATTTGATCTTTTTATGGCTTCTTAAGATGGAACTTGTTGTTATTTAGTTAGAGACTTTGTTAAATAACATCAAATTCTGCAAAATCTCATCTAAGTACTGCTTTAGCTGCATCCTACAAATGTAAACATGTTTCGGATAAACTGTTATTCACTTCAAGATAATGTATGATTATCCTTTTAATTTATTCTTGTGACTCATGGGTTATTCAGAAGTATGTTGTTTAGTTTTCAGGTATTTGTAGACTTTCACAGTATCTTTTTGTTACTGATTTCTGATTGAATTCCATTTCAGTCAGAGAATATACTTTCTGCTATTTCAAAACTTTTTAATTTATTGAGACTTGTTTATGACTGAACACGTGGCCTATTATTTTAACATTCCTTGTATGCTTGAGAATAATGAGTATTCTGCTGTTGTTTGGTACAGTATTGTAAAAATGTCAATAGGTTAGGTTGGTCGATGCTGTTGATCAAGGCTTCTATATCCTTCTGAATTTCTTTGTACTTGTTCTATCAGTGTTTTTGAGAGAAAGTGTTGAAATCTGACTATTATTATTGTGGACCTGTTTATTTTAATGGTATAATTGATTTGTCAGTTCTTTATGTACTTTGAGTTCTGTTATTAAGTATATATTTAGAATTATTATATCCTCTTGAAAAACTGAGCTTTTTTTTTTTTTTACTTTTTAAATGGTTTTATTTTATGTGCAAATAATGAACAGATGTTGTACCCATGAATTCTACTTTCCAAAAACAGGAGCTTTTAAAAGGAAAACCACGTAACTTTTAAAAGGCAGTGGGATTTCTCTGCTTCTGGATCATTGCTAGGCTAGAAAAATAAAGTTTGTTCTACCAGGAATCACTGGAAATGGAGATTCTAGAGTGTAGTGTCGCTCCAGGCAAAGATTATTCCGTTCTTATCTCCAACATCCATCTACTTATCAGAAGGGTTAAACCAGGTCAAAACAGTCCAGCATAATTAGGTTTCATCAAACAATGTCATTATGCTGTTCTAAGATGTAAATAAACCAAAACAGGAAATATTAAAATGAAAATAATATTTGAAGGCCGGACGCGGTGGCTCAAGCCTGTAATCCCAGCACTTTGGGAGGCCGAGGCAGGTGGATCACGAGGTCAAGAGATCGAGACCATCCTGGTCAACATGGTGAAACCCCGTCTCTACTAAAAATACAAAAAATTAGCTGGGCATGGTGGTGCGTGCCTGTAATCCCAGCTACTCAGGAGGCTGAGGCAGGAGAATTGCCTGAACCCAGGAGGCAGAGGTTGCGGTGAGCCGAGATCGCGCCATTGCACTCCAGCCTGGGTAACATGAGTGAAACTCCGCCTCAAAAAAAAAAAAAAAAAAAAAAAGAAAATAATATTTGACTGCTGAGACCAGCTCGGTCGTGGAGACCACAACCCAGGCAGCGCTGAAGGAATTAAGAAACAGACACAGAGATAGAGATTAAAAAGGTATGGTATGGGACAAACAGGTGGGGCCTCAGCATTCCCAGCTAAGAGCCTCGAACACAGTCCGATCCACACATTTATTGACCGCAAGCAAATGAGAATCTTCTTTTTAACCAAAAGCGTTCTTCCATAGGGAACAAAGCATTCTTTACTGGCTAGAAACAGGCTCTGGGGCGCTTATCTACTGCAACTGGAACATGTCGTTAAGGCACTTGCCATTCCTGCTATTGTTTATGGTTCAGAAGCCCCCCAAGCGGTCTTCCGCCCAAGGGCAGATTAGGTCTTTCTTTCCCAGCTCCAGTAAACCAACAACCTCTAGCAATGTGCGTCACTGCCATCACGAGGATGTCTTAGTGCTGTTGATAGTCTGTTTATGACCAGGCTTAAGGGCCTGCTCTCAAATGCTCCCAACATTTGACACTGTCATACAAATTATTAGTTCCTTGTCGTATCCTTCTTCTGTAACATTAATAAACTATTTTACTGCAAAGAATATTTTATTTTATACATCGCTAACCATGAATTTTTGCCATTAGTTATTACGCGAATGTTGCTTAGGGCAATTAGCCAAATGGCATGACCATTTTACGTCCACAATTCACTTCTATAGTTGTAAGCAGAATTTTCATAACTTACATAAGTACATCGATCAGTGAAGATTTAACACTGAGATGCAATCTAACATCTGTAATACCTGATGTTTTGTAAATGGCAATGTAGGAAAGCTACATTTTAATCACTTTTCATTTAAGTCACCTATGTAAAAAATAAACTAATAATTTAGGAGTTCCAAGTCTCCAAAGGGCATTTTCAAATGTACATGAAAGAAATGGTTATGGAGATTTTTAAGAAGCATCTTCGATGTCCACTTCCTCTTGTAACTGCTGTGCCATTTTCTCTTCCAACTGCTTCCCTTTGCTGCGGGTTCAGATAAGATGGATGTTTTGTTTGACTTCTTTGATATCTTGAACTTTCTGTAGCTCTTTATTTTTCTTCAATCTGTTCATTATCAATTTAGCTTGGCATTTCTGTTTGATCTCTTCAACTCTCTTCATTGGCATCAGTTTTATTCCATAGCTCTCACTGGTATTTGATAGGTTCATTTCTACATTTTTCAAATTCAAATGAATTATCTACTGTAAGCTCTTTACCAACTGCTTTCCGAGATGCTTTGATCTACCTAACTCTGCGAGGATTGCACTTCTTTTTAAAGTTTTTATGACATTTAGATTTACAAAATCTGAAGAACTTCCAGTTGTTGCGGACGAAAATCATGTCGTGGGTAGATGCGCTGAAAAATTGAGCTCTTTATCATGATGAAATGACTTTCCTTATCCCAGATAATATTCTTTGCTCTGACATCTTGGTTTGAAATTAATATAGTCGCTCCAGCATTATTTTGGTGACTGATTGCATGATATACATTTTCCATTCTATTACTTTTAACCTTTTATGTCATTTGTAAATTAAGTGGATTTCTGTAGGCATCATATTATCAAGGTTTCCTTTTTTTCAATCTTACAACAATCCCAGTCTTTTATTCGGGATATCTACATCATTTAAAATGCAATACTATTGATACATTTGGTTTAAATTATCCATCTTGCTATTGGTTTTCTGTTGTTTGTATCTATTCTTTGTACTCTTTTCTTTCTTATTTTTTAAATTTTTGTGGGTACAAAATGGTTGCAGATATTTATGGTATACATGAGATATTTTGATCTGAGCATGCAATGCATAATCATCACATCATAGAAAATGGGGTGTCTGTCCCCTCGAGCATTTACCCTTTGTGTTACAAACGATCCATTTATACTCTTTCAACTATTTTTTTAAAGTACAATTAAATTATTATTGAGTATAGTCACCCTCTTGTGCTATCAAATACTAGGTATTATTCATTCTTCCTAACTACTTTTTTGTATTCATTGACAATCGCCACCTCCCAATGCCCCCTTACTACCATTCACAGTCTCTGGTAGCCATCCTTCTACTCTGTATCTCCACGAGGTAAATTGTTTTGATTTTCAAATCCCACAAATAAGGGAGGACATACGGTGTTTGTCTCTCTGTGCCTGATTTATTTCACGTAATAAAATGACCTCTAGTTCCAACCATTTTCAGAGTCTCATTCTCTTTTATGGCTGAATAGTACTTCATTGTGTAAATGTACCACATTTTCTTTATCCATCCATCTGCTAATGGACACTTTAGTTTGCTTCCAAATCTGGGCTATTGTGAACAGTGCTTTAACAAATGTAGGTGTGCAGATATCACTTTGATATACTGATTTCTTATCTTTGGGGTATATGCCCAGCAGTGGGATTGTTGGTTTATAGGGTAGCTCTATTTTTAGTTTTCTGAGGAACCTCCAAACTGTTCTCCATAATGGTTGTACTAATGTATATTCCCATCAACGGTGTACAAGGGTTACCTTTGCTCTACATCCTTGCCAGCATCTATTTCCTATGTTTTGAATAAAAGCCATTTTACTGGGGTGAGATATCTGATTGTAGTTTTGATTTGCATTTCTCTGATGATCAGTGATGTTGAGCACCTTTTCATATATCTGTTTGCCATTTGTATGTCTTCTTTTGAGAAATGCCTATTCAGATCATTGGTCCATTTTTAAATTAGATTATTAGATTTTTTCCTACAGATCTGTTTGAGCTCGATATATATTCTGGTTATTCATCTATTGTCAGGTGGTTAGTTTGCAAATCATCTCCCATTCCGTTTTGTGGATTGTCTCTTTACTTTGTTAATCGTTTTCATTTCTGTGCAGAAGCTTTCCAAGGATTCCCAGGGTGAGAAGAAGGGATGTATTGCTGGAATGTAGGTGATTTTTAGGGCAGTGAAACTGCTATTTTATATGATAGTGTAAAGGTGAACAAATATCCTACTTTTGTCCAAAGCCATAGAAGGTACAACACAAAGAATCAATTCTAATGTCAACTATAGACTTTAGTTGGCAATAATGTATCAATATTGACTCATCAAGTATACCATATTAATGCAAGTTATTAAAAATAGGGGAAATTGGTGAGAGTAGGGATATATAGGAATTCTGTGTACTTTTTCTCATTTTTCTCTGTACACCTAAAACTTCTCCAAAAAATTAAATCTGGCTTTGGCAGATTTGAATGGAGTAGTCACAGTCGTTGGTGTGACAAGTCAGATGAAGGTGATTGGTCAAACCACTTCCACCAAGTGAACGCTTGGAGCAGGAACTGTTTTCTGAAGGAAATACAGGGATTAACTTTGAGAAATATGATGATATACTAGTAGAGGCAACTGGCAGTGACTATCCTCCACATATTGAAAATTTCAGCAATATTGACATGGGAGAAATTATCATGGGTAACATTGAGCTTACTCAGTATACTTGTCCTACTCCAGTGCAAAAACATACCATTCCTGTTATTAAGAGAAAAAGAGACTTAATGGCTTGTGCCCAAACGGGTTCTGGGAAAACTTTTTGCCCATACTGAGTCAGATATATACAGATGGTCCAGGAGAAGCTTTGAAGGCTGTGAAGAAAAATGGAAGGTATGGGTGTCGCAAACAATACCCAATCTCCTTAGTTTTAGCCCCAACAAGAGAATTGGCTGTACAGATCTATGAGAAGTCAGAAAATTTCCATACCAATCTAAAGTTCGTCCTTGTGTAGTTTATGGTGGTGTTGATATTAACAGATTCGGGACTTAGAACGTGGATGCCACTTGTTAGTAGCCACTCCAGGACATCTAGTGGATATGATGGAAAGAGGGAAGACTGGATTAGACTTCTGCAAATACTTGGTGTTGGATGAAGCTGATTGGATGATGGATATGGGATTTGAACCTTAGATACTTTGTGTAATTGAACAAGATACTATGCCACTAAAGGGCATTCATCACACCATGATGTTTAGTGCTACTTTTCCTTAGGAAATACGGATGCTTGCTCATGACTTTTTGGATGAATATATCTTTTTGGCTGTAGGCAGAATAGGCTCTACCTCTGAGAATATCACACTGACACAGAAAGTAGTTTGGGTGGAAGATTTAGATAAATGGTCATTTCTGCTTGATCTCCTAGGTGCAACAGGGAGGGATTCACTGACTTCAGTGTTTGTGGAGACCAAAATGGGAGCGGATTCCGTGGAGGATTTCTTATACCATGAAGGACATGCTTGTACTAGTATTCATGGAAACTGATCACAGAGAGATCGAGAGGAGGCCCTTCACCAGTTTCACTTGGGGAAAAGTCCAATTGTTGTGGCTACAGCTGTGGCAGCGCGAGGACTAGACATTTCAAATGTGAGACATGCTATCAATTTTGATTTGCCAAGTGATTGAAGAATATGTGCATCATACTGGCAGTACCAGATGTGTAGGAAACCTGGGCCTTGCCACCTCATTCCTTAATGAAAAAAATATGAATATTACAAAGGATTTGTTGGTTCTTTTTATAGAAGCTAAACAAGAAGTGCCTTCTTGGTTGGAAAATATGGCTTATGAACATTACTACAAGGGTGGCAATCGTGGACAATCTAAAAGATTCAGCGGAGGATTTGGTGTTAGAGACTATCGACAGAGTAGAGGTTCCAGCAGTTCTGGCTTTAGGAGTAGTCGTGCAAGCAGCAGCGGCAGGGGTGGAGGTGGTTACAGCAACAGCAGAGGATTTGGTGGAGGTGGCTATGGAGGCGTCCGCAATTGTGATGGTTATGGAGGAAATTATAACTACCGGGGGTTGACTGTTGGGGCAATTGAATCTGCTTTGCAGCAAAGTCGCCCTTACAAACAAGCTCATATGGAAACCACATGTAACTTAGCCAGACTATATTGTGTATCTTCAAGAACTTGCAGTACATTACCAGCTGTGATTTTCCTGAAATTCAAGGGAGCTCAAAGTCACAAGAAGAAAAATGAAAGGAAATAAACAGCAGTTCTATTCAGAAATTGTTTGAAGACTTAATTGCTGTAGTTTGGATTTAACTCTTCCCTCCTGCTTTTGTCACACCCCAAACTGCATTTATAATTTTGTGACTAAGGATCATTTGTTTGTTAATGTACTGTGACTTTAACTTTAGACAACTTATTGCTTTGATGTCCTGTTGGCTCAGTAATGCTCACAATACCAATTGTTTTGATGAAATAAATTTACTAAACTTGGCCTAAAATCAAACCTTGGCACACAGGTGTGATACAACTTTAACAGGAATCATCAATTCATCCATAAATACAAAAAGGAAAAAAAACTCCAGGCAGTAGCCTGCATTAGGACTGTTTGACTCTTGCAGACTTGTGGGTTGGGGTAACACCTTAAAGCATTAAAGCATAGTTTTTTATACAGCCAACCTGTACTAAGTTCAGCTCTGACTTGCTCACTCTATCCTGGATAGGCACTTAGAAATTTATACTCTTTAAATAAGCCATTCCAGTCACGATGAGGTGGAATGTGGCAACATACCCACTAATATTTTTGGTTTATTCATTTATTAATTAATTAATTTATTTATTATTATTTTTATTGCATTTTAGGTTTTGGGGTACATGTGAAGAACATGCAAGATTGTTGCATAGGTACACACATGGCAGTGTGGCTTGCTGCCTTTCTTCCCCTCACCTGTATCTGTCATTTCTTCCCATGCTATCTCTTCCCACCTCCCCACCCCGTCCCTCCCCCATTTCCCCCCAACAGACCCCAGTGTGTAGTGCTCCCCTCCCTGTGTCCATGTGTTCTCATTGTTCAACACCCACCTATGAGTGAGAACATGCGGTGTTTGATTTTCTGCTCTTGTTTGCTGAGAATGATGGTTTCCAGGTTCATCCATGTCCCTACAAAGGACGTGAACTCATCATTTTGATGGCTGCGTAATATTCCATGGTGTATATGTACCACATTTTCCCTATCCAGTCTATCATCGATGGGCATTTGGGTTGGTTCCAGGTCTTTGCTATTGTAAACAGTGCTGCAATGAACATTCGTGTGCATGTGTCCACTAATATTTTTGAAAGAGCTCTTTAAAGTTAATTCAAGTAAATATTGCATTTTTTCATTTAATGTTAGGCAGTTTATTCTAAGCTAGGCAAATGTGGGCATACTATCAGAGGAAAGGATTAAAGCTTTGATAAAATGTTTGGGGGAGATTTCATTTAATTAGTTTTCTTAATGCCTGCTATAAAAATGTGAAATGTTAGAATGGCTGACCATGGCAATGACCAGTCCTCACCATAGGCTTGTTTGGATTCTGGTCTTCAATGCATGCTAGTGTTGATGTTTTTTGGTCAAGAAGGGGTTTAAACAGGAAGGATTATGCAGCAGGCTTTAATTTAAATGTAGATTCATATTGCTCTGTTAAAGCTGCATTGAAATGTTAAAATGGCTTAGGCCTGTAGACTTTGTAAATCTAAGACTAACAGAAATCCTTGAAATCACACAGGTTGCAAATATGTACTAAACTGCACAAAGTATGTGTTCTGTATGTGCAGTTTTAGTGTACTTCAGTTGCATAGATTTCCATTGTATTTATAGTCTCTTGTGCTAAATTTGGCCAAAGATGATTGTCCACCACTAAAAATGCCTCTCCCACTTGGAATTTTGTACTGATTTTGTGGCCAGAATGCAATGATCTTTAAAAACAAATATTTTCGTTGACATAAAAAGTTGGCAAAAATTTCTTAAAGTACAATAGATTTTCAAGTGTATTGTGCCTTGTTCTAAAACATAGGTAGGTGCACTTGACAGTATTGAGGTTATTTGTTAAGGTGATATTTCAGTTAGTACAGGTTTAGACTCTTGTACATTTTGCCCATAACTTTTTACAAAGTACTTATTTTATTGCACATTCAGAGAATATATATATATATATATGTCTTGTGTGCGTGTCCTCAACCTTCCAAACTTATTTTGTCTCTTGGAGACTGTTGAATGTAGCCAGTCAAGAAGTAGATTCTAAAATTTTATTTGGGACCATGGAATGATAGTTGAGAAGGAAACTATCTGGACACAACAGATTTTGGATACTGTTTGCTACTAGTTGTATAATATTTATTGAATATTTTGACAAATATTTATTTTTGTAAGCCTGAAAATGATTCTTTGAAAGCTTAAAGAAACTTGACCGAAAGACGGTACAAAAAACACTGGCACTTGAATGTTTAACATCACCACATGTGAAATAATATATTTTGGGGTAGTGTGAGCTTTTAATGTTAAGTCCTATTAAACTTGAGTCAAATTAAACAGACCTGGCATTGGCACTGTAGCTATAATTTTCCGACAAAATTCAAGACAAAACTGTCAACTTGAAATTAAAACATATCAAGATTTTGATATACTTGTCTTAAGATATTAATGAAACATGAAACACTTCTGAACACTGATATGAAGTGTCCACATCCACAAAGATTGTCTGAATTTTGTTATATGTTTTGTTTTGTTTGATTTTCAGTGATTGTCTGGCATATTTACAGTCCTCAAACATGTAGTTATTTTTGTGTATTGCCGTAATCAGTGACTTACATTCAGTTTTATCAGCCAGCAATATCTTCAGTAAATAAAGAATGGATCTCACTTCAAGCCCTAAAAAAAAATTTAAAAAAATGAATGGAATTGCTGAATATAACCATTGAACCTCTAGTCACTGTAAGTTTAGTAATTGCTTGTTGTATTAGTTTTAGATGCCGGCACTGCTTGTGCTCTGTTTATTCTGATTTTATTAAAATAAAAAGTTCTAAATCTTTAAAAAAATAAAAAATCTATTATTTTTAAAAATTACATTAAGTCATGGACTGGAAATATAAAACAATAATTTCCAAGGTATTGGACATGAAGCAATGAAAGAATAATCTGAAGAGATGGGAAACAAATTGAGTGACATGTATTTAAAAATTCTGTTTAACGTTCTCGACTTCTCCTCAAGCTTCTTGACCATATGGAATAGTGATAATAACCATATAATATCCTTGTCTAGTAATTCTACCATTTGTGTCATTCTTAATTTGTTTCCATTGAATGAATTTTCTCTGCATTCAGAGTTGTATTTTCCTGCTTGCTTGCATGCTTCATTATTTTTTATTAGATGCCAGATATTGTTCATTCTAATTAGCTGAATAATAACTATTTTTCTATTTCTGTAGTTTTCCTTTTTGTTCTCAGATGTGGTTAAGAAATTTAGAAACTATTAATATTTTGTCATTTCAGGATTCATTTTTATGCTGTATTAGGTATGATCAGAGTGATGTTCACTCTGGGAATAATTTTCTTCCATTCTCAAAGCAAAGCCTTTCGAGTACTTTGCTTTATGCTCTGTGATGCTCTGTGATGTGTGAGCTTTTCCACTGTAGCTGATGGGAGTCACATTCCCCACCCTGTGTGAGCTTAATGCTATTTAGTCCTTTCAGATGGCTTTTCCCCTAACCTCTAGTAGTCTCATGGCAAACCTCTGTACCACTTACTTAAATACTCAAAGGGAAATCTCTACAAAGCTTCCAAGTTCTCCCTCTGTGCAGCTCTCTCTTCTCTAACACTCTAAATTGAAAACTAGAGCCACCTTGACTCCTCTACAATGTACTCCACATAGGGAAATCACCAAGCTCTGCCTGGGTTACCCTTTCCTACAGTAAACTGAGGTAGTCATGTTACTCAATTTGTTTTTGTTTCTCATCTCTTCAGATTACTCTTTCATGGTTTTATGTTCGATATCTTGGAAATTACTCTTTCATGTATGCTGCCTAGATTATTTCATTGCTTCAGGGGGAAGGGTCAATCTGGTCACCTTTTCTCCATCTTTACCGGAAATATGATCTCATGAAACATAGTTTTTAATATCCCATATTTAGCAAGATCTTATTCAGGCTAAGAAAAAGAAAATGGGAAAGAGAATCTTCATCAAATTATTTCTAGAAAAGATTTTCAAATACCCAAGAAGTTATACTCAGGTAAGACAGTCACTCTTTTTCTGTTGGACACTGTTGTACTTGCATGTGATCCTGAAACACTTTTTGTAGAGATACCAGTCCTAACTGGGATATCTCTCTGATGCTGACAGCAAGCTCTTGGGGCCTTCTATAGGTAGGAAACTGATGAGGGTTTATCTCAGAGACCATGATGTCATAATTTGGCTTTCCCCCGCAGGTACCTTCAACTCCCCTGAGCTGTTGACAGTTCCTTCAATGTCCACTCATGGTTGTGAAGGTCCATGCTGGTTACATCTCTTAAAGCCTGACCCATGAGAAGAGATTTAATTCACTTCAGGTCTATTATTATAAGGGAGAGACAGGAGTGACATCAACCCCTGCAACCTCATACCTCATGCTTGTTCTCCATGCTTTCTACATTTGGAAGAGCATGAAGACTGCGATAGTGTCTCAAAGCTAAGTCTCAGAGACTGTGAAGGAATCTCTGAAAGCGTGCCATTCAGAGAAAAACCTTGATCTTCTTATCACAATGTGGGAGGGAAAAGGTATTGGGGTAACTCATTGACAGATTTCCTGCTGAGTCCCAAGCAGAACCGATAAGGTCGGGGGTTTTTTGGTCCAAATATCTGGGTATAATTACATAAGTTACATTAGTAATGATAGGTGACATTTGTTGACAATTTGACACATCAGGACACGGAGCTCTGTATTCTTCCAGCACGTCACTTAAAATGCTCAAGAAATTAAAAGATATGTGCTTCTATAACCATTTTACAGATGAGAAAACCGAGTCCCCGAGTGGTTGATTGACTTGTTTGACAATGGGTTCCCCATCTGTGTGCTCCTGCAGGGTCCTGTACTTTGCCTCCCTGTGCTCCTCTCACATAGTGTTGAATAGAAAAGGCTATATCTGTTTCTCACACAATACAGTGGGAGATGGTAGGATCTAGGGGAAGTAGGAACTTAATAAAGAATCAAGAAGCCTATATTCTTCTCTCCTCCTACCTTTTTATACCTATGTGACCTTTTCCACCGAATTGCTTTTTTACTAAGTTTTAATGGCAAGGAAATGTGGGGGAAGGTTCCTGAGATAGTGGTTCTCAAACTACTGCCTACACCTGAAGCTGTGTACAGTTGAGACAAAAGCTGCCTTTGAATTTTTGCTCCAACAGGAACAGAAAAAAGTAAAAAGAGCTCACATGCAGTAAATGCTTATTGTAGGCTAGGCTGTATTTTTTTTTAAGCGCATTGCGTCATTTAAGCCTCATAGAGACAATGAGCGCAGGTTTTTAAACATGTTACAAATTCAGATAACAATAAATGAAAGATTTAAGGCACAAATCAAAGTAAATAAATGTCAGTTCAAAACCCCTTTGTTCAAAATAAGTGTTTCCCAAACTGAGACGTGAGGATCACAGTAATTCTATAAATTTAAACCTGGGGGGCCGGGCGCGGTGGCTCAAGCCTGTAATCCCAGCACTTTGGGAGGCCGAGGCGGGTGGATCACGAGGTCGAGAGATCGAGACCATCCTGGTCAACATGGTGAAACCCCGTCTCTACTAAAAATACAAAAAAATAGCTGGGCATGGTGGCACGTGCCTGTAATCCCAGCTACTCAGGAGGCTGAGGCAGGAGAATTGCCTGAACCCAGGAGGCAGAGGTTGCGGTGAGCCGAAATTGCACCATTGCACTCCAGCCTGGGTAACAAGAGCGAAACTCCATCTCAAAAAAAAAAAAAAAAAGGGAATAAACCTGGGATAAAATATAAAGTTTATTTTTTTAAAGCATGTTGGTATCATATTGTAGTAGTTTCAGTTATCTTGAGACTCTCTAAATAGCTATGCCTTCATACATAAAATTTCATTTGCTTTAAAAACTATTTTTTAAAATGACTTACTTCTTCCCAGATCTTGGAAAAAAAAAAAAGCCATATAAGTATGGATTCAAGGAAATAAGTGAACCCCTAATTGGGTAATCCAAAGTAATCCATGCCAAAGCACATGATATTTTAACTTCTGAAACCTCAAGACAAAAAATAAATCAGGAAACCAACCATACGAATATGATACATTACTTATAGGAGAACATAAATTCTAGTGACAGCAGATTTCCCATTACTGGCATGGAGGAAAGAAGGAAGTGGCGTGATATTTGTTCATGTTCTTTTTTTTTTTTGAGATGGGATCTCAGTCTGTTTCCCAGGCTGGAGTTCAATGGCTTGATCTTGACTCACTGCAACCTCAACCTCCCGTTTCAAGCAATTCTCCTGTCTCTGCCTCCTGAGTAGCTGAAATTACAGGCACGCGCCACCACGCCCAGCTAATTTTTGTATTTTTAGTAGAGACGGAGTTTCATGATTTTGGCCAGGCTGTTCTCAAACTCCTGACATCAGGTGATCTGCCCTCCTCGGCCTCCCAAAGTGCTGTTGATTACAGGCATGAGCCACTGCTCTCAGCCCCTAGCAATATCGTTTTAAAAGGTACTATATAAACTAAAAATATTTTGAAAAAAATAAAAAGATAGTATATAATAAGATTTGAATGTATGTGCCCACTCAGATCCCATGTTCAGCTGTAATCCACAGTGTGAAGGTGGGGCCTGGTGAGGGGTGACTGGAACACGGTGGCGGAGGTTTCATAAATGGTGTAGCACCATCCCCATGGTGCTATTCTCCTGGTAGTGAGTTATCAGGAGACCCGGTCCTTTAGGTGTGTAGCACCTCCCCGTCTCTGTCTTCCTCCTGCTCCAGCCATGTAAAAGATACCTGCTGCCTCTCGGCCTTCAGTCATGATTGTAAGTTTTCTGAGGCTTCTCCAGAAGCAGAAGCTCCCAGGCTTCTTGTACAGCCTGTAAAACCGTGAGCCAATTAAACCTCTTTCTTTTATAAATTACCCAGTCTCAGGTATTTTGTTGTTGTTGTTGTTTTGAGACAGAGTCTTTGGGTGTCAACATCTTTCCAGCAGATGGGGAAGAAGGACTGGGAGGATCTCATAGGAGCTTTTTATGAATCGGGTTTCGGGGAAGTCTCACTTGGGCCCACCATTCATTGCCCAGGCCTCAGTCCACCAGTCACAGTTACCTGCCAGGAGACTGGGAAGCCCCAGGAAGAAAAGGAAACAGGTTTGGAGAACAGCTAGTCAGTCTCTGTATCTATATGCCTGAACAGTTCACAGAAAGAAAAATACAAATGTATAGAAAACTTCCCAGCCACACTCCCAATCGGAGAAATGGGTATCTTAATCACAATAAGATACCGTCCATTATCTACCCTATGGACAAATAGGCAAATGTTTGAAACAGACTGATTTGGTGAGCATCTGGGAAGAGTCACATTCCTGCATTGTTAGTATGGGCATAACTTGATGTAATACCTAGAGAAGGCAAGTTAGCAATATCTGTCCACATCGTGTGTGCCTTTTGCCTCCCTCTTCTAGAAATCTCGCTGCTGTGAATTTGCTCTTTGGGTGTACTTGCACATGTAGGGAATGACATTACATGCGACTTTACTCAGTGCGGTGTGGTCTGTAATGGTCTAAGCCTGGGTACACCCCTGGTCAACTGGGCACTGGCTAAATAAAGAAAAGGATCTATTCATATCAAAGCATACCCTAAAGGCATGGGAAAAGAGCAGAAGGCTCTTACCTCTGTGCAGCTACACTGCGTGGCTGCGAATCCTGGTTCTTCCCTTGTTTAGCCGTATTACCGCTGGCAAGTTACGTCAATCGCATGTGCTCTACACTCCTCATGCGCACAATGAGGAAAGCACCTAGCTGCCTGTGTCATGGCGAGGATGAACTTCATGGTTTGAAGCATTTACGGCAATGGCACGGAAAGCATGCTGTAACTTTTGCCTGTATTAAGCACACAAAGTGCTCCAAGATACATTATGAGATGGGAAAAAAAATGCCAGGTCCACACACCGTTTGCTACTCGCCTTAATGTAGAAAGAGGAGTTTGGATAAGGTATATGCCCGAATGCCAGTGATGTTTCTCTAGAAGGGTATCTAAAAGTCTGGTGGAAAAGAGGAGTGGCCTTGGGGAAAGAGTTCCAGATGGTTCAGCAACGGGGGTGAGAAGAATCCGTTAGCTGCACATAGTTTTGACACCTTGAATTTTATACCAAACGTGTATGTATCACCTATTCCATTTCTTAAACTTTGCTAAGAAAAAAAAAAAAAAAAAACAGAAAAGGAGAAGAAGGAACAGGCTTTGGAGCTATGCAAACCTGAGTTTGTGACCCTTCTCTACCATGCAGGTCAAACGCGATAATGAGGGGCCTCATACAAAAGGAGCCTGTGGGGTCCGCTGTTCAAAAGCAGCAAAAGCTGACTTTCCTTTCTTACTCAATCTCTGTTTTGACCTCTCAGGATTTTTCCAGTTGCAATTTAACCTGGTGTTCCCTCAGTTAAGGGGACATGCATAGGGTGGGTGAAGGTCCTCACAGCTGTCCGGGGCCCTGCCCTGTGACTTGGCATTCTCATCCTGCCCCTCCCTGCACCCACACCCAGGCCCAGGCAAAGTGCAGCGGCACTCGCTGGGGTGCCAAAGGGAAAGGGAGTCTGAGAGGGTGGGTGGGGGAGGGGGCAGCAGAAAACCCATGCCCGTGAGGCCGGGAGGGGGTGAGAGCAAAACCACATGACAGCCGAGGCTCCGGGACCCCAGCACACACTGCATTGTTTCATCAGACCTCGTCTAACAAACACAAATTCAAGGAAAGAAATACTTCAGGGTTTCAAGACAGCGACACTAAATGTCAAGCCCAGGGGCCCATTCTGAGCAGGGAGCCCTGTGGGACTACTCTGGTTGCAGGTCCACGAAGCCGGCCCTGTTACCACATCCTACTTGTGTGCAATGACCTAACTTCTCTGTGGCCTCAGTTTCCTTATCAGTGATGTGGATATTGAAGAAAACCTCATGGGTTTTTGTAAGACTTAAATAAGATACTACATGCTCAGTACTTCGGAAAGCATGTGGCGTGGTGTAAGTCTTGACATGTTAAATAAATTTATTGTAAGCCAGAAATGAAATTCTAAGGCTCCTAACCATTAGAATGGACTAATGCCCACCCAAGACACTCTTAAAATTTAACCTGAAGGACCAGTTCAGGCCATGACGGGAAGTGAGGTTCCGACATGCCTCATTATACCTCTCTGGCATTCACGCCAACACAGACCTAATGTCTGGTAAGAAACATTGACAGTCTATTCTCTCTGAAGCCTGCTACCTGAAGCAAGGTTTCCCCTGCACAGTACGAACTCTGGTGTCCACAATTCTTACATTAACCCACACATTTTCTTTCTCTTGATTTCACGTCTTTAGATAAACTCAACCCAACCAATTGTCAACTAGGACACTTTTAACCCACCTGTAACCTGTAACGCACCCCCACCTCCGCTTCAGGACCGAATCAATGTATGTGGTTGTCCCACCTTTCTGGACCGAACCAATGTATTTCTTAAATGCATTTGATTGAAGTCTCATGTCTCCCTAAAATATACAAAACTAAGCTGCATCCTGACGCCCTCCTGAGGGCTGTGTTACGGGCCACAGTCACTCATGTCTGGCTCAGAATAAATCTCTTCAAATATTTTACTGAGTCTGACTCTCTTCATTGACACTGTTAAATTATTAATGAGATGATGGTTGGTATTACTTGATCAATGAACAAGTAGTAAATGCTACATATAAAATAGAAGCTACGAAACACGTTATGAAATAAAGTTGGTGTAATGAACACATGCCAATGTCACAAGAGACAGAAGCTTGGAATAGCAGATTTAAAGGGGCTATTCATCCTTCAGTAGGAGAGGAACTGTCCAATCCATCCAAAACGTCCAACAAGGCCAGCCGTTCACCCACCTGCAGATCATCTCAGCCAGTTCACAGCAAACTATCTGGCCGTGATGAATCCAACTGAGAAGAAGTTGGCCCTGGAGAGGCACCGGTGGTTTCCGGAAGCGGGGTCAAGCACCGGAGTCCCCAAGGCAACCAAGTACATCAAGGAGACCCGTCTCCCGTGGGAAATGCACGGTGAGGCTTTCCCTAAGGGTCAGGCCTGGGAGCTGGCGGGAAGAGCTGGTGCCTGTCTTGTACGTATTGTCCGGTTTGCACCGCAGCCACACCCTGTCTTCAAACTAAGAAAGACTGTTGGCGCGCCTCTTTTCATGCTTCCATAGGCCAGCAGGGCTCATAGGTCCAGCCAGCCTTCCCGTCCCCAGCCCAGAACCCCATCCTTTGGCCTCCACCTGCCCTGCTTCCTCGTGGGTGTGGGTAGCTCTTCTTTTCCTTCACCACAGTGTCATCCTCCCTGTCCTGCTCTTCTCACTGGAGATACGCCAGGGTTTGTCCCCTTCCCCACAACCCCGCTAACATGGCTTCATGATCTTCCAGGCCCCACATGGCCTGGCCCCGCCTACCTCTCCAGGTTCTTGCGCCCATTGTGTCCAGATCTCTCTGCTTTTGACTCATTCAGGGAAGAATCAGTCTCAGACATCCAGACACTTCCCTCACACTTATAACTCGGCCTCTGTGCTGCTAAGAATCTGGACTTTCACCCACAGCTGAGCCCTGTTTTTCCGCATAAGTAACGCAAGCGCCCAACCAAAACGCTAATCCTGTAATAGGTTCTTTATCGCATAACACTTCTGAAACGCTGCAGGCTTCCTTATGCAATGCGTCCTATTCTCCTTCATTGCAACGAATCATAAACCCAATTTATTTAACTGGCTGCGCATGCCTGGTCCTCTTTGACTGGAAGGCATTGACGATACTCATGCTGGCCTTCTTTGAGTTACCAAACATGTGGATTTCTTTACTGCACTATAGCCTCTGCGCATACGGTTCCCTCCGCCTCGAAAACTGTTCTCCTCATCCTGCGGCACTACAGGAAACTTCGACAATTCACCAACTAATTAAATAATTCATTCCACAATAAGCGTCTAATAGTTGCCGAGTGCAAGTGCTGTGTGAGTTACAGGAGTTCAGTGGAGAGCAAAACCGGACATGGTGCTGTCTTTCTTCCTGCTTACAGGTCTGGAGATGAGATCGCATCAACCAAACATCACATGAATGAGTACACGATCTGTAATGACAGCACCCTAATGATAAGGAGCACATTTCTATGTGGGGTCATAATAATAGGACCCTGACCTGGACTTTGATGTGGGGCCCAATTGAGTGGCAGCAGAGCTGAAGTCTGAAGGATGATTGGCACATCCTTAAAAAGCCGTGGCCACAGTGGATCACAAGAGTAATCCTAGCAGTTTGGAGGCTGAGGCTGCCAGGTCACTTGTGGTCAGGAGCTGGAGACCAGCCTGGCCAACATAGTGAAACCCTGTCGCTACTAAAACATACAAAAAATATGTTCAACATATTTAACAGGGCCTGGTGTGGTGGGTGCCTGTAGTCCCAGCTACTCTGGAGGCTGAGCTGAGAGAATCCCTTGGACCGAGGAGGTGAAGGTTGCAGTGAGCCAAGCTCGGCCACAGCACTCCAACTTGGGTGATGGCGATCCCCTCTCCAAAAAAAAAAAAAAAAAAAAAGCAGTGGTGGCCATTCAGTCCTGACTGAGGGCACAGCATGTAAAACGGCCTTGTGATCAGCATAACTGTAAGAAGTCCAAGGAACGGAAGAGACTTTATGTGACTGGAGTGAAAACCACAAACAGGGGAGCGCTGTGAGATGGGGGGGCAAAGACAGAAAGTGGCTGAGTGCCACTCAGGCTGATGACTGGGTCTGTGTAATCAGATGGCCTGCATTTGGCCCCAGGCTCTCTCCATGAGTAGCTCTGTAACAGGGGACAAGTAATTGAACCTTGTGGGGCCTCACTCGTATCCTATGGGATGATGAGAAAGTTACCTTACGGGGTACTTGTGAGAATTCGGGACATTGTGCCCGTAAAGCACACAGAACCATCAACTCTGATGACCAGTGGCAGTCAGTCATCGAGTGAATGTGAGCAGTTATGACTGTGAGTATGGTGGATGGGCAAGGATAGCGGGGAGGAAGCAAGAGCGGCCTCACGGGTGCAAAACTGGAACACGCACCCATTCCCTGATGCCCGCACTCCGCTGGCACGACTCTGGCTGAGAACATTCCCTTAAATTCTGCATCCCAAGTGCCTCTCTTGTTGCATCCTAGTCCTGAACCTCAGGGAGAGGTCAGAACACATAGGCCATGCTAAAGATTTTGGTTTTCACCCTAAGAGCACGGAAGAGCCCTTACGGTTGTAACCAGGTGGAGTGAGCGGGGTGTGTGTGCGCGTGTATGTGATACTCTGTTCTTGTAAGTATCACTTGGGAACGTTTGGATTGGAGAGAGGCTGGAGTGAATGTGGGTAATGGCCACTTAGCAACACTTCACATTGTCAAAGTATCCCGTGATGAGAACTTGGACAAGATGGTGGTAGTGGAGATGGAAAAACAGAGAGAACGTTGATGGATATGTAGGAGAGAAATCTCTGCTGGCCAGAATGCCACACGACGGGTAAGGGAGAAAGGGGTGACAAGCATGATGCCTAAACTGCTGGTGTGTGCCACTGAAGAGAGTGATTCCGAATGGGGTGGCAACACTGGAAAGGAGCCAAACGCATGCATTTGTCTTTGGTCCTGTGGAGTCAGAGGTGTCCTTAACACGATCGGATATACTGCATAGAGTTGGTCACTCCAGCCTGGAACTGTGCTGACAGTGTGGGCGCATAAAGAAATATCCTTGGTGACTTATAGATGGTGAGTTAGAGGTGAGGCTCCGATCGGGGATGCCCAGTAAAAGCATGCATCGATAACGAGTGGCCCTAGGACCAAGCCCAGAGAAGGTCAAATACGCAATGCCAGGGTACGGGAGGAAGAGCTGATGGAGGAGCTAGGTGAATGTGAGCTCTGGCGAAAGGGCGAAGGACATCGGGACAGCAGTGGCACAGGATTGGAGAGATAAGAGTGTTTCTAGGAGGAAACAGTGCTCTGTGGTGTCAGAGGAAGGAGGAAGGTCATGCAATTGAAGCCTGGACAATCTTCATTACCTGTAGCAGCCCAGAGGTCACGGGTGATGTTAGTCAATGGAAGACAGTGAGGGGGGTGCCAGAGTGAAGGTCACGTGCAGGCTGACAGGTGAGAGAGAGGTGGAGGAATGAGGACAGAGCACCCACCCCTTCTTCCAGACACCCGATCATGAAGGGAAGGAGAAAGAAAAGATGCTTCGTGGAGGGGTTCATTGGTGAAAGGAAGGACGATTTTAGAGAAAACATAAAGGAAAATGATGTAAGGTGCCAGGTTTAAATTGTCGATATTACAAGTTTCCTCTGGATCCAGGCTGCGTGCTCAGCGCCGTACGTCCATTACGGCATTGAAGCCTCACGAGATTCTGAGGGCATGGGGTTATTACCACATTCGACAGATAAAAACCCAGGGTGAGAGAGGAAATGTGACTGCGTCGAAGTGACAGGTTTTTTGTTTTCTTTAAAAGCTGCATCAAACATCCTTGTATTACATACTTTTTGTACATGTATATGATCATATTTGCAGGAAATGTTCTTAGAGGTAAAACTGATGCATTAAAGGACATGAAAGTTGGAAAGTTGAAACTTTCTGCCAATTTGTCCTTCAAAGAAGTTGCACCAGGCCTGGTGGGGTGGCTCACGCCTGTAATCCCAGCACTTTGGGAGGCCAAGGCGACGTGGCAAGTTATGCAAGAGTGTGACGCGCGGACTAGGCACCTCCCCACCGCCACACCCTATCATGTTTCCCTTGAATTCTGGCGGCTGGTCCCGGATCCCTTCAGTTGTCCCTTTTTCTCCCGTGCTTTGACTGTGTGCGACATCTGACAGAAGCAAAGCAGAAGCTCCCACCTCCCAGAGAGAGGGGGGAAGTTTCTTGAAGGGAGGAATGGGAAGGTGGGGGAATGCTTCCAGCGTGCCCCTGCACTTTGTCTCTGGCTCTGTTGAGTTGTAGGGGCAGCTCTCCTCAGCGTATTTTCAAGCACTGGGGTTGGGGGTGGACGATGACCAATTGTCTGGAGACTGAGTGCAGAGGAAATTGTCCGGAAAGTGAGTGCAGGAGACGCTAGACGATTGCTCTGGCTGCTCTGCCTGACTCCTGAGGAGTAGGCACTGAGCTTGGGGACAGACAGCAACTCTTTGGTGAAACAGGGAGATTGCCTCTAGGGCTCACATCCAAGGAGAGGTGTGACAGGGACAGGAGGGATGGGTACAGTTTGAAACCCTGGCATCAGGCCTTTTTGAGCCTTGGACACAAGCATGGGTACCCGTGCGTGTGCATTTTCTGTGGTTAAAGGTGCCTTCCGGAAGGGATCGGGCAGTGCTCCCTCAGCCCACCCTGAGCAAAGCCTCTCTGCTGGTCTCTGCCTACCTGCAGGGAAACAGTGTCTGTCTCTGCCTTTGTGTGGTTACCTTATAGCTTGGATGGGACATGCACAGTCATCCAAAATTATGTTTGTGTCTCCCGTTCACGTCTCTAACACCCAGAACAGAGCTAATTGTATGAATGAACAAAGTAATAGTTTCACAGCCAACTCCAATTTTAATCAACGTATGCAATCAGAGTTGAAAACCCGACACACTGTTATGTTGAAATTGTACTCCTAGCTAAACGTATCCAGTGCTTGCTGTGTGGCAAACACTCTTCTGCGTGTTTCACTGTGGCGTGGGACATGACGAACAGGAACCTAGGCTGCCATAACACGGTGACCTGACCTAGTCTGAGGAGTCAGAGAAGAGTGCCCCGACAGTGCCATTTACAATATTGTGCAAAGACACTTAACGTGAGATCTCCGCTCTTAGCAGACCTTTTAAGTATACAAGAGAGTGTTAGCTGCAGGCACAATCTTGTCCAGAAAGTCTCCAGAGCTTATTTTACTGGCATCACTGAAACTTTACACTCACCGATGAGCAACTCCCCGTTTCCCCCACCCCCTTCAGTCGAAGGGAACCACCATTGCGCTCTCTGCTTCTATGAGCCATTTTCTATTTCTCCTTTCAGTGGAATCACCTAGTATTTGTCTGCGACAGGCTCATTTTGACGGCACTCTTCACAATAGCCAAAGTAGAGAAACATATTAAATGTCTGTCACTGGGCCGGGCTGCATGGTTCACACCTGGAATCCCAGCACTTTGGGAGTCCGGGGCGGGCAGATGGCTTGAGGTCAGGAATTTGAGACCACCCTGGCCGACATGGCGAAACCCGTCTCTCCTAAAATGACAAAAATCAGCCAGGTGTGGTGGTGCATACATGTAGGCCCAGCTACTCAGGAGGCTGAGGCACTCAGGAGGCTGAGGCACGAGAATAGTTTGAACCCCGGAAGCACAAGTTGCAGTGACCTGAGATCGTGCCATTGCACTGCTGCCTAGATGACACAGCGAGGCGGTGTCTCTACAAAAAAAAAAAAAAAAAGAAAAAAGAAAGAAAGAGAGAGAGAAGGAAAGAGAGAGAAAGACAGAAGGAAAGAAAGATAAAAAGAAAAAGAAAAAACAGTCTGTCACTGGATGAATGGATTAAGAAGATGTGGCATACACAAACAGCACGATGCAGCTTTTAGGAACGAAACCCTGCAACGTGGAACAACACGGATGAACCTCGAAGGTTTTAGGCTAGGGAAAATGAGCTGGGCTCCAAAGTACATAGACTGTGAGATTTCACCTCTGTGAGGTACCGAGAAGAGGCAAATACATGGAGAGAGAAGGTAGAATAGAGATGACCAGGGGCCGTGGGAAAGGGGAGAAAGGGAGTTACTGTGGGAGGGGAACCAAGTTTCTTTTGAGCAGATGAAAACTTGTGCGAATGGATCATGGTGAGGGTTGCACAACAATGTACTCACACGCCAGGGACACGTCAACTAGAAAGGGTTAAAATGCCAAATGTCATGGTGTGCGTATTTTACCTCAATAAAAAAAGATGCATAAAGAGAAACTCACAGGACAACTTTGCAGCATTTTCATTTCCCTTGCTCCGCCTGCTTCCCGATGCGGTGTTGGCATTGCACCCAGCAGCCTGCATCCCCTGTGAGGAATCCCGGTACCTGGTCCTGGAGGGAGCAGAGCTCATTCAAAGGTCATGGTTTTCATGGGTTCTAACCTGTCTAGCGGCTTCCTGAAGGACAGAAGCAAGCTGCTCCTCTCTGACCTAACAGGGAAGTCAGGGCGGAAAAATGCTGGGCATTTCCTGAAAACCTCATAAGGCAAACTGAAAAACTGCAGCTGCCGGAGGCAGAAATTACAATGGAAATCTATAACGTAACCCCAAATCTGGGAGACATGCTGGTGGACAGTCCATTGGGGAAATGAGAGCATTCGGAAGCAGTCCCGTACCTCAGTGGCACGTTTGCCAGGCTCATGTGTGTTATGGCGTGTCTCAGTTTTTCATCCCTTTTTATTGTCAAGCCATACTCCCCTTAATGGAGAAACTAAATTTCACCCATGAGTTCATCAACCGATGGACGCCGGTCCACTCACAACCTTTCACCGCTACGAAGAATGATACCATGTATGTTCGTGTACAGGTTTTGTTGGGACACAGGTTTTCATCTCTCTGTCGTGCATACCTAACAGTGGACCTCCTGGGCCATAGGGAAATTCTGTTTCTAGTACTGAGGGGCAGCCAGATTCTTTCCAACCAAGCTGCCCTAGGCTATATTCCCACTAGCAATGTACCAGGACTCTAATCTCTCCACGTCCTTGTCAGCAATTGTTATTGCCTGTCTTTTTTATTCTTCATCTTGCTGAGTGTGAAGTCATAGCTCATTGTGGTTTTGATTTGCATTTCCCTACTTGATAATGATGAAGGGGGGGGCGGGGTAGATTTTCCTGTGCCTATTGGCCATTTGTATACTTTCTTTGGCAAAATGTCTATTCCGATTCTGTGCTCAGTTTTGAATTAGGTCATCATTTGACTGTTGATTTATCAGAGTCCTATATATATACTGGATGCATCTATGGTCAGAGAGTACAATGCAAGATATTGGACCTAACGCCCGCCTCAGCTTACTGCGGGGAAGAGGAACTCAGGCAGAGTCTCGTAGTCTCCCAGAGTCGTGGGGTACGTGGTAGGAACATTCGTCATTAAAAAGGAAAAAAAGTTCCTGCCATGTGTGACATGAGTAAACCTGGAGCATATTAGGCCAAGTGCAATAAGCCAGGCACAGAGAGACAAATGGCACCTGATCTCACTTGCATGTGGAGTCTCCAAATGGGAACTCATACATGCAGACAGTACAAATGGTGGGTACTGGAGGTTACGGGTTGGGAGGGGTAGGGGGTGTTGGCAATGGATACCAATGGTGTTGGCAAATCAGAAGAAATAGAGACAGTCGGTTTTTCTGGTGGACACCCTTGTGCCCGCCTGGCATACCTGGAAGGCTTATGTTAGAGATGCGAGTCCTAACTAACTGTCTCTGGGATGCTGGGAGCAGGCTCCCTGGGTCTTCTGGAGGCAGGAATCTGCCACCTTGGGATGAGGAGGCTTTATCTCAGAGACCCTGGGGTTATCATTGGATTTTCCCCAGCTGGAATCTGCAGCTCCCCACAGCTGTTGACAGTTCCTCCAATGTCCACGTGTGGGCATGAAGTCACTGATGCTTACATCTTTTACAGCCTGACCTATGAGAACGGCCTTCACTCACTTCAAGTCTACTATTTAGTTGAGAGGCAGTGATGACATCCGCCCCACCAGCCGCACACCTGACATTGGGAAGAGCATGCAGACTGTGATCCTGGCTCAGAGTCAAGGCTCAGAAATTGTGGTGCCATTCCCAGAAAAGCCTTAATCCTGCTCATGCTGGAGGAGGGGGAAGGTATTAGGGTAACTCACTGAGGCGTTTACTTTGGAGGCCGAGGCAAAAGCAATAGGGTCTAGGTCCTTTTGGTCCACATATCTGGGGAAATAGTGTAAGTTACATTAGGAACGATAGTTGTCATTTCTTGAGCACTTGACACATCAGGGCATGGAGCGCCACATTCTCTTTCCGGCACTTCACTTAAGATGCTCAGTAAATGAAGAAACAGCTAGTTCTGTCGCCATTGTGCAGATGATGAAACCAAGGCCCGGAGCAGGGTGCCGACTGGTCTGACAAAGGGTGCGCTATCGCTCCGCTCCTGCCGGACCCTGAACTCGGCTGGCCTGTGACTCGTCACACAGTTTTGAATGGAAAAGTCTGTCTCTGTTCCTCACGTCACACACTGGGAGACGACAGGGTCTGGGGAAGCTTGGAACTTAACAAGCCACCAGAAGGCCCATGTCCTTCTGCCCTCCTACCTTTCTCTAAATGAATTGCTTTTACGCTCAGTTTTCACATCAAAGAAACGTGGATGCCGGCTCCTGAGGCAGTGGTCCTGGAAGTACTGCCTACACCTCAGGCTCTGCACAGGCGAGACCAAAGCTGCCTTTGAATTCTTGCTCAGACAACAACAGGAAGAATAGAAAGGGCTCACACGCAGTAAGTGCTGACTACAGTCGAGGCTCCATGATTCCTTCCTGGGCACGCTCTCCTTGAAGCCTCACAGAGCAGGTGAATGGAGCTTCTAAAACTGGTTGCCAGTTTAGGCAGGCACGAGTAGCAGAGTTGGGACACAGGCAGAGGTGGATGTCCCTTCAAAGCCTCTGTCCTGAAAATAAGTGTTTTCCAAACTCTGATGTGCAGGCCATTTGTGGCCATAGACACAAGTACCTCGGCACGTAGGCGAGCAACGTGGGGGCTCATGAAACAGCAGAACGTGTAATCTACGGTCATTTCAGATTTTGACAGGAGGCCCGCATCGTGGTGGCCTGTGCTGGGCACCTGGCCACAGGATCTCGGCCAGGGCTGAAGAGCTGCTTTTGATGGGAGCTGGAGATAGGGTGAGATGCGGAGAGAATTGGATCCGTGAAAACAGAGAGGGGCCAGGTCGAACGGGGCAGAAGTGCCTGAGAGCTAGGTGTTCTCCAGTCTTTATTGACCGTGGTATCCAGCAGCCGTGGCTGTCCACCTTCTCCCTGCCACCTGCTCCTTGGCACCCATGGGCTTGGTCCTTCCATTGTCAGAGTCTCAGTTTCTTCCTCCACCAATTGAGATGAACAATAGGCATTCTGAAAGATTTTAGTGCCAAGTAAATAAAGGAGCACAAATGAGACATTTGTTGAGAGAGAGAGAGAGAGAGAGAGAGAGAGAGAGAGTCCTTAGATCTATTTCATCTTTTTCATTTTCCAAAGTACAGCGACAAATGTTGTGTCACACCTGTAACGTCAGCACTCTGGGAGGCCGAGGCAGTCGGGAAGCTTGAGCTAAGGAGTTCGAGACCAGGCTGGTTCCCGTATGGTGAAATCCCCTCTCTACATACCATACAAGAGGTTAACGGGCTGTGGCGGCTCGTGCCTGGAATCCCGGCTACTGGGAGGCTGAGGTGAAAGGATCACTTGGGCAGGGGAGGTGCAGGCTGTAGTGAGCTGGCATCACCCCACTGCCCTCCAGCCAGGGCAACAGAGCCAATATCTGCCTCAAAATATAAAACCAAATAATAAAAATCACGTATAAGAACAAACATTTTCAATACATCTATTTCTAATTACGTTTTGTGACCAGAGATACTGTTTTCCATTTGGTTCATGATGGAAATTTTCCTTTTACAACACATTTCCAGGTCTTTCCTTGACGCTTGTCAGAAAACAAATTCACCTTCTAGTCTGGAGTTCATCCTGAGACGTCATCTGAAGAGCCCGCGTACAAACGAGTGGCCTTTGTGGATCGGGTGCCAGATGCGCTCCTCCATTCTACCGAGACAGGGCTGTTTCCATTCCCTTCCCTGTGGCATTCCACGGACGAGCGGAGCTACGTTCTGAGAACGTCGCCTGAGCATCTTCACCCAACTCCGCTTTCGTCCACAGCCCGAAGTCCTTCTCACTTTCTATTTGAGACATTCCAGACCCACTGTAAATGCCTGTGGAATGGATGAATGAATGAAAAAACAGGGATTTAAAACGGAGGGAGGAAGGGGCAATCAGTGGCACGGGCTAAGGCAGGCCAGCATATGCAGCTAGCAGGAAGTTACCTATTTCTGGTGGGGTCAGAAGTACCTACGGTCCCGAAGATAAGAAGACTTCTACCCTGGACTGGGTTTGCCGTGGCCATGGTGAGCTCCAGGACTGAACAGCCCTCTTCCCTCCGGACCTCCGGTTGTTCATTTAGTCTCCTCTCGGTCTTGCTCAGAGATAGGAGTCAGTCACCTATTTGGTTTCCTGATTACGTCTTGAATCCTCGACAACAGTGCACAACCTATATGTGACCCGTTAAACACATGTGACTGGCCACCACGTGGCAGCGGACACCAGTGAAACATAACCGGCTCCCTAGGAGCCCACCGTGATGGACTATATGGCAACAACAAGATCTGGCATCTCTCATGCTGTGATGAAAGTTGCCACGTTCACAGCGAGACCTGCGATTTACTCTGCCTCCCACGCTTCAATCTGAAAAGGCTGTGACTCACCTCTAATCAATAGTGTATGACACAGGAGTCTTGCTTGAGAGAGGAGACGCAACGTTCACCATGGATACAGAAAAGTGCTGCTTGGAGCCTGAGTCATGTAGTCGGAAGCCTGAGAGGACTGGGAGGCCCACGCTGCTGTGAGGAGGCCAAAGGCCACGGAGTGGTAACACGGGGGCCCTCCGCCCGCCGGGCCTCGTCTTCCAGTCCTCTCCATGCAGGCAGCAGGGATGTCAGTGAATGAGCCTTCAGATGGTTCCAGTCCCCAGCCGGTCGGGCTTCTGCAGCTGAGGTCCCAGACTCATGGGAGGCAAGTCATATCCACTGTGCCCATTCGGAATTCCTGCCTCTGAACTTCCACGCATATGATATAATGGTCGTTATTTTATGGCCTCACTGCGGGGCCGTTTGTCATACAGCACGAGGAACAGGAATGCAGGACACATGCCCTAACCAAAGCCATTCCTCCTCCCTAGAGTTAAACCCTAATCTGATGCTGGCTTAAATTATTTCACCGCCAATGCTTCATGGTTTTCCCAACTGTATAGATGCCCCTAAACAAGGCAGTTTTGTACCCTCTGGGTGCCTTGATGGGAGGAGTTTGGGGGACCTAAAATCAAGAAAACAAACACTCAGGGATCATGTAGTCAAGGCAAGGCACCGTGTTGACCCTGAGAACGCTCTGTTAGCTGTTAACATTCTCGGGGACAGAGGAAGTTGAAGAATCCAGTTTAAGCTGCTTGATGCCAGTTACATAGCCGTGTATGACAGCAGGTCCGGGATTCAAAGACAGGTAGTGTGTCCCCAGAGGCCAGATGTGTAAACCCTCTGCTGATTCCCCTCATCAGAAATGTAGGGAACCCTGTGCAAGTGTTCTCTACTACAAAAGGCAGAGTCACCAGCATCTTCTGAAATAATCTGAGACCAAGTACTTTCAAAAACCAAGCCTTGCCATAGCCAAGTCGAACTTCACAGACACACCAACACACATAGATTCCTAAAAGGTGTTTACTGATTTCTATATACTTAACACATGTACAAGACAGGTCTTTCAAAAGATTAAAGAGGGCATACAGTGCATGGGTGTCTTTCTCATTCCTGTATCCCCATCTCCTTACCCAGAGACACTTTCCAGATGTCAACAAGGAAAATAGTAACAGCTTTTGGTGATTAAGAGCAATGAGGTATGGAACACGACCAAATCTTGAAATAGATCACTAAAAACCCAGTAAATAGCATAACGCGAATCTAAGTAGTGGCAATATGAATGTCTACCCAAAAGTCACAGGTGAGGGCGCACACCGCACCATAACGAGTGGAAGACGTCCTGGCAACATGTTTACAAACTGTTTGTGTGTTGCCGTCCTACACACCAGACACAAAGCGCTGAAAACGACAAGGCTGTTCACAATGGCACCAGGAACGTACAGTACGCGGGAATCATCGGCAGGTGATTTGTGACAACCGTACGCAGAACAGTAAAAGCGAGAGATACAATCAACGGATGGCTGGAAAAAGCAGAGACACTCTTCTTGCTAATGGGATTGCAAGGTTAATGTTGTACACAAGATTAAAGTTGTGTTCAAGGTTTGGAACGTCAGCGAGTTCACTGAAAACTAGCGGAGGGGAAGGGCAAGCCCTGGAAGGGAAACCACGGTTTGACCAGGCCAGAAACACCTCGCTCACAGCGTGTGATCTGTGCAGGTAGCCGGAGGCTCCGCGCAGGGCCGCCCGGCCGGCCGGTTTCGGGCGTGCTTGCGCTGTTCCTCTCTGCGCGGACAGTCACTGTTGCTGTTCGCGGGGACAGGCAGGGGCTGACTGGGAGGACGTCTTGGGGATGGCCTTGCGCTGCTCCTCGGCGTCCTCCTTCTCCGGGTCGCCCCCGCCGACCTCCTCGATGACCACGCTGCGCACGGTGCCCTCGTCCAGGCAGTGCGGGGCGACGCCGTAGACGCGGGGGTCGGAGACGGTGGCGTGGAAGCTCTGCACCCCGCACCTGCTGCAGAAGCTGTGCAGCGCCGGGTGCGTGTTGGAGCGGTAGGTGACGATGCTGTCCGCGCCCTGGAGCAGCGTGAAGCGCGAGGCCGGGACGAGGAAGTGGCGGTGCTGCTTCTTCCTGCACAGCCTGCAGCTGCAATCCACGACGCGCAGATCCGCGGGGGCCCAGACCGCAAAGCGGACCGCGCCGCAGTGGCAGCCCCCGGTGTGATGGACGAGGCCCGGGTACTCGAAGGTGTCCAGCAGGACCTTGGCGGCGCCCTCGCAGCTGAGACCCCACAGCTTCCTGAACTTCTCCCAGCGCTCCCGCTGCGCGCCCAGGTCCAGGTCCAGGTCCTGTGGGGACGCGGCTGGCGCCGGCGGGTCCGCGGGTGGTGCGGAGGGCAGCGGGTCTCTAGTGCGTTTCTCCCGGACCCGCCGCCATCGGCGCTTCTGCCACCACCTTCCCAGCCACCTCCGGGCCGCCGCGGGGCTCCGGACCCCGACTCTGACCCGGGGGCGCTGTCGGCGGCTGGCGCGGGTGACCCGGAACGCCGCGCAGGAGGCGGGAGGGTCCCCGGGGCGTTTCGGCCTCCGCCGCGGAGCAGTGGCCCGGTTCCTCACTCTGCCCATGGCGCCCGAGGCCTCCAGATCCGGTGCCTACCCCACTACCCCTATTTCCTCGTCAGTCACTGAGCAGCCTCCTTGTGTCCGCCGGCAGGATTGGTTACCTGTTGAATGTGATGTAAAGAGACCCTTCCCTTGACCCTACCGCAACAGCCTTCGCTGGCCTGAAAGTCAGTCGTGAGGCATTCAACAAACACCTGAAAGTCAGTCGTGAGGCATTCAACAAACACCTGCTGGGCACCAGGTACCCCACCTGGGCGCTGGGGTGTGGAGATGCATCCGGCTTCCCAAAGCACTCACATTCATTTAGGATCAGGTGGATGCAAATACAGTCCCCAACACCTTGGGACCTTGGCTCTGGCAGAAGTGAGAACCAGGGGCTCTGGGAACACAGAGGAAAGCCCACACACTGGAATCCGAGGGGCGGGTGGGAGGGGCACGGAAAGACTCCTCTAGAGTCTTCTTGGGGGTTGATTCTTTGATTCGAGTGTAGTGTTTCGTCTTTCTGACTCATAATTTTCGTCGCCATAAAGGCCTCTTACCTAATGTTGACATCCCTACTTCTGCTCTTCTAGTTGATGTTTACCTGATGAGGCTTTTCCCACCCGTCGTATCCTTTTCATGTACCCAGGGCAAGGGAAATGCAACTGAGCTTCATATAAACGTGGAATAGTCAGACTGCGTTCCTCGCTGACTCTGCCAATAGCTACGTTTTCATACATGGTTTAAGTTCATTTCTACGATCCCTGGGCTAGTGTTTAAGTCCACCAATTTATTATTCGTTTTCTTTTGTTTCCTCCCTGTCTCGGCTAACATTTCCTCCTGTTTGGCCTTTCTGTGGCTTAGGTGTACACTCTGCAGGGTGTTTATCTTGGTTCCCGAAAGTGTTTTCAACTGTTTGTCTCAGTGCTTGCTCTGGGATTTTCAGTGTGCATACGTGACTTACTGCAGGCTCCTGGTAGCCACTCCTCATTACTTCCATTGAAGTGTGGAAGCCTCGGCCCCTTTCAGCCCCTCTGCCTTCCTGCTTATCCACAACCTTGTCTAGAGTTATCAGATGGTTTCGTAAGTTTTCCTTTAACCAACAACAAACGTGATTTCTACAATTCACAAGGAAAAGGGTGGCTTAATGTTTGACCCCTAAGAATGTGTTTTCTGCCGGGCGTGGTGGCTCAAGCCTGTAATCCCAGCACTTTGGGAGGCCGAGGCGGGTGGATCACAAGGTCAAGAGATCGAGACCATCCTGGTCAACATGGTGAAACCCCGTCTCTACTAAAAATACAAAAAATTAGCTGGGCATGGTGGCACGTGCCTGTAATCCCAGCTACTCAGGAGGCTGAGGCAGGAGAATTGCCTGAACCCAGGAGGCGGAGGTTGCAGTGAGCCGAGATCGCGCCATTGCACTCCAGCCTGGGTAACAAGAGCGAAACTCTGTCTCAAAAAATAAAAAATAAAAAATAAATTTAAAAAAAATGTGTTTTCTATTTGTCTTGACTACTTTCTGATACTCCCAGAGGCCATCTTTTATTCGTTTTTTTTTTTTATTGCATTTTATGTTTTGGGGTACATGTGAAGAACATGCAAGATTGTTGCATCGGTACACACATGGCAGTGTGATTAGCTGCCTTCCTCCCCTTCACCTATATCTGGCATTTCTCCCCATGCCATCTCTCCCGACTCTAGCCATTCTTTCACCACGGGTCGTGACAAATGCTTTCCTTTACCTGAGAAATTTTCCCCTTCATCCATGAGGGATGGTATCACTGGATACAAAATTCACAGCTGATAGGACTTTTATTCAACACCTGAAACACGTCAGGACACTTCCCCAGCAGCCCCAGCTGCTCTGAGTAGACATTTACCCTCATTGAAATTGGGTTCTCCTATTATCAATGGACTGCTTCAGTCTTGCTGCTTTCAGTGTTTTTATCAGCTTCAAAACCCGACTATGATGTGTGTCCACCGACATTGCTTTGTGGTTGTCTTCTCTGCAGTTTGCTTTTCTGCCAGAATCTCTGGATTTATGTTTTTCACTAAAATTTGGACATTTTCAGCCTTCTTTTCTTATACTACTCTTTGAGTCCACTCTCTAGTTTTGGTGCTAGAGATGTTGGAACTTTGCTATTGTCTTAACTTCATCGATGATCCATTCAGTTTCCAATGGGTCTGTGACCTCTCGAGCACACTAAGGTGTTCTCAATCCTTTTTTTCTTTTTCTTTTTTTTTTTGGAAGAGTCTGGCTCTGTCACCCAGGCTGGAGTGCAGTGGCAGAATCTCACCGCAACCTCCACCTCCCAGGTTCAAGCTATTCTCCTGCCTCAACCTCCGAAGTAGCTGGCATTACAGGCTCCCACCACCACACCCAGCTAATTTTTGTGTTTTTAGTAGAGACAGGGTTTCCCCACATTACGCTGTGGTGATCCTCCCTCCTCAGCCTCCCAAAGTGCTGCGATTATAAGTGTGGCCACCACGCCGGGCCATCAAGTCAAGCCTATTGATTGGCCTCCATTACGATGATGGTATCTTCTGTCATCACAGGTCTCTCACCGAGTGCATCCAGCAATGTTTCCAAATTCTGTTATTGTTCTCATTTTCTGTTCCATCATTTCTTTTTCATACATCTGCTCATTGCTGAGATTTTCCATTTTCTAGTCTTGCTCTAGACTGTTTGCAATTTAATGATGAAGCATTTTTATGATGTTTGCTTTAAAATGTTTGTCAGAGAATGGCAACATCTGTGTTGTCTCTATGTTGTCACCACTGGATTGCATTTCCTCATTCACACTGTGCTATTCCCGGTTTTTGACACAATGGGCTATGCTGTATGGCATACCACATATTCCGCTTATTACTTTAGGAGTCTCTGGGCATGAGACAAATAGTGGATGTTAGAAGTCAGCTACTTTCTTTAGGTTAAGCATGTAGATTCTGGTGTCCGTTTTTAGGTTCTGGGATTTTTTTTTTAAGTGTATTTTCAGAGCATTTGTGATGCTATTTTTGTGTGTTCGGTTTTTCTGCTGACACAGAAGCCCCAACTGTTCCCTGCTGGTGATTTTTTTGAGAGGCAGAAGAAGCTAAAGTCCACACTTTATTCCAGGTTTTCTACTCCTTAGTAAATATCCTTTTTTTTTCTTTCCAAGATACCACGCAGCCTACCATACTACATTTAATTGTCATCATCCTGCCTTAGGTTCCTCGTGGCTGAGACAATTTCTCAGACTTTGCTTGTTTTTGTGACCTTAAGGGTTTTTAGGGTTATTAGTGAGATATTTTCTACAACGTTATTTTTTCAAGACAGTGTCTCTTGCTTTGTCACGTAGGCTGGAGTATGCAGTGGCAATGGTGGGATCTCAGCTCACTGCAAACTCCACATCCAGGTTCAAAGCATCCTCCTCCCTCAGCCTCCCAGAGTAGATGAATCAATCATCACACACTCATGCACCTCAAAGCATGGCCATGGTTTTGAAACTGGGTTGTTGGCCAAGGGTGGAAGAAATCTGAGCTGCACAAGAAAGAATGCTTAAATCGCCTTGAGAAAAGACCTCGTTGCCATGGACAGAAAGTTAGTAGAAGTCTGACTTTTCAGGACACTACTGATGAAGGTTCAGAAGGATGGAGGGACATGTCATGTAAACTGGAGAAAGGGGGATCCCTGCTAAGTAGTGGCCCAATGTTTAAGAAGATTGTTGGCTGGGCGCGGTGGCTCAAGCCTATAATCCCAGCACTTTGGAAGGCTGAGGCGGGTGGATCACGAGGTCAAGAGATCGAGACTATCCTGGTCAACATGGTGAAACCCCATCTCTACTAAAAATACAAAAAATTAGCTGGGCATGGTGGTACACGCCTGTAATCCCAGCTACTCAGGAGGCTGAGGCAGGAGAATTGCCTGAACCCAGGAGGCGGAGGTTGTGGTGAGCCGAGATCGCGCCATTGCACTCCAGCCTGGGTAACAAGAGCGAAACTCTGTCTCAAAAAAAAAAAAAAAAAAAAAGAAGATTGTTGCCTGCAATTTTGTGGAAAGAAGAAAAATATAAATGACAAACTTGGGTGTATGGCCGAGGCAGTGGGTGGAGGCTGGCAGGGTTGGGGGAGGCTAAGAGAGACACTAAGTTTGCCTTGAGCAGCCTGTCAGTATAAAATCTGGCATTTCAAATCTCTTCTGGTGGGAGCTCTACAACAATCAGGAGAATTTTCGGCAGACCCTATGTTGGCTCTGAGAAGGCCAAAATCACAGTGTACAGACTTCTGGTACCAGTGTGGACATGGAGGTTTCTGACTGTGAGGGCTGCAGAAGCAGTGAGGAGCATGTTACTGGAATCTCTGGGAAGGGGGAATGTCACTAGAAAGTGGCCGAGTGCCTGGCAGGATTGCATTCCGCGCTTGTGGGGAAAGGGGCAAAGCAGAACTTGAAAATGATGAAGTTAGATTTATTATATTGTTGAGGACACCTGCAAGCATACTGCCGAAGGAGTGGCCTGCTTACTTCTTGGTGCCCATATGGAAAGTGAAAGGAGAAAGAGAAATTAGGGGAAAAACGGATAAAAAGGAATCAAGGCAGGATGATTTGGGAAATTCTCAGGCTATATTGATTTTGGGGGGTTGGGACTTCAGGACTTAACGCAAGTGGCCTTGTGGGTTCTCAGACCTTCAGCTCCGGGCTTAAGAGTTATGGCTTTGGCTCCCTGGTTCTGAGGCGTTGGGACTTGCACTGAGCCATGCTAGAGGCATCCCTATGGGGATAGGGGATGGGGGCACTAGATGAAGACTTAGCTTGTGAGTGTGTGGCCTATGGAGAACTCAGAGAGTGTGGCTGTTCAAGGTTCAACGTTTGCTGAGAGCTCAGTAGGGCCAACAGTCCAGAGTATTCAGTCCCACAAAAACCCCTTTCAAGAAATTAAAGATGTGCCTCAGAGATTGTCTCAACTATATAGCAGGCTTCTGTAAACTTAACGGTGCTGTCCCTCCATCGTCTTTGAAACAAACCCAAATGAAGAAGGGAGTATCTTGAACAAGTGGATGATGTGGCTTGTGTGTAATAGAGTGGATGCCAGTAAAATCCACATGAGTCACTCAAGTCCAACACATGAGTCACTCTTTTGTCCAACATTGTTTGGACAAAAGAGTATTTTCTCTCCTTTTTCACCTAAATAGGCATAGAATTTACGTGTGTGTGTGTGTGTGTGTGTGTGTGTGTGTGTGTTTCTAACAATCTGATACAGGATATAACACAAACATTAATATAATACTAAGGCTTAAGAGTCATGCCTTCTATGTCAATTTTGTTTTGGGAATGAATATGCGAAGGTCCTGAAACTGATATCTGCCGTGACAGTGTGAGGAGCTCAGCTGACCCACTTCCCGGTGATATAAGTGAAAATTATAAAACAATCATTCAGAGCCCCTGGAAATGGTACTAGAAGAAAGCAGCAAATGAAGGGATATCGATTCAAGAAAATCAACAAACTGTAGTATACATTGTAAAAAACCTGAGAGTCTATGGTATTTGAACCAAGATCCTTCCCTGCTCATCCTGCCTCCTGCAAGGTGAGGTAGAGATTGCAGTGTGCTGCAGCTAAGCACACTGGGGTCAGCTCTCCTGCAGCTCCTGGGGAACAGGCTCTGCATTGCTCCACCTACCTGATGCTGAGTCCTAGTCCTGAGGGAGAGCAGCTGAGGGGTGAGGCTCTTGAGAAACCTCAGGCAGCAGAAACACTGCCAGCCTGGACCATCTGCATTATCCACTATTGACATTTTGGGTCAGATAATTCTTGAGGAAGGCTGTCTTGTGCTTTCAGGGGGTTAAGTCTCACCCCTAGCCTGGATCCACTGGATGCAGATCCACTGGTCTCAAATAAAAAGAGAAAGGGGCTGTGGGACCCCTAAGATGCTATACGCAGGGAGCAGGCTGATACGGCTACTCAGATACACACACCTGCTACCATTCATGAGAAAGGAAACATGACCCAGAATGAAGAACCAAGGACCCACAGGCAGAACCGAGAGGTGCCAAGGATGTTCCAGGTTTTGAAATTTTTCCCTCATTCCTTTCCCAGGCATCAAACCAGGATGTTCACAGCTGTTACCCTAAGCGTCTCCCATCATTGTATTTGGGAGTGTTAGAGGAAGAAAGCTTGTCACTTTAGTGTCACTGGGCCAGAGTTAGAGAGGGACTGTGTTCCCAGAGTTGTGTTGAATGGATCACACCCAGGAACGCCATCCATGCCTGATTTAGATGGTGGAGATGAGGAGAGTCTAGACTTTGAACTGATAAGATTTGGACGAACTTCAGGAATTGAGCTGATGCTGGAATATCAAGAGAAATCTGAGAGGGGTGAACGTATCTTGTATATGGGACAGATGGATCCCTGGGGGCCAGAGGGCAAACTGTAGTGGGGAGAATTCCAAGGTTGACCCCAACTAACCTTGACTTTGTATATTTAGGGAGTACAATGTGATGTTTAGATATGTGTATACTTTGTGAAATAATTACCAAGATCAAGCTAATTATCCAGCATCTCACACAGTTACCTTTCTGTGTGTGATGTGAACACTGGAAATCTACTCTCTTAACAAATTTCAAGTATGCAATGCATTATTATTCACAGTAGTCACCATGCTGTACATTAGGTCTCCAGTACTTACTCATCTTGTAACTGAAGGTTTATACCCTGTGACCAGGATTTCCCTTATTTCCCCAACTTCCAACCCCTGGCAACCACCATTTTCCTATCTGTTACTGTGGGTTCGACTTTCTTTTTAAGATACCATGTGAAAAAGGAGATTATGCAGCATTTGTCTTTCTGTGCCTTGCTTATTTCTTTCTTTCTTTTTTTTTTTTTTTTTTTTTTTTTTTTTTGCTTATTTCACTTAGACTCATGTCCTCGGGGTTCTTCCATGTTTTTGCAGATGGCAAGATTTTCTTCATTTATAAGTATGTAGAGAGCTAGGTATATACAAAGATGTATGCTAGATAGACAGACAGATATATGTAAATATAAATCAGTATATTCAGTACACAGTGATTTTTATTTGCACAACAAAGCCATTTTCCAATGACATTAAAAGTTCTTCAAAAAACATCCTATGAAATCTGCGTAAGTTTATTCTATGGATCGGCAGTATCCTGCTGGAAATTTAGGTTCTTTCAACTGTTTAAAAATAATTAACAATATAACAGTCACCTTTGAGCATATAACATTGTGGTTTCATGTAAATATTTGTTTAGAATTAATACGTAAAGATAAGTTATAGCATCAAATATGTTTCATGATTATGACTTTTTCTAAGTATTGTCAAATATACATCTAGCTAGGTGCTATAAATGTATAACTCATTTAACCATAAACCACTTGTATTCCAAAAGCTACTGAAATTAAAAAAAAAAAAAGAAGATTTGCCCAATTGATAAATGAGGAAACTTGCGATCCCAGTTTAACTAACTTGTCCAGGATTACACAGTGGGTCCATAGAAACACCAAAATTCAAACCAAGGAATTCTGACTCTGGAATTAAGCTGTACTAGCAATGAATTATCAAAGGTCACAAAATTTCTCTGAGCTTCATTTCCACATCTGTAAAATGGGAATAAAGGTAGGCTCTCCATCATTGAAAGGTTGTAAGACTTGCTACAGCAATAAAGTCTACTTCCTGTTATAGTCTTTAGACATCTGCAGAATTTTTCAAGAACAAGTAATATGACAATAGCAATAGCTTTTAAAATATGTGTTCCAAAAATATTTCCTTTACTTGCAAACATGTTTAATGGCATACCCCATAGGATTTTGGTGTCTTTCCTGAATTTAATTTTTTCTATTTTAGTCTGTTAGTACAGATGATGGATCCCTTTGTCTTCTTTCGGTAATTACCAAAGAGAGGACTGTAGATGCTACTTGTCATCACCACACATTGGGGAAATATTTTTCTCAGTGAAGGAAATAGTGGTACATTTTTCAAGGGATAAGAGCACTTGATGATGGAGATCCTGGGAAGATGACAGCAGCAGAGGATGCATACTTCTTAAATTTCTTCAGATGCCCACATACAAACAGAGAAACTAGAGCACTAAGCACACACACACACACACACACACACACACACACACACAGAGAGAGAGAGATAATATTTTAAAAATTTCTAGGTTACAATTTATCTCCGCAAACAGCAAAATTCAAGTAGACAAGAAAAGACGACCGCCAACAGCCGTATCACTTGCATGGTATCTGTATTGGTGTAAGAGAAAAACAAGAAGCAATAGCACAGTGTTTGATTAGCTTCGTAATTGTAGAACAACATCCATACCAGATTAGTGCAAGGGACACCCACTCAGGAAGTAACAAAGGTGCTGAGACAGCATAGCCTGGGTGAAGTCTCCAAACTGACACCACAGGGCTCTCTTCTCAGACAGGAGCCCACAATTAAGGGAACTGCTGGAGGTGGTATCACAAGTCAATAGGAAATGAACAAGAGGGACTAAGGAAGAGAGAAGATCCAAACCTGTGCTGTATGCACATGCCCACACACATGGCTATGGAACACTTGACATGTGTCTAGTCAGAATTGAGATGTGCTGCTGGGCACGGTGGCTCACGCCTGTAATCCCAGCACTTTAAGAGGCTGAGGTGGGCCAATCACTTGAGACCAGTCTGGAGAACAAAGTGAAACCCTATCTTTACTTAAAAAAAAAAAAAAAAAAAAAAAATAGCCAGGCGTGGTGGTGTACTCCTGTAATCGCAACTACTCAGAAGGCTCAGAAAAAAACTAATTGAGATGTTCTGTAAGTATAAAACATACACCAAATTTCAGACTTACTAGCACAAAAAGTGACAATATTTTTGTATTGATTCCATGGATAGATTATCTCTATATCCATAGCTCTACCTATCTATAATTAGTATGCTAAGGTGGACACAACCTAAATGTCACATCCTTGGTGCTTAAATAACAGGTATTTCTGATTTCTCAGTTGTGGAGGCTATAAGTCCAAAATAAAGGTGCCAGCAGGGCTGGTTTCTGGTGAGGACTCTCTTCCTGGCTTTCTGACAGCAGCCTTCTTGCTGTGTCCTCACATGGCCTTTCCTCTGTGCACTCATGGAGAGGGAAGGAACTCTGGTATCTGTTCCTCTCTTTGTAAAGACACCAGGTCCTATCAGATTAGGGCCTCACCCTTATGACCTCACTTAACCTTAATTATTGCCTTAAAGCTCTCTATCTCCAAGTATACTCACAGTGGAAATTAGGGCTTCAACATATGAATTTGGGGGTACATAATGTAGTCCATATTTTAGAAAATAATTATATATATAAGAATATATAAAACACCAGAGTTTTCTGATAAAGTTTCAAAGCCTGGAACATCCTCAGCACCTCTCGGTTCTGCCTGTGGGTCCTTAGTTCCTCATTCTGGGTCATGCTTCCTTTTTCATGATTGGTAGCAGGTGTGTGCATCTGAGTAGTCGTATCAGCCTGCTCCCTGTCCGTAGCACCTTAGGGGTCCCACAGCCCCTTTCTCTTTTTCTTTCAGGCCAGTGGATCTGCATCCAGTGGATCCAGGCTAGGGGTGAGACTTAACCCCCTGGGATCCCTTGTGCATATACTGTCTTTTCCAGATTTTGGTATCAGGCTACTTTCAGTAAATAAATTTGGAAGATTTCTATCTTTGTTTCCAGCTTCTAAGTCAACTTAACGAGGCTTAGGAGTTTGTGTTTTCTAAAAAGAAGTAGATGACTGTAGTTATCTCTACTTGTTTATTTGTATTTTTTTTCAAAGATCAGATGAAAGAAAAGAACACCATTATCCAATGAAGCTGTGACAATTCAAAATGCAGCCCACCTTTGGACAGGCAGAGCCGTATAACAGAAAGAACATGGGTGCTGATAGCAGATACAACTTGGGAGAGTGTCCCAGATCCACCACTTACTTAGTGTATAACTTTCAGCAAGTTACTTAATCTCTCTTAGCGTTAATTTCTCCATTTGTAAAATGAGGATAAGGTCCCCTTCTATGTCATTGCCTCCTTATGATTTGACAGAGGCCAATTTTTACATCTTCACCTTGGCCAATTAGTGTGCAAAGCTGCTGTGATCTTAGGCAATGCATGCATAGTGAGGAACAATACTGACAACTGACATCAACCAGCAAATGAGGTAATAACAGCTTTAATAATTGTATGCATTTGGGGGCCATTATTTATTTCATCTTCGAATTATCTTTACAATTTCTGTGCATTCTTTCCTGTAAAATTTCTAGACAATTTGTACATAAAATGCATCATCCATTATTTAATTTTCTCAAATCATACATACATGTAGAATTTTAAGAGTTAAATTGTCATACAGTTTAGTAACTACATTACTAAATGATGTAATAGCAATTCAATGAAAACAGAAATCATTTGGTTCTGAATCCCTCCCACCCCCACTACACACACCTAACTTCCCTGTAATAACTACTTCAAACTCGTATCTGCTTCTCCTAGTACTTGGCATGATATTTGCAAACCATAAACTTATACTGATGTGGCATGTTTCAAAAATGGTCACAAATGAGACTTCCAGTTTCAGCTCCACGTGTAAATAGACAAGAAATGATCAATCCCATCCTTACAACAGGAAAATGCTGGATTCTCAAGGTCACAGGACATAATCACTATATTGATGACGACTTTTAGCTGCATATGATCAGTGAAAAATGAGAAATTGATTTTTTTTAAGTTGCTCTTTACAAAGCAACTCTACCTATTAAGTACTTAGGTCTAAATCTAGACGCCAGGCATAGGATCCGCTTGTAGAGACTACAAATATCGATCAGAAAAAAACAAAAGAAGATCTAAATAAGTGGAGAGAGATGTCACATATATGGACTGGAAGATTTAGAATTGTTAGAAGATTTCAAATCCTCTAAGACTGATCTATAGTAACATCAGGATCCCAATAAAAATTACAGCAATCGCTTTGTACATATCAGCATGTTGACTCGAAATTTTGTATTGAAGCACAAATGTGCTAGAATAGAAAAACCATTCTAAAAAAGGAGAACAGAGCTACACAAGGTCGTAAGATGTGATTCTAACACATACTACAAAACTATGGTAATCAAGACAGGGTGGCATTTGCTAAGAATACACACGCAGTTCAATGCAACAGGCTAGCAAGCCCAATAATTGAACTGCAGAAATATTTCTCTACTGATCCTTGACAAAGGCATGTGCACAATACAATGGAAAAAGGATAGTTTTTCTATAAATGGTGCTGGGAAATTTCGGGTCCATATGGGAAAAAAATTAACCTAGACCAAGAACTTTAACAAAAATTAACTCAAAAAGGACCAAAGTCCCATATGTAAGATTCAAAATATAAAACACAGAAAATATAAAAGTGTAAAATATAGGCCGGGCGTGGTGGCTCAAGCCTGTAATCCGAGCACTTTGGGAGGCTGAGATGGGTGGATCGCGAGGTCAAGAGATAGAGAGCATTCTGGTCAACATGGTGAAACCCCATCTCTACTAAAAAATAGAAAAAATTAGCTGGGCATGGTGGTGCATGCCTGTAATCCCAGCTACTCAGGAGGCTGAGGCAGGAGAATTGCCTGAACCCAGGAGGCGGAGGTTGTGGTGAGCCGAGATCGCGCCATTGCACTCCAGCCTGGGTAGCAAGAGCTAAACTCCGTCTCACAAAAAAAAAAAATGTAAAATATAAAAAGAAATGCAGAAATATGAAACACAGGGGAAAAGAAACACAGGGAAAACATCAACATGTCTTTGTGTTTCCTGATGGGGTTTTAGTCACAAAGCCTACCACAGAGTCCATGAATATAAAAAAGTCATTAGGATTTTATTAAAATTTAAAACTTTCTGCTCTGTGGAAGACATTCCTGTTAAGAAAGAAAGACAGCCGGGCGCGGTGGCTCAAGCCTGTAATCCCAGCACTTTGGGAGGCCGAGGCGGGTGGATCACAAGGTCGAGAGATCAAGACCATCCTGGTCAACATGGTGAAACCCTGTCTCTACTAAAAATACAAAAAATTAGCTGGGCATGGTGGCGTGTGCCTGTAATCCCAGCTACTCAGGAGGCTGAGGCAGGAGAATTGCCTGAACCCAGGAGGCGGAGGTTGCGGTGAGCCGAGATCGCGCCATTGCACTCCAGCCTGGGTAACAAGAGCGAAACTCCGTCTCAAAAAAAAAAAAAAAAAGAAAGAAAGAAAGAAAGAAAGAAAGACAACCTAAGGAATGAAAGAAAATATTTCCAAACAGGTATTTGCGAAAAGACTTGATTTCAAATATTCAAAGAACTTTTGACACTGAAAAAGCGAACAACCACAAATAACCCAATTTCAAAATCAGCTAAAGTTCTGAGCACACACCTCACCAAAGATGTGGAAGTGATAAATGAGCATGTGAACGAATGTGTACCATAATTTGGCGTTGATAGACAAATGCAAATTCAAATAATCAAGAAATGATACTACACATCTAACAGAACGGCAAAACCCCAAATGGACAAGCCAACTGCTGCCTCAGATGCAGAACAACAGGAACATCCATTCACGTAAAAGTGGGAAGTCTGTATCTTTCAGCAAATTTGGAAGACAGTCTGCTTGGTTCTTAATGAGGTTCATCAGAGTCTTGCCACACCTTCCAACATTCTTGCTATTAAGTATTTGCCCAGTTTGCTTCAAAATGTATGTCTTGTCAAACAAAATACAAATCCAGGATTAGTAAAGAGAAACTTTATTCAAAAGGTTGAATAGAAGGAGGCAAGGTATGTGGAGGGAACTTTCACGGGAGGACGTGAGTAGGCAAAGCACAGGTAATGCTTTAGGGCAGTGAAACTATCCTGTGCATTATAGACTGGATGTTTGCTTCCTGCCCAAATTCACCTGTTGAAGTTCTGACCTCCAGTGTGATGGTATTTGCAGGTGAGGCCTCTGGGAGGTAATGGGGTTTGAGGTCATGAGGTCATGAGGGTGGGGGCTCTCTGATGGGGTTTGTGTCCTCAAAAGAAGAGGAAATAAAAATAACTCTCTCTGTGTGAGGATAGGGTGAGATACAGGGTGATTGTATGAGACAAAGCATTTGTCAGAATCCATGGAAATTGACAGGACACAGAAGGAAAGTTAATGTGTTTAACCTTTTAAAACATTATTATGGAGGTTGGGAAATATCAGGCTGAAATGCAGAATGTGACAAAAGAATCTAACCTTACCAATGGATGAAAAGCATCCCTGAAGACTGTCAAGTACAAAGAGCTAATCTAAGCAACACTGGTAATGAAAGAGGTGTGTAAGGCTAAAGACAAAAGAAATTGTACAAATGCAGCACACTCGACTAGACAAACCTGTTGCCAGTATGGACACAGGTTGAAAACTCTGACAGCATTTGCATGTATACTGGAACCTAACAATTAGTAAAGGGATGGTGGATGGTGAGAGGCAGGTTTTTCACTACAGGAGAGGGAAGTGCAGATTGTAATGTGACAGGGGCAAGAATGATTCATGCTGTGATGGAGTAGAATTGAAGACATAGGTAGGAACTCATATTCAGCTTATTATAGATCCTCATGATCACGTATCAAAACATATGTAGAAATGTGCATATACAGGGGTTAGTACACATACATATGTATTTGCTTTCTGTTTCAGCAGAGAGGACCTAGAAACCACTAGACTCTGGTAGCTACGAGAACAGCTAGTAGCCATACTTGACTTCTGATACTATTTTCTGCTAAAAGAAAACAAAGATCCTTGGAGAATTGGCTGATTCTGGGAGCTACAAAATAGACCAGACAAGCCTAGAACATATGCAAGACAGAAATGTGCAGGATGTGCCAAAAAGCAAGGAATTACACAAAATGGAACCCCAAACACTGGGAGCACACCAATGGGACCTAAGGGTGAACGGAAAGTGCACCCAGTGGCCACAACTGGAAAAAAAAAAAAATTTAAAAAAAGAAGTATTGGATTATAATGTAATGTATCAAATAAATATCCATGAAAGTATTGTGATATAAGTCAATGATTGAATAAGGAAATAAATGCAGAAGCATAGATAGCTGTGCCATGAAGGAGAACTCCAAAGAATGTATATACTCTGCCTCAAAGACAAAATGTATAACTTAGTACCAGTTAAGAGTGATCTTTTCTTAATTACTTCCTTCCAAAGAGCAGCGTATGGACAGGGGTGAAAAGAGGAAATTTTCATGGGAGCACCATCCAACACTGCTTCTGCCAGGTGATCGAGGTCAACTTACACAGTCAAAACTAATGTCGATATTATCTACCCTTCATGCGATCACTTGAAAATGGCTCTTTACCTTTGTGGAGATTCTCCAGTAGCTCACAACATCAGTCTAATCATGAGAAAAGCATTAGAAAAATCTGAGAAGAAAAATATTGCAGGGAGGCCGGGTCCAAGAGTTTGAGACCAGCCTGGGCAACATGGCAAAACCCTATCTCTACAGAACACACACACACACACAAACACACACAGACACACACACACACACTCTAGCCCGGCATGGTGGTGCATGCCTGTAGTTTCATGTACTTTGAAAGGCTGAAGGAGGAGATGCTTTGAACCTGGATGTGGAGTTTGCAGTGAGCTGAGATCCCACCATTGCCATTGCATACTCAGGCCTGCATGACAAAGCAAGAGACACTGTCTTGAAAAAATAACGTTGTAGAAAATATCTCACTAGTAACCCTAAAAACCCTCAAGGTCACAAAAACAAGCAAAGTCTGAGAAATTGTCTCAGCCACGAGGAACCTAAGGCAGGATGATGACAATTAAATGTAGTATGGTAGGCTGCGTGGTATCTTGGAAAGAAAAAAAAAGGATATTTGCTAAGGAGTAGAAAACCTGGAATAAAGTGTGGACTTTAGCTTCTTCTGCCTCTCAAAAAAATCACCAGCAGGGAACAGTTGGGGCTTCTGTGTCAGCAGAAAAACCGAACACACAAAAATAGCATCACAAATGCTCTGAAAATACACTTAAAAAAAAAAAAATCCCAGAACCTAAAAACGGACACCAGAATCTACATGCTTAACCTAAAGAAAGTAGCTGACTTCTAACATCCACTATTTGTCTCATGCCCAGAGACTCCTAAAGTAATAAGCGGAATATGTGGTATGCCATACAGCATAGCCCATTGTGTCAAAAACCGGGAATAGCACAGTGTGAATGAGGAAATGCAATCCAGTGGTGACAACATAGAGACAACACAGATGTTGCCATTCTCTGACAAACATTTTAAAGCAAACATCATAAAAATGCTTCATCATTAAATTGCAAACAGTCTAGAGCAAGACTAGAAAATGGAAAATCTCAGCAATGAGCAGATGTATGAAAAAGAAATGATGGAACAGAAAATGAGAACAATAACAGAATTTGGAAACATTGCTGGATGCACTCGGTGAGAGACCTGTGATGACAGAAGATACCATCATCGTAATGGAGGCCAATCAATAGGCTTGACTTGATGGCCCGGCGTGGTGGCCACACTTATAATCACAGCACTTTGGGAGGCTGAGGAGGGAGGATCACCACAGCGTAATGTGGGGAAACCCTGTCTCTACTAAAAACACAAAAATTAGCTGGGTGTGGTGGTGGGAGCCTGTAATGCCAGCTACTTCAGAGGTTGAGGCAGGAGAATAGCTTGAACCTGGGAGGTGGAGGTTGCAGTGAGATTCTGCCACTGCACTCCAGCCTGGGTGACAGAGCCAGACTCTTCCAAAAAAAAAAAAAAAAAGAAAAGAAAAAAAGGATTGAGAACACCTTAGTGTGCTCGAGAGGTCACAGACTCATTGGAAACTGAATGGATCATCAATGAAGTTAAGACAATAGCAAAGTTCCAACATCTCTAGCACCAAAACTAGAGAGTGGACTCAAAGAGTAGTATAAGAAAAGAAGGCTGAAAATGTCCAAATTTTAGTGAAAAACATAAATCCAGAGATTCTGGCAGAAAAGCAAACTGCAGAGAAGACAACCACAAAGCAATGCGCATGTCGGTGGACACACATCATAGTCGGGTTTTGAAGCTGATAAAAACACTGAAAGCAGCAAGACTGAAGCAGTCCATTGATAATAGGAGAACCCAATTTCAATGAGGGTAAATGTCTACTCAGACCAGCTGGGGTTGCTGGGGAAGTGTCCTGACATGTTTCAGGTGTTGAATAAAAGTCCTATCAGCTGTGAATTTTGTATCCAGTGATACCATCCCTCATGGATGAAGGGAAAATTTATCAGGTAAAGGAAAGCATTTGTCACGACCCGTGGTGAAAGAATGGCTAGAGTCGGGAGAGATAGCATGGGGAGAAATGCCAGATATAGGTGAAGGGGAGGAAGGCAGCAAATCACACTGCCATGTGTGTACCTATGCAACAATCTTGCATGTTCTTCACATGTACCCCAAAACCTAAAATGCAATAAAAAAAAAAACGAATAAAAGACGGCCTCTGGGAGTATCAGAAAGTAGTCAAGACAAATAGAAAACACATTTTTTTTAAATTTATTTTTTATTTTTTATTTTTTGAGACAGAGTTTCGCTCTTGTTACCCAGGCTGGAGTGCAATGGCGCGATCTCGGCTCACTGCAACCTCCGCCTCCTGGGTTCAGGCAATTCTCCTGCCTCAGCCTCCTGAGTAGCTGGGATTACAGGCACGTGCCACCATGCCCAGCTAATTTTTTGTATTTTTAGTAGAGACGGGGTTTCACCATGTTGACCAGGATGGTCTCGATCTCTTGACCTTGTGATCCACCCGCCTCGGCCTCCCAAAGTGCTGGGATTACAGGCTTGAGCCACCACACCCGGCAGAAAACACATTCTTAGGGGTCAAACATTAAGCCACCCTTTTCCTTGTGAATTGTAGAAATCACGTTTGTTGTTGGTTAAAGGAAAACTTACGAAACCATCTGATAACTCTAGACAAGGTTGTGGATAAGCAGGAAGGCAGAGGGGCTGAAAGGGGCCGAGGCTTCCACACTTCAATGGAAGTAATGAGGAGTGGCTACCAGGAGCCTGCAGTAAGTCACGTATGCACACTGAAAATCCCAGAGCAAGCACTGAGACAAACAGTTGAAAACACTTTCGGGAACCAAGATAAACACCCTGCAGAGTGTACACCTAAGCCACAGAAAGGCCAAACAGGAGGAAATGTTAGCCGAGACAGGGAGGAAACAAAAGAAAACGAATAATAAATTGGTGGACTTAAACACTAGCCCAGGGATCGTAGAAATGAACTTAAACCATGTATGAAAACGTGGATATTGGCAGAGTCAGCGAGGAACGCAGTCTGACTATTCCACGTTTATATGAAGCTCAGTTGCATTTCCCTTGCCCTGGGTACATGAAAAGGATACGTCGGGTGGGAAAAGCCTCATCAGGTAAACATCAACTAGAAGAGCAGAAGTAGGGATGTCAACATTAGGTAAAGAGGCCTTTATGGCGACGAAAATTATGAGTCAGAAAGACGAAACACTACACTCGAATCAAAGAATCAACCCCCAAGAAGACTCTAGAGGAGTCTTTCCGTGCCCCTCCCACCGGCCCCTCGGATTCCAGTGTGTGGGCTTTCCTCTGTGTTCCCAGAGCCCCTGGTTCTCACTTCTGCCAGAGCCAAGGTCCCAAGGTGTTGGGGACTGTATTTGCATCCACCTGATCCTAAATGAATGTGAGTGCTTTGGGAAGCCGGATGCATCTCCACACCCCAGCGCCCAGGTGGGGTACCTGGTGCCCAGCAGGTGTTTGTTGAATGCCTCACGACTGACTTTCAGGTGTTTGTTGAATGCCTCACGACTGACTTTCAGGCCAGCGAAGGCTGTTGCGGTAGGGTCAAGGGAAGGGTCTCTTTACATCACATTCAACAGGTAACCAATCCTGCCGGCGGACACAAGGAGGCTGCTCAGTGTCTGACGAGGAAATAGGGGTAGTGGGGTAGGCACCGGATCTGGAGGCCTCGGGCGCCATGGGCAGAGTGAGGAACCGGGCCACTGCTCCGCGGCGGAGGCCGAAACGCCCCGGGGACCCTCCCGCCTCCTGCGCGGCGTTCCGGGTCACCCGCGCCAGCCGCCGACAGCGCCCCCGGGTCAGAGTCGGGGTCCGGAGCCCCGCGGCGGCCCGGAGGTGGCTGGGAAGGTGGTGGCAGAAGCGCCGATGGCGGCGGGTCCGGGAGAAACGCACTAGAGACCCGCTGCCCTCCGCACCACCCGCGGACCCGCCGGCGCCAGCCGCGTCCCCCCAGGACCTGGACCTGGGCGCGCAGCGGGAGCGCTGGGAGAAGTTCAGGAAGCTGTGGGGTCTCAGCTGCGAGGGCGCCGCCAAGGTCCTGCTGGACACCTTCGAGTACCCGGGCCTCGTCCATCACACCGGGGGCTGCCACTGCGGCGCGGTCCGCTTTGCGGTCTGGGCCCCCGCGGATCTGCGCGTCGTGGATTGCAGCTGCAGGCTGTGCAGGAAGAAGCAGCACCGCCACTTCCTCGTCCCGGCCTCGCGCTTCACGCTGCTCCAGGGCGCGGACAGCATCGTCACCTACCGCTCCAACACGCACCCGGCGCTGCACAGCTTCTGCAGCAGGTGCGGGGTGCAGAGTTTCCACGCCACCGTCTCCGACCCCCGCGTCTACGGCGTCGCCCCGCACTGCCTGGACGAGGGCACCGTGCGCAGCGTGGTCATCGAGGAGGTCGGCGGGGGCGACCCGGAGAAGGAGGACGCCGAGGAGCAGCGCAAGGCCACCCCCAAGACGTCCTCCCAGTCAGCCCCTGCCTGTCCCCGCGAACAGCAACAGTGACTGTCCGCGCAGAGAGGAACAGCGCAAGCACGCCCGAAACCGGCCGGCCGGGCGGCCCTGCGCGGAGCCTCCGGCTACCTGCACAGATCACACGCTGTGAGCGAGGTGTTTCTGGCCTGGTCAAACCGTGGTTTCCCTTCCAGGGCTTGCCCTTCCCCTCCGCTAGTTTTCAGTGAACTCGCTGACGTTCCAAACCTTGAACACAACTTTAATCTTGTGTACAACATTAACCTTGCAATCCCATTAGCAAGAAGAGTGTCTCTGCTTTTTCCAGCCATCCGTTGATTGTATCTCTCGCTTTTACTGTTCTGCGTACGGTTGTCACAAATCACCTGCCGATGATTCCCGCGTACTGTACGTTCCTGGTGCCATTGTGAACAGCCTTGTCGTTTTCAGCGCTTTGTGTCTGGTGTGTAGGACGGCAACACACAAACAGTTTGTAAACATGCTGCCAGGACGTCTTCCACTCGTTATGGTGCGGTGTGCGCCCTCACCTGTGACTTTTGGGTAGACATTCATATTGCCACTACTTAGATTCGCGTTATGCTATTTACTGGGTTTTTAGTGATCTATTTCAAGATTTGGTCGTGTTCCATACCTCATTGCTCTTAATCACCAAAAGCTGTTACTATTTTCCTTGTTGACATCTGGAAAGTGTCTCTGGGTAAGGAGATGGGGATACAGGAATGAGAAAGACACCCATGCACTCACTGTATGCCCTCTTTAATCTTTTGAAAGACCTGTCTTGTACATGTGTTAAGTATATAGAAATCAGTAAACACCTTTTAGGAATCTATGTGTGTTGGTGTGTCTGTGAAGTTCGACTTGGCTATGGCAAGGCTTGGTTTTTGAAAGTACTTGGTCTCAGATTATTTCAGAAGATGCTGGTGACTCTGCCTTTTGTAGCAGAGAATACTTGCACAGGGTTCCCTACATTTCTGATGAGGGGAATTAGCAGAGGGTTTACACATCTGGCCTCTGGGGACACACTACCTGTCTTTGAATCCCGGACCTGCTGTCATACACGGCTATGTAACTGGCATCAAGCAGCTTAAACTGGATTCTTCAACTTCCTCTGTCCCCGAGAATGTTAACAGCTAACAGAGCGTTCTCAGGGTCAACACGGTGCCTTGCCTTGACTACATGATCCCTGAGTGCTTGTTTTCTTGATTTTAGGTCCCCCAAACTCCTCCCATCAAGGCACCCAGAGGGTACGAAACTGCCTTGTTCAGGGGCATCTATACAGTTGGGAAAACCATGACGCATTGGCGGTGAAATAATTTAAGCCAGCATCAGATTAGGGTTTAACTCTAGGGAGGAGGAATGGCTTTGGTTAGGGCATGTGTCCTGCATTCCTGTTCCTCGTGCTGTATGACAAACGGCCCCGCAGTGAGGCCATAAAATAACGACCATTATATCATATGCGTGGAAGTTCAGAGGCAGGAATTCCGAATGGGCACAGTGGATATGACTTGCCTCCCATGAGTCTGGGACCTCAGCTGCAGAAGCCCGACCGGCTGGGGACTGGAACCATCTGAAGGCTCATTCACTGACATCCCTGCTGCCTGCATGGAGAGGACTGGAAGACGATGCCCGGCGGGCGGAGGGCCTCCGTGTTACCACTCCGTGGCCTTTGGCCTCCTCACAGCAGCGTGGGCCTCCCAGTCCTCTCAGGCTTCCGACTACATGACTCAGGCTCCAAGCAGCACTTTTCTGTATCCATGGTGAACGTTGCGTCTCCTCTCTCAAGCAAGACTCCTGTGTCATACGCTATTGATTAGAGGTGAGTCACAGCCTTTTCAGATTGAAGCGTGGGAGGCAGAGTAAATCGCAGGTCTCGCTGTGAACGTGGCAACTTTCATCACAGCATGAGAGATGCCAGATCTTGTTGTTGCCATATAGTCCGTCACGGTGGGCTCCTAGGGAGCCGGTTATGTTTCACTGGTGTCCGCTGCCACATGGTGGCCAGTCACATGTGTTTAACGGGTCACATATAGGTTGTGCACTGTTGTCGAGGATTCAAGACATAATCAGGAAACCAAATAGGTGACTGACTCCTATCTCTGAGCAAGACCGAGAGGAGACTAAATGAACAACCGGAGGTCCGGAGGGAAGAGGACAGTCCGAAGGGGGCTGGCTGTTCAGTCCTGGAGCTCACCATGGCCATGGCAAACCCAGTCCAGGGTAGAAGTCTTCTTATCTTCGGGACCATAGGTACTTCTGACCCCACCAGAAATAGGTAACTTCCTGCTAGCTGCATATGCTGGCCTGCCTTAGCCCGTGCCACTGATTGCCCCTTCCTCCCTCCGTTTTAAATCCCTGTTTTTTCATTCATTCATCCATTCCACAGGCATTTACAGTGGGTCTGGGATGTCTCAAATAGAAAGTGAGAAGGACTTCGGGCTGTGGACGAAAGCGGAGTTGGGTGAAGATGCTCAGGCGACGTTCTCAGAACGTAGCTCCGCTCGTCCGTGGAATGCCACAGGGAAGGGAATGGAAACAGCCCTGTCTCGGTAGAATGGAGGAGCGCATCTGGCACCCGATCCACAAAGGCCACTCGTTTGTACGCCGGCTCTTCAGATGACGTCTCAGGATGAACTCCAGACTAGAAGGTGAATTTGTTTTCTGACAAGCGTCAAGGAAAGACCTGGAAATGTGTTGTAAAAGGAAAATTTCCATCACGAACCAAATGGAAAACAGTATCTCTGGTCACAAAACGTAATTAGAAATAGATGTATTGAAAATGTTTGTTCTTATACGTGATTTTTATTATTTGGTTTTATATTTTGAGGCAGATATTGGCTCTGTTGCCCTGGCTGGAGGGCAGTGGGGTGATGCCAGCTCACTACAGCCTGCACCTCCCCTGCCCAAGTGATCCTTTCACCTCAGCCTCCCAGTAGCCGGGATTCCAGGCACGAGCCGCCACAGCCCGCTAACCTCTTGTATGGTTTGTAGAGAGGGGATTTCACCATACGGGAACCAGCCTGGTCTCGAACTCCTTAGCTCAAGCTTCCCGACTGCCTCGGCCTCCCAGAGTGCTGACGTTACAGGTGTGACACAACATTTGTCGCTGTACTTTGGAAAATGAAAAAGATGAACTAGATCTAAGGACTCTCTCTCTCTCTCTCTCTCTCTCTCTCTCTCAACAAATGTCTCATTTGTGCTCCTTTATTTACTTGGCACTAAAATCTTTCAGAATGCCTATTGTTCATCTCAATTGGTGGAGGAAGAAACTGAGACTCTGACAATGGAAGGACCAAGCCCATGGGTGCCAAGGAGCAGGTGGCAGGGAGAAGGTGGACAGCCACGGCTGCTGGATACCACGGTCAATAAAGACTGGAGAACACCTAGCTCTCAGGCACTTCTGCCCCGTTCGACCTGGCCCCTCTCTGTTTTCACGGATCCAATTCTCTCCGCATCTCACCCTATCTCCAGCTCCCATCAAAAGCAGCTCTTCAGCCCTGGCCGAGATCCTGTGGCCAGGTGCCCAGCACAGGCCACCACGATGCGGGCCTCCTGTCAAAATCTGAAATGACCGTAGATTACACGTTCTGCTGTTTCATGAGCCCCCACGTTGCTCGCCTACGTGCCGAGGTACTTGTGTCTATGGCCACAAATGGCCTGCACATCAGAGTTTGGAAAACACTTATTTTCAGGACAGAGGCTTTGAAGGGACATCCACCTCTGCCTGTGTCCCAACTCTGCTACTCGTGCCTGCCTAAACTGGCAACCAGTTTTAGAAGCTCCATTCACCTGCTCTGTGAGGCTTCAAGGAGAGCGTGCCCAGGAAGGAATCATGGAGCCTCGACTGTAGTCAGCACTTACTGCGTGTGAGCCCTTTCTATTCTTCCTGTTGTTGTCTGAGCAAGAATTCAAAGGCAGCTTTGGTCTCGCCTGTGCAGAGCCTGAGGTGTAGGCAGTACTTCCAGGACCATTGCCTCAGGAGCCGGCATCCACGTTTCTTTGATGTGAAAACTGAGCGTAAAAGCAATTCATTTAGAGAAAGGTAGGAGGGCAGAAGGACATGGGCCTTCTGGTGGCTTGTTAAGTTCCAAGCTTCCCCAGACCCTGTCGTCTCCCAGTGTGTGACGTGAGGAACAGAGACAGACTTTTCCATTCAAAACTGTGTGACGAGTCACAGGCCAGCCGAGTTCAGGGTCCGGCAGGAGCGGAGCGATAGCGCACCCTTTGTCAGACCAGTCGGCACCCTGCTCCGGGCCTTGGTTTCATCATCTGCACAATGGCGACAGAACTAGCTGTTTCTTCATTTACTGAGCATCTTTAGTGAAGTGCCGGAAAGAGAATGTGGCGCTCCATGCCCTGATGTGTCAAGTGCTCAAGAAATGACAACTATCGTTCCTAATGTAACTTACGCTATTTCGCCCAGATATGTGGACCAAAAGGACCTAGACCCTATTGCTTTTGCCTCGGCCTCCAAAGTAAACGCCTCAGTGAGTTACCCTAATACCTTCCCCCTCCTCCAGCATGAGCAGGATTAAGGCTTTTCTGGGAATGGCACCACAATTTCTGAGCCTTGACTCTGAGCCAGGATCACAGTCTGCATGCTCTTCCCAATGTCAGGTGTGCGGCTGGTGGGGCGGATGTCATCACTGCCTCTCAACTAAATAGTAGACTTGAAGTGAGTGAAGGCCGCTCTCATAGGTCAGGCTGTAAAAGATGTAAGCATCAGTGACTTCATGCCCACACGTGGACATTGGAGGAACTGTCAACAGCTGTGGGGAACTGCAGATTCCAGCTGGGGAAAATCCAATGATAACCCCAGGGTCTCTGAGATAAAGCCTCCTCATCCAAAGGTGGCAGATTCCTGCCTCCAGAAGACCCAGGGAGCCTGCTCCCAGCATCCCAGAGACAGTTAGTTAGGACTCGCATCTCTAACATAAGCCTTCCAGGTATGCCAGGCAGGCACAAGGGTGTCCACCAGAAAAACCGACTGTCTCTATTTCTTCTGATTTGCCAACACCATTGGTATCCATTGCCAACACCCCTTACCCCTCCCAACCCGTAACCTCCAGTACCCACCATTTGTACTGTCTGCATGTATGAGTTCCCATTTGGAGACTCCACATGCAAGTGAGATCAGGTGCCATTTGTCTCTCTGTGCCTGGCTTATTGCACTTGGCCTAATATGCTCCAGGTTTACTCATGTCACACATGGCAGGAATTTTTTTTCCTTTTTAATGACGAATGTTCCTACCACGTACCCCACGACTCCGGGAGACTACGAGACTCTGCCTGAGTTCCTCTTCCCCGCAGTAAGCTGAGGCGGGCGTTAGGTCCAATATCTTGCATTGTACTCTCTGACCATAGATGCATCCAGTATATATATAGGACTCTGATAAATCAACAGTCAAATGATGACCTAATTCAAAACTGAGCACAGAATCGGAATAGACAGTTTGCCAAAGAAAGTATACAAATGGCCAATAGGCACAGGAAAATCTACCCCGCCCCCCCTTCATCATTATCAAGTAGGGAAATGCAAATCAAAACCACAATGAGCTATGGCTTCACACTCAGCAAGATGAAGAATAAAAAAGACAGGCAATAACAATTGCTGACAAGGACGTGGAGAGATTAGAGTCCTGGTACATTGCTAGTGGGAATATAGCCTAGGGCAGCTTGGTTGGAAAGAATCTGGCTGCCCCTCAGTACTAGAAACAGAATTTCCCTATGGCCCAGGAGGTCCACTGTTAGGTATGCACGACAGAGAAATGAAAACCTGTGTCCCAACAAAACCTGTACACGAACATACATGGTATCATTCTTCCTAGCGGTGAAAGGTTGTGAGTGGACCAGCGTCCATCGGTTGATGAACTCATGGGTGAAATTTAGTTTCTCCATTAAGGGGAGTATGGCTTGACAATAAAAAGGGATGAAAAACTGAGACACGCCATAACACACATGAGCCTGGCAAACGTGCCACTGAGGTACGGGACTGCTTCCGAATGCTCTCATTTCCCCAATGGACTGTCCACCAGCATGTCTCCCAGATTTGGGGTTACGTTATAGATTTCCATTGTAATTTCTGCCTCCGGCAGCTGCAGTTTTTCAGTTTGCCTTATGAGGTTTTCAGGAAATGCCCAGCATTTTTCCGCCCTGACTTCCCTGTTAGGTCAGAGAGGAGCAGCTTGCTTCTGTCCTTCAGGAAGCCGCTAGACAGGTTAGAACCCATGAAAACCATGACCTTTGAATGAGCTCTGCTCCCTCCAGGACCAGGTACCGGGATTCCTCACAGGGGATGCAGGCTGCTGGGTGCAATGCCAACACCGCATCGGGAAGCAGGCGGAGCAAGGGAAATGAAAATGCTGCAAAGTTGTCCTGTGAGTTTCTCTTTATGCATCTTTTTTTATTGAGGTAAAATACGCACACCATGACGTTTGGCATTTTAACCCTTTCTAGTTGACGTGTCCCTGGCGTGTGAGTACATTGTTGTGCAACCCTCACCACGATCCATTCGCACCAGTTTTCATCTGCTCAAAAGAAACTTGGTACCCCTCCCACAGTAACTCCCTTTCTCCCCTTTCCCACGGCCCCTGGTCATCTCTATTCTACCTTCTCTCTCCATGTATTTGCCTCTTCTCGGTACCTCACAGAGGTGAAATCTCACAGTCTATGTACTTTGGAGCCCAGCTCATTTTCCCTAGCCTAAAACCTTCGAGGTTCATCCGTGTTGTTCCACGTTGCAGGGTTTCGTTCCTAAAAGCTGCATCGTGCTGTTTGTGTATGCCACATCTTCTTAATCCATTCATCCAGTGACAGACTGTTTTTTCTTTTTCTTTTTATCTTTCTTTCCTTCTGTCTTTCTCTCTCTTTCCTTCTCTCTCTCTTTCTTTCTTTTTTCTTTTTTTTTTTTTTGTAGAGACACCGCCTCGCTGTGTCATCTAGGCAGCAGTGCAATGGCACGATCTCAGGTCACTGCAACTTGTGCATCCGGGGTTCAAACTATTCTCGTGCCTCAGCCTCCTGAGTGCCTCAGCCTCCTGAGTAGCTGGGCCTACATGTATGCACCACCACACCTGGCTGATTTTTGTCATTTTAGGAGAGACGGGTTTCGCCATGTCGGCCAGGGTGGTCTCAAATTCCTGACCTCAAGCCATCTGCCCGCCCCGGACTCCCAAAGTGCTGGGATTCCAGGTGTGAGCCATGCAGCCCGGCCCAGTGACAGACATTTAATATGTTTCTCTACTTTGGCTATTGTGAAGAGTGCCGTCAAAATGAGCCTGTCGCAGACAAATACTAGGTGATTCCACTGAAAGGAGAAATAGAAAATGGCTCATAGAAGCAGAGAGCGCAATGGTGGTTCCCTTCGACTGAAGGGGGTGGGGGAAACGGGGAGTCGCTCATCGGTGAGTGTAAAGTTTCAGTGATGCCAGTAAAATAAGCTCTGGAGACTTTCTGGACAAGATTGTGCCTGCAGCTAACACTCTCTTGTACACTTAAAGGTCTGCTAAGAGCGGAGATCTCACGTTAAGTGTCTTTGCACAATATTGTAAATGGCACTGTCGGGGCACTCTTCTCTGACTCCTCAGACTAGGTCAGGTCACCGTGTTATGGCAGCCTAGGTTCCTGTTCGTCATGTCCCACGCCACAGTGAAACACGCAGAAGAGTGTTTGCCACACAGCAAGCACTGGATACGTTTAGCTAGGAGTACAATTTCAACATAACAGTGTGTCGGGTTTTCAACTCTGATTGCATACGTTGATTAAAATTGGAGTTGGCTGTGAAACTATTACTTTGTTCATTCATACAATTAGCTCTGTTCTGGGTGTTAGAGACGTGAACGGGAGACACAAACATAATTTTGGATGACTGTGCATGTCCCATCCAAGCTATAAGGTAACCACACAAAGGCAGAGACAGACACTGTTTCCCTGCAGGTAGGCAGAGACCAGCAGAGAGGCTTTGCTCAGGGTGGGCTGAGGGAGCACTGCCCGATCCCTTCCGGAAGGCACCTTTAACCACAGAAAATGCACACGCACGGGTACCCATGCTTGTGTCCAAGGCTCAAAAAGGCCTGATGCCAGGGTTTCAAACTGTACCCATCCCTCCTGTCCCTGTCACACCTCTCCTTGGATGTGAGCCCTAGAGGCAATCTCCCTGTTTCACCAAAGAGTTGCTGTCTGTCCCCAAGCTCAGTGCCTACTCCTCAGGAGTCAGGCAGAGCAGCCAGAGCAATCGTCTAGCGTCTCCTGCACTCACTTTCCGGACAATTTCCTCTGCACTCAGTCTCCAGACAATTGGTCATCGTCCACCCCCAACCCCAGTGCTTGAAAACACGCTGAGGAGAGCTGCCCCTACAACTCAACAGAGCCAGAGACAAAGTGCAGGGGCACGCTGGAAGCATTCCCCCACCTTCCCATTCCTCCCTTCAAGAAACTTCCCCCCTCTCTCTGGGAGGTGGGAGCTTCTGCTTTGCTTCTGTCAGATGTCGCACACAGTCAAAGCACGGGAGAAAAAGGGACAACTGAAGGGATCCGGGACCAGCCGCCAGAATTCAAGGGAAACATGATAGGGTGTGGCGGTGGGGAGGTGCCTAGTCCGCGCGTCACACTCTTGCATAACTTGCCACGTCGCCTTGGCCTCCCAAAGTGCTGGGATTACAGGCGTGAGCCACCCCACCAGGCCTGGTGCAACTTCTTTGAAGGACAAATTGGCAGAAAGTTTCAACTTTCCAACTTTCATGTCCTTTAATGCATCAGTTTTACCTCTAAGAACATTTCCTGCAAATATGATCATATACATGTACAAAAAGTATGTAATACAAGGATGTTTGATGCAGCTTTTAAAGAAAACAAAAAACCTGTCACTTCGACGCAGTCACATTTCCTCTCTCACCCTGGGTTTTTATCTGTCGAATGTGGTAATAACCCCATGCCCTCAGAATCTCGTGAGGCTTTAATGCCGTAATGGACGTACGGCACTGAGCACGCAGCCTGGATCCAGAGGAAACTTGTAATATCGACAATTTAAACCTGGCACCTTACATCATTTTCCTTTATGTTTTCTCTAAAATCGTCCTTCCTTTCACCAATGAACCCCTCCACGAAGCATCTTTTCTTTCTCCTTCCCTTCATGATCGGGTGTCTGGAAGAAGGGGTGGGTGCTCTGTCCTCATTCCTCCACCTCTCTCTCACCTGTCAGCCTGCACGTGACCTTCACTCTGGCACCCCCCTCACTGTCTTCCATTGACTAACATCACCCGTGACCTCTGGGCTGCTACAGGTAATGAAGATTGTCCAGGTTTCAATTGCATGACCTTCCTCCTTCCTCTGACACCACAGAGCACTGTTTCCTCCTAGAAACACTCTTATCTCTCCAATCCTGTGCCACTGCTGTCCCGATGTCCTTCGCCCTTTCGCCAGAGCTCACATTCACCTAGCTCCTCCATCAGCTCTTCCTCCCGTACCCTGGCATTGCGTATTTGACCTTCTCTGGGCTTGGTCCTAGGGCCACTCGTTATCGATGCATGCTTTTACTGGGCATCCCCGATCGGAGCCTCACCTCTAACTCACCATCTATAAGTCACCAAGGATATTTCTTTATGCGCCCACACTGTCAGCACAGTTCCAGGCTGGAGTGACCAACTCTATGCAGTATATCCGATCGTGTTAAGGACACCTCTGACTCCACAGGACCAAAGACAAATGCATGCGTTTGGCTCCTTTCCAGTGTTGCCACCCCATTCGGAATCACTCTCTTCAGTGGCACACACCAGCAGTTTAGGCATCATGCTTGTCACCCCTTTCTCCCTTACCTGTCGTGTGGCATTCTGGCCAGCAGAGATTTCTCTCCTACATATCCATCAACGTTCTCTCTGTTTTTCCATCTCCACTACCACCATCTTGTCCAAGTTCTCATCACGGGATACTTTGACAATGTGAAGTGTTGCTAAGTGGCCATTACCCGCATTCACTCCAGCCTCTCTCCAATCCAAACGTTCCCAAGTGATACTTACAAGAACAGAGTATCACATACACGCGCACACACACCCCGCTCACTCCACCTGGTTACAACCGTAAGGGCTCTTCCGTGCTCTTAGGGTGAAAACCAAAATCTTTAGCATGGCCTGTGTGTTCTGACCTCTCCCTGAGGTTCAGGACTAGGATGCAACAAGAGAGGCACTTGGGATGCAGAATTTAAGGGAATGTTCTCAGCCAGAGTCGTGCCAGCGGAGTGCGGGCATCAGGGAATGGGTGCGTGTTCCAGTTTTGCACCCGTGAGGCCGCTCTTGCTTCCTCCCCGCTATCCTTGCCCATCCACCATACTCACAGTCATAACTGCTCACATTCACTCGATGACTGACTGCCACTGGTCATCAGAGTTGATGGTTCTGTGTGCTTTACGGGCACAATGTCCCGAATTCTCACAAGTACCCCCTAAGGTAACTTTCTCATCATCCCATAGGATACGAGTGAGGCCCCACAAGGTTCAATTACTTGTCCCCTGTTACAGAGCTACTCATGGAGAGAGCCTGGGGCCAAATGCAGGCCATCTGATTACACAGACCCAGTCATCAGCCTGAGTGGCACTCAGCCACTTTCTGTCTTTGCCCCCCCATCTCACAGCGCTCCCCTGTTTGTGGTTTTCACTCCAGTCACATAAAGTCTCTTCCGTTCCTTGGACTTCTTACAGTTATGCTGATCACAAGGCCGTTTCACATGCTGTGCCCTCAGTCAGAACTGAATGGCCACCACTGCTTTTTTTTTTTCTTGGAGAGGGGATCGCCATCACCCAAATTGGAGTGCTGTGGCCGAGCTTGGCTCACTGCAACCCTGCGAAACCCTGTCTCCACCGAAAAATACAAAAAATTAGCCAGGCATGATGGTGCACGCCTGTGGTCCCAGCTACTTAGGAGACTGAGGTGGGAGAATCGCTTAAGCCCAGGAAACAGAGGTTGCAGTGAGCCGAGATCATGCCACTGCACTCCAGTCTGAGAGACAGAAGGAGACCCTGTCTCAAAAAATTAATTAATTAACTCTGCCAAGATCTGCCTTTAATTGGTGTACTTAGGCAATTTACATGTGAAGTAAATATTGAAATGGTCTGCCATTTTATTATTTGTTTTCTGTTCCCTGTGTTTCTCATTCCTGTGTTTGTTTGTATTCATTTGGTCTACTTGGATATGTTTGAAAATTGAATTTTCACTCTTCTACAATACTTTGAGCATATCACTTTGTACCTTTTGTTGAACACACTTTTTCTCAAATTTTTATGGTACATAGTAGGTGTATTTATTTGTGGGTTACATAAGATATTTTGATATAGGCACCTAATACATAATAATCACATCAGGGTTAATGGGATATTCATCACATCAAGCATTAATCCTTTATGTTACAAACAATCCAGTTACACTGTTTTACTGATTTTTAAATGTACAAATAAATTATTTTTTACTATGTCACCCTGTTGTGCTCACCTTGTACTTTTTTTTTTTGAGACGGAGTTTCTCTCTTGTTACCCAGGCTGGAGTGCAATGGCGCAATCTTGGCTCACCTCAACCTCCACCTCCTGGGTTCAAGCAATTCTCCTGCCTCAGCCTCCCGAGTAGCTGGGATTACAGGCACGCGCCACCATGCCCAGCTAATTTTTTATTTTTAGTAGAGACGGGGTTTCACCATGTTGACCAGGATGGTTTCGATCTCTTGACCTCGTGATCCACCCGCCTAGGCCTCCCAAAGTGCTAGGATTACAGGCGTGAGCCACCGTGCCGGGCCTTGTACTTTTTTTTAGTGGTTTCTTTAGGTATCACAATATACATATGTTACCACCGTCTTTGTTATTTAATGATTTGGCATGAAGCGTTTGCATTACCTTACTTATGAAGTTTGGATAACCTTACTTATGTTAATATGGCTAGGAGTTAGGCTTTGTTTAGAGTTTGTTGTAGCACTAGGATTCAAAGGCTGCAATTTCCTCCAGTATAGTTTTTGTATCCTGTTTTCACTACGGGCTTCTCTAAGTATTCCTTCTCAGAGAAAGTTTTCTGTGTTGCAGCTCTTCCAGCTGTAATTTAATATTATCTTACGGGTGCCTTGTTGTGTTGGAAAGGTGTGAGGGAAAGAGGGCATTCTGTAATATCCCATTTAAATCTCAATGGTTTCTCTGGCTTCTGATCTTCACAAGGGTGTGTTTTCCTTTTTTGAGATAGAGTCTCACTCTGTCATCCAGACTGGAGTGCAGTGGTGCAATCACAGCTCACTGCAGCCTCAATCTCCCAGACCCAAGGGATCCTTTCACCTCAGCCCCTCAAGGAGAGTAGCTGGGACTACAGGTGTGTGCCACCATGCCCAGCTAATTTTTTTGTATTTTTTGTAGAGACAGGCTTTTGCTATGTTGCCCAGGCTGGTCTCAAACTCCCGGGCTTAAGTGATCCTCCCGCCTCAATGTCCCAAAGTGCTAGGATTACAGGCATGAGCTACCACACCCAGCCCATAACTGTCTTCTTGTGTATCTTCATTCACTCCTTAGGTGAGAATGCAAAACTGGAGGCCGCTTGAATAAGAATATCCTCCCCCATGGCTTTGGACAAGGCTCTGTAAAGTGTTCCCCACAAACATTTGGCTTTTGTTATGGAGTAGGCGTTACTGGAAAGGGATCCCAATCCAGACCACAAGACACGGTTCCTGTATCTCACACAAGAAAGAATTAGGAGACAGTACATATAATAATAAAGTGAAAGCAAGCGTACTTAAAAAGTAGAGGCTGGGCACGGAGGCTCAAGTCTGTAATCCCAGCACTTTGGGAGGCCAAGGCAGGTGGATCACGAGGTCAAGAGATCGAGACCATCCTGGCCAATATGGTGAAACCCTGTCTCTACTAAAAATACAAAAATTAGCTGGGCGTGGTGGTGTGTGCCTGTAGTCCCAGCTACTCAGGAGGCTGAGGCAGGAGAATTGCCTGAACCCAGGAAGCAGAGGTTGCAGTGAGCCGAGATCGCGCCATTGCACTCCAGCCTGGGTAACAAGAGAGAAACTCCGTCTCAAAAAAAAAAAAAAGATACAAAAAATTAGCTGGGCGTGGTGGTGGGCGCCTGTAATCCCAGCTATTTGGGAGGCTGAGGCAGGAGAATCACTTGAACCCAGGAGGCGGAGGTTGCAGTGAACTGAGATCATGCCATTGCACTCCAGCCTGGGTGACAAAACAAGACTCTGTTTCAGAAAAAAAAAAAAAAAAGTAAAGAAATAAAAGAATGGCTACTCTATAGACAGAGCAGCCCCAAGGGCTGCTGGTGGCCAATCTTTATGGCTATTTCGTAGTTATATGCTAAACAAGGGGTGAATTATTCATGCCTCCCCCTTTTAGACCATATAGGGTAACTTCCTGATGTTGTAAGCTGTTAAAACACTGGTGGGAGTGTAGCAGTGAGGACGACCAGATGTCACACTCATTACCATCCTGGTTTTGCTAGGTTTTAGCCACTTCTTTTCTGTAACCTGTTTCATCAGCAAGGTCTTTATGACCCGTGTCTTGTGCCAACCTTCTATCTCATCACACAAAGATTTTTATAGTAGCCAATGTAAAATTACTTGAAGAAGTAATTATGGATTACTGCGAAGTAAATGAAAACAAGAGGATCTCTGCCAAGCCATAGAAATTATAGAAAAAAACAAAATGGAAGTTACAACTAAAAAAATGAGAAAAAAATTAAAAACTTGCTGGACAGGGTTTACAGTAGAATGGAGCTGATGAAAGATATAATCAGTGAACCTGATTATATCTGTGTTTCCCTGTTTTATATTTTATATAATCAGTGAACCTGATTATATCTTGTTTTTCTCTGCTTTCAGATTGAGTATATCATATTAATCTCTGCATAAATACTGTACTCATGCACGGTAATGCAGCATACTGTACTCATGTAGATTAATCTGTACTCATGTACAGATTAGTAGGATATACTCAACCTGAAAGCAGAGAAAAACAAGTAAACCAAAATGAACAGAACTCTGGGATTAAAACAAAAGTTCTAACATTTGAATCATCAGAGCTTCAGGAAGACAAAATAAGTATTTGGGGGCTAAAGACAATACTCAACTATTGCTGCACAACCAGGGAGCTACTCTGACATGTAACGTGCTTGGAATTTCTTAGCAAAGAAATTTCTCAAACAGAGGAATTCTTCACACAGAATAAAACACCCATTCTTCAAACAGAATAAAACTGGACAAAATTAAAAATCAATGACTTTTCAAGATCCCGTCAGACAACTGAGTTGTCAGGACAAACCACCATCCTGAAATTTGAGAAGTAGATGAATCCAGAGCATCATAGCTAGGTAGATCACAGCTAAGATCTACTTAACTAACAGGAACAGAAACTGGTTGAACCATAGCTGGTAGAAAATTTCAACTGTAATTTTGACAAATAGCTTGAGGTTGAGTGTGAATTAGTATCAGGGTGCTCGCCATAACCACAATCCTGTACCCAATAAAAAAACCCAAACTCCACTGGCAGAAGAGCAGAGCAGTGCAGCAGAGAAGGAGAGACGAGAACAAACGGCTGAGTGTCTAGAGGAAAAGAGGCAACTGAGCATCAGAGACTACGATAGATGTGGCTTGACATCAGATGGCAGGACTTTAGGGAGGAGCTCGGCCAGAGGAGACTAGGCTTCAGGGAAGATCACCTTCTTCCTGCACCATCTCCCTTCCAGCTCCCCTTCCACTGAGAGCCACTTCCGCCGCTTAATAAAGTCTCTACATTCACCTTCCTTCAAGTCCCTGTGACCTGATTCTTCCTGGACACCGTAGAAGAACTGGGGTACCAAGAGAGCAGAGTGTAACAGGCTGTCACCTTGACTCTCCACTGAGCTGGTTAACATTTAGCCATCCACAGATGGCAACTGCTAAAAGAGCATTAATTGTAACACACCCCTAGTTGCTGGGTGGGGCCAGAGCTCCAAAGTGCTCACCCTGGTCCAGGAACTGCTCGCCTATATGCTATCCCCTTCCTGCAAGGGGTTTGAGCTTGGTGGCAGAACAAAACGAGCCATTTACCCGCCCCCATTCCATCACAAATCCCACAAGGGGATTTGTGAGAGGGAACCATCCCATCTCACTACATCTAGATTGTTCTTTTCCCTTTCATGAAGAATAGGGGGACAATGGCCTTAAATTACTTTCTGCCATTGAATGGAGGACCCTGAGGACCTGGGGCCTCTTGGCATCATCTGTGCATGTGGAGCAACCCACCTGTGGTCAGCCTGTGAAGGTCACTGAGTGAGTTGGCCCTCTGGGGATTAGCTGTAGCTGCAGGGAAATAGGACATGCTGTTTCCTTCATTTTGGGATGCAGGGTGGTTTATCATGCCCGCCAGGCCATAAATAGCTGTTGCAACTGCTGCTGATTGGTTGATTGACTGGATATGTATTTATTTATTTTTATTTTATTTTATTTATTTATTTTTTTTTTATTTTTTATTTTTTTATTTTTTGAGACGTAGTTTCGCTCTTGTTACCCAGGCTGGAGTGCAATGGCGCGATCTCGGCTCACCGCAACCTCCGCCTCCTGGGTTCAGGCAATTCTCCTGCCTCAGCCTCCTGAGTAGCTGGGATTACAGGCACGCGCCACCATGCCCAGCTAATTTTTTGTAATTTTAGTAGAGACGGGGTTTCACTAAGTTGATCAGGATGGTCTCGATCTCTTGACCTTGTGATCCACCCGCCTCGGCCTCCCAAAGTGCTGGGATTACAGGCTTGAGCCACCGCGCCTGGCTTATTTATTTATTTTGAGACGGAGTTTCACTCTTGTTACCCAGGCTGGAGTGCAATGGCGCGATCTCGGCTCACCGCAACCTCCGCCTCCTGGGTTCAGGCAATTCTCCTGCCTCAGCCTCCTGAGTAGCTGAGATTACAGGCACGCACCACCATGCCCATCTACTGTTTTTTATTTTTAGTAGAGACGGTGTTTCACCATGTTGACCAGGATGGTCTTGATCTCTTGACCTTGTGATCCACCCGCCTCGGCCTCCCAAAGTGCTGGGGTTACAGGCTTGAGCCACCGCACCCGGCCAATTTTATATATATATATATATATATATATATATATATATATATATATATATATTTTTTTTTTTTTTTTTTGAGACAGAGTTTCGCTCTTGTTACCCAGGCTGGAGTGCAATGGCGCAATCTCGGCTCACCGCAACCTCCGCCTCCTGGGTTCAGGCAATTCTCCTGCCTCAGCCTCCTGAGTAGCTGGGATTACAGGCACGTCCCACCATGCCCAGCTAATTTTTTGTATTTTTAGTAGAGACGGGGGTTTCACCATGTTGACCAGGATGGTCTTGATCTCTTGACCTCGTGATCCACCCGCCTCGGCCTCCCAAAGTGCTGGTATTACAGGCTTGAGCCACCGCGCCCCGCCAATTTTATATATATATATATATATATATATATATTTTTTTTTTTTTTTTTTTTTTTTTTTTTGAGACGGAGTTTCGCTCCCGTTGCCCAGGCTGGAGTGCAATGGCGCAATCTCGGCTCACCGCAACCTCCGCCTCCTGGGTTCAGGCAATTCTCCTGCCTCAGCCTCCTGAGTAGCTGGGATTACAGGCACGCGCCACCATGTCCAGCTAATTTTTTGTATTTTTAGTAGAGAGGGGGTTTCACCATGTTGACCAGGATGGTCTCGATCTCTCGACCTCATGATCCACCCACCTCGGCCTCCCAAAGTGCTGGGATTACAGGCTTGAGCCACCGCGCCCGGCCAAATTTTATATTTTTTAAAAGGAGGAAGAGTAGATTTGTACTGTACATGATGAAAGGAGGTGGTAATGGTATTATATATTCATTTTAATTTAAAACAAACCACACTCTTAATGCAGCCATGGCTTGAATTTGTTATCTTGCACTGTTCATTGCATGTAAATGCAATATATGCTTTGGATGTAAATCTTAGAAGTGCACAGTGTGAATGTAGGTTATCATTAATAAAACGTTAATCACAGTCTAAAATAATAAATGAATAAAATAAATGTAAATTGTCTAAATACAGCCGGGCGCGGTGGCTCAAGCCTGTAATCCCAGCACTTTGGGAGGCTGAGGCGGGTGGATCATGAGGTCTAGAGATCGAGACCATCCTGGTCAACATGGTGAAACCCCGTCTCTACTAAAAATACAAAAATTAGCTGGGCATGGTGGCACGTGCCTGTAATCCCAGCTACTCAGGAGGCTGAGGCAGGAGAATTGCTTGAACCCAGGAGGCGGAGGTTGCGGTGAGCCGAGATCGCGCCATTGCACTCCAGCCTGGGTAACAAGAGCGAAACTCTGTCTCAAAAAAAAAAAAAAAAAAAAAATTGTCTAAATACACCAATTAAAGATAGAGATTAACAGAGGTTTTAGTTAGTTTTTGTAACTTTTTAATTTTTAAAATTGTTAATTGAAAAATTACAATTATATCTATTTACGGTGTATACAGTGATATTATAGGCTAGGAATACCAAGTGGAATGATTACATCAAGCAAATTAGCATCTCTATCACTTCAAATATCAGTCTTTTTGTGGTGAAAACATTTGAAGTTTACTGTCTAAGCAAATTTGAAGCATACAAAACACTATTGTTAACTGTAGTCACCATGATCTGCAATAGATATCAGGTTGAAAACAAATTTTTAAAATTTTGATGAAAAAGAAGTAGTGGTCGGGCGCGGTGGCTCACGCCTGTAATCCCAGCACTTTGGGAGGCCGAGGAGGGTGGATCACGTGGTCGAGAGATCGAGACCATCCTGGTCAGCATGGTGAAACCCCATCTCTACTAAAAATACAAAACATTAGCTGGGCATGGTGGCACGTGCCTGTAATCCCAGCTACTCAGGAGGCTGAGGCAGGAGAATTGCCTGAACCCAGGAGGCGGAGGCTGTGGTGAGCCGAGATTGCGCCATTGCACCCCAGCCTGGGTAACAAGAGCGAAACTCCGTCTCAAAAAACAAACAAACAAACAAAAAAGAAATAGAAAAAATTATGTGTGGGCCATTTTCACATCCAGCCATGACTGTGATGAAATAACTTGTTACAATCCTACTCACCATGAACAAAAAGTAAAAAAACTGGATGAAAGAAAAACAATGGGCCAGATGTGGTGGCTCACACCTGTAATCCCAACACTTTGGGAGACAAAGGTGGGCAGATCATTTGAGGTCAGGAGTTCAAGATCAGCCTGGCCAATGTGGTGAAACCCCGTCTCTACTAAAAATACAAAAAATTAGCCGGTGTGGTGGTGGGCGCCACCCCAGCTACTCAGGAGTCTGAGACAAGAGAATCACTTGATCCCAGGAAGGGGAGGTTGCAGTGAGTTTAGATCACTGCTCTGCACTCCAGCCTGGATGACAGAACAAGGCTCTTTCTCTAAAAAAAAAAAAAAAAAAAAAAAAATAGAAGAAAAGAAAATGTTATTTGAAGGCATCAGAGAACTTATTTTGTGTCCAGGACATCAGAGTGAAAAAATCTAGAGGTTAGGGAAACTCACTGAGGGGAATTCAGCAGTCTTGTGCTGTTTTTTCCCTCAGATAATTTGCTGAATCCCAAACTGCCCTGTGTGAGAGGACATCATTCAACACACAAAACATTTGCTAAGAGGTAGAGAAGGTATCAGCTCTTCAGAAAGCTATGGAAACAAAACTTAGAGTTCAGTCCACCAAACTTGTCAATATTTGAGAAGTCAAGATCTCAGGAAAAAGAAAAGCAGACAAAAGTGAGACCAATATGGGGTGGTTTTATTCCTAGAGGCATTTGTCCACACTTAAGCTACAGAAAACATGTGACTAAGAAGCTCAATAGACAGCACTTAAAAATCTCAGCAGATTTCTCAGCAGCCCCCAGCATTGCATGGTAAAATACTGAATTCAGAAGTCACCCAAAATGGGACCTCTACTAAACACCCCAGACTCATAAGAGCCCTGGAGAGCTGCAACTTGAGAGGGAAAAATCAGAGGTAGATGAAACTTTATAAAGTCTGAAGCATCCTTGAGTCAGCTGTCTCTGGATGGAAGTGATTGTCCCTTCACTAACAGCCTGCCAGAAGAGAGAATGAATCTTCTAGGGAGGGAGATAACATCATGTAGAGCCCATAAAACTTTTTTTTCTTTTTATTTTATCTATTTATTTATGTTTTAAAGATGCGGGGTTTCACCATGTTGGCCAGGATGGTCTCCATCTCCTGACCTCATGATCCGCCCCTCTTGGCCTCCCAAAGTGCTGTGATTACAGGCGTGAACCACTGTGCCTGGCTGAAACTTTTTGATTAGTAATGCCTGACATGTAATTCAATTATCAGACTTATCAAGAAATAAAAAGACAAAAGAAAATACCAACACCCCAATATCGGAGCAAGATATTTATGTTTAATATATTCAAGAATATGGATAACAAATTTGGGATTTCATCAGAAAACTGGAATTTGAGCATCTGTTGCTATGGCTTGAATATGGTCTGATCGCAACAAAACTCATGTTGCAACCTTAATTCCCAGAGCAGCCATGTTGAAAGGTGAAACCTTCAAGAGGCAGGGCCCAACGGAAGGCGTTTAAGTCATGGGGACTCTGCTCACATGGGCGGTTTGGTGCCTTTCTCATAAGAGTGACTGAGTTCTTGTTTTCCTGAAACTGGATTAGGTCTCTCAGGAATAGATTACTTCCCACGAGAACAAATTGTAATAAAGCAAGGTTGCCTTTCACGTTTGGCCTCTTTGCATGTATCCACTTCCCGTTTGACCTTGCCCAGGATATGACACAGTATAAAAGCCCTCACCAGAAGCCCAGCGGATTCCAGCACCGTATAATCCCTTGAGCTTCCCAGCCTGCAGAACCATGAGTTAAGTAAGCTTCTTTTCTTTATAAATTACCCAGTCTCAGATATTCTGCTATACAGAATGGACTAGGACATCAATCAAATGAATTCACTGAAAAATGGAGAACTGAGCATTTTAAACCTGAAACTAGTAATTCAATATTTGAGTTTAACTGAGTATTGGAAACAGAAGACTAGAAGGAGAAGGAAAGGCCAAATAGAAATCACATGTTTGTAAGGTTCGTTCCTGAGACATCATAGATATACCACCTGCATAGAAGGGCCAAGGACAAATAATGGCAAATGTGGTAGCTGTTGGGAACCAGCCAACCCTGTGCGTGGGTGCCCCGTGTCCCAGCAGTGTAGAGGGAGTGAGAAAAGGAAATAAAGACACAAAAGTAGAAGTTTACAGCATGGGTCCAGGGGTCCAATGCTCTCTTGCGAGGGGTGAACTGCGTTGGCCCTGAACTCTGGGCTCCAAACACTTTTGTGTGTGTGTGTGTGTGTGTGTGTGTGTGTGTGTGTGTGTGTGGGAGTTTCACTCTTTTTGCCCAGGCTGGAGTGCAATGGCGCAATCTCGGCTCACCACAACCTCCGCCTTCCGGGTTCAAGGGTTCAAGCGATTCTTCTGCCTCAGGTGCGCACCACCACTAATTTTTGTAATTTTTTAGTAGAGATGTGGTTTCACCACGTAGCTCATGCTGGTCTCGAACTCCTGACCTGTGATCCGCCGGCCTCGGCCTCCCAAAATGCTGGGATTATAGGCTGAGCCACCACGCCCGGCCTCCAAACACTTTCATTGTGTGCACAATCTGATCGATCTTACGGGCGTGAAAGGGGAGGATGAAGGGGTAAGTAAGACTGGGGCGGGGGGGGGAAGAGTGCTTGAGATTCTTCTAAGACATGCTGAACTAGTGCTCAGAGTTTATCACCGATTGTTATCAGGGTGCGGCTGCATTAGAAGTGTAGCAGATGAGGAGCAACCCGGTCTGACCACAACCAATGCATCCAGGGACTTTTATCTCCTGAGCATTGAGGACCTGGAGCAATTAAAATCGCTCCATATTCCGAGAACCTAAACAGAGCCTGAGGCGTTCCGTGATCTCTGCCCTTCAAGGCTTTTCTCCTTGCTAGCTCCTATCTGCAAAGACCCTCCCGGATCTTGTGAGCAGAGGTCGCCTCCCTTCTCAGAGATCTTTGCACAAGCCCTCTTGATGAGGCCTTCCTGCAGTCTCCTTATTGAGAAGGCATTCGTGGGACCACAGCAGTATTCCCTGCTCTGCAGCCACACCCTGAGGTGTTCCCCGGGGTTACTGCACTCTCGGATGGTCTTTACCTTAGGCCTCCTGTTGCTGCTTGATTTCTGATTAACTGCACCAATAATACAGTTTAGTTCGGTGTATAAACTTCAGTGTACTCTGAGCCAAGCAAGCTTATAATTATTTAGCTAGAATTAGCATAGGTCTCCCCTTGTCCATCTTGACCCACAGTAGCAAATATCTATGGCAACTAATACCAATACCAGCACTGTGTGATGGACACTGTCCGGACTACAGTCATTATCCAGAAACAGGATATAAGTGTCACATATGTTCAAATCATTACATGAAATACACCTCACGCTGTGCTGAGCAAACAATAGACCTCTTTTCCTTCCTCTGTTAGTGTTTCCCATGGTGATTTGGGGAATCTTCAGAAGTGATTATGTTCAGTGGCACAGGGAAAAATAATGCCCCATGAAGTCACCAACCAGTATGCTGATTAAACCACGTGGCCCCTTCTAACTGGGCTTCTATTCTAGCCCCTCATACATAACATGGATATAATGCCAATTTTTGCTTTGTAGAACTGTTGTGAGTACTGAACAATGTAGCAGATAAAAAAAGAAAGTTCCCTGGACACAGTATATGGCTTAGTTACTGTGAGTTTATTCCCTTCAGTCCATATTCAATCCTTGCCCCGACTCTGTTTTTGATCCTAGAAGTTCTTTCTCCTTTCTCACTGGCTTTGTCGATTGCTGGCCCAACAGCCTTTCCCACCAATATCAGGTAGTAAACACACTGCATTTGTTCAAGGAAGCAATATGTCCAGTCCGGGGCGGGGGGGGGGGGCATCAAGATTCTTCTAATCATGACTATCACAATCCCCTTTGTCAAACGATGGTTTTCAACCTCCCCTGCAGCTAGTAGTGGACATGGGACCCAGGTGTGCCCAGTGAGGTGTACAGGAAATGTCTGGGAGGCTTCTGTAGAAAAAGATGGTTTCTTAAAAAGAGGTCAAAGAAAAGAATGCTGATACTCGGATGCAACAGAGATGCCTGGAATCATGCTGTGACAAGCAAGAAGTCATAGAGACAACTTGTGGAAAATGGCGAAGCAGTATGGAAGCCTTGATGTTTTTGTGGGTCTCTGAGCAGCTGAATCAGGACAGGTGTACCTTCAGCCTTCTTATCACAGGAAATTAAAAGAATGAGGCCCTGTTGGTCTTTGGCTTTAAACTTTAGCTTAAGCACATTTGAAGGTAGTTTTAGAAATACTAATGCTGCCGGGTGTGGTGGCTCAAGCCTGTAATCCCAGCACTTTGCGAGGCCGAGGCGGGTGGATCACGAGGTCAAGAGATCGAGACCATCCTGGTCAACATGGTGAAACCCCGTCTCTACTAAAAATACAAAACATTAGCTGGGCATGGTGGCGAGTGCCTGTAATCCCAGCTACTCAGGAGGCTGAGGCAGGAGAATTGCCTGAACCCAGGAGGCGGAGGTTGCGGTGAGCCGAGATCGCGCCATTGCACTCCAGCCTGGGTAACGAGAGCGAAACTCCATCTCAAAAAAAAAAAAAAAAAAATACTAATGCTCTGGCCCCATATCCAGAAACTCTGAATTCAGCAGTCTATATTGTGATGGATTTGGACATTTTAAAAAAACAATCTGTTATAAACATTGTCAAGCAGATACATGACAAGCTATTATATGATAAGGAACCTACATATAGATCATACTCCACTTCAACAATCATAAACTCTTGGTCATTCTTATTCATCTGTATCCACTAACTTCCCCCACCCCTCCAGCTTAGCTTCAGGGAAGTTCCAGACATCATATCAGTTAATCCATATATACTGCTGAATGTATCTGTCAGAGAAAAAGACAACCTAAAAACACTACTTAAAAATATAATGTATTCCATTATCATGCTTAAACAATAATGAATAAATGTCAAATATCTTCAATATTTATTCACAGCTAATATTTCCCTTACTGTGTCATAAGTACTAATGTTTTCCTTTGAGTTTTTCAACTCCAGACCCCATTTAGTCTCACTCATTGTAATTAGTTGTTATGTCTGTTAATCTTTTTTTTTTTTTTTTTTTTTTTGAGACGGAGTTTCACTCTTGTTGCCCAGGCTGGTGTGCAATGGCGCGATCTCGGCTCACCGCAACCTCCGCCTCCCGGGTTCAGGCAATTCTCCTGCCTCAGCCTCCTGAGTAGCTGGGATTACAGGCACATACCACCATGCCCAGCTAATTTTTTGTATTTTTGGTAGAGATGGGGTTTCACCATGTTGACCAGGATGGTCTCGATCTCTTGACCTCGTGATCCACCCGCCTCGGCCTCCCAAAGTGCTGGGATTACAGGCGTGAGCCACCACGCCCGGCCATGTCTGTTAATCTTTAGTAAAATTCACTCTCTGTCTCCCTATCTTTCTTTTGAGAAATGAGTCCTTTATTCTATAATGGCTCCCACATGCTGGGGTTTGCTGGTTTCTTTTCATTGACATTGTTTAACACACTCTTGTTTCCTCCCTTTCCTGTGAATTCAGAGTTACGTCTAGAGTCTCCATCATATTTGGCTTGGTATTTTAGCAAAGGTACCTCAGAGGCAGAGTTGCATAAATCCATTAGGGACACATTGTGAATGGTTGTCTGTCCTTTGCAATGGGAGCTGATATTGGTGGTCATTGCCTCAATCACGTGTCATTTGAGGCTTACTATGAGGTCTTTACCTCTATGTATCCTTCTTCATTTGTCAGATGGAAATCTTCTCTGATAAGAAACTTCTCTGAACCCCTACTTGGTAATCAAGTATTATAGCTTATATGACGAATACAGTTAATTGTTTCAATTTTGCCTCAGTTTACCCGTTTCAAAATAATGAATTTGTTCCCTAGCATCTAATATTTTTAGACATTTTTTCTTTTCTTTATTTGACATTTTTCTTTATTTTTAATAACCTAATAAAAGTTGTAATGCGTACAACATGTTGTTTTAATTATGTATTCATTGCTGACCGGCTAAATTGGGCTACTTAACATATGAATTTCCTCACTGCTTATCTTTTTTTTTTTTTTTTGATATGGAGTCTCGCTCTGTCATCCACGCTGGAGTGCAGTGGCACCATCTCAGCTCACTGCAACCTCTGCCTCCTGGGTTCAAGTGATTCTCTTACCTCAGTCTCCTGAATAGCTGGGACTACAGGTGCATGACACGCCTGGCTAATTTTTGTATTTTTAGTAGAGTCGGGGTTTCACTATGTTGTCCAGGCTTGACTTGAACTCCTGACCTTGTGATCCACCTGTCTCGGCCTCCCAAAGTGCTGGGATTATAGGCGTGAGCCACCGCACCTAGCCTTCTTTTTTTTTTTTTTTTTTTTTTTTTTCTAAAGACGGGGTTTCACCATGTTGGTCAGGCTGGTCTTGAAATCCCGCCCACCTTGGCCTCCAAAGTGCTTGGATTACAGGCGTGAGCCACTACGCCCCGCCTTTCTCTGCTTCTTAATCTCTATGTTTTTTATTTTTTATTATGGGTGTGCATTTTGAGGACTAATGAGTGTTTGGGTCTTGGCCACATCAAAGAACCTTTTGTGACCAGCCTTTTTTTTCCCCAAACATCAATTTTCTGATTCCTAACATGGAGCTAAGAGCTTGCTCTCCTGTGTTATTGCATGCAAATTCTGGGATGCGTAAGATATATGTACGTATGTTTACTCAGTGACTTAGTCCATGAATGCTACTATAACAAAATACCTGAGATCATATAATTTATAAAGAGCAAAAATTTCTTTTTCACAATTCTGGAAGCTGGAAGTCCAAGATCAAGGTGTGGGCATTGCAAGAATTGGGGACTGCCTCAGAATGGATATGGTTTGGCTCTGTATACCTACCTAAATCTCACCTTGAATTGTAATAATCCCCATGTGCCCTGGGAGTGACCCCGTGGGAGGTAATTGAATCATGAGGTGGGATTTTCCCATGCTGTTCTCATGATGGTGAATAAATCTCATGAGATCTGATGGTTTTATAAAGGGCAGTTTTCCTACACATGTTCTCTCTTGCCTGCTGCCATGTAAGACGTGAATAATTACCACAATCATACAGCACAATTGAGTCTCACGGAGAGCTGCCACCTCCTTCACAGTTGGAGAGTTGAGGAAACAGGAGGCTTCCACTACAACTGCAAATTCTTGGCATACAGTACCTTAGTTAGCTTCCTAGAAACAGGAAACTCCACTAGAACTGTTGGCCAAGGGAGATACATTTCCCAGCTAGGTCTATACCTCCAAGTCATGCCTGCCTTACCCCACGTCGCTCTACACTTAGATTGACTCTAAATGAAATCTGTCTAGGGTGCATCATATTGACAGAAGGTAAAAATGCATTTGGAATCCTAGCAGCAAAACTCTAGGAAATGGAGGCTTAAGCTTTTTAACCTTTTCAGTACTGAGAAGCATATTTGTGAATGGGGCTGCCACATACGCCAAGAGAACCAATATAAGGCACAGGGTTCTTAACTCTATGTTTACTAGCTCCTTAATATTTTTCTGTTCTCCTCCTTTCAGCCCACCATACACCACTGTTAGTTAAACCTGGATGAAACTTAAGACTCTACTGGTGCCCCAGGTTGCCCAATGATGCTAGTTGTAAGATGGGGAAAGAGAGGAATCTCATAACCTAAAGTATTATATGCTCCAGTCTGGTGCTGCTTTTGTTGACCTAAATTCTTTTTTTTTTTTTTTTTTTTTGAGATGGAGTCTCTCTCTGTGGCCAGGCTGGAGTGCAGTGGCATGATCTCGGCTCACTTCAACCTCCGTCACCTGGGTTCAAGCGATTCTCCTACCTCAGCCTCCCAAGTAGTTGGGACTACAGGTGCCTGCGACCACACCCAGCTAATTTTTGTACTTTTAGTAGAGATGGGGTTTCACCATGTTGGTCAGGTTGGTCTCGATCTCTTGACCTTGTGATCTGCCTGCCTTGGCCTCCCAAAGTGCTGGGATTACAGGTGTGAGCCACTGTGCCCGGGTTTGTTTACCTAATTTCTTTAAAAAACAATTTTATTACTCCCAAATCAGCTACCTCCCCAATACCATAAAAGCCTATTGTAAATCTTCCCCTCTTCATAATTTTTCTTTTTTTTTTTGAGACGGAGTTTCGCTCTTGTTACCCAGGCTGGAGTGCAATGGCACGATCTCGGCTCACCACAACCTCCGCCTCCTAGGTTCAGGCAATTCTCCTGCCTCAGCCTCCTGAGTAGCTGGGATTACAGGCACGTGCCACCATGCCCAGCTGATTTTTTGTATTTTTAGTAGAGACGGGGTTTCACCATGTTGACCAGGATGGTCTCGATCTCTTGACCTCGTGATCCACCCACCTCGGCCTCCCAAAGTGCTGGGATTACAAGCTTGAGCCACCGCGCCCGGCCTTCATAATTTTTCTTATTGCAGTGTTCCCTTACAATTTCCAATCTCCTCCTTCAGGAAGGAAGCACAAATCCTCATGAAAGAACTACACTGAATTATCCCTTTTCTCTTAAATTTGTTGTATTTCCATTCTTTCCAGGTAATCTAAGATTTTACCTTCTCCCTCTGTTTGTGATTTAACCCTGCCGAATCTCCCCATTCCTTTCTTTATATATAATAGATGATACAAGCCAGTGTGGTCTTGGAATCATATTGCCTGTGTTTGAACTCCATGTCCACTGTTTATTAGCTGTGCAACCTTGAGTAATTCCCCTGGCCTCTTTGAATGTTATTTTCTTATCTGTAAACGAGAGTGATAAGATTACCTTCTTCACAGGATAGTAGGGAAAATTAAATGAGAGGATCCATATAAAATAATTGAAATATGACCTACACTTAGGAGGCACTCAATGAAAGTGACTATCAGATAGATGCAATTCAACTATGAAACACAGGCAGAAAATACAGAGAGCATTTATGCAAAGAAAAAAAATGTTCACTTTAAATTATATTGATGATGGTAGTAAGATAATCAAATGAGTAATTACTTTAGTTTCTAAATCTATCTATCTTTCCATGTTATCATTGAGAACCAGTATTTCTGGTTTGGCAGAAATTTGTAAAATTGGCCTGGTACATCTTGTCACACCATATAATAAGTAAACCATCAAGGACTACTAGCATAGTCTCAAAAGCGTTCAGAACTCAACCTGAAGAGGCATCCACTGTCAAATGATCATCAATAAGTATAGTCAGTAAAATTTTTCAAAATGACTCAAATATATGTAAATCCAATAATTCATAATTTTTGCATTTAAAATCCTTATTTTGTCATCTGTGAAAGATTCTAGGGAACCAACTCATTACTTTTGAAAACTCCTAAATAACACAAAAGAATCAAACACTTGGGGCCGGGCACGGTGGCTCAAGCCTGTAATCCCAGCACTTTGGGAGGCCGAGGCGGGTGGATCACGAGGTCAAGAGATCGAGACCATCCTGGTCAACATGGTGAAACCTCGTCTCTACTAAAAATACAAAAAATTAGCTGGGCATGGTGGCGTGTGCCTGTAATCCCAGCTACTCAGGAGGTTGAGGCAGGAGAATTGCCTGAACCCAGGAGGCGGAGGTTGCGGTGAGCAGAGATCGCGCCATTGCACTCCAGCCTGGGTAACAAGAGCGAAACTCCGTCTCAAAAAAAAAAAAAAAAAAAAAAGAATCAAGCATTTTTTTCTGCATTTCCTTTACAATCTATATCTCAAAGTAACAAAATTGCTGAAAGAAAGTTTTTGGAGCAGCACTCCAGGTAATAAAAAAACAAAGAATGAGGGCCGGGCGCGGTGGCTCACACCTGTAATCCCAGCACTTTGGGAGGCCGAGGCGGGTGGATCACGAGGTCAAGAGATCAAGACAATCCTGGTCAACATGGTGAAACCCCGTCTCTACTAAAAATACAAAAAATTAGCTGGGCATGGTGGTGGGTGCCTGTAATCCCAGCTACTCAGGAGGCTGAGGCAGGAGAATCGCCTGAACCCAGGAGGCGGAGGTTGCGGTGAGCTGAGATCGCGCCATTGCACTCCAGCCTGGGTAACAAGAGCGAAACTCCGTCTCAAAAAAAAAAAAAAAAAAAAAAAAACAAAGAATGACAGAAGTGCAATATCACAATTTTACAACCTCTAATGATATGTCTCTACACAAGTATAAATAATTGTGGCTAACTGTAAAAAGAGTCACAAACCAACCTCATGTGCCTTTTGATGGAAATAATCAAAATTCCCTTGAAGTATTCTTGTCAAAAAATTGTGCCTGAGGCTGGGTGCGGTGGCTCACGCATGTAATCCCAGCACTTTGGGAGGCCGAGACAGGTGGATCACCTGAGGTCAGGAGTTCGAAACCAGCCTCGGAAACACGGTGAAACCCTGTCTAAAAAAAAAATAAAATTTTTTAAAGAAAAAATTTGTATCAGAATCTGGTCAAGCTAAAAGATAATTATCGATAAACTGGAAATACTGAGAACAAAGGAACATTGTAAACTCTACCATAGGGATACAGTCAGCAAAGCCGAGAATGAAAAAAACAAAAAAGGATGCAAAGGACCTCTTCAAGGAAAACTACAAAGCACTGCTCAAGGAAATAAGAGAGGGAGCTAACAGATGGAAAAACATTCCATGCTCATGGTTAGGAAGAATTAATATCGTGAAAATGGCCATACCACCCAAAGTAATTTATAGATCCAATTCCATCCCCAGGAAGCTATCATTGACTTTCTTCACATAATTGAAAAAAAAAATAAAACCCTTAAATTTCATATGGAATCAAAAAAGAGCCTGCATAGCCAAGAAAATCTTTTTTTTTTTTCTTTTGAGACTGAGTTTCGCTCTCGTTACCCAGGCTGGAGTGCAATGGCACAATCTCAGCTCACCACAACCTCCACCTCCTGGGTTTAAGCAATTCTCCTGCCTCAGCCTCCCAGGTAGCTGGGACTACAGGCACACGCCACCATGCCCAGCTAATTTTTGTATTTTTAGTAGAGACGGGGTTTCACCATGTTGACCAGGATTGTCTTGATCTCTTGACCTCGTGATCCACCCGCCTCGGCCTCCCAAAGTGCTGGGATTATAGGCGTTAGCCACCACGCCCGGCCAAGAAAATCTTAAGGAAAAAAAAAAAAAAAAGCAAACGTGGAGGCATCACTCTACCTGACTTCAAACTATATTACAAGGCTACTGTAATCAAAACAGCATGGAACTGGTACCAAAACAGAGACATAGAACAATGGAACAGAATAGAGGCCTCAGAAAGAACGCCACACAGCTACCCACCATCTGATCTTTGACAAACCTGGCAAAAACAAGCAATATGGAAAGGATTCCCTATTTAATAAATGGTGTTGGGAAAACTGGCTAGCCACATGCAGAAAGCTGAAACTGGACCCCTTCCTTACACCTTACACAAAAATTAACTCCAGATGGATTAAAGATTTACACATAAGACCTAACACCATAAAAGCTCTAGAACAAAACCTAAGCACTACCGTTCAAGACATAGGCATGGGCAAGGATTTCACGACTAAATCACCAAAAGCAAAGGCAACAAAAGCCAAAATAGACAAATGGGATCTAATTAAACTTAACAGCTTCTGCATAGCCAAAGAAACTATAAATAGAATGAACTGGTAACCAACAGAATGGGAAAAATTTTTGCAATCTACCTATCTGCCAGTGGCCTGATATCCAGAATCTACAGAGAACTTAAACAAATTTACAAGAAAAAAACAAACAACCCCATCAAAAAGTGGGCAAATGACTTGAACAGATACTTTTCAAAAGAAGATAGTTATGCAGCCAATAAACATATGAAAAAAAGCTTATCATCATCACTGGTCATTAGAGAAACATAAATCAAAACCACATTGAGATACCACCTCAGAACAGTTAGAATGGCTATCATTAAAAAATTAGGAGACAATGGATGCTGGAGAGGATGTGGAGAAACAGGAGCGCTTTTACATTTTTGGTGGGAGTATAAATTAATTCAACCACTGTGGAAGACAGTATGGCGATTCCTCAAGGATCTAGAAATAGAAATAGCATTTGACCCAGCATTACTGGGTATATACCCAAAGGATCATAAATCATTCTATTATAAAGACACATGCACATGTATGTTCATTGTGGCACTGTTCACAATAGCAAAGACTTGGAACCAACCCAAATGCCCATCCATGATAGACTGGACAAGGAAAATGTGGCACATATACACCATGGAATACTATACAGCCATAAAAAAGATGAGTCCGTGTCCTTTGCAACAACGTGGATAAAACTGGAAACCATCATTCTCAGCAAACTGACACAAGAACAGAAAACCAAACATCACATGTTCTCACTCATAAGTGGGTGTTGAACAAGGAGAACACATGGACACAGGGAGGGGAATATCACACACCAGGGCCTGGGGGGTGGGGGGCTAGGGGAGAAATAGCAGGAGGTGGGGGGATTGGGGAGGGATAGCATTAGGAGAAATAACTAATGTGGATGATGGGGCGATGGATGCAGCAAACCACCAGCATGGCACGTGTATACCTATGTAACAAACCTGCACGATCTGCACGTGTACCACGGAACTTAAAGTGTAATTTAAAAAAAAAAAAGAAAAAAAGAAAAAACCTCTACCAGTCACATCATCCACTTTCCTCAATAAATAAATGACATGAAAATGGGGAGGATAAATTAGGTACTCATAGATTAAAAGAGACTTAAAAAATACATCAAAAAAGGCAAATTGAACTGTAGTGTCTGAGTATACACATTTGTATAATAAAACTATTCAGAAAATTGTATAGGTTATTATAGTAAATGTCACAATAGAAGTTACATTGAGAAGTGGCGGAAGTCATCTGTGATTGAACAGGGAACAGGTAGGCCTTCTGGGTTGGCTGGCAAATTTCTATTAACTTGGATGGTTGTTACAAGTGTGTTTCCCTTATCATAAGTCAAAAAGCTGTAATTTTTTAGTGTGACTTTCTGTGTTTGTGCTATATTTTACAATAAAAAGTATTTTTAGACCGGGCACGGTGGCTCAAGCTTGTAATCCCAGCACTTTGGGAGGCCGAGGCGGGTGGATCACGAGGTCGAGAGATCGAGACCATCCTGGTCAACAAGGTGAAACCCCGTCTCTACTAAAAATACAAAAAATTAGCTGGGCATGGTGGCACGTGCCTGTAATCCCAGCTACTCAGGAGGCTGAGGCAGGAGAATTGCCTGACCCCAGGAGGCGGAGGTTGCGGTGAGCCGAGATCGCGCCATTGCACTCCAGCCTGGGTAACGAGTGACACTCCGTCTCAAAAAAAAAAAAAAGTATTTTTTAAAGGAGGAAACATTGAATTAAACAATGGTTAGATGTTACCTACACTCTTTTTTAAAGCCTTTGATGAGGAAAATTGTCTCATTTACTGAAGAACTCTTAGGCAGAGAGACTCGAGACAAGCATCTCATCACACAAACCAAAAGATTTTTGTCCAAGGCCAATCTCTCTGGAAACAATCCGGTCAGTTCCTGTCTCTCTCTTGGATTGACCTGGGAACCCCAGCAATGATGGATTAGGAGGACATTCACAGACTATTTCTCATTTCTCCTTTATGATTCTAACAGTGAAGTATCCTCTGTTTTCTGAGATACCACTAAGTAGCAGTCATGCCAATATGCTCATGACCAATGCATTTGATCAGGTGAAGGAAAAATCCTAGATGTCCCCTGCTTCCCTGCATGAATGACCTTATGTGAACACGACTGCCAAAACCTTGACAGGTTCTCCCAGTCCATTGTAGTTTCACAGAATGTCCAAGGAGTCTCCAGCACTTGTGTGGAGTATTGTCCAGGTTCTCTGTACACATTCCACCTCTCAGTTCTTCCTGTTTATTGTCAATAACCGTGCACATTCTCTTTATGTCACTGCAAATAATGAAGCCATAAGCAGAGGCAAAAAGAATGAAGGTATTTGGTATCTAAGGGTTTAGAAACAATACAGAACTAGTAAAATAGTGGCAGCCCCAGAAAGAAAACATCGAGGGTACAAATCTGTCTTTTTTTTCTTATCCCTAAAGTCTGGAGAACACAATTCTCAAGTTATAAATGAGGTACTTGGTTTTATAATATTTTGCTTGGTTGTTGGATTTATTTAATATCCAACTATGGGACACCATCTTGTACTAAGCAGATTGTTTGGACTGAACAATCTTTTTAGGTGTGTCATAAAACCTGAATTCATACAAGGAAAAGGTGGCAGATTTGAGTACATGAAGACTAAAAGCAGATTCTGAGGAATAAGTTTATTTTTTCTATCACAGTTTGCACTAAATTAATTTACAAACAAGATCACCGAGGCTTTGGCTCAACTGTTAAGACTTTCTGAAAGTGAGATTCTTTTGATTAGGGTCTGAAGGTGTTTGTTCGTCTCAGAAGTCCTAATTGGTTTAATTACGCTGACTCCTACATCCCTGTCTCATTACCATAAGTTGAAGAGGGGTTCAACAGGACACTGATTGTTTCTTAGACCAAAGCCAGCACCAGCAGTGAGTAGGGTTCCAGGCCCCCCGAAATGAGGCAGGAAAACCCGAGGCCTGTGGACGCAGGGCGTACTCTGGGGAGGTGCTGGTGAGTAGCGGAGGTAAAGCCAGAATGCAGTTGGTTGGTAAAACAAGGGTGATCTGAGTGCTGTGCTTGTCTGTGTGATCCACCATTGAATGGCAGGCCAGCCATTGTGGAGGCATCTGCATATGAAGTGACTAGAATCTTCAGTGAAACAAGGACCTCCTTGGAAATTCTCTCCCCCCCACACAGCCAGCGTGCTTCACATGAAAAGAAGTTGTAACCCTATCCTTAAACTATAGAAGCAATCAGCAGAAGTTGCAGGCTTATGGGGGCCCACTGGAAAGGGAAAATCAAAAGGCCTGCGGATTTCAAATTAATGAGTGATCTTAAGTTGCATTTCCTAAGTTCAGCTACAAACTCATATATTTCATGAGTCCCTCCCTAGTCATTCCTTATCTGTCCCTTCAGTCGCTGGGTTTCTGGCTATCCGTATAGTTAACCCTTATCCTGCCTCCCATTTGTTCAATAGGCATGTTCACTTTTAGTTGAATCTTTTTAGTAGAATTGTAAATCATGTAAATCGTGTGTGCCTGTCTAGGTTTAATCATCAGATTTTGGTCAAATTGCTCTGGCAGATCGTGTGAACGAAAAAAAGTGAAGGGAAATTTTCGTTTTAAAAAATAGTTCTTTTGGACTTAGTCCCTGGCTGAGAAGTAAGGAGGCCAAGCGTACGGATGGCAGCGAGGGGTCAATCCACCCCCGGCGTTGGGTCGGGGGTGGCGGAGTCGGAAGTGGTTGGGGTTTGGGGGAGGAGATCGGCTCACACACAAGAGGAGAGTGTTGAGCCGCCATATCTGCTGCTGCCGCCGCAGTTGCGAATGCAGCATCGGCGCTTCGCTGCCTCCACGGTGCCGCTAAGGTTCGCGTCGCCACCCCTTGGCCCCTCGCTCTTGCTGCCTTCACCCCGCCGGCGGAGCCCGCTCTTTCTGGCCTGTTGAGCCCGCTCCCTCGCTGCCACACAGCAAGTCTTGACACCATGGATTCGGGCAGCAGCAGCAGCGACTCGGCTCCCGACTGCTGGGACCAGGTGGACATGGAAGCCCCGGGGTCGAGCGGGGATGGAGTCTTGTCCGCGGTGGCCGAGGCCCGGCGCGAGCCCCTCAGCTCGGCTTTCAGCCGTCAGCTCAACGTCAACGCCAAGCCCTTCGTGCCGAACGTACACGCCGCGGAGTTCGTGCCGTCCTTCCTGCGGGGCCCGACTCAGCCGCCCACCCCGCCGGCCGGCTCCGGCCGCAACGCTGAAACCTGCACCGTCGCGGGATACCCTCAAGGTAAAAGGATGGGACGGGGGGCACCTGTGGAAACTTCCCGAGAGGAACCGTTAGTGTCGCTTGAAGGTTCCAATCCGGCCGTTACCATGGAACTTTCGGAACCTGTTGTAGAAAATGGAGAGGTGGAAATGGCCCTAGAAGAATCATGGGAGCACAGCGAAGAAGTAAGTGAAGCCGAGCCTGGGGGTGGTTCCACGGGACATTCGGGGCCCCCAGAAGAAAGTGGCCGGGAAATGATGGAGGAGAAAGAGGAAATCAGAAAATCCAAATCTGTGATCGTCCCCTCAGGTGCTCCTAAGAAAGAACACGTAAATGTAGTGTTCATTGGCCATGTAGATGCTGGCAAGTCAACCATCGGAGGACAGATAATGTTTTTGACTGGAATGGTTGACAAAAGAACACTGGAGAAATATGAAAGAGAAGCTAAGGAGAAAAACAGAGAAACCTGGTATTTGTCCTGGGCCTTAGATACAAATCAGGAAGAACGAGACAAGGGTAAAACAGTCGAAGTGGGTCGTGCCTATTTTGAAACAGAAAGGAAACATTTCACAATTTTAGATGCCCCTGGCCACAAGAGTTTTGTCCCAAATATGATTGGTGGTGCGTCTCAAGCTGACTTGGCTGTGCTGGTCATCTCTGCCAGGAAAGGAGAGTTTGAAACTGGATTTGAAAAAGGTGGACAGACAAGAGAACATGCGATGTTGGCAAAAACTGCAGGGGTAAAACATTTAGTAGTGCTTATTAATAAGATGGATGATCCCACAGTAAATTGGAGCATCGAGAGATATGAAGAATGTAAAGAGAAACTGGTACCCTTTTTGAAAAAAGTCGGCTTCAGTCCAAAAAAGGACATTCACTTTATGCCCTGCTCAGGACTGACTGGAGCAAATATTAAAGAGCAGTCAGATTTCTGCCCTTGGTACACTGGATTACCATTTATTGCATATTTGGATAACATGCCAAACTTCAACAGATCAATTGATGGACCAATTAGACTGCCAATTGTGGATAAGTACAAGGATATGGGCACTGTGGTCCTGGGAAAGCTGGAATCTGGGTCCATTTTTAAAGGCCAGCAGCTTGTGATGATGCCAAACAAGCACAATGTAGAAGTTCTCGGAATACTTTCTGATGATACTGAAACTGATTTTGTAGCCCCAGGTGAAAACCTCAAAATCAGACTGAAGGGAATTGAAGAAGAAGAGATTCTTCCAGGCTTCATACTTTGTGATCCTAGTAACCTTTGCCATTCTGGACGCACGTTTGATGTTCAGATAGTGATTATTGAGCACAAATCCATCATCTGCCCAGGTTATAATGCGGTACTGCACATTCATACTTGTATTGAGGAAGTGGAGATAACAGCCTTAATCTCCTTGGTAGACAAAAAATCCGGAGAAAAAAGTAAGACACGACCCCGCTTCGTGAAACAAGATCAAGTGTGCATTGCCCGTTTAAGGACAGCAGGAACCATCTGCCTTGAGACGTTCAAAGATTTTCCTCAGATGGGTCGTTTTACTTTAAGAGATGAGGGTAAGACCATTGCAATTGGAAAAGTTCTGAAACTGGTCCCAGAGAAGGACTAAGCAATTTTCTTGATGCCTCTGCAAGATACTGTGAGGAGAACTGACAGCAAAAGTTCACCACCGACTCTTATTTACTGTCCATTGACTGACTTCTCTTCATATTTTGCAAAGAGAAATTTCACAGCAAAAATTCATGTTCTGTCAGCTTTCTCATGTTGAGATCTCAGTTATGTCACTGTTGAATTTACCCTCAAGTTTCCTTTCTCTGTACCACTCTGCTTCCTTGGACAATTATCAGTAATAGCTTTCTAAGTGATGTGGATGTAATTGCGTATAATAATGAGAAATTAATGTTCTTTAATTTTTCATTTTCCTTTAGGACATTTAGACCACCCTTGTTCCACTGCAGACCAGTCAGAGTGTGCCATTGTTTGTAAATGTTAAAATGATAACTAACATGTGAATAAACTACGCCGTTTGAAACTCTATGGTTATTTGAAATGCTTTTAAATAATGTTTAAATTTCATTATGTAATGCTATTCAGTTAGCTTTATTACTTTCTCAAATAGTTGAATATGTTCTATCACTTTTAAAAACTCTTCACCACTGACTGTTTTAAGTGAGGAATTTGCAAACAATGCATAAATGTGTATTAAAGGAAAAATTTTAATTTTGAGAAAAACTTATGTTAACGCTCTTCCCAGTGACCTTTGTTTTCTCTGTCCAAGTCCAGTCAATAAAGGAGCTCTTCTGCTTCCCAACTTGTGATTTGAAAATGAAAGGCTCAGGCTGTCTTTATTTGTATAGCAGTAGCTCACTTAACATTATCCATAGGTTCTTGAAGACTACAGCATTAAGCAAAACAATGTATAACAGGTGTACGTGGTATTACAACATACAATGTACAGCAGTGTTCAATGTTGTTTACTTACAACATTGGTGAGGGGAAAAATTCATTTAGCTAGGTGTTATTGCACTTAAAATCACAATTTCCAAGAACCAGTGGACAATGTTAAGTGAGGACTTACTGTATTCCATCAGGTCCCATCATGTTGAGCATGGCCAAATTACAAATATGCCTGGGGATTCAGACCATATGTTGAAAAGACCCTTTTTTTTTTTTTTTTTTTTTTCTTTGAGTCTCACTCTGTCACCCAGGCACTAGTGCAGTGGCGCAGACATGGTTCACTGCAGCCTGAAACTCGCAGGCTCAAGGGATCATCCCATCTCAGGCTCCCAAAGTGCTGGGATTACAGGTGTGAACCACTGTGCCCAGCCTTGACTAGACTCTTATCTGTACTCCATCCATCATCTTAATAAACACAGCTCTTGGTTTTGTTCCTCATGAATCTTGCATATGGGACACAACACAATAAGGGGTATGGCTATTGAGAAGATAAATGCTTGTAATAAGGTCATTGGTCATTGAGTGAAAACTAAAGGTTAGTGACTCCTGGGCTGGGAAATGAGATTAATTCACCCTTTATCTTTTCGTGCTTGGGTTGGCAGGAAAGGGGGAAGTCATTTTTATAATCAGATCAGGACCTACACTTGGGGTCTGAGGCACTGGATATTTCTCTGCACAACTTCTTGAGGAAAACACCAATTACGGATTCTGAGGTGGCTACTTTTATTGCCTTATAACCTGCATATTACTGTCAACAACAGAGGAACCTTCTGTCTTAAGTGGGTAGTGCCTTAGGCACAGCAGTATACCTGGCATAAGAGACAGTTTGCTTTGTTTTCAAACCTCATACTCATGAGCTAGTCAAATAGGCGTGCAGACTGCTGCCACAACACCGTGGGCTCATTCATGCTCAGATAAAGGCAATGTCTCCTACATTGTCCCCTTTGTGTGCATATATACCTCCAGGGTGTCTAACGTGTCGGAGATAGCCACACTGGTCTGGTCGGCTCATCAGTATCAGTGCTGTACTGTGAATTATCCATCGTAGGTCTTCAGAGCACCCATGTGGGAAATGAGGATTTTTATTTTGTCATACATCGGCTAACCGATCCACACGGATGTGCCTCATACATCTCGGACCCAGTTTTTTATTCATTAGAATGTCAGTGGTAAGAGTTTCATTTTTATCATAAGAGCTCTATGGCTTGAACTTCATACGACATACAAACCAATCCAGTACTTGGTACGTTTTGCCCTAGAAGCCACTTTGTAAAAAACTATTTTTGCTGCTGCATCAATCTCATTGTTTTGTAATTTCAGTAATTTACTAATAGTAATTTGTGGCTGTCTTCCACTGATAGGCCAAAACCACAATCCAGGACGGAACTCTTTGTCTGCATCCAATTTGGATGATTTCCCATCAAAAACTGGCTCCTAAATCTCTTTCTCATTAGCCAATTGTTTAGCAATTTCCCTACCAGAAGTTCTGAACTGTTTATATATAAAAACCTTCAGAGAAAAATACACATTTTGGAAATAGATTTTAGAAACCAGTTCTTTGCATTTCAGTGAGAAGCAGATCTTCCAGGTGCTTGGAGACCCAGGACTGTCTCTTTAACAAAGTAGATACGAACTCACAGTCACATTTCTTTCCAACTTCCTGGATACAATTCTTTATAGTTGTTAATATCTGACGGTGTTCTCCAATACTCCAAATTGGGGCCATTCACGGAGCACTAGTTTCCCTAGGGCATCCAACTATTTATACAACCATGTTCAGGGCAGTTTCCCTTCAGAGATCCTGTATTTTCTCTAATTCAAGTCAGCTTGATTTAAATGTCCTCAGAGCTTCATCTCCAATTCCCAGCAGCCAAGATACTATGGAGTCTTCTCCAATCTGGTTGCATACTGTAAGTACTTTGTGAGCTTCCTACTTCACGCTTTCTCAGAGTCTACCTATTTGTTCTTGGCAATATTTTTACCAATTTTCCTTCTTTATTCCTCTGGTCATTATGGGACAAATCTGAGGAGATTTAAGGAAAGGGGCCAACTTATTCTGTACATCAGCAAAGACCTGAAAAGGAAAAAGGGGAATGCTTGGGCTGGATGGAAGGTAGTAACCGCACTGCTCACTTTCAGCATCTTTCCCTAGTACCTAGGAAAAACAGCCAGTGCTTTTACTATCCACTAAGGCCTCTGTTCCTGTCCTCGAAAGACCATTCCTCTCTCAAAATAGACCCTCCTTTCACAGTATCATGACTTTGATTCATTGCAGTGCAAGCACTTCCCCTTTTTATTGTTTACTTATAAACATTTTGCAGTATACATACTCATTTTACTAAAATAAAAGTGTAAACCAACTATCCACAACTAGAGAAGTTCTGTCAAAACCTGAGCATTTGAGTTGTTCCAGTGCCTGTTTTCATGTCCAATATTACTCTTCCTATATTTTCTGTTAAGACTATTGCCCTATTTTTAATTTTTCTAGTTTTCAGTTACAGTATCTACTCATTGGCCATTGAGGGGAAGGAGAATTTGAGCCAAGGCTTCTCCCCGGGGATACCACTGGTTATTTCTACAGCATGGGGAATGTAGACCTACCTTAGAATTTGGAAGAGGCTTTTTCTTTCTTTTCTTTTTTCTGTTTTGTTTTGTTTTTGAGACTGAGTCTCACTCTGTCTCAGACGCTGGAGTGCAGTGGCACGATCTTAGCTCACTGCAACCTGTGCCTCCGGGTTCAGGCAATTATCTACCTCAGCCTACCAAGTAGCTGGGATTACAAGCACCTGCCACCACACTCGGCTAATTTTTGTGTTCTTAGTAGAGAGGGGGTTTCACCATATTGGCCAGGCTGGTCTTGAACTCCTGACATCGTGGTCCATCTGCCTCGGCCTCCCAAAGTGCTAGGATTTACAGACATGAGCCACCGCTGCAGGTCAGGAGAGGCTTTTTCAAAGCACCTCGTGTGTGTGTGTGTCTGTGTGTGTGTGTGTGTGTGTGTGGTGGGTGGGTGGGTGGGTGTGTTCAGCAAATAACCAAAATCGGCAAGGGAAAGGGAAAAGAAGAAGAACCTGCTGAGTAAACATGCCATGTATCGGAACAAACAAGCGAACAAAAGCTTTACTTACATACGGAAGACATAGCTTACAACGTTACAGTACAGCTCCTGGGAAATATTGAATATTGGCCCCACACACAGTTCAATCCTGCACTAGACTATGCCAGATGGTTTTAGAGAAAATTTGTCTAAATTCTAGGGAGCGTCTCTTTTCCTAGCCTTTAAAAATTGTATAATTTCTTTTTATAAATCAGTGTTGATAAAAGCTTCAGGCTCTGAGACTCAGACATCAATCAAAAGGGATTTCATTTCTGCAAAGCCCCTTGTTTTCTCCTTAGATTAATATGAAACACTAACATTAAATTTGCATAAACATAATTTGCAGACATGTCTCAGGCCTCTAAAGAAGATGTGTCTCTCTTTGCTGAACTTTTTCCAAAGTCCAAGCAGATAACATTGACACTTGACCTTGGTTTTGGCATACAACTACAGAAAAAGATTTGTTCATGTCAGGCTGCTGTACACAATCATGCCATTACGTCTCTCAGCTGGTAAGATATATGTACAGAATATATGTATTTATAGCCCTTCTTTCACATTTGGGGCATTGAGTAAAGGGCCTCCTCTATTTTCTAACAAACAGAAACTTACATGAATTATTTCCTCCTGAGACTGCTTTTATTTGTTCTATGGCAGTGTAACAGTGAACTTTAGCCAAACCAATAAATTCACAAAAGAAGGACACTTTTGTCACACGGCAAGTGACCAAAAAATACCCCAAATAGCTTCTGCAGATTTAGCTGGCAGTTCCTGGGTTCAATGTTAGTGTTTGATCTCCACCCTTGAATTTCATTTTTTTTTTTTTTTTTTTTTTTTTTTTGAGACGGTGTTTCGCTCTTGTTACCCAGGCTGGAGTGCAATGGCGCGATCTCGGCTCACTGCAACCTCCGCCTCCTGGGCTCAGGCAATTCTCCTACCTCAGCCTCCTGAGTAGCTGGGATTACAGGCACGCGCCACCACGCCCAGCTAGTTTTTTGTATTTTTAGTAGAGACGGGGTTTCACTATGTTGACCAGGATGGTCTCGATCTCTCAACCTCGTGATCCACCCGCCTTGGCCTCCCAAAGTGCTGGGATTACAGGCTTGAGCCACCGCGCCCGGCCGAATTTCTTTTTTCTCTCTTCTTTAATTAATGCTTCTGTCACTTTCTAAACTGTCTTAATTTATTTTGCCAGTTTGGTAGTGTATCAATGAATGGTGAAATAAAATGTATCATTACTTTTTTTTTTTTTTTGAGCCAGAGTTTGGCTCTTGTCACCCAGGCTGCAGTGCAATGATGCATCTTGGCTTGCTGCAACCTCCACCACCCGAGTTCAAGCGATTCTCATGCCTCAGCCCCACAAGTAGCTGGGATTACAGGCATGCACCACCACGCTGGTCTCATTTTGTATTTTTAGTAGAGATGGGGTTTCACTATGTTGGTCAGGCTAGTCTCGAACTCCTGATCTTAGGTGATTTACCCACCTTGACTTCCCAATCATTACATTTTTTAAACATTCAAAGGCTTAGTTCTTGAGTGATGTTAATAACAGAATGCTCCATCCACAACCACAGTCTTCAGTGCGTGCTAAATTAAGAAAACTCAGGCCGGATGCGGTGGCTCAAGCCTGTAATCCCAGCACTTTGGGAGGCCGAGGGGGGTGGATCACGAGGTCAAGAGATCGAGACCATCCTGGTCAACATGGTGAAACCCCGTCTCTACTACAAATACAAAAATTAGCTGGGCATGGTGGTGCGTGCCTGTAATCCCAGCTACTCAGGAGGCTGAGGCAGGAGAATTGCCTGAACCCAGGAGGTGGAGGTTGCGGTGAGCCGAGATCGCGCCATTGCACTCCAGCCTGGGTAACAAAAGTGAAACTCTGTCTCAAAAAAAAAAAAGAAAACTCTTGTCTGAGAGGGTAGGTGATCCACAAGCATAAATTTGATACATTCAAGAAGTGAAGGTCGGGCACGGTGGCTCACACCTGTAATCCCAGCACTTTGGGAGGCTGAGGCAGGTGGATCACCTAAGGTCAGGAGTTTGAGACCAGCCTGACCAATATGGTGAAACCCCATCTTGATTTAAATTACAAAAATTATCCAGGTATGGTGGCATGTGCCTGTAGTCCCAGCTGCTCTGGAGGCTGAGGCAGGAGAATAGCTTGAATCTAGTAGACGGAGATTGCAGTGAGTTGAGATCGTGCCACTGCACTCCAGCCTGGGCAACAGAGTAAGACTCTGTCTCAAAAAAAAAAAAAAAAAAAAAAAAAAAGGCCGGGCGCGGTGGCTCAAGCCTGTAATCCCAGCACTTTGGGAGGCCGAGACGGGCGGATCACGAGGTCAAGAGATCGAGACCATCCTGGTCAACATGGTGAAACCCCGTCTCTACTAAAAATACAAAAATTAGCTGAGCGTGGTGGTGCGTGCCTGTAAGGAGAATGGCCTGAACCCAGGAGGCGGAGGTTGCGGTGAGCCGGGATCGCGCCATTGCACTCCACCCTGGGTAACTAGAGCGAAACTCCGTCTCAAAAAAAAAAGAAGAAAAAAAAAAGGAATGAGGCTTTGAAGGTTAGGAGCTATAGTTGAGGAAGCCCTAACCTTAAAGGATGATAATTGCAGACAGATGAAAGGTGGCTTCATAAGATCTTCATGATGAGTAAAATGCCATAGTGACCAAATGTTAAGTTAAGAAGAACGGTTTGCCTCCATGGGTGGCACATTATTCAAGGCCTGGAGGAAAACTGGGGGCAGGAGAAAAATAATACTGATTTCCTAGCAGAATCTGAGCTGAGCTCAGAGGTGGCTAGGGAACAAATGTATATCAGATTCATTCCATAAGACAAAGATGTCAAAGCTGCTGGCAATATAGACAACGTGGCAGCCAACTCAGGATGGTGAGATTGCCAAGCCTCACCAACTCCCAAGTATGAATGATAGACCCCACATATTTACCAACACCTGACTGAGTTAGTGGCATCCAAGATACACAAATGACCTGAGTGTGCAGCCTGGCAGTAGCTACAATGAAGAGCAAGTTCTGCTCTGGGCCACCCTTGGGCCCTCAACTGTGCCAGCAGTGCCCACCATCATTCTAGGGTCCAGAATCAAAATACTTTCTTCTCCCAACATGAAATATGCCTAGCACTGTGCTGAGCCAACAACTGACCCTCTTCCTTTCCCTGCTGGTATTTCTCATGGTGAACTTGGTGGTACCTACAGAAGTGGCTATGATAATGAATGCCCCGTGGAACCACCAATCGGAATTCTGAGCAAAGCACTTGGCCCCTCCCCTGTAAGTCTCTTGTCCCTCGTGCATAACAGGTAGATGCAGTTACTTGGTTTGTAGAACTGTTGTGAGGACCCAACAAGGTAGCAAATACAAAAATTGCCTAGAAGCAGTATGTGGCTCAATCGCTTTGAGTTTCTTCCTTTCAGTCCATATTCAGTCCTTACTCCTGACTGTATTTTTGACCCTCGGAGCTCTGCTTCTCCTTTCTCACTGTATTTGCGAATTGATTACCCAACAGCCTTTCCTACCAATGCCCAGTGATAATAAAAACTGATTTTGTTCAAAGAAAGAATATGTTCAGTTTTGAGTCAAGGGTGGGGAGGCTCAGAAATTCTCCAATCCAAGCGTGGCTACCCTATTCTCCTTGGTTATATGATGGTTTTTCCAGCTTCCCCTACAGCTAGGGGTGAACATGTGACCCAGTTCTGCCCAATGAGGTGTACAGGGAATACTTTGGGACTTCTGTAAAAGACAATGTTTCTTAATAAGAAGGACAGAGTTGAGAGTGGATAGTGGTACTTGGAATGTGATAGAGATGCCTGGAGCTGTTGCAGCCACGTTGTAACAAACATGAGGTCCCAGAGTAAACTTTATGAAAATAGTCGAGCTGGAATATGGAAGCTGTAGTGTCCTTCAGGCATATTTGAACAACTGAACCAATGCAAGCATACTTCCAGACTTCTTATGGGGAGGGGAAAAAATTAAGGTCCTGTTTGTTTATACCATTGGCTCTAAACTTTAGCTGCACAGTAAACTTATTTGAAGGTAGCATTTAGAACTGCTAATGCCGGGCCGGGCGCGGTGGCTCAAGCCTATAATCCCAGCACTTTGGGAGGCCGAGGTGGGTGGATCACGAGGTCAAGAGATCGAGACCATCCCGGTCAACATAGTGAAACCCCGTCTCTACTAAAAATACAAAAACTTAGCTGGGCGTGGTGGTGCGTGCCTGTAATCCCAGCTACTCAGGAGGCTGAGGCAGGAGAATTGCCTGAACCCAGGAGGCGGAGGTTGCAGTGAGCCGAGATCGCGCCATTGCACTCCAGCCTGGGTAACAAGAGCGAAACTCCCTCTTGGAAAAAAAAAAAAAAAAAAAGAACTGCTAATGCCTTAGCCCCATATCTAGAAATTCTGATTTCATTAGTCCATATTGTGACTCTGTACACTTTTTTAAACTTTCTGTTGTAAATAGTATGACATACATGAAAAGATATATTATAAAGAATGCATTTAGATCTTACACAGCTTCATTAGTTAATAACTCTTGGTCAATATGATTTTATCTAAGCCCTCACCAACTTCTCTCCACCCAAAGATTAGTTTGAAGCTAATGTTAAACATCATATCACCTAATAAAGGTTATTTTAGTATGTATCTGTAAAAGATGTAGACACTTTAAAAATATATAAGCAGAATAATATTTTCACATGTAAAATATTAATTACGGGCTGGGTGTGGTGGCTTACGCCTGTAATCCCAGCAGTTGAGGAGACTGAGGTGGGTGGATCTCTTTTTTTTTTTTTTTTTTTTTGAGACGGAGTTTCGCTCTTGTTACCCAGGCTGGAGTGCAATGGCAGGATCTTGGATCACCGCAACCTCCGCTTCCTGGGTTCAGGCAATTATCCCGTCTCAGCCTCCTGAGTAGCTGGTATTACAGGCACGCGCCACCATGCCCAGCTAATTTCTTGTATTTTTAGTATAGACGGGGTTTCACCATGTTGACCAGGATGGTCTCGATCTCTTGACCTCGTGATCCACCCACCTCGGCCTCCCAAAGTGCTGGGATTGCAGGCTTGAGCCACTGTGCCAGGCCTAAGGGTGGATCTCTTGAGTTCAAGACCAGCCTGGTCAACATGGTGAAACCTCATCTCTACAAAAAATACAAAAATTAGCTGGGTGTGGTGGCATGTCCCTATAGTCCCAGCTACTTGGGAGGCCGAAGTGGGAGGGTGGCTTGAGGTCAGAAGGCAGAGGTTGCAGTGAGCCGAGGTTGTACCACTGCACTCCAACCTGGGCAACAGAGCCAGACCCTGTCTTAAAAAAAATTAATTTTAATTCCTAAATATCTTCATATACTCATTCCTAGTTCAAATTGTCCAATTGCTTATAACTAATTTTTGAAATTTGATTTTCAACTCAGGATTCAATTTACTCTCATGCATTATAACTTGTTGATATGCTTTTTGAATCTCTTTCAATTGATAGGTTGTCCCTTCTCTGCTTTTTTTTTTTTTTTCTTGCGATTTTTTGGGTCCTTTATTCTCTCGAGTTTCTTCCAGTATGGCTTTTGCTGACATCCTTCCTTTGTCCTTGTTTAACATGTCCCTCTGTGTCCTGTCTTCTCTGTAAATTGGTTGTTGGAGCTAGAGGCTTCACTAGATTCAAGTTTGCTTTTTTTCTTTTCTCTCTTTTTTTTTAGCGAGAATATATACTTCTATCTGTCCATCTGGAAACAGATAGAAATACATAGCACTACCTGGGAAATGTCTGGTTGTCTCCTTTTTTAGCAGACATTAATGATTATTGGCTAGATCCAGTATTTCATTATAGGTTGTAGAATGAAGATGTTCCATTTATCTGTCTACATTTATTAGCTAAGATATTTCTTTTTTTTTTTTTTTTTGGAGACGGAGTCTCACTCTGTCACCCAGGCTGGAGTGCAGTGGTATGATTTTGGCTCACTGCAACCTCTACCTCCTGGGTTCAAGTGATTCTTCTGCCTCAGTCTCCTGAGTAGCTGGGACTACAGGTGCGCACCACCACGCCAGGCTAATTTTTGTATTTTTAGTAGAGGCGGGGTTTCATTATATTAGTCAGGCTGGTCTTGAATTCCTAACCTTGTGGTCTGCCTGCCTCGGCCTCCTAAAGTGCTGGGATTATAGGCGTGAGCCGCTGCCCCCGACCTAAGATAATTCTTTTTTTTTTTTTTTTTTTTTTTTTCGAGACAGAGTTTCACTCTTGTTACCCAGGCTGGAGTGCAATGGCACGATCTCGGCTCACCGCAACCTCCGCCTCCTGGGTTCAGGCAATTCTCCTGCCTCAGCCTCCTGAGTAACTGGGATTACAGGCACGTCCCACCATGCCCAGCTAATTTTTTGTATTTTTAGTAGAGACGGGGTTTCACTATGTTGACCGGGATGGTCTCGATCTCTTGACCTAGTGATCCACCCGTCTCGGCCTCCCAAAGTGCTAGGATTACAGGCTTGAGCCACCGCGCCCGACCCGATAATTCTTTAAGAAGAATTTTCCCCTCATTGACTGTTTGGTGACATAGTAAATAGTTTATACGCAAATAGAAGGCTAATTATTTGATTCTTTCCTTGTATTTATTAGTTTTCAAATAATGAACTTATTCCCTAGCACTTTTAAAGATGACCACAAAGTATATTTTAGAGTCATTATGAACGCGGTATTTAAACACACTTAGTGCGTCTGTTTAAATCTGTTTAGTTGTTACATATGCTCAAACTATTCCATTTTTAGGCGTTCGGGCTCTTCAGGTTGGCTCTTGAGTTATTTTTACATGACCCCAGTAGTCTTTGATAGCTTCCTGTTTTCCTGTACGTCAGGTTGTTCAAGTGTCACCTTATACGTTTCCCCAAATCACCTCATTCATTATGCACTGATTTTTTTTGGCGAGAAATGCTTTTTAGGGAGTAATATCATGGTGCTTTACGGCATGCCACCGGGTTCATTATGGTTTCTGATGCCTTGTAGAGAACTGAACTAAGAGATACATATTTAAGCAAAATGTACCATGAGCTTATACTCATACTTCCCATTCAAATTTAGGGCTCCAGGATATGTACTTTATGTCATTAATTTCACTTCGGTATATCCTTTCTGTGAAGCCACAAGCACTGACTCCCAATGATGCCAACAAAATTACTCATTACAGTTATCCACTAATTTACACCTGACAATATCTGAAAAACATGCCAACACTATCATTAAAAATGCTACTTCTCGGCCGGGCGCGGTGGCTCAAGCCTGTAATCCCAGCACTTTGGGAGGCCGAGGCGGGTGGATCACGAGGTCAAGAGATCGAGACCATCCTGGTCAACATGGTGAAACCCCGTCTCTATTAAAAATACAAAAAATTAGCTGGGCATGGTGGCGCGTGCCTGTAATCCCAGCTACTCAGGAGGCTGAGGCAGGAGAATTGCCTGAACCCAGGACGGGGAGGTTGCGGTGAGCCGAGATCGCGCCATTGCACTCCAGCCTGGGTAACAAGAGCGAAACTCCGTCTCAAAAAAAAAAAAAATGCTACTTCTCGAAACAGTTTAAACATTTTGTGTGGTTCTTTTGGTCCTTAGGTTGTATCTCACTAGGAATGGAATGTACGGAACAAATGACTATGTTTATAAATCATTTGAAATAGTTCCACTCTGTATTATAATGCCACCAATTGAATATACAATAAAATCAATTTTGCTTTTCATTGATAGGAATTATTTTATATTATTTAATTAGCTTTTATAAATATGTGGAAAGTTTACATAGCACCAAAGTCAAACGTACAGAGTAACATATTTGAGCAAAGTTCCCCTTGTATTCTTGTCCTTCTCAATCTGAGCTTTCTTTCTATCAAGTACATTTTTTTCTAGCTTGTTGATTATGATTCCATATATGGATTTATGCACCATTTTTACTAAATAATAATATACTATGCAGTTTTCTCCATCTTAATTTTTTTTTTGTTTACCAATATGTCCTAGAGAGTGTTCCAAATCAACATATAGAAACAGTTATCATTTCTTTTTTTTTTTTTTTAAGATAGGGTTTCACCATGATGGCCAGGCTGGCTTTGAACTCCTGGCCTCAGGTGATCCACCCACCTCGGCCTCCCAAAGTGCTAGGATTACAGGTGTGAGCCACCATGCCTGGCCATCATTTCTTTTTATAGTTGCATAATATTAAATTATTTTATTTGCCAAGTCTTCTATTAATGATTATTTAATCATCCCAGTTTTCTCCATAACATATATTTCCACAATCAGCAACATTTTCATATTTCCCCAGTGTTTCTTTGATTTTGAGAATTGGGATTTATAGGCCAACATGTATTAATATATGCCAGATCTTGCTAATTCCCCTCGGTAAGAATTTTGCCATTTTGTAGGGAGTTTGCCTTTTGTAAAAATTTCTCAGGTGATTTTGTGGTTCTTCAAGGGTTGAGAACCACTTGTTTAAGTCATTGTTATTGGATTGTTATCGATGCTAAACATATGCTATTGATGCTAAACATATAATAATCTAGTGTAAAATACATAATTGGAATCTTCCTACTATATCCAATACTAGTAGAGATCAGGGACTGTGCTATGTTCTGAGAGTACCCACATTGGCTAGCACAGGGACTAGAACAAAGCTTATTAAATATATGTTGAGCGTTAAATGAGGCAGTGAAGTGTAGTGACACCACCATTAATTAATTTCTTATGCAAGTATATTGCTGTGCCTGCCCCTACATCAGATGTTTCATTCTCTGAAGGCATAAAGTGGGTATTATTCATACATTAATGTAGCAAACATTTATTTAGAATGTACCATGTGACAGTAGTATTCTAGATGATGTAGATAGAATAAAAACAAAACAGGCAAAAATCTATGCCCCTGTGGAATATTGCATTTTAGCAAAGAGAGAGAAATATTAAAGAATATAAGAATTGAATATGGGTCAAGTGCGGTGGCTCATGACTGTAATCCCAGCACTTTAGGAGGCCGAGGTGGGCAGATCACTTTAGGTCAGGAGTTCGAGACTAGCCTGACCAACATGGGGAAACCCCGTCTCTACTAAAAATACAAAAATTAGCTGGATATGGTGGCACATGCCTGTAATCCTAGCTACTCAAGAGGCTGAGGCAGGAGAATCGCTTTAAAGCTGCAGTCAGAGGTTGTGATGAGCCGAGATCGCACCTTTGCACTCCAGCCTGGTTGACAGAGGGAGATTCCATCTCAAAAAAAAAAAAAAAAAAAAGAATTGAATATGAACAGAATAGTACTTAATAAGAAAATTAAAACAGTGTGACCCATGAGACTGACAGTGATTTTAAGCTGTTGTTAGACTTGCCCATGTCTTTTTAACAGAAACCTGAATTAAATGAAAGATGGCTTCGCATAGAGAGTATTTTTGAATATTCGTTGAATAAATGAATACGATTGCCAAGAGAATCTTCTGCCTCTGGCTATGTACTAGTCACCAGATTAGGGCATCTCTCCCTATTCCTGTATGCTAAGTTTCTCCTTTTCCATCTCCTAAAATATCCCATAAGAAATCCACCTGGAACAAACTGCATCTCTGGATCCTGAGTGATAAGCTGGGATTACAGGTGAGAGCCACCGTGCTCGTCCATAATTGACTTAGATTTAAATTAAATCTTTTTACTTTTACTTATTAACTATGCAACAGATCATTTTTTTTCTTGCTTTCCTTTTCCTTGTTCCTTTTTCTTCTCTTTTAATGTTCTCTCTAAAAATTTATAACATTTTCGTATTTTTAAAACATTTTCATATTCTTTCACCCTAGTCCCCAACTTTGTTTTAGTCCTGAAAACCACAATTCCCAATGAAGACAAAACAGTTATGAATATTTATGTGCAAAATAACACATACATATTTTCATAAAGCATAAATCATAGGAGATACAGGGAGGAATATACAAGAACATGCCAATAACAGTTTGTAACACGACCGTTCAGCTGGGCATGGTGGCTCATGCCTGTAATCCCAGCACTTTGGAAGGCCAAGGTGGGTGGATCACCAGAGGTCAAGAGTTGGAGAACAGCCTGGCCACCATGGTGAAAACTCGCCTCTACTAAAAATACAAAAATTAGCTGGGCAGACTCACCTGTAATCCCAACTATTCAGGAGGTTGAGACAGGAGAATCATTTGAACCCGGGAGGTGAAAGTTGCAGTGAGCTGAGATCATGCCACTGCACTCCAGCCTGGGTGACAGAGTGAGACTCCGTCTCAAAAAAAAAGCAAAACAAACAAACGAACAAACAAACAAACAAAAAAACCACAACTGTCCAAAATAGGCCAAATGAACAAAATATAAGTAAGGATGTAGACCTATTTCACATAATCAATAAGGCGGATCTTCTAGATATGTAACAAGGTTTACAACTCAATAATTGAAAAACACTTTCTCAAGCACCGAAAGAATATTCGTAAAACTTTACCATATTCCAGGTCACAAACAAAGTATCAGGAAATTCAATAATGTAGAAATAACACGGCCAGCATTCTTTTCTCATAATACACAGGAAAAAAAAAGTCTTTCCCTGGGTAAATTTTAAAACTCTTTACTTATAAAATAAAAATTCCTGAGTCAAAGGGGAAATACAAACCAAAATTGCAGTATTAAAAAGCAAAACAATGATAATAGAAAGTCTACATAGCATAATGTGTGATACATTTTAACAGTTATTAGAATAAATCAATACTTAAATATTCATATCAATAACAACCCCTAAAGTTAGGCAAAGATCAAAAAGAAACCAAAAGAAAACACAAGGAAGCAATAATAAAGATAAGAGGAAGCATTAAAGAGACAAGAAATGGAAGAGCAATAGAACTAAATTAATCAGAATTCTCTTTCCTTAAATAATTTAACAACACCCTTAATACCTAATATATTACTTAATATAATAAACCACTACTACTACTTGATATAATAAAAATCCACTACTTAATATAATAAAAAAGAGAAAACAGAGATACACAAAATAAAAAATGGAAAGGAATAACCACTAAAACAGAAAACAATTTTTAAAATAATAATAAAAGACTGTTTTTTCACAATAAATTGAAAACCCAAAGGATAAGTACGATTTCCTAGGAAACAAATAATTCATCAAAATTGACACCAATTGTGATGAAACTCTTAAGGAAACCAATTCTGATGGAAGAAATCAAGAGATTTATTAAAGCACCTTCTCAGAAACAAGTATCAGGCTTTAATATTTCCACAGGATAATTTTACCAAAATCTAAGCACCAACTAATCATAATGCTACACATGTTATTGCTCTCAATGCTACGCAACATTTTCTAAAGCATAGAAAATAAAGAAAAAATCAAATTATTATTACAAAACAAATATAACATTGATACCAAAATCTGATAAAGATGATATAACAAAAGAAGTTACAAATCATTTTCAATTTTGAATATTGATGCAAATCTTCTAAATTAAAAATCGGTGGACAGAATCTAACATCACATTAAGAAAATAATACATCACAAACAAGTAGAATTTATTCTAGGTGATTGGGGTGATTCAATAATTAGGGAATCAATTAATATAACTCATCTTATGATAGGTCTAAGGAGCAAAAGCATGTAAAAATTTCCAGAAATCCCTATAAAGCATTCAGTGAAATTCAATATTCATTCCAACAAACTAAATCAAAACAAAACAAAACGAAAAAATAATAAAATTATGTATGCTTCATATATATTATGCATGTGTATATATAACAAGTATGTGATACATACACACATGCACATTGAGAAGTTTCCACCATATATCTGTATCACTACGCATGTAGCAACTAAAATTTCTAATGGAAAACACAAAAGGCATTCCTGCTAAGGTTAAAAGCAAGGAAAGAGTTGCCCAGTATCTCAGCTATTCAAATTTGTAGTGGCGATATTAATCAACACAATTAAAAAACAAGCACTACAAAAACAATTGTAGGCATAAGAATTGCAAAAATAGTGTAGTTCTTTTTGTAGATTACATAATATTTTTACTTGGCCAACTTGAGAAATGTAAAAGTAAAACTAACACAAACAATAAAAGATTTGATAAATTTCGGAGGATATAAATTAATATACAAAATTCAGTGACTTTACATACATATAAACAATAACAAGAAATAGACAAAACATAATGAAAGAACAAATCTCTATAATAGCAATAAAGAAGATAACAATCTTAGCAATAACTGTGACAAGTAATGTGGAACACCTGGTATGAGGAAAGACTTAAAGACTCCTGAATGCTCTAAAAAGAAGGAAAAATATCCCTTCATCTTAGTTGGGAAGATTCAACATCATTAAGATGTCAGCTAATTTATAAACTTAATGAAATCTTAATTAAAAATATGCCAGCAAGTTTTCTTTTCTCTGGAGGAAGACAAATTGATTCTAAAGTTCCTCCTGAGGGTGAGGGAAACACTTTGCAGGAACAGCTACAACAATGTGAAAAAATAATAGCAATAAGGAAAGACTAACCCAACCAGGAATCAAACATGCTATTAAGTCTCAATAATTAAAATTGTATGGTACTGGCACTCCAATAAACAGAATAGAAAAGCATGAAAGCACCCATGCACATATGGAAAATTCATATAATAAATGTGACAACATATAACTAGGGAAAAGGAAAACATTTTTAATGAACGCTGTTAGGACAATTGGGTAGACATTTGGTAAAAGATAAAAGTTGATGCATAACTGGTGGAAAGAATAATCTCCAAGTGGTTTAGAGATCTGTATGTAAAAAAGGAAGCTTTTTAATACTAGAAGGGAATACAGATAGATTCTGTAATAACCTGGGAGTGTGGAAAGGACTTCTATCAAGGAATCAAAATCCAGACACAAGCAAAGAAAAAATTGATAAATGGCCCCTCTAGAATAAAGAAGACACATTTTGGCCTAGCAAAAAAGTGGAAACAAAAACAGGAAGACAAGCAAATAAAAAATCATAAAATTGGAGAAAATATTTCCAAAATATATTCTTTGAAAAGCTAATACCCTCAATAAATGTAAAGCACTCTTTAAAGTCAAGTAAAAAAGATTATAAACCCATTACATAAATTGGCAAAAGACCTAAACAAATAGTTTACAAACACACACACACACACACACACACACACACACACACACAAATGGCCCCAAACTACAAGAAAAGATGGTCAAATCTACTCATAGTTACAGAAACGTAAATTAAAGCTACTTTGAAATATCATTTCTCACCTATTATGTTGTCTGTTCTCTGTTTCTATCTGTTGCGATTCATGCACCATTATTTCAAACATGTATTATTTTAGGTTTATTATACAGTACACTGAATAATAAGCTACTGCTAATCAAGCTACCTATAAAGAACAAGGAGTAGAATCTACTAGATAGAAAGTGTTCAAATAAGCACCAGCTATCTTTATTTCACTTCATCCCAGTCATGAATAATATATCACCTGGGTGCTCCTTCAACAGTTTGCAAAACAATTGGTGTGCTCTATCCAGTACACCCCCATTATGCAAGCACTCCACATGTGCACACACCTGCTAACAATACTAAAAATTCCAGATCTGCATAATCATCTCCCAATTATGGAACCAAATAACTTATAAGGTAGTGAGGGTCTTTGGGAAAAGAATTCTGTTGGCTCTATTTCCTCACTGAATTGACAAAGAAGAGGAAGCTGGCAGCTCAGGAAAAGCTGCCTTTGGTGTGTCAAGTCTGAATGAGACTGGGTCAAGTGTATGAGTTACCATGACAACGACACGATCAGGATGCATCATCTCCCATAGCAACTGCATTGAGGGGGCCTAGTGTCTGAGTCGAAGCTTTCTCTCAGCATCAGACTTTATTTGAATCCACATCTAAAGCTATACCCTAGGGTGCTAGTTAAAAGGATACATGGAGAATATAAAGAACCACAGAGGCTAAAATTATATAACTCATTTCCGCAGCTTCATCATTTTAAACCCGTCACTACTATAGTAAACCCACCGCTACTATAGTAAAGTGTGGGACAGCGGTCTTAACCAGGGCTGAAATGTCTGAAATTGCTAACCATGGGAATATCGAAGCCAGTAAATAGTCCAGTTGTGAGGTTAGAAGCAAAAAAGATGTATCTCCGTTGTAAGGCAGTCTTCATTGTCTGCAATGTCCACACCACACTCATCTAACGCCTCCAATCCTAGGTGACAATGGAACTACAGAATCAAAGCTGGCACTATAATCCCACTGTTTTCAGACTAATTCACACACAATTAACATGGAGAATATGAAAAATTCCCCCAAGTGCAATCATTAGTCATGCAGCCCTTTTCAATTTCTACCAGTACCCAAAACTGCTACAGTAAAATTTAGTGAAACACCCTCAAGAAGAACAGAATTGCCTGATAGTCAAATGCTGGACTAGCCCACCAGAAAGTAGTCTACTTTGGGACTTAAAAGGTGGAAAGAGTATCTTTATAAGTTAACTTGATGGCAAGCCAATCCCTGCATATATCCTGGCAAACCCTGAAGAAAGTATTGTTCTGTATAGGGTACACAGAACAATAGGATAAGAGGGTAAATTCAAGGGATTTTTTAATTCCCCTACATTGTTTAATCCAGCACTTTTTTTTTTTTTTTTTTTTTTTTTTTTTTTTTTTTTTTTTTTGAGACGGAGTTTCGCTCTTGTTGCCCAGGCTGGAGTGCAATGGCGCGATCTCGGCTCACCGCAACCTCCGCCTCCTGGGTTCAGGCAATTCTCCTGCCTCAGCCTCCTGAGTAGCTGGGATTACAGGCACACGCCACCATGCCCAGCTAATTTTTAGTATTTTTAGTAGAGACGGGGTTTCACCATGTTGACCAGGATGGTCTCGATCTCTTGACCTCGTGATCCACCCGCCTCGGCCTCCCAAAGTGCTGGGATTACAGGCTTGAGCCACCACGCCCGGCTATCCAGCACTTCTTATGTGACAGCCTACATCCAAGTAATCATGGGTACGAATGTCTTACATATCTCATAATTTGCATGCTTCATAATGTGTTCACATGTTTTGTAGAGCTCGTTTCACAATGACACAGAAGAGTAAGCTCCTAGCTTCATTGCAAAAATCAGAAAATTGAAGTTTGAGGGAAAAAAAAAGGTCACCAAACAGTCTTTGATACGGCCTACACTGAAACACTCATTAGTTCTCAAAATGCACACCCATAATTGGGGGAAAAAATCATTGAAAAGCAGAGAGGAGACACATGGTGATTTCCTGACAAACTACAGTAGTCCCTTCATAACCATGGGGAAATGGTTCCAGGACTCCCTCCACGAATACCAAAATTCTCAGATGTTCAAGTCCCTGCTATAAAGTGCATACTATTTGCATATAACCTACATACATCACCCCCTATACTTTAAAGCATCTTCAGATGGCATATCATGCCTAATACATGCCAAAACATCACTTCATTCATGTGGATTCAACATAGTATTCAGCAGGTGGCAAATTCAAGTTTTGTTTTTTTGAACTTTGTAGAAGTTTATTTTTTTTCAAGTGCAGTTGGTTGAGTCCACAAATGCATTTGTAACCCCCAGGTACCAAGGGCTGACTGTACTTCAATGAGAACATTCGTTCGATGGTAAGAAGGAGATGTACTAGGGAACAAGAAAATTTGAATTACGCAAGGCTCAGCAATAGCAGATGACTGCGCAGACTAGCACAGAGCAAACAGCATGAATGAGAACGAATGATAATGTGAGAAAATGAGTTTCGCAAGCCAAAAGATAATCAAACCCATGAGTCTAGTTGAGGTCACTTGTTCCCTACTAAGTACAAAGATCCAGGAAAGGAGAGTGAGCCTAGTTTTTCTGTCTCCAAAGGCAGTAATATTGGAATAATACCAAAGGTAGCAAAGTGGTGATGTCAGTTTTTTTGTTTTGTTTTGTTTTTTTGTTTGTTTGTTTTTTGAGACAGAGTTTTGCTCTTGTTGCCCAGGCTGGTGTGCAATGGCGCGATCTTGGCTCACAGCAAACTCTGCCTCCCAGGTTCAAGCGATTCTCCTGCCTCAGCCTCGCGAGTAGCTGGGATTACAGGCATGCGCCACCACGCCCTGCTAATTTTGTATTGTTAGTAGAGATGGGGTTTCTCCATGTTTGTCAGGCTGGCCTCGAACTCCCAACCTCAGGTGATCTGCCTTCCTCAGCCTCCCAAAGTGCTGGGATTACAGGCATGAGCCACTGCACCCTGCCTGATGTCAGTTTTAAGCATGTGGTGGAAGGACAGGCACAGTATTGCAATGTTATAATAAAACAATTCAATATGATGTCAAATACCTCGGTAAGTCCTGTGACATGCTTTGAGTAACATTTACTAACCACCTGCTTTGTGATTGTCCCTGTGTCCCAATAAGCAGATTCAGACGCAAAATTCGCATCACATGGGGAAAATTTTAGTGTCAAGAATAATAACTGGTGCCGGGCGCGGTGGCTCAAGCCTGTAATCCCAGCACTTTGGGAGGCCGAGGCGGGTGGATCACAAGGTCAAGAGATCGAGACCATCCTGGTCAACATGGTGAAACCCCTTCTCTACTAAAAATACAAAAAATTATCTGGGCATGGTGGCGCAAGGTCAAGAGATCGAGACCATCCTGGTCAACATGGTGAAACCCCATCTCTACTAAAAATACAAAAAATTAGCTGGGCATGGTGGCGCGTGCCTGTAATCCCAGCTACTCAGGAGGCTGAGGCGGGAAAATTGCCTGAACCCAGGAGGCGGAGGTTGCGGTGAGCCGAGATCTCGCCATTGCACTCCAGCCTGGGTAACAAGAGCGAAACTCCGTCTCAAAAAAAAAAAAAAAAAAAAAAAAAAAAGAATAATAACTGGCATGCGTTAAAACACATCAAATATGATTACATTTTTGGTCCATAGTAACTCTAAAGGAGCAATGACCTCATGTCTACCATTATAAAATGCTAGAGAATGAATTCACTATGTCAAAATTGGGTAAAGAGGGGCAAATAATGCAACAATTATCCTGTGTTTGGCATATGAATTGTATCCCTTGGTTATCAAATATTAGATGAAGTTAATTCTCATTATTAAGAATTCCAGCTAATATATGAAAAAAAAAACAACAGAATTAAAACATCTCAATTTTAAGTCTCATATGACATGAATGATCTAGGCAATGACGGCAAATATCTGCTCTCATTACAAAAAGAAGAAAAACCATAGTTTGTACCTTCTGAAAGGTTAATGTGATACCGTCTCTGAAGTATTCATGCCAAATTATGAAGCCAATAGATATAAATTCCAATTTACAAAAAAGGCAGGGGACAAAAAAGAGTGCTAGACAACACCAACGAAAAGAAATTAGCAAAATCCAGCATGTGGGAGACTCTGTAGAATAAAGGATTCATTTCTTACAAGAAAGAGAAGGGGAACGAGAGGGTGTATTTTCTCAAGGATTAACAGGTACATCAACCAATTGCAGCACATGAGACCAGATGGGATCTGGAGCTGAAGAAAAGAAAAAAAAAAAAAAACTAAGTGAAAACATTAATGATACAATACAGGAAATACCTGTGAATAAATATTGAAGATATTAAGCAACTACTCATTGTTGAGGCATGATAATGGTATATATCGTATTTTAAAGTAGTATTTTTAAATGTCTTTCTCTTTGAGAGATATATTTTACAGTATATGTATATTAATTGATATGATGTCTGGAATTTTCCTGAAGCTAAGCTGGAGAGGTGGGGGAAGTTAGTGGGTGTAAATGAGATAAAACTGACAAAGAATGTATGATTGTTGAGATGGGGTGTGCTCTACATGTGGGTTCTTTATCATATAATAGCTTGTCATGTATCTGCTTGACAGAATTTATAACGCAATGGCTTTTTTTTTTTTTTTTTTAATATCCAAAGCCATCACAAAATAGACTACTGAAATCAAAATTTCTGGATGTGAGCCAGGGTTTTAGTACTTCTAAAAGCTACCTTCAAATGAATTTAGAGCCAATTATCAACAAGGCCTCATATTTCTTTTCTTGTAACAAGAATCGGAGATTAAAATAGAGGGAGATACACCAGGGGCATACATTCACAGAGGGACAACCCTGTCAAGAGGCAACAGAGGGCAATCATCTGCAAACCAAGGAGAGATGCCGCAGAGGAAACCAACCATGTTGGCACCTTGATCTTGGCTTTCAGCCTCCAGAACTGTGAGAAAATAAACTGTGTTTAAGCCAGCCAGTCTGTGGATTCTATTACGGCAGCCCAAGTAAACTAATACACTTCCCCATGCTATCCCTGCTGCCCATTCTGCAGAGCTGATTCTCACATGGTAAGTGGGATCACAGGGACTAAACTGTGCACTGACACAGGAGCTGAAGGCCTGACACTTTTCCTGGGAGGCTGTGAGGCTTGATGATCTGACCATACTCAGAGATGCTGCCACGCTGGTCGTGTTGCCAGCAGGTCTGGCCATAATCTCAAGGAATGAATCCGACAGGCATTTGATTCTATGAGCTCCAGCCGAGCCCAGCTTATGTCCTGCCAGAACATCAAAGAAAGTTCCTAGAAGGCCTTTCTTATGCTCCACAACTTCCCTTCATGCCAATAAGAGATTGCCATTCATAGAGGCAAATAGCTACTCTTTATTATGTTGATCCCTTACCATGTATTTTATTTTTATTTATTTTTTTGAGACAGGGTCTCACTCTGTCACTGAGACTGGAGTGCAGTGGTGTGATTTTGGCTCACTGCAACCTCCACCCACCAGGTTTAAGCAATTCTCATGCCTCAGCTTCCTGAGTAGCTGCGATTATAGGCGGGTACTACCGCACCCAGCAAATTATTGCTATTTTTAGTAGAGATGGGGTTTTGCCATGTTGGCCAGGTTGATCTTGAACTCCTGGCCTTAAGTGATCTGCCTGCCTCAGCCTCTCAAAGTGCTGTGATTACAGGCTTGAGCCACTGTGTCCAGCCTCTCTACTATGTATTTTAAATGCAGAATCTTATGACTCAATTCTCCTATGTCTTTTGTCTCTATCCTTTAAGACTTGAGTCTCCTGAGATGTGGCTCCTGCCAATAGAACCTTCTTTGTCCCCTTGTTAAAGAGATGTATGTGGCTTACCAGCATTTGTATACTAAAGAATTCTTTGTGTGTGTGTGTGTGTGTGTGTGTGTGTATTCTTATGAAGAACATGGACAGGAAGAGAATTTCCATCATTAAAACAACTTGTGATTAAGCCTGTGGGTGTTTTAAATATATACCATTACTTTTTTTGTGTGACGGGGTCTCGCTCCCTCTGTCAGCCAGGCTGGAGTGCAGTGGCGTGATCTCAGCTCACTGCAACCTCTGCTTCCTGGGTTCAAGCAATTCTCCTGCCTCAGCTTCCTGAGTAGCTGGGATTACAGGTGTGTACCACCATGCCCGGCTAATTTTTATATATTTAGTAGAGATGGAGTTTCACCGTGTTAGCCAGGCTAGTCTTGAACTCCCGACCTCAAGTGATCACCCACCTTAGCCTAAAGTGCTGGGATTACAGGCATGAGCCACCGCACCCAGCCTACCATTACATTTTATTGAACTTTTCACATGTCATGTAAGCACTGATTGTGACACTATAATCTTGCAAACTTGGCAGTTGACATGTGACTCTTTTGCTTCTTCTGAAACCTACTGTAGACTTACTAACCTTTCTATATAGGAAATCAAGGCACAGCAAGGTGAGAACATTTCTGTTCACAGTAGATAACATAGGTAAGAAAGGAAGCAGAACGGATTATGGGATGCTCCTTGTTTATTAATTAGATTATACTTTGTCTATATTTATATGCTTGTCTATTAGTTATAAAATCTGTTTTGCAATAGATGAAGTTAACCACTCAGATCTGAAAATGAGAAAAGTAGCAAAGTGTCAATCATCTTGGCATGTAAATAAGATGCCATCTCAAGAAATAGAAAGATGTATTTTTCTCTCTAACACATCTAAGGTGACTGAGCTTCCCTGGAAATGGTTGGGGTGTGTGCAACATCTCTGCTGTCATCCTGAAATAATTCATCCACTAAGGAGAGAAATTGCATCACCAAAGGCCCTAGAAATTAGTGTAGATAATATATTGTTTAATTTAATTTAATCTTGAGTAGAAAATAAACGATCTGCAATGAAAACCCCTTTTAACTCTTTTCTGTCTCGTAGAATTCAGAACATCTCACTCCCTTATTTATTGAAACACCACGTCTATTATTTGGCAGTCTTGTCAGTGGGAGGGGAATCCTACTTAATCTTTGCCTCAACACTCCAAAATACCCGAGATGTGACTGAAAATGCATACAATAAATTATGCACATGCCTATAGTGGACTACTAAAAGTTGGTTCTAAATTATTCATACTAGCTCTAATGAAAATGGAAAACTCATTATTTCTATTCTTTCAAATATCTTTATGGGAAGAAAAAGTTTGAATGTGATTAATGTCACAGAATTATACACTTAAAAATGGTTAAAATGGCATAATGTATTATACATATGCAAACACCATAAAAACTCTTTTAAAAATCTTTAAGATTTTTGAACAGGAACCTGAAACATCTGAAAAGTCCTAGAGCCAGATGTACTCATCTCTAAAGTGACACCTACGTTCTGCCTCTGGATAATGATTACAGAGTCCAAATGAGTGTCCAGCACATAGTGAGGACTCCAAAGACACTAGTCACCACTTTACCATCTGTCCTTGCCCCTTCTAACAGATGGTGTATTTGTGTTGCCTCAGGGACAAACTTTACATACCTACGTATAAACTTTTCTGCTTGGTCTTTCCCTCCGCGTCTCTCCTGCTGTTTCCAATATTCTGTTAAATTCAAATACATGAATTCTTAGTTTCAGGGTTTGAAATTTTCAGTTCTCCATTTTTTAACATATGATCAATACAATTGATTTTTAAATTCCAGTTTCTATTGAAATTTAAATTTTGTCATCCATATTTGAATATATTAATTATAATTACTTTATTGTCCATATCTGATAAGTCCAATATTGAACGGTGGTGGGTATTTTTCTGTTTTTGTTTTATTTTTGATGGAGTTTCACTCTTGCAGCCCAGGCTGGAGGGCAATTATGTGATCTGCTATCACTGCAACCTCCACCTCCCGGGTTCAAGAGATTCTCCTGCTTCAGCCTCCTAAGTAGCTAGGATTACAGGCACTCGCCACCATGCCAGGCTAATTTTTGTATTTTTAGTAGAGATGGGGTTTCACCAGTTTGGCCAGCCTGGTCTAGAACTCCAGACCTCAGGTGATCCACCCACCTCGGCCTCCCAAATTGCTGGGATTACAGGTGTGAGCCACCATGCCTGGTGGTTGTGGGCATTTTTCTTTGTCTTTTTATTCTCTTGACCTGTTCTGATACAGACAGGAAGTGGGAAAATATAGGGTAGAAGAGGGCAGTTCCCCAGCACAGGCCCCACCCTCAAGTCTGGAAACCCACAGCCCTAAATGGAAACAGGCATTCCTGTTTCGGTGCCGAAATGTCGCCTTTTTCAAGAGCAAACCCCAAACCCCAGGCTCCAAGAGCGGAAGAGTGGAAGAGCAGAAGAGCAGCAGAATGACACAGCAGAAAAGGAGAGAAGAGAAGGAGTGGCCATCCCACAGCCAATCTGCTCACCAACCATGCCCAGAGGAGGTTGTCTGGGGATGGTTGGAGAGGATATGGGCTGCGGTATGGTAGAACTCCAGGGGAAGACCATCTTCCCACTCCATCCCCTTTCCAGTCCCCCATCCATCCTGCCGAAAGCCACCTCCATCACTCAGTAAAATACCCACATTCACATTCGCCACCCTACAAGTCCGTGTGTGACCTGATTCTTCCTGGAAGTTCGGACAAGGACCCGGGTACCAAGATGGCAGAGTGTAAAAGACTGTCACCCTGACTCTCCACTGAGCTGGTTTAACATTTTAAACTGTCAAACTCTAAACTGTTTGTTAAACTGTTAAACAACTATTAAACTGGTTTAATAGTTGCCATCTGCAGGTGGCAACTGCTAAAAGAGTAATAATTGTAACACACCCTTAGACACTACCGTGGGGTTGGAACCCAAAAGTACTCTCCCGGGCTCCTGCACTTGCCTGTCTGAGGGTTCCCCTTCCTGGAAGGGGTTTGAGCACTTTGCAGCTAAGCCACGCCACCCCACAAGTCCCGCAAGGGGGTCTGGGAACTCTCCCGTTTCATTTCTTGATAAATCTGATAAGTGAATCAAATGTCAGGCATTGTTAATGAAAAGTTTATGAGCTCTACATGATGTTATCTCCTTCCCTAGAAGATTCATCCTGTTTTCTGGCAAGAAGAATCACATTCATCCAATCAGAGACTTAGCTGACTCAAGGATGCATCAGACTTTATAAGGCTTCATCTATCTCCGATTTTTTTCTTCCAAGCTGCAGCTCTCCAGGATCCCCAACTGTGAGTCTGGGGTGTGTCTTGAGGGTCCTATTTTGGGTGACTTCTGAATTCAGTATTTTGCCATGCAACGCCATGAGATGACAGGTAAATCTGCTGAGACTTAAGTGCTGTCTGCTGAGGTTCTTAGTGACATGTCCTCTGTAGATTAAGTGTGAACAAATGCCTCCAGAAAGAAAACCACCCCATATGGATCTCACTTCTTTCTTTCTTCTTCCTAAGATCTTTACTTTGTAGGTACTGACTGGTTTAGAAGTCTGAACTCCAAATTTCGTTTCCCTAATCCCATGAAATTTTCTGAAGAGCTGATGTCCTCTGCTTCTTAGTGGGTGTTTTACATACAAAGTGATGTCCTCTCACCAGAGAAGTTTAGGATTCAGCATATTCCCTGAGGGAAAAACAGCACAAGATTGTTGGATTTTAGCCCCATAACCTTTGGCAAGTTATTTAAATTGTCTGTGCTCTAGTTCCCTCATACATAAAATAAAGATAAAACCCATCTTGGCTGGTTGCTCATGCCTGTAATCCCAGCACTTTGGGAGGCCGAGGTGGGAGGATCACAAGGTCAAGAGATCAAGACCATCCTGGCCCACATGGTGAAACCCCATCTCTACTAAAAATACAAAAATTAGCTGGGCATGGTGGTGCACACCGGCAGTCCCAGCTACTCGGGAGGCTGAGGAAGGAGAATTGCTTGAACCCAGGAGGCGGAGGTTGCAGTGAGCGGAGATTGCAGCATTGCACTCCAGCCTGGCACCTGGCGACGGAGGGAGACTGTCTCAAAAAAAAAAAAAAAAAAAAAAATCTCTACCAAAACATAAAAAAAGTAGCTGGGCGCAGTGGCAGGCACCTGTAATCCCAGCTACTTGGAAGGTTGAGGCAGGAGAATTGCTTGAACCCGGGAATAGGAGGTTGCAGTGAGCCGAGACTGCGCCATTGTACTCCAGCCTGAGAGACAGAGCAAGACTCAGTCAAAAAACAAAACAAAACCTACTTTATTGTGTTATGATAAGGATTAACTCAATACATTTAAAGCACTTAAAACAATGGCAGGGCAAGCACTATGTAACTTTTGTCCTTATTAAACACAGAAAGTAGGCCGGGTGCGGTGGCTCAAGCCTGTAATCCCAGCACTTTGGGAGGCCGAGGTGGGTGGATCACGAGGTCAAGAGATCGAGACCATCCTGGTCAACATGGTGAAACCCCGTCTCTACTAAAAATACAAAAAATCAGCTGGGCATGGTGGCACGTGCCTGTAATCCCAGCTACTCAGGAGGCTGAGGCAGGAGAATTGCCTGAACCCAGGAGGCGGAGGTTGCGGTGAGCCGAGATCGCGCCATTGCACTCCAGCCTGGGTAACAAGAGCGAAACTCTGTCTCAAAAAAAAAAAAAAAAAAAAAAAAACACACAGAAAGTACTCCAAGACACATTCTAAGATGAAAAAATGCTGGGTCCACACACCATTCGGTACTCATCATTTATATATAAATAAGTTTGGAATGATGTATATGCTTGAATACCAGTGATATACCTCTGAAAAGTCTCTAAGAGCCCAATGGGAAAGAAAGGTGGCCTTTGGAATAGAGTTCTGGATGGTTCAGCAAGGTGGTGAGAAGAACCCATTGCCTGCATAGTTCTGAAACTTTGGAATTTTATAACAACTGTGTATGTTTTACCTATTCCTTTTCAAAAAAATCTTGGTTAAAGAAAAGAACAGAAAAGAAAAAGAAATAACAGGTTTGGAGCTATGTAAGCCTGAATTTGTGACCTTTCTCTACCATGCAGGTGAAGCAATATAACGAGGGGCCTTGTGCAAAAGGAACATGTGGGGTCCTTTGTTTAAAGGCAGCAAAAGCTGATTCCTTTCTTACTCCGTCTCTCTTTTGACCTCTCACAGTTTTTGTAGCTGCAATTTAATGTGGTGCTCCCTCAGTTAAGGGGGCACGCATAGGGTGAGTGAAGGTCCCTACAGGCTTCCAGAGCGCTGCCCTGTGGCTTGGCATTCTCACCCTGTCCCTCCCTGCACCTCACCTACCAAGCACAAATTCAAGGAAAATAATAGTTAAGGATTTCAAGACAGCCACACTAAACCTCAAGCCCAGGAGCCTATTCTGAGCATGGAGCTCTGTGGGACTATGTTGGTTACAGTCTCATGAAGCTGGCCCTGCTTCTGTGCCAAGATCTGTTTTTCTGTGGCCTCAGTTTCCTCATGAGTAATGTGGACATTGACCCCCCAAAAAGCCTCATATGTATTTTCTAAGACTTAAATAAGATATTGACAGTCAAACGACGCAGCCAAATGCCCAGGCAGATAGGTGTGGGTCCCTGGTGAAACTCCACCTTCAAGCCAAACACATCCTGAAGGCTGAAAGACTGGACTGCTAGTCTCAGATGAAACCTGCAACCCAGAGAGAGAACTTCTGTTTCTGTTTATCCACCTTTCCTGATGGATTTTTTTCTGAATTATGCCTTTTAACCAATCGAATGTTGCCTTTTCCAATACTACCCCATCTGAGTCGATAAACGCCCTGGACTCAACCAGATTAAGAGGACTTTCCCTCCTTTGGACAGAGAGGTCACCCCTGTGTACCCTCTCTGTGGAAAGCTGTTTCATCACTCAATAAAACTCCCCGCCTTGCTCAGTCTTCCATAGCCAGTGCATCCTCATTCTTCTTGGGCCCCAGACAAGAACTCAGGAACTGGTGCGCAAGCCAGACTTGGCCTGGGTGGGCCAAGGGAGTGGGACATCTCCTGCCACAGGTAGCCTGGCTGAGCTGGGCCCGGGTGGGGTGTCACTGGCCAGAGATACCCAGCTTGCAAAGTGACTGAGAAGAATATCCTGAGTCAATATGAATGCTCAGTACTTAGCAAATATCTGGCATGGTGTAAGTCCTTACATGTTAAGTAAAATTATTGTACACCAAAAATAAAATTCTCAACACCCCCCACTACCACCACCACCAAATATCTGAATGGACTTCCTCCTAGGCCAGAGCACTCTTAAAATTTAACTGGAAAGACTGGTTCAGGCCACAACAGGAAGTGGGGGTCAGACATGCTTCATTGTACCTCTCTGGTATTCACATCAATACAGACCTTAAGTCTGATAAGAAACATTTGCAATCTGTTCTCTGAAACCTGCTACCTGAAGGAAGCCTTCCTCTGTACAATAAGAACGTTGGTCTCCACAATTCTTTATCTTAACCCAGACATTTCCTTTCTGTTGATCCCAGGTCTTTAGATAAACTCAACCAATCATCAACCAGAAAATTTTTAAATCTACCTGTAACCTGGAAGCCCCCTACCCCCACTTCAAGTTGTTGCACCTTTTTGAACCAAACTAATGTATTTCTTAAATGTATTTGACTAAAGTGTCATGTATCCCTAAAGTGTATAAAACCAAGTTGCATCCCAACCACCTTGGGCACATGTTCTTAGGACCTCCGGAGGCCTGTGTCACAGGCCATGGTCACTTATATTTGGCTCAGAATAAATCTCTTCAAATATTTTACAGAGTCTAACTCTTTCTGTGAACAATAAGTTGGCACCCGAACACACAGGGACTCAGAGAAGCCTCAGGATCTGGAAGAAGTTGCCTAAATGTGAAGCTAAGTTACCAGCAGGGGCCCATTGAAAGCCTCCCAAACTTTGAGCTTCCCTTCAGGTAGAACTGGTAAGTCCTTCTGAGCCTTGGACCTCCCTTTGGTTGATGGTCCTTGATTTCTTCGGAGTCATATTTTTTTCTCCTAAGAAGCTGGTTGTTTAGGACCCAAATTCTAGTTTGAAGGTGCATCCTAAATGGTCTTCTCCATTGCTTGTATCTCCCCAAATTAATCTCGATTAGACTTGTGTGCACATTTGCATCAAGAACTGAGCTGTCGGCCGGGCGCAGTGGCTCACGCCTGTAATCCTAGCACTTTGGGAGGCCGAGGTGGGTGGATCACCTGAGGTCAGGAGTTCAAGACCAGCTTGGCCATCATGGTGAAACCCCATCTTTAAAAAAAAAAAAAAAAGGCACGGCTCAGTGGCTCAAGCCTGTAATCCCAGCACTTTGGGAGGCCGAGGCAGGTGGATCACGAGGTCGAGAGATCGAGACCATCCTTGTCAACATGGTGAAACCCTGTCTCTACCAAAAATACAAAAAATTAGCTGGGCATGGTGGTGCGTGCCTGTAATCCCAGCTACTCAGGAGGCTGAGGCAGGAGAATTGCCTGAGCCCAGGAGGCGGAGGTTGTGGTGAGCCGAGATCGCGCCATTGCACTCCAGCCTGGGTAACAAGGGCGAAACTCCGTCTCAAAAAAAAAAAAAAAAAAAAGAACTGAGCTGTCATTTTCATAAATGAGAGACTGAGTTTTCTCAGTCCTGAAGAGAATTGGCATTTTGCTCGTCCCAGCCAAAGGTGCCCCTGGGTGACTGGAGACCAACTGGAAGTGTCTGGGGTGTTGAACCCCCAGCCCCACATGCAGCAGCCCTGTGGGGAGCTCCCAACAAAATTAGCTTAAAAAGCGTCCTCCAGGCCGGGCGCGGTGGCTTGCGCCTACGATCCCAGCACTTTGGGAGGCCTAGGCGGGTGGATCACGAGGTCAAGAGATCGAGAACATCCTGGTTAACAAGTTGAAACCCCGTCTCTACTAAAAATACAAAAATTAGTTGGGCATGGTGGCACACAACTGTAGTCCCAGCTACTCAAGAAGCTGAGGCAGGAGAATTGCTTGAACCCAGGAGGCAGAGGTTGTGGTGAGCCGAGATCGCGCCATTGCACTCCAGCCTGGTTAACAAGAGTGAAACTCCGTCTCAAAAAAAAAAAAGTACTGTTTGTATCCAACTGGTTTTGTGTGTGTGTCTGTGTGTGTTTGTGTTTTTTTGTGTGTGTGTGTTTTGTTTGTTTTGCAAGCCAGTAAATTTGTATTATGTCATTGCTACAATTCTGAAGTAAAAGTTATAGATCTTGTGCACGTGCACACGTGTATAATACAGATATTTAAAAGGCCTTTTTGTTTTCTGTTTATCTTATTTCTTTGCTATGACCTTGTTCTTCTTGAGAGAGTTTTTCTTAGTGTCTAGCAACCTGGGATTCCTGAAAAAACAAAAAACAAAAAACAAACAAAAAAAAAACAGAGAAGGCATCAGACTCCTTTTTGGGGAGAAACCTCTGTTTTTCCTTATGAAATCCCAAGAATATAAACAGACAAGTTTCCCTTCAGATATTAAACTGCTTGTTTGTATTGTGTTACCTGACTTTTTTCAACTAAAATAATTATTACAACAGATGCTACTCCTGGGTGCTTAAAATAAGAAAGTGTGTAGCTTATTTTTTTAATTTAATTTTATATTTATTTATTTTGAGAGAGTTTCACTCTTGTTGCCCAGGCTGGAGTGCAATGGAACGATCTCCACTCCCTGCAACTTCCACCACCCAGGTTCAAGCAATTCTCCTGCCTCAGCCTCCCGAGTAGCTGGGATTACAGGCATGTGCCACCATGCCCAGCTAATTTTGTATTTTTTGTAGAGATGGGGTTTCTCCATGTTGATCAGGCTGGTCTCAAACTCATGACCTCAGGTGATCCACCTGCCTTGGCTTCCCAAAGTGCTGCGATTACAGACATGAGCCACCGCGCCCGGCCTATTTATTTATTTATTATAGTTTAAGTTCTTGGGTACATGTGCAGATCGTGTAGGTTTGTTACATAGGTATACATGTGCCATGGTAGTGGTTTACTGCATCCATCACCCCATCATCTACATTAGGTATTTCTCCTAATCCTATCCCTCTGCAATCCCCCGATCCCCTCCTATTCCTCCCCTAGCCCCCCACCCCCAGACCCCAGTGTGTGATGTTCCCCTCCCTGAGTCCATGTGTTCTCATTGTTCGACACTCACTTATGAGTGAGAATATGTGGTGGTAGGTTTTCAGTTCTTGTGTCAGTTTGTTGAGAATGATGGTTTCCAGTTTCATCCATGTCCCTGAAAAGGACATGAACGGATCTTTTTTTTATGGCTGCATAGTATTCCATGGTGTGTATGCGCCACATTTTCTTTATCCAGTCTATCATTGACAGGCATTTGGGTTGGTTCCAAGTCTCTGCTATTGTGAATAGTGCTGCAATAAACATATGTGTGTGTGTGTCTTTATAACAGAATGATTTATCATGCTTTGGGTGTATTTCTGTTGAAAATGTGCCCTTTGAATGAAGAGACCACTCCAAACAGGCTTTGTGTGAGCAACATGGCTGTTTATTCACCTGTGTGCAGGTGGGCTAAGGCCGAAAAGGGGATTAGCAAAGGGCAGTGGGACAGGAGTTGGTTTTACAGGTTTGGGGTGGGCAGTGGAAAGTTACAGAGTAAGACCAGTTATAGTGGTGGGGGTAGAGGCAAGGAGTATCCATTACCATAAGTTCAATTACAATGGTGGGTGGGGTGAGGCAGAAGAGCAGTTAAGATGGCAGGATGAGTGGGAGGTAATCACATTATCATAAGAACAGTTAAGATGGCAGGGTTGGGTGAGGGGCTGGGCGATCAGGGACAATGGCGTACGCAGGCAGGGGGTGAGAGACGATCAGGAGGTAAGCAGGACTTCAGACTTTCAGGCTCCAGGCTTGCATAGGGAGACCTGACAATATCCAGTAATGGGATTGCTGGGTCAAATGGTATTTCTCTTTCTAGGTCCTTGAGGAATCGCCACACTGTCTTCCACAATGGTTGAATTAATTTACACTCCCACCAACAGTGTAAAAGCGTTCCTATTTCTCCACATCCTCTCCAGCATCTGTTGTCTCCAGATTTTTTAATGATCGCCATTCGAACTGGTGTGTGACAAAAACAAGCAATGGGGAAAGGATTTCCTATTTAATAAATGGTGTTGGGAAAACGGGCTAGCCATATGCAGAAAGCTGAAACTGGATTCCTTCCTGACACTTTATACAAAAATTAACTAGATGGATTAAAGATTTAGACATGAGGCCTAACACCATAAAAACTCTAGAAGAACGCCGGGCGCGGTGGCTCAAGCCTGTAATCCCAGCACTTTGGGAGGCTGAGGCGGGTGGATCACGAGGTCAAGAGATCGAGACCATCCTGGTCAACTTGGTGAAACCCCATCTCTACTAAAAATACAAAAAATTAGCTGGGCATGATGTCTCGTGCCTGTAATCCTAGCTACTCAGGAGGCTGAGGCAGGAGAATTGCCTGAACCCAGGAGGCGGAGGTTGCGGTGAGCCGAGATCGCGCCATTGCACTCCAGCCTGGGTGACAAGAGCGAAACTCCGTCTCAAAAAATAAAAAAAAAATTAAAAAAATAAAAACTCTAGAAGAAAACCTAGGCAATACCATCCAGGACACAGGCATGGGCAAGGACTTCATGACTAAAACACCAAACGCAACGGCAACAAAAACCAAAATAGACAAGTGGGATCTAAATATACTAAGGAACTTCTGCACAGTAAAAGAAACTATCAATAGAATGAACCGGCAACCAAGAGAATAGGAAAACATTTTTGCAATCTACCCATTAGACAAAAGGCTAATATCCAGAATCTATGGAGAACTTAAACAAATTTACAAGAAGAAAACAAACAACCCCATCAGAAAGTGGGCAAAGGATATGAATAGACCCTTTTCAAAAGAAGACATTTATGTAGCCAACAAGCATATGAAAAGAAGTTCATCATCACTGGTCATGAGAAATGCAAATCAAAACCACATTGAGGCATTACTTCACGCTGATAAGAAAGAGTGTAGTTTAGACACTTAGAGAAATGTCTTTGTGTTTTTTTTTTTTTTTTAAAAAGGTCCACTGTAAGACCTTGGTCTAGTCTCATGATAATTCTCTTTTTGGAGACCCAGGATTCAGTGTGGATTCTGCCCAGAGCTTAGAGGTCCAATTAAAAGAGGGAGACTAAAATTAGAACTACCTATCTAAATAAAATTTGTCTCCTTACACAATTCTGTGACAGATTTCTATAATTTTATGCTTAACTTGGCAATTAAATTTGTTTTATTTCCCTGTAGCATACCAGACTTTTTCTCTCTGTGCTTTCAGCTGTCAATTTTGCTATCTGATTTTTCACCTAAAAGTCGCTTCTTTTAATATGCAAATTTAGGGCTATTCAGCTGACAACTGCTTAGGGTAAGGAAACAGGTTACCAAGAATTTGGGTCAGGCTTAGCTCACACCTGTAATCCCAACACTTTGTGAGGCAGAGGCAGGCATATCACCTGAAGTCAGAAGTTTGAGACCAGCCTGGCCAACATGGTGAAACCCCATTTCTACAAAAAATACAAACATTAGCCGAGTGTGTTGGTACATACGTGCCTGTTACCCTATCTAGTTAGGAGTCTGAGGCAAAATAATTGCTTGAATTCAGGTGGTGGAGGTCACAGTGAGCTGAGATCACACCAATGTGCTCCAGCTTGGGTCACAGAGCAAGACTCTGTCTCAAAACAAGCAAACAAACAGACAAAAAACATTCCGAAGTCTAATAAAATGTACTTGATTGGCATACACAATACGTGTATGTATTTGTGTTGTGTGTATAATATTTCACGATTAAAAATATAAAAAAGTGCTCTAATTAATTGGCTTAAACATTTTTTATTCAAAATTGTTTTTTCTTTTTTTTTTTTGAGAAGGAGTTTCACTTTTGTTACCCAGGCTGGAGTGCAATGGCGCGATCTCGGCTCACCGCAACCTCCGCCTCCTGAGTTCAAGCAATTCTCCTGCCTCAGCCTCCTGAGTAGCTGGGACTACAGGCACGTGCCACCATGCCCAGCTAATTTTTTTGGTTTGTTTGTTTATTTTTTTAGTAGAGATGGAGTTTCACCATGTTGGCCAGGCTAGACTCAAACTCCTGACCTCAGATGTTCAGCCCACCTCGGCCTCCTAAAGTGCTGGGATTACAGGCGTCAGCCACAGCACCCGGCCCAGAAAATTTTTTTACAAGAAAATACAGAGCTGGGTGTGGTGGCTCACGCCTGTAATCACAGAACCTTGGGAGTTCGAGACTGGCAGATCACAAGGCCAGGATTTCGAGACCAGCCTGGCCAACATGGTGAAACCCCGTCTCTACTAAAACTACACAAATTAGCCGGGTGTGGTGGCGTATGCCTGTAATCCCAGCTACTCAGGAGGCTGAGGAAGAAGAATCACTTGAACCCGGGAGGTGGAGGTTGCAGTGAGCTGAGATCATGCCACTGCACACCAGCCTGGGCAAGAAGAGTGAAACTCTGTCTCAGAAAAAAAAAAAGAGAAAAAATAGAGACTTTAAGTCAAATGCTTTTTCAAGATCACATGACTTAAATAAGCTGGCTTTAAAATTATTGGTAAAATAATAGTAAAATATTAAAAATGTCTTAAGAATGGTTAGCATTTTTATTTGCATATAGTAATCAAATGGTTTCATATTTATCTCTGCAGAATATTATAAGGTGTCAAGATTTGCCATAAGGGTTATAAAACTATAAACCTAGCCCCAGATAGAAGGATCTTTACTTGTGTAATTTTTGATAAATAAGACATGTAATATAGTTGTTTAATGATAACAGCTGGGTCCTGAGTTATTGGTTTAAAAAATGCCATTACAGCCGGGCGCGGTGGCTCAAGTCTGTAATCCCAGCACTTTGGGAGGCCGAGGCGGGTGGATCACGAGGTCGAGAGTTCGAGACCATCCTGGTCGACATGGTGAAACCCCGTCTCTACTAAAAATACAAAAAATTAGCTGGGCATGGTGGCGTGTGCCTGTAATCCCAGCTACTCAGGAGGCTGAGGCAGGAGAATTGCCTGAACCCAGGAGGCGGAGGTTGCGGTGAGCCGAGATCACGCCATTGCACTCCAGCCTGGGTAACAAGAGCGAAACTCCGTCTCAAAAAAAAAAAAAAAAAAAAAAAAAAAGCCATTACATTTAACCGTAAGTTTCCTTATTTTTAGGTAAACACAAGCAATTCATAGGTTATAAAAATGGTTAGGCCGGGCGCGGTGGCTCACGCCTATAATCCCAGCACTTCATGTTGGTCAGGCTAGTCTGGAACTCCCGACTTCAGGTGATCCAGCCTCCCAAAGTGTTGGAATTACAGGTTTGAGCTCCTGTGCCCAGCTTTAAAAATGTATTTTTATTAAAAGGTAAATCTTTTTGCCTAATTCAAAGTTATTTAAAGCTTAAGTATAAAACAACGTAAAAGGAATCAGTAAATTAGAGCTGTAAAGTAAGTTATAGCTATAAACAGGTATTTTTGGTAAGAGTTTAAAAGGAAAGTAAGTTTATATGAGAAAGAATCTTGCATGGTGAAATTTTGTTCTAAAATAAAATGACTGAGTTTTTCAAGGAAGAAGAATATTTGGAAGAAAACAAAGAGTCCAAACATGTCTTGAATGGTGTAAGTCATAATAAGGTCATTTAAAAAAAAAAAACAGAATTTATAAAAATGTTATGTGATTAATTGACTTTAATTAAAGAAAATGAAAACATTTCTCTAAATTGAACTTTGATATCAAAAATACACTAATACAAAACTAAATAATTGGTTAAAACAATGTTTTATTTAAAATGTTAACATTGTTAAGCAAAACATTTTTAATTTTTGAATTCTATAGTCTGTCTGAAATTTTTCGGATTGATATCTCAGAATCTCAACCCTCTCTTTCAAAAAGACCTTGCCCTGGGCACAGTGGCTCGCACTTGCAATCCCAGCACTTTGGGAGGCTGAGGCGGGCTAATGACTTGAGGTCAGGAGTTCGAGACCAGCCTGGCCAACGTGGTGAAACCCTTTCTCTAAAAAAAAAAAAAAAAATTGAGAACTAGGGGACGTAACGGAGGGAGGTCGTAGCCGCTGCCGTTGCCATGACCCGCGGTAACCAGCAAGAGCTCGCCGGCCAGAAAAATATGAAAAAGCAGAGCGACTCGGAAAGCACCGAGATGACGGGCTTTCTGCTGCCACCCGCAAGCAGAGGGTGGGAGTGCAGCAGCCAAACGCTGAGCTTAGTCCCATCCACGCCCATCTTATCCTTTGTGCCCTTCATCCCCCTTCGTCCTGTCCCTTTTGCCCTCTGGTGCCTCCCAGCGCCCCATCATCTCTACCCCCAGGGACTCGGAGATCATGCAGCAGAAGCAGAAAAAGGCAAACCAGAAGAAGGAACCCAAGTAGCTTTGTGGCTTCATGTCCAACCCTCTTGCCTTTCGCCTGTGTGCCTGGAGCCAGTCCCACCACGCTCGCGTTTCCCCCTGTAGTGCTCACAGGTCCCAGCACCGATGGCATTCTCTTTGCCCTGAGTCTGCAGCGGGTCCCTTTTGTGCCTCCTTCCTCTCAGGTAGCCTCTCTCCCACTGGGCCACTCCCGGAGATAAGGGGGTTACCCCTTCCCAGTGTTTTTTATTCCTGTGGGGCTCACCCCAAAGTATTAAAAGTAGCTTTGTAATTCAATAAATAAATAAATAAATAAGGCCTTGGATGATAACTTTCCTTTACCTTTTATTGGTTCTTGTAACTTTTAAAATCTAAAGTAAAGGAGAGATTTTTTTTTAATAGGCAAATGATATATCTTTTGGATCTGCCTTTTTAAATTATGTATGCCTGTTATATCTCTATCTTTATAAGTGTCATGTGAAAGTAATACTTCACTACCAAATTATATGAAAGAGCTCTAATCAAGTAACTTTTTAAAAAAAGTAAGAACTTGGCCGGGCGCGGTGGCTCAAGCCTGTAATCCCAGCACTTTGGGAGGCCCAGGCGGGTGGATCACGAGGTCAAGAGATCAAGACCATCCTGGTCAACATGGTGAAACCCCGTCTCTACTAAAAATACAAAAAATTAGCTGGGCATGGTGGCGCGTGCCTGTAATCCCAGCTACTCAGGAGGCTGAGGCAGGAGAATTGCCTGAACCCAGGAGGCGGAGGTTGCGGTGAGCCGAGATCACGCCATTGCACTCTAGCATGGGTAACAAGAGCGAAACTCTGTCTCAAAAAAAAAAAAAAAAAAAAAGTAAGAACTTACTACACTGGTAGAAGATGCCTTTTAATTCACATCACTTTGATAATCTTTGGTAAGATTAATTTGGCAAATTTAATCTCAAAACTCTCTCCAGTAATTTAAAATCTTAAAGTCATGTCATGTTAAATTAAGTAATCTCAGGGTTTTTTTAAATTTTGATTGAGAATTTAGGTTACTAAAAGTTAAAATTGTAGAGGCATGAAAATGTCTTTGGTGAAGTTTATAAAACTCAAGGATATAGATTTTGCTAATGAAAATGTAGGGTTTTTTCTAGTTAAGAATCTATTTAAGAGTTGCTTTAAAATAAAGGAAAAATTATACAGATAAAACTAAATGGATACAAATAAAGCCAGAGCAACGAAAGTTAGTTCTGAGACCTGTGATTACCAAAATGATAGTCAATGTAGGGGAAGGGCAAAACCAAGTAACTATACCAGAGGGTATAATGTAAAACGAGAGGGTATAATGTAAAGGAATTGTTGCATTTTGTAGGTTGCTATCATCAGTTTCTTGAGAAACCTTTACTATAATAGACAGTAAAAATACCCATCTTAAGGACAAAATCCTTAATTTTAAATACTACAGAATTTAAGAGCTTGTTTGGGTTGATGCAGAACCCACAGCTCACTATTGAACCATCACGAATGAGTATATGTGATTCCAATGCACAGGAGGTTACTCCCGAGAGAATGACTAGCCTAGCTGACCAGCTAAATGGCACTGTAAGGGCTGTTTGCCGTGAGGAGGGACTACCCAGCTCTCTATACAAAATACCAAGTGGAGAATCCCACACGAAGCAGTTAGTATGCTTCATATGCAAGCCATGTGGGACTGGCTTTATGACAACTGGGATATCCCCCCACCAAATATGCCTATTACCCTGCTCATGGTAAATTTTCGGGGTTAAGGGAGGAGCCCTTTTACATGGCTGCCCCTTCTGCAGAATGATACCACTGTCTGTGAAGCCTTATCAAGTTTGCTGTCCCTCACTGGGTTTTGACGATGCAACTCCCTCCTGAGAACCAAATCCTTTTTCACAAGAAAAAGTACCATGGTCTGGGGATAGTAAAAAAAGTTCCTGGGACCAGAACACAAAAACGTACAGGTCAATAGAATTATGAAATGTAAGGTTTTAAATAGGCTTTATGTAACGTAATTGTAACCCGTTTACCTAAATGTCTTATGAAAATAAGTATTGTGCCGGGCGCAGTGGCTCACGTCTGTAATCCCAGCACTTTGGGAGGCCGAGGTGGGTGGATCACGAGGTCAAGAGATCGAGACCATCCTGGTCAACATGGTGAAACCCCGTCTCTACTAAAAATGCAAAAAAAAAATTAGCTGGGCATGGTGGTGCGTGCCTGTAATCCCAGCTACTCAGGAGGCTGAGGCAGGAGAATTGCCTGAACCCAGGAGTCGGAGGTTGCGGTGAGCCGAGATCGCGCCATTGCACTCCAGCCTGGGTAACAAGAGAGAAACTCCGTCTCAAAAAAAAAAAAAAAAAAAAAAAAGAAAAAAGAAAAAGAAAGAAAATAAGTATTGTATTTAACTGGGGGATGTTTCCCCTATCTAGCACTATAAAACTGAAGACATGTACATCTGCTCTTTGAGAACCATTAACTGTACTCACTAAATGAAAACTAGTAAGATTGCTTGAATCCACAAAATACACGCTAAAGGATGGGTGAAGTGCTAGTTGAAACAAATTTTCTACTTCCTAGCCCTCTGTGAAGCATTTATTGGGGCTTATGGCAAAAAGACGGTATTTCCCAGTGACAAAGACTGGACTAGAGAATTTCCACTTGAGGAACATGCAGTGCCTTGCTATGAAAAGTTATCTGAAGCCACCCTTATGCTGAATGAAAATAATAGTGCCCCAAAGAGTAAAATAAAAATGGGTTACATGGAATCTTGCTACCAGGGGATACAAGGAGGAGATACCTATAAGCAGAGAGCCTCTCTTTTCCCTAGGACTAATTCTCACTATGTGAAGATCTGCTAGATTCTACGGTGCCTGATACACAGCTCTTAGGAGTTATTTGGCTTGCGAATATCATTTCCAAGGTGAACAAACATTTTGTTTGAAAGTTGCTCCTTTGGTTAAAGAAGGGTCCAAAAAGAAAATCTTTTTCTTTTGAGTTATTTGGGTGAAGTTTTTTTTTTTTTTTTTTTTTTTTTTTTTTTGAGACGGAGTTTCGATCTTGTTACCCAGGCTGGAGTGCAATGGCGCGATCTCGGCTCACCGCAACCTCTGCCTCCTGGGTTCAAGCAATTCTCCTGCCTCAGCCTCCTGAGTAGCTGGGATTACAGGCACGTGCCACCATGCCCAGCTAATTTTTTGTATTTTTTTTTTTTTAGTAGAGATGGGGTTTCACCATGTTGACCAGGATGGTCTTGATCTCTCGACCTCATGATCCACCCGCCTCGGCCTCCCGAAGTGCTGGGATTACAGGCTTGAGCCACTGCGCCCGGCCGAAGTATGTTTTTGTAAGCAAATTTACTTTTCTCTCTATTTGAGTTCTCCAAAATTTGGGTTGTGATTTTATGACAATACAGTTATTTGCATAAATTTAGTAATAGTCTTTTAAAACAAAACAATTGAAGATACTGGTTATTTTACCAAGGCTTTAACTAAAAAAGCATATTTTAGATAAAGTTCCAGCAAAGCCAACTTAAAAGGAGCTTATATGGTCAATCAATTCTTGTTGCATTTTTTTTTTTTTTTTTGAGACGGAGTTTCGCCCTTGTTACCCAGGCTGGAGTGCAATGGCGCGATCTCGGCTCACCGCAACCTCCGCCTCCTGGGCTCAGGCAATTCTCCTGCCTCAGCCTCCTGAGTAGCTGGGATTACAGGCACGTGCCACCATGCCCAGCTAATTTTTTGCACTTTTAGTAGAGACGGGGTTTCACCATGTTGACCAGGATGGTCTCGATCTCTCGACCTCGTGATCCACCCGCCTCGGCCTCCCAAAGTGCTGAGATTACAGGCTTGAGCCACTGCGCCCGGCTCTTGTTGCATTTTATGCAAATAATCAGGCCAAGTATAATAAGCCTAAAACTTATTTTACACACAAATTGGTCTTACTATAATTTCTCTCTCTTTTTTTTGTAGGGGCGACTCTGTTGCCCAGGCTGGAGTACAATGGCATGATCTCGACTCACTGCAACCTCTGCCTCCTGGGTTCAAGTGCTTCTCCTGTCTCAGCCTCCTAAGTAGCTGGGATTACAGGCATGTGCCACCATACCTGACTAATTTTTGTATTTTTAGTAGAGATGGGTTTCACCATGTGGGTCAGGCTGGTCTCGAACTTCTGATCTCATGATCCATCTGCCTCAGCCTCCCAAAGTGTTGGGATTACAGGAGTGAGTCACCGTGCCCAGCCTAATTTCTCTTTAATAGAAAAGGAGGAATAAATTTAAAAATATTTTAAAAAGGAGGGCTAGAGAAAAAAATTGTTTCAAAGGAAAAGCGTAACCTTTGATACTAGATTTCAGTCTTAACTTTTCTTTTTTTTTAAGTGCAGATTGAATGATGAATTATTTCTTGGCTACAATAATCCTCTACAGAGTACTGGATTGTAATTTTTTTTTTTCATATCTTTAGTTGGTGCCCTAATGGAATAGCTTCCTTTTTCTGTTCAAACACACAAATACTCTTTGGTCGTCGAAACATTAATGTTATTATCTCTCCTTGTTTTACTTTTTTTTTTTTTTTTGAGACAGAGTTTCGCTCTTGTTACCCAGGCTGGAGTGCAATGGCGCGATCTCGGCTCATCGCAACCTCTGCCTCCTGGGTTCAGGCAATTCTCCTGCCTCAGCCTCCTGAGTAGCTGGGATTACAGGCACACGCCACCATGCCCAGCTAATTTTTTGTATTTTTAGTAGAGACGGGGTTTCACCATGTTGACCAGGATGGTCTCGATCTCTGGACCTCGTGATCCACCCGCCTCAGCCTCCCAAAGTGCTGGGATTACAGGCTTGAGCCACCGCACCCGGCATTGTTTTACTTTTAAGGAAAACCAAATCGGCCGGGCGCGGTGGCTCACGCCTGTAATCCAATCACTTTGGAGGCCAAGGAGGGCAGATGACCTGAGGTTGGGAGTTCAAGACCAGCCTGACCAGCATGGTGAAGCCCCATCGTAAAATAAAATAAAATAAAATAAAATAAAATAAAATAAAATAAAAATAAAAGTAAAGGAAACCCAAATCATGGTATTCTGAAGACCAAAGATGTAAATCTCTCTCATTTGGCATCCCACGGGGTCTGATCTGTTTTTCACTGCAAATGCCCTGCTGCTAAAACTATACAAGCACCATCCCCCCAGGCCCAGGGATTGTCGGGAAGAGGTGGGTATGAGAGATAATAAGAGCTGGTTTTGAGGAATAAAATTAGATCAAGGTCAGACTCTCCAAGGATAGAGACAAAGATGCCTAAAGAGCTGATAAAACAAGGGACTTTGCCTTCTAAGCTATTATGTATCACTTTTGCATTCACCCCAACCATAAAGCATTTTTTTGCTTCTGTAGAATTAAAAGAAAATATTTGCTGACAAAATAAAGATACCTTGTGATAAAGCTTCCTGGATATAATACTCCTAGTTATGAGTTGAGAAGATAAATATGTTTAAAAAAATTTTTTCAGAGCAATGCTAACGTTTTGTATAGCTAATTGCTACAAGTCTGTAACTAAGTCCAAGCTTACAGTAGGTCAACACATAAAAGTTACAGTCAGTTTTGTAAACTTGCCTTTAGTTTTTTTTTTGTTGGCTTTTTACTTAAAATAATAATTTTAAGAGATAATGAATACCTGTCCATGTCCATCCTATCTGGCCTATAACAGTTAATTGGCTGTAAGTTTTTTATTTTTTTATTTTTTTGAGACAGAGTCTCCGCCAGGCGCAGTGGCTCAAGCCTGTAATCCCAGCACTTTGGGAGGCCGAGGCAGGTGGATCACGAGGTCAAGAGATCGAGACCATCCTGGTCAACATGGTGAAACCCCGTCTCTACTAAAGGTGCAAAAAATTAGCTGGGCACGGTGGCGCGTGCCTGTAATCCCAGCTACTCAGGAGGCTGAGGCAGGAGAATTGCCTGAACCCAGGAGGCGGAGGTTGCGGTGAGCCGAGATCGCGCCATTGCACTCCAGCCTGGGTAACAAGAGCGAAACTCCGTCTCAAAAAAAAAAAAAAAAAAAAGAAAAGAAAAGAAAAAAGAGACAGAGTCTCGTTCTGTCTCCCAGGCTAGAATGCGGTGGCGCAATCTCAGCTCACAGCAACCTCCACATCCCAGGATCAAGCTATTGTGTCTCAGCCTCCCAAGTAGCTGGGATTACAGGCAGCCACCCCCACACCCAGCTAATTATTTTGTATTTTTAGTAGAGACGGGGTTTCACCATGTTGCCCAGGCTGGTCTTGAACTCCTGACCTCATGATCCACCCACCTTGGCTTCCCAAAGTGCTGGGATTAGAGGCGTGAGCCACCATGCCCAGCTGGCTGTAAGTCTTTTGACTCTTAAGGTCCTCGGCCATAGGGACTCTCAGCAAGGGACAGGATGGACCCAGGGAGGACAGCCCTGCCACCCCAACAACGCTATAAGAGAAAATAAAAATTTGCTGGCCATTGATGTTGCCTCTGGCAACTCTTGTCAAGAAGGAGAAGAATGTAAACCAAAAATAACATTCTAAGCACCATCCTCCAAACATCTGAACGGACTTCCTCTTAGGCCAGGGTACTCTTTTTTTTTTTTTTTTTTTTGAGACGGAGTTTCGCTCTTGTTACCCAGGCTGGAGTGCAATGGCGCGATCTCGGCTCACCGCAACCTCCGCCTCCTGGGCTCAGGCAATTCTCCTGCCTCAGCCTCCTAAGTAGCTGGGATTACAGGCACACGCCACCATGCCCAGCTAATTTTTTGCACCTTTAGTAGAGACGGGGTTTCACCATGTTGACCAGGATGGTCTCGATCTCTCGACCTCGTGATCCACCCGCCTCGGCCTCCCAAAGTGCTGGGATTACAGGCTTGAGCCACCGCGCCCGGCCGGCCAGGGTACTCTTAAAATTTAACCTGAGAGACTGGTTAGGGCCATAACGGGAAGTGGAGTTTGAATATGCCTCATTATACCTCTTGGCGTTCACATCAACACAGACCTTAAGTCTGATAAGAAACATTTGCAATCTATTCTCTCTGAAGCCTGCTACCTGAAGGAAGCCTTCCTCTATACAATAAGAACACTGGTCTCCACAATTCTTTATTTTAACCAGACATTTCCTTTCTATTGATCCCAGGTCTTTAGATAAACTCAATCAACTGTCAACCAGAAAAATTTTAAATCTACCTGTAACCTGGAAGCCCCCTATGCCCACTTTGAGTTGTTCCAGTTTTCTGGCCTGATCCAATGTATTTCTTAAATGTATTTGACTGAAGTGTTGTGTCGTGTCTCCCTAAAGTGTGTAAAACCAAGCTGTACCCCGACCACCTTGGGCACATGTTCTTAGGACCTCCTGAGGGCTGTGTTACGGGCCATGGTCACTCATATTTGGCTCAGAATAAATCTCTTCAAATATTTTACAGAGTCTGACTCTCTTCATTGACACTGTTAAATTACCAGTGAGACTATGGTTGGTATTACTTGATCAAGTAACATCTAGTGAATGCTACATATGAAATATAAACTATGAAATATGTTATGAAATAGTGTAAAGTTGGTGTAATGTACACATGCCAACATCACAAGAGACAGAAGCTTGGAATAGCAGATTTAAAGGGGCTATTCATCCTTTAGTAGGAGAGGAACTGTCCCATCCGTCCATAACGTTCAACGAGGCCAGCCGTTCACCCACCGGCAGATCATCTCAGCCAGTTCACAACAAAGTATCTGGCTGTTTTGAATCCAACTGGGAAGAAGCCAGTCCCGGTGAGGCACCTGTGGTTCCCAGAAGCGGGTCAAGGATCTGAGTCCCCGAGGCAACCAAGTACATCAGGAAGATCCATCTCCCTTAGGAAATGCAGGGTGAGGCTTTCCCTAAGGGTCAGGCTTGGAAGCTGGTGGGAAGAGTTGGTGCCTCTCTTCTGGGTATTGTACTGTTTATACCAGAAACACACCCTGTCTTCAAACTAAGAACATCTGTTGGTGTGCCATTTTCATGCTTGCATTGGACCGGAGTGTTTATAGGTTTAGCCATGTTTCCTGTCCCCAGCCCAGAACATCATCCTCTTTGCCTCTATCTCCCCTGCCTTCCTCATAGGTTTGGGTAGTTCTTTTCATTCACCACAGTGCCATCATCCCTCTCCACGCTCTGTTCATCCAAGATGCTCCAGGGTATGTTCCCTTCCTCGCATCCCATTTATAGTACAGTGAGTGGGGTGGTAGCCAGATGGGGATATGGCGGTTAACAAGCATGTTTGTGATCATAGCATGTTTGTGAGGTGATAGGGATGATTCATATATGGTGTAGGCCAGTGATTCAGTGTCAGTTTTCTCCATGTAATGAGCCAGTTCTCCAAACGTTAACTTTTTTTTTTTTTTTTTTTTTTTTTTTTTTTTTTTTTTTTTTTTTGAGGAGGAGGAATTTCGCTCTTGTTACCCAGGCTGGAGGGCAATGGCGCGATCTCGGCTCACCAAAACCTCCGCCTCCTGGGTTCAGGCAATTCTCCTGCCTCAGCCTCCTGAGTAGCTGCGATTACAGGCACGCGCCACCATGCCCAGCTATTTTTTTTTGTATTTTTAGTAGAGACGGGGTTTCACCATGTTGACCAGGATGGTCTCGATCTCTTGACCTCGTGATCCACCTGCCTCGGCCTCCCAAAGTGCTGGGATTACAGGCTTGAGCCACCGCGCCCGGCTACGTTAACGTTTTAAAGACACATTGTTGGGAGAGGAAATCTGCCTGGAGCCCTGAGCATTCCTTTATGCTTTTGCTGAGTACACCAAGAAATCGAAGTTCCCCCACTCTTTACCTGGGAGATTCCTCAGGTTCTCTTTGTAGTGAACAACAAACAGGGATTCTTGAAGGCTGAGGTAACACCCCCCACAGAGAGCAGGATTGCTCCCACTCCCAAGAAAGACATTGGATCTCCCAAGCTTAGGGTTCCTCTCTTCTAACACAATCGTCTGCTAGTGTAAGCATCCACGCAACTTCACCTTCATCACCCTGGTGGGGCTTAGAGGGCACGTAGAGCCAACGCAAACAGGAGGCTCTGGTGACAACTTTTTGCTGAAAGGAATAAAGCTCTTTGCCTCTGGCCCAGCGGGCTCTGTCTTCTGCCAGCATGCTAATCTGTGGCAAATGAACTTGTAAACTTGCAAGTAGGGTAAAACCCTAGGCCCACTACCATTCTTGACATGTAGACTTAAGCACACCAGTTCTTTGCTGCCCTTTGCAACTAGCATTAAAGTCAACTCCACTAATACGGTCTTCATGGTCTTCCAGGCCCTGCATAGCCTGGCCCTGCCTACCTCTCCAGGCTTTTGTGCCAGCTGTGTCCAAATCTCTCTGCTTTTGAGTCACATGAAGAAAAAGTTGTCCCTGATATCTGGGCACTGGTACGACACTTACAAGTAAACTTCCGTGTTGCTAGTAGCATGGCCTTTTACTGATGGGTGGATCATGTTGCTCTCCAGATGGACGTAAATACCGGAAACACCCAACCAAATCCCAAATCCCGTAACAGATTCTTTCCATCATGATCTTTCTGAAACACCATTGTTCTTCCTGATATGCATTGTCCTTTATTGCCAGGAATAGTAAACCCAACTTATTTAACCACCTGTGCATTCCTGGCGACCTTTGGCTGGAGGACATTGGCATATACACATGCTGATCTTTCAGTTTATTCACATGCCATTTTCTGTCCTGTCACAGGCACTCTGCACTTACTATTCATTCTGCCTAGAACATCGTTCTCTTCACTTCCTTGACGTCGACAGCCCCTCCGAATCTTGAAGTTCTCAGCATACGTATCAATTTCTTTAGGGTGTTTTCCTAACTCCTTTGGTAAAATACAGATGTATACTCTGAGAGTACCTTGGATTTTTCCCATTATATACACTTTTCTAATTTGTAATATACATTCGTTTGTGTTACTCTTTATTTACTTAATATTGTTAAGGGTAGATACCAGTCTTTCTTGCTCATTTCTATAGCCCAGCGTCTATTAGGAGGCCCAGTACATTGTGGGAACTCTGTATTCATCGTTTCTTTCTTTCTTTTTTTTTTTTTGAGACGGAGTTTCGCTCTTGTTACCCAGGCTGGAGTGCAATGGCACGATATCGGCTTACCACAACTTCCGCCTCCTGGGTTCAGGCAATTCTCCTGCCTCAGCCTCCTGAGTAGCTGGGATTACAGGCACGTGCCACCACGCCCAGCTAATTTTTTGTATTTTTAGTAGAGACGGGGTTCACTATGTTGACCAGGATGGTCTCGATCTCTCGACCTCGTGATCCACCCGCCTCGGCCTCCCAAAGTGCTGGGATTACAGGCTTGAGCCACCGCGCCCGGCCTACACCAGATCTTATCAGTACTAAACCTCATATAGATTTATTTATTTACAATTTCTTTGAAAGGACGGGGTTTCACCATGTTGGCCAGGATGGTCTTGATCTCCTGATCTCGTGATCCCCCCACCTTGGTCTTCCAAAGTGCTGGGATTACAGGTCTGAGCCCCTGCACCCAGCCATTTATTAATATATTTATCCACTAACATAAACATATGTAAAACAAAATGTAAAATCTGAGACAATACAAATTGTATTGGATTTGTTCTCTGCTGCATCCCTAGCTTCCAGAACAGTGTATAGTATCTAGGAGTTTCTTAATAAGCATTTGTTAAGGAACTTAATTATTTCTTATATCCTTTTTTGTTGTTGTTGTTGTTGTTTGAGATGGAGTTTCACGCTTGTTACCCAGGCTGGAGTGCAATGGCGCAATCTCGGCTCACTGCAACCTCCGCCTCCTGGGTTCAGGCAATTCTCCTGCCTCAGCCTCCTGAGTAGCTGGGAATACAGGCACGCGCCACCATGCCCAGCTAATTTTTTGTATTTTTAGTAGAGATGGGGTTTCACCATGTTGACTGGGATGGTCTTGATCTCTTAACCTCATGATCCACCCGCCTCGGCCTCCCAAAGTGCTGGGATTACAGGCTTGAGCCACCGCGCCTGGCCTTTATTTCTTATGTTATCTTTTCTGACTAAAATGTAATCTCCATGAGGACCAGTTCTTGGACAGTTTTAACTTTGGATCTCAGATCAACTCAATAACTATTTGTAGAATAAAGAAATGATGGGCTGGGCACGGTGGCTCACGCCTGTAATTCTAGCACTTTGGGAGGCCGAGATGGGTGGATCACCTGAGGTCAGGAGTTCAAGACCAGCCTGGCCATCATGGTGAAAACCCATCTTAATTTTAAAAAAAAAAGAGGCCAGGCACGGTGGCTCAAGCTTGTAATCCCAGCACTTTGGGAGGCCGAGGCGGGTGGATCACAAGGTCGAGAGATCGAGACCATCCTGGTCAACATGGTGAACCCCGTCTCTACTAAAAATACAAAACATTAGCTGGGCGTGGTGGCACGTGCCTGTAATCCCAGCTACTCCGGAGGCTGAGGCAGGAGAATTGCCTGAACCCAGGAGGCGGAGGTTGCGGTGAGCTGAGATCACGCCATTGCACTCCAGCCTGGGAAACAAGAGCAAAACTCTGTCTCAAAAAAAAAAAAAAAAAAAAAAAAAAAAAAAAAAAGATCTGGTGTAAAATAAAGAGGGTATGGTAGTAGAGAATTAGAGTGGGTGCCATTTTTGGTAATGATAGTCAAGGTCTCTTTTTTTTTTTTTTTTTTTTGAGACGGAGTTTCGCTCTTGTTACCCAGGCTGGAGTGCAATGGCGCGATCTCGGCTCACCGCAACCTCTGCCTCCTGGGTTCAGGCAATTCTCCTGCCTCAGCCTCCTGAGTAGCTGGGATTACAGGCACGTGCCACCATGCCCAGCTAATTTTTTGTATCTTTAGTAGAGACGGGGTTTCACCATGTTGACCAGGATGGTCTCGATCTCTTGACCTCGTGATCCACCCGCCTCGGCCTCCCAAAGTGCTGGGATTACAGGCTTGAGCCACCGCACCCGGCTCAAGGTCTCTTTGAAAAGTTGATACATGACCTGTGGAAAAATAGAAAATGCCATCATTGATCATGTATGCCCGGCATCCCCAAACTTTTTACACAGGGGGCCAGTTCACTGTCCCTCAGACCGTTGGAGGGCTGCCACACACTGTGCTCCTCTCACTGACCACCAATGAAAGAGATGCCCCTTCCTGAAGTGTGGCGGGGGGCTGGATAAATGGCCTCAGGGGGCCGCATGTGGCTCGCGGGCCGTAGTTTGGGGATGCCTGATGTATGCCCTTGATGTTCATCGTAGTAAGTTTCTTATCTGAACAAGGTGGAGGGCCACTGGAGATTGCTGAGCAAAATAGGAAATTAACCTATATTTGAACAGGATTTCTCTAGCTTGTGAGGAATACTGACTCAGGAATAGGAGGTGAGGGACTACGGTGATGGGGAAATTAGGTAAAAGGCTACTCAATTACTCAAATGAGAAATGACGGTGGCTTAGATCATGATACTGTGGCACATATGGAGATGCACCTCTGGAATTCCTCTTTGAAGTGGGACTTACCAACCAACTGAGAAGAGTGTGGTTAGCGACAATTTCCACTGGTTAGTTCCTTCAGGATCTGCCTTTGCTTTCTGACTGAAGTCTTGATCTTTCCTGCTTGCACCCAATTTATAACAGAACAAGATAGTCAAGTTCAAGCTTTGTATTGAGTGATCCCCAGTCAATGAATAAACAAGAAAGTCGTACAAGAGCCTAAGCATTTCCACCTTACATGGTCTCCTCTAACAGGCAAGATTTGCCACAGAGCTCCTCGCTGGGCTGGAAGACTCTTTTCTGGGTCCACATCACTGAATAATGGCTCTCCCTGTGCAAGGCTTCTTTTTCCCTTTCCTTTCACAAGTATTACTTTCTATGGTGGTCAATTTTATGTGTCAACATGACTGGACCATGGGGTACCCAGATATTTGGTCAAATATTATTCTGGGCATGTCCGTGATGGTGTCTCTGGTTGAGATTAACTTTTGAATAGGTAGACTGAGAAAAACAGATTGCCCTCACTAATGTGGGTGGGCCTCATCCAACCAATTGAAGACCTGAATAGAAGAATGGCAGAGTAAAAGGAGGTTCCTCCTGCCTGACTGCTTAAGCTGGATCATTGGTCTTTTCCTACCTTTGGAGTTAAACTTCAAAATTACCTCTTGTTAGGTTTTTGAGTCTGCAAGTTTTCTGACTGGAATTTACATCATCAACTCTCCCAGTTTTTAGGGCCTTTGGACTTAGACCGGAACCATACCACCTCTCCTGGGTCTCCACCCTGCCAGCTGCAGATCCTGGAACTTCTCAGCCTCTGTCATTCTGAGAGCCAATTCTTTATTCAGGTGGTCCCCAACTAATGATGGCTTGACTTACACTTTTTCAACTTGTTGATGCGAAAGTGATGTGTATTCAGTAGAAACCATCCTTCAAATTTTGAATTTTTGGATGAGCACAGTGGCTCATGCCTGTAATTCTAACCCTTCAGGAGGCGGAGATGGGAGGATAGCTTGATTTAGCTGTTCAGAACCAGCTTGGGTGACATAGCAGGAACTCATCTCTACAAAAAATTTTTTTTTTTAATTAGCCAACCATGATGGCATGAACTTGTGGTCCCAGCTACTCAGGAGGCTGGGATGGAAGGATCACTTGGGCCCAGGAAGTTGAGGCTGCAGTGACCCATAATCATGTCACTGAACTCCAGCTGGGTGACAGTGAGACCCTGTCTCAAAAAAAAATTTTTCGACTCTTATCTTTTCCTGGGCTAGTGACGGTCAGTATGATACTCTCCCATTGTTGGGCAGTGGCAACAAGCCACAGCTCCCAGCCAGCCACATAATCCCAGTGGTAAACACATAATACTATACAGCGTACTGTATTCAATAAACTTACATGAAATAGCTACCACCTTATTATAGAATATGTATTTTATTAGATTTTTTTTTTTTGCCCAACTTTAGGCTAATGTAAGTGTCCTGAGCATGCCTAAGGTAGACTGGGCTAAGCTATGATGCTCAGTAGGTTAGGTGTATTATATGCATTTTTTTTTTTTTTTTTTTTTGAGACGGAGTTTCGCTCTTGTTACCCAGGCTGGAGTGCAATGGCGTGATCTCGGCTCACCTCAACCTCCGCCTCCTGGATTCAGGCAATTCTCCTGCCTGAGCCTCCTGCGTAGCTGGGACAGGCACGCGCCACCATGCCCAGCTAATTTTTTGTATTTTTAGTAGAGATGGGGTTTCACCATGTTGACCAGGATGGTCTCGATCTCTTGACCTCGTGATCCACCCGACTCGGCCTCCCAAAGTGCTGGGATTACAGGTTTGAGCCACCGTGCCCGGCTATATGCATTTTTAACTTAAGATATTTTCTTTTTTTTTTTTTTTTTGAGACAGAATCTTGCTTTGTCACCAGGTGCCAGGCTGGAGTGCAGTGGGGCAATCTCTGCTCACTGCAACCTCCGCCTCCCAGGTTCAAGCAATTCTCCTGCCTCAGCCTCCTGAGTAGCTGGGATTACAGGCGCACGCCACCACGCCCAGCTAATTTTTGTATTTTTAGTAGAGACGGGGTTTCACCATGTTGGCCAGGATGGTCTCAATCTCTTGACCTCGTGATCTGCCTGCCTCGGCCTCCCAAAGGGCTGGGATTACAAGTGTGAGCCACCGCACCCGACCACTTAAGATATTTTCAAATTACACTGGGTTTATCTAGACATAAACCCATGGTAAGTTGAGGAGCATCTGTAACAAATCTCTTTATATATCTCATATTTGTTCAGTTTCTCTGAAAAACTCTGACTAATACAGTCCGGAATAAAATTTTGACACTCCTAACTCTGTCTCATTATCTGCATGCCAGTGGATCCAGTCTGTGACAGAGTTTAATAGAGGATAGGAGAAGTGTACAGATTCAGGATACATTTGCAGATAGAGCTGACAGAATGTGCTGATGAATCAGATATACCCTGTAAGACAAATATTTATTAACTGTTTCTTAAACAAATATGTGATAGATAATACACTCTTCACCAATTTTGAATCCGGGAAATTCTGCATAAAGGGGAATGTCACATTTTCCTGTCCTCTTGAAGTTAGATGTAGCAATGTTCTTTTCTCTGGTAAATGCAATTTTAAAAATGGTCACTTTCTTTCGGGAGCAATTAAGAACTGTTGAGTTTCTCCATGCTTTCTTCTCCCTACTGCTATAACTGGTGAAGTCGAGGGTATAGTCTCCATCATTACGTGTCCCTGAATGAGCTCAGTGTGGATCCCATACCCCTTCTGATTAATGATAAACATGTACAGTGAACAAGAAATAAACATTGGTGTGTTAAGCTATTGACCAAGAAAATGTTATATTTTATTACAACAGCCTAATCTAGTTTAACCTGACTAAAATAGCTATTGGTACTGGAAGTGAAGTGCTACAGAGACAGTCCCATAAAAACATAAATGGCATTGACTAAGCAGTCAGATGGTGAGGACAAATTCATTGAGAATTCAGAGATATTAAGAACATTGCTTATGTTGACACCTCCGGTAAATGGGAGAGCTGAATGTGGACGCAACTCTACTTGACTGTAAAGTCTATGCCATTTGTCACTCTAGCCTATCAGTTTTGGCTTATGTGGTTGGTTGGATAGTGGTAATCTGTCTTTTACTGCTACATTTATTCTTTCAATAAATACTGATTATTTGTAGTATTGACTATATTCTAGCACTCCGCAAGACAGGCGGAGGAACATACAAATCAGTAAATCAAGTTTTAGTCATGTTGAGTTTGACCTGGCTTTGGGATAGCTGGGTGGAGAGAATAGTCCAATAAAAATTGATTAATTAATTAATGTGACAAGCGTGTCAAGTATTGATACTGTTTGTGTTATCACGGGCTGGAGTGGTGAGAAAATCCTTCTAAATCATGGTTTCTAATTCATTTTATATATTTTTGGATTCTATTTTTAATGTTTTGTTGGTTTTTTAAAAAAAATATCTAGGTTCATTAGAAATAATGGTCTGGCCAGACGCAGTAGCTCACACCTGTAATCACAGCACTCTGGGAGGCTGAAGTGGGTGGATCACTTGAGCCCAGGAGTTTGAGACCATCCTGGTTAACATAGCGAAACCCTGTCTCTCCAAAAATACAAAAAATCAGCCAAACATGGTGGTGTGCATGTGGTCCCAGCTACGTGGGAAGCTAAGACAGGAGGATCCCTTGAGCCTGGGAGGTGGAGACTTCAGTGAGTTGTGATTGTGCCACTGCAGTCCAGCCTGGGTGGCAGAGTCAGACCCTGGCTCAAATAATAATAATAATAATAATAATCTGTAGTTTTCTCCTTTTGTACTGCTTTTGTTTGGTTTTGAAATTAGGATAATACTTTTTTTTTTTTTTTTTTTGAGGTGGAATCTCTCTCTGTAATGCAGGCTGGAATGCAGTGGTGCGATTTCGGCTCACTGCAACCTCCACCTCCAAGGTTCAAGCAGTTCTCTGCCTCAGCCTCCCGAGTAGCTGGGATTACAGGCACCCACCACCACACCTGGCTAATTTTTGTATATATATATATATATATATATATATATATATATATATATATTTTTTTTTTTTTTTTGAGTTGGAGTTCCCCTCTTGTTACCCAGGCTGGAGTGCAATGGCACGATCTCGGCTCACTGCAACCTCCGCCTCCTGGGTTCAGGCAATTCTCCTGCCTCAGCCTCCTGAGTAGCTAGGATTACAGGCACGTGCTACCATGCCCAGCTAATTTTTCTGTATTTTTAGTAGAGATGGGGTTTCACCATGTTGACCAGGATGGTCTCGATCTCTTGACCTCGTGATCCACCTGCCTTGGCCTCCCAAAGTGCTGGGATTACAGGTTTGAGTCACCGTGCCCGGCAATTTTTGTATTTCTAGTAGAGATGAGGTTTCATCATCTTGGCCATGCTGGCCTTGAAGTCCTGACCTCATGATCCACCTGCCTCAACCTCCCAAAGCGCTGGGATTATAGTCGTGAGCCACCGCACCCAGCCTAGGATGATAATGTAAATCATAAAATGATCAGGAAATGTTGCCTCCTCTTTTATTTTCTGGAAGAGATTGTGTATATTGATTTTACTTTTTATTTATTTATTTTATTTTATTTATTTATTTTTTTGAGACGGAGTTTCACTCTTGTTACCCAGGCAATGGCACGATCTTGGCTCACTGCAACCTCCGCCTCCTGGGTTCAGGCAGTTCTCCTGCCTCAGCCTCCTGAGTAGCTGGGATTACAGGCACGCGCCACCATGCCCAGCTAATTTTTTGTATTTTTAGTAGAGACGAGGTTTCACCATGTTGATCAGGATGGTCTCGATCTCTTGACCTCGTGATCCACCCGCCTCGGCCTCCCAAAGTGCTGGGATTACAGGCTTGAGCCACCGCGCCCGGCAGAGTTTACTTTTTATTTTTTATTTTTGGGACAGAGTCTTGCTCTTGTCACCCAGGCTGGAGTGCAATGGCACAATCTCTACTAACTGCAACTTCTGTCTCCCTGGTTCAAGCAATTCTCCTGCCTCAGCCTCCCAAGTAGCTGGGATTATAGGTGCGTGCCACGACTCCCAGCTAATTTTTGTATTTCTAGTAGAGGCAGGGTTTTGCCATGTTGGCCAGGCTGGTCTCGAACTCCTGATCTCATGATCCACCCTCCTCAGCCTCTCAAAGTGTTGGGATTAAAGGCGTGAGCCATGGTGCCCGACTATTAGTTTTAATTATTCTTTAAATGCTTGGTGGACTTCTCCAGTGAAACCATCTTCCCACGAAGACTCATTTTTCTGAAGCTTTTAAATTACAAATTCAGTATTATTCATGGTTATAGGATTGTCAAATTATGTATTTTATCTTGGCTGGGTTTTGGTAAATTGTGATTTTTTTGAGGAATGTGTCTTTTTCTTCTATGCCATCAAATGAATGAACAATGTAAGCTCTACAGTGGTATCCCATTTCATTCCCAATATTGGTGATTTGGGCTTTTTCATTTTGCTTTTCTATCGAGAGGTTTATTAATTGTATTGACTTGTTTTTTTTCATAGAACTTCTGTTTGGTGACGTTTGCAGTGTATGCCTTTTTCCATGCTTTCACTTTAATCTGCATACGTCATTTAATTTGAATTGAGTTTCTTGTAAACAGTAACCTATTTTGGCCTATTTCCATGATCAGATTAGATAAATTCTATTGATATGGCCTCACTTCACCAATTCTATCCTCTGTCTTCTCCACAGCTTATCCAGGCAGCGTTTTCTTCATTCAGTTATTACATTATTTCTGACTGAGAGTTTCTATTTTTTCATTTGTTTCAAGAGAACTTCAAATTTCTTGTTGAAGTATTTTTATGCTGGCACCTTTAAAAATCCTTGTCTAGGGTGTCTCATCCTTGGGCTTCTGGGAGGAGCTGCTTGTGGTGGTGGGAATATGCTGGATCCTGTTACATTGTTGCAGTCTGTCTCTGGTGATAAAGGATAGCCCAACAGAGAAGAAAAGAAAGCACTGTCCCTGGCTGCTTACTGTCAGCAGACCCCCCTGGCCATTGCTATCAAGCTCTGTTGGTATTGATGACGGCACTTCAGTTCAATTCAGGGAAGAAATGAGCCTGCCTGGGCTTTCTATTGTAGCTAGGTTGGAGTTTGGAAAATGCTGAGCCTGGGTTGCCTTATTCCGTTGAGTTGGAGGATCATATGACACCCTACTCCTACAGGATGCTCCTACAGTCCTGGGATCTCTTACTAGTTTGCCTTCTTCTTTCTACCTTTCGGAGTTCTTTTTTGATTGCTTCTTGCATTAGTTTACATAGTATATAGTTGTACTTAGCGGGAAGAAGCAGGGAAAAATGAATTCATGGACTGGATGTTCATTTGTATCATTTTTATCATTTTGAATTATCTCTATTATTTTAGGGTGTATTTCTTTGTATAGAATTTTTAGTTGTTGCTTTAGGTATTACATTATATATTATGTGTATTATTGCATTATACCTACATTTATTATAGTTTACCCATGGCTTCATTTCACCAGTTCAAGTGAAGTGTAGAAAACTTTCTAGGCTCTAATTCCCTTTGCCTCCTCTATTTCTGATACAAACATCTTAAATATTAATATTTTTCAGCCGGGCACAGTGGCTCACGCCTGTAATCCCAGCACTCTGGGAGGCCGAGGCGAGTGGATCACGAGGTCAGGAGATCGAGACCATCCTGGTCAACATGGTGAAACCCCGTCTCTACTAAAAATACAAAAAAAAAATTAGCTGGGCATGGTGGCGCGTGCCTGTAATCCCAGCTACTCAGGAGGTTGCGGCAGGAGAATTGCCTGAACCCGGGAGGCGGAGGTTGTGGTTAGCCGAGATCGCGCCATTGCACTCCAGCCTGGGTAACAAGACCGAAACTCCGTCTCAAAAAAAAAAAAAAAAAAAAAATTAGTATTTTTCTACGTACTTTATGAACCATACAAGACAATGTTATAACTTGTACTTCAATTGTCAAACATAATTTGGAAAACTAAAGAGAAGAAAACTCTGTTGTTCTTCCCCCTAATTTTGCTCTTTTCATTGCTCTTCCTTCCTGATGTTCCAAGATTCCTTCCTTTGTCATTCTTTTCTGTTAATTTTCTCTAACCATTCATTCAGGGTAGCTCTATTCGTGACAAATTCTCTTAGTTTTCTTTAAATCTGAGAATATCTCAGTTTCCTCTTCTTTTCTGAAAGATGCTTTCACTGGGTATAGCTTTCTAGATTAATGGCTCATTTCTTGTAGCGCTTGAAAAATGCTTTGTCACTTCCTTCTGGAAGTCATGGTTTCTGATGAGAAATCCGCTGTCACCCTAATTGCTTCCTCTTTATAGATAATGCATAACTTCTCCTTTGCTGCTTTCAGGAATTTTCCCCACAAATTTGGAAATTTTTCTACTAATATTTCTTCATATGTGCTTCCAGCTCCGCCCTCTTTCTTGCTTCCTGCGAGGCTGTGATGGCAGGAATACCAGGTCTTTGTTAATAGTCCATCAAGTACCTGAGGTTCTGTTCTCTCTTTTTTTTTTTTTTCAGTATACTTTCTCTCTTTGTTCATATTAGGTAATTTCAAGTTCACTGATTCAATCTTCTGTCTTTAGTCTGCTTTTGAGTCCATCCAGGTATTTTTTAAAATTTTCATTTTTTATATTTTTGGCTCTAAAATGTATCTTTGAATTTTCTCGATGTCTTCTATTTCTTTGCTGAGGCTTTCTGTTTTTTATTTGTTTCAAGTGTGTTTGTAAATGCACATTGAAACCTTTATATGATGGCTGCTTTAAAATGCTTGTCAGATAATGTCAACATCTCTGTCCTTTCAATGTTTTTTTTTTTTTTAATGTTATGAGGCTCTAAATATTATTTAAATCTTTTGTTTCAGCAGACCTCCTCTGACACCATATCAGTGAGGAAAGGAGGAGTGTTGCCCTGTAACTGTTAGGTGAGTGTGGAAGTCCAGATTCACCACTCAGCCTCCCTTGATACCCAGAGCAGGAGGGGTTCCTCATTACCATTGGGAAAGGGGTAGGAATTCAGAGTCCTCATGAGGCCAACACTGAATTACTCTGTCTGGGTGTCGTAGGGGGTATCTCATTACTGTTTCCAGTATATCCTCTACTGAAACCATGGGGGAACGCCGCCTTATTATCAAATGGGGATGAATGTCATAGCCTCCCATTCACCTTCCTCTGAAACCACCCTGAAGAGGGAGAAGTATTGCCTTGTTATAGCCCGGTGAGAATGCAAGTTTAAGCTCCCCACTTGGTCTTTGTTAACCCAAAGGTGGAGTAAGACCGCATTCTTTGCCATGATATTTGGCTGGAGTAGGGTGGTTATTTTCTAAAGTTTTCTGTTTTGTTACGCTGATCCTTTCCTGGTCCTTTGGCTAGAAAGACAAGGCTTTTCTTGGGCTTTTTAAATCTGTGCCCCTTAGCATTTCTGGGTTACTAGATTCTGCAGTACCCAGTCTTGGATATGTAAGGTAAAAGGAAAATCAACAGTCTCACTGCTGTGTTGTACCTTATGTTCTGAAGTTCCTAGCTGGTCAGATTTCTTCTCTTTACCTTTCAAAACCTTCTTATGTAGGTTTTATACACTATCCCAGGGTTTTTAGCGATAGTTAGTGGGAAGAATAGGGAGAAATGCATTTCCTCCATTTTGTTGCAGAACCAAACCTGACTGGCAATTCTAAATGAGAATTTTAGTTTGCAAATGGACTAATGATTTGCATCTTTGCATTTGTATGTTCTCTCCCTGTCTGCACAGGAAAACAAATCTTAATAAGAAGCTTCCCTGGTGAGCAAATAACAGTCATAGCCAAGTGATTGTTACTGGTTATGTCAATGAGCCTAACATGCTTATCACTGCTACCAAAAGGAGTTAAATGTTCAATTTTTATTTTCATGAACCATTTTTCGTTTTCTTTCTTTCTTTCTTCTTTTTTTTTTTTTTTTTTTAGATGGAGTCTCACTCTGTCACCCAGGCTGGAGTGCAGTGGTGTGATCTTGGCTCACTGCAACCTCCGCCTCCTGGGTTAAAGCGATTCTCCTGCCACCACACCTGGCTAATTTTTTAGTAGAGACAGGGTTTCACTTTGTTAGCCAGGATGGTCTCAATCTCCTGACCTCGTCATCCGCCTGCCTTGGCCTTCCAAAGCGCTGGGATTACAGGCCTGAGCCATCGCGCCTGGTTTTCATGCACCATTTTTCTGGACTCTATAAATAAACAATCCATTCCTCCTTCGCTTACTAGTTTTTCTTCAGTCTGTGTCCAATGTAGTTCATTAGGTTTCAAATTTCTGGGATTCTATCCTACCCCTTTGATGTTTCATTCTTGTTATTCACATAGACCTCGATATTGTAAAATTGCCTCAGATACAAATTTGCATATAGAGTGTACCTGGTAGCCAATGGTATATTACATAAGAGCATTTGGTATCTGAACAACACTTGATGAAATTGTTAAAGTGAAGTTAACATATCTTATTGGTGTTATAAAGTGACTTGATAAGTTTAACAACAGATAGAACTCAGTTATCTAACAGTCTTGTGATCAGTAATATTTAAAATATTGTAACACGCTAAAGACGTAAAAGGTATACAGGGACAGGCACAGTGGCTCATGCCTGTAATCCCAGAGCTTTGGGAGGCCGAGGCAGGTGAATCACGAGGTAAGGAGATCGAAACCATCCTGGCTAACACGGTGAAACCCGGTCTCTATTAAAAATACAAAAAAAAAAAAAAAATTAGCTGGGCATGGTGGCATGCGCCTGTAATCCCAGCTACTCAGGAGGCTGAGGCAGGAGAATTGCCTGAACCCAGGAGGCGGAGGTTGCGGTGAGCCAAGATCGCCCCACTCCACTCCAGCCTGGGTGACAGAGAGAGACTCCATCTCAAAAAAAAAGGTACACAGAATGGTACAATGCAGTCCCATGTACTCACCATCCAGCCTAAGAAATGAAACTTTATTAATGCCTGTTTTTGTATTATTTGAAACATTATTATGTCTCTGCGAATTTTGAGTACAAAGTAAAGATTGTGGGGGTTGATGTCAGGTCTAGGTTCTAGTCCATAGTTTACTATTTACTAGTTAATTGACCTTAAGCAAGTCATTTAACCTTTTAGAGACTATGTTTCCTCATCTGTAAAAGAGTAGGGATAGTGCCTGTTTCACAAGGTAGTTGTGACAGTTAAATGAGATACTTTTGTTGTTCAGGTGCCTTATTACAGTGCCTGGCACCCAATAAATGCAGTTTCTATTGTCATTTTTTGTCATCCCAAGCAGTGCAGGCGAAACAGAAGTAAGCCATTATTCTTGTCTTCAAGGAGTTTGTCAAAAAGTAAGAAGGATAAAGTAGGTATACAAATAGCTACTATAGATGTATAATAACATAAATTTAATTATCAAAATTCTGTGAGAGCCGGGCGCGGTGGCTCAAGCTTGTGATCCCAGCACTTTGGGAGGCCGAGGCGGGTGGATCACGAGGTTGAGAGATCGAGACCATCCTGGTCAACATGGTGAAACCCTGTCTCTACTAAAAATACAAAAAACTAGCTGGGCGTGGTGGCGCGTGCCTGTAATCCCAGCTGCTCAGGAGGCTGAGGCAGGAGAATTGCCTGAACCCAGGAGGCGGAGGTTGCGGTGAGCCGAGATCGCGCCACTGCACTCCAGCCTGGGTAACAAGAGCGAAACTCCGTCTCAAAAAAAAAAAAAAAAAAAAAAAAAAAATTCTGTGAGAATTCAAAGATTTGGAACATGGTAGCTGATGTCAGAATTTTGTATCTACTGTTATATGTAAAGCAAGTATATTGCCATACCCTTCCTATATCCATAGGCAAACACTACTTTTTGATCTCAGGTATGACCTCAAATTTTTTTCTCAACATATTGATTCAGGGAATCATAACTAATCAATTGGAGTTGTCCTTGAAATAGAGTATGTACCTAAAGTATGACACTCCTGGGAGGATATAAAGAAGAGGCGGACATAGGCTAACAGTGCCAAATAGCAGAAGTAAAAGAGCTAGAATGTATCAAATTTTTTTTTTTTTTTTTTTTTTTTTTGAGACGGAGTTTCGCTCTTGTTACCCAGGCTGGAGTGTAATGGCGCGATCTCGGCTCACCGCAACCTCCGCCTCCTGGGCTCAGGCAATTCTCCTGCTTCAGCCTCCTGAGTAGCTGGGATTACAGGCACACGCCACCATGCCCAGCTAATTTTTTGCAGCTTTAGTAGAGATGGGGTTTCACCATGTTGACCAGGATGGTCTCGATCTCTTGACCTCGTGATCCACCCGCCTCGGCCTCCCAAAGTGCTGGGATTACAGGCTTGAGCCACCGCGCCCGGCGAATGTATCAAATTTTGAAGAAAGTAATCACTGGTGAATTTTGATATTTTAAAGGGCATAGGAGTTGTTAGAGTTGTGGGCATCAAGGAACTTTGAGACCAAATTTGGATGGATAATCCAAATAAATCTTGAGATTATTTATGATAATGGCAGAAATTGCAGGGGGAAATAACCAACTACATGCTGAGGAGAAATAACCAAGAACATACTATAGTATAACAAGTCAGAGGATTTATTTACATGTTTACTCCCACTACTAGATGGTGGTATCTGAGAGTCAGGGAATTATACCTCATCTTTTTGGAATCCTAGCACCTAATACAGAGTATAAAGCACTGAATAAATGGATGGATAAATGAGGGAATGTGTCATGATCATCAAACAAGTGAGTGTAAACAATATATTTGAGAACAAGCTGAAAATACCACCCTATATATATACAACATGGAGTATTATGCAGCCATCAAAAACGATGAGTTTGTGTCTTTGTAGGGACATGGATGAACCTGGAAGCCATCATTCTCAGCAAACTGACACAAGAACAGAAAATCAAACACCGCATGTTCTCACTCATAGGCGGGTGTTGAACAATGAAAACATATGGACATGGGGAGGGGAGCACTACACACTGGGGTCCGTTTGGGGGAAATGGGGGAGGCATGGGGGGGTGGGGAGGTGGGGAGAGATAGCATGGGGAGAAATGACAGATATAGCTGAGGGGAAGGAAGGCAGCAAATCACACTGCCATGTTTGTACCTATGCAACAATCTTGCATGTTCTTCACATGTACCCCCAAAACCTAAAATGCAATAGAAAAAAAGAAAAAGAAAAAGAAAATACCACCCTTGGCCGGGCGCGGTGGCTCAAGCCTGTAATCCCAGCACTTTGGGAGGCCGAGGCGGGCGGATCACGAGGTCGACAGATCGAGACCATCCTGGTCAACATGGTGAAACCCCATCTCTACTAAAAATACAAAAAATTAGCTGGGCATGGTGGCGAGTGCCTGTAATCCCAGCTACTCAGGAGGCTGAGGCAGGAGAATTGCCTGAACCCAGGAGCCAGAGGTTGTGGTGAGCCGAGATCGCGCCGTTGCACTCCAGCCTGGGTAACAAGAGCGAAACTCTGTCTCAAAAAAAAAAAAAAAACAAACAAAAACAAAAAAAAAACACCCTAAAAGAGATTATATTGAGGTTAAAAAAAAGTATTTAAAACTGAGTTTCCTTTGAGTAAATCATGCCCTCCTTTTCCCGAAATTAAATTGGTAATTTACCTTGTTGAGCACTCATTATTTACTCAGTCGTATGTCAAAGCTTCTTATCCATGGCTGCAAGTTAGAAGCACCTGCGTAGTTTCAAACATATCTTTTTTTTTTTTTTTTTGAGACGGAGTTTCGCTCTTGTTACCCAGGCTGCAGTGCAATGGCGCGATCTCGGCTCACCGCAACCTCCGCCTCCTGGGTTCAGGCAATTCTCCTGCCTCAGCCTCCTAAGTAGCTGGGATTACAGGCACGCGCCACCACGCCCAGCTAGTTTTTTTTGTACTTTTAGTAGAGACGGGGTTTCACATGTTGACCAGGATGGTCTCGATCTCTCGACCTCGTGATCCACCCGCCTCGGCCTCCCAAAGTGCTGGGATTACAGGCTTGAGCCACCCCGCCCGGCCTCGTCATCAGTGTTTTTAAAGGCTCCCCAGATGACTTGTGCTGCCAAAAGATTGAGAACCACTCAGTGAGGCCAAGGTAAGACAGGGTACAGGTGTGTTAACTTGTATAATTACATAAAATTGGCTGGGTGCGGTGGCTCATGCCTGTAATATCAGCACTTTGGGAGGTTAAGGTGGGCGGACCACAAGGTCGGGAGTTTGAGACCAGCCTGATTAACATGGTGAAACCCCCATTTCTACTAAAAATATTAAAAAATTAGCCAGGCACAGTGGCACGTGCCTGTAATCCCAGCTACTCAGGAGGCTGAGGCCAGAGAATTGCTTGAACATGGGAGGCGGAGGTCACAGTGAGCCGAGATTGCATCATTGTACTCCAGGCTGGGCAACAGAGCAAGACTCCGTCTCAAAAATAAATAAATAAATAAATAAATAAATAAATAAATAAAAATAATAATAATTACACAAAATTCAGTATTACAGCTAGAATTAATTCGAACAGTCTTTTGCAAGAAATGAAATATCTCAAACTCAACTTCTGTTTACAATGTTTACTCAACAACTACCTAGTATTCAATATAGAATTTGTTAACTGGAGGCCTATAGACAGGTTGAGCTTGGTTATCACAGTGCTGAAAGTTTTGCATCGGTTGCCAACATCTTATTAATAAACTCAGTAGATTTCATGTAAAATTAGGAACTTCGAACTTCTCTTGAAAATCAGAAGATTTGCTAACTTGATGTTCGCATTCCCTAGAGGTACCATCAAAACAGAGTAGTAGCTGCTGCCCCATTTAGATGGAAATAGTCAGTTGTGTTTTCTTTTTTGTTTTCCTGATCACTCTCATTAGAGGTTTATCAATTTTACCGATCTCGTAGAAACAGCTTTTGGTGTCACTGATTTTCTGTTGTTTTTATCTTTTCTCTTACATCAGTTTCCACTTTGATTCTTATTATTCCCTTTTTTTTTTTTTCTTGCTTACTTTGGGATTTTCACTTTTTCTAGTTTCTAAGGAACAGGAGGTCATTGATTTGAAATCTTTCTTATCTAATGTAGATATTCATTGCTATAAATTTCCTCCTAAGTACTTCTTTAACAGCATCCCACAAATTCTAATATAGTGCATTTTCATCTCCATTAGGATAAAAATACTTTTTAAGGCCGGGCGCGGTGGCTCAAGCCTGTAATCCCAGCACTTTGGGAGGCCCAGGCGGGTGGATCACGAGGTCAAGAGATCGACACCATCCCGGTCAACATGGTGAAACCCCGTCTCTACTAAAAATACTAAAAATTAGCTGGGCATGGTGGCGTGTGCCTGTAATCCCAGCTACTCAGGAGGCTGAGGCAGGAGAATTGCCTGAACCCAGGAGGCGGAGGTTGCGGTGAGCCGAGATCGCGCCATTGCACTCCAGCCTGGGCAACAAGAGCGAAACTCCGTCTCAAAAAAAAAAAAAAACAAAAAAACAAAAAAAAAAACTTTTTAATTTCCCTTTTCATTTAATCCTAAAATACATTTGTTATTCACAAGTTTGTTAGTTTCCAAACTTTTAGGGATTTTCCAGCATCTAGGCATTATTGAATTCTCAGTGAATTCCATTGTTATCTAAAAATATACTTTGTATGGCTTGAATTCTTTTTTTTTTTTTTTTTTTTTTTTTTGAGACAGAGTGTCGCTCTTGTTACCCAGGCTGGAGTGCAATGGCGCGATCTCGGCTCACCGCAACCTCCACCTCCTGGGTTCAGGCAATTCTCCTGCCTCAGCCTCCTAAGTAGCTGGGACTACAGGCACGCGCCACCATGCCCAGCTAATTTTTTGTATTTTTAGTAGAGACGGGGTTTCACCACGTTGACCAGGATGGTCTCGATCTCTCGACCTCGTGATCCACCCGCCTCGGCCTCCCAAAGTGCTGGGATTACAGGCTTGAGCCACCGCGCCCGGCGGCTTGAATTCTTTAAAATTTACAGGGACATGTTTTATTTAACAGAATATTGTCTATTGGTAAATGTTCCATGTGTATTTGAGAAGAATGTATGTTCTGATGTTGGATAGAGCATTTTATAAATCTCAGTCAGGTCTAGCTGGTTGATTGTGTTGTTCAAATCTGCTGTATATCCTTTTGACCTTTCTGCTTACATTGAGAGAAGAATATTAAAATTCCTGACTGTAACTGTGGATTTGAATATTGCTCTTTGAGGTTCTATCAGGGTTTGCTTTATGTATTTCTTTTATTATGTACATAAACATTTATGTTATATCTGCTTATGTAATTGACTAAGTTATAACTATTAAATATCCTTCTTTATCCATGATGATATTCTTGGTTCAAAAACCCATTTTGTCTCTTCCGAATTTAGCCTCTCTGACTTTCTTTCCACTAAAGTTAACGTGGCATCTTTTTCTTTTTTTTTTTTTGTTTTTTAAGGAGCAGAGAGTTCAATAGGCCACAAAGAAGGCAGAAGGTGGAAGGAGGAAGCACCCGCATACAGAGACAGAGGAAGAGGGGCCCTAAAGACTAGAGAGGGAGCCTCAAGTGTTGTGGACACCAGCTAGGTAAATATGCAGAGGCTGAAGGAGGTGCTGTCTGATTTGCATAGTGCTCAGGGGATTGGTTTGACTAAGCATGTCATTCACGTAGCCCACGAAAAAGCTGGCCTCCCACCCTAGCCTTTTAATACCAGATACAGGGCCCCATGATGTTCTACACAAGTGGGGATATGTGGGGGCAGCCATGTTGCCAGGAACATGTGGGGCAAGGGCAAGAAGGCCCCGGGAATCGCCATGTTTGGGTGGACCCAGTTTCTAATGGCCTGTATTTGCATATCAAAGGTTGCCAGCCTGGCTCTAGGAGCCCGGCCTTTGCAAGAAACTTTTCCGGAGATGCTTTAAAAAATAAAAACTTCCCAGCTGGGCGCGGTGGCTCACGCCTATAATCCTAGCACTTTGGGGGGCCGAGGCGGGTGGATCACGAGGTCTAGAGATCGAGACCATCCTGGTCAACATGGTGAAACCCCATCTCTACTAAAAATACAAAAATTAGGTGGGCATGGTGGCGCGTGCCTGTAGTCCCAGCTACTCGGGAGGCTGAGGCAGGAGAATTGCCTGAACCCAGAAGGCGGAGGTTGCGGTGAGCCGAGATCCCGCCATTGCACTCCAGCCTGGGTAACAAGAGCGAAAACTCCGGCTCAAAAATAAAAAATAAAAAATAAAAACTTCCCAAGGACCCATTTTCCTTTCTATCTGCCTAAAATAATTTCTGTCATCGGCCGGGCGTGGTGGCTCACGCCTGTAATCCAAGCACTTTGGAGGCCAAGGCGGGCAGATCACCTGAGATCCGGAGTTCAAGACCAGCCTGACCAACATGGTGAAACCTCGTCTTAAAAACATAAAATAGCCGGGCGCGGTGGCTCAAGCCTGTAATCCCAGCACTTTGGGAGGCTGAGGCGGGTGGATCACGAGGTCGAGAGATCGAGACCATCCTGGTCAACATGGTGAAACCCCGTCTCTACTAAAAATACAAAAAATTAGCTGGGCACGGTGGCGCGTGCCTGTAATCCCAGCTACTCAGGAGGCTGAGGCAGGAGAATTGCCTGAGCCCAGGAGGCGGAGGTTGCGGTGAGCCGAGATTGTGCCATTGCACTCCAGCCTGGGTAACAAGAGGGAAACTCCGTCTCAAAATAAATAAATAAATAAATAAAATAAAATAAAATAAAATCAATAAATTAATTAATAAAAAAATAATACTTTTTCTTTTTTTTTTTTTGAGATGGAGTCTTGCTCTTGTAACCCAGGCTGGAGTGCAATGGCATGATCTTGGCTCACTGCCACCTCTGCCTCCCAGATTGAAGTGATTCTCCTGCCTCAGCCTCCTGAGTAGCTGGAATTACAGGCGCCCGCTAGCACGCCCAGCTAATTTTTTATATTTTTAGTAAAGACGGGGTTTCTCCAGGCTGGTCTCAAACTCCTGACCTCATGATCCACCTGCCTCGGCCTCCCAAAGTTCTGGGATTGCAGGCGTGAGCTACCGCACCCGGCCCCCTAAAATAATTTCTTAGTAACTCCTACAACATTCCCCTCTGTGGAGATGCCAGACTAACTGCTGTTAGCGGTGTTTGGGCGACAACTCCTTCTGGCTACTTCCTGCTGAAAAGGGGCGTCAAATGAGGAACAGCAGCTAGGGCTCCTCCTGGGGCTGATCTAAGGATCCTCGGAAGAATGAAGAATGGTGTGTCCACGTGTGGTTCAATTTGCAGCACCATTTGGAGTTTGATTGCTTCTAGGTAAGAAGAAACAATTAGAGTTATATTTTTGAGTATACAGGGTCCAAATATTAATCCAAGACATATAAGCAAGAGAGGGCTTAATAAAGGGGCTAACCAATTTCATAAAGGAGACTGGAATTTATTAAAGAGGAATCGTAGCCGCCTGGGGCTGCAGCTGGCGTTTTCCCTGAGCCTGTCAATAATTTTGATTTGAGTACCTGTAGATTTTTCTGTACTCCACTAGAGGAGTTAATCATCACTAAATCCAATAGAAAGTCCTAACAGACTCAGTGATAAACTTTCATGCTTCCTTTTTGTCATTATAATACATTGTAATACAACAATAGTTGTATTATCTATAATAACACAACTATTATTCCTGCTATAAGGATAACAATTAAGCAAAATACAACAGCAATGGAAACTCTCCCATATTTCAGTTAGGAGGTGCTACCGTGTATAACCCTATTGTAAATAGTAGAGTGAGTATAGCAATTCCCACCAGTTTGGTGTAGTAGACGTTTCCATCGAAAATTTTACTTGCCAGCGTGCTGGGCGCAGTGGCTCATGCCTGTAATCCCAGCACTTTGGGAGGCCAAGGCGGGCGGATCACGAGGTCAGGAGTTCGAGACTAGCTTGACCAACATGGTGAGGAGACCAGCCCGATCAACATGGTGAAACCTCGTCTCTACGAACAAAGCAAAACAAAATAAACAAACAAGAAAATTTTACTTGCCAAGATGTGAATTTCCCTTTGCCAGTCTATGAAGCTTTGGTTTTATTTTCCCAAAGAAACCTCCGGGTTATTGGTACCCTGCTTACTTTCATTACCTGGAAGAATTTGCAAGTGCCCAGAACTAGTATATTGATTCAGATTTTGACATTACCCATCCCTTTTGCTATCTTCCAAGCTGCGGAAGATTACCATTTGATTCACAGGAATAAGCAAGGTTAGTTTAAAATGCAGGCAAAAAGCTTAAACACAATTAACGAGACTAGGACTTAATGACAAATGTATGATAAGCTTTGGAGCAAAAGTTTTCTCTCCAGTTCTCACTTTTAGTAAAAACTAATTATGAATGAACTTTAGTCTTATACTTGGCCTGATTATTTGCATGAAGTGCAGCAAGAATGGTCATTTCTACATAAGTCTTTTGGATTCCAAAGGAATCTTAGATAAGACCTTTAAAGCCAAACCCAGCCATGGGTTTGTATCTTCAAACACCTGTGAGTTGAGTGATCCTTTCCTCTTGAGGTCCCAAGATAAACTGGGAGCCTCTAGTCTTGTTAGAAAGTGACATTCTTTGCTGACCACAGGTTAGGAACCCTGTGCCATACAGGGACTGTGTAGACAAGGTATGAGCCCAGTTCTCCAAAAGGCTTTTATTGACTCTGCATGTCAAGCTTGACTCCTGAAAGGGAAACACACCCTTTCAGTCAAAACCTTGGTAAAATAACCAGTTTTTCCAGTTGTGTCCTGTTGACAAAGAAAAATGAGTTCTTGCTGCACTGATGCAAACAACTATATTGCCGTTAAGTTAAGAGTGAGTATTCACAGATAGTTTCCAGATTCTACAGGAACCAGGCAGAGAAAAATGAACATGCTCCAAATTTTGTTTACAGTAGTATACCCTACTCAATTATTAAAGTCTGTAAATAGTTTAAAATAAATTTGCTTGACTCTGAAAAACCAAACAAGGATCAGCAATATTCCAAGCAAAAGTTAAAAATGCTACTTTGTGAGTGCAGTACACTTAGATAACTCTTGTTTTTTTTTTTGTTTTGTTTTTTTTTTTTTTTTTTGAGACAGAGTTTCTCTCTTGTTACCCAGGCTGGAGTGCAATGGCGCGGTCTCGGCTCACCGCAACCTCCGCTTCCTGGGTTCAAGCAATTCTCCTGCCTCAGCCTCCTGAGTAGCTGGGATTACAGGCACGAGCCACCATGCCCAGCTAATTGCTTGTATTTTTAGTAGAGATGGGGTTTCACCATGTTGACCAGGATGGTCTCGATCTCTTGACCTCATGATCCACCCGCCTCAGCCTCCCAAAGTGCTGGGATTACAGGCGTGAGCCACCGCGCCCAGCCGATAACTCCTGTTTTGCTTGATATTTGTGAACATATCAGTTCCTTAGGAGTCCTATACCTTCTTTCTCTATTTCAGTGTTACAATCTTCAAAGCTATTAAAAACCTGCATTTGAGAACACCTGTTAAAGTCCTTAATATAGCTTGATTATAAACTGTCTTTTGAGAAGGAACAAAGCAAGACAATAGTTGTCTGCAAATGACAAAATTTTCAGGATAGTTACAGTTTAAAACATGACTGACAAGTTTATTTTCATGGTTAACAATAACTTTACCAAAATTTACCATAACTTTACCAAAATTTAATTTAAAGAAGATTGGACATCATTTTGGCAATCTTATGTGACTAAACACGTCAAATCATCCTGTTTAGCTTTTCTCTAAATGTGTCCGGGCTCCTACAGAACATCCAAAAAGCCAGACATCAGGAAGGACAATTTCCAGATTGCCATAAATTATTTTGCCAAAATGATGACTTAGAAGACAAAAATCTTTCATTAGCCTTTACTATGACATGAAAATTTTGTTTAAAGGCAAATTTTAACCTTGCATTACTTTATTAATGTTAACATCAATTAGTTTAAATGAAACCTTATAGATTATTTCATCTAATTTTAACCAATTTGATCATGAAGTAAAATCTTTACAAACCTTTTATAACCCTTTTACTAAGGGCAGATTAGTGTCTTACTACCTTCTTGCTATGCTTTTATTTCGATGTTTATTTATGAAAAGACCATGTAGGTATTATGGGAGAAGACAGCGTAGTGCTTCTACCATGCATTTCATTGCAAGGCAACCCAAAGCCAATTGGCTTATTTTGTTATCAGTCCATCCCTCATGGGAGTCTCGTCTCCCAGTGGGGGGTGGGGATGTTTCCTTATCTTCCAGGTGGCCAAGAGCATGCTTTTCCGATTTATGATTACTGTAAGCCATCCTTTACGGTGTATTTCCTACCTAGTTATTACACAACAAAGCTTTTGCGTAATGTGAAGTAATTTGATACCCCCAAAACTTAAAACTGTCAGATAACAATGCAAAATAGAACAGAGCCTTTGATTTTGAGAGGGATCTATCTCCTTTTGATTCCTGGGGTTTCATGAGGAAGACAAAGGTTTTTTTTCTGCAAAATGGGATCTGTGGTGCCTCCTCTGTTTTCCCCAAGGAGTTCATGTTACCGGAAGTTATCTTAGGACCTCTCATGCATGGATTAAGATGGTAAGACAAATGGCCGGGCGCGGTGGCTCAAGCCTGTAATCCCAGCACTTTGGGAGGCCGAGGCGGGTGGATCACGAGGTCAAGAGATCGAGACCATCCTGGTCAACATGGTGAAACCCCGTCTCTACTAAAAATACAAAAAATTAGCTGGGCATGGTGGCGCGTGCCTGTAATCCCAGCTACTCAGGAGGCTGAGGCAGGAGAATTGCCTGAACCCAGGAGGCGGAGGTTGCGGTGAGCCGAGATCGCGCCATTGCACTCCAGCCTGGGTAACAAGAGCGAAACTCCGTCTCAAAAAAAAAAAAAAAAAAAAAAGATGGTAAGACAAAAAATGGAGAAAAATAATTCAGTCGACTGAGAAGAAAAGAGGCTTTTTCCAGAAAAACAAGATCCAAAAAGAGAAAAGCATAAAGGCCATTTAAATATACCTATAACAGGCCAGGCACGGTGGCTCATGCCTGTAATCCCAGCACTTTGGGAGGCTGAGGCTGCAGTGAGCCGAGATTGTGCCACTACACTCCAGCCTGGCGACAGAGTGAGACTCCATCTCAAAATATATATATATTTACCTATAACTTGAATATCCACTTTTAATTAAGCTGAGCGCTCTTTAAGGAAATCCTTTTAAATCCCTTGTTACTTGACTTCAGCCATGTCAAGCAGGTAAGATTTTCGGCTTTTGAGCTTTACACAAAGTAACCTCACAGGTGAAACCAACAAGCTTTAATCTGGTTATGACTCAACTGAGACATAACCAGATTATGAGACACAATTCAAAATTGTGACCGAGACAGTGAAAGAGATCTAACCCAAATAACTCCATTTTATTTCCAGTCCCCAAGCTGTTCTTGCCTATTCCTGGGCATAGGCTGAACCGACTTTGGGAGGAGCGTGGTTTACAATCTATAGTCTAAAACAAAGATGACAACAGCCACTTCCCAAGATATACTTCCCTCTTGCCTGGGGACCAGACCAAGAAACTAGCCACAGGGTTAGAAACCATGGCAAGGGCCGTGCAGCTGGAGGCTCTAAGATTTGACCCTCCATAAACTGCCCTCAAGATCAGCGCTTAAGATATTTTGTAAACCCTACCCTTGATGGTTCAGCTGGCACCATTCAGATTGACTAACTGGCTTATCTGATTCAGCACAAGAAGACAGCCACCATTGTAAAATGGGGAGACCAAAACAAAATATTGCCACGTAGTTACAGATCATGTTCCCAAGGACGTGAAACAAGATCGAGGCCTGTAGCCAAGTTTGCCACCGACCACTTCGCTGCACTGGCCTGAACGGCAGGCTTATGGCATCCTGGCCCTGCACCCTAACCTAAGATACCCTTTCATTGACAGAACCATACAGAAAGACATGCAAAGCACACCAGATTGTCTACAGCTTAAGACCAACCTCACAGATCCTTCTTCATTAATTATACATTTACAGAGAATATAAAGAATGATCCTTATTACCCCTTTTGCTGGTTTGCTCAGGGAGAGACCAGCCAAAAGCCCAACAGGTAATAACTTTTTACACTTTTGCCGGCATATCAGGCTTCTGGGTTCCCTTCCTAGCTTAACTTTAAGCCAAGTATTTTAAGGTTTGGAAAATTAACCTTTTTCAGGTTGGAAAAATATAAAAGAGACAGAAGCCATTTTAAACTGTGAAAGTAGGAAAAACGCCGTAGAAAAGAGTTCCAGTTAGGGTTTTTGAGAGGTATTGCCTCTCTTCCTATTGGGAATGGCGTTTCCCCTGTTTCTTTGCCTTCTCTATTTTTCTCTTTTTCCTTTTTTTTTTTGAGACGGAGTTTTGCTCTTATTACCCAGGCTGGAGTGCAATGGCGCGATCTCGGCTCACCGCAACCTCCGCCTCCTGGGTTCAGGCAATTCTCCTGCCTCAGCCTCCTGAGTAGCTGGGATTACAGGCACAAGCCACCATGCCCGGCTAATTTTTTGTATTTTTAGTAGAGACGGGGTTTCACCGTGTTGACCAGGATGGTCTCGATCTCTTGACCTCGTGATCCACCCGCCTCAGCCTCCCAAAGTGCTGGGATTACAGGTGTGAGCCACTGCACCCGGCTCTTTTTCCTTTTAACCTGCTATAGGAGACCTATTGCTTATCTCCAAAATTCTCTTCTGCTTGCAGAGCTGCCTGTTTTATCTGCAGTGAGGGTTTGACTTAGCAGCAATGTGACATCCCTCTGTGTGACATTAAATACCTGAGTTAAATTTTGGAAAGCCTCTATATACCTTTTAGGGTAGGAAGAAAATCGGCCTAAGTCTAATTTTACTTGCCTTTTACTTGAGGTCCTGCAATGAGCGGGCAACTTGAAGGGGCCCTCAGACAATTTCCCTGAAAGTTACTTTTTTAATTTTGGGGAACTATTTTCCCTGGACCTGCCCGATATGGTTTCTAAAAGATATGGGTTGATGTTATAACGCTTGCAGAGGTTTAGTAGAAACACCATGCTCTTGTGCAAAAGAAAATGAGTTGCTTTCTTTAAAGTTCTGAGATTAAGGAAATTCCAGTATTTCAGAGTGTACTCCACAAGGGTGCAAGCTGAAGATAATTTATTACCTATTTAAAAAAGGAAGCCAGAATAAAAGCATTTTCTTAGTCTCCTTCCTTTCCGTATGACACAGAATGGTGGAGAAGACAGAGAGTGTCCTCTGAATGTCTTACCTCTCTGGTTTCCGGATTCTGGCACTTTCGCCAATGTGCCTCCTATGGTTGTAGGCGTGGTCCTCCAAGCCATGGAACCCGAGGAACTAAGTGATGGGGCTAACCACACATACTCAAGCAGTCTTAGCTTCTCCCACCGCCCTTTTTTGTTCTTTAAGAAGTCTCGCTCTGTTGCCTAGGCTGGAGTGCAGTGGGCTTGATGTCGGCTCACTGCAACCTCCGCCTGCCAGGTTCAAGCAATTCTCCTGCCTTAGCCTCCCAAGTAGCTGGGACTACAGGTATGCACCACCATGCCCGGCTAATTTTTTGGTATTTTTAGTAGAAATGGGGTTTCACCATGCTGGCCAGGCTGGTCTCCAACTCCTGACCTCCTGTCCGTCTCAGCCTCCCAAAGTGCTGGGATTACAGGTGGGAGCCACCGTGCCCAGCCCTAGCTTATCCCCTTTGACTTCCTAGAACCCGTGTGATTTGCCTGGCTCCCTGAAAAACGCTCTCCAGAGAGACTGTGTCACCTTTGGGCAAGGTTCTTTTAACAGAGGCAGAGTGCTAGATAGTCTGCTAGTATGGCCCATGCTATAGCATTTACCCTTAAAAGAAAGCAGTTCTGATGAACTCCCGAACTCCCAAACTTAAAATTCCCTTACTAATTAAGTACTATCTTAATCGGAGACAGAATAGATGCCTTAAAAGAATGTAAGAATAGGCTGGGCGCGGAGGCTCAAGCCTGTAATCCCAGCACTTTGGGAGGCTGAGGCGGGTGGATCACGAGATCAAGTGATCGAGACCATCCTGGTCAACATGGTGAAACCCCGTCTCTACTAAAAATACAAAAAAGTAGCTGGGCATGGTGGTGCGTGCCTGTAATCCCAGCTACTCAGGAGGCTGAGGCAGGAGAATTGCCTGAGCCCAGGAGGCGGAGGTTGCGGTGAGCCGAGATCGCGCCATTGCACTCCAGCCTGGGTAACAAGAGAGAAACTCCATCTCAAAAAAAAAAAAAAAAAGAATCTAAGAATAGAATGGCCATTTTCCCACTGATGGGACAATATCGGGACTAAAATCTGGCCACTGAAGACGTTTTACTCCTGTTAAAAGCAGAAACTTCCCATTCTCAGAAGACGCCTAGAGCCTGATTCTACTAGGTGGCTTAGAAATACCACGTGCTAGCCGGGTGCGGTGGCTCAAGCCTGTAATCCCAGCACTTTGGGAGGCCGAGGCGGGTGGATCACGAGGTCGAGAGATCGAGACCATCCTGGTCAACATAGTGAAACCCCGTCTCTACTAAAAATACAAAAAACTAGCTGGGCGTTGTGGCGCGTGCCTGTAATCCCAGCTACTCAGGAGGCTGTGGCAGGAGAATTGCCTGAGCCCAGGAGGCGGAGGTTGTGGTGAGCCGAGATCGCGCCACTGCACTCCAGCCTGGGTAACAAGAGTGAAACTCCGTCTCAAAAAAAAAAAAAAAAAGAAATACCACGTGCTCTCCAGAGAAACTGTGGAGAGAGTTATTGAGTTACTGCCTGCTGCGATTGGAGATCTTTTCATTTTCTTTTTTTTTTTTTTTTTTTTTTTTTTTTTTGAGGCGGAGTTTTCGCTCTTGTTACCCAGGCTGGAGTGGTGCAATGGCGCGGTCTCGGCTCACCGCAACCTCCGCCTCCTGGGTTCAGGCAATTCTCCTGCCTCAGCCTCCTGAGTAGCTGGGATTACAGGCACGTGCCACCATGCCCAGCTAATTTTTTTGTATTTTTAGTAGAGACGGGGTTTCACCATATTGACCAGGATGGTCTCGATCTCTCGACCTCGTGATCCACCCACCTCGGCCTCCCAAAGTGCTGGGATTACAGGCTTGAGCCACCGCGCCCGGCTGCGATTGGAGATCTTTTCTAACAGTCCTGTTTCCCTGAATTATGAGGATTCCTGCACATTAGACACACACACAGAGAAAAAGAGACCTTGGATAAAAAGAGAAAGAAAGTTGGCAACAGGGTAGATGGAAGAGAGCATTGAGATTAAAGGACAGATTTTAAGTTGAAATCTGCTCCATACTCACCAGATGAATGAATTTCCTTTCCCAGCCAATGCACTAAAATGACACAGCTTTGATGAGTGGAGGAACACCAGGGTTCTTGGTCCTCATGCTGGTTTAGATAAAACGACACGGACACACATGGCATGGTTTTAAGGAACAGAGAGTTTAAAAGAAGGCCAGAGAGAAGGGAGAAGGCAGAAGGAAGAAGCTCCCCCATACAGAGACAGGGAGAAGAGAGGCTCCAAAGCCGAGAGAGGGAACCCCCAAGGCGGCATATCTTTACGGTATCTTTTAGTTTTATTATATTTGTGACTTTAAAACTAATGTGCATTTTTTATAGATAGCATATAGTTGTGTCTTACATTTTTTTTTTTTTTTTTTTTTTGAGACGGAGTTTCGCTCTTGTTACCCAGGCTGGAGTGCAATGGTGAGATCTCGGCTCACCGCAACCTCCGCCTCCTGGGTTCAGGCAATTCTCCTGTCTCAGCCTCCTGAGTAGCTGGGATTACAGGCACGCACCACCATGCCCAGCTAACTTTCTGTATTTTTAGTAGAGACGGGGTTTCACCTTGCTGACCAGGATGGTCTTGATCTCTTGACCTCGTGATCCACCCGCCTCGGCCTCCCAAAGTGCTGGGATTACAGGCTTGAGCCACCGCGCCCGGCCGTGTCTTACATTTTTATTCAATCTGCCAATCTCCGACTTTAAGATGGGGTGTTCAGACCTATTACATTTAAGGTCGTTATTGCTATTTGTTTTGAGTCTAGTATTTTTTTATTTGTCCCATTTGGCCTCTGTTCCCTTTTCACTGTTTTCTGCCTTCTTTTGATTAGTGAAGTATTTTTCTGATTCTATTTTATCTTTGTCAGCTCATTACTTATAACTTTTTGTTTTGTTATTTTAGTGATTAGTCAGATTTCATTTTAAAGGCTTTAAATACTGAGAATATTTTTTCATATATTTATCCTTTTTGTTACCATTTCTGGGCCTCTTAATTCTTTTCTGTAGATCCACATATCTACCTAATATCATTTTCCTTCTGCATAAAAGACTTCACATTTCTGGTAGTACAGGTCTGCTAGCAATGGATTATTTCAACTTTGCTATGTCTGGGAAATGTCTTTATTTTACCTTCATTTTGAAATATACTCTGTAGAATTTTACCTTGACATTTTTTTTCTTTCAGTATGTTAACACTGTTTCTCCACTGTCTTCTCGCTTGCATTATTTCCAATCAGAAAGCCAATGTCATTGTCATCTATGTTCCTTGGTGTGTAACATGCTTACCTCTAGCTGCCTCTAAGATTTTCTCTTTGTCACCAATTTTAAGCAATGTGATTATAATGTGCATTGGTGTAGTTTGCTTTATTTTCCTTATTCTAGCGATTCATTTATCGTTTTGGTTCTGTGGATTTATAGTTTTCATCAAATTTGGAAATTCCTAGCTGTTATTGCTTGAGTTTTTTTCTATCTCCTCTCACTCTTTCTTTTAGAGACTCCAATGACCCACCTACTAGTCAGTTGAAGTTTTCCCTCTGTTCACTGATAGTCTTTTTATTTCTTTTTAATTATTATTTTATTTTATTTATTATTTATTTTTATTTATTTATTTTTTTTTGAGGCGTAGTTTCGCTCTTGTTACCCAGGCTGGAGTGCAATGGCGCGATCTCGGCTCACCGCAACCTCCGCCTCCTGGGTTCAGGCAATTCTCCTGCCTCAGCCTCCTGAGTAGCTCGGATTACAGGCATGCGCCACCATGCCCAGCTACTTTTTTTGTATTTTTAGTAGAGACAGGGTTTCACCATGTTGACCAGGATGGTTTCGATCTCTTGACCTCGTGATCCACCTGCCTCAGCCTCCCAAAGTGCTGGGATTACAGGCTTGAGCCACCGCGCCCGGCTATTTTTATTTTTTGAGACAGAGCCTCCCTCTGTTGCTCAGGCTGGAGTGCAGTGGTGCGATCTTGGCTCACTTCAACCTCTGCTTCCTGGGTTCAAATTATTCTCCTGGCCGGGTGCGGTGGCTCAAGCCTGTAATCCCAGCACTTTGGGAGGCTGAGGCGGGTGGATCACGAGGTCAAGAGATCGAGACTATCCTGGTCAACATGGTGAAACCCCATCTCTACTAAAAATACAAAAAATGAGCTGGGCATGGTGGCGCGTACCTGTAATCCCAGCTACTCAGGAGGTTGAGGCAGGAGAATTGCCTGAACCCAGGAGGCGGAGGTTGTGGTGAGCCGAGATTGCGCCATTGCACTCCAGCCTGGGTAACAAGAGCGAAACTCCGTCTCAAAAAAAAACAAAAAACAAAAAAAAAAACAAACAAACTATTCTCCTGCCTCAGCCTCCCAAGTAGCTGGAACTACAGACACACACCATCACCCGTGGCTATATATATATTTATTTTATTTTATTTTCTGAGATGGAGTCTCCCTCTGTCGCCCAGGCTGGAGTGCGGTGGGGTGATAACGGCTGACTGCAACCTCGGCCATCCAGGTTCAAGCAATTCTCCTGCCTCAGCCTCCCAAGTAGCTAGGATTACAGGCATGTACCACCACGTACAGCTAATTTTTGTATTTTTAGTAGAGACTGGGTTTCACCATGTTGGCCACGCTGATCTTGAACTCCTGACCTCGTGATCCGCCCGTCTTGGCCTCCCAAAGAGCTGAAATTACAGGCATGAGCCACGGCACCTGGCTAGTCTTTTTATTTCCTAGAATTCATTTTTTTGCCAATCTTTTTCATATCCTCCATGGCTCTACGTACCTTTTTAAACATATGGAACATAGTTATAATATCTATTTAAATGTCCTTGTCTGCTAATTCTAACATCTCTATTAGCTATGGCTCAATTTCAATTGTTTGGTTTTTCTCCTCAGTATACTTCCTATTTCTATGGTTTTTTTCATTGTTCCTAATTTTTTTTTTTATTTTTTTAATTTTTTAATTTTTTTTTATTTTTTATTTTTTTGAGACGGAGTTTCACTCTTGTTACCCAGGCTGGAGTGCAATGGCGCGATCTCGGCTCACCGCAACATCCGCCTCCCGGGTTCAGGTAATTCTCCTGCCTCAGCCTCCTGAGTAGCTGGGATTACAGGCACGTGCCACCATGCCCAGCTAATTTTTTGTATTTTTAGTAGAGACGGGGTTTCACCATGTTGACCAGGATGGTCTTGATCTCTCGACCTCGTGATCCACCCGCCTTGGCCTCCCAAAGTGCTGGGATTATAGGCTTGAGCCACCGCGCCCGGCCTTTTTTTTTTTTTTTTTTTTTTTTTGAGACGGAGTTTCACTCTTGTTACCCAGGCTGGAGTGCAATGGCGCGATCTTGGCTCACTGCAACCTCCGCCTCCTGGGTTCAGGCAATTCTCCTGCCTCAGCCTCCTGAGTAGCTGGGATTACAGGCACACGCCACCATGCCTAGCTAATTTTTTGTATTTTTAGTAGAGACGGGGTTTCACCATGTTGACCAGGATGGTCTCGATCTCTTGACCTCGTGATCCACCCGCCTCGGCCTCCCAAAGTGCTGGGATTACAGGCTTGAGCCACCACGCCCGGCCTTGTTCCTAATTTTTAATTGGATACTAGTTAGACATTGTAAAGTTTACCTTGTTTGGTACCAACTGTTTCTGTAGTTATATAATTATTCTTTTTTTTTCTGTACCCCCATTGTATCTTGGAAGTAACTAACTTGTAATTCTCAAGTGTCAAGGGAGGGACTGGTGAGAGGTGACTGGATCATGAGGGGTTTCCCCCATGCTCTTCTCCTGATAGTGAGTGAGTTCTCATGAGCTCTGACGGTTTTCAATGAGACTCTTCCCTCTTCACTCTCTCTTTCCGACCTTTCCTCTCTTTTTCTCCTTTGCCTTCTGCCATAATTGTAAGTTTCCTGAGGCCTCTTCAGTCAATGCTGCACTGTGAGTCAATTTAATCTCTTTCCTTTATAAATTACCCAGTCTCAGGTATTTCTTTATAGCAGTGTAAAAATGGACTAATACAGTATGTTTATATTTTCTATAACTATCTGATCTCACTCGTAAGGTTCCAACATGTTAGGTAGCAGAAAAAAAAAAAAAAAAGGCTACATTAGGTACTACAACTGTCATAGTCCATTTGTGTTGCTATGCTAGAATACCACAGACTGGGTAATTTATAAATACTTGAGATTTAGTTAGCTTACAGTTCTAGGGACTGTTAGGTCAATGAGCATGAAGCTGGCATCTGATGAGGGACTTCTGGCTGCATCGTAACTTTGCAAAGGGTTTAACATGGTGAGGGTAAGAGTGTGCTTTTTAATTTTTAAATTATTATACTTTAAATTCTAGGGTACATGTGCAGAACATGCAGGTTTGTTACACAGGTATACATGTGCCATGGTGGTTTGCTGCACCCATTAACCCCTCGTCTACATTAGGTATTTCTCTTAATGCAGTCCCTCCCCCATCCTCTACCTCTCAACAGGCCCGGGTGTGTGATGTTCCCCTTCCTGTGTCCATGAGTTCTCATTGTTCAACTCCCACCTATGAGTCAGAACATGCAGTGTTTGGTTTTCTGTACTTGTGTTAGTTTGCTGAGAATGATGGTTTCCAGCTTCATCCATGTCTCTGCAAAGGACATGAACTCATCCTTTTTTATGGCTACATAGTATTCCATGGTGTTTGTGTGCTACATTTTCTTTATCCAGTCTATCATTGATGGGCATTTGGATTGGTTCCAAGTCTTTGCTATTGTGAACAGTGCCACAATAAACATATATGTGCACATGTCTTTATAATGGAGTGATTTATACTCCTTTGGGTATATACCCAGTAATGGGATTGTTGGGTCAAATGATATTTCTAGTTCTAGATCTTTGAGGAATGGCCACACTGTCTTCCACAATGGTTGAACTAATTTACACTCCCACCAACAGTGTAAAAGCCTTCCTTTTTCTCCACATCCTCTCCAGCGTCTGTTGTCTCCTTACTTTTTGATGATCGCCATTCTAACTGTTATGAGATGGTATCTCATTGTGTTTTTTATTTGCATTTCTCTAATAACCGGTGATAATAAGCGTTTTTTCATATGTTTATTGGCTGCATAAATGTCTCCTTTTGAGAAGTGTCTGTTCATATCCTTTGCCCACTTTTTGATAGTTTTTTTTTTGTGTGTGTGTAAATGTGTATAAGTTCTTTATAGATTCTGGATATTAGCCCTTTGTCAGATGGGTAGATTGCAAAAATTTTCTCTGTAGTTTGCCTCTTCACTCTGATGATAGTTTCTTTTGCTGTGCAGAAGCTCTTAAGTTTAATTAGGTCCCATTTGTCTATTTTGGCTTTTGTTGCCATTGCTGTTGGTGTTTTAGTCATGAAGTCCTTGCCCATGCCTAAGTCCTGAATGGTATTGCCTAGGTTTTCTTCTAGGGTTTTTATGGTGTTAGGTCTTATGTTTAAGTCTTCAACCCGTCTTGAGTTAATTTTTGTACAAGCTGTAAGGAAGGGATCCAGTTTCAGCTTTCCGTATATGGCTAGCCAGTTTTCCCAGCACCATTTATTAATTAGGGAATCCTTTCCCCATTGCTTGTTTTTGTCAGGTTTGTCAAAGATCAGATGGTTGTAGACGTGTGGTGTTATTTCTGAGGCCTCTGTTCTGTTCCATTGGTCTATATCTCTGCTTTGGTACCAGAACCATGCTGTTTTGATTACTGTAAGTTAGGTAGTGTGATGCCTCCAGCTTTGTTTTTTGTTTTTTTTTTTTGACTTAGAATTGTCTTGGCTATGGGGGCTCTTTTTTGGTTCCATATGAAATTTAAGGTGTTTTTTTCCAATTCTGTGAAGCAAGTCAATGGTAGCTTGATGGGGATAGCACTGAATCTATAAATTACTTTGGGCAGTATGGCCATTTTCACGATATTGATTCTTTCTTTTTTTTTTTTTTTTTGAGGCGGAGTTTTGCTCTTGTTACCCAGGCTGGAGTGCAATGGTGAGATCTCGGCTCACCACAACCTCTGCCTCCTGGGTTCAGGCAATTCTCCCGCCTCAGCCTCCTGAGTAGCTGGGATTACAGGCACGCGCCACCATACCCAGCTAATGCTTTGTATTTTTAGTAGAGATGGGGTTTCACCACGTTGACCAGGATGGTCTCGATCTCTTGACCTCATGATCCACCCACCTCGGCCTCCCAAAGTGCTGGGATTACAGGCTTGAGCCACAGTGCCCGGCCGATATTGATTCTTTCTAACCATGAGCATGGAATGTTTTTTCCATCTGTTTGTGTCCTCTCTTATTTCCTTGAGCAGTGGTTTGTAGTTCTCCTTGAAGAGGTCCTTCACATCCCTTGTTAGTTGTATTCCTAGGTATTTTATTATCTTTGTAGCAATTATGAATGGGAGTTCACTCATGATTTGGCTGTTATTGGTGTATAGAAATGCTTGTGATTCTTGCACATTGATTTTGTAGCCTGAGACTTTGCAAAAGTCTTCCGGGCTGAGACAATGTGGTCGTCTAAATACACAATCACGTCATCTACAAATAGAGACAATTTGACTTTCTCTTTTCCTAATTGAATACCCTTCATTTATTTTTCTTGCCTGATTGCCCTGGCCAGAACTTCCAATACTATGTTGAATAAGAATGGTGAGAGAGGGCATCCTTGTCTAGTGCGTTTTCAAAGGGAATGCTTCCAGTTCTTGCCCATTCAGTATGATATTGGCTGTAGGTTTGTCATAAATAGCTCTTATTAATTTGAGATAGATTCCATTGATACCTAGTTTATTGAGAGTTTTTAGCATAAAGGGCTATTGAATTGTGTTGAAGGCCTATCTCCACATGAGATATTCATGTGGTTTTTGTCTTTGGTTCTGTTTATGTGATTGATTATGTTTATTGATTTGCATATGTTGAACCAGCCTTGCATCCCAGGAATGAAGCCGACTTGATTGTGATGCATAGGCTTTTCGATGTGCTGTTGGATTCGGTTTGCCAGTATTTTATTGAGGATTTTCGCATTGATGTTCATCAGAGGTATTGGTCAAAATTTTTTTTTTTAGTTGTGTCGCTGCCAGGTTTTGGTATCAGGATGATATTGGCCTCATAACATGAGTTAGGGAGGATTCCTTCTATTTCTATTGTTTGAATGGTTTCAGAAGGAATGGTACCAGGTCTTCTTCGTACCTCTGGTAGAGTTTGGCTGTGAAACTGTCTGGTCCTGGACTTTTTTTGGTTGGTAGGGTGTTAATTGCTGCCTCAATTTCAGAATTTGTTATTAGTCTATTCAGGGATTCGACTTCTCCCTGGTTTAGTCTTGGGAAGGTGTAAGTGTCCAGGAATTCATCCATTTCTTCTAGATTTTCTGGTTTATTTGCATAGAAGTGTTTATAGCATTCTCCGATGGTAGTTTTTATTTCTGTGGGATCGATGGTGACATCACCTTTATTATTTTTTATTACATCTACTTGATTCTTCTCTCTTTTCTTCATTAGTCTGGCTAGTGGTCTATTTTGTTGATCTTTTCAAAAAACCAGCTCCTGGATTCATTGATGTTTTCAAGGGTTTTCCGTGTCTCTATCTTTTTCAGTTCTGCTCTGATCTTAGTTATTTCTTGTCTTCTGCTAGCTTTTGAATTTGTTTGTTCTTGTTCCTCTAGTTCTTTTAATTGTGACATTAGGGTGTCGATTTTGAATCTTTCCTGCTTTCTCTTGTGGGCATTTAGTGCTATAAATTTCCCTCCACACAGTGGTTTAAATGTGTCCTAGAGATTCTGGTACATAGTGTCTTTGTTCTCATTGGTTTTGAAGAACATCTTTATTTCTGCTTTCATTTTGTTATTTATCCAGTGGTCATTCAGGAGCAGGTTGTTCAGTTTCTATGTAGTTGTGTGGTTTTGAGTGAGTTTCTTAATCCTGAGTTCTAATTTGATTACACTGTGGTCCTAGAGACTGGTTGTTATGATTTCTGTTCTTTTGCATTTGCTGAGGAGTGTTTTACTTTCAATTTTGTGGTCAATTTTAGAATAAGTGCTATGTGGTGTTGAGAAGAATGTATATTCTTTGGATTTGGGGTGGAGGATTCTGTAGATGTTTATTAGGTCCGAATTTTTTTTTTTTTTTTTTTTTTTAATGGAGTTTTGCTCTTGCTGCCCAGGCTGGAGTGCAGTGGTGCGATCTCAGCTCACTGCAACCTCTGCCTCCCAAGTTCAAGTGATTCTTCTGCCTCAGCCTCCTGAGTATTTGGGATTACAGACATGCCCTACCATGCCCTGATAATTTTGTATTTTTACTAGAGACAGTTTCTCCATGTTGATCAGGCTTGTCTGGAACTCCCGTCCTCAGGTGATCTTGGCCTCCCAAGTGCCGGGATTACAGGTGTGAGTCACCGCACCCAGCCTGTTACATAAATATTCTTAACATAGTTCTGGAACATAATTAAAGTACTTAGCTTGGCCCTTTTGGTTCATACTTTTAAGTTTTGTTACAGGACTGAAATAGTGTTCATTTAAGCCTAATTATTCTCCACTACTGAAGCTACTCTTCTTTATATTCTACCCCATGCTCCAGGAATTTTGAGGTTATCTAGTGTGGCTGGTGAGGACACCATTATTTTTGTCCCTTCATTCACTACAGACACTGTTAGCTCTAATCTTTTTGGGTGATTCTCTATCTGGTCTTGAGTAGTTTTCTCACATGCATCCTCTGATCTGTCCTCAGCTGAATGTTGGAAGAAAATCTCTGTAGATATCTAGATACCTACAGCTCTCCCCTCTCTGATACTTTCTCCTGCAAAGTCTGTTCATCTCAGCCTCTCTGGAAGCTCAGCTCCTTCTTCTTGATGCATTATACACCAGAAAATATTTCAAGGCAATAAACTGGGACAGTCTTTGGGCTCACCTCATGTCCCCCACCTCCATCATTCAGGGCTCACTATCTTTCATTTCTGGATCTCTGCATCTCCAGTGTCTTGGAAACTGTTTTATATAGCTGCAACATATTTTGGTTATTTCAGCTATAAGAGTAGATCTGCTACTTTTTATTCAATGTTGTCCATAACAGAACAATACATAATTTTTAAAATTTAGATATTTTATATTCAATAATATGTGCTACTCATGTATGTACAGCTCAATTATTTCTGTATCTGTGCAATCACCCTCTGGATCATGATATTAATATTTTCAAGCACCCCTAGAAGGCTACCTCACTACTCTATTTTATTGAAAGCTATCTTATTCTTTTGTTTTGACCTGGAGGAAACATGCTCGAGTCATGATAAATGTGAGTAATTTTTTTGTTGTTGTTGAGATGGAGTCTCACTCTGTTGCTCAGGCTGCAGTACAGTGGTGTGATCTTTGCTCACCACAACCTCCACCTCCAGGGTTCAAGTGATTCTCTTGCTTCAGCCTCCCGAGTGGCTGGGACTACAGGCATGCGCCACCATGCCCGGCTAATTTTTCTATTTTTTTTTTTTTTTTTTTTTTTTTGAGACGGAGTTTCGCTCTTGTTACCCAGGCTGGAGTGCAATGGCGCGATCTCAGCTCACCGCAACCTCCGCCTCCTGGGTTCAGGCAATTCTCCTGCCTCAGCCTCCTGAGCAGCTGGGATTACAGGCACGAGCCACCATGCCCAGCTAATTGTTTGTATTTTTAGTAGAGACGGGGTTTCACCATGTCGACCAGGATGGTCTCAAACTCTTGACCTCGTGATCCACCCGCCTCAGCCTCCCAAAGTGCTGGGATTACAGGCTTGAGCCACCGCGCCTGGCCTAATTTTTCTATTTTTGGTAGAGACAGGGTTTCACTATGTTGGCCAGGTTGATCTCGAACTCCTGACTTTGTGATCCGCCAGACTCAGCCTCCCAAAGTGCTGGGATTACAGACATGAGCCACTTTGCCGGGCCAAATCTGAGTAATTTTACTGCTGCCACCCCAGCTATCAATCTTCATCTTCCAGAAGTACTCCCATTTCAGAGATTCATTTTTTTCCCCAAGAGATGGTTGTTACAGAGTGAGTATTTTTGTCCAAGAATGTTGGACCTAAGTATTTAGATTTTCCCAGTTCAACATTGAAACCCACCCTGATCTCACTGTTACCAATTATTACATTATTCACATAGAATACCAATAGATGCTAATGGAAGTATGATTATGACTCAGATCATGAAAAGCAGCTTGGTGCTGTGGAAAAAGTAATGGCTTACTTCCTCTTTTGCCTCTTTCCTACCTAGACAAGAAATCAAAAACTTTATTTTAAAATCAGTACCATTTCTTCCTGAATTTCTGTTAGACATGTTACTCCTATATAGCTCTGTTCCCCCTTCCTGTTTTTTGTGCAATTATTTTTATACATATCATATCCCTATATATTACAAACCCAACAATATTTTATTATAATTATTACTGTACATACTCCTGGGCCTTATAAAGAAGCTAAGAACTCTGAAGTTCCTTCTGACTGTAGGAGGACTCTTGTTAGCTGTCTCTTTCTCTGATTGTCCCTGGAAAACTAGCTGGCTTGTGGTTTATTTTGCTTCACTCGTGGATCTACCAGATGGTTCTCAATGCTTACCGCCAAAAACTTCATTGTTTTTGAGATCGTGCTTGTGCTTGAACTTTCCACACTTTGTTCCAAATAAATTCAGTTTTATTGCGGAGAACTTTGAAGCTCTGTTCTTATGGCCAGTCTCCCTCCTGGGCAAAATCACCATACCACTGCTCTGGGCTTGGAGTGGAAAAAGTGGACTGCTTCTCTCAGAGTGAAATCCCTACTATATGAGTTGAGCACTGGGTAGAGGCAGTGCAGTCTGGTCTTCTTGGCTTGTCTGCCATTGTGGAACCTGCACTCTATGAGCAAAGTTGAATAAGGGATATTAAAACCCTAGTATTTTTGGTCTGCCATGCCTGACATAGAGTTTCCACCCTATAAATAATGACTGGGTAGAGGAAGGGCACCCTGGACCTCTCAGCTACACTCTCTTTGAATTTAGGCTGTGCAACATAAACCTGGAGGGGATGAAAAATACTAATACTGCTCACCCCAGGGAGAAATAATAGCCCTTAATGAGGAGATTGGAGAATAGGAAGCTATATTTTCTTAACCACACCTACCAAAATTATAGCTTTAATCCTGCTGATTTTGATGAGGGAGGGATTGAATAGGTTGTGCCTCAAGTGCCACAGACTTCCACTGTTCTTACTGGCATTTATATTTTTTTGAACAAATGTTTCTTCCTTTGTTCTCGGCCCTTAGAGAAACTTTCTGAGAGTTTCTATGGTTGTTTTAAAAGTAATTTTTAGCAGTTATGGTTGTTTCCCTGCATAGATGGTCTGTAGGACACCCGGTACTTCCTTTCTGGAAGTCTGTGTTTTTATATATACAAAGCTGAGATTAATGGATATCTTCAAATTAAGTAGAGTGAGACTCAGTAAGAAATCACTGAAAGGGAAGACAAAACAAAAAGCTGCAGAACAAATAAATTTGGGTTATTTTCATTAGCTGCTCATATCAGTAGGGAAAAGATAGATTCAGTCAAAATATATTTCTGGAAAAAGAAAGTAAACCACCTGGAAGAAAAAAATATAAAATGGGATTTTTCCTCATACCTTATCTAGAATAAATTCTGAATGGATCAAATATTTAAATTCAAACATTGATACATTAGAAGTAATGGGAGAGCTGTTTGTAATCTTGAAGTAGAAAAGGGCTTTCTAAGTATGCTTACAAGAAATTCATATCAGTAGCCTACAAGTAAAAAGATGGAAAGGTATACCATGAAAGCACTAATCAAAAGATAGAGGGCCAGGTGCTCATGCCTGCAATCCCAGCACTGTAGAAGGCTGAGAAGGACCCATGGCTTGAGCCCAGGAGTTTGAGACCAGCCTGGGCAAAATGACAAAACCCTATCTCTACAAAAAATACACAAATTATCTGGGCATTGTGAGACACACTGTGGTCCCAGCTACTCAGAAAACTGAGGCCGGAGGATCACTTGAGCATGGGAGTTTGAGGCTGTAATGAGCTGTGACTGCACCACTGCACTCCAGTCTGGGCAACAAAGTGAGACCCTGTCTTCAGAAAAAAAAAAAAAAAAAAAAAAAAAATGCTGGAGTGGTTATATTAATGTCAGACCAATTATACTCCAGAGCAAAGGTAATTCCCAGGAATAATGAAGGGTATTATATAGTAATAAAAAGGTTCAATTTACCAAGAAGACATAATATTCCTACATATGTATACACCCAGCAAAAGAGTTTCAAAATACTAGGGGACTTTAAAAAGTTTGTGTGAAAATATAATTAAAAGATAAAAATAAAAACCATAAACTTTATTTCTCAACATAAGCTCCATCAAGTTCAAAACACTTTTGTAAGCAATGATACCAGTCATTTAGTCCATATCTAAAATGAGTACGTTTTCATTTTCTTTTTTTTTTTTTTTTTTTTTTTTGAGACAGAGTCTCTTTCTGTCATCCAGGCTGGAGTGCAATGGCACGGTCTCAGCTCACTGCAACCTCTGCCTGTTGGATTCAAGTGATTCTCCTGCCTCAGCCTCCCAAGTAGCTGGGATTTCAGGCACCTGCCACCACACCTGGCTAATTTTTTTTTTTTTTTTTTTTTTTTTTGAGACGGAGTTTCGCTCTTGTTACCCCAGGCTGGAGTGCAATGGCGCGATCTCGGCTCACCGCAACCTCCGCCTCCTGGGTTCAGGCAATTCTCCTGCCTCAGCCTCCTGAGTAGCTGGGATTACAGGCACACGCCACCACGCCCAGCTAGTTTTTGTATTTTTTGTTTGTTTTTTTTTTTTTTTGAGACGGAGTTTCGCTCTTGTCACCCAGGCTGGAGTGCAACGGCGCGATCTCGGCTCACCGCAACCTCTGCCTCCTGGGCTCAGGCAATTCTCCTGCCTCAGCCTCCTAAGTAGCTGGGATTACAGGCACGCGCCACCACGCCCAGCTAGTTTTTTGTATTTTTAGTAGAGACGGGGTTTCACTATGTTGACCAGGATGGTCTCGATCTCTCGACCTCGTGATCCACCCGCCTTGGCCTCCCAAAGTGCTGGGATTACAGGCTGAACCACCGCGCCCGGCCGGCCTGGCTAATTTTTGTATTTTTAGTAAAGACAGGGTTTCACCATGTTGGCCAGGCTGGTCTCCATCTGCTGACCTCGTGATCACCCACCTCAACCTCCAAAAGTGCTGGGATTACAGGTGTGAGCCACTGCGCCTAGCCAAAAAGAGCACCTTTTAAATATATATTAAGATTAGGAAACAAAAAGGAGTCTGCAAGAGCCAAATCAGGACTGCATGGTGGATGCCTAATGATTTCCCATCAAAACTCTCTCAAAATCGCCTTTGTTTGATGAGAGGACTGAACAGGAGCACTGTTGAGATGAAGCTTTTCTGGGTGCTTTTCTGCTTAAGCTTTGACTAACTTTCTCAAAACACTCTCATACTAAACAGATGTTATTTTTCTTTAGCTTTCCAAAAAGTCAAACAAGCAAAATGCTTTTCCTTTGACTGGACCGCTGCCACCTCTTGGTGGTCATTGTTGTGATTGTACTTTGTCTTCAGGATCATACTGGTAAAGCCATGTTTTATTTTCTAGCTCTTCAAAGAAAGGCTTCAGGATCTTTATCTCACTTGTTTAAAACTTCCGTTGAGGCCGGGCGCGGTGGCTCAAGCCTGTAATCCCAGCACTTTGGGAGGCCGAGGCGGGTGGATCACGAGGTCGAGAGATCGAGACCATCCTGGTCAACATGGTGAAACCCCGTCTCTACTAAAAATACAAAAAATTAGCTGGGCATGGTGGCGCGTGCCTGTAATCCCAGCTACTCAGGAGGCTGAGGCAGGAGAATTGCCTGAACCCAGGAGGCAGAGGTTGCGGTGAGCCGAGATCGAGCCATTGCACTCCAGCCTGGGTAACAAGAGCGAAACTCTGTCTCAAAAAAAAAAAAAACAAAACAAAACAAAACAAAAAACAAAAAAAAATTTCCGTTGAAAATTCTGCTGTTTATCTGCTGCTGATCTGGGCACAACAGTTTTGGTATCCATCGAGTGGATAGTTGGCTTAACTTTAATTTTTCAGTCAGAATTGTGTAAACTGAACTAGTTGAGATGTGTATGGTGTTGGCTATTGTTTCTGCTGTCAATCATCAGTCCTCTTCAATTAGGGCACAAACAAGTTGAATCTTCCTCACCAATTGATGTGGATGGTCTGCTGCTGTGGGATTCATCTCCAACACTATCTCATTCCTTCCTTTTTTTTTTTTTTTTTTAAGACAGGGTTTCACTCTGTCACTTGACCCCCTGGCACTGCACAGGGTGGAGTGCAGTTTTTGTAATCACAACTCACTGCAGCCTCGACCTCCCAGGCTCAAGTGATCCTCCCAATTCAGTCTCCTGTGTAGCTGGGGTTAGAGGTGCACACCACCACACCTGGCTAGTTTTAAAATTTTTTGTAGAGATGGAGTCTTGCTATGTCCCCTAGGCTAGTCTCAAACTTCTGGGCTCAAGCCATATTCCCTCCTTGGCCATCAAAGTGCTGGGATTATAGATGTGAGCCACCACACCCAGCCTTCATCCTTCTTAAAACAGGTTATCCATTTGTAAACCACTGATTGATTGATTGATTGATTGATTGATTTCTCTTTCTTTTCCTTCCTTCCTTCCTTCGCTCTTCTTTCCTCCCTCTTTCTTTCTTTCTTTCTTTCTTTTTTTTTTTGAGACGGAGTTTCGCTCTTGTTACCCAGGCTGGAGTGCAATGGCGCGATCTCGGCTCACCGCAACCTCCGCCTCCTGGGTTCAGGCAATTCTCCTGCCTCAGCCTCCTGCGTAGCTGGGATTACAGGCACGTGCCACCATGCCCAGCTAATTTTTTGTATTTTTAGTAGAGATGGGGTTTCACCATGTTGACCAGGATGGTCTCGATCTCTTGACCTTGTGATCCACCCGCCTGGGCCTCCCAAAGTGCTGGGATTACAGGCTTGAGCTACCACGCCCGGCTCTTTCTTTCTTTCTTTCTTTCTCTCTTTCATTTTCTTTCTTTCTTTCTTTCTTTCTTTCTTTCTCTCTCTCTCTCTCTCTTTCTTTCTTTCTTTCTTTCCTTTCTTTCTTCGAATCTTTCTCTGTTGCTCAGGCTGGAGTGCAGTGGCACAGTCTTGGCTCATTGCACTTGCCGCCTCCCAGTTTCAAGTGATTCTTGTGCCTCAGCCTCCCAAGTTGCTGGGATTACTGGAGTTTGAGACCAGTTTGGCCAATATGGTGAAACCCCATCTCTACTAAAACTACTATATATACATATAAACTGCTGATTTCTATGAGGCATTGTCTCTATAAGCTTTTCATAAAGCATCAATGATTTCACCATGCTTCCACCCAAGCTTCACCATAAATTTGGTGTTTTTCTTGTTTCAATTTTAGCAGAATTCATGCTGCTCTCACAGGGCTCTGTTCAAACTGATGTCCTATCCTTCTTAGTGCTTCAAGCTAGATCTTGTTTGGACATGTTATAAGAAATTAGTGAGCATTTATTTTGGTGCAAAAAATTTTTGAAATCCAAGCATAGTTTTTTAATAATATGTATTTCCATGAACATTTTGAAGGCTCCTCATATACAAAGCAAAAATTCAGAGACTGAAAGAAGAAATAGACAAATTCACAAATATAATTAGTTACATGAACACTTCTCTCAGTAATTAATATAACATTTTACACAGCAAATAAGAATACAGAATAACTGAAGAATACTATCAATTATCTCTAGTTGATATTTATAGTGCTAGTGCATTTCACTCAACAACAGCAGAATGCATATACAGATTCTTTTCAAGTGTACATGGAACATTCACCAAATCTTAAGTCACAAGACAAAATTTAACAAATGTAAGAACTGAAATCATATACTGTAAGTTTACTCATCATAAAAAACCAATAGTGGAAAAATAACAGAAAAATCTCCAAATACTTGGAAATTAAACATGCATTTCTAAAGAACCCATGGGTCAAAGAGGAAGTACAGGCTGGACACAGTGGCTCATGTCTGTAATCCCAGGAGTTCAAGACCAGCCTAGGTAACAAAGCAAGACCCCGTCTTTACAAAAAATAAAAAAGGATTAGCTAGGCATGGTGGTATGCTTCTGCAGTCTAACTACTCAGGAGGCTGAGGCAGGAGGAGCACTTGAGCTTAGGAATTTGAGGTTACAGTGAACTGTTATCATGCCACTGCACTCAAGTCTGGACAACAGAGTGAAACCCTGTCTCACTAAAAAACAAACAAACAAACAGGAACTACAAAGATAGACACTATTTTGAAGTAAATTAGAATCATTATACAAAAATAACAAAATACAAAATGTGAAGATTGATGGGATGTAGTTAAAGCAGTGTTTAGTGGGAAATGTGATTCAAATTGTTGAAATAAATTGTAAAAATACCAGCAAAACTAAAGACCTTATTGCTAGTTTCCTTCTTTGCTCTGACCACATTTTGGTCATTTATTCATTCAACAAATACTGATAAACACATATTTTATGCTAGGCTCTTAAGTGTTTAAATGTCATTTTAGCTCTAGGCTGTGGGCTCCTAGTGTAGTGTCTCTGGGTGTAGCATAGTATTTGGGACATAGTAGGTGCTCAGTATATACTTGTGGATTGACTAAAAATAACCACAAAAAGAGATCCTCCCCTTTGGTGAAAACTGTGGTCTAGATTTGGGGGCCAGGAGAACGTTCTGGAGGTAGTGGCAATAAGTAATTCAATGTTAAACTTGTTCTGAAAGTATTTAACCACAGTAGAGTTTTTTAAAAAATGATTGAAACATTTTTTTCAGTTTTCATTTTCTTCCTTTTCTTGGGGGGTATGTAAAATAATGCAAGAATGCTTTCTACATGAGTCCACCTTTATTCTTTGGAATGCGAGTATGGTATGTAACTCTGGAGACGATTTCAAAGCAAAAATTATTTAGACTTAAGGTTTTTTGAAAAGCTTGAAATATACCGCTAATACAAATGAATTTTTTCCAAGTGGTGTGCCAGAAACAGTAAATCAGTTTGGTAAATATGTCACCGTAGACATCCAAGACAGAGAAAATGAGGCCTAAGTTAAGGGACTAAGATGAAGGGAGATATTTCTTTCTTTTTTTTTTTTTTTGAGACGGAGTTTCGCTCTTGTTACCCAGGCTGGAGTGCTATGGCGCGATCTCGGCTCACCGCAACCTCCGCCTCCTGGGTTCAGGCAATTCTCCTGCCTCAGCCTCCTGAGTAGCTGGGACTACAGGCACGCGCCACCATGCCCAGCTATTTTTTTTGTATTTTTAGTAGAGACGGAGTTTCACCATGTTGACCAAGATGGTCTCGATCTCTTGACCTTGTGATCCACCCGCCTCGGCCTCCCAAAGTGCTGGGATTACAGGCTTGAGCCACCGCGCCCGGCCGAAGGGAGATATTTCTAAGGCGAATCAATAAGGAGAGGTGGCAAATTGCACCTGATGGATTTGGCAGAGATACGGCAGCTCCTGGCGTGACTAGAACTGGGATTTGTAAAAGGCTAGTGATTCTCTCAGCCCGTTTACAACACAACGTAGGTGTTGATCTAGTGAGGGAGTCAGTGAGATAGAGCATTGCAGAGCTTGCTAGAGAGGCACAGGAAGTCGCCTGAAGTGAAGGAGGGGGTGGCTCTGCTGCAGAAGCTAAAGCTTCCGCCAAACAAAAGAGGACGGCACTTCCGGTCACGCCATCGTCGCTGCCTTCTTCGTCAAGGTGAGTGTAAAGAAGGGGACTTGGTAATTCTCACAAATAAATCCCCATGCACTCCAGGGAGACCTCCTTTTGTGCCTCAACGTGGGGTGGAAAGGAGAATTCATCCCCGCGTACGTTGTAGGAAGGATGCTTCTGACGCATATGATTCTGATAGCCTCACTATCTCCTCCCTTCTCCTCCGGAGAGGGAGGTCCCATCCTACTCCCCTTCCTGATTCTTGTGGTCCTTTTATCTACCTGACTCTCGGTCATGCTTCACCTCTCCTCTTTATCCCGGAGCCTCTTCTCTGGTCTGGAGCCAGGGTCGTTCCCTCTACCACAGTTCACTCCTACCTCTTACCTCTCACCTCCGCCTTCTGCCCCGCGTCCTTTTAGCCTGCGACTCTTTGCAAGCCCCTTCCTAAACTCTGTTTTACTCCCCCTGCTGGCCTTTGGTCTTTCCCCTTCCCCTCCTCCAGAGACCGGTGAATTACGCGTACTTTGCAAAAGTAGGTGTGACTTCAAGGTCAAGGCTTTTTTTTTTTTTTTTTTTTCTTTTTTGGTTCTTTTAAAGTAGAAGCAAAGAAGCAGAAACCTTAGAGCCCTAAGAGACATAGGCACTTGTTCAAATTATGTTCTTTTATTTTTTTACCTCTAAACAAAATTACACATCATTTAGATACTATTGCACAGATTTCCGTCTTCTCATTGCATTTATTTTTTATGTTGCCATAGGACTGAATCCCCAAATTTTGTGGGGGGGGGGGGCGGCAAACGTAGTGGATTATACCTATAACCAGGTGTTAGCTTCAGAGAGCGTAAGCTTTCCCATCCCCTGTAAAACTTAGCGGAGAAATGGTTGACAGGCATGGCATCCAGTCGCAAATTTATTACTTTATATGAGTTGAGTTTATTATGCAAATTATTTTCTGCTCTCTGATAGCAACATTAAACACCAAGCTGACATTTTTTGAGACAAAGACTTTTTCTCAGAGCTTTGCAAGTATTAAATAATCTATTTGTTGCAATATGAAATGTACTTTTCTGTTACGTTTGTTACCATGTCAAATTTATCTTGTGAGAACATCAGTTATTAAATAATAATCACAGTTCATTATTGCCTTTACCCAAATGATCATTAAATTTATGGTGAGAATCAGAGTTTTTCAGGCTCTATCAGAATCTAAAGACGAATTTAACCAAAGTTTTCTTTCAACAAGCAGTTGACTCCCTTCTGTGTGTTATGCTTGCCAAAATAAGGGGTGATCCTCTTTTCTAGGCCACGGATAGTTTTTATTTCTTTTTTTTTTTTTTTTTTTTTTTTTTTTTGAGACGGAGTTTCACTCTTGTTACCCAGGCTGGAGTGCAATGGCGCGATCTCGGCTCACCGCAACCTCCGCCTCCTGGGTTCAGGCAATTCTCCTGCCTCAGCCTCCTGAGTAGCTGGGATTACAGGCACGTGCCACCATGCCCAGCTAATGTTTTGTATTTTTAGTAGAGACGGGGTTTCACCATGTTGACCAGGATGGTCTCGATCTCTCGACCTCGTGATCCACCCGCCTCGGCCTCCCAAAGTGCTGGGATTACAAGCTTGAGCCACCGCGCCCGGCAGTTTTTATTTCTTTAAGAATAAACAGGCCGGGCGCGGTGGCTCACGTGTGTAATCTCAGCACTTTGGGAGGCCAAGGCGGGCGGATCACCTGAGGTAGGGAGTTCGAGACCAGCCTGACCAACATGGCGAAACCCTGTCTCTCCTAAAAATACAAAACTAGCATGCTTGTAGTCCCAGCTACTCGGGAGGCTGAGGCAAGAGAATCGCTTGAACCCAAGGGGCAGAGGTTGCAGTGAGCCAGGATTGCGCCATTGCACTCCAGCCTGGACAACAAGAGCGAAACTCCATCTCAAAAAAAAAAAAAAAAAGAATACACAATGAGGGAGAGCTTTTGTGACACCAAAACCCTTAGGAACTTTTCCAAAGACCATTACTGATGTCTGTTTATTGAAATCATTATTACATATCATTTAAATATTATCAGACTCGTTTCAGCCCACTGTGCATCTCCTCACCTGTTTTTTTCCCCACATCCCAGATATGTCATCACACGAGTAAATAACTCATTATGTATCTCTAATTTATAGGTGCGTTAAGTAACCACCACATCATTATTTTACTTAGTAAGATAAATAATAATTTCTTTTTTTTTTTTTTTTTTTTTTCTGTTGTTTTGTGACAGAGTCTTGCTCTGTTGCACAGGCTGGAGTGTAATGGTGTGATCTTGGCTCACTGCAACCTCTGCCTCCTGGCAAGTGATTCTCCTGCCTCAACCTCCCAAGTAGCTGGGATTACAGGAGCCTGCCATCATACTTGGCTAATTTTTGTAGTTTTAGTAGAGATAGGGTTTCACCATGTTGGTCAGGTTGGTCTTGAACTATGGACCTCAGGTGATCCACCCGCCTTGGCCTCCCAAAGTGCTGGGATTACTGGTGTGAGCCACTGCACCTAGTCAATAATAATTTCTTATATCATCTAATACTCAGTCTATATTCAAATTTCCATGATTGTCTTTTTTTTTTTTTTGAGACGGGGTTTAGCTCTGTCGCCTAGGTTGGAGTACAGACATATGGTTAAAGCTCACTGCAGCCTCAGTCTCCTGGGCTCAAGCGATCCTGCCTCAGCTTCCTGAGTAGCTGGGATTACAGGCATGCACCACCACGCCCGGCTAATTTTGTATTTTTAGTAGAGACAGGGTTTCACCATGTTCGTCAGGCTTGTCTCAAACTCATGACCTCAGGTAATCCGCCCACCTTGGCCTCCCAAAATGCTGGGATTGCACAGGTGAACCACCATGCCCAGCCTAAATTTTTTTATATAGAGATGGGCTCTCGAATATGTTGCCCAGGCTGGTCTCGAACTCTTGGCCTCAAGCAGTCCTCCCACCTCAGACTTCCAGAGTGCTGAGATTACAGGCATGAGCCACTGTGCTTGGTGAATTGTCTTATAGTTATACAGGAGATTTGTTAAGTCAGTATCCAAACAAGGGCCATTTATTGCCAATGGATGTTTTTCTCTTAAGTCTTATAAAGCCATTGCGTAGTTCCCCCTTTTTAAAAGATCATTGGTTAATTCAAGAAACTACGTCATTAGTTCTATAGACTGTTTCATTGTCTGGATTTAGGTGATTGCTTCCTTGAGGTGGCATTTATTTTGTTTTCCCAGCCCCATGTTTCCTATTTACTGACATCTAGAGCCAGAGGCTTGATTAGATTCAATTTCGATTATTGTTTAAGAGAAAGTCTCATTTTAGGCAGTACTGTTTATTTTCTATTGTATTTTATCGTGTCTAATTTTATTTTATTTTTTGTTGATGCTGGGATTGATTTGTCATTTCAGGTGTTGTCAGGCTGATCTCTCCATTGTGGCTTTTCCTACTAACCTTTCTTCTATTGGTTTTAGCAGCCATTGATGATAATTGCCTAAATTCATTATTTCAGTAGAGATTGAAAAATAATGATATTTAATTATATCAGTCTTTCTGCATTATTAACTGGAATTACTTTATAAAGAAGACTTTTTCCGTATCAGCAATTTTTTTCCTAAAGTATATTTCGTAATAAGATAAATGCTGCTGCTGCTGCTGCTTTTTGTCATTTATCAGTGTTCATAGTGATGAGTTGGTTTCTTAGCAACTGCCACTGTTTTCTTTAATATCATTAGGAATTCATGGATTTTTATGTATTTTAAGTGTATTAATCCATCCTGGGCATTTTTTTTTTTTAAATGCTTAAACAATGTCATTTTATAAATTAGGAGCCCCTTCTGTTTAACTTCTGTTTTTTTCACATTATCTCATTAGTCTTTGTTGGCTTCCTTGCTTTTTGGCATAAGATATTTTAGGCTCATCATGTACACTCCCTGCCCCACCCTTGAAATTAACTATTTTACAAGGAAACATGTAATTTTTCAGAGAACTTTGGTATTTAGAAACTAAAATGGGGATTATTATTTTAAAAGTAGTGCTATCTGATCTTTTGTTATGCTCTTTTCCTTGCTATTTTGAATACATTTAAATGACTCTTACAGCATTTTATTGAAAATTGGCTAAACATGGCTTTCATTTGTTTATGTAATCATTCATCTAGCAAAAAATTATAGAATGCTTACTATCATATATCTGGTCTTTTATATATATATATATATATATCTGGTCTTATGCTGGGCACAGGATGTACGAGGGTAAACCTCACTGGTCTCCTGTCCTTAAAGAAGACTCATTCTAGTGTGGATATGAGCAAATCGGCAGTGTCTAAAGAGCAGTGAAGAATACTGTGTTCATACTCTTTCGGCATTGAGCATACTCTGGGCATAGGCAAATGGGGTGACAGGCTGTAGGAGCACAGAGAGGACATCCCAAAATGCTTTAGAGAGGGAAGGTAATGCTTGATACTGGATGAGTAGAAGAGGTATGAAGGTAGAAGAGTGATGAAGAGTGTTCCAGTCAGGAAACTGGAAGAAGTAGGGGGGATCTTGATATAGTCAAGGAAAGGCATATATGTAGTTGGTTATGATGGGAACATAATTGTGTAAGTTTTTCAATTTTCAGAAGATCGACAAAATAGTCTATTACCACAGACATGAAGATGTAAAATGTTGTATGTATACGTTATTGATTTGTATATTAAAACTAATAATGAAATAATGCAAATTCTAATTAAAATTAGTATTTAATGTACTTCTTGGACCTCACTATATTTTTAGTTATTTCATTAATATTAAATCATAGTTATAGTTAGGGGATGTCTATTTCATGTTTTATTTCACTGCTGCTTTATTTTTACTGTTATTTTGCTTTTTCTATATTTGTTAAGAATCTGAATTTTCAGTATATGACATTAAAAATAGTGGCATATTTATTGTGGTTATTCATCTCCCTTCATCCTTTGGCTGCTATTTGTGTCAACCTGTTTAATACACAACTACAGTCCCTTACACAAGGCAAAGTTGTTCCAGAAAACATGTCATCTCTCTTTATTACCAATTGGACGTTATACTATACCTGTTACCTTTTTTTTTTTGAGACGGAGTTTCTCTCTTGTTACCCAGGCTGGAGTGCAATGGCGCGATCTCGGCTCACCGCAACCTCCGCCTCCTGGGTTCAGGCAATTTTCCTGCCTCAGCCTCCTGAGTAGCTGGGATTACAGGCATGCGCCACCATGCCCAGCTAATTTTTTGTATTTTTGGTAGAGACGGGGTTTCACCATGTTGACTAGGATGGTCTTGATCTCTTGACCTCGTGATCCACCCGTCTCGGCCTCCCAAAGTGCTGGGATTACAGGCGTGAGCCACCGCGCCCGGCCTTACCTGTTACCTTTTACAGCATGTTGCACCTGAGGCTATCTATCTGACAGATATTGCGTGAATAGTGTGTTACACACAGATTTGTGGTTTACCAGAGTGCTATGGTTTACCAGTTGGAAATTTTGGGACCGTGAGTGTAAGAGAATCACTAGGCTTAGGAAGGAACCACATCTCATTTGTGGCCAGGAGGTGAAGTGGTATTCTATAAATCACTGAAGGATGTGGGCAAGCTTATTTTTTAGGAAGGGGGATTCTAGAGGTCGTAAAGAAAAATTCCAGGTGGAAAGGAGAGCAGCGAAACAGTAGATTCAAGGGGAAGTGGGAGTAGGCTACTACTTTTCATTCCCTCTGTTTGTCTTCTTGTTTATAAGAATATGTTTCTAGAGTCCTGAAAGGCAAGAAGTGTAAGTGAACAAAGGGAGAGTCAAAGAAGGTGAGAAAGGAAAACATACAGTCTGAGAATGTCAGATGTGATGGGAAAATAGTGGGGAAGATAGATTGCAACCCTTAGGATGGATTGATAAGTTTTAGGAAAGACAGATCATTAATTAATTAATCAATTAAGTAAAAACATAGTGATGACTAGCTGGATAATGAGAACATGTAATTGACTTAAATGTATTTTCAACTGAGTGAGATAGACATAGACATTGCAACAGCTGGTGCTTGCTGGAGGAGAGACGAAGGTCTGGTGGCAGCAGTAGAGACATAGAGGAAGGTCCTCTAACCTATTTTAAGGGCTCAGAGAAGGCTTCCTAGAAGAGACCATGTTAAGAACTGAATTTTGACAAAAAAAGTGGTGAGTGGCACCAGAGAGCAAGTGGTTATTTAGACCATGTAAAGTAGCTGAATGGGTATGCCATTTAGCCTTGAACCTAAAGTAATGGGCAATTTAGAGGTTACTCTGTGGTCTAGTAGAGCTAAGGAAAAGGCACAAGTGGAAAGCAATAGTTTTAGAAATGCTTAAATTTATGCTATGATATGTATCACTTTAGTTAGCCCTCATGGAAGAGAAACCTCTTCTATTTTACCCAGTATGTCATGAAATGATCATTTTCTGTATATGTTGTGACATGAACAAATATAAGCATGTATTTGGATATTAAAAATGCATTGTGTTCCCTGTATCAAGGGGTTTTCATAAATTCTCTTGAATTGTGCCAACAACCCTATGGGGGTGGAAACTGACTTCAAGATGAAGTGACACACATAACCATCTGTTAGAAGCTGAACTGAGATTAAAACCTAGATTTACGGTGTCTTCATAACCTATGCCAATCCTACTCTTGCACAGGTAACTATTCTTTTAAGTAAAAGTGTAATTTAAAATGACTTCCATCTTATCATTTTGCAGGACTGTTCAATTAATGACTTTCAGTAGTCGGTATCCTGAGTTTTGTTTCTCAACTATGGTCATCATCATCATATATAAAATGCCCTGGCCATCATTTTGAAGCTTGACCTCTTCTCAAATCCCCATCCCTTAAATTTGTTTTCTTCTCGTATGGGGCCAGGCATGTGAAATGATGTTCAGATCACAATCCTTTGTACCACCTTTCCAGGAAAAAAAAAAACCCAAAAAACCTCATCCTTCTTAGCCAAATCCCTCTTTCTTGTCAAAGAGATGTCCCTTAGTCTGCTTAATGTTATCATAACAGATTTATTTTTAAAAATATGTTTATTTAGTTCATGGTTATGCAGGCTGGGCAGTTCTAGGGGCATGGTGTTGGCATCTGCCCAGCTTCTGGTGAGGGTTTTTGTGCTGTATCATAACATGGGGAAGATCTAAGGAGTGAGAGGGGAGACCCCATTGCCTCCTTCAACTTCACCTCTTCCCCCTGCTTCCAGATGGGAAGGAGAGTGAAGAAGGGAAAAAAATAAAATAAAATACCAAAGAGCTGGGAAAATGACTCCCTCTTTAGTTCCCAGCGTCTCTGCTATCTGTTCACCTTGAAGGAGCTGCAAATGAATGCAATCTCTGCGGGCTCGAGCCCGGCACTGGTTCACTCTCCCATATCTCCCTGGACCAGACTCCCTCTTGGAAACACCTCTGCCAACAAACAGCTTGTTGCTTTTGTCTTGTCTCTGTCTGCCCCCCTCCCTTGCTGGTCCCTGCTCATGCTGTATATGAATTCGCAAATCAGTGAAGCCAAAAGATTGCAAGGTTGGACATCTAGCAAATAGACAAT